>NC_090938.1:528835577-530090424 GCF_040938575.1 Ambystoma mexicanum | reverse complement strand
GTCTGTAAGGAAATTCCCCATTGCAATTTAATTGAAGTTCATGACCCAGTCCTAAGCGTGAATACTTTAGATGAGGGGGTCTCGCTTTTAACATCCGCGGTGCTCAACCCTGCCTCTCTTTTCATGCCACCAAGCTTCTCCTTTCCAGTCTAGTCTTCTCTCAGCTCTTCACCTTGGCCTTCCTGCTTGTTTATCTTCTCCCCCTTTGCTCTCTTTATAACTCCTCAGTTCGTCTCCTCTTTTCTCGTTCTTCTCGATCATCTATCACACCCTCCTTCTCTATCTCGCCTCGCTTTCAAATCTTCTTTCTCATTTTCTCTCTATTGTCTTCAAGTGCATTCATGGACTCGCTCCACTTTAGCACTCTTCCCTCATCTCATTTTATTTTCCTCCCCGTGCCCTCTATTCCCAGACTCGGTTTCTTCTCTCTGCCCCTAGACCCCCTTGTGTGTCCTCTCGCTTCCGGCCCTTTGTCCTCCCTGCTCCCAAACATTGGAACGCTCTCCCTCTCTCTATTCGTTCTTCCTCTTCTCTCCATACCTTTCAGACCAATCTTAAAACTCATCTTCTATCCACTCTTTCCAACAATTAGATGTTATCTTCTCACCTCTCTTCTGTTCTGATGTACCTGGAATGTATTGCTCACTTTCACTGTACTGTTCTGATTTAAAAAACATTTTTTGAACAAGCACTTTTGTCGAAAAGCGCTATATAAATTAAATTAAAATACAAATGAAAAAACAAATGTGTGTCCTGGCTCATATATATGTAAACCTACTAACACCTGATTTATATGACTGGACTATGACCGTTCTGCATCACTAAAAAATGGTGACCTATGAATAGATTTGGAGCTGCCTATGCAGGGGCATCAGGGGGCTTCAGGGGGACCACATTGGCTCTCCCCACATTTCTCCGGGGTTTACAGAACAGCTCCTGGTCTTGTAACAGACCATGTAGACCGAGACATGAAGTTATTGGAGCCGCCACCAATGGAAGTCTGCCCATGTAATTGCGTCTGCATACTTGCCAACATTCTGTGACCAAAAAGATGTAGGATTTTTCAAGTTTAAAAAAAAAAAATCATTCACATAACAATGACATCACAGGAAAATACAAAACATACATTGTTGGCACCAATGACGCATTCTAAAATACACAACCCATCAAACAGCACAACATGGAAAGATGTTCAGAAGTTAAACATGTATAATTCTGAATGGTAAGTTAACACCAAATTCAATTACATAGAAGGTAATCACACAGAACTGGTAGGCAACGTGTGCCACTGCTCTGTAGTAGCAACCTGGGAAATACCTGTCCTGCAGTACAAGTTGAACACTGAATGACATGGCGACTGATACCCCCCTCAGTGTGATAGGCAGATGCTGTCTGGTGGTGGTACACTCTGCCTTCACTGGTGGTTCACCTAAGGGTTATACCGGCAAGAGTGCAGGACAGAGTCACATAGTTGTCAGGTCAGTGGATTGGTCTGAGCCCAATCAAAGTAATCACCTACCAGCCCACTGTACAGACAGACTAATTAATGTGTTGTGTGCTTTGTCCTGGGCCTAGTCTCAAGCAGCCTGCCCTAGAGTCACATACATTACCTGCCACTGTAAAAAGCAGTGGGATCTGTCACCCAAATCTGTAGGCGCTAGGACTGCTTAAATAGCAGTAGCCTACTGCCTAAATCTGTAGGGTTGGCGAGCATGCGGTCTGCGCATGTCATTGTGTACTTTCTCTCTGTGCTGAATCTCGTTCCTTCTTATCACCTGCTGTCCTTGTCCTTTTTATTAGTGAACGCATCATCGTTAACATTAAAAGTATTTTAAAGCAGCTTTGCTGCGGCGTGCAGTGTTATACAAATCAATTTACGATCATTGGTAATGGGGCCGTTAAGCTACAAAGAGTCCAAAACCACTCTTTGCCTATTCTGAACAAAGTCCATCAAGCACAGATGAAAAGTTTAGTGTTGATGTGCCTACCCACATTCTTAAAATGAGTATTGTGAATCTGCCAACTCGAGCACGTGCTTGAGGATGCGGTCAAATTAAATTTCCCCAAAAACTTCCACGCACAAGGTCAAAGGTTATGCGTGAGCATGTTGTCACGTTTTAAAAGTCACGAGGTGTTGGAAACAGAAACTGCTCACATGGGCGCATGGTGTACTGTGTAAACAAAAGTCTCTCTCTTCTCCGTCTCCCGCCTTGGATTGCTGCCCACTATTTTGGGGGACTGGCGCGAAGGATTAGCAGCATGACCTTGTGGTGACCTTCTAGGCCCCACGTCTCCTCTGGCTGCGCCTTTGTAACCATGACGCCGCGTCAGCGTGATGAAACCCGTTATCTACCCCACACCAGACTGCCGCCAATACTGCGCTCCGCTGCTCAGGCGTGGCTCAATATCGCAAACACAAACTTTGCATCGAGCTTTAGAAGGGGCCCAGGAAGTCTTCCAGTTCGGGTGGTGGTGTTGACGGTGTGGGGGTATAATGAGGAAGGCCTTAGCAGGCAGCGCAGGCTGGGTTCTCAGAACACTGTCCCTGCTGCTCCTCTCAAAAGGTTAAGCTAATAGCATCCCGAGCCGAATCAATGGCAAAGGAGGAGACAGGTATTTGCCTTCGGTAATTACACAAGAAAGCGACAGCGGAAATGTCGGCGGGGGTGTAAATTGAGGGGGGGGGAGGGGTGACGTAGGAGAAAGGAAGATGAAGAGACCAAGAAGGGCAGCTAAAGACAAATTGCAGCATGTGACGGTGAGGGTGGTGAGTGGATTGGGTAAGGGGTGGGCGAGGGGGGACCAAGGTGAAAGAGGAAGTAAAAGCCATCGCGATGGAGAAGATTGAATCATGGAAAGCGAACACCAGGCTAATTGAGTGCGCCTCTATCCCTACCTATCTTCTCACAAACCAAACCCTTCGCTTCACGATGCCAGGCAGGTTTTGGCACTCAGAGCCATCTCCATGCACCCCAAAGACTTCCAAAAGGCGTTGCGCTCCTTCTGGTCTGGCCCATGCCTTATCCTGGCTTGCCTGCTGTGGGTGAGGCTGGAGATTAACAGCGGCCTTCGTTTCCTGGAACATGGCTGACTGGGTGCGCCACCAAGGACCGGGCCCACTCTTATTTGCCCAATTCACAATCACTGTCCAATTCCAAGATCTTTAGACTGTAGCACAGGTTTCTCCTTGGGAAAAACCTTTTTTGCAGCGGGTGGGCTTAGAGGAATTGTGTGGGAATGGAACGTCACTGATTCCTCAGATTCAAAATATCAAGGTGTCGGTGGAGGGGAGGAGAAGCTTTTGTTTTTCCCAATGAGCTCATATTTGTAGCTGGCAGCACTGACCATTCCTAGAGAAAACGTTGAA
The DNA here is from genome assembly GCF_040938575.1 of Ambystoma mexicanum. NCBI lineage: Eukaryota > Metazoa > Chordata > Amphibia > Caudata > Ambystomatidae > Ambystoma > Ambystoma mexicanum. Next base: position 530,087,057 of record NC_090938.1, on the reverse strand, counting down.
TGAGCAATGGCGGGAGGCATTTACAATGGATACCTACGGACTCTGCCTTGTTTTATCGGGTGGTAAATACAGGTCGATGCAATAGGAATCAATTGTATTAGCTCCAGCCTTAAAATCTCATGCTGGCCGTAATACCGTCGCATTTCCAATGCAGCGAGTTCATGCTAACGGACATGCAAACTCCGCTCTGCCATACCTATGCGCCTGTGAAAATCACCAATATTGTAGCACTATGCTAATAGGTGTTAATATTACTACATTTAATAACACCTGACAGCCAGCTTGGAAAAACTCCTCTTGCATCATCCCCACGGACCCGACTCATTGTGTTGGAGACCCTCTCAAAACAATTTGCTCTCAGCTTCAGTTCCTGCAGGTGCCAGTCCCCTTCCCTCTCTTGCTGACCAACCACCGAACCATAGCCTTCTATATCATGGCGTCCTGAACCCTCAAGACCCATTCCGTGCTTATTCTCCAACATCCATTCACAGGCTTGGAAAACAATAAGTTGCCTTCTGCTTATATTTTAGACTCCAAGCAGCCATCTTTCTTCAACATCTCCTCCTTATATGCCTTTGTCCTCTGGTCCAGCACCACCCACCTCATGAGACGAATAAATAAATACTTATGCCATTACTTTCAATATGAATGAATAAATCATTACATTACTAGTGAAAGGGATTATTGAATTAGTTTATGTTTATGTTAATGACTTATAACGCACCACAGGCCGCAGTCATCAGGGCGCACGTAGAACGTAAAATCCAAGACCACCAACAACAATGACAGACAATAAGAGGGAAGTGAAGTGGGGTAGTGGATCTAACCAAAACAGATATTTTAGCCTTTCGTTAAGCCGGAGGTCTAGTTGAATAGTAAGGTCTTAAGCCGCTTGCGAAACATAGGCAGGCTCTTCTCTGTACGTACGTATTTTGGCTGGGAGAACATTCCAGGCAAGTGTGGCAATGACCGGGAATGACTGAGCCCTACCGCGGGTTCTTTTAACGTTTGGACAGGCTAGACAGTACGTGTTGCTAGGTCTTGTTGATCTCCCCTGTGTTTGCAGGGCAAGACAGTTTTTTAAGTAGCTTGGTACCTGAACGATAGGCAATTATGAGTCAAAGTAAGGATTTTGAAAGTGAGTAACACTGTTTAAACATACAATTCATATTTTTTAGAAACATCAATAAAACCATCACATGAAATATTTCAAAAATGTACTTGTGCCTCTAAAGCATCTAAAAGCAAAACTAACCAATACTAAAGAGATTTATAAGGACATATAAGGTACACGAACAATCGCACACATAGCCAAAGTCACACTCCAACTAGGGCAGATAGTGAATATTTTTCAGCCAACTAGTATATTCATAAAAAATTCCAAAAAGAAAGTCATTACCAACTTTCATTCTTCAGGCCCACACGTTTTGAACAATAACGTGTGTTTAGTGCATTCAAAAGTCTTGTGTATACTTGTATGCCCTAGTTTCGATGATTAGCTGTGTGGCCTCCTCTTCCTCAGGCCTAAATTGGTATCACTAGAATCTGGAAAAATGCATACACGAATAGTGAGTGCAATAATGAGACAGTCCCATGTCACACATTGCATTTTAAATTCATCAAATAATAACCACACTGAAACCTTCAGTAGGCTTCCACATCTGTAGGTGGCCTTCACATTGAAATTCTCTGCATACCTAAACATGAATCAAACATGAAAACCGTAGACACTTTCCAAACGAACATATACAAATGAACAAGTTGGATCAACATTTTTCTGAACATACTTGAAAGAATTGGTCAAATCTTAGTTATCAAACCTCTGCTGTGAACTTTGACATCCTGTTATGTACCTCTCCCTTACCAGGAAACAGGAGAACTTCATTACTCAAAGTGTGTCCCTTGTACAAACCGTGCATGATGCTGTTTGCCCTTCAGGTTGCAAATTGGTATTATGTAGGCAGGGGTTGAGCCAGCCAGCCTAAAAATGTGGGGTGCCAGGGGGACAGGGGAGGGGGAGAAGGGGCTGGAGTGTAGTTTGGAAAGTTGGTAGTGAGTGGGGCAATTAAGCCCATTGCATTGTTGACCTCCCCCCGCCCCTTCATCTGAGTCCGGGAGGCTCAATAGAGATTATGCATTTCCCTTGACCCGTTAGATGCATCTTTCACCCAAACCCAGAGGCTATTTAGTTAAAGAAAGTGATGCTAATTAATTGTTGTAGTCTGTGAGCCATCTACAAGCTGAACCCAATCTTTGGCTTCATGATAGGGGGGTCTATTAATTAAGCCTGGGCAGAGTTTTGTCCTCTGCCACTGTAAATCTGCTGCTGCCACAGTCATGTTAACGACTGTTTAAAAGTAAGTAAACACACTGCTCTACGAGCTGAGAGATTTGACAGGCTCTTGCTGTTAGATACCAGGCTGGGTGTCACAGCAGAGTTCTGCCTCAAAGTGGGAGGACCTTGGCCCGCCCAAACCCTAGGTTGGCCGCGCCCATGTATGGAGACCTTGCAAGGGCCCTGTCTCTAATAGCAACTTCCCACTGCTTTATTTTAGGAGCATGCATCGAAAAGGCTTTCAATGGGGGCCCTACTTGCATTTGCATGGAGGTGCCTACAAAGGAAGTACCTGTGTGCGGATGGGCCTTTAATCACCGCAAGCCAAACAGGCCCACCACTTAAGAAGTGAGAACACGGTTGTACATAACACACGTTTATTGTACAAATCTCTGGGGAGCGGTTAGATGATGTTGCAGGACCAAACTAACCCAAGTCTCAACAATACCACATCAGTTCATATCTTTTATACAGTTTGCAACAGTTAAAATGCTCCCAAATACTTTATTGCAGTCCACCCCGCAAACATTATTGGACAGGTACCTCTTCAAAGAAATCCCATCTTTTCCCAATTCTTCCATTTTCATTGGCCAGTCTTATCTTGATGGTCATCTTCAGATCATATTCAGAACACACCTCTTCTTAGGATTCGTCCGTTGTAGGCCATGATGTCAGTACGTGGTTAAATATTGGTATTGAAACATAATTCACTATTAGCAATAGCTGGCCTACAGACTTTAACTCTAAGTGTGATTGCACATGGTCTGCTTACATATTTTAGAAAATGCGAGGAAGGGCTGAAAAAACAGGATCTTCTTTGAACTATTGATTACGATCTGCGGTAGTTGCGATCTCAACTACCCCAGACTCCTGGGACTTCTGAGGACATACTAATTTATGCAACCACTACTCCAGAACATACAGCCTCTCTTGGCCGCTGGATACCTCAGCCTCAGGCCCCATTTTTATTGCCAGTCCAAACAAATGACCAACCCCTTCTATGCAACTTTAATACAATGCGCAAGATAACATCTGTTCCCTTTCAGAAACTGTTAAATCATAAACCTTCATCCTCTTTGCAAGCTGACATTCTTACTAGATGACACATTCTTCTTTCCGTCAACAAATGTCCCTGCTATTTAAAATTCATGTGCAGCAGTTAATCGCAAAGGTGAAAGTTACTGATTTACTAATTTTCTGCCCTCTGAAAACCTGAGAAAGCAAGTTTAAAAGTCAAAATGCATTTTGCGAGAGAACCCCAGCTACCATGTTTTTTGCAAAGCACCCTGTGTGTAGATTGTGTGCATGTTCATTTGCAGGTTTAATATTGTGTCTTTCTACGTGCGTGAAGATCTAATATGCATACATTCTAAACAGTGACACAAAAAGTAACATAACCCATCAATAATTAACAGCACTCAGTACATATGAATTTGCAACATTGAGCCCAGTTCACTGCCACTCCCGCCAACAATATGGTGCGTGCAACATGAACCCCTCGCAATCATAGGGACCCTTTCTGACCACCCCATCCTTCCCCTTTTAGTTAATACATTAATTAACAAATCATAATCATCTTGGGGAACAACCCCACAGCCATCTTTCACATCGGCCTCAATATGGGCATACTCCTCTGCTGAACAACCCCAACTAGTTCTCCCACCATTCCCGCAACCTACCCACTGCTCCACACAAGCATGACAATCTGGTGGAGGAAACACAACAACTTCAGTTTGAGTACCCGTATGGGATGAAGTAGTGGTAACCCTAGCCTTGGACAGGGTTACAGTCATCAAGGCAGCAACAGTTGGTACCTGGGCAGAACAGCAACATAGGATCATTTGGCAGGAACAAAAAATATTAAGTAAAAAGACAAAAAAGAGGCATCAGAGTCTTTGCAACAAGGCTCAACCAAGGAGGTACCCATGAGAATAAAGAATCAATCCATGAATCGTTGCGGAACCCAGCCTAAGTTTCCACGATCACTTTCAGTTTATGCAGGGCAGCAATAGTTCCAGTGAGCATGCAATTGTCTGTATCATTGGGTGTCCCAAATGTGCAGCAGGTACTCCCAATTCTCTGGCATACTGCATCCTCCATTGCTGTCAAGAGGTTGATTATGTACCTGTTTTGCAAAGTTATCAGCCTCAGTGCCCATAACTCTTCCTTAATTGCACTAAATGCTAACTTGGAAGCATTCACGAAGAGCAATAGTTCATTCCTGGTCACCTGGTGCCATTTGGTATTTGGCTGCTGTTTGGACGCCAGGTGCCAGGACGGAGGCAAAGAAGGTTTTGATGTAGCCTGTGATGATGCTGCTGAGAGGTAGTTTGATCTTTTCCTGCGTTGTAATTGTTTGTGATTTTCACTGTCAAACATACTCTCTGATTTGTCGATATGCGGTGGTGAAAGTGACACAAGGAGCACAGGGGAGAAAGGAGGCCCAGATATAATTTTGGGCATTGGACAGGCCAAAATCAGGTGCTTTTCAGGGATCACGAGGATGGGCACATGAAGGATAGAGAGACTGTACACACCTCACAGGCTGAAGGCAACTGTCTGCATGCATTCTTTCCACAGGTCCAAAAGTTATCTAGAAGAGCAGCCATACCTCCAGCGAGATCTGTGATGCATAGCATGCAACTGTAGTTCCCATTTGTGCCAGCAGGCACCATGCCATTGCCGTTAAAACATAGAGAAAAACAGGTACATGTCTGTATCTGAACAAGTTTTTCTGGCTCTTTGAGCCACATCAAATACAGCAAATGATTTCTCCATACTGTCCCACACTCTGTGTTTATTTGTTCCACCCCTTTTCTGAAAATCCCCTTATTCTTCCAGCTCTACAACTCTTCACCCCTTGCTGCCATCACATTTTAGAAAAAATGGCTCCTTCCCAGATCAATTGGACTCTTAGAATACACCTAATATTTTTGTGTTCTGCATGCTCAGCCATTGAACAATCATTATCACTTGGTATGATTGATGCCGTAATTGACTGCCCTTTAAACTGCCCTCGAACCCTGTACAGAGCTAAGTGCACTAGACAAAGCACATCTGCTAACACTACCTCACTCAGGATAAACACTCTAGGAATGCCAGAAGCATGGGGGTTGATAGAGCAGATGTAGCAATATCCTACGGATCTCTTTCCCCACCTGCCTCATATGGATAAACCATACGTTGTCAATTGGGAAACCATGTGCATACATTATTGGATCTAATTTATCATTATCATTATCAAAAAAATTGCTGTCAACATTTCTTCTTCCTCTTAACATTTTCTCCTCAGACCTAGACAATTTTGAGTTTTCCATATAAATACTGATTGCCATATTCAGACATGATGACCCAAGGAACAAAAAAACAAAAAATAAATGAATCGTTACACAATTTACAATCTTAAACATTCATTGTCCTATACAAAAATAATTTAAATTCCAGGTCTCTATTCGCACCTCCCTTTGCATTAAAATGAACAATGAATCTTTAGGGCATACTCAACGTCTATGCCTGTTCCTGCTCCTGTGCAGATGGGGGGCTGCTAGTATCCCTTTGAGTATCTTTCAAATGGATCCAACTTTTGTTGCCTTCCACCTTTATGGCAGTCAAAGTCACATAGATCACTGTGTGCTCATGGAAATGCTGTTCGCTCCAGCGATGCACGAAGATGTGAAAGTAGATGCTGTCTCCAGGGAGAAGTTGTGTTTTGTCTTGATTTTCGGTAGTCTTGCTACTTTCTCTTTTTGTCTGTTGGTGAGAAGACACAACCTGTGATGATATAATCTTAACACTTTTCGTTAAAGCTGTAAGGTATTCCTTAAACTCCTCTCCTAGGTCTGCTGCGGTCTTGTGTGCATCTGATGTCATATGTGTAGGTGAGAGAGGTGTATGTACCCTACACCCAGTCATGAATTTGTGAGGGCTCAGGGGTGGTCCTTCCCTAGCTGGTTCTGTATGTAAAATAGAGCCAGTGCGAGGCAATTTGGCTAACCGGGCCGTAAGGATCCCATTGAGCCTCTCCATGATCTCATTGGCCTGCGGGTGGTACACCAAGTACAGCTGATGGTTTATTCCTGGCAGCAAAGTGATTTCTGCGAACAAGGCATTAAAGAAGTGGGCTCCATTGTCGGATTTTAGAACTTCAGAAATTCCCTATCTTGGAACTACCTCCCTCACCAGAAATCTTGCTGCTGATTTAGCATCAGGATGTATGCAGGGACCAACCTCAAGCCACTGGGACAATGGACAAGCCACAACAATTAGATATCTGAAGTTACTTCACCTTTTTATTACATCCACAAAATCAACGTGGAGCTCCTTGAATGGACGTGACGCCCTGGGCAAGACCTCCCTCAATGACCTCATGGTATTTCCTGGATTGAACTACTTGAACACTACACAATTCCCCACAAATCTACTTACCTGTTCTTGTAAGTTAGGGATAAAACAGTCCTCCTGGAGCTCTGCTGTGATTTGTCATCGAGAGGTATGCAATGTGTAATCTAGTTGCTCTAGAGCCAAAAGAAGCAGCCCTGCAGGCATTACTACCTTCCCCATCACATCCTGTCTCCAAAGCAAATCTGCAGCCCTACATGCTGGACAGAGGACCGGTCAGACCACCTAAACCCTCTTCTCTGCCATCTTGGTAACCGAGAATGGACAGAGAATGGTACACAGTCAGAATAAACAGTGACTGCCTTCCCCTTACTCATTTCTAGCACCTCTATGAGTGCCATCAGTTCTACCGCTTGTGCAAAGTAATGAGAAGGCAACCGTCTCTTCTGTTTTACCCGCTACTCCCCATCCACAAGACCTACGACAGCTGCACTGGTATGCATCCCCCCCTCTCTTGGTTGATGGGCGAAGAACCCATCAACAAAAATCATCCTCTTTCACAATCACCCACTCTTCCTCTTCTCCCTCATGAATGGCACAATTGTGAACAATACCCTCAGGCTGCACTAGGTGACATTGCATGGGATGAATTGATGCATATGATAATATTACCTCATACCCTGACACTCTCTGAGAGGATTTAGACTTTTCTAGAATTGCAAAGACTGCATACTCTACATACAATGTCACGGGTCGACCCATAGAAATGGTGGAAGACTTTAGAACTGCAAGAGCTGCTGTCACTAGAGATTGTTCACAAGGGAACTGTCCCTGCATTACTGGGTCTAGGAGTCCGCTGTAATACACTAAAGGTTTGTGGCCTAGCGATGTTTGCTGGGTCAGGACTGCTGTCATCACCTGCCCATTTGAATGGGAAAATAAAAATAATAGCTTCTTGTAATTTGGGGTAGCCCGGAGCATTGCTGATCACAGCTTTGAGTTCCTGAAAGCAAGTCCCCATTTCCTCATACCACCCTTTCGAACCTCTCACTTTCTTTGCTTCCTTTAGTTCCTGAAAAAGAGACTCACATAACTAGAGTAATCAAAAATCCATGATCCATAATAGTTACAGAGCCCCAAAAACTGCTGTGTTTGTTTCACTGTGACTGGCTTAGGTGAACTTTGACCTAAGGAGCCCTCTCTGGCATTACCTTCCTTCTTGTGGTGATATTACTTGCTCCAAGTAAACTACCTCATTCTGACAGTACTGCAATTTTTCTGTGTCCACTTTGTACCCCTTCTCCGCAAGCAGGGCGTGGAGCGTTATTGAGTCTCCTTGACACTGCTCCCCTGAAGTGCTGCAGAATAATGAATCATCCACATAATGAATTACAGTACTGGACACATGTAAATTCCCCAAATTCATCTGAAACACTCTGCTAAAAAACACTCTGCGATTCACAGCAACCCTGGCACAAACCTTGTGTGCTCGAATATCTGACCACAATACGTAAACGGGGTGAGTTACTGAGAATCGAGGTGTAAGGTAACAGAGAAAAATGCATTTTTTAAATTGATTACCGTGAAGTAGATCAAGCCAGTAGCAATGTTACAGAGAATGGTGGAAGGATTCGGCTCACAAGAAATTCCACCTCAATAATATTATTCAGGGGCGCAAATCCTGGACCATCCTCCAACTGGACCCCTTTGGCTCCTTCACAGGATATATAGCTGTATTGGATGGGGACACAGGAGGTTGTATTATGCCTTGCTTTAACAATGCCATAATGGCCTCATAAATCCCTTTGTCCGCCGCCTTAGATATGGGGTACTGCCTAGCATATGGTAATATCGCACCAGGTTTCAATTTTATCCTCACTGCTCCAAAACTCTTTAGCAGCCCCACATCACAAGGATTGCTGGTCCAAAAATGGTCAGGCACTTTTCCCAAATCCTCCTTCCAAAATGATGATGTATCTTTAACGATGAGCATAGTCTGTGATAATTCCCTTTGCTCTATCGCTATATGGCAAGGCACTCCAATTTCAAAGACCATCTCGCCTGTGTCTTCAGTGTCTTCAAAGAATTGCTCATCAGACTAGTCCCTTAGCGATAAGGTCGGATCGATGCACAGAACTGGTCACCACTCTTCGCCTACTCTGTGCTTGTGGGAACCACCCTGTTCTTCTTAATCACTACAATCTCTAAGAGAATCATAACAATGGTGCCTGGAGTTACTTCCTGCGGCACATCAGGCCAAAATAAAAACTCAAATGGTACTCGCCAGGCCTGATTTCCGATCCCCGGGACCCAACTCGACCCAACTCGACAAAACCATCACCCCATAGAAAAACCCTGCTGATGATGCTACATAGGTCTGAAAATGCACTCTGTCCCTTACTGGATATAACCCTGGGTCGAGGATACAATACCTTCCTCCATGAAGGCAAGCAACATCTGCAACTTGCTCAGGATGCCCCTTCCCAAAGGATTTACTGGGGTGCTGTACAATAAAACAAAGGGGATGATACATTTTGATTACCCACTTTGATACAAAGATGTTCAGTATAAGGAACTGACAGGACAGTCCCAGATAATCCCTGTGTGTCCATCGTTTTGCCTGACAATTGCTGGGTTCTGTTCAAACCGCACATCCTGTGATTGCACAGAGCCTGCAGGTTTACACAGAGCCAAACCTGCAGCATGAAAAATGTTTACCCAAGATCTCCCTTTTTACCCTCACCCAATTCCTTAGTCACATTTTACACTCATTCACTGTACTCGTCTATAACGCACTTACCTCACTTCACTATTTACTCCAATCACTCATACACAGAAGACCGCAGCGTATAATATAAAAAAAACACTCCACAAAACAAATATCTCAGAGATATTCCCACCATTTGAGCATGGGAGGTATGCAATGCTTTCCACTACAGCACCCTTGCTCTCTTCATCACTATTATGATTTTCTGTACTACAAAACTGTCTACATGGCTTTATCACTTGGCCCTAGGTTCCAAGAGAAAGTGGCAATGCACACTGTTTATCCTCCATGCACATGCCTTCAGAAGAACTTCTGTACACAAAGATATGCTGTTTCGGGGTAAATGGTAACTTTCAAAGTGGCACCGTGTAAGAAACACACAGCCCTTTTCTGATTTACAAATTGAATTTTTGCATGACTCTGTTGTAGAGGAGGAACGAAGTACACCCCCTCCAACTGTCCCACCCATATTACCTATAGGATGGGAACCAAAGTATGTGACGTATGCAGAACAATTGAATCAGCAAAGAGCAGAGCGTGGACTCTGTGCAGTACCCATAAGAGTACCAGTACCTAAGGGAGTTTGGGAGGTAAAGTACCCATTGAGAAAACTGTACCTGCATGCAAGACAATATGATGGTCATCTGAATGAGATTCCTGAAGAAGCAGAGAAACTGAAAGGCAAGGATGAATGGTGACAGCACGGGGAAAGAGATGACACACATATAAGAGATGCAGAGATCAGAGCATGCAGATATTCTATAAGGCATCAAGAGGGCTACAAGGATAAGTGACATCTTGGGCTCAAGGTGAAGAAGCTTATGCCATTAATGCAGATGAAGATATTAAGTCATTTTACACGTGTACAGATGCAGAAGAAATGCAAGCAGCAAAATGATCGTGAAGCTGACTATAAGCTTATAATAGATAGACCGCGGCAAGCGCCAAAATATATATATACATATCTACCTCTATAGATGCATATGAACAAATAAAAGATGGATGTTTCCACTTCACTTTATAAAGCAGTACTGAATATGAACATGGGTAAACAAGGCCTCACTCCAGTGTGTTACAGTCAAAAGCAATTTTAATTACAAATGAATTCCAGCAGAAGGAGGTGGATGAGCCAGGAAGCCAAAAGTCTTATCAAACAAGACTTGGCTGACATTGGATACAAATTGTGTGAAGGAACAAGGGACTCCTGTCCAGGAAGCTTGAGAAAAACAAAATATGTCAGAGGATTATTAAAAGAGAATATTAAATACACAAAAAGCTCGATTTCATGGTGTCCAGTCACATGGTAAGAAGAAATTGGACGATCAATGTGGTCACACCTATGCACGAAGGCCGGTTGTGCCTACACTCCTTAAAATTCTCAGAGCAAAGAACAAACCCAAGGCCAAACTTCAAAGCACTAATTGACACAGGACTGTTGATGTAATGGATTGATATAATAATTGGTGGACGCTAGTTTTGAATTGAGCCCACTAGCACCTGGATGTTCAGTCTGTGTGCTGCTAAACATAGGTGGAAAAGTACTGATGAAGGTTAGAAGCCAACCAATTATAGAGGACCATGTAATCAAGGGTCCTATAGTTTGTGTAGCCAATTGAACATTGTGTATTTAGTGATGTTCATAGTGGTCATTTTGAGGGGAGGGCTTAGTTGCCCCACCTGATGTTAAGCACCCTATCAATTTCTTTGACAGTTCTTTAGTGATATGGAACTTATGCTTAGACATTCACTTAGAAGCAATCACTCCCTCAGATAGGTTTTTGTAGTTTGCCACGTAGGTAGTGACACAGGTCAACGTCAGTGATGATGATTTTATGCATTATAACATCAGTTTCTACTAAAAATGTTCAGAGTAAGAGGATCGTACAACTGCTGATGTTCGTTGTACTCCCCGTTTTATATACTTGTCAATAAAAAGGGCTCCCCTTTTGCCAAACTACTTGAGTCGTTTTGATTATTGATGTATGAATAACATCTGCATCCCCATCCATCTCCAGGGTATTGCTACTCATCTCAAAGGGCTGGGAAACCCAGTTCACTGTGCACTTATTACCATTGATTTAGCAGCAAGTGCCCTGTTTGCCGATCTGCATAAATGTGGTATTGTTATCAAAAGAGACCGTTTGTCTTTACAACACTATTGCAGCTGCACACCTCAGCGTTGCTTTAGAAGTGGACGGCTCATATGAGCACTCCACTGAAAAAAGATCACAGAACCCTGTAGAATATTAACTTTACATTGGTTTGTGCTAGCACTTGCTCTGGCTCTATTCCTTCCCAGAGCAACATTTTGCATCATATTTTTTTACCTGGTTCAAATGCTGGTGAAATAATTGCACTGCACGGGTGCTAAGTGTATGTACTAGAGGTGCTTGGGCCTGTAGTTGGTCTCTTATAGGTTGACAGTTGAAGAAGTAGAAAATGGAGAAGTGCATTGTATTTTAAAAGCACATAGAGGTGTACTTTGGTAGGAAAGGGATATTTGTATTCAGAGTTTTATACATATGTATTTATAATTGATTTTATAGTAAGGTCTTGAGTTCCTAAAATCAGAAAATGGAATTGCTAAAAGAAGGTGGGTGCCGTAGGAATCCTTGCAATGTTCCAGGGTCTTGTCGAGTGTATGGGAGACGATATGCACTCAGACAACCATTCAGAGTGTACCCACAAGCTGACATGGTGGAGGAAAGCTACCAAGAAAGATGCCCTTTGCTGAGCTGTCAAAATGTAGCCATGGACAGAATGGATGTACGTTAAAACAAAGACTGACGGCAGCAAAAGAATGTCACAAAGAAGATGTAAGAAGATATAAGAACCTATATTGAAACGATATGAAAATACTTAAGGATGACGATGTCAGCTTGTGGGTACACTATGAATGGTTGTCTGAGTGCATATCGTCTCCCATACACTCGACAAGACCCTGGAACATTGCAAGGATTCATGCATGGGTTCCCCATTATACACGTGTATGGAGTTGCTGTTGGTATTCTTGTTCAGAGAGGAATTGCCATAGCATTTCGGTGCTGGACTGCCCATGTGGGCGGGACAATGACTGATATGCAAATTGATACTTCCCATCTGTGAAAGGTACAGTGAGCAAAAAGCATGTGCTCCAAACTCTCATCTAGGAACACGTTATCATGCCATGTTCTTTTTGGAGAGGGGCACCTGTTACCTTTTTTGAAATATTTGCAAGGAACTTGGGGTTGGTCACCCTAAGTTACCTGGGGGCAACCAGACGTGGACTTCCTGCTCACTGTGCTCAGAGAGGCACAGCTTCACCTCACTGATGAGGCCCAACAAGGCTGAAACACGTGTATGGGGTTGCATTTGGTACTCTTGTTCAGAGAGGAACTGCCATGGCATTTCGGTGCTGGACTGCCCATGTGGGCGGGTCAAAGACTGATATGCAAATGGCTATTTCCCATCTGTGAAAGGTACAGTGAGCAAAAAGCGTGTGCTGCAAACTCTCATCTCAGAACAGGTTATCATGCCACGTTCTTTCTGGAGAGGAGCGCCTGCTCCCTTTTCTGAAAGGTGCCCCATTATAGCTCTTCCTCTGTCCTGGCAGCTGCTATCTGGACTTGGGAAGACATTGCAATAGAGCAGGGGTCGGCAGCCAGTCGCTCTCCAGCCGACGACTCCCATGATCCCTCTCTAGTGACTATGCTGGCTAAGGCTGATAGCAGTCCTTATCCAAAACATCTGGAGAGTCAAAGGTTGCAGACCCTTGCTACAGATGAATGTACGGTGCTGTGATCTGCACCAACAAGTTAAAGATTGGAAATGCTCCACAGCACGCCTGCCGGGCATAGAGCAGCAGCAGTGTGGAGAAGGAAAGAGCAGACTGCTGCCACCGTGCCAAGGACTGAGTCAGCCTGGCAGCACACTTCCACGAGCAAGGAATGAGCAGGTGAGGCATCTCATAGTCCCGACATTAGCCAGAATTCATATAGAATTATTTCAATGCATTTTTGATCTAAAGACAGGGAGCTCTGGCACTTGATTTAACAAGCAATGATTCTTTTATTCAAAGGCAACCCTTGCTGCTGAGAGACTCCCAGAATGTTTCATTAAAAACACTCTTGCTAACAATGTCTTGACTTGCTTCAAAACCATCAGCCAATAAAGCTAGAAAGAGTAAGGTGCAGGGGAGCAAATGTCCTCTACGCCAAGTTCACTGCATATACCTGGCAAGTGGGTATCATTCCAGGCAACCCCCACCTTTTGCCATAACTGCATTTATTCTGTCAAATGAAATTCCCTATCAAAGCAAAAGGATGAGGCGGCACCTAAAACATTTTCTTGTAGGATCTTTTCACTGAGGGCATCGGGGTACAGTGATACTGTACATTAAAAAAATAACAAAGCTCTTACAATAACCTTGGCCTTACCTCTTTGCAATTTCAGGTGCCAGTCCTATTTTTAGGGAAAGCCTGATAAGTTATAGAAAAAAACTGTAAAGGTAATATTTTCAAGTGCATACAAATCTGAACAATTCAGACATCCCTTTGTTGGGAGGAGATGAAGAAACGGATGCTCCACAGCTGAACCTTCATGCCTGCACGCTGCGGTCACTGCCCGAAACTGGAGCTTCCTTTATTAGATGTTCGGGGCAGAAGTGGCGTAGACAGCGAAGGGGCCTATTCCACGAGAGGGAGCAACCTGGCCTGGGAAATCGCTACCTCCATGGTCTAAATAAATACAGCGCTTTCATGTACTGAGGCACTCCGTTGGCAAACGTTACATTCCTGTGAACATCTAAGCATTAATTCTGAAGATTCGGTGAAACTTCAGGAGACTAAGGCATGAAACCCTCCCAGCCTTCCTCTTCCTCCAAATCAACTCATCCACCAGTGAAAAGTTCCTTCAAGTCATAACGCCAGCTCAAAATAATGGAAAAGATTTCAGGTTTGAGTGATCTTTGTATATTGGGACGCCAGTAAAAAGATTTGAAAGATTTCCAATGTGGAGCTGCACCTCAACCAGGAGTCAAGGAGCAAACCACGCAGGGCAAGTAGCTCAGCAGGATTTGCCGAAGAACCCCAAAGGATGTCACTGGCTTTGCAATATCTTCCTTTTGGGGTGTTGTACATACTCCTCCATATCTTGATGAGCTGAGTAGCTCCCAGCAAGCAAGAAAGCCCTGAGACTTTCACTCCCAAGCGTGTCATCTGGAGGAAGCAGCTGAAATGAGATGGTCAAAACCCAACCTGCCACAGCGAGCCTGCGTGGGCTGGTCTCCAATTTATTGAGTGCCTGATATCTCCATAGCATGCTAGCCCTTGATCCCTCGGAGGAGTGGTTAGCCGAAAAACAGGACAGACATAAAGAGTGTCCATCTGGATTGATAATCTATAGTCAAATGGGGTCTCAATACTGCACTCGGCTATTAATTTAGGTAATGAGAATTGTAAATGATCTGTTCATTGATGGTTTCATGTAAAAGCCTACAAACAAATAAAGCATACATTGAATTAAAAGAGGGCCTATATGAAAATGCACGTGCATGGCCTCCTGAGGCAAGGGCCAAGGACATCAAGTAACATCTAGTATCTAGAAAACAAGGCCTTCCCTAAGGAGAAAATGCCATTTAGTAAACACGTTTAGAAATGCTGCAATGGGGGGAGAAAGAACATTTAAAAAACAGGAAAGCAGAATGCAAAGGAGCCCTCCAGCCTCTTTTTCTTAGCAGATGGGGAGCAGGTGCAAGTGGATCTTGGCCACCTGGCCTAAGTCCTGCCCACCTGGTGCCTTCCTGGTTGCCGCTCTTTTTCCCCACTTAGCAAGCCCCGCTCACCTGGTGCCTTCCCGGTTGCCGCTCTTTTTCCCTACTTAAGGAGCCCTTCAGTCTCTTCTCCTTTGCAGATGGGGAGCAGGTGCAAGTGGATCTTGGTCACCTGGCCTAAGTCCCGTCCGCCTGGTGCCTTTCTGGTTGCTGCTCTTTTTACCCACTTAGCAAGCACTGCCCACTTTGTACCTTCCTGGTTGCTGCTCTTTTTCCGTACTTAACGAGCCCTCCAGCCTCTTTTTCTTTGCAGATGGGGAGCAGGTGCAAGTGGATCTTGGTCACCTGGCCTAAGCCCCACCCACCTGTTGCCTTCCTAGTTTCTGCTCTTTTTCCCCACTTAGCAAGCACCGCCCACTTTCTGCCTTCCTGGTTGCTGTTCTTTTTCCCTATTTAAGGAGCCCTCCAGCCTCTTTTCCTTTGCAGATGGGGAGCAGGTGCAAGTGGATCTTGATCACCTGGCCTAAGCCCTGCCCACCTGGTGCCTTTCTTGTTGCCGCTCTTTTTCCGAACTTAAGGAGCCCTCAAGCCTCTTTTCTTTGCATATGGGGAGCAGGTGCAAGTGGATCTTGGTCACCTGGCCTAAGCCCCACCCACCTGGTGCCTTCCTGGCTGCCACTCTTTTTCCCCACTTAGCAAGCCCCACCCACCTGGTGCCTTCCTGGTTGCCGCTCTTTTTCCTTACTTAAGGAACCCTCCAGGCTCTTTTCCTTTGCAGATGGCGAGCAGGTGCAAGTGGATCTTGGTCACCTGGCCTAAATCCCGCCCGCCTGGTGCCTTCCTGGTTGCCGCTCTTTTTCCTCACTTAGCAAGCCCTGCCCACCTGGTGCCTTCCTGGTTGCAGCTCTTTTTCCCCACTTAGCAAGCACCGCCCACTTTGTGCCTTCCTGGTTGCAGCTCTTTTTCTCTACTTAAGGAGCCCTCCAGCCTCTTTTCCTTTGCAGATCGGGAGCAGGTGCAAGTGGATCTTGGTCACCTGGCCTAAGCCCCGCCCACCTTCTTAGCCCTGCCTCTTCAATCCTGCTCTTAACCCTTAGATCAAGGGTGTCTCTCGCCCGGGCATCCGAAGCGAAGGGCAGTCGAAGAAAAGGGCAATTCCTGTTTGGACCAGCTCGGACCAGGAGGATCCAGGGCCCGAACCCCTGCTCAGACAGCAGGTAAGCATGCACCAAAATGTGTTTACTTCCTCTGTCCTCACAGGCCATTCCCACCCCTCTGGTCCCCCCGTGATTTTCCCTTGGGCCCCCCTTCTCGCACACATGTGTTGCCTGTTTTGCTTGATTATTCTACTCTGCTCCCCCACCCCCCTCCAGCCTACTTCTGCAAGAGTCTGTCCTGATACATTCTGGTTTTAACCATCACCATCTTGTGGCCAATGCTGGATTTTACCTTTATAGACTTTATTCATTCATGGTCCGTCACCCTTTCTCATGGTGGCCCTGAATCATGTTTTTCCCATCTTCATCTTGTACCAAGGCTTGCAACATTATGGGCCTCATTCCGAGATTGGAGGTAGTCATGGCGCTTTTAGCGCCATGACTGCCTCCAATAATGGTACCGAGTCCGCCCTGGTTCAATGGGGATTTACCGGTCTATTCTGACCTTTGAGGGACCGGTAAATCCCCATTGAAAATGGCAATCCTCATTCCCATTTGAGCCCCCATAGAGCTCAATGGCAATTTGGAGGGCGCAAATAACGGCCCGGCGCATGCCAAAGCCGTTATTTGTGCCCTGGTCCCCTAACAGGAACCGTAAGGTACGTTAGGTCCGACCAAACGTACCTTACGGGTCCCGTTGGGGGACCTCGGAATAGGGCGCAAAGGGATTACCGGCACCGGTGTCCTTACCGGTGCCCAGTATCCCTTTGCGCCAAGGTCGGAATGAGGCCCTATGTGTTACTACTGACTTCTGCAATTATATTCCCTCTGCCCTCTTGCTTCTCCACTCTTTTTGACTGCTTACTCTCTGTTCTCTCCTACTCTCCCTTCTCCCTTTTCCTATCTCCTGCCCTCCTCCCCTTACTTTCTTCTATGCACTTACTCTATCAGAATTGTCCCTGGACCTAGTATGATAGCAACCTCATCTGTCTTCTCCCCCCTCCCATTAATTGTTCCCCCAGCACTATCGGAAATGTCGTCAGGCCCAGTACGGTAGTCACCTGTCTGTTTCCATTTCCTTCCCACTCTCCCCCTCCCTTCCTTATCTATGTCTTAGCTCTTGCACTATCTGAAATGTCGTCAGGCCGAGTATGGTAGTTAATTTCACATCCTTACTGTTCATGGCCTGTGAGAATGTCATAGTATTTTCGCTTGTTCCCTCCTTTGCCTTGAATCACTTTGAAACACATTGTGTATAGGTGCTTTATAAATAAGCTATCAAATCATATCAAAGAAAACAAAGTTGTTGGACAAGAAAAGGACACGTTGGAAATGAGAAAAAACTAGAAGAGTGAATGGAAACGTCTACGACTCTAGATAGCATTATTGGGTGGCTCTGTCAGGGAGTTTAAGAAAAATTACAGCTACAGCATCTCTTCATGCCTAATAACTGTCATTTCTTTTTAAGTAGATCATTATAGTGATTGTTGTGGGTTATTTATTTCCAGGTCCAGTTATTTGACTGTGACAATAGGGATAGTGATATTTTGTGTAGTACTTTTTTCTCAATTACACCTTTCATTTAATGGATGTTACCAGGTCATTTTCTCCCCCAAATAAAACTTTCATTGGATCGCCTTTTTTGTCAAAATGTTGCCCTAAAACGTAGTAGGAAAAGTAATGTATAACAACAAAGAATAGTTTCACTTTAAAAAATAACACTGTAGATTGAAAAAAAGAAAATCTGATACGCAATTAACATTTTAGCTTGGGATGGAGAGAGTAAAAAGGAGGAAAGTCGAGTGGGATATGAAGTACACATGGATGCTGGTGCTGTTGGCAAAGAAAGACAAATAAACTGAGGAGAAGGCAATGGATGTATAAGAGAGGTGCGTTGTGTTTCCCTTGGTATACGTTAAAATGATCTTTATAGCAATTCATACAAAAATACAATTAAAAAGTAGCCATGATTTAAAACTATTTACAGTGCAGAGTAATAATGATAATAAATCGAAAAAGATGCAGAAAGAATACTGAAGGAACACCACTTCAAGAAGAAAAAAAGTGCAATGTTGTATGTGTCTACTCAAAGAAAATACGTTCACGAAAAAACATTTGAGGGAAAAGACTGCTTGAAGAAAATAGACTAAAGAAAAAGAAAATGTCTTCTGAGGTTATCCTGTGCTACAGTAGTCTCTTTTAAAAGCATACATGGATTTTGGTTTTGTCCAGCAACATAATTAACCTTGAAGATTAACACAGGCTGTATGCATGCTTATATTTTTAAAGGTTTACAATGTAAATGAAAGGATAAAGTAATCATTCTCTTTCGCGATCTTTGATCTATTCCATTCTCAACAGGATTCCTATTTGTTCCTCAAATCCGTGTATGGTAAAAGTGCCCAGATATTGTCTTTAAAGCCGTAAGCTATGATATCTGTGCTGTAACTGAGTGGGGGCACACATATTGATTGTTACCACATGTCCTATGATGAATGTTGTTACTTCCTCTATAGTTTGCTTAAAATACTTTTTTTATAAATGTACTTACTAACCATCATCAGAATATTTAAATGTGAGCATAAAATACAAATAAAATAAAGAGAAAAATAACATACTGAAATCTGGTACCTCAGTTCCCTTATGTGGCCTATATAGTTCTATGGTCCCCTCAGGAAATTTGATGATTTTACTGTGTCTGCGAAATGTTTGCTTTGATTCCCTGCTGATTAAATTCTTTGTTTCCACGTTGTTTGCTTTTTTTTCGATAGTTCCAGTAACATTGTTATAATTTGCAACTCGATCTCCTTTCTGATTTTGTCAGACTGCTGGATAAGATTGATCGCATGCTCTGACTTTCAGTCTTTACTTGCTTAAGGGTTTCGAAGAGGTCTTCCTTTCATCATGCTGTGACATTTGCCGGAAACAAATTACATCATTCATTTTTTAGTCAATGCGACGTGGGTTGAAGCAGGCACTGTGATGGGTTCATTGGGTTTTACAAATGACTTATCACAGGTTTATGGTTTGCTATGTTGTGCCGCAGACCGAGTAGAAGTGGTTATCCAAGACGTGGATCCAATACACTCTCTGCACAAGCCTTGGTGCCATGAGACCAATATGGTTGAAGATGGGAACTGCAAATGCCCATTTACTTACTTCTATATTGGCTGCAAGGCACCATCCAATAATATCTAATAACAAACACATAAACTACTCCTTCATATGTTGTGGCCAAGTAGCCTCAAGGCATGAAACTATGAACGTGCCTTGCATCTGCAATGCTCCAGCAGCCCCCAATCTAAATGCCACCCACACTATTGAAGAAGCAGCACTTAGAGATTCAATGATGTGTGAACTTGCGGGCCCCCCTAGAGCCCCTTGATCTGCTTACCCGGGTTTGGAATTGGTCCATCTTGCAGGAGCCTCTGTTTAGGTATGGCTTGGCCAGCCCCGCATGTTCTATTTGGCTGTTAGCTTACATTATCCACTGCTGACGCAGCCAGACAGAGGACTCCTCTGTGCAGCCAGGGCGTGCAATCATGCTGCTGGTTTGTATCTTTACTCAGCCACTTGGCTTTTGAATACACACAGAATGTATTAAAACTGGCCTTGGCAATTTGACTTGTCTATTAAAACATTTGGTTAAGTTAGTAGGGTAACAGGTCAATACTGAAAGGAAGTATGAGAAGGCGAAGAACAACAAAGAAACACGGGGGTGGGGGGGTTTGCATAGTGCAATTTCTCTCATCTGGCTGAAGCTTCTTGGTCATGTGTCATCAACCAGATTTATCCATTTGTGCCCGCCCCCCCCTCTGTCATGAGAGCCCCGTTTATATGATGCTTGTTTTCCTAAAAGGGAAATTTAATTGGCAGGCTAATCGGATAGATCGATGGTGGAGGGGTAAACACTGAAAAAGGTGGGGGGGGGAGGGGCATGGTCTATGGGCCTGATCACGACTTTGGCGGTAACGCCGGCGGTATTAGCCCTACCGCCAAACTCCCCGGCGCTAATAGCGCTGGATCACGAGTTCGGCAGTAATGTATTACGCGGTAATAGCGCACATTTTCGGCGGATTTCCCCCCAGCTCAGAGCTGGGGCGAAATCCACCGAAGTCCTGATTTGGCAGACCCTTAAATCCAGCGGTAATAGCGCTACCGCCGGATTTAAGGGTTACCGCCAAAGTCGTGATCAGGCCCATGTCTTCTTGTGGACACAGTACATCATAATGGTGCTCTTCTGATACTCCGTGAAGGGTGTTTTAAAATTGCTCTCAATTGAATTAATTTGCAAAGCCCTGGCGTTTCTCTTCCCTTGTCAAAGGTTCTGTACGTTGCAAATGTTTCAGTGGAGGAAGGTTATACCAGCAAGCGTGGGTCCAAACAGCAGGTAACCATGGTCTTCCATGGGGAAGTATCCGGCCAGAAAGACGTGGGAGTATGCTTTTCACTGAATGGATTCATCCAGAAGAGAAAGGCAAGATCATCGCCCATGAGTCCAGGCTCTGCTTGATTCCTTCTCCCTTCTCATTTACACTCATGCTGGTGTCCTTGGGGGATCCCTGCCCACCATTGTTTATTCATGTGCCACACATCTAGTGCTGGTTTTCTCATGGTACCTATGAAGGGATCGATGGCTGTAGCTCTTGGGATTGGTGGCTTCCTTCTTAATGTTAAGAGCCCAGACAGCATACAGGCGACCCCGACCCTGCGTTGCTAGGGTCTCCCGTTTAACTGCAGTGGGTTAGTACTTGAATTCTTCCAGAAAAGATCTGCACTTCTAGCCATCCCTATGTCCCTGTGAAAGGTGCTATGCAGGCAGAGTTCCCACCCCTTTGGAAGCCTTCATATTTAATACTGGGTGCAGATCCAATGCTTTGGTCATCTTGAAACTCTCATTGTTTGGTCATGGGTCTCAATAATTTGAGTCCCAGATGAAAGTATCAGTGACCGAGGGGAGACACTCATACACCTTCACATGTTCACAAAATATACCAGAAATGTATTGGATGGCAGCTCTTTGTTCTTATCTGTAGGTTATAGCGTGTTACATGGAAGTTAGTTACATACAATGCCATCAGCTGGATATTTTGTGTTGTAGCACATGACTTTGGGGGAAAGTTATTGTCAGGAGCCTGATCCTGGAGTGGACCCCTCTGACTCCTCCCCCTTTATTTGGGAAGAAGGACGTAGAGACATCATAACCCTTTATGAGAGACGGTCAGGTAGACACAGCGTAGAGCAGAGAAATGGCCCAACCCCATTCAACAGAGGCATATTCTCATGCAGTGGAAGAGGATAGGAAGGTTTCATCGCAAGAAATGTCGTCGAAGTCAAATCCATAGAATTCCTTCTGCCGCATTTGGCTGCATATGTGAGGGGACATGTAGTTTCAGAGGTTGTTGTAAGAAAAATAGTTCTGGATGGTCAGTGCAGGCCGAAATAAAGCTATGATCGCCAGAATTGTGTGTTAGCCTAAAGGGGCCATGGTGAAGGTGAAGCTTGGAAGGCTTGTTGAAAAAGGTTTGATGAAATATTCCAAACCGTTGAGAGTAGAAGGTATTTGGGTAGTCCTGTGAGGCTGGCCAATGGAGAAAAATGGTGCAAGGACAGAGTGGCTATTTTGAGTAGGGTGTGTGGTGTTTAGAGAGGTGAGTGGAAGTGAGGGAAGGAGTTGTGTTATATTTTATGGGTTGTAAGGGAAGGAGGTGTGTTATATGTGATGGTTTGTATATAATGCTTCATGTTGATGGTGTGTTAATTAAGCCAGCTCTATAGTGTAGAAAAGCGTGTTTATTTTAGAATGTATAAGAGTTCGCATGAGTCCAAGGGGGAGTCCAGTCGAATCCCAGAACTGACAGAGTAATGTTGCTTTATTGTGCTAACCTCTTTGCTGGAGAGAAAAACAATACTGTCTCTTTAATTCAAAGGACAGCCTGCATAACCTGCCTGTAGGTGCGTAGCGCCCACACGTGAGTCCGAGGGAGAGCCCAGTCAAATCCCAGTCATAGCCCAGGAGGAGCCAGGAGGCCCGGGCTACGGCATCTGGAGACCCATCAGCAGCTGAAAGGCCGAACATAAGAGCAAAGCTGCACCTGCCACAGCCACGTGAGTCACAGCTGCCTGCTTTGAAAAGCAAAGGCAAGGATGTGTGTGATGGCGCGCTGTAAGCAACAGCGTCGCTGAAATAAAAGTGAGCCGCAATATAGGCCCCAGCCTTACGCATCCACTAAATATATTACCACCCTTAAGCTCTGGAACGTTAACCTTGGATGACGAGGGCAGAGAATGTATGACCAGACCACCAATAGAAAGTAAAAACAAACCCCCTAGTTATTATGAGCAACTTGAGAACTTTGGTTTGACCAACCCAAATGTGACTGACGCCGAACTGAATGAAGTTGGGATACATCACGAGCAGCAACAAACCACGGCTATGACAAACGGTTCTGAAAGACCTGTAGAGAGAGGCATGAACGTGCAGGCTGCTTCTGTCAATAAGATCGACGGTCATAATGAAGCCGCTGTGAACGGTATGCCTCAAAGTGTTCTATCCGTACAGGAGATTAACAAAATAAGTTCATGAATACTATCGCTTAACATAATTTAAGGGAACGAGGAGGACAAAGTAGATACAACAGTGAATGACGCAGATGACTCGATTTACTCTGACGCGTCAGGCTTAATTGAAGTAGCTGAAAGGTCCAAACGGGCAGAGGCACAAGTCACTGCTTACAGTGAGGAAATGTGTGCCTTGACAGGATTAAGGCACTCAAACACTCAGGGGGGCGCAGAAGATTGCGGAACCCAAGAGGCCACACACAAACGGAACATGGCCTAGAAGAGCCAATTGAACCTAAGGTTCCCGCAGGTAATGCGGCTCTCCGTACGATGCAATCATGCACGGAATCACAGGAGAATAATGGATATACTTTATATTCAATACGTGAAGAGAGTACAAGAATCGATGACGCTTCTGCAGTGCACTTACTAAATAAACTGGGCAACGGTTCTGAAAATTCCATTGTATTGTCCAACGCTTCTAAAGAGGGACCTTCCAACGGTGACAGCGGATCCCCAGCAACGCGTTTGAAAGGTCACATTAGGCAAAGGCAAGGAAAGGAAATGGATGTACAAGTATAGCAACTGCGACATGATGTAAAGGCTCAAATGCCGACTCCTTTAATTTGAAAAAAGACCAGTAGCCGCAATTTAAGTATCCATGAAACCTCAGTAGCCGAAGAGATTGGAGAACATGTATGGAGGGAACACTTTATCAAGAGTATGAAAGCGAGAGTTAATATAAATTCATCAAAGCAGTGCAGACAACAGCCCAATATACATATGACCAAAAACATTCCTACAGGGTAGAGAAGCTGTGTTTACCATCAGGGTGAATCACTCCAAAAAGTCCCTGATTCGAGTCAAACTAACACTGGAATAAAACAACTGACTCGAAGGACGGAGCGAGTGGAGACATTATCAACAGCTGCTACTGGAAAGAGGAGTAGTCAAAATAAAACAATGACAGATAAGACAAATCTCCTCATGACCAGCTCCCATGAGCCTGACACTACAATGTTGACCGAAAGAATTTCGGTCGCCTCGCAAACAACCTTTACAATGACCTCACCTAAAGAAAATACTGGATAGGTTCAAGTGAACAAGAATTTGTAAACACCACAGGTTGTAAAAAAAAAAAGACAAACAGTGGTGATAAGGAGACAAGTGAGGAAGAGGTATCACAACCATCAGGAAAAAATCATCTTTCGATTGCCGCAGTCATGCAGATTCATAATAATGTTAAGGCAGCATTGTCCATCTCACTCGCGCCCTGTACAAAATTATATGAATCTATAAGCGATAGCCTAAAAGATAACAACACATTGCTAGACCTGATTCAATCAAAACTTGCGGCACAGGAAATTACATCAGTAAAATTGATGGCCCGGCTAAATCAAGAGCCAGAAACCTCAGCCGCATGGCAAAGGAGGCTTTATGATCTTGCTAGTGGCAAACAAAATGAAAAAGCAACACTGACTCACGCACTGTTAGACTCATTAAAATGGATTAGGAAAACAGTAGAAGTTAAAGACCGCAAGTCGCAAGCACTACTACCAAAAGAGAACTTGAAAGAGGATCACTCAAACCCACCATAGAAGGTCTTACAAACCCTTTAGCTGCAACCAAGGAATCTGGTAAACAAGTGGATTTAAATTGTGGGAGGGAATTAATCCGTGGCAAAAAAGGCTCTAAAATAAATCTCAACAGGAAAGTTAGGGAACAAGAATCATCTTCATTGATGGATGGAAAAGAGGCAACCAGCTCTCTAAATAGAGAGGAAAACTCAAAAAAAGAGAATGATAAATCGATTGTGATGGGAAAAGAGAAGAAAAACCTACCTGGAAATGAAAAAAACGCCCGCAATATGACAAACAGTGATCCATCGAAAAAGCACACATCCACTGACAATGAATGCATATATCCAGTCTTTGCCCCTGTACAAGGACAGCATAGGCAATTTCAAACACGGAAGAAACAAATAAAAGAACAGAGTCAGCTGGAATAATAAAGGTGGCCGGAACAGCAAAAGAGGACAAAAAAATTAAAAACATAAAATGGGTATTGCGCAATAGAAGAACTGGTGCAAGGGCATTCTTGAGAAATATACAAACTCCAAAAAAACAAAAGTCGCAAAAGGGAAAGAAAATGCTGGACAATTATTAAGACAAATTATCTAACAAAGTGAGTGGAAGTGACGCCATCTCTGGAAGAATATTCAGGGTTGGTGACAGCGACAGCAGAAGTGAGTCCGACAGAGTCAATGTCTCTCATGACTAATAGATGATGCGTCTTTCTACATTGAGGAGATTGAGAACAAATCACAGCGAAGTGTGTTTGAAGAAATTGAACAGACGTCAACAGACTCAGCGGAAACTGATAACTCCATGAACGAGACAAAATGGAAGTGGCAGTGGAGATTCACAAGAGGATGATGACGATGATGAAACAGACTTCCTGATGATGGACCAAAAAAGAAACAAACACTACTTGGCATGGAAACAACTGAGTAAATCGATATAGGAAGTAGACAATGAGGTAAACACTAGGACAAACTGGAATCCAGAAAAGCCAGCCGGGGCTGTCGGCGCTAATAAAACTCGAAAGCCAATGGGATACCAAAGATAAGCCAAAAATATGAATAGAAAATATTCTCCCAGGCAACGAGGATACCAACTTGAATCGACAGAACGTGATCCAGCTACTGCATTGTGTGCCTCAGTTAAGGAGTATAAATACAAATGACATAGCAGTCGTTGAATACATGGATGAACAGCGAGTAGATCGTGTGATCCTTCACCTGAATTCGATAAAAGCAAAATCAATTCTGTTGAAGGAAGGCTCAAAATTTATAAAAAGAGGCTATGAACTGTATGATCACGAGGGATGGACCCTTGACACTGAGGCTGAAGAAATCCTAAAACCTCAACAACATGTTGATGTTGTCGAACACAAGCATAAAGCTTCCAAATGGAAAGCTCACAGGAATGAGGGTTTCAAAATAACGATTGATAACCGAACCAAGGAAGTAGTAACAAAACCAATTGAGGAAACAACAAACAAGAGTAATAAGGCAGGAAACAACTGGTTGTGGGTAGCCAAATCATTGTCTACAAAGTTAAAGAAGAACTAGCAACTCCAATCAGATGGACTCGACCAGGAAAGTGTGATCTCGTGGAACACTATGGGCTATAAACATTTGTTGAATAAGGAGAACATCAACCTTAAACAAGCCTCGATAATATGTTTGCAAGAAACATGGCTGCAAGAGCTACCAACCTGTGAAAATTATGACATTCACATAAATCCAGCAATGAAGGGTAACAACGGAAGACCATTTGCAGGTCTCTTGACATTGATTAGACAAGGAAGAGGCAATCTAATCATTACAAAGGAGAATCTCAGTCCTTATATGCAATTGGTCTTAATGGAAACGAGACTACAGGACTTGATACTCCAAGAAAGAACACTGGTGATGAATGTATAATGGAACCCAGTGGGAATCAAAACTGCAACCCTACTAAATAAAATTGCAGAGGTAATAAAAATCAATTGTCAGCAACTCCCCATCTAAACATCATTATGTGCGGAGACTTGAACATAAAATGTCTGAACAAGCAAGGGATTGTAACTCTTGACCTTTTAATGTTATGTTATGTTATGTTATTTTGCATTTATATAGCGCCTTATATACCATTGGTATGGTCTGAAGGCGCTGGTAGGTTGAACGCCCTTGGGAACCGAAGTTCAGATCAGTAGAGGGAGTAGGGAGAGTCAAAGGTGCGTGTGAGCACCAGGTATGTGTGCAGCTTAAGCGTGTAATAGCTGCTTCTTAGCGATAGGTGTGGTGATTGAGGGGTCAGGAATATGTGTTCGTTCTGGCAGGATTTATCCAGACCTGATGTGGCTGCATTAGGCCTGAGGAGTAGGCTTGGCTGGGGGTGTGAAACCAGCAGTGTTTACATAGAGTGATGTGGAGTATGTGGCGGTTGTAGGTATGAGAACAGTTATACCGAATGGTGTCATAGTATCTCTGTGTTCTAGTTGAGTGGTGGTGTAAAGGAGAGATTAAGCGTATGGTTGGTTATGTGATCATTCCAACGTTTTCAGCATTCCAACTATCCTTTGTACTTCACAACATCCGTTCCATGCACCCAATCCACTCCATGCACCCAGTCTGTTCCCAACATTCCGGTCCGCTCCACGCACTCATGCATTCCAGTTCGCTCTGCGTGATCTAGTCCGTTCCGCGCGCTCCAGACTGCCCCGCGCTCACGAGTCTGGACCACGCAAGCCCAACGTCATCATCCGTTCTACACAACTCGTCTGCTCTACGTGGCACATCAGTTTGTTCCAGGCACTCCTTTGCTCGTGGTACTGCACTCCATCGCTCAAGGCACTCCATCGCCTTATGCCCTTGCACGCACTAAGCATTCATCCCTCTCCGCACCCACCCGCTCCCCGCACTCATCAGCTCTATGCATCTATGAAGCATGAGGTCAACCGACACCGCAAAATGGGTACAAATGGCCATTGAGAACAATCTATGTATGCTGAATGGACAAGCAAAGGTTGATATGCCAGGTAAACCACCTAGACAAACAGCAATAAGAGTACCATAATTCACTATATTTGGGTCTCTAAATTCAATCTACACAAGATATTATGTTTTGAAGTGCTTCCACAATCAGATAGCGACCATAACATCTTAAAGTTGACTCAGCAAATGAGCTCCAAGAAAGTCATACAGAACGAGACTCCTCCGCTTGACAACGTGGAGATAAATCCAGCAGGAAACCACCTATGACTAACAAAAAATGATATTAAGAAAATAACTGAAAAATGTAAAGAGCAAATGAGTAGCTCTAATCCGCAAATGGAGTACGATTCACTTTTGAAGATATATGAGACTAATAATTCTGGAACTAAATTGGACTCACTCATAGCAAAACTTCAGTATAATGTCAAATTGGTTGAGAAGAGAAAACAACTACATCGAGAAATTTGACAAATCAAAAAATGGTGCAATGGAAAGTCTTGATTAAGGCAAATAAAAAAGGCCCAACAGCCTTACAAAAATGGGCTCATTGACTTTCGCAATGGAGAGATCAGGAGCAAGGAGAGATAATGCTAGCGGCCTTAGCAAAGGCAACCACAAGAGAAACCTGGGACATAATAAACAAGGTAACACTCAATCAACAGAAGCGTTTAATAAGTGGTGTCTCAGAAATCGAGTAGATAAAACATAACACCCAAGTATTTGGAACCCTAGAGGAAATCCAAGATCATGGTTTGGTAGTCTCCAACAAATCATGGAAAACCATGTTGAACGAATCTCAAATATAAGTGGCTATAAGGAAACTAAAGGATTCTTCAGCTATGGGTCCCAATGGTTTTACAAAACAGCATCTAAAATAAGATCAGCCAGTTTGGGCAAAGATGATCAACATGTTATTTCTGCAGATTGGGAAACAAAGAAACTTCCAGAAGTTTGGAACAAAAGTACAACAGTACCAATATTTAAGAAAGGAAAATGAGACAATCCCAAAAATGACTGACCAATTTCACTACTAGCAACAATAGGGAAACTATTTGCTTCAGACCTTCAAACTGGCCTAACTGACTGGTTAGAAAAGTACAGTATCATCGATCCTCGGCAAACGAGGTTTACTAAGAGAACTGGCACAGAATTAAACCTTTTTCTCTTTGTTAAAATTAACCTCAAGCAGGAACAAAAAGGGGACACATCTGGCTTTCATAGAATTAAGCCAGGCATTTGACAGAGTCAACCTTAACAAGTTATGGGCAAAACTAAAAAAGTGGAATTGCCCCGACAAGCACCTTGAACCAATAAAAGCTCTACATCAACATACCTCAACCCAGATACAAATCTCAAATGACGGGGCCCTAACAGCTGACTTACGTATCAAAAAAGGGGTTAAAGAAGGCTGCCCCTTAGCAGCAACACTCACTCTTTAAGCTCTGTATCGAGGACCTCCCAGAAATACTGCAAGATACAAGTCATTTCCCTCCTAAGATCAATGAACAAGAAGTGGCAGTGATTTGTTATGCAGATGACATAGTGCTCATTGATGAAATGCAAATCGGCCTCCAACGCCTTCTAAACAAGCTAGAGAAATACATGCAGGCAAATAATTTGGAGATTAACATCAGCAAATCCAAAATCATCTCCATTGGTGGTGCAAAAAAGAGTTGACGAAAAGATTCTGCTGGTAAATAAGGGGACAGAGCTTAGAGTCGGTCACAGAGATACGGTACTTGGGCATAAGATTTAGCAACTCATGTATTGAGAAAAACTGGGAAGAAGAGCTTTACTCTAAAGCAAGGATGCTATGCTCTCAAAGTTCAATACTGAATGGTAGATTCAGGAAATTCTCTCTCATACCAGTACGAATGTTTTATACCCAGAAAGTGGTACCCACATTATCCTATGGAAGCGAGGTGGGGCTGAACCTGTCAGGGTTTATCTGGTTGAAAATGAAAGCCTTTTCTGGAAGTCAATCTTAAAATTACCTTGCAACACACCAATAGTTGCGATAAGAGCAGAACTGGCCCTTGAATACCTGGAGTCAAAAATGAAATGGAAATCATTAGCTCTCTTAAGGTAAATCAATGAAGTGAAACCGGCAGAAGGTTATAAAATCTTCACCAACAACGGACAAGGAAAAAGTGCAATACTATTAAATATATGGAAAGAGGAATGGTCAAAGGTGCTATACGATCTAGACTCATCAATGTAAGAGTTGCAAACCAATCCGACCCGAGTCAAAGAAAAATTAAATAGGTAGGACTGGATTCAAAACTATCACTCAAGCATATTCAAAGTATGGCCAATGAACATCGTAAAATGAACACTCTTCCTGAGTACTTGACGAAATTTCCCTCAAAATATTATAGAGAGAGGCTAATGAAAATCCGATTCAGGGTTTACCCTACGAATGAATACAAACACAACACAGGGAAAAGAGGAACCAAAGAAGGGACTTGTGGATTCTGTCAGGGAAGAAATCAGATGAAATCGACTTTTCATCTACTAGTGGAATGCCCAGCAGTGTGAGACATCAGACAACAAAGTCTCCACAGTTATATGGCTCAATTTAAAGTAAAAACTGCAAAGGGATGGTGGGAATACTTAGTTCTAGGACACAACCAACGATTTACATGTGCTGGAATAATGTTTCTAGATAGCTTACTCAAAGACAAGGATCGTGCTAAACCAGTCTCACCACCAGCAGAAAGATAAAGAGTTGATTTTGACGAAATGGACTGAGAATGGACTCATGTTTTAAAAAAAAACTTTTGATAGGATTTGTGATAAAAGTTTTCTGGGACTGTAAAACTATCTCGCAAATAAAAAAATTAAAAAATAAATAAATAAGAGTTTCAGAATGAGGATGCCTTGGTTGAGGGAGATTGTAGAACTTATTGATTTGAATGTAAAGGCTGGAGGAAGGTGAAGGCCTGGAGCTGCTCTAATGATCTGATTGACAAAAGAAATAAAGAAGTCTCCTTACAGACTGCGGTACCTGTGTTTGGTGTCCCGAGACCACATAATAAAACCCATAGGAAGAAGATCCTGATATCCTTTCTCTCTTTTTAGCCCCTGATAGTGGGAGAATAGGAAATACTGTACATCTGGGCCCCAGTCAGGGTTAGGGAAAACCATGCTCTGACTGTAGGCATACTAAATTGTCTTGTTCTTTAGATTGTTTTACTGGGAGTGAAAACCTAGTCCAGACTTCCCTGCCCCAGTTGACTGGATTTATCATGCAAACATTGCTGCTGCAGGTATGCTGTTTACTCTTTCCTCAGCCTTTAACTCCCATTCCTTTTCAATAATTAGGGCTGTCCCCGATATGGCTACTGTCTCTTATACCACTTGCTTCAACAACATTTCTTATTGATTCTGATCAACTTTCGCTGTGTGGATCTGCATGCTTCAGAAGTCTTTGATGTTATTTCCGACTTCCACTGCAATATTCTTTGTTTAACTGATACTTGGTTGGGGCTGTCTGCCAGTCCTGTCCTGGCTGAGTCATTCTCTTCGGCGTTTAACATTGCCTGGTCCGACCACCACAAAGGCATGCGTGGAGGAATTGTGATTGTTTTTGTGTACAATCCCTTTTGGTTTCTATAATAAGTTCAGTGTGTTCTGCTACTTGTGAATCCCTCTTGATTAAAATCTCTCTTCCTAATGGTTTTGTCTTTAGACTACTAATGATCTACCGCCTTCCCAGCCGTGAACCTTCCTTTGTTAATCTTTTTCAAACCCTGTTGCTTCCTTGGCTTTTTCCTCATGCCCCCTCATTGTTGTGGGTGATTTTAATCTACTCATGCCCTCGGGCTGCCGGCACTATACAAACAAAAACATAACATAACATAACGGATACACTGTCCAAGGGATCATCATGGCCAGACTCTTGCTCTAAATTTGGCGTAATTTGAGTTGATTCAAATGGTCCTTGGACAGACATATACTGCAGGCCACACTTTAGAGTTGGGCCGGCAGGGTTGTCCAACTGTAGGACTGGAGGGCCGGAATCCTGGTGGGTTTTCAGGAGATCCTTTATTAATAATCATGAGATACATTTTCATACATTTACAATCTCTGTATGCAAATTTATCTCATGAATATTAATGAGGGATATCCTGGAAACCTGTCAGGATTCTGACCCTTGAGGCCTGGAGTTGAAAGACCTTCTTTTTGCTGCTGCTTCCTTAGTGAGAATGATATCCTGCCATCAATTACTGTGGACAGATCACTCTGCTATTTTATTTCCATGCCACTCATCCCCGACTGCCCTGATTGATAAATTTGCTCTTCATACCCAGCCCTGCAAAAAAGGTTTCTCACCCTGTGTTTTCTGCAATCCATTCTTCCTCTTCTCAGCTAGCTATGTCTTCTGGCACTGATTCAGCCCATGATCCCTTGATCACCGCGGTCTCCGTAGAGTTCCAGTCAGAATTTCCCTGCCCTCCCAATTTTCAGTCAGAATTCATTCGTTCTGTCCTATAGTCTCCTCCTCTGCTCACAGCCAGTAGTTTCCATTATTATGTATTGCCCCCTAGTTGTCGTGTCCTTAGCACTAGTCCGGAGTTTTCCTGTCAGAGTTTCGTGAGGAGTACACCATACACACACGCAAGTACCTGTTTTCAAGGTTTCCCGTGGGTTACCAGTGTTTGTTGTTTTTTCGTTGCAAGTGTTTAGCAACGGATTTATTACTGTGCATTTTCGCATATTGTGTTATGCTTATACGCATTGTTCCGCGCTCCAATGTTTGAAACTCATTAGCTGTGCCAGGTTGTCGTCACACTGCCCGTAAATATTGCCAGGCTGCGTAGCTAGCTTCAACATTCATTTACTTCTTGTGATTCGCTATAGTGCAGGAAAGGGTTTTCATCTCATTCCGCATTACACTCAGCTGGTGGTTGTTTAGTTAGTTCCCTTTTTGAACATCGCTACACCATTATACGGAACAGAGTGTCTTCTGAAATTCCTATATTGCTCTCCAGTTCGAATGTATTGAGGCTTACACAGTTTTTTTCAAATTTTAGGAACCATCATAGTTTATGTACTTCCTTTCACAGCTAACACTCATATTGGTCAGGACTTAATAGGAATTATTTTCTCATTACCACTTAGTCGCCTTTTTTCCATAATAAAAGAATTCTTATTGCATCCAGACTACACAGTTTCTTCGGGACATGCGCCCCTGTATGAAAGCAGGATGGAGGGCTCACTAAAAAAGAACCTTAGGTGAGCTTTTCCTGTTGTTGGTTAATATTCTTTTTTTTAGTACTGGAGAGTTATTTCAGAATAGGGAAGGAACATTATTAAGGAGGGTTGTTTCTTGTCATCCTTTCTACAGGGAGAGTGATTCACAGAACTTCCGGGAAGTTCTTCTGGCGTTCCCGCAGATTGACAGGTGAGCGTCACAGAACGCGAAGACGCCTTTTGAAAATAACTGCCTGAGCGCCATGGAGACTCCTGAGGTGGATCAGCTGCCTCAGTTATTGGGAGAATTGAGGGCGGAGGTTCATGCCGCACGTTCTGAAACTTGTGCATTGCTTAGGGAGTTAGTGGTTAATAGGGATCGTATAGACGAATTGGCACGCCCACTTTTACAAACACAGGCTGGTCAGGTTCCCTTACCCGCAGTCAATCCATCAGCCCCTAGTCCCGCTACACCCCAAGCTCCAGTCCAAGTAATTGTTCCTGGAAACATTCCTTTAGCTCCTCCTGAGCGTTTTCTGGGGGATTCCAAGAAATTTGCTGTGTTTATGAATCAGTGTAGGTTACATTTCCTCTGTCGTCCAGGAGTATTTCCCACTGATCAGGCCAAGGTGGCCTTTATTTTATCTTACTTGGGTGGTTATGCTGCGGATTGGTCAATTCCCCTAGTCATTAGAGACGACCCAATCTTGAGGTATCTACCAGAGTTCCAGAAGGAAATGGAAAAATTATTCGCACGACATACCCAGGGTCAGGCCTTAGATAATGAGCTACTCTCTCTCCGACAGGGAAACCAAGAATTGTTGGCTTATGTGGCAACCTTCAATAGACTAGTAGCAGAGTCCAATTGGCCCAATGAAAAAAGAACAACCTTGTTTCATAGAGGATTGCGAAGTGAATTAAAGGATGTGTTGGCTCAAGTAGTCAATCCGCCAGATGGTATTGCCGACTTTATTGACCTCACTATCCAATTAGACCAGCGTTTGCAAGATCGAAGAGTGGATCGTTCTCGTTCCGAAAGTCGGACTTATTTTGTGCGCCCAAAGGAAAACCCAGTAAGAGCTGGTCCGGATACTCTCCCAGAACCAATGCAGTTAGGGGTTTTTAGGGGGCCCATTTCGCAGGCTGAGAGAGACAAGAGGCGTCAACAACAATTGTGCCTTTACTGTGGCAAACCTGGACATTTCCTAAAAGATAACCCTGTGAAACCTTCGAGAAAACCTATTGGAGGCATCAACCAGGAAACAACGAATCAGATTTCGGAAAACTCCAGTGCCCGGCAAGTGTAGAGGTCAGTTTGTCGAGCATGAAACAGGGAGTAATTACCTCTCACTTTGTCTTTCCAATTATCTTATTTAGTCCAGAACAGCCCACTAAAATGCATGCTTTACAAGCCTACATAGATTGTGGTGCCATAGGGAACTACATGGATTCTAAACTGGCATGCAAGTTAGATCTCTTCCTTGTGGACAAATCCGAAGCTGACAATGTATCTACAGTAGATGGTACTCCTTTAGCTTCTGGCCCAGTCACACAATGCACGAGTGACCTTATCATGCTTTGCCAGGAAAGTCATAAAGAGAGGATAACATTCGACCTTGTAAGTGCTCCACAATTTCAAATCATTCTAGGTATGCCTTGGCTCGAGAAACACAATCCCACTATAGATTGGTGCTCCAGATCCCTCACCTTTGCTGCAGAATGTAAAGACTCCTGTTCTATCGTTGGTAACCTAAAGAATTCCGGTCTCGAGAGAGCATCTACTGACTCAACACTTGGATTGATTGGAAGTTTACCCTCGGATTATAGGAAATTTCAAGAGGTTTTTGAAGAGAAATTGGCTGAGGTATTGCCTCCTCATCGTCCCTACGATTGTCAGATCGACTTACTTCCAGGAGGACAACTTCCTTGCAATCGAATATATTCATTAACAGAGAAGGAGGATGCCCACCTGAAGAAGTATCTAGACCAGTATTTAGCGAATGGATTCATTAGGCCTTCTAAGTCCCCTGCTGCATCTCCTCTTTTCTTTGTACCGAAAAAGGAAGGAGATCTCAGGACCTGTATTGATTATCGTGCCTTAAACCAGATTACAGTCAAGAACCGGTACCCCATTCCCCTCATTTCTAATTTGTTAGATCAAATCAAGGGCAGCCAGATCTTTACCAAATTAGATCTTCGAGGTGCATACCATCTCATTCGAATAAGGGAGGGTGATGAATGGAAGACCGCTTTTCGTACCAAATATGGCCTGTTTGAGTACCAAGTAATGCCCTTCGGATTGTGCAATGCTCCGGCAGCATTTCAATGTTTTATGAACGATGTCTTAAGGGATCTGCTGGATGTATGTGCAGTGGTCTATATTGACGATATCCTGATTTTCTCCAGAAACCACCAAGAACATGTGAAAAATGTGACAGCTGTTCTTTAGAAGCTACAAGAGAATTCTCTTTTTGTGAAGCTAGAAAAATGTTCTTTTCATGTTCCCGAAGTCGAATTTCTAGGTTTTGTACTATCCTCTCAAGGAGTCAAGATGGACATGCGAAAGGTGGAGGCTATACTCACCTGGCCGGCTCCAACATCTGTGAAGGGAGTCCAAAGTTTTTTGGGTTTTGCTAATTTCTATCGTCGTTTTGTGGATAACTTCTCTCTATTGGTACACCCCATTACGTCCTTGCTTAGAAAAAATAAAACATTTGAATGGACCAAGGAGGCGGAAGAAGCCTTTCAGAATCTAAAGACCAAATTTACTGAGGCTCCAGTACTACAACATCCTCAAGCTGACTTACCATTTGTCGTGGAAACTGATGCCTCAAATGTTGCTATGGGTGCCGTCCTGTCGCAGCGCAATCCTGAAACTCAGGTCTTGCACCCAGTGGCATTCTCGTCGAAGAAACTCTCTCCAGCTGAACGCAATTACACCATTACAGACAAGGAGTTGTTAGCCATCAAGTGTGCCCTGAAGGAGTGGAGACACTATCTCTTGGGAGCTCAGCACACGATTACCATCCTCACTGATCATAGAAACCTCCAGTATTTACATTCCGTTAAGGCCCAATCTGCCCGCCAACTGCGATGGGCCTTGTTCTTCGCAGAATATGATTTCATCATCACGTTTAGACCTGGAGTGCGGAATGGAAAGGCTGACGCGTTATCTCGAATTGGCAATGGAGAGGAAGCGTTTGTCTCTTCTGCTCCCATGAACGTCAACGCCGGAGAAAGAGTCCTGGGGTTATTGCACAATGAAGAACCATTCTTGGAGAACCTGAAGAAGGAAGTTAAAGAAACTGTTACTCAAGAAGAGCTGCTAACATGGGTTAATCGAGGAGATCCATTCAAGGTCCAAGATGAATTGCCTTACTATCAAGACCGAATGTATCTCCCTACTGAGACAATGAGAAACCAAGTAATTTCCAACTACAATGGCTTCCTCATTGAGGGTCATCCCGGAGTGACCAAGACCTTGGAGAAGATCAAAAGGTACTACTGGTGGCCAACTTGGCGTAAGGATGTGACTCATTTCATTCAGACTTGCGGAATCTGTGCACAAAAAAAGAACTAAAAAAAAAGCCGGCCGGTCTTCTTCAACCTTTAAATGTTCCACCCAATCCATGGCATACCATATCTATGGATTTTATCACGGATCTGCCGTCATGTGAGGGTTACAATACCATCCTGTTGGTGGTAGATTTATTTTCGAAGATGGCTCATTTTGTGCCCCTACAAGGGATTCCCACCGCTGCTGGCCTGGCAAGGAGTTTTTTAGAAAATATTGTTAAACTACACGGGTTTCCTTCCATAGTCGTTTCTGAGAGGGGTAGTCAATTTGTATCCAGATTCTGGAGAAAGTGTTGTGACCTGGCCCAGATTGATGTAAGATTATCCACTAGTCACCACCCTCAAACGGATGGTCAAACAGAGCGCACAAATCAGACCCTGGAACAGTACTTACGCTGCAAGCTTCATCAAACTAATGATTCCTGGTTAGACATTTTGTGGGTGGCAGAATACGCTTACAACAATTCTATCCACTCTTCTACTGGTCTCACGCCGTTCTATACCTTGCATGGTCGACATCCTCGAACATCTGCATTTGACCCTCCAGATCCACTAGAAATGCTGGCAGTTAGGAACCTTCATGACAAGATCTTAACCGCAACTAGGGAGGCCCAAACTAGCTTAGTGGCGGCTAAGGAATCCCAAAAGAAGTTCGCTGATCGACATAGAAGTACTCCTCCTAGTTTCCAAGTTGGTGACTCTGTCTGGTTGTCATCCAGAAACCTGGCCTTAAAGGGTTCTAAGAAGTTTCTTCCCAGATATTTAGGACCATTTTTCATTGAAGCTGTTATTAATCCAGTGGCTATGAGGTTGACACTCCCGAAGAAAATGAGAATACATCCAGTTTTTCATGTTTCTTTATTAAAACCGGTAGAAGCAGGGACACGTTTGCCATCAGCCCCACCCCCAGTGGAAGTTGAAGACGATCAACCAGAATATGAAGTCAGGGAGATTTTGGACTCCAAGATAATGCGTCACAAATTATTTTACCTGATAGATTGGAAGGGTTATGGTCCCCTTGAGAGATCTTGGGAACCTTTGGAGAACATTCATGCCCCAAGATTGTTAAAAAGATTTCATCATAACCACCCTACCAAACCGGGGAGGAAATCTTTGAGGGGGGGTACTGTCATGATTTCCCAAAGAGTTCCTTGATTAAGCCCATGTTTCCGTAGTTTATATTTGCTCTGTCATTTGAGAGAAGGTATTGTTCCATTCAGATCCATATAGTAAGGCATGGGGAAATTGGTATTCCAAAATGGCCGCCCAGTGGTGTCAACCAGGAACTAATCTGTAGGTCTAGTCTTTGGCGACCTCTGTTACAAGTACCCAATTCCTGAGGAGACTCGCGCTTCGTGTTGCTGACTGCCTTGCAGTACGGACGCTCACCGCGGTCTCCATAGAGTTCCAGTCAGAGTTTCCCTGCCCTCCCAATTTTCAGTCAGAATTCATTCGTTCTGTCCTATAGTCTCCTCCTCTGCTCACAGCCAGTAGTTTCCATTATTATTTATTGTCCCCTAGTTGTCGTGTCCTTAGCTCTAGTCCGGAGTTTTCCTGTCAGAGTTTCGTGAGGAGTACACCATACACACACGCAAGTACCTGTTTTCAAGGTTTCCCGTGGGTTACCAGTGTTTGTTGTTTTTTCGTTGCAAGTGTTTAGCAACGGATTTATTACTGTGCATTTTCGCATATTGTGTTATGCTTATACGCATTGTTCCGCGCTCCAATGTTTGAAACTCATTAGCTGTGCCAGGTTGTCGTCACACTGCCCGTAAATATTGCCAGGCTGCGTAGCTAGCTTCAACATTCATTTACTTCTTGTGATTCGCTATAGTGCAGGAAAGGGTTTTCATCTCATTCCGCATTACACTCAGCTGGTGGTTGTTTAGTTAGTTCCCTTTTTGAACATCGCTACACCATTATACGGAACAGAGTGTCTTCTGAAATTCCGATATTGCTCTCCAGTTCGAATGTATTGAGGCTTACACAGTTTTTTTCAAATTTTAGGAACCATCATAGTTTATGTACTTCCTTTCACAGCTAACACTCATATTGGTCAGGACTTAATAGGAATTATTTTCTCATTACCACTTAGTCGCCTTTTTTCCATAATAAAAGAATTCTTATTGCATCCAGACTACACAGTTTCTTCAGGACATGCGCCCCTGTATGAATGCAGGATGGAGGGCTCACTAAAAAAGAACCTTAGGTGAGCTTTTCCTGTTGTTGGTTATTATTCTTTTTTTTAGTACTGGAGAGTTATTTCAGAATAGGGAAGGAACATTATTAAGGAGGGTTGTTTCTTGTCATCCTTTCTACAGGGAGAGTGATTCACAGAGGTTCTGGGAAGTTCTTCTGGCATTCCCGCAGATTGACAGGTGAGCGTTACAAGAGTAGAGGGAGAAGGAGCAGAGCTCGACAGGGTGGACTGGATGTCCTGGGTTTTAGAGCTGAAATGAGAAGCCAGGGCCGTGCAGAGGGACTGGGAGGGGACAGGAGAAGTAGATAAGTGCATCTGGACATGCAGGAGCCTGGGCCCAAGTTCAGAGGGTTGCCAGGTGACCAGTGTACTTAAGTCAATACTTACCAGATTCTTAAATCACTCACAACAGAAAAATCGATTTGGGCAAGCACTATCAGTCGCTGCCCTTTCCCACAAAAGACCAATATTTAAACAAAATGTTGTAATCTCTATGATATTGTTGCTCTTTGTTTCTTTGTTTTTAGTTCCATCAATTCTTTTTGGCCTATTGTTCTATTAGTGCCGCTGCAAGAACTTTTAGTTTAACTATACTATTTTTTCTCAACTTTTATCCTTCCCTGATTGACGTCAACCGATTGGTTTAATGATCACCTTAATTTTTTATTATCATTTTATATCATTTGAAATTGCTGTCGCCGTACTGCAAAGTGCATAGTTGTGCTGGGCGGGTTTTTACCTCTTCAATCGTCCTTATGCCTTTATTTAAAAAAATTGAAAAGTTTCTTTAAAATGGCCACCACATTAGTGTGGCCATGTAGAAACCTTTGGTGAGCTTGCTGCCTCCCTGATTGGGCAGCTTGTGGCCTTTTTAACCAACCAGCAGCCACCGGCAGACGTTAGCTGGCCCCACACCATCAAGGCCCCCACAGTAAGGCCCTGTCTGCTCCTGTCCAGTGCTGGCTGGACGGTTGTGGGCCCCACCACTTTTTTCCAATGCCTCATTATGCATCTGGATGCCGGGGACCTTATCAGGTGCTCTTGGGCTATGTGATCGCCCCCTCAGCTATCACATAAGTGTGGACTATTTCTATGCTGCCTGCATCATCCTCTGGACTTTGTGCCTCTCCTGACAATCTCTATAAACTTATCTTCAGAAGGCACTTGTCTTTTCTCTTTTCTCTTTTTTGTTTCAAAGCACCAAAATATAACACCAAATTCCTTCTTGGACTTTTACCTCCATTGCCTACAACCCTGTACAGTTGTGCTGCTATACCTGTTGACCTACAAAGAAAATCGAATTTAGCTGTGTGCACATCCTGATTGTCTTGCTGCTGTTTAAAATCTAATTGAGCTGTGTGCACATCCTGTGTTTCTTGCTGCTTTAAAATCGAATTTAGCTGTGTGCAAATCCTGATTGTCTTGCTGCTTTTAAAATCGGTTTTAGCTGTGTACACATCCAGATTGCCTTGCTGCTTCTTAAAATCGAATTTAGCTGTGTGCAGATCCTGATTGTCTTGCTGCTGTTTAAAATCGAATTTAGATGTGATCACATTCTGATTGTCTTGCTGCTGTTTAAAATCGAATTTTGCTGTGTGCAGATCCTGATTGTCTTGCTGTTGTTTAAATGTGAATTTAGCTGTATGCACATCCTGATTGTCTTGCTGTTGTTTAAATTTGAATTTAGCTGTGTGCACACCCAGATTGTCTTGCTGCTGTTCAATATCGTTTTCTGCTGTGTGCACATCCTGATTGTCTTGCTGCTGTTTAAAATTTAATTTAGCTGTGTGCACATCCAGATTGTCTTGCTGCTGTTCAAAATCCTTTTTAGCAGTACTAACATCCTGCTTTTCATGAGGACGTGTTGACAGGTTTTCCCCCTGTGTTCCGTGACTAGTTTGCTATTTGTTCCCGTACGCTCATCTCCCATTGTCTCTTCCCTATCATGCCTGTGTCTCTGCATGTGCTCCCTTCTTGCCTACCGCCTCTCACGTACCTCAATTGCTCTGCCTGGTTAAGTGTACCACACCCTGTGCCCCTCACTATGGCACTTTCTATCTCCCCATGTACTATAACGGTTTCTCCATCTCCTATCCTTCACCTCTCGCTATCTCCTCAGGAAGAAACTCAAGAAGGACATACCTCCAACCCAGGCCATCCCATCACTGACACTTACATTAGTGCTTCCGCCACAGAGACTCTCCCGACATCCTCTTTGTCGTTCCTTCTCCAACCTATGGACTCCCCATATGGCCGCTTTGCACTCTTCTTACTCTTCCTCACACAAAAATAGTGGCACCCACTAGGAGCCCCTTCTTGCCTCCTCCTCCTCCAGGGCCATCATAAATGTCTATCGAAATGGTACCATCCTAGTACAAGGGCCAAAACCCAACCTCTTACTTTTTGATTGGCTCCTTCTTCACCCTATCAACTTTCCTCTTTCCTCTTCATGGGCTCCCTTGCCACCTGCCTCTGTGGCCACCCAGGCTCTCTTGCCTACCAGGCCGACCCTGGCTACCTTCCTTCCCTACAAACCTCACAACTCCCCCATTGTCACTCTCAACTGCACAGGCTCTGTTGCCTACTCGCACTACACTGACAAACTCCTCAGCCACATCCACCGTGCTGCACTGGCTACCCACTGCCACTGTATCTTGAGCTTCCTTACTTCCTCTGCCTCCTCCTACCTCTATCTCTCAAGCACTGTTGCCACTTGTGGGGGAACCTCTGTCCCCTGCATCTCCCTATGTGAGTCCTTCAAAAGTGGCAACCTGCTCTATGTCGCCACACTAAACTCTTGCTCTGCTGTCAAGCACTCCTCTGACATCTGCCACCTCCTGGAACTCCTGGACCTTGATGTTCTTGCTCTTAGTGAGACATGGTTTAATGACAGCTCTGTCACAAGTTTTGACACATTCCTCCCTGAAATTTACAAGATCCTCCCTGTGCCCAGGCCCAACAGGCCAGGAGGTGGAGTAGCCTTGATCTTTCCTGAGTGGATCCCTGTTTCCATTATTCCCACTCAGGTCTGCAGGCTCTATCTCTCACCTGTCGCCTCTCTTACTCTGGCCACCTTCTATCGGCCGCCGGGCCAGTCCACCCTCTTCTCTCCTCTCCTCCTCCTCCCAACTCCTCCTTCTCGGGGATCTTAACATCTTTCTTTTCTCTCCTGACTCTTCAGGACCTTTCCGAAACCTATGTGACTCCTTTCCTCTTTCCATTCTACCCTCTGGTTCAACGCACACTGCTGGCCACAACTTGGATGCTCTCATCACCACAAAAGACCCACTCTCTATTCCTCTCACCACTTCACTCTCATGGACTGATCATTCCTTTCTCTCTTCTCACTTCAAGCTCTCTTCTCCTTTGGCAATAGAACACCCTACACCACCTCCTGCCTTCAAGGTCATTTGACCCATGAAAAGAGTGTCAGTGGCTGCCTTTGCCTCCACCTACTCTCCTCCTTTTACCCCTGCAGCTGACTCCCACCCTGATACAGCCCTCTCCAACTTTCATCGTTCCATATCCAACACTCTTGACATTCTTGCCCCTGTCATGAGGATCCGACTGAAGCATGCCAAGAAGTACAACTCTTGGAATGACCCTGATCTGGCTGCCCTTAAACGCAAGTGCAGAGTAGCGGAATGGAAATGGGGATCTTCAGGCGTACCCTCTGACAAACTGGCCTGCCGGCTTCTTCAAAGGCAATATAGACTCTGCACCCTCTCCAGTAAAATAGTCTACATTCAAGCCCACATCTCCACGGCATCTA
This sequence comes from Ambystoma mexicanum, assembly GCF_040938575.1. Taxonomy (NCBI): domain Eukaryota; kingdom Metazoa; phylum Chordata; class Amphibia; order Caudata; family Ambystomatidae; genus Ambystoma; species Ambystoma mexicanum. The sequence continues at coordinate 530,044,866 of NC_090938.1, read as the reverse complement.
ACAACACGGCCAAACTCTTCAAAGTCTGCAAGGAACGGACCAACCCTACCGCAGCTGCATCCTCTATTACACTTAAACAGGCACCTTTGCTCAGCCATGGCAGCACACTTCACCACCGAAACACAGGACATCCTGTCCTCTCTCTCTTCTACTCCCCCCTGCACCAACATCTCTTGGCCCCCCCCTCAGACACCCGCACCCCTCCCCCTGTTCTCTCCTCCCTCTCCCCCGTCACACCTGATGAGATCTCTAGACAGGCCCGGTCTATGAAACCTCCTCCAATCAGGTGGACCCCTGCCTCTCCAAACCATCAATGACAATATTGACACTCTCGCTCCAGCCTTGGCCAACCTCTGCAACCTCTCTTTCACCACTGGAGTTTTCCCCTCTCCTCTCAAGCACTATTTTGTGCAGCCTCTGCTCATAAATCCTCTGTCGACCCGTCCATTCCGGAAAACTATTGCCCGATCTCAAGCACCCCTTTCCTGGGAAAACTCCTGGAGAAGCTGGCTATCACTCAATTTACCCTCCATACTGAAACTGTTGTTTGTCTCCATGACCATCAGTCTGGTTTTAGAGCATCCAGAGGCACGAAAACTGCTCTTCAGGACACCCGTGAAAACGTGCTCTCAAATCTTGACTCCAACTCTCCCTCTGTTCTCATTCTTCTCGATGGCTCTTCTGCTCTCGCTACAGTAAACCACAACATCCTGATCACCCATCTCTGTGATACCCTGGGGATCACAGATCAGGCCCTGGCGTAGCTCGCCTCCTTTCTCTCTGACTGGCCTTCCTAGGTGGAACTCTACCATTTTCTCTCCTCTACCACTCTCTCTAATTATGGTGTCCCCCAGGGATCTAACCTTTCCCCCTGGTTCTTCAATAGCTACATGGCCCGGTTGGCCCACAGGATCTCTACATTTACCTCTCACTTTCAGTGTTATGCGGAAGACACACAGCTCTCTTTCAGGCTACACTCAGCTTCCTCCTCCTCCTTGCTCATCCCCGACTGTCTATCCACAATTCAGGCTTGGTGTGCTGTTAACGATCTGTGCCTGAATGCCAGTAAGACAGAGATCAACCTCATTGGGGCTCCCGCTTTCCCACTTTCTCACTGTCCTGCCTCCCTTGGCCCTGTGCCCTCAACTACCAATGAGGCAAAACATCTTGGGGTCTTTTTTGACTCCTCTCTCTCCTTCTCTTCTGACATCTCAGACAGCTCCAAAGAGCCCAACTACCAACTGCACCTGCTCAGAGGTATTCTACCTTTTCTTACTTTCCCCAGAGGCTCATCACCTTGAGAGCCCTGGTTCTCTCCAGGCTGGACTATTGCAACAGCCTCTTTCTCAATCTTCCTACTTCTACTCTCTGTCCTCTACAACTCATCCAGAAAAGAACCGCAAGACTTATCCTTGGCCTCAAGCCCTGGGACTACATCTCACTGGCGCTGAAATGCCTCCACTGGCTCCCTGTGGCTGCTAGGATCAAGTTCAAGACCCTCTGCATAATCCACAATGCGTCTGGGGCCATGGCCCGCACTATCTACAACACTCTCTTCCTAAATAATCTCCCTCTAGAGCCCTCCGCTCTTCACCCTCCAACTCTCTGCGGGTGAGCCGCTTTCACAAACAGAGATTTGGGAGTAGATCTTTATCCTCTGCAGGTGCCTCCCTCTGGAACAGCCTCCTTTCCTTTCTCCGTCTTGGCCCGGAGCACCTTAAGTTCTGGAAACTCCCCAAGACCTTCCTTTTCTCTTTCTCCTCTCTCCCTCTTCCCTGCTAACCTCCTTTTGTTTCTCTCCTCCCTCCTTCTCCTCCCTAATCCTGTTCAGCTTTTGCTGACTGGTTGCCTGGGTCACCTCCAAAGCCTACAGGTCCCAGGCTCGCCGTCAGTTTTTTGCACTTGCCTTCGGGCTGCTGCACTTTGTGCTGCAATACAGCACTACAGCACTTCAGCTTGCGCTCCTTGAGTAGAGCAACTTCTCTGCACTTAACCCAGGGCCCTGCTGGACTGGACTCTTTCGTCCCCCCCCCTATCCCAACCCTGTCTTGGAGACGTGACAATCCTTCAATGTCGGTGTACCCTTTATTTTGATTGAAGTACTGATTTACACATTTGGGTATTTCTTCAATTAGTAATTGGAAATATTTATGATCTTTGTAGATTGAATATTGTCTGCGGAACTAATAGCCCTCTTCGGCCTAAAGATGGATTGCATGTAATCCGAAATGTGTTGGCACCTTACCATCTTGTATGGAGCTATTTTGGACTTTGTGACTGACAGGAATTAGGAGTTACAATACATTGCAACTCACAATGAGCTTTTGTTATAAACAGTGACAGTCTGTACTTGTTTAAGACCTAATCAACATGTACTTATATTGATAGGGCATGTGGTTTTCTGTTATCAATTGGGGATTTATACTTTGGAATACTCATTTTTGAAGCAAATTGGGACCAGTGGGATTTTCTGTGTGATTCCTAGTGGTTGACGTGGTGTCTTCCACGTGATCCACACGGCGGATCCCTAGAGTTTGCTTGGTATTTGTACCCTCTAGGAGTGCATTGGGGGGCCACCATATGGCAACGCATAGTTTTGTTTTGTGTCACCTCCAAAGCCTACAGGTCCCAGGCTCCCTGCCAGTCTTTTGCACTTGCCTTCAGGCTGCTGCACTTTGTGCTACAATACAGCACTTCAGCTTGCGCTCCTTGAGTGAGGCAACCTCTCTGCACTTAACCCAGGGCCCTGCTGGACCGGGCTCTTTGTTCCTCCCGTCTCTGCACCTCTGTCTGTACATATACATGACCTAAATGTACTAGGACCAGTTAGTTCATCTGCCCTGTAGCCCCCCCCAATGATTTCCGTCCCCTCCTCCCGAGCTTGGTCTCAACTGTACCACTTCATGCACTTGCACTAGGAGAAATGTCGACAGGCTTAGTATGCTAGGTTTTCTGTTTAGATCATTCAGGAATTTTCAAGGCCTAAGAACAATTACTGTATTCCCTTGTTCCCATCCCACCTTGAAGCGTTTTGAAGCAGTTCACCTGTGTATAAGCGCTATATAAATGAACAATAAATAAACAAATATCTTAATCTACACACAAAAAAATGTTACATTTACATATTTATAACCCCATACACATGTGCACTTTTGATTTTTTGCGTAGACCTTCCTTTACTATCTCTAGTAAATGTATCTCATCTCACTATTTACCCCATTTTGGAGTGTAATATGCGTTCTTCTTATTGGCACTTGACTCAGAAATGCCAACCATATATTCCACTTAGAGTCTAATGCGTATTCTTTGGTCCCCTTGTAATCCGAAATCAAGATATCTATCTCTTTAAACACAAATCGTGCTCCCATATTATATTATACTATAGCCCCTCCACTTTATTTGCCACTTTCAATGCTCTACTTACACCAGTGGCTCAGCTTGAGTCCCTCAGCATCAGCTCTTCCCCATTCAACCATTTCACCTTCAGTCCGTGGGGCCCCTGCAGGGACTGGACAGGAATTTCTCCAAGGGGGCCCCTGCCGAAGAATTATTTCCACCCATGTGTTTGCGTGCTGCTCTCCACAGGAAGCTCCACAATCTTCTGGCTAATGGTGGAAGACGTCGATTGTCCAAAAGTCTGGGGCAAGTTCAACTGGATCAGGAACCATCCGCACTGCTACCAAATGTGCAATAGCACCTTGAAGCATCTCATGTGTTCGATGGAATGACCAATAATGATCTCAGACCCAAATAACCAGACAGACTCAAAGAATATGGCAAAGTACTACTTTATTATCAGCTTAATAAAGTAGAGTAATCTGGTGAACAACAAGTTGTAGTCCACACACTCACACTTATTTTGATTACACAAAGGTTTTATACCTCAATGTATGCCAGGTATGACGTCATCCTATGTGGCAAACTTAAAAACCTATTGAGGGGAGGGATTGGTTAAGGGGGCATACGTACCTATTTATCATATAAGTATTAGTAATAATACTAAATGCCCCTTATCTGGTAGGCATGCCTTGAACCACCTCTAAATACGTATAATACAGAGTATAGCAGAATAACAGCAGTCGATTTGCCAGTGCAACACTGTGTAGCATGTTGCTACATAGACCCTTATGATTGGTTGGCATTCTCTCCCAACCTTGGCCTTTCGGCTCGTTAGCAGCATGTGAACAAAATGAAACCCAGGTGTAGAGAACAACATCAGACTGCTACCCACGTGCTCAATTAGTCCATCATCTCTCATCGGTCAGGCCCCACACCTAGGCTTCTTCTTTATAGTTGACCTAGCAGCCTGTTCTCTGCCCTGCGACTTTTCAGGGAGTGCAGGCACAATATTATCTTCATCTGGAGCTTAATGATAGATGGTGTTTTCAACTTCTGAGTCACTTGTGAGGAGACCACGATTTTGTCAATTTCAACCTTTTCTTTATGGCTATTTGGTTTAATTGTGCTCGGTGTTATTACTCCTTTTGGGCTCCGGAGACTTGATCACTCCACCTGGCATTTGCTTTTTGCATTCTTGATTGTCTAAAACTTGACACTGGCAGATGTTTTCTTCTTTGCTTAATCTAAGAGAAATATGTCTTACATCCATGGCTTATCCTCTTGACTCCCTTTGTGTCTTACAATTATTCCTTGATGTGTCATCCTTGATCCCAGGCCGACTCCTCTTTGTTTTCCCAGCATCTCCTGACTGCAGCCCTGGTCTGTCTCTGAGGTAGCTTGATTGGTTTCAACACAAATCCAACATTCATCATTTTCTCATGGCTGCTTTAGTCACGTTATATTTTCTTCTGCATCAAGCTTCTATATGTCTCAGCTACCATGCGTTTCTGCGTATGTACATTCACTTTATCTCTTCTCACTTATTTCTTTGGTGTATATGATTTCTTCGTATTCGATTACGTGTTTTCTTTTATTACTCCAGTTACATCTTTATTCTTTACGTATTTGCATATCGTTCAGTGCGTCCTCGTCTTTCCTTCATTACGTCACTCTGCCACTGTCAGTGTGCAGCTACAGCTCTTCTATGTCCAATTGTGTATGCTGACATCTTCCTGTCATCTCAGTGCAAGTCCGTCCCTCATACACTTGGTGTGGTATTGGGTCAATACCTGGTGTCACACATAGGGCTCTTCTACTATTATTCCCATATGACAAGGTGAGGGGGTGGAGTTTATCAGTGACGTACTCGACTGCTCCTCTACAAATCCTTAATACTTCCTGCTAATTCAAAAGGGAAATGTTCATTATTATATTGATTCCATATAGAATAATGTGCCGTCCTGCGTCCATCGAGTATGTTTTAAGGATTTCGTAAATTATCTGGGCATTCTTAGTTTAAATCAGTCGACCCACAGCCTCACGCTTTGATATCAAACTCCCTTCTGCCTTATAATTAGAGTCCTCTGTTTCAATATTTACTGTTAAATACTATTAGCTCATGGAAATCGTTATTGACCTCCTGTCAGCCAATCAGAATGTTTAGAGTGCAGTCAATAACTACATGTAAAGACTGTGTTCTGAACATTCTGTCTTCAAAAGAAGACAGTGAAACAACAAACCAATTGACAGGTACGAGTTATTTCAACAAGACACTTCCTCCCGGGGAGGACTTTCTTTGCTGCAACATCTTATTTAACACACAAAAGTAAAAGCTAACACACAGGCCAATGCTTTCACTTTCTCATAGAGAAACCATTTAGTTTTGCATGACACCAAACGCATGCACTTGTTAAACCCGTTTCAGTTCAACCTAGCTAGAAATGAAAAAAGCTTAATTTATGACAACAGTTGACCAAAGGTGTATCGAAGGTTGACAAATATAACACAACAATTTATAGAAAAACCATATTCGTTATATCCCAAACAAACCTTTTAGGCTATTCCCCAACCAGCAACTTCACACGTATGCTAATAAATGCATACAAACAATATTGGGCCCATAATACCAAAGACAATTTTTGAATGCCTAATCATGTTATTTCAATGCTACAAAATAAAACCATAATATTAATGTACTAAATTGCCTATTGTACATGTGGGTGTGCGTTATTCTGCATTGCGCATGCACTCTTTTCTCCTGCTTTATCGTCTGAGAGTGTGATAGGGATGGGTAATGTACCCTTGTAACTTACAATACCTCCCTGGAGAACCACTGACCCCCCTCCTTCCCAACACCCCCCCCCCCTCCAACTCTTAAAACATCAAGAAACACAAACACGACGCAGAGCCTGGCCCTTTGAGACCTGGTCATAACAACATTGCAACAAAGCATTCTTGCTTTGCTCTCAGCAACCCCTGCCCTATCCCACCGTTTTCTCTTGCAGACCCTCCTAAAGCGCCAAGAGACCTGGAAAATGCTAGAATAGGTGTGCAATTCAAGGCGCGGTAGCGTAAGATACGCCACATCAATAGACTGCAGTACACGGAGGAGAGGATCACAGGCCATACACCAGAAGAGTTGCCGCAAGACTAGTCGGCTTCTTTCCCCCCCCTCATAGTGCGTTCCATCCTCCCCGACCTCTCCTCTTCCCTATTCTCTTTCATGATGGGAACCTGTCTGTTGTGAGGTGTCTGGAGGGGCCGGACTGGCGCCGTGTTTACCCCTTAATGAAGCCGCTGTCGGCCGTGAGCACTCGGTAATGAGTAAAAGCCTCGCAGCGGGCATGGCCTGGAAACATTTCAAAAAGGACCCGAAATCAATCAGCACCATCAGGTGGGCCGAAGCAAAAAGAGGGAGAGTGCCAAAATAATCACGTTGGTGAACACCTGCGGTGCTACCCGTCGCTCCCTCCCCAAATGATAATCACGAAACAAGGAACTGCGATTCGGAAAGGGCAGGGCGAGAAGGGGCGCTCCCGGCCCTGAACCTTTCCATCCATCGGACAGTCAGATGTGTGCTGCTCTGCCAGTATCCAAGATGGATGACATTGTAAATCGTCTCCTTGCCCACATGGCTTTGGCTCTCACTGCCGCAGGCTGATGCAGCCCAACTGTGCTCAGAGAGTGTTTGATGGGGATAGCGCCGACGTTAAGCCCTCCCCTCTAACATGGTGTGGCACCTGCAATGATGTCTCGGCCCTTAATCTTTCTTATAAACGGAGTACCCAGAGCTTTAAGTGGGCCGGGGCCTGCCTGCAGGGTGGCCAACTTTTTGATATCCTTTTGCGGGACACTTGCCCACAAGGCGGTGATGACGTCACCGCGTCATTCACGTTTGGCACGCTCCATTTGTAATTTAAATTGCCAGTCACAGCTGCTTGCAACCGGAAATGTTTCCCTTGGTGCATCATTTTAGATTACTTACCTCGTTTATATGGCGGCAGGTCTCCTTCAGCCACTCGTCCCCCCATTTGCACCAAATGCCCTTCACCGACAAGCAGGGTTCGTGTATTCAGGGGGCTGCCTTACTGCCAGTGGTGAATGGGAGTGGCAAACCTCCCCTCCCATTCTGCGCCTGCAGCAACCCGCCGTGCTGCTTATTGACTAGATTGCTGTCATTTTGTTTTCTTTACCAGACAACTCGTTGAAATGCCCGCCACTGAATTGTGTGTGTTTTTAGCGCTCTTCTTCGCCTTCAGAGAGAAGACATCATAGAGCGTGTACGCTTTATCCTGGCTAGGAGGGAGTGTCCTAAAGATTCGTACATGCGCATTGAAGGGAAAGTAGCGGCTGCGCGCTGCAAGGAGGAGCCGGGGTGGGACGGCCCTTCCTTTTACTGACTTGAAAGGACGAGCGCGCCCTATCTGGTAGCTTGATAAGGGAAGCGCATAGTCCGGCAGAGATGGCTTTCTCACCAAAGGCGTGGACAGCAGGAGACCACGGGAGCAGCCTTCCCGGGGCTTGTGCCATGACAGGGGAAGCCTTATGTAGTAAATTGCCTCATTAAGTGAAGACAGGAGCCGTAATTTACTTGCACCAGTGGTTTATTTAAGATGGGGTGCAGTAATAAACTGAAGCTGCAATATCAATGGCCAACAGGCCTAACAGTGCTGAGGCTCAGGATTCCTCAGAAAGCATAAAGCGAGGCTTTTCGGTCCCGTGCTCGGAGGAGCCGGGGAGACGCTTCTCCTCGCGTCTTGCTCTTCTCCGTAATGCGCATGTAGCGCGCGGGGGCGGAGCCGTGTTTACGTGCGAGGTCTCGCGAGAGCGGGGCTCTCGCGATCGCACTACACACCTCCCTTTCTTCAAAGCAGAACGAGTTCATTGTAATACATAGTCATTGTATCTCACCGGTCTTCTGTGTTCCCTTCTGGGTCTCTCACCGATTCCAGGGCAAGGTCCCTGCTGCTCAGGTTCTGGGTCTAGATTGAGTTCTTCAGGTTCTGTCTCGGTTCCTTCTCTTTCTCCGTCGTTTTCTTCGGGTTCTCGTTCGTCGTTTCCCCCATAGTCCTTTTCGGTTTCCACACGTGGTGTCTCTGGGGTTCTCGCCTTTTCTTGCCTCCGCTGGTATAATGCTACTCTTTCAAAGTTCCATGCGCGCCCATCTTCTGTACGGACATGATTGGTCCCTTTGTGAGTTACTTTTATGGGCTGACTATACCGGGATCCTGTGGTTTGATCTTTTCTTGGTAGTTTTATTTTCACCCAGTCCCCTTTTCTTATGTTGGGCGCTTGCTTCGTCCGCCTTCTTTCGTCTCTCCACGATTTCATGCGTGACTTGTTTTTCTCAATGCGCCATACTACATCAGCCATGTTCACTGCTTCATCTTCCCTTACTTTCGACAGCCATGGTGGGATGAGCGTAGATGCAGCACTCCTCCCTCTCAACATTTTGAACGGGGATACTTGTGTAATTCCGTTTGGCGTGAACCTGTGGGCCGCTATGGCTTCTTTAGTGGTTTTGAGCGGGTCCATGCTGGAAGCCGTGGCCAGTTGGATGGCGCCCTTTATGAATCTATTTGCCCTCTCGACAAGTCCATTGGCTTGGGGGTGATATAGGGCCGCTTTCTTTTGTTTGATGTGGTTCCTTTTTAAAAATCCTTCCATGTCTTTGGAAACTAGTTGTACACCATTGTCTGTGACGACCTCTTTGGGGAGGCCCTCCCTTTGAAAAATTTCTGTGAGTACTTCTATGACTGTCTCAGTAGTTATATTTGGTACAAACTCTGCTTCCACCCACTTGGATAGATAGTCGACAAGTACTATGCCGTATCTGTGTTCAGTAGCCATCGCCTCCAGGGGCCCTATGAAGTCGATGCCCACTTTGGACCATACTGCTTCTGGTATCTCTGTGGGTATGAGGGGTGCCTGGCGAACCTTAAGTCTTTTTTCGCTATTCAGGCATTCATGGCAGCGTTCTATCATAGCACGAATTTCTTGATCCATAGACGGCCACCAGTAGGCTTCTCTCACCCTGCGACGTGTCATCGTGTTCCCCAAATGTCCCGCATGGGCCCTACAGAGGATGGTGCGTCTCATTCCTGTAGGGGGAATGATTTGGTCTGTCTTTAAGATTATCCCTTCTGTTTCCGACAACTCATCTTGCACTTTCCAATATGGTCTCATGCCTTCGGGCAGCGTTTTTTCATCGGGCCACCCTTCCCTGATCCATCCGCGAATCTTTGCCATGGTGGAGTCTTTCCCATCTTCTTCTTCCCAATGCCTTTCGCTGAGTTCCAGGTACTCTGGTGCCGTTAGGTCTGTGATGGATGCAACTATGCATTCCCCATGTAGAATCGTGGTAGCCTCCTCTTTGCCCTCCGGCAGCCTCGACATGCAGTCGGCTTGGGAGTTTTTCCAGCCTGAGATGTGCTGGATTTCAAATGTGTACTCCTGTAGTTTGGCTGCGATGTGGGCTAGTCTGGGCGTGGATGCCTTGGTGCCTCCTGGACTGAGCATGTGGATGAGCGGCTTGTGATCTGTCACCAGCTTAAACTTTGTGCCCCACACGTATGTTCGGAAATGTTCTACTGCCCATGCGCATGCGAGCATTTCGTTTTCAATGGTGGAATAGTTCTGTTCCGCCTCTGACAGTGCCTTTGAGGCAAAGGCCACTACATGTTCGGTGTCACCTCTCTTCTGCGTTAGCACTGCCCCTAGTCCGTACGCACTGGCGTCTGTTGTGATTACAGTTTCCCACTCTGGGTTAAAAGGTTGAAGACATGGGCTCTCACTATGTGCTGTTTTATGGTTTCCGTCGCCCTCTTCTGGGGCTCTCGCCACGTGAATTCTGACCCTTTCTTGAGCAGATCTCGGAGAGGTGTGGTGATTTCTGAAAACCTGGGTATGAATTTCGCATAGTATTCGGCCAATCCTAAAAATGACCTCACCTCTTCTTTAGTGGTGGGTTCCGGAGCTTTGGTGATGGCCTGCAGGAGGTTCTGTTTGGGACTGATCCCCTTTTCCGATATCTTGTACCCTAAGTATTCGACTTCTTTCACCCCGAATGAACATTTTTCGTGGCGTAGGCGCACTCCAGCTTCTTGTAACTTGTTGAGAACTACTTTGAGCGTGGCATTGTGCGTCTGTTCATCTCTAGCATATACCAGGATGTCATCCTGGAAATATACAAAGTTGTGAACTTTCCGTAGCAGGACGTCCATCATGCGTTGGAAGGCAGATGCAGCTGACGACAGCCCGAAAGGCATTTTGGTGAATTGGTATGTACCAAAAGGAGTGATGAATGCCGTAAGGGGTTTTGATTCTTCGTGCAGCTGTATTTGGTGGTATGCATTTCTCATGTCCAGTTTAGAGAATATTTTGGCTTCTTTCATTAGTAATATGAGTTCATTAATGCTCGGGAGCGGGTAGTTGTCCGTGATGACTTCTAGGTTTAAACTGTGCAGGTCTATGCACACCCTTAATTCTTGTGATTGGGGTTTCTTAATGAGGACGACTGGGCTCAGCCATTCGGACGCTTCAATTTCTTCTATTACCCCTTCCGTTTTCATTTTGTCCAGCTGTTGTTTTAGGGTGTCTCTTGCTGTGGCTGGTACTGGTCTCACCCGGTGTTTGACTGGGACTGCATTTCTTTTGAGCACAATTTTGTGAAGAAAATTTTTGATGTGCCCCGGCTCCTCCGAGAACAGTGTTGGATAATCGCTCTTGACAATTGACTCGTTCCTTGCACTGACAGACAGGACCTGATCTTCTGTACTGGGGTCTAGTTTGATTTTTAACTTGTCTTGGTCGTCCCAGCCCAAGACCGCTGGACCTTCGTGACTGAAATAGACTCGGGTGGTGGTTTCTCTCCCTTTGAATTCGACTTTTCCATTGATGTAACCCAACAGTTCAACTGACGCCCCTCCAAACACAGTGGGCTTGTGTCGCGTGGTGAGAACCTGCACTTTCTCCTTTCCCACCATTTCTTTGTATGTGCGCAGGGGTAAAATGGTGAGATCTGATCCAGAGTCTGCCATGACCCTTGTCTCTTTTCCATCGATTTTGATTAGGCAATGGGGCTTCTCTCTCCTGGCCCGTGTGCTGTTCACCATAATGACTGTGGGTCTCCCTTCATCTTCTGATGAGGATTCTCTTACCGCCGTTCGATCTGTGGTGAGGCTGGTGACTTTCTTGTTTCTCCAACGACACACTATGGAGAAGTGCCCGATGCGTTTGCAGATGGAGCACTCCTTGTCTCTGGCTGGGCACTCCCGGTCAAACGCCAAGTGCTTCGTGCTGGTGCACCTGTGGCACTTGAGTGGTTCTTTCTTGTTTCCTCTCACCTCTCTCGTGTCCGCTGTCGACCTTTCTTTCCTTATGTGGAAACCCACCGCTTGAATTTCCGTGGGACCGTGGGCCCCTGCAAATTCCTTTCTTCTTCCCGCCGTTTCTTCTACCGCTCTGGCGATCTCGACGGCTTTCTCTAACTGTAGCTCCTTTTCGAGGATAAATTTATCTTGGACCTTACGACTGTTAGTGTGTACGACCAACATATCGCATATACGGTTCTCTGCGTTGGTGCCGAAGTTACATAAGGCTGCTAGTTCCCTCAATTTGGTGACATAGTCATCGACGGGTTCAGACTGTTCCTGTTTCCGAGTGTAAAACCGTATTCTGTGGAGCACTGTGTTCTCCTTGCTGGCGAATCTCTTAATGATTCTCCTGACCGCCTCTTTGAACACATCATCATTGTCATCGTTCACCGGAATCGGGGTAAGGCCCTCGAATATTCTTTGCCCTTCCACTCCTAGGGCATTGAGTAACATGGCCCTGCGTCTTGCCGCTGAAAACCCTGCTCCGCCCATAGCCTCCACGTATGTCATAAACAGGGGCTGCCATTGTGGCCATGGAATAGCAGGCCTACCTGGCGTTTGCAGAAAAGGTGGCGGTGGCGTGGCTCCTTGCATGCTTCTGTGCGGGTTCTGGTGGTGATCCTCGTCGCCAATTTATGTAGTAAATTGCCTCATTAAGTGAAGACAGGAGCCGTAATTTACTTGCACCAGTGGTTTATTTAAGATGGGGTGCAGTAATAAACTGAAGCTGCAATATCAATGGCCAACAGGCCTAACAGTGCTGAGGCTCAGGATTCCTCAGAAAGTATAAATGCGAGGCTTTTCGGTCCCGTGCTCGGAGGAGCCGGGGAGACGCTTCTCCTCGCGTCTTGCTCTTCTCCGTAATGCGCGCGTAGCGCGCGGGGGCGGAGCCGTGTTTACGTGCGAGGTCTCGCGAGAGCGGGGCTCTCGCGATCGCACTACACCTGGCCTCCAGCCATGACCCCATTGAGCATTTTTCATGATGCTCTTTTTTACGTCCCACACCAGCAGTTGCACATAGTTTACAACCGATCGGGACTTACAAAGCGTACAGGTGAACACCCAATTAATGAAATAATACAACAAGATGTTTAAAGAGATATTTCTTTTCCCTTGAAACTCTGTTAGGCGTTCTTTAGTGATCAACTGCTGAAAAAACATAGAAAGTGTCTTAAATACTTTAAGGCACGTAGCAATCAGTCTGTTACACAATATGTACTTGTAGGCCAGACCAGTTTTACATGGTCATATGTAGGCCACGCCCATCAATTAGGCCACTCCCCTCGATGCCTAGGCAACACCCCCAACTGAGGACCCCATCAATTTCTTACCCCACTCAAAGCACTGGGAGTACCATTATCCCTTTTTAATTTCCAAAAGGCCAATCAGCATGCAGGGAATACGAGTGAATCCAGCAGCAAAAACGCCTGCTTCCCTTGCTCCGTTCTCTCTTGCAGTATACCCATTTTCGCTCCCTGCTCCTGCTGTCGCGCCTACTCATCCCCTCAAGGCACTGTACCTTCTCACGCAATCAATGATGAACCCCTACGACGTGTGCTCAGGTCCTATTGCACCTGGCGTCCCGTTGGTGCCTCGCTGCTACTTTCCAAATGTGCCCTCGCTCAGTGGCAATCTGCTTTCCAGGCCCTTGAATGCTCTGCAGTGTGTCATCTGGCCTTACACCCACACTCCCCTGGGCACTCCCTTACCCCTTTTCATGGCCTCACTGTACTCGCAAGACACCTACTGGGTTCTAATGGTATTAATTGCCTCAACAGCAGGTAGAGGAAGCAGAGGTGTTGCTAGGTCAGGGAAAAGATCAGGTGCTAAGCTAGTGTCGGGACTGGCAGGATTCGGGGGTAGCTATAGCCTTTTGGTTGTAGTCTGTAGTCCCTGAGTTTCTATCCGGGGCTAGAACCAAAAGACCCAGGGCTATAGCCCCCTCAGCCCCCCCCCCCTAGCAACGCCTCTGGGAGGAAGCCTGGAATGGTTCTTACTGCACATTGTAGGGCATCAGCAACTTTGGCTTGGACCCATTAGTGGCCTTGTCCATTTTCCCATAGGGAAAACTAATAGCTATTAGCACCCAGGCCCAGGGGCGCAGCAAATCAGGTTCCTCGGATTGTGGGCTGATACTCCAGTTCTCATCCCGCATTCCATGAAGTCCGATGTCTACTCCCCCTGCCCTGCATCACCATCTTCTCCCCATCCTTCTCGTCCTTTTTTAACTAATCCCAAACCCCCTCCCTAGCCCCAATTACCCGCTCGTGGCAGCGGCGCCACCCGCCGCAGCTACCCTCCATCTCGCTGTGTGGGCCACCATTGAAATGGATGAGGGGCTCCGTATGGATCCCCGCCTTCCACATCCATGGCGGTCAAATTGTCACATTATTTTCATTAATTGGATGGGACGCCACATGCGTCACATTCTTTGTATGAAGATACTTTTTTTTTTACACACCCTGTGTTACCGCTTTGGTAACACGGGGTGCTAATATATCCTGGGGGTAACGTCCCAGTTCCCTCGTTAAATGCCCTTTCTTCACTCTGGCTTTTAACTCGGGCTGCCAGGCCATTAGCCCTAACCCATACCCCGGTATAGGCTGTGCAATGGGTAGTTAACGCTATATTATTATAGTGTTTAAAAGTCAATAATGAAGCACTATATAAAAACGTGATATTACTATTATGATTATTTGGATGTGGCCTAGTGCGAAGAGGTGGTAGATATTGGAATATTGGAAAGACATTGGGAATGTGTGGTTGGAGCCGAGCTAGGGGAACTGGCGTGACATGAAATGAGCAATCAAAACACCCCTTCCAGGCGTCCAGCCTCCTCACCGCTGCATCACAATAAACATACCTGGTGTCAGGGACGTCATTTGAGGGGCGCCAGGGGTCGCAGCTGCGACCTCTGAGGTCTCCTTTGCTACCCCTGTGATCTCTTTTGCTACCCCTAAAAAAAAACCTTTTATAATGTAAGTTCCTGGGCTCTGGCCAGCACCATGTGGCACTTTGTTTCTGGACTGGCTGGCTTTTTTGTTCAGGCCTATTAAAAAATGGGGGTTCCACAAGTGTAACACTTTGAGCCCTAACCCGAAATAAGAAAGAAAAGGAATAACAAATAATCTTAATGTTCTTTCTGGAATTCTATACAATAATTGATAGACTCATTAAAGGTTTAATTCAGGCACGCTTCAGGGGGAGAGTCACTGAAGTCTGTTCTTAAACACTTGAACTCAGCCTTTCAGGGGGCCGGCGGTCACCTGCCGTCTCCGGTTCAGCATCTGATGATGTTGTGGATGCTAGCCAATCACGGCTACGCCTCCTCTGCAGCCCGGGAAGAGACACAACACATGATTGGACTGCCGCACGTGGCGGCCATGATGGAAGGTCCCTCTGCAGCATGGAACAATGGTGGATGCACCACAGTGTGCACATGGTGGTGAGGGACAGCAGCAAAGGTGAAGGGAAAGAGGGGGCTCACCCACCAGGGAGGGAGGATTTATGTGCCCAGCCCTTGAGAGGGCCTGCAGTCGCCTGTCGGCTCCGATTTGGGATCTGATGATGTTGTGGAGGCTAACCAATCATGGCGAGTCTCCTTTGCAGCCCGGGAAGAGACACAACAGCTGATCAGGCTGCCGCACAGGGCGGCCGTGATGGAAGTTCCCTCCGCAGCATGGAACAATGGTGGATGCACCTCGGTGTGCACATGGTGGTGAGGGGCAGCAGCAAAGGTGAAAGGAAAGTCTCAATAGACTCAAGGGCCCCTTTGATATGCAGCACCCTGTTGTGAGGCTTCTCCTTTTGTGAATGTGCATGCCCTTCAATTCCTGTTCCCAGGACAGCATCCTGTGGAGTGGCTGTCTCTCTGGGAGGGTGTTACCTACCCTCATAAAGGCACAAAGAGAGGCAATCCCTAGGTCTACAGTCATGCTGGCTGCAGCAAGGACAGTCTGGGTGTGGGGAATACACATAATCCTTCTACAGCTGAACTAGGCTCACAGGGCAGACACATGTGTGATATCAAATTGATAAGGCTTGAATAACAATGAGAGAAGTTGGCCACCCTACCCTACACTCAGGTGTGGCTTATATTTACAGTTTGATGTGCAACAGGACAGCATTTTCAGAGTTATACAGTTTTTAGAACAGGGGTGCCTATCTTAAATGCAGCCCCTGCTATGTAATGGCTTTGGCTCTCACTGCAACTTTCAAGTGGGTAACCGTGACCCCTGAACTTGCCCTGTGTCACGGGAGAGCAGGTGCTGCAGATCATTTATGAGATGGAATTAACTCCATCATTTTATTAGTTAATAAAATAAAAAAAGCCAGGGTTTCTACACCCTTGCTAGATGGTAATTCTTCACGGTGCGATAACATGATTTTACCAAGATCAAACACTTAATGTAAGAGCTGAAGTATGATTGGAGCCCAATCTGAAATGTAGGCAGTTGGCCACTTTTCATCTCAGTGGTGGTTGGTGCAAATTTGTGAAAGGGGATTTCCTGTTGTGCAACCACAAGTGTAACAGTTTATTAGCAAACCATCAACGCATTTAACGCCACTGGGAAACTTTCTCAAGACCACCGGACAGAGAAAAGGATCAAATGTCAAAAACACCACTTAAAATCTTCATGGAAAATAAAAACACCTACCACAATTCCCATGGTGCATATGCATGTTAACACAATACAAATATCAATGCCTAAAATGCATATACGTTCACTAATGTACATGTAAAAGCAAAGCAGATCACTTACTAATAATTTGGTTACATCTGATAATCCTAAATATTGAAGGCTGCATGCAAAAAGACACATTTTTTTCTGGCCGATTTGGTGCACCCTTCAATGTGGGATTATCACGATTTTGGGGGTGCCTGCCTGCCTGCCCCCACCCACATCCCTCTCCTTCGCGGCATGATTTACTTGAAATTGGGGGGTTTCACCCCCACCCTTGAGATTCCCTTTGCTCCCCCACTGTCTCCCTTCCTCACCCAAAACATTTCCTTTCAACCCTCACCAACGTGACACTGACACACACAAACACGCACTAGCACTTACCTGCTTTCCTGTCCTCTCACCGCCACACGACAAGCATTCACCCTAATCCCCCGCACAAACACACAAAAATACTCCAAGACAGACAGACACACACACACAAATGTCCCGAGTCTGTCAGCCCTTGCGTGTCCTCGTGTGCGGTAACGGACATGGCTGTTCGATTTAGAAAGACTACTCAGAGCAGCCTCGGAGCAGCAGTCTTTCTAAACCAATGGGGTTTTTTTCCACACAAAAAATGATTTTTTCACTCTACACCAATAATTCACCAATGCTCCTGGTAACATTGGATATTGGTATTGGTTCATGTGGTTGCGCGACTGGAAATCTTGTTCAACACAGTTTGCCTCTGGTGTCTGCCCTGTGGGATGCCCTTCCGATTGGCACCACAGAAAGTCCTCCTGCCTGTTTATTGTGCCTCCAGCTGCACTCAATCTATATGCAGTGGGCCATATTTTCAAATTATTTTTGGGGTGCACATGAGGAGATGCGTGCATTTCCTCACTTGCACCAAAAAAAGTGACAGCTTAATTCACAAAGGGCATTTGAATGAGTGTATTCAGATGCCGGCCGTTTCCCCCCTTTGTGCAAATAAGGGGGCATTTCTCGGCATTTTAAAGCGCATCCCGAAATCTCAAACGGGATGCGCAGAAACGAGGGTCACCCGCCTGCGCATGTTCAGAACACGAGCATGGGGAGTCACAAATCATGGCAGGGTACATTTCGGACCCTGCCATGATTTGTTTTGGAAGTGTGACAGGAGCAGCTTAAACCTCGGCTGTCACACTAGCATTTCCACCCCTTAAATGGGGATGGAAAGGCTTTTTTTTGGTCATTTCACTGAGACGGGGCCTTTAACGGCCCATCTCAGGTGAAATGCGCTCCCAGCAACCACGTGGTTGCTGGGAGCCTGTCATGCGTCAGTGTTGGGCGCGCACTCCCAGCAGCTATTGTATGCAATGGGGCTGCACAGCGCATCTTTGCCCATCCAGAAATGCTCAGGTCTCCTTTGTGAATAAGATGAGCTGAGCACTTCTAAAATAAGCGGAAACTAAACAAGCACTTTATTTGCACTCCTTTCATTTGCGCTTTTTTTTTAGAATCATAGTTTGGCTTAAATACAAAATCAATGAATGAAGAGAATATCTTCGCAAAAGTTTCCCGTAGTTTGGAACTGTTATCCACGGCTGGCAATGCAAATGTGAAATGCATAGAAGGCACCAGTACAAGAGGAAAGAGACATACTTGCTGTTTCATGTGATTGTTGGCCTAGCCCGTAAAAGGACTGCTACTGTCTTTTTTAATAATGTTCTGTCTCTGTTGTGGTATTTGTGGTATTATATATTTTTGTACACATTGTCACAATTGTCAAATTTTGTATTGAACACAATGTGGAATTTAAGATCATTATAATCATTAGAATATGATTCCTGTCTTGTGTAAATTATGTAGGTTAGAGCCCAGTTGGGAAATAACTGCAGTGGGATTGGACTCGCAGGGTCATAGGCTGCCCTGATGAGAGGGCAGTTGTGGCCATGAGAAAGGGGTTGAGAAGGAGATTAAGCCAACCTTGGGACCGAGGGCGAGCATACCTTCCAGGGTGTCAGTCAAGTGCCTCGATCTCTGTTGGCCCACTTGACACACCCAACACTGGGAGAGACCAATCACCGGACTGTGGGAAGCCCAATTTCCGGATCAGAATGGAGACCTCGCTCAAGAAGGCCATATTCCCACAGACCAACAGAAAGGCCAATTAACAAAGACCAGGCTCTATAAGAAGAAGCAGATGCCAGAAGAGTGTGTTCAATAGTAAGTTGCATCATTCAGTAGACATATCTCTTTCACTACATGGCCCAAAATGCACTGGGCTCAGTGAGGCGGAGGAGGACGAACAGAAGACAAATGAATAACCTCTGCAACTCTGCTTGCCCCGCCCAGAAGTCCACACACCCACATTCCCATTGGATAAGGATGTTGATGACAGATATTGGGAAGTGGAATAATCCGTTTTCTCTTTCCGCCTTTCCACCTTGTCACACAGCAATGTATGTATGCACACATGTCATATAGCACACACCTAGCTGGAAAGCTACAGAGTGATGTACAGCAGAGGGGGGGCTATAAGATACTCACACAAGTAAGTTAAAAAGAACACAGACACAATTCTTATTTTCTGCAAATTTCACTCCACAAAATAATAATTACACTGAACAATAACAAGGGCACGTATGTAATGTTGTGCGATTTTGATTTTCCTGCAGGCTTAAAGGGGTAGCAGTAGGAAATCAAGATTGGTAAAAACACATATGGCTATTATAATTTGACCGTGTTATAAATGGGTAAAACCCTACTAAACACAAAGTCTATCTCCACCAGTAGGGAAAATAATGTATTTGTAACAAGGAGAAATGACAGGGAAAATAACTAATTATTATGGACCTCAAAGAACCTACCTAAACTTCATGATGTTCCGGCAACACAGTCTAGAAAAAATTGGACTGTATGCTGATGAAATATAAAAATAAAGTCGATTTATTACAAAATGTACCACAAATGGTTAAAACATCAATGGACCCACAAACACCAAACACAGTGGAAGGATATTAACAAATAACCTAATACCTAGACCTATCGTCTAAACAAACTTCTTACGTAATTGCACAAAACACAACAAGACTCAAAAATAAAACAATAAACATTCTACATGTGTTTAAAAAAAGAAATTCCCGACATGTTTCTGTTCATCAACGACTCAAACGGTTGAACATTCATCAGGGGAAAGCTTCTGTAAATATGCTGTAGATTGCTTCAACACTGTGCACAATGGGTCAGTTTTCACATCTCAAAAATGGATGTAATCTAAAATACAAAAATAAAGGGAAGTTATAGTAAGGGAGGGGTCTGTAGATACCAAATATACCTACATACTTCAGAAGAAATACTGAGGCATGGAGTAACACAGGCAAGATAAACCAAATAACATCTGCCCTTCTATTAGTTCTAAAAATCAACTAAACAATTACCTTAACTGTATAATTGCTAGTACAGTGTGCCACTAATCAGAGCTACACGACACACCAATCAATGGGTGCATCTATTGTTTCAAAAAGCGCAAGTAAATTGCCGTAAAACTTGATCCGGGGCGCTGTAGAGTCAAGACAAAAGACAAAAACACACTCACCAAATGTACTTAAATAAGGAAGTATAGCCATCGAAACATCAAATGAAAAAACAAAGGCGAATCACCTCTATTACCTTTAGTCAAAAACCAGGTTAAATCCGGACGTCGAATCTCAAGAAAAGGATCAACAACACTATTTCAATCCGATCTTCAAAGTGTTAATATCCACACTACCTAAAAAACAACAACAGAACAATTATAGACTAACGGTGTATCACTACATGTTCGACCGTACCGGTGTGATTCCAAAACCCGTACTACATGATCTTATCACTTAATAAAACAGAGCCAAAACACTGACTACATATCAAAGGCTTGTTAGTCTGCAGTACTCAACTCCTTTTCCATAGTACCCGGACCTTCTACATTTCACCACTGTGTATATCTAAAGCTTACTATATATACACACAAACGTTTACTATACATAAAGGTAATGTGACTCAAAACACAGGTACTACCGAAACCTACACAGAGTGACACGGCTACACATCCAACTTACCCAAACAATTGGTAAGCGCTCCTCAGTCCACTCGATCTAAACACCTAGGTGTGGACTGACCGCAACCACTGGCCGGTAATTGACATGGAAAACAGACTGACCCTTTTATAAAATGGATCAATGATCATAGAAACAGGACTACCCGCACAACATGGCCGGTAAATGACATCAAAGCCGGAATGTCCCCTGTAGTGAGTTGGAACAATGATCATAGAAAAAGGACTGCAACCCAAACATAAAGTAGCACAGGGTTTAAGGCAGGTAGGCTGTACTTAAAGGGGAAGCAGCCTCAAAAGCAAACGGTCCGTCTATGCCCCAAGGGAGCATAGGAATGCCCATGGTACAAGTATGGAAACAGCCTACAGTATCCAACAAACATAGTGATAATGTTCCTACACGCTTATATTTACAACAAAAATGTTCTAATACCTCGAATCTTTTTGTAAACTTTTCATTCATTAATAAAACATTTTTAGGACACAAACATGTAATTCAAGACATATCTTTCAACTTAAAGAAACATTATGTTGAAGAACCTTTTAGAGAGATAAATATTTTCTACAACGATTAACAATCAGTTTATACAATCTAAATTTGTTCATACTATATAGATGTAACGGCATAGAAGCATCAAGCAAGCAGCTGTTGATCGTTGCTTAGGATCACTATGTCTCAGATAAGACTCACATAGTGCCAATCAATTGCTTCATTTAAACCCACTACGTGGCTCTGTAGTTTGAAAATCATCTTTTGTTCAAAATTGAGCAACTTGCGATCAATCTCTTGTTTATTAATGCCACTTATTTTTTTCAAGATGAACCACCTGAAATCAGTATGAGAATGTCCTTTCTCCAAAAAATGTTTCACCAAAGGAGCTGTAATTACCTTGTTTTTAATACAACTACGATGTTCAATCATTCTTATACGACACATTCTGTTAGTTTTGCCCACATACTGTAAACCACAAGGGCACCTGATCAAATAAACGACATTTTGGGTGTTACAATTCGTTAATTCATTGAAATTCCAAACAAGATCTGGCAATATCTGAAAACTCTTTTTCTCTTCGGTCTGTGCACACATACTACACTTCCCACATGGAAAGTGACCTTTAACTTCAGGTAAACCCCACAAAGTGCTCACTCGTACTTGTTTCCCCTGAGTTTTAGTTATATCATTACGAACCAACATATTGCGTAGGCTCTGACTCTTTTTGAAAGCAACTAAGGGTGGTAAAACCTTCTTACCATGGTATGCTTTCTTCCAAGCTTTATTCACAATTGTTTTTAT
This sequence comes from Ambystoma mexicanum, assembly GCF_040938575.1. Classification (NCBI taxonomy): domain Eukaryota; kingdom Metazoa; phylum Chordata; class Amphibia; order Caudata; family Ambystomatidae; genus Ambystoma; species Ambystoma mexicanum. The sequence continues at coordinate 530,023,119 of NC_090938.1, read as the reverse complement.
TTTATACGAGAGATTTGAATACGTGTTAACAAACACAGTACCAATCTCTCTTTTTTCTTTCAAAGTTTTTTCCAAAAGAGCTTCCCGATTGTTGTTGTAAGCCCTTTTTGAAGCCAATTTGATCACACGTGGGGGATATCCCTTGGCTAATAACTTTTGAGTCAAGATGTTAGCACTTTTGCTATAGTCCTCCTTACTGCTACTGTTCCTCTTCAGCCTGAGAAACTGTCCAAAAGGTAGATTCATTTTCATGTGTTTAGCATGATGGCTGTTGAAATTGAGAAGGGCATTTTTGTCAGTAATCTTACTGTAAGGTTTAACCTTCAAAGAGCCCATGGAGTGGAAAATAGTAATATCCAAGAAGTTGATTTCACTTGCACTAATACATTTAGTGAACTTCAAAAAACGATTTTGCAAATTCAACCATACCACAAAATCATTGGCTTCCTCCACCGAACCATCCCACACGATAAACACATCGTCAATATATCGCAACCACTTCCTCAGATGTTGAAGAAAGGGATTAGTGGCCGGATATATGACAGATTTTTCAAAGAACTCCACATATAAGTTCGCTAAGTTGGGAGCCATGGCTGCACCCATGGCAGTACCCTCAACTTGTTGGAAAAACTTGCCTTGAAATTGGAAGAAATTTTTTGTAAGTGCAAATTCAGTGCACCATAAAATGAACCCATCACTGACAGGATGCCCATCTGTTCTGCCAACCAAAATGTCTTCTACAACCTCTAGTGTCGCCTTTTGGGGGATCATGGTGTATAACGATTGGATGTCTAAGCTAATCAGTAATGATTGACCATATACAAAGGGTAGTCCCTCTATCTTCACAATGGCATCAGTTGTGTCTCTAAGGTAACTCTGCATATTGAGCACAAAGGGTCTCAAATAAAAATCCACAAATTTTGACAATGGCTCCAAAATGGAGTTTACTCCCGATACAATTGGACGGCCAGGAGGATGGGTTCGATTTTTATGGATTTTAGGAAGGATATAAAATACCGGTACTCTCCCATTCATTCGGGTAAGATATTCGTATTCCTGTCTACTAATCATTTCCAAATCCAGAGCCCTTTGAACTTTTTCTCTTATAACCTCAATCAGAGCTTTCGAAGGATCCTCTGAGAGGCGTTTGTAGCAGGTAACATCATCTAGTAATCTTTCACATTCGGCGATATAGTCGCCCCGATTCATCAAAACAATCGCCCCACCTTTATCTGCTTGTCTAATGACCAATGAATTTTCTTTGGCCAATTTCCTAGTAAGCACTCTTTGTGTACTATTGAAGTTGGAATTAATGGATCTTTTCTTGCTCTCCAATTTCTTAACCTCAGTAAGAACCTGGCGCTCAAACACCAAAGATTCAGGAGTGAATGAATGAGAGGGAGCACAAAAGGATGAAGGATTGCGTAGACCACTCAGATTCTTACTAGTGTATGGCTGTTCTTCACTGAAATATTCATTAAGATGAATTTTGCGCATAAACGCCTGGAATTCAATCCTGAACTCAAACGGATCATGGATTTTGGTCACAACAAAATTTAACCCTTTGTTCAAAATAGCCTCTTCTTCCTTACTTAAAGTGTAGTTTGACAAATTAATCACCACTGACTCCTGGAGCGACTCCTTGTTCTGATTTGGTTGTCCCAGTCCCCTCTGTTCGGACCCTGTCCTAAAAAAGGCATTCTCTGACGTTGTTGTTTGGACCCTCTTTGGCCTCTCCCTCTCCCTCTGTTAGTATTTTGCTGTGTATCTAGGCCTGTGCTGCCCTCATCGCTCGAGCTATAAGAAGTATCTCGAAAATGAACTCGTCTGGAGGATTTCTGTACTGGAAAGGTGTTTCCAAATTTAAACCCATCAACCACATATGGGAAAGATTTTTCATGATTAAAGTTAGACAAATCTTTTCTCATTCGTTTTACTCTCTCCAGAGTCGTATCATTTTTGAAATCTATTAACCCTTTAAGATGCTGTTCTAATTTCACCTTAAAAGCGTCTAGATCCATATCTTTCTTAAGTTCTTCTTGTAATTTGTTGATATCAACTTCAATTTGTTTAGACACTTCATTGGCTGTGTCAATAATCAACACCAGCCAGTCACGGCCGCATTTATTTGAAATGTAGCTCCACTTGATCCTAAATTCCTTGTTATCCAGGAATAAACGGGGCTCATTTCTAACAATTAAACCCTGTGGCAGAGCCTGGTTTTTTAAATATTCGAGCATAATAGCTCCATGTAACTCAGTACGTATAAGTCGTTTTCTCAATTGAATCGACTCATCCCATTGGTCGTTACTGTTACTACTGGCTTCATTTTCATTTGAGCCAGACAGAGAACGGACAAAGAATCCAATAGCTTCTTGACATAATCCTCACTGTAGGCAAGGCATTTATCTGAAGGCATGGCCATCGTGTCTAACGCTTGTCAACTTACTCTACACCCAACCAAGAATTGAGATTTGCAAACCTCCGAGACCACATGAGCCTCAAAAAACTGTGTTATAAATGGGTAAAACCCTACTAAACACAAAGTCTATCTCCACCAGTAGTATTATAATTTGACCCACACCTTTGATTTAAAATAAACACAGGGTGATTTATCGCTTTGTTTTTCAGATCCCTTCTCCCCCTTGCTTTGGTCTATGTTGGCAAGTCAGACAGAAACATTGGAATGCTTTGAGGAATTCCAGATTTCAGACCACCCTTACTGAAGGGCTGTGGGTTGGGGAATCTGGATAAAAAGGTTGGACTGATTTAAGAACAAAAACACCTCTCTTCCTTAACATACATTGTAAATGAACTGTTGCTTCATATGTTCTTTGTTTACATGACATTGATTATCTGTTCAAAAATAATAAAAATGTAATAAACAAAAAAAAGAGTACGAATGGGGAGAAATGGTATACGAGGAGGGACACAGAGATTGTAAGTGGTGTTTGGTTATTTGCCCACCAATCGACTGCCCATGGCCATGCTAACCCTATGGCCATTCCCACCCAGTTCCTGCCCCTCCCCGCCCAAAACACTGCCTCATGGGAACTCTTCAAGCTCACTGTAATCAAGCCTTACCATCAAACTTTGCACTCAAAGTGCCTGCCAGTGTTTTTTCAAAGTAGTCTTCTGAGATTTAATGGGGGTCATTACGACACTGGCGGTAGCCGTGCTGGTAAATACCGGCACAGCTGCCGCCGTAGTCATGGATTTACTGGCGCCCGACAATGGGGACTTACTGGGGCATTACAGCCATGACGGTCCCGGTAAATCCCCATTGCATGAATGGTGCCGGTGCATCTGTCGAGTTCTGCGAGCGGGTGCCGTTCTCCCTGCCAGGTCAGACCTGGCGGGCTGAAAGGCACCTGCTTGCAGACCTCGTAGTTCGCCAGTCCGGTAACAATGGTACCGGCAAGCTTACCAGTACCGTTGTTACCGGACCGGCAAACTTGTAATGAGGCCCAATGACTTAGTTTGAACTGTAAACACGTTACTGGTGTAATCAAAAAGTCTTAACCAGTTCTGCCTTCAGCCACTTGATTTATAAGCACGATGCCTGTCCTTCACTGCAGTCCTGAAAAAAACAAACATTGGAAAAGCCAACAGTTTTGGCTTGTGTATAGGTATTAGACATTTGCCAGGCACTTCTATTAGATGCCCATGTACTCGCACCATTTTGCACCTGCTACCATCAATAGCCAGTTAATAATACTGTGTCACTACCTGGCAAGTGCCTTTCCCATACCTACACAAAAGCCCAAACGGTGGGTATTGCCAATTCTTGTTTGTCTTTCCTGTTGGTGAGAAGCACATTTCAGTCAGTTTCAGCATGCATGTTCTCAGAGTTTAAAAATGGCTGTTATGGCCAGGTGTGGTGGCTGGACTGCAAGGATAGATTTGTTGAACTATATGAGAATCCCTATGGCAGGGCGGGCATGCACAGTGAGTTTCCTTTGCTGCATGGGAGTGGGGATTCCGCTCAGGGGTGGTCTGTGGCAGGGCAGTATTTTTCTGAAATGTTTCTCTGGCAGGATCAGGTGCAAAATAATAAGACTCCCTCAGTGTTAAACCCTCCGAAGGGCCCGCAATGGTGTATGTGTCCTTTTTAACCAATAAGTCCAGGGCTCTCTTGTTTACGGGCTTGGAATTCTGGATAGAACAAGTGCAGAGGTAGAGAGGGCATCCACAAGGTTTCTGGGTATTTTACTAGCTGATATGTGTATGTGTGGTAGCTTTCATTGTTAAAATAAAAGTTTGAAAGAATTAAGTTTAGAAAAAAAGTTTGAAAACCAATGTTTGATAGCGAAAAGTGAGAACAAGTGTTCTATGGCTAAACGCCCATTAAAAGTAATTAGGAGTACAAACAAGGTGGAGTGGCTGCAGGGGGGCAGATGGGTGCTAACTCTTGGTAAACTAAAAATTAATATGTTTTTTATGGCAGAAGTACATATTTTCAGAAAAAGGAGGCAAAGGGGGAGATGGGAGGGACCCCTCTATTATAATGTAACACTTATGTTAAAATAAAATGCAGTACTACAGGGTGAGGAACCTGCACTGATTGACAACCTATGTTTCCGCAGTTGTTTTGGACTGCGACACCCATAATCCCTTACCAGGGACTATACTAGACAGGACTAATGGAAGTTGTTGGCCAAAAATGTTTTCGAGAAGAAGTTTTCCCAGCCTTAAATTAGAGGATAGGTGGAAAGATGGGATAGGATGAGGTCAGAACGGCTGCAGAAAAATCACTTTAAACTTAAGTTAAATAAATGACAAGCACTGAAACAAATGTAGAAACGTATACTTTCGGGCATAAATGCACAGCAATCCAAAGTACACACAAAATGTGCTTGCAAACCTTCATTTTAAAGATTTGATTTCTAAAATTCGGTGTTTCACACTTTAATTTCTCAAATGTTAAATCCTTTGGTTTATACTTGACTCCAAACTAAACTTTCAAACTCATATTTCTTGTCTTTCTTAATCAGTTATCTCTTCTTCAGAAGATTAAACAGTTATTCCTCCCTCGGATATCTGAACTGCCACCAAGGACTTCATTGTATCTCGCAGGGATGGTGGCAATACTGTTTTTATTGGTCTTCCTGCCACTTCTCTGGCCCCGCTAGAGGACGTTCTACGTTCTGCGGCCCACTTGATATGCGGCGTGCGGACGTTTGAGCATATCACTCCTACCGTAATTTCTATTCTCTGGCTTCACTTTCGCACCTTATTCAAGATCCGCTGCAATACCTACAAGGCGGTGTGGTGCAAGGGTCTCCACCGTTCTACTGAGAAATGGACTATTACCTCCACGTCCACTCTTCCTCGTCCCAGTACTTTCCTCATGAGGGCCCTGCCTCCGACACAGGACCTTATTTTGTTTCTACTATACCCTATAACTCCTCCCCTCCAACCAGGAACCCAGTTTAATTTTTCCTGCCTCCGGCAGTTGGACTTGTTCCCCGGTGCAGGTCGCCGGTGAATGACAATTGCTGGCCCCCTGGTGCGGCTGTGTGGCAGGTCCTTCATCTCCAACAGGTGCGTCAGTGCTCATGGGCTCCGTGCGGGACTCAGGGCTGGTTGAGCAGGATTGCCTTGCCCAGTTTTTTGCGGGGCTGTGGGCCGGCGCGGGGCATCACATCCCGCGTCCAGTGGGCCCAGGGTGAGGTAAGGAGCTGGGGGTATGCGGGGATCCCAATAGCTCAACACGTACAGCATGGGTCCACCAGTAACATGAGGGAGTTCAAGCAAAAGTTAATGTTTCTATCCTGATTGTCGTGTCAGTGGGGCTGAGCGTTCCCAGGAGGCATGCGTCTCCTTTGTAGATTTCTCCCGACGTTGCACCGGAGGCGGGTGGGCTCCGCCTCATGTGGTAAGGATCAGCGTTACCTAGGGGACTGATTGTTTGGGTTTCCCTATTGGTTATAGCTTCTGGCCTCGTTTTAAATGGTGGCTAGTAGCATTTTATTTGTTGTCTATGATCCCACAGAACAAAGGACTGCAGTGGGGAAACAGGCTTCCTTAGGTCGCTGTTTTCAGAATACTCGCCATGGACATTCTGCAAAACGTAGGCATCTTGTCCTTTCCCCTTCTTCATCTTCCTCTTCACCGGAGTTGTAAAGGAGAAGAAAGAAGAAGGCAAAACGTTTTTCCCTGACCAGAAAGAAGCTGAAAAAGTGGGAGGTCACAGCCATGCACATGGACACAAGCACCGGCGTCTGTCTTCCTCCTCATCCTCTTCTTCTGGCAGTGAGTCCTCAGCCTCTTCCTGTTCCTCATTGGCTGATGTGGAAGGGAAATATCTGGACAGGAAAGGAGTAGAGGAGGTGCTTGCTCAAGTTTTGGACTGCATTGGGTATTCAGAGCCCCTGATATCCGGGATAAAATCCTTCGGGAATGGCGAGACCCAGAGAAGATTGCGATGTTCCGCTTTATGGCCAAACTTTACCCATTGAAAGGGGGTGAAACTTTGCTGTCAGATCCAGTTGAGGTTGACAATATCCTGTCCATCCTGGTGGGTCTCTCCTCTTTGTCGGCCGAGGAGGCGGTCCGGGGCCCAGTGGACCGCAGGGTTAATTCCAGCCTTAAAAAGGTTCATGCAGGGGCACATCGGGCCCCTAGGGGCCAAAATCTATCGTTCCTACATGGCTGAAACTGTGCTCAGTGGGTTCAAGAAATTGAAAAGGCTGTCGATGGGGGTTCTGATTGTGCCCCTTTGCTATATGAAATGCAGAGACAGGTTGAACTTTTGTCCGATCTGGCTTTTAATGGGGTGCGTGGCTCGCCCATGGCCATGCGGGCTGGTGTGTCGGCCCAGAGGCATGTGCATCTCCGTGATTGGAAAACAGAAGGTTCCCAGAAGGCGGCTGCCCTGAAACTTCCTTTTAATGGGTCCAAACCTTTTGGGGATTCACTGGAGGATAAAGTACATAAAGTGTTTAGGGCTGACAAACATGCTGACAAATTATGACGCAAGCCTGCTTCGACGGCCAAAATGTCGTCCTCTGGTGCTGGTGCTGTGACCAGCAGGGTTTTCCCTGGCTCCTCATCTCATTCTTTTTGGAGAGCAAGGGGCTGTCGGGGTCCTTCATGCTCCTCACGTCCTGGTCTGGTACAGAAGTCCTGACGGTTTGGACATGCCGGTAGGCAGGCGTCTCTGGCAGTTATTTCCAGTATGGGACCAGTGGTGCTCGGATTCCTGGGTTCTAGATGCAGTTCAGAGGGGTAATCAAGTATTTTTGCTGTCTACGCCTGTCCAGGGTTGCATGGTTCAGACTGTGGTTCCCAGGTCACGGACCAAGAGGTTGGCCATAGAAACTGCTGTCTCCGAATTGTTGTTGAAGGCGGCCATCATGCCCGTTCCTCTCCCTGTTTGGGGTCAGGGTTTCTACTCACGGGTGTTCCTGGTCCCCAAACCTTCAGAGAAGTATCGCCTAATTCAGGACCTCAAGGCCCTGGACTGCTTCATCCCGAATGAACACTTCAAAATGGAGACTTTGCAGAACATTCTGCCAATGTTGTACAGGGAGGATTGGATGACATCTCTCGATCTCCAGGATGTATATTACCACATGGCTCTCCGCCCCGGGCACATGAAGTTCTTCCGGTTTGCAGTTGGATCCCGATATTTTCAATTCAGAGTGCTCCCAAGATGGTGGCTCCCCTGGTGGCGCATTTGCACCTGAGGGGCATTCAGATCTTTCCCTACCTAGATGATTAGTTGATGAAAGCATCCTGCCGGCAGACAGTCCTGACTCCTCTACAATTGGTCTGCCAGGCATTGCAGGACTGGGGATTCCTGGTGAACTGGCAGAAGTCTCAGCTGGAGCCTTCACAGGATCTAGTTTTCATCGGGGCACCGATTTGCACCAGGATAGGGAGGGTGTTCTTGTCCCAGGAGAGGGTCCATCGCTTGCTAGCTGTTTTGGGAAGGGTTCTCAGGAGGCAGGATGTCCTGGCTTGACTGTTACCCAAGATGCAGGGGCTCATGGCATCTTGGGTGTCTCTGGTTCATTGGGCCCGTCTTCATTTACGTCCTCTGGTGTCTTATCTTCACTCCCACTGGCTCCTGACATCTCAAGTTTACTAGGCTTTGATACTGGTGTCCCCAGCACTGATGGGCTCCCTGCTGTGGTGGTTGGGGGTTCTGAATCTTCAGGCAGGGGTGTCCCTGGTCCTTCCTCCTGTGACCACTCTTACTACCGACGCCAGGGGAAGAGGTTGGGGGGGCTTTATTGGGGGTCCTCTCAGCTCAAGGGTTGTGTGATCCGGAGCAGAGCCGTCTGTCATCCAACTGGAGAGATTTGTGTGCGTGCCATTCTCTGGGCTATGGTGTACTTCAAGGTGTTTCTGGAGGGCCAGGCGGTTTTGGTCTGGACGGACAATACAAGGGCCTTGGCATAAGTCCACCGCCCAAGGGAGTTCCAGCCGTTCCTTGAATGCGCTGGCTGCTCAGATAGGTTCTGGAGGGAATCACATCTGGTGTCCCTGGTGGCCTCACATGTCAGGGGGGTGGACAATGTTCAAGCGGATATTCTCAGCTGCTGGCTTCCCTCCTCTGCGGAACTGGTTCTATCGGACCAGGTCTTTGCGGAGATCTGTGTCAGATTCGGGACCCCTGTTCTAGATCTGTTTGCATCTCCAGCCTCGGCAAAGGTTCCCCTCTTCTGCTCTCGGTTTCAGACCGAGGAGGTTTGGGGGGTGGACGCCTTCTCAGTACGGTTGCCTCTGGGTCTCCTTTATGCTTTTCCACCTCTCCCCCTTCTGCCCCGGGTGGTTCAGCGCATCAGAATGTCCAGGGTGACTGTGTTGTTGGTGGCTCTGTTCTGGTCCCGCCGGAGTTGGTTCCCCTCTCTGTTGGAGCTTCAGTCCCAGGAAACTTGTTTTTTTCTGAAGTGTCCGTGTCCCCTTCAGGGGAATCTGAGGTTGGGAGTCCGACGGATTCAAAGGGCAGTTTGGCTATTGCATGGGCTAGGTTGATGTCTCAGAGGTTTTCATGTCCTGTGGTCGAGTCGATCATGAATGCTATTAGACCCTCTACTCTGAAGACGTATGGCAGGCATTGGGGCCATTTCCGGGACTGGTGTGGGTGGTCTTGGATCCCTCTCCTGCGTTGTGGCCTACCCGCTATCCTCCAATTCCTCCAGGAGGGGTTTGACAAGGGCCTGGCGTTTTCCACGCTTTGCTCCCAATGGGCCTCCATAAAATTCCTCTTTACTTTACTTTTAATATTTGTAATGTGCAACCTTGGACCCTGAGGCATTAGGGTGCGGACAGGATGAGACTGAACGTATAACAAAAAGCAGATACCGGTAGGCAACTATCCCGGAAAATAGGGAAATAATCTGGTTCAAGTGAACAGGAAGGGACCCTGATGGTCACCTGGATGGGGAGGTGTTGGTGGGGAAGTTGTTCCGGGGTCTTTCTTCTTCCCGTCCTTGTACTTATAAAGGGCTTCCCCCTTGGGATCTCCCTCTTGTCTTATGGTTTCTTCAAGGGCCTCCCTTTGAGCCCATTTCCGAGATTGACATCAAACATCTTACACTGAAGACTGCTTTTCTTATCGCCATCACTTCTGCCCGTAGGCTAGTGGAGATTGGGGCTCTATTATGTCACCCCCCTTTCCTGAGGGTGCTGCCGGACTCAGCGGTGCTGAGGTTTGATCCCAAGTTTCTCCCTAAAGTTGTGTCTCGGTTTCACACATCTCAGGATCTGGTTCTCCCTGCCTTTTTTCAGGATCCACAAACACCAGAGGAGGTGGCTTGGCATACCATTGATGTGCTGCGGGCAGTGTTGGAGTATTTGGCTAGGACTGCCTCATTCCGCCAATCTGATAGTCTACTGAGTACTTTTGGCCCGGCTGGTGCTGGACACAAGGCCTCGGTGGTTTGCATTAGCCGGTGGATCCATGTTGTGGTCTCCATGGCCTATGTGGCTTCTGGCATGCCTGTACCTGTTCACATTCAGGGACGGTCCACCACGGGTTTGGCGGCTTCCTGGGCCGATGCAAGGGGGGTTTCTCTACAGGAGATTTGTAGGGCGACCACCTGGGCAGATCAAAGCACTTTCATCAACCACTATAGGTTGAATGTCTCCCACTCCGGGGTTGGTTCCTTCGGGGTTGCAGTCTTGTCAGTGGGGATGTGAATTTAGAGTTATTAAAGGTGTGTGTTTTTCTGCAGTTTTTGGCTCTGTGTCTCATTGGGACCTTTTCCCCATTGCTACTCTGGTATACCTCATGAGGTAAGTACTGGGACAAGGAAGAGTGGATGTGGAGGTAATGCTCTGATTACTTACTGGTAATCTTCATTACTCCTAGTCCTTCTCTTCCTCATCACAGTACTGATGACCCTACTCTCCATCCCTGCAGGGAAGGTCCCATTCTCTGGCTTGGTTATGTCAACTGGGTGACGTGGTTGGAGGGAAGGAGTTATAGTGTATAATAGAAATAAAAGAAGGTCCTGTGTCAGAGGCAGGGACCTCAAGAGGCAAGTACTGTGACGAGGAAGAGTGGGTCTAGGAATAATGAAGATTACTGGTAAGTAATCAGAGCATTTCTAGAGGTTCTAGATTACCGAAAAGTGCCAACCTTCTCCATCTTGACATTCCCCGCTTAAGACAATCTTGCTTTCTAAACAAGCTTTTTCATCTGCCGGCCCACATGATTCATTTGCGCTTCCCCCTGCAATCAGTCTCCTGACATCTCTTTAGAAGTTTAGAGCGGCTCTTTAGACCCGTTTTTGCAGCTTGCCAACTCTTGCTCTTAGTTCATATTTTTGTTTCTGTTGCGCCGCTCTAAGTTTTTTTTTCACATGGTTTCACTGTTTTATTTATGAACTAATGCTTGAATACACAATTGTATTTTACTGTCCGACGACTTCTTTCTTCGTATTTGTAAACTTGTACAGCATCCATCTTCCATTGGGCCGATATGCGCTACATACAGATTTTAAATAAATACAAAAATGATATAAATAAAATAACTGTTTCCGCTTTTCTGCAGAAGTCTTTGTTCTCGGATCTGGGTCATCGTTTGTTGGCCAATTAGTAAAATCGGTATTTAAAGTGAGCAAGGAGATGTCTCATCCAGTTTTCTTTCTTCCCCACTTCTTCTTCCTTCAGGGAAGGGGAGTGCTATACCACATAGAAGGTCATAGGTCAGTCCAGGCTGCCTGAATATAATTGTTAGCGTCCATAGGCCAGATTCGCCATTTATTTCCTTTTCACTGGATTCTCATTTTCACAGTTGACAAATAGATGTCAAAGTCCCCCTTTCCCATGGATGCTTAGCCCAATTCCAAACATAACTTCCTTCACCAAACCTATTTTATGCCTCCTGACACAGCTCCCACGTGACCACACACCCGCACCCAGTGCTTCAGTTAAAGGTTTTAAGTGTAATTCAATGGCTGCACACGTGACTGTCATTCCCTTCGACATGCGTCCATACTTACCATTTTGGAAGAAAATGACTTCTATGGCAAAATGAGCTTAGAAGCCAAAGTAAAGTAAGAAGACAGAATTCCTCTGCATTTTACTCAGCAAACACAACATAGCAACTGTATTTGTAAAAATCCCAATCTGGCCGCCAGTAGAGGGGGGCGGGCGGCACTTCGAGAGTTGTGCAAAGAGCATAAACATAACATCAGTATGTTTGAATATACTTCTGAGGACCCAAAAGTGGAAGTCTCATTTTAAAATCAAGCAAGTCTTTTTTGGGATTTTCTTTGCCTTTCTGGAATTTCTTGACTTTTTCTGTAAAAAGGGCTTTGCCGAAAAACTGCCTACACCATACTTGTACTCTCTAACTAAGCTATTACTCGAACAGAAAATGCTAGGGTGAGGCATGAGGCAAGTCCTTATTGGAAAAATATAAGCATGTCCCAGGTCACTTGGGAAATGCTCAGCCAGCCCTGTTTTTTTCTTGGAATTCTGGGATTTGTAATTTTACTCTTCCCTTTATAAAGCCAGGACTGCAAGCTTCAAAATGTAAAGTAGATGCACATTTCAAATATGACGTGAGGCATGTTAGCATGCATTCCCGCTGGAAACAGGTTGTCCTTTTCCTTGCCAACTATGGCAACTCCCCCCATACACTCCACAAGTCATACATCTTTCTACGAGGCAGTAACACCAGGCGGGCTGAACCTCCCATGTCACTTAAGTAGACTACTGGCGTAGTGTGAGATTGGCATCATGGAAGGAGATACAGACAACAGATTCAATGTATAACAAAAGCTTTTATAAATGAAAAAGTCAGGAAGCAGCTAGGCCTAACTTGCCCTATGGTACGTGATTTCCCTACCTAAAGAAACTAAGGAAAGTCTGTGTCAATATGTTCAACTGAAAAGTCTGTGTGCAAAACCTAGTCTTGCCCTCGCAACTAAGACAAAACAATGTCTTGGGATGTCAACCATAAACTAAACAGCGGTCCAAAAGTAAAAGTTCAGAGCTATTTCCAGCACAAGCGTATTCTCCAGCTTCTTTTCACCAAATGTTAATACGTTTATTACAATGTTCCGTTTACCTTCTCTCGGACTTGAAGTAGTAAAGTTCCATTCTTTTGTAAAGGTCAGGATGCTCTTCCCCAATGTTCAATAAGCGATAACGTTCCACTCCTTTGTAAAGGTCAGAATACCATTACCCAAGTTCAACAAGCGATTCCAGGACAGCATGTCCCAGGTTTCCGTTCCCCAAGACCCAAATCAAAAGGTAACACAAAAGAAGTCTCTTGGAACTTTGGTTTTGTATTTCAATACTTCTTTAACAGTTAGTGTTCCCTTCCCCAGCTCTGATACACACAAATGGTTGGTTTCTTTCATCTGCCACAGTAAACTTCATTGTTATCATGTAGTTCTCTGGTCTTGGTGAAGTTTTAGACCACACAGTCCACTCATTACAGGTCACGCAACCAGGAACTTCCAGGTCTCCATAGAGTTTAATATTCAGCCAAACAAGTAGTTTCTATAATGTAGCTCCACAACTTTAACATACAAGTGGTTTCTCAACCTTGGCGCCCACGTTCTCAGAGACTTTTTTTCAACTTGGTTTGCATAATTACTTTCAGTTCATTGTCCATTATTCAACAAGTTTGCTCTTCTCCTTTTCATTGAGTGTTTTACCAAATTGCAGGTTTTTCTTATTATATTAATTTCAATACTGAAAGAGTGCAATGCAATTTTGTTTTCTTCATTCAACTAGGTATTCCAAAAATGCTTCTTTGCTTAATTCATTAAATTTGTTAATGAACAGATGCAACTCTGTTTCCTTCATTCAATGCATTTGTTCAAGAAAGGCAACTTTGCGTGTTTTCATTTGGTTTATTATTCAATAAAGGCCACTTTGCCTGGTTCATTCAGTTTGGTATTCAATAATAGTAACGTCACGTTTTTCATTCAGTTAAACATTTAGTTAAGGTAATGTTACGTTTTCATTCAGTTTGGTTTTCAAAAGAAGGCAACTTTGCCTGTTGCTGCAAACTGCTACTACTTTCACTGTTTCGGAACTCCCCGGTTGTTCCAGTGTCCCAAACACTTACCCGGGCTTAGCAGCAGTGCCCCTGTCACTGGCTTCTCCCTGAGCGGGGAAGTCTGGTCACCGGGTGCTTTGCTCTGCTCTCTCTGGCTCCTGTGCAAAGCTTTGCCTTTGTCTTTCGGCAGCACTTGCTGCCAGCCTCCCCTTCAGTGGGATCTCCGTTCTGTGCGATCACACAAGCAGGATTTCCAGGGTTTTCTTTGGCTTCTCAGCATCTCTGCTTCTTCTCCTTCCACATGGCTCTGTGTTCTGCTTCTTGCTCTTTCTCTACTCCTCCATTGTGGGTCAGCCTTCCACCTTTTAAACACATGTGGCCCATTAATGGTTTGCAGGTGTATATCATTAACCATTACTGCCTGGCTCTGATTACTTGGACATGCCTGGCCTTCATGCATCTTCTTCATCCCAGTACCAAAGTGGTGAGAGGAAATGGCATTCAGTACTCTCAGTTGATTCTTTCTTGTCTCAGTACCATAGTGGTGAAAGTGTGTATTATCCATACTTCTCAGTTGGCTCTTCCTCATCTCAGTACTGTTAGATGGCCCAAGAAGGGAATAAGAGGGAACTACCTTATAGTGACCTAAAGGTCGGGAGCAGATTAAACCGATTGTCATAAGGACTAGTCTGTCTCCCTCTCTGTCTAACACTTCAGAGATGATAGTATCTCCTTCTCTCTTCAAAGATAAGAGAACATGTTGTACAATATCCCATGACTACTTCTGGCTGATGAAAGGAGGATGTGGAATACTGTGTCTTACCTAAGGGTACCCCACCTCCAATCCCCAAGGACCCTCTATCCAGGTGGTCCTCCCTTGCTAGTCATCCCCCAGGGGCAGGATCCAAAAGCAATGGTCTTTTACCTGGCCACCTACACAGAGGATCCTGGTGGAGTAGATGTGGGAAACCCTCAGGTTTCTCACAGTAGACACCTCTCTTTTTTATTTACATTCTTGGGGGTATCAAGGGGGACCAATGGTGACAAGATATGAAGGAGTGAGCACACATGAAGAAAAGGTCATGGAATGAGTTCCGTGCCTGCAGCCATATCCCCTGTTAATGGAAACAGGAGAATGTTGTCACAAAGTCTGCCTGAAGGAGATGGCTAGTTGTTACTGTAGTATCTGAATTCTGCTGAGAGGTAACAGATCTCACCTTATAGATATCTAAAAGTTGACCCTGATGAGCTGCAGCTCTGCAGAATTGTATTTTTCCCAGATTTACACGCACCGCTATCAGGCTCAGAAACCTCTGTAATCATGGAGTAGTTGTTAGAACTAAAACAAACTGCATAACATTACATAGCCCACCCACTTCGTTTCGGCCATTTGCCCCATACCAAAAGTGGCAGGCAGGCCCTAAGCCATCTTCAAAATCTACCCACATGCCATGCTGAAGAGAGCCTTTGAGTTATTCTCTAGTTTCACTCGACATTGTCTACTCTTTGCATGTCACATTTTCAACAGAAAATTAAGCTGACCCGTTTTTTTTTTAAATGTCTTTTTAATCTACCCTGTAAAAGCGGCCCTGGCCATCTCATGGTCTCCTACCCAGGCCCTCTCCTCAGTTTCATCTTAAATCAAGTTAATCTTTGCAGCAGAAGAATGAAGACCAGCAAAATCATTCTTTTATTAGAACCTTTGGATGCTGTCTCCTATAAACCTTTATTTTGTTTTAAAAAGTATCAGGCCTGTATTCGATGCTTTCATCCTCAACATATTGTGGAAGAGTGACAGCTCTGCCAAGATTTTAACAATAAAACCTTAAAGGACAGGCACGGGTATCGGCTTATGAAGGAGGGCAGTGCCCTCTTTTATCAAGTTTTCCAGCAAGTTTTCCTGGGTCATCAACGAGGTCTTCATTAGATATATGCAAGAAGAAACACCTTCCAGAAAAATCAACTCACAAAAGAGCAAGGTCTGAGGAGTGAGGCTCAAAGTTTAGAGATACAAGAATAAAAAGCTCTGACCAGGAACAGGTTGCAGCAGGAACCGTTTCTATGCAATACCCCTCAACTTGTTCTCTTTCATAGTCATAGGCCCTCATTAGGACCCTGGCGGTAAGGGGTTTACGCTAGCGTTAGCTGCGCCAACCCCTTACCGCCAATTCCGAGTTCCCAGAGCGCCATGGTCATTTTTCCGCCCGCTTTTTGAGGGCGTAAAAATCCATGGCGCTATGGGACCTCGGTGTTAATTACGCCACCGTAGTGTACGGTGGCGTAATTAACACCTTCCCCACTCCCATTGAGCCCTATGGGGCCGAAATGGGAATGGGGAACGGTAAATGGGTCAATGGGGACTTACCGCCCCGCCGACCTCGGAATGGGGCGGTAAGTCCGCCATCCGCCATGGCGTAAAGGGACTTTGCGCCATGGCGGAAAAGTCCGCCGATGGCGGAATAAATCCGCCAGGGTCGTAATGAGGGCCAGAGTCTTTATTTCATACAGTTAGACAATAGTGCACACTTACATGGTGACAGTAGTTAGTGCTTACTGTCTTACATTTATTTTTAATCTAAATAGGACGCCAGATGCCATACTTCCTGATGATGTCCAAAACGTGTAGAGGTATTGAAGTGACATATCTGACTATCAAGAAATGTGCTTGTTTTTTGAGTAATATGGTTAGTAAAAATAAACTTTTAATTCAAGCTTCATTTGATATGTTAACATACTGAATTGCACGAAAAAAAATCTGAATTGTTTGCTATGCAGAAATGTATACAATCTATTCTTTTCAGAAGATCTTTTCCTGAACGTTAAATCGAGTACCATATTTAATGCATGTTTTTAATTCATTTACAGATTTTATTTCCATATAGTGCTGCACTGTTTGTACAAAGTTTTGTAGCATTTCTTTTAGCTCTTTTCTTTCTATGTTTTATTTTCTGTGTGCAGCACAGGAAAATTAATGGAATAGTTAGAAATCTGTGTGCAACCCATATTATTTCTTTTTATAGTAAATATTTTGGCATAAACTGTACAAACAATTCCCGTAACAGCGCCTCGATGCCTGTGCGCTGTGTGAGTACTTTAAAAAAAATGCAAAATAAATAAATGGTCGTCAATGTTATGCAAGTTATTCTACCATCTGTTTTTGGCAGAGAAGCACGTAATGATGAAAATAAATGTATTGTGCTGTGCGCGATAGGCAACCGATTGTATTGCGTCCCAGGGTACATCGTGTCTCGGCCAAGAGAACAAATGTCGATGACAAGTACTCGAGAGTGACTGAAAACAAACCAAATGTAATTAGGTTGCATAAGCTGAGTAGGAACTTGCTTTTACATGAAGGTTGATTTTGGAGTATGTCCTTTTCAGGAAATCTAATATCTTACAGTCCAGTGTATTAGGTGGCATTGATTCTTCTGTTGAAAAGATCGGTTGACCATTGAGATTCCCTAATTTGGGGTCTACTTTCATGTTATCTGGTTACATGGCATCATTCCTGAAAAGGATATAACTTGTAGGGGATCCTGGTACTTGGTACTGTCATCATATCGGAACCAGGTAAGGTCCTCTCCTCAGTTTCATCTTAATTCAGCTTCATCTTCTCAGGAGAAAGATGCAGACAAGCAGAATAATTCTGTCATTAGAACCAGTGGATTTTTTTGTCCTGTAAATCTTTATTGTGCCGTGTGAAAAAAAGTATCAAGACTGCATGTGATGCCTTCATCCTCAACATATTGTGGAAGAGTATAAAATCTGTCAAGGTTTCAACAATAAAACCTTAAAGATCAGACATAGATGGTTTATAGTCATTTTTTCGAATACAAAAATGTCGAAAGTCATTTTTTCGAAAAAATAATATCGAAAAAAAGTCGTTTTTTTTTTCATGTTTTATTCGAAATGGGGGGGTTTCCCCCAACCCCTCTTTTTATTTTTTTGTTTTACCCATTTTTTTTTATTCCCGGACCCCAAAATAAATATATAATTAAAAAAAAGAATGTGACTTTTTTTTCGATATTATTTTTTCGACATTTTTGTCTTTCGACATTGTGTTTTCGAAATTATGACCAACCACCGACATAGATATCTACTCCTAAAGCAGGGCAGGTCCCCTTGTTTAACAAGTATACCACGGTCATCAAAGAGGGCTTCATTTGAGATGTACAAGAAGAAACTTCCGCAAGAAAAATCAACTCCAAAAGAGCAGGGTCTGATGAGTGAGGCTGAGAGGTTAGGAATACAAGAATAAAAAGTTCTGATCAGGATCAGGCTGTGACAGATACTGTTTCTGTGCACCACCCCTCAATATGCTCTCTTTGGTAGTCATACTCTTTGTTTCAGACGGTTAGATAATTGTGTATACGTATACGGTGACAATAGTTAGTGCTTACTCTCTTACATTTTTTTTTATTCTAAAAAGGACGCCAGATGCTATACTTCCCGATGAAGGATTAGTTTATGTCCGAAACGTGTAGAGGAATTAAATTGACATATCTGACTATCAAGAAATATGCTTGTTTTTTGTGTAATATGTTTTATAACATTAAACTTTAACTTTAATTCAAGCTTAATTTGATGTGTATGTAATTAATTGATAAAATTATTTTTTCTGAAATGTTTGATTTACAGAAATGTATAGAATGTATTGTTTTCCTAAGAACCTTTTCTGAACTTTAAATGGAGTACCAAATGTAATAACTATTTTTCATTTATGGACTTTCTTCTGTAGAGAGAGCTGTACTGATTCTACATAGTTTTGTAGCACTTCGTTTAGCTCTTTTATTTGTATGATTCTTTCACTGTGTACAGCGCCTAACCATGGCCACATAACTGCAGCCGTTGAGTAAAACAGGATGTGCTCCATAAAGAAAGAAAGTTATGCTGCTAAATGGGATGGGCGTGGAAGGGCAGAGAATATTTTCAGGGTTGTACCCAGGACCCACGAGAAACGCTGATGATGAGGTTGACATTTACAGAGAAGCTGTCAGGAGACTAGTGAGAAGATTCTCCAACAAGGAGAACATTGTGTTGCAAAGATTTTGTTTTTACACTAGGAAACAGGACAATATGGAACCACTGGATTACTATGTTGTCAGAATGCGGAACAATGCAGAGAACATGATCAGGATCATGTTGTCTGTGCATAACCACTGCTAGAAGGTACACAAAAGAAAATATGTACAAGAAAAGGAATTTACCCTGGCCAACGCAATTCAGATTGCCAGGGTGGCAAAAGAAACGCCAATAAGACACAAAGAAATACATGCACTACAAATCAGGAGAGGCAGAGATGGAGTGAGACATGTAGAGACACTAAAGAAGGGGTGGGAAAAAAGGAGAGAGATACTGAAGTGTCGCAGATGTGGCAGCTCAAGGCAGCAACTAAATTAAAGAAAGTCTTCAAAAGAAAACATAAAGCAAATCCGTGGTTTTCAATTCAACATTTTTTTAGTGATCACTTGTAGTATGACACAGAAGCAGACAGATCAAATCTGGCCAATGCATTTTGGAAAAACAAATCCTTCATCAGGGCCAATCTTTTATGCATTTTGGAATACATCCTTCATTTGGGCCAGTCTGAAATACATAAAAAATAGAAAAAAGAAACAAACTATTTCAGATCTCCCTAATAACTGTGCTTTATCTCAAGCGTATCCAAGGACGTTTTCAGTGCATCATACCTGTCCATCTGTACTACAAAGCAAGCAGCATCTATACAAACAAAAATATTGTTGAAGAGAATTGCATGCCAACATGTTAGGAACAACCAGGTAAGAGCACAAATTATTTGAAAGAAAATGTGCAAACAATTGACCTGTTTCACCCAGCTGAAGGTTATACAACCATACTGTAAATAATAAAAAAAACAGAAAATGTGTAAATTAAGAGAAAACATGTGGAATGAAAGTACATTGTTCAAAATGGAATAGCTTACCAAGTACATAGTCAGAAAACGTACAAAAGAGTACAGCAGGAAGCAGCCGGTCAGTGGCAGGGAACCGCCATGGTTTCCCTGATAGTGATGACATCACCCATGGCTAGGAACCGAAAAGTTCGAAAGAAAAGAACAAATGTGAAAAAATGAATAAATGAAAATGGAACAATTAAAAAATATGTATAAAAGGAAAGTAATATGTGGGCACTTGAGAATATGAAAAAATAATAAAAATGCAATTAAAATATGAAAAAATATAAAAATGTAAAAAATAAAATAAAAATAAAAATAGAAGTACTAATGGTAAAAGTAATGTAGATAGGAAAATAATAACATTTTATCTTAGTGACAATAGGAATGTGCAGCTGGCAATCCATGTGTTAGGTCTGAATGGGGAACAAAAAATTTAAAAAGGAAAAAATAGATGCCAAAAGCAGGATGTTGTGCATGGGTCTGCAAGCTGTGGCTCTCCAGATGTTTTGTACTACAACTCCGATGATCCCCCGCTATTGACTTTGCTGGCTAGGGCTGATAGGAGTTGTAGTCCAAAACATCTGGCAGCCAAAGGTTGCAGACCACTGAGCTAAAGGGGTATTGGAGAACACATAAAAAAGTAAGAAAAATGAAATCATAAAACAAAGGGATTGTTAATACGTAAACAGTAAACTACCTACAATAAAGTAGCTGAATGTATGTGCAGAAATGTAAACTTATTTCAGGCAGACATTCATTAAAAAAACATGATATATTGCATCCATTCCTCTTTCATGCAACTGGGGTAACAGAGTCCAGTCGGCCTATCCAAAAGGCTTGCATGCTGTTCAATGTCCTGTTAACATTCTCATGTGGTTCAATGGATATAACTTGAATGATCTGAAAACTATGTGTGACAGCTGATGGCAGTGCTCTTGGAAATTTAACCAACAGTGTATGGTTGGGGTTTCTGTAGTGCTCCAAGAAAATATATATATTGAATGGTATGTACTCTTAGCTTCTGGGTTGGTGGTGTCCACTCCTCTCATATGCATAGCTCGAGGCACCAAGCCAATGACAGACCCTGCTAAAGATAAGGTATGCACACATTGTGGAAGAATAGGACACTTTGTGCAGGACCAGGAACAGCAAAGCAACTGCAGTGGAAACAAAAGAAGACAGAACAGTTGAAGAGTCTCGAAAAACGATGTACTTACAATTCTGATGCCAAGTATGAGGAAACGCAAAAGAGAAAAAAAACATTATATATTGCCATAAAAGGCATAGAAAACCACCACAGTCTTTCAGACAGTATTCTTTCGGTCATAGGGCCATCCTTCTTTCTCTCGTCTTCCCTGGGATTTCCCCCCTAACCCAGGCATCCATGCTCTCTGGTTAGTGCTACGAACCAACTCTTTAATTACTTGCATCATCTTATGATGGCTCCCCAAATGCAGGTTATCTAAACTTACTCAGGGACTTCCTAACATTCCCTACTCTTACCAAAAGGTAGTGTTCTGAAGGGAGCTTGGATACTACCTGGCACTCGCTCTGTGGTCTTTGGGCCACTTCAGTCACGCCTACTCACCTCTTCTCCTCCACACTTACTACCACTCTCCTTTGGCTTACTCCTCCAACCAATTTTCTGTCCCTTAGATGTTTCAGCCCTCCTGCCCTCGACTCCACCCTTTGATGTTACCACTCCTTCCACTCCACTTTACTACTCCCCTCTCCTCCATACTATTAGTTTACTCCTCCCACCACTACTACTCTCCTGCTCCCACCACTACTAACCGCCCTCTCCCACCACTACTAATCTACTCCTTCAAACACTAATACTCTCCCCTTTCCACTTCTCCTCCTCCCACCACTACTACTAATCACCTATTCTCACCACTACTACTCTACTCCTTCCACCACAACGCTCCTCTTCCCACCACTACTACTCTCAACCTCCCCCACTACTGCTCTCCTCCCCCCACTACTATTATTGTACTCCCACTCCACTACACGAACACCCTCCTTTCACCCAGTACCATTCAATTCACATTCACTCCTTAAACCTTTTTCTATTCACCTGCCATCCAAACACGCACACTTATACTGCAGAACCACTTTAATTCCTAAACCAGTACCTCACCTGCTGCACAAATCTTGTCCACAAGCCAGCGCTTCCTCTTTTATCATGCTGGTCTCTTGGTCCACCTCCAACTCTACTGCTAACCTCACCTAAAAAAACCCATGCTTCCTGTTTTCTGTCCCCTGCTTAAATTCCCCCACCCTGTCCTGATTGGACAACTCTCCTAGCCAATCCTGTTTTGCCTTCCCCTCCAAAGGATGTGTACATGCATGGGGAAGTCTTCAGAGGGGGATTAAGCACAGCCCACTTTCTACATACGGCCTCTCCATGTAATGACCATGGCAGTGTTGAAAGTTCTATGGCCCGGTTCGAGTTCCAGGCTTCCCTTATGGTGGGCATTCTGGTAAGTATGGGGAATGATGGTCCTTTTGTTGCCCTGGTGGGCTAATTGGTTTGGGATTATAGGCCAGAACCCTGTGGTGCGTGTTGTCATTAATGTCAGGTGGGCCTCTGTGCTGGGGCCGTCCTGGCCTACAGCGGCTTTCTCTCTCAAGCTGCCACGTATGCATTGATGGCTCTCTGTCCTCGGACTGCATGTGGTTGCCACAGGTTTCCCTCTCTGGTGGGCATCAGTGGTCCGTTCTTTGCAGGGCTGTAGCTGCTCCTAGTTGATGCGTGGGGCGCTGGTGCTTATCTTCCCACTTGGCTTTCTCTGTTGTTTTCTGCTCCTGCTCTGGAGTGTCCTCAAAAGTAGGACAGACATCGGCAAGTATGTGCATCAGGAGGTAAGCCTGGAGGTAAGTGTCTGCAAACTAGCATGCTGGCAAATGGGGGCGTGGTCAGGACTTGGGACCCTTGCCATTGAACTGGCCCTCAGGACTAAGGCTGGCCCTGGCTTCCCCCCTCCTTCCCTTTGATAATGCCAGATCCCAGGCATGTCACAATAATCAAGATAGATGGAAAAGAAACAGTAGTTGACTACAGATTGGACCTAACCATTATTCCAGTAGATACCTTTAAAAGCAAAGGTAGGACGATGGAATCTCACAGGGGACAAAACAACAAAGCAGCCAAAAGTCTTTGGCGGGACCATAATCCAACTGGATAGAGTTTGAAGGAAGAAAGACTAAAACAAAAATATACTTCTATGAGAAGGGACCAGCAGTGTTAGGGGAGGACTATCAAGCAAAACTAGTGATCAAATTAGACCTTCCTGCCACAGATCAAATACTGTCAATAAAACAAGAAGATAATGCGCTCCCCAAAAAAGATGAGCCTCCCTTTTCTCTGATTCATTAATATGCATCGAGGATTATGTGCAACGGTCGCAATTGAGGCATGGAGCTGTTCCTGTGAGATACAAGGTTCATCAAGTTCTGGCCACTGCTCGCAGTACACTCAAAGAACAGATACAGAAAATGTTACGAGAAGGTATTATAGAACAGGTGGCCTCGTCAGAGTAGGTCATCCCGGTCAATTTAATGTATTTAAAAAAATCAATTGAAGGCGTTGAGGATCTGCAGCGACTTTAGCATTCTGAATCATGCGATGGTTGCAGATATCTATGCATTGCCAATGAGCCAATTGTGGTGATGACGGAAGCAACGTTTTACTCTAAGCAAGATATGAGAGATGCCTATCACCAGATGTGCCTACATAAGCAATCCAGACCCTCACAGCTTTGGTCACCCTGTTTTCTATGTACTCGCCTGTGGTTTGGCTTGTACTCTGCAGCGCAGGCTTTTCAAAGAATGATGGACTTGGCGATAAGCAAAGTGGGAAATGGGTCATAGCTCCAGGATGATATCATGGTGTCTGCAGCGGATGAACAGACTCATGACAAGGTGTTAAAATAAGTGTAAGGACGATTGCAAGAAGCAGTCAAGTTGAAGCGAGAGATGAAGACCAATGAAGGTGAACACTTGGGGTACATGATCTGAGAAAATGGGATAAAGCCCCAAAGGATCTGGTACGAGCCACAGTGGATGCATCATCTCCCAAAACATGGATGAGCTCTGATCCTTCTTGGGGCTGGCAGAGTACTATGCAAAATGTGTACATTTCTCTGCATTTACTATATGCATGGGAAGCCTGGTGCAGAAAGGCGCAGAGTTTGAATGGGTTTCAACATGAGGGGAGGAGTTGAGCGTGTTAAGAGGGTAATGGAAGAAGCATCATGTTTAAAACCGTTTACTCCCAAGTGGAAAACATACATCACTACAGTTGCCAGTGTATACGGCATAGGTGCTACACTGACCCAAAAACAAAGGGACATGGAACACATGGTAGCATCCAAAGTGCTGTCAGTATCAAAGCGAAATTACTTAACAATAGAAAAAGAAATGTTGGCATGTGCATGGGTGATGGAATGCTTCCGAACATATGTGTGGAGGACAACGTTCTAGTTAGTTACCGCCCACAAACCATTGGTTCACATGCTAAGCACGGGAGATACCAGAATGCCTACTCCAAGACCAATGGTCTTGCTAGGTTTGTAAAAGATCCGGGGCTATGCTAATGTTGGGACTGTCAGGACTCAGGTCTAGCTGTACTTTTGGTTGTAGCCCCTGAGCTTCTATCCGGGGCTACAACCAAAAGACCCGGGCTATAGCCTCCCTACCCCCTTGCCACCAGCGACGCCCCTGTCCATGACTAGCATTCATAGGAGCCAAGTTGCAGCAGTATATATTCACTAGGTTTCACATTCCTGGATGGAAAAAACTCCCAGGCGGTTTGCATATCTCAAATGCCGATGAGCACCAACGAAGACAACACCATCCAGCATGATCAGTGTGTCGTAGCATCCATAAATGACATGTGTGAAGAGGAGAGGCGCTCTTGAAGATGAGTGAACCGATGTAGGCAAAGAAAATGGAGCAGGACGGTACCATGCTTTGGTTAGCAAAGTGGAACACAAAAGGGTGGCAAGATGAGAAGCTGGTACCTGAGGACCTGCACCTGTACTGGAAAATATCCATGAATCTATGAAAGGAAAATGGCCCATTGTTCGGAAATGATAAAGTGGTCTTGTTCCAATGAGTGCAAAAGGCACTAACAGAAATAACTCATTCCATTCACTTGGGTTCTGTCACAGAGGGCTCAAAGAATATTCCAATCCCAGAGATGGTTCAAAGGTAAAGGTTTTAGCCGGGCACTAGGGCTGTCCCTCTCTCTCGTCTTCATGTAGCATTTTCTACTTTAAACCAGGTGTCCTTAATCCCTGGGTTAGTAGATGCAGAATATTGACCCTTTACTATGTATTTTCTATGTAGCTGGACGTGATAACCTAAAGGCAGTTCCCCTGTCTATCTAAACTCCCTTAGGGACTTCCTAGACTCACTCTACACTATCAGATGGTTAGTGGTTGGTAGAGGAGCGGTAATGTGCCTTTAGACACTCCACCTGACTCAGTCTTCTTCCTTTCACGCTCTGTTGTTCCTCTACCTCTCTCTATATTCTGCTCTCTACTTTTTTCTGACATGATAACTCCTTCCACCATCACTGCTTCTTCTCCCTCTGTCTCCCCTATTCTATCCTACCAATAGTACAGCTCCACCCTAACTTCTTCTCAGACACCCCTCTTTCACTCTCACATTCACTTCATATTCACTCCCTACGCATCCTCTTCTAATCACGCTCGCTAGTCTTTCATGTACATTCACAACGCAATATCACTTGAATTCACTAATACCTCACCTGTTCTAGAATTCACCTCATTACTCTTATCCATTCTTCTTCCTCCTGCTGATCTCTTGGCCGTCCACCTCCTCATCTTCATCAGACCTCACCCGAACAACACACACTTTCAATTTCCTGGGGGTTCTTTTTTCTTTTAGCATGCCTCCCTCCGCCCCCCCACTCCTCCCCGGTCTGGTTGGTTCTCTGGCTCTGTCCCTTCGGCCCAGAAGGGATAAGCATTACAAAAAGTATCACCGAGTGGATTAAGCCCCATCCCTTTTCTCCGCACATGGCCCCTGTGCTGCAATAATGGCAGCCCACACTGCGAAGTGTCTGATTTTGTGTTAGGGGAGCTTGGTCCAGTTCCCCTTAAGGAAACTTCAGTTCTGTTCAGCTCCTGTGACTTTGCTTTATGTTCCTTGTGCTCTGAGGCAGCTGCAGCAGTTTCGCTACCATGCGTGCAGAGGCTGGGGTTCGTTGCGCGGCATCTGATCAGCCACATAGTAGCTCTGGCTTCCCATTCGTTTTTTTCTCTTCTCCCGGGAGCATTATTACACGAATCTCATAGGGCTCCAAGCAGTTGCATAGGAGCTCTGACTCTCTTTCCACTAGCTCTTTTTCCCCGCCTGGGATTTGGCATTTGATCGCGTGGGGCACTGATGGGCTGCTGTCCTGCGTGTGGTCTCCTCTTGTGATTGTGGGGTATCTGACATTTCTGAAAATGAAAGAGACCTTTCCAGCACTTTTTTTAAGAGGCATGGGGTGATGCAAATTGGTATTGCATATGTGAAGACTGCCAATTGGGGAGGGACAGGATTTGGGGCCCTCTCTACTACCACCGCTCCCCTCTGGGGTATGAATGACTCTGGCTTCCACACTGGTAGGCCTACAACTACAGGCTGAGAGGGGTTGCCATCGCCCCTTGGCAAGGCTATACCACTGACTTGTGGCATTGCCAACGTGACCAAGAAGAGGGTCAGAGAATCATGCTGATTTCCCAGAATGGACACATAAGTGCAAGCAGCGATCCTCTTGAATTGTCATGAGTGTGCTAACAGCGATAAGCGATTGCTAGTAACAGAAGCCACTTTGTTACCTACCAGGATACCAGCAAGTACACGAGATAAAACTGATTTTTATCTCTCCACTGGCTCCCAGTGGCTGCAAGGATCAAGTTCAAGACCCTCTGCATCATCCACAAATCTTTCTGCGACCAGGGCCCGCACTAGATCCAACTCTCACTTCCAAAACACCTTCCTTCTCGGGGCCTTCGCTCAGCCAACTCTAACTTTCTGAGGGTCAGATGCTTGTCCAGGCAGAGAGAGGGTGGTAGATCTCTCTCCTCTGCAGGTGCCCTCCTCTGGAATGGCCTCCCTGCCCCCCTCAAACTTTTGCCAGACCACATGCAGCTCTGGAAGCAGCTCAAGACCTTCCTTTTCGCCTCTGATTTCTCACTCTCTCTCCCCTGCTGACCTACCGGTCTGCAGTGCCTGGCTACCTCCAGAGGCTCCCGGGTACCAGGCTCCTCTACGACCGGTCGCCCCTGCACTGCCTACAGGCCTACTGTGCACTTAGGGGCTATATCTGCAACCCTACAGTCCCCTGCCTCCTTACACTTACCCAGAGCTGCGCTGCCCTGACTACACTTAATCAGAGCAATGCTGCCCTGATTGCACTTCCCTCCTCCTGGGCACTTCCCCCTCTCCCACCTCCCTCTGCACCTTGCGTTATTGCACTTGCACAATCTGAATGACACAAGGCCTAGTAAGATTGTTTTTTTTGTCCTGCCTCTGTCTTCTCTCCCTTGTCGCGCCTAGAAACACTTGTGTACAGGCGCGTTATAAATGACTTATCATATCAAATCATAGACTTCATAGGTATACTAGATGTCATGCAGCAAGAACATAAATGCAGAATAATAATAGTAATTGCCTTTCTAAGTGGACATAGGTGGTGTTTGTGGTGGACATCATGAACAAAAATGGTAATTAGGACTCTAAAGAGAATATTCAGAAGAGTAGGACCACTCAAAGAGATGGTTATGGAACATGGCGTCTAATTCACGCTGGTGGAGATGAAGACGTTTTTGCAACATCACAACATTAATCAAGTGAAGGCTGCTCTTTGTCATCACCAGGATAAAGGAGTGGTCGAAAGGGCTAACAGATTTATTAAGTAGTCAATTCAGCTTGCCACAGCCTCGGAAATAGACACCCGCGCGACAACAATGGAAGCCACTGCAGCACACAGACTGCCCCTAATTGGTGTGTGGGAGGAAAGCTGCATTCACCCTTGTGCCAGCCTGGCTACCCAAGATAAGGTAGTACACTGAAATAGACATGAAAGGGGTGGTATACAGAGTGAAGAACAGAGACAAAATGTGTACATGCTATAACCAATGGCAAGCTTTTTGAAGAATGCCGGTGGAGGCAGGGGATCTGGTGAAAATAATGATGCCACACAAAGACAGTCCCAGGATCCAAGTAGAGTTCCCCATGAGAGTGGTGGAGGAAGGAATCAATCATGTATGTGCACAGGAAAGAAAGAGGTGGAAGCAAAGAATTTGGAGAGAATATGAGTGGACAGTGAACTTCCCCTAAGAAACCAAGACAATCGACGTAAAATTGAGAGTAGGAGTTTGAGAGATATTAAGGAGACAATTGACGGAGCAAGGATGAACGCGCATAGCAACCAGAGCTCAAAGTATGGCGGGGTAGTTTTGCAACGTGAGGAAGATGCAGGCACAGGTGTGAACTGTGAGTACACTCGAGCCAGCAGGGTGCAGAAGAAGCCATCTTGACAGGAGGACTTCAAGGTGGAATAACACCAGTATGCATTTCAAGGACAGGAGGCTTGCAGAGTTCATGTCTCGTGAGACGCGATGAAATTCTCGCGCGACGCGAAGCGCGCAATGGTGTGGCATGCATAAAGTGGACATTACGAGAGGAGCCAATGATGCGGAGAAGACCACTCGCACAACCCTCATATCCACTATATTGGACAAGCCTTACGAACTAATAACCATAATCCATCCTATGCCTTTTTTGTGGGGATTTGCATGACAGAAAGAACGCTGAGGTTTTTCAAATTTCCTTTGGCTCTTGTTTTGGGTTCGATTTTTAATAAGTGCGGGAGAGTGAGCAGCATGGAATGTGATCCGAGCTGCCACACTAGAGGCCTTCACGTTTCACTGACCAGATCATTTGTTAGCTGTCACCGAAATGCATCGAATCTCCTGCCTTTACAGGCAGAGCATAATTAAAATGTCGTGCGAGTGCAAATTGTTCACAAGGAGGTGTTTGGCAGTGGCGTGTCAGGGAATCCCAGCCCGCGACCTTTGCAAGGAGAGCTGGAGTGTTAGTCAAGCCGTTACCCAGAGCGCGAGCTTCCCTCTTCTTCCCGCCATCCCCTCTCCCTTGCAGCCCTGCCTGCCTACTCCCCCTCCCCTCACACAGCATGCCTTTAATTATCTTTCGGCGGTGTCTTGTTGCTGGTATAAATGTTTTATGGTTTTGTAATGCCTGCCTAATTAATGCAGCCTGGGATTTTATTGTTTCTGCTGTCACTCAATCACCCCAACAAGCAGGATGAGACGTGAAGACAAGCGGGCTGTACATTTCCTGCTCCTTTTGACTGACAGGCAAACCAGAGGTAGGTAAATCAAATCTGTCAAAATGGGGCGCAGAGCAGCCTGGAGTGTTTATTGTATTTAAAGACATATATTTAAAACCGTCCTCCCAAGCCAAGGGGGGCATTTTGCACATGATATGCAAGAGCCTCGGCTCCTTAGAGTAAAGGCCGGCCGGTATGGTTTTGAAGTTGAAGGGTGCCTGCCCGATAAAATGGCCGGCCCAGGGTTTGCACCTAAAGATGCAAAATAGGCTGCTCCTTGATTTCAAGCGTGAGTCACCGTTTCGCTGAGTTATACTTGGTAACCAGGAGCGCCGAATCCAGAAATAACGGCGTGCTTGTTCTGGCGGGAGACATATCTCTTAATGACCCTCCAAGTAGGAATCAAATGTGAAATTATTGCAAGAAAAAGAGAACACTCTTTTTCAAAGACAACTAGATTTTATGTTTCTCCTACGAGGCTAATACGATTTCAGAATTGTTTTGGGAGGGGGAAAAACATGCATTTAGTTTTCGTGGAGTCTTTTCATCATAATATTCTTCTCCGTTTCTTATGCTAGTTTAGCAGTGGCCATGTGGATCCATCCATTTTATGGGCGACACCTTCATCCACTCCTAGCTGTATAGCCTAAAAAGTCCTTAGTATTTCGGACTCCCGTACTTGACTACATGATTTGATTGATTGATTGATTTGAATTAAATGTATCGCGCACAACAAACTGAATCGTATCCTGACGCAGTTGGAACCATAAGCTGGGAAGCAGAGATCAGTGATATAGGTAGTTATAGATGCCAGTGAAATTCATAGAGAGCCATAGAGCAACATACCTACTTGAACAGGTAGGTCGTTAGACCTGCTGTAAAGATTGATAAGGAATTTGCCCCTCTTAAGTTCACTGGGAGGCTATTCCATAATCTTGGTCCAGCAACTGAAAAGCTACGGTCTTGTGAAGCACAATTGGTCCTAGGAATAGTGAGTAGACATTGATCTTCCGACCTTAAAGCCCGGGTCGGGTGATATTGCTTCAGTTTATTTATTAAGTAAATTGGCACCAGCCCGTTAATACATTTGTTCACCAGACACCCAATTGTAAATGTTATGCGGTCTTCCACCGCTAGCCAGTGCAATGATCCGCGAAGACATGAAGTTGGCGTATTCTTGGCAACACCAAAGACCAGTCTTGCATTTTGGGCTTTTTGTAAGTGGTGAATCTGTTTGGCTGGGGCTCTGGCCAAGATTCCATTACAGTAATCTAATTTAGAGTTGACTAGAGCTCCCACAACCATCGCACAATCAGTGTCAGGTACATAAGGTAATGCTTGACGTAAGAGACGGATGTTATAAAAAACAGACTGTATTTGAGACCTGATAATTACAACCCAGATCATTCTGCCAGATACAGTCAAGATTTTGTATCTTGGTAGCATATTTAAGGCTGGTCCCCAAAAACTGAGGAGGTGGGGGGCAGCTTTTTCCCTCAAGCAAGTGTTTGGGACCAAATAAAATCACTTCAGTTTTTTTGGGTTAGGTTTCAGCTAGTTTTTTTCCATCCACATCCCTATTTCTTTCAGGCACTTGCTCACCACAGCAATGGCATCTTCCATATCATCAAGCCTAATGTATAACTATCATCAGCGTAGGAATGAAATCCAGGATGATATTTATCCAGAATGTGCATTAGAGCTTAAAGATATATATTGAATAGAAGCAGAGAAAGTGCTGATCCCTGTGGGATGCCACAACACTGAACAAGGATTTCAGACAGAAAGCCCCCAGTCTGTTCACATCAGTGGTCGAAGTGTACGAAAAGAAGTAGTGGAGCTATGTTCCCTGCTAGCCTGCCCCTGCTCCCCACAAACCTCACTGCCACAACCCCTCCCACACACAAAACACTTGCACCTGCTGTTTAAGGTAACGTTCAGTGCAGTGCACTGAAGGTGAAGGTTTCAACTTCTTCCTACACTTTTATTTTAAAACAAAACCATTTCGGAACGGTTTCTTTTTTAAAAAAAAAAAGTATAGGAGCTGTACAAGGTAATTTAAAGAAGTATAGGAGCACCGCTCCCGACCGCTCCCGCTCACTTCGACCACTGGTTCACATTGTTTACGCCCAGTAAGAAATGAGGTAAACCAATCAAGGGTGCAGGGATCTACATTCGCAAGATTTTTCAGACGGCCCAAAAAAATCCCATGGTCCACCATATCAAAAGCGGCGGATAGGTCCCGCATCACAAGCAGGGATAGTTAACCTACATCCCCTGCCTGAAGCAGCTTGTCCCATACCACCAACAAGGCCGTCTCTGTCCCATGCTTGGGGTGAAAACCGGACTGTAGAGGATGGAGAAAACCACTATCTTCGATTTAATTCTGTAACTGACTTGTGACCACGTTTTCCAGGACTTTTCCCGACCAGGGGAGACCCGCAATTGAACGATAGTTATTATAATCCTGCAGATCAAGGCTGGCCTTTTTTAATAACAGGGAGACAATTGATAATTTCAGAGAGACAGGAACTACCCCTTGAGTTAATGACAGATTTACAAATGTAGTCATAAATGGGGTGTGCTTTGCGACTAAAGCAGGAATTGGAAAAAGTTAATCAATTGTGGCCTTTAATTGTGACATAAGAGTACAAATGTCATCTTCAGACACATGTTTGAAACTGAACTGATCTGTCCCAGTCATTACAATCTCTGGTGTCCTAATGATGTCTTTATTTATATTAGCAACATCTAATTGAGATATAGTATCTGGTTCTCTATGAATCCTGATATTATTTTGGATATTCAAGATTTTGCTTCTAAAGAACATGTTCAACCCATTAGCATGATTAACAGACGAAGTTTTCACTGGAATATTAGTATTGGGGTTAACAAAGTTAGCAATTGTTTTAAATAATTATTGCGGGCGATTTACTGCTGGAATAATTATTTTAGACAAAAAATTAGATTTGGCTCCAAACACAGCCTTTTTATAGTTACTCAATAATATTCTTGCCAGTACGGCATGTTCGGGTGATTTCAAGAGGTACCATCTATTTTCGTGGTATTTGTGTATACCATACCTTAGATGACCCTTTTTGGAGAATAGTTCTCGGAAGGGCATATTTTGTACAGATCTTACTCATAATTTGAGTCCCTTGTTGGAATAGGTCATTACAGTCTTGCAACAGGGCACAAGTGCTCAAAGCCTTGCTTAGTTCAGCTCTGGGTATACCGTCCAGTTGCTTTTTCTTTCGGGCAAGTTTCGCCCTCCCCAGAGGCAGGGGTAATGATTTCATTTTTATTTGTCTTAATAAGAAACGTCCTAAGGTAGTGATCTGTCCATCGGATAGGAAGTGTGTTAATCATACTAATCCCTTTTCCTCTGGCCTGGCCTACATCAACAAAAGAGGGAAATTCGTCCCAACAGGAAAATCTATGTGGTATACCAGTGGAAAAAGTCACTGTGAACTGTATAAGTAAATAGCTGCTGAGTAAGGAGCACCCTGTACAGAGTGTATATAATTTACACCTAGTATGGTGTCCTTGTGTTGACTCTCTAAAAGAGGGAGAGCCAACACCCTATGTTTAAGTAATATGCCCCAGCCGCGATGGGCATATTGCTATTAGTACCCCGGCCGCAAGACATGCAAGACCGGGGTACAAAAAGCATTTTTTTCTGTCCCGGAATGCTGCGGGGTTTCGGAACAGAAAAAAAATATTGAGAAAATGGCCGCCGGGGCCATGGCGGCCATCAGGAGCGGACGCGCTGGGAACACTTATGTTCCCAGCGTGTACGCTCCTGAAAAAATTACAATAAGAAGGTAAGTGGGGTTGGGAGGGTGGGGGTAGGAGGAAGGGGGTGGGTGGGACAAAAAGAAAAAAAAAACATAACTGAGTCTCCGGTGGGGGACGATGGCAGCCTCCAGCCGTGTGGAGGCTCGGAACGGTGATGGGCCCGCTTCGAGCCTCCTCATTGGTGGAGAGGCTGCCACGCCCCCGCTTTGAAAAAAGCAGAGAAATCCCGGCCGATGGATTCTCGGCCGGTTAACGACCTGGCGAGAGCCAATCAGTATGTGTTTTACATTCTGCTTGACTCTCGCCGGGTACAAATAATGAATAACAAGTGGTAGAATGTCCTCTCAAACATAAGCTCTCAGACATGCAAGAGCTAAAACACACTGCGCTTCATACTTGGCATTTGTGTAATTTTCACATATTTATTCTTTATGGCAAATAATCAATTAGTAGTGACAAATTCTAAGTAAACATATTATTTACAAGGAAAAATAAAAAAGACCTGAGATCAGAGTTAGGAAGTAGAAGAACAAAAGAAAGGAAATCAGAAAGTTCAAGACAGAATAAGCTAATGTTCAAAACAAATTATTAGCAAAGAAAGAAGCAAATTGTGAAGCATAATCTGCATAATTGATACAACATATTATGACCAGATCCTAGTCTATAAACAGCACAAGATCTCTCATTGCGTCTGTACAAGTTGTTAATGTGAAAATGAGAGATTGTCCTATTGGCTAAAAGTTAGTACAATAAGGAATCAATTTTAGTGAACAAAACAGTTTAAGATGTTGCTATTAGTGGGTCTCAATATCTGTTGAGTCAACTCGGGGTCTACGTATTGCGCCAATGTTATTCCAGAACAGCTCACAACTCTTGCGTGACTGGATGGTGACGCAGGGGTGTATTATGTTTCGGCGGTATGGTGAAATGGCCGCCTTCCTCAGGACCAATAAAAATACGTAAAATCAAAATTACTCCTCAGGAGAGAGTGAAAAGAGAGAGGGAGGGTTGTATTAAAATTGAACCTTCTATCGGGTGTAGAGCTAGCAAGAAAATATATGGCATAACTTGCAAACACAAGCTCTATATCTTGGCTTACATGGAAGTTGAGCATGTGATAGGAAGAAAGGAAAAATAAAAATATAACAGATATGTCAAGGAATGGTGGAATGAATATCTGGTGCAGCGAATAAGGTATGTCGCTAGAGAGCATGCAAGTGAAAAAAGTCCAAAAGTGAATAAAAAAGGTTCAGGATCAAAACAAGTTTAGGGAAGAGCGCATTCAAGACTGCTCATTTGTATTGTGGTGCCCTTGGGTATCTTGTGCAGTTGAGGGGAGGCAAAAGCACCCTTTCACAAGAAGCATGAGAATAAACCTGGACCCAAATTGATAGTACTTGGAGGGATGTGACACAAGTGGCAGGAGAACATTCTGTAAGTGGAGACTCACAAGTATGATCCGGAGGGGGTCTTCCGCCTGATGAGTCTGGTGTTGCTCCACTGGGAAATTTGACTGTGTTGGGAATATGCCACGGAATAGAAGCAGTCACTGCTGCACACTTGCAAGGGTAATTTGGCAAGTCTGAAATGACATAGGGGGTCATTACGAGGTTGGAGGTAGCCATGACACTTTTAGCGCCATGGCTACCCCCTTACCGCATACCAGGTCCGGGTTCCCTGAATGGGGAAATACCAGGCCATTCCAACCTTGGAGGACCCGGTATTTCCCCATTCAGGGAACCCATTGCCATTCAAGCCCCCATAGGGCTCAATGGGAATAGGGACCATGCTAACAATAGGCCTGTTAATAACGGGCCCGTTGTTAGCATGCTGGTCCTTTAGCGGGCCCGCAAAGGGTGCCTGGTAAAACCAGGCGCCCTTAGTGGGACCCGCTAAAGGACCTTGTAATGCGGCGGTAAGGGGTTGACGGCTACGGCACCCTTACCGGCGCCGTTAACCCCTTACCGCCAACCTCGGAATGAGGCCCATAGAGTATGAGGATGCACATAGCTTATATTTATGTGTGTGAGTCTGGGGAGGCTGGGGACACCTCCCACTGGTGTACGTGCTCTGGTTATGCCTACCTTAATCTTGAGGTTTGGCAGGCAACAAGCAGAGGAGGAATCGTGCAGTTAAAGGCGTAACGTGGCACTGTGATGCACAGAATGTGAACATCTGTACGTCTGCTGAACACAGTGTAAAGGCAATCCGTATGTCAGTAGAATCGATCTATTCTAATCAGCTGGCTCGATCTGAGGAATGAAGGCAAGCAGGGGCATGAGTTGGGCTGAAAGTAGAGTCTGCTGTACAGTATTCGAGCGGCCGTGGTTCCAACATTTACCGATTAGCAGTCCACTCAATGGCGCGTCTCAACTCCTGCAGCTCCAACACAGCGTTAGCTTTGTATTGGGTCTGGGTGCAAGGGAGATGGAGTACGGCATTGGGAGCCATATATGTAACTATTTGCGGCTGCCGGGAGCACCACCATACTACAGTCGCCAGACGCGGAACTGCATGCAGGAGCACCGCTCCGAGTAGCCTGGGCTTTTTTTTTAAAATGTATAGAGCCAGCCTGCGTTGTAGTATATACTACAGACAAGTAGGACATTGGGGCGAGGTCCCAGTGTGTAAAGAATGGAACTGACATCAAAATGTATGTCAGGAACAGTGGACCTGACATCAAATTGTATGTCAGGGGCAGTGTGGTGAAAACCGCAAGATAGCTATGGTTCTAGAGAGCAGGATGAGGTCAAAGTAATGTCGCAGGCAGTGTGTGTGAAGCACTGCTTGGAGAGAGCAAGTGGGCTGGTGACAGCATGGTGTAAGTAGGTGAGCCCGGAAAGCTGGAAACGCTTTGGGGTTGCGGCAGAATAAAGGTCCTGCCAGTGGCGGAAGAGCTGGAAGGGTAAAATGTAAAAAGGGGGGGCACTAATGGTATGTCGGTATCTCCTCGTTGAGACCCTTGGTCCGATCCAATGTCTGCAGGTGATATATCCATCTGGCTTCCTTATTGTAGAGAACTCTTTGAGGATTGGAACTATTCTTAACCACATCTAGCACCCACCATTTGAGATCATCAGGAGAGTGTTGTAGTTCAATGAAATGGGACCCCATGGGTGCTGTATGAATTCTGCACCTAATCCGGGAACAATGTTCATTGATTCTAATATGTATGGGTCTTGTGGTCTGCCTTACATATCAGAGGCCACATAGGCATTCATTGCATTGGTCACACAGCTGGTCTTACATTTGGACATGAAGCGTGAGTCCCATCTTTTACTTTCAATTTGGAAATTGGTTGTCTTGTTCGTGAACTTGCAGGCCCGGCAGTTGCCACATGGGAAGTGGCCCACAATGGAGCGTAGGTCCCAATGACTGGTTGTGGACCTGGATTGATGAGATTTTGAGTGTACCAGTTGGTCTTTCAGATTTCTAGACCGTTTGAAGGCACAGAGTGGTCTTCCTTTGTTAAGCAGGCAGGTTGAGATCACTGGCCAGTATTTCATCAAGACCTTTTTTATGGCGAACGATTGTGTGCTGTATGTGGTAACACAAGTTATTCTGTCATGTGTAGTTGTTTTTGCTTTGCGCTCGTGGAGACTCTCCCGGGTGTGAACCTTGCTCTTTTCAGGGCATGTGATACCAGTTTTTTCAGGTATCCCCTTTTCCTTAGGTTACTAGCCAATTTATTGGCATGGAAGCAGTAGTTAGAGATTGCAGTGTAGTTGCGTTTTAGTCTGAGAAACTGGCTAAATGGCAAGTTCTCTTTGAGGGAGCTGGGGTGAAAACTAGAAAAGTGCAAAGAAATATTTCTGTCCATGGTTTTTGATCCAAGATTGATAACTCGTGTTGAGATAGAAGTGTGTGTAAATACATAGGGCCTCATTAGGAGTTTGGAGGCAGCCATGCCCTTAATAAGGGCATGGCTGCCTCCAAACTCGGGTCCGGGTCCGTGGTCCCTGAATGGGGAAATACCGGGCCATTCCAACTTTGGAGGGCCCGGTATTTCTACATTCAGGGAACCCGGACCCGGACGATCCCCATTCCCATTTGAGCCCCTGTAGGGCTCAATGGGAATGGGGAGCATGCAAACAACGGGCCCGTTAATGATGGGACCGTTGTTTGCATGCTGGTCCCCTCGTGGGACCCGTAAAGGACGTCTGGTCTGACCAGACGTCCAGAGCGGGTCCCGTGAGGGAACCTCGTAATGAGGCGGTACAGGGTTAACGACGCCGGCATCTTTACCAGCACTGTTAACCACTTACCGCCTTAGTTGTTATGAGACCCATAGAGTCTGGCTTGGTGGAATCCTCCAACCAAATATCTAAGTCACCAACACACAGTAATTGTTTGTATTTAGTGCCCGTAGACATGAGAAATTCGTCCAGACCCTCTAAAAACAGAGCCGGCTGCCCAGGGGTTCTATAAATCTGCACAATCTTTACTGAATACTTTGGAGTTAACATAAAAGTTATTACACCTATCTCCGAGGTGGTATCCCATTGTAGGGGTTTAAAGTGATCAAACTTTAAGTGATACTGGTGCATAATTGCTATTCCTCCAGCGGTTTTACCTGTTAATGTGTTAAGTTAAGTAACCATCTGGAATTAGGCAATGGAAGATAGAATGGGAGGTATCTGTGAACCACGTCTCAGGCAGGAATAGAACATCCAGTTTCTGAGACTCAATTAGGAGACAGATCTCAGTGGCATGGGAGCGAGAAGGACCCCTTGTCATTATTCATGTTCACCAAGGAATCCCTGGCTTAGTGGATTTTGGTCATATTTTATGTCTACTTAGAGGGATAAAATAGTAAATCTCCTGTAAACCAGCCAAAAGCCACTTACCCATCCATGAACCCCATCACGAAGGAAGAGACAAAAGAAAGCAGCTTGACGCGCCGACCACCACAACCCGGCCGAACAGGCTAATCAACAAAGGGCGCTCAGTTCACAGGAATGATGGGAAATGAAGTCCACAGAACGTATCCGTCCCCACACGTCGCAAGCAACAACAAGGTGAACAAAGAACACTCACTCAGTATAAATGCAGTTTCTCTACTAAAAACGTATTAAACAGGATGCAGTGCAAATAAAACTAATATTTTAAAAGCAATATTTCTAAAAAGCCAATCGGCGTGGATTGAACAATGAATAGCCCTAAAACATTTTCTAAGCTGTCTCGAGTCAATTTAACTGGCAAAGATACAATCGTACACCAGCTTGAGGTCAGCTAGAGCTGGGTACTGCTCCCATTCCATTCGCAAGATGATAGTCCATTTCTTTTTTTTCTTTGCAATCTGGGACTTGTATTAGTGGATTTCAAATGGGGGAAAATGCAGCAGTACAAGTTCCCGAATGCAAACAAGAACAGAACTGGACTACCAGCTCTCTAATGGGATGGGATATGCTGGCATGTATAGACTGTCTTGATTACTTAGGGTGACCTACGTTAATCACAGTCCTACTTTTTCTTCTCCCATTTCTTACTTTACTCACAGATGCCTGCATCCTACGGCAAACACATCACACATAATGCACCTCTTCTTAAATACTCTCCTCTGATTCACCTGGCTTCAGTAAAGGTGCCCGCCCCGAGTGACTCTTTGGTCCATACCCAAACCAAGGCTGGGCCATTTGAGGAACCAACACTTTGATGTTACTACGTGATAGAAGTAAGTAGATATCAAGGAATAGACATTTTCCAAGCACTGCCATAATGAACATGACTATAACATGTCAACCGCTGGAAAATGGTTGCAAGTAACCAATCACATGATGACAGTGCCTCACAACTGCCTGTATGTTTTCTACGTAAAAGCCTACATTATAGCATTTGTTAGTTCTTGCTTTTAACTGGACTCAAGGAACATATGCAAGGGAACAAATCTTTCTTATTTTTAATTATAACAGGAACTCATTTATATGCACAAATACGACAGAAGACTGCTAAAAATGACACAGGCAGGCCTTGTACAACAGAAACGTTGATGTCACTACATGACATAAGTAGCTAGAAATCAAGAAATAGACATTTATTTATGCAATGAAATATAAAGGGAAAGCAATGCAGCTTTGGCACAGAAATGTTTACTTATCATTTTTAACATTGATTTACAGAGCAGAGAACCAGTGTCCTTAACAAAGGGTGAGATAATGTGGATACAAGACCAGATGATGCAGGGGAGGTAGAAACATGAACCGGGGGCTAGATTTCCCAAGGGATTGGCCGTGCTTGGAATTTCCCAAGCACTGCATCTATTACCTATAAAAAAGCCTCAGCTATAGTTTTTGCTACTACTTGTTTTGAACTTGACGGAAGTTCAAGGAACAGATGCAAGGGCACACATCAGTATTCATTTAATTACAACAGCAACCCATTTACATTCACAATGAAGGCATAAAATTGTCCCTCAATCGACAGTGAAATTCTTGGGAGTGGTCTTGGACCAGCTGTTGAACATGAAGGCTCATGTGGGCAGCAGTCTATTATGTCAAACTACTGTCGCATCTTAGACCATTCATATCCCAGGCGAATACGGCATCAATTGCGAGAATTATTGGGGCAAAGATCAACTACTGCAGCATCCTATTGGTCTGACTTTGTAAGGCAGATACCAACAGACTTCAAGTCGTACAAAATGGAGCAGTCAGAGTGGTTGTTGACCTATCCCACCGTGACCACATTTCTGATGCCAGAGGATCTTTGCACTGGCCCCCAGTGAAGGCACGAGCCAGGTTTAAACTTCTGGTTGTTACCTTTAAATGCAGACTCGGTCTTATGCCCTCATATTTGCAAGACATTATAATTGAGTAGGTCAATGGCAGGACCCTTAGGTCTAGTAATCAGAATGACTTGTTTCTCCCTAGGTGTAGAACGAAGAAGGTAGAGAACAAAGACTTTCTTATCGCTGCTCCCATGTCTTGGAATTTGCTACTGCCTGCATTGCGAGGCCAGACCTCCTTGTTGGTTTTTAAGAATGATTTGCAGACCTGGCTATACTCATGAACAGTGTCTTGGAGCTGTGCAAAGCCTTATAGTTAGCTCAGTATTGTTCCTGTGTATTTGTTTTATGTCCCGGTCTCTGTCCGCGCCCTAACGCCTAAGGGTCCATAGCTGCGCATAATAAATAACTAAGTAAAGTAAAAGTAAAAAAACTCTCAGAAGACTGCTGAAAAATAGCACTGGTAGGTCTTATACCACACCAACCTTGATGTTACTACATGATACACTATGCTTCACACTGATTGGATCTATGTGAAAACTGTGCGCAATTACTGCGAATGAGAAAATATTGCACCGCTCAAAACACATTTAGACGAAATTAAATGCAGGTGGAGACCCCCGGCATTCCCCCACATCCACTCATTTTATTGTTTACCCCAACCCCACCCCCATCTATAAATTGGTTTTGAGCGGTGCAACAGTTTCACATTTGCTGTGATTTCAGCACAGTAATGGACTTATACCCACTGAGCTCTTCACCCATATATATCTCCTCATTTATATGTGAGAGTTTGATTTGTAAGTAAGAGATGGTTTTCATACAATATATTTCAGAATGGTGTTTCAGGATACTGTTACCTTATCATTCCCGCTGATATATTACCATCTATACATTTTCTCACACGAAACTGTGCTTTGCCTTCTGAGTATACCTGTGGGTCCAACCGATGGATGGATGTGCATTGCAATGTGTCAAAGATGAGGCTGCCAATTGTGCATGTTTATATTGTGTTGTCCTTATGCTTGTGGTTTAGCGTTTCGCTTGGGGTAGCACAAAGGGGATTGCAAGGTCCCAACAGGAGCATAATACTTCACTAGAATGCCCACTAGCCCAAGGTCAGGCTCAAAGGACTCCTCCATGGGTGGGGGGTGTAAATTCAGGGCCTCAAGGGGGTGGTGGGAGAGAGGGATTTAATGTAGGATACCAGTGCTCTTGGAGAGTGGTGATGTCATGGAGGACGAGGACGTATTCTCTACGGATGGGTGTCAATTACCGCCATCAGGGTTTTATCCAATATCAAATATTTGTAGTGCAATAACCCAGTTACGCAGACAAAAGGGCATTGCCTTGAATGTATCTTTGACATATCGGACAGTTGTGCCTCTAATTTGCATGCGACTGCACGTTACTCAGTGTGCATGTGTTCTGCAAGTAAAGTACAGCCGACCCCTCAATTGTTGACAGTTGCCTTAGGGGTTGATAGACTATAATACCCATTCCCCTCTTCCATTGCAACCCATAGGATACAGACGAGCCCCGCAAACAATTCGGTCTAGGTGTCACCTATTCACTGACATAGCAGTCATCTCTGCACCTGAACGCAATGCACTGCCTGGTTTATGTGTTCAAGTTTGTCATCTCTGCTAGTAATTGAATTGTCACAGAATTCTAATTATTATTCACACACAATGCATTTTTATTTTCGTGTTTGCCCAGACTGTGGTCTTCCGAAGGGCTTTCATCCACCACAGCGCTTTGAAGTGCTAACAGTGGCCATAAGTGCTATAGAAATATCAAATAACATAACATAACGCCCATCATTCATAAGTAATAGGAAGAGAAAGAACAGGACGGGAGGTAATACCCCTTCATCTCTATGACAGTGCCCTTGGATATGTTTATCCTTCTCCTTCAGGCACCTTACAATGTACCCTCCTCACTTCTAGAAGACTGCCCTATGACTATGATCTACTTTGGCTGGAAAGACTGGCACCCAAGCCATCCCAAATGATATTCTCCTTCCTTTCACCTGCCCCACCACCGTTCCAACACGGATTTGTTTTTATCTGGGCCCTCCTTCCTCCAGTGTTTCATTCCATCCCTTTTCCTTTCTCTGCAGACTGTGGCCTGGAAACAGTGGTCCTGGGCAAAACTTCCAGAGAAGGCCCAGTGCTCTGGGGGCCATTATCGTGGTGATGTGGCACACTATGAAAGAATTCTAACATAACATAACTAAGCCTCTTCCTCCACCCCTTTCTAGCTTTCCATGTTGTTTGTTTGTCCAAACATACCCCTGCTTCACCCATCCTCTTCCCTTTTCCATTCCCCATGATGCCATGGTCGGGTTACCCCTAGCATGGGTACAACACGCCGCACATGGAAGGCGCCTCTGTGCTGCAAGTCCACTACAGTAGTGATGGGTGCATTATAACAGCTGCGTAACATAACGTGACATAACCAGCGACAAAACACACATATGCTGGAAGTGTGCCAACCCACAAACAAACCATAAAAGGCAACACATGGTGTAATATATAGATGGAGTACACGCGAGGCACACATTTACCTAAAATGCCTTACCATCCAACATGCACCACTCCAAATGAGATCTCATATAAAAAAGCAAGAGGAGCACCCCAAGGTAATCCCACAAGCTGCCTGCAGGGGAAACATAGTCCAATAGTCTCCAGGGAACGAGGAGAAAGAAGTGGACTGCAGTAAAAGTAGAAGCCACCATCAACTAAATCTACTAAGATACAAGAAGAGTAGTATACCATATACTTACATATATTACAATTCAACTAAGCATGGAAATAATAGATGCTACACCTCCTCTAATTAGGGGGCCGGCAAACCACCGACTCCATGACGGATGAAGAATGAGTCGTACGGAGTAGGGCATACATCAAGAAGTGCTACCTTGGCACCCTCCGAGGTGAGAGCCAAACTCTTAGAACATCCCTCCGGCAAGTGTGCCGGATTACCTTTAGGCCAAGTAGGCCCAGGCCTATGAGCCCCACTCCTTTGAGGGGCCCGCGGCGATGGATCAACGTAAAGTGGTGCAGAAAATAAAAAACGTATTAGGAGATAATTTGCGGGGGGGGAGGGGCCCAACATTTCGACTGCCTAGCGGCCACCTCTGGGTTTAATCCACCACTGCAAATGTAGTACATTTATACATTTATAAATCGTGGATCACAAAGAAACAGAAGTCAAAAAGGCCTGCAAGCTACTGAGGCGCCCACGGGGAAGAACCTGAAACTATGCTTCGACAAGTCGAGTTCTCTTGGGCCCGCGCCAGTGCCTCCCACGGAAGCCTCACAACACAAAGACATCCCTTACTGGGAGGCCATTGTCCACCTTTAATTTTTTTCAACAAACACATGTACGTGTTTCACGATCAAAGAGTCAAATGTCACAATAATGGCAAACATTCATTGGGAAATTCCCCCAAATTATTCTAGAATTTCAATATTTACATTTGTACAAAATTCAGAACAATTATAAAACCATTCTTCCAAAAACCTCTGTAACAAAAATCCCAAAAGTTGAAAATAATTTTCTCCTGTCACGCGAACACCCATTTCATTTGTCTTCCTTACTTTATTTCGGCTATTAATTAGCCATAAAAGTGTCACTGTAAAACAAAACAACATTACATAATACTAAATTGAACATTTGACGTAAAATCAGTATGCACATTACAACGCAGTCTTATTTTAGTTCAAATGTCATATGTATGTTGTAATCGCCACATGTACAAATTGCAAAACAGCATTGATATTGCATAGCAACCATCATTAAAAATAATACAGCTGTTCGACATTGAGTGCAATTTTGCTCCTTCAGGATTAGAAGTGAGACTTTTTGGGGGTATTATTGTGCAGCTGACATAATAAAAGACAGTGTTGAAGGGTTTCCATCAATGCTTTAAATACATAAGCCTACATTATCGGGTATCCTCTCCATCTAACACCAGCAGTATTAGTTGTAAACTATTAAAACGAAAACGAGTGGTTAAAATTCTATGGGGGTCATTACGAGTACGGCGGTATGGGGTTAACGGCACCAGTAAGGATGCCAGTGCCGTTAACCCCCTACCGCCGCATTCCGAGGTCCCTTAGTGGGTCCCACTAAGACCGGCTGGTTTTACCAGCTGCCCTTAGCGGGACCCGTTAAAGGAACAGGGAGCTAATAACGGGCCCGCAAATTGTTATTAGCTCCTTCCCCATTCCATTGAGCCCTAAGGGGTCACGAATGGGAAAGGGGAATGGTTTTCGGAATGGGGATTTACCGGGTCCACAAATGTCGGAATGTCCCGGTAAGTCCCCATTACGACACCATGGACCAGGACACGGGTTTGGTGGCAGCCATGATGCTATTAGCACCATGGCTGCCTTCAAACTCGCAATGACCCCCTATGTCTTGCTAGAGAGGATCAATGTAAATAATCTTAGTCTACAGTTGGATTTGTTATTACAGCTAAAAATCTGTTTGTAAATTTCATCCTTTCATTTGTTTCCGTAGCTCCCGTAGTTTAGCTCTAATATTAAATTACATTTTCCCTATATTACGCTTTTGAAAAATACCGACTGATGTTAAGCTATAAAGAACAGGTGACGGTTGGAAGGTTTAGAAAGAATCTTAACCTTTGGCATCGCTCTGGGCAACCCTCCAGACCATTGTTCTTCAGCCTGGAAAGACCATTTTCAAATCAGGCTTGGTCCCACTCCAAAAGGGCCAGTCCAGCCCGAAATTCTTGGTCACATCCCTTCTGCACAAGACCACAAGCATCTCCTAACATGCTTCGGCCTTGTTGGGCCTCATCTGCAAGGAGCCTGATTTGCATATGGTCTTTCCCCTTCTGTAATGGCTTGGCAGGCGAAGAACGATGGTCTGGAGTGTTGCCCAGAGATTAAGATTAATTCTAAACCTTCCAGCCATCACCTCTTTGTTTTTGATGTTAAACTACTCAAGGAAAGTGTACGTTTATCCAGCTCAGCACATTCTGTGAAAATCGAATTCCTCAGTAAATCAAAAGCTACAGTAAATCACAAACATGCCCTCACACAAGCATGGGGCAGCTCTGGGCAGCTCTGGGCAGGTTCAGACAAGGGCATCAAACTGGCTTGGGGACCAATGAAAAAGGTGGCCTGCAATAGCAAATGGCAATTTGTTCCTTTTGTGACAGACTGCTTGAACAATACCAATGGGGTAGATTTTGGTAAAATGTGTTGGAAATTGTGCATTTTAAATAATATTTGTTCAGTAAAACTGGCCAAACTACTAGCTGCTCAGGGAAGTTACTCATCGAACTGGCCCACTTTGGCCCAAAGATATGTGCCCCAATGTGACCAAATAAACTTGCCCACACTAGCATGCTGGGCCTGCACTTTGGACATTGTCCTTTGGTCCGATAGCCCCCTCCAAGCCTGGCTCTTGGCCAACAGACAGTTGTGATCTGAGTCAAGACACAAACCTAATGGATCAGTACCAGTGTGTGAGTGCCCGAAAGTTACTTTACCAGCCGCTACCAACAACCAACCCGCAGGCAGAGGCAAAGGCAACTGTGCAAAAAGGTTAATGGCAAGGACCTTGACAAGCGACCCTAATTCAAGGTTAACCTGTAAAGGGCAAAGGCCAGCAT
Source organism: Ambystoma mexicanum (assembly GCF_040938575.1). Taxonomy (NCBI): domain Eukaryota; kingdom Metazoa; phylum Chordata; class Amphibia; order Caudata; family Ambystomatidae; genus Ambystoma; species Ambystoma mexicanum. Next base: position 529,978,186 of record NC_090938.1, on the reverse strand, counting down.
CGTGATTGGCAAAGCCCTGGAAAAAAGACATACAACTGAAATGACAAAACCAAACCAGGAAGAACCCCAAGGAAAAGAGGAAGGTAACGGTGGATAAAAAGCTACGAGTGTCACGGAGTCGCCCTTGGAAACCCGGAAGGAACTTCATGATCTCCACCTCCCTCCTGGTAGAACCGCAAGGCCCCAAATGCAACCCCACTCCTTTCGTAGCAGGGGCACAAGTCTGGGGAACACGTGCATGGATGGCATCTGCCCACTTTTTTCAGAAGGGCTGATGCCTTCTCCCCTGTGTGTTTTCAACGAATTAGGACAAATATGTTGCTGTCCCCAAAGAGAGGCCGGGATTCCAATTCAAGTTTCAAAGATGAAAAGCTAGAAACGTAGCCAGAAGACCACAAAAGCTGTTACTGTATTACTTAGAAATTCAGGTTCCCATGGTCCGCCACCTCTAGGTGGACAGGGCCACCATGTGCCCATTTTGGCCAGCACCTATGCCCCAACGGGTCAGTCGGCTCACAGTCCACACACATTATAGTACCAGGTCTTAAACACGACATCCATATATTATATTTTTTCAATTCCAGTTGTATGGAAAAAAACAGTACCTGGAATGGTGGAAGGTAGGAGTGCAACTAGGCTAATATTTCAGGGTGGTAGCTCTTCAAATGTTGGTAGAGGGGCTAACTTCAGAGACTGTGTGGGCGGGGCAGACTAACTTGTGTGGGGACATCAAACTTCTTTACACATTCGAAGGAGCCTCTGTTGGTGCAGCTTCAATATTAAAAGCAGTTAACTCTCTCCTTCATGTCTGAAACCACACACTTAAGAACTGATGGGAGTATGAGTTGTGTCCTGTCCTCCATATATCCGTCCAATCACAAGTACGAACCCCCATCACCATTTCAATTGCCTACAAACGTGTGCATGCGAATGCAGTTGCTAACAATGACACATTTACATAAGGAATTGCTGGGCCTTTATGCACTGTTTATCCTCTGTGTCCTGTACTGTCCTGCGATTGGTCTGTAGGTCATCCAGGTCAACTCAGCATAACCCAAAATGTCGGGAGTGAGGGGTGGCTAAAGGCCAATCTGCCCAATGGTCCTTGCGCCTCTGGTGGAAGGGCACTGGTAATGTGAACTAAAAGTAACAGTGCTACTATGGTGGGTAACTTTCCATTGTTTTTTTAAAACTATTTTGAATTCACAAATTGTTAGAAAATGTTTTCAAACCGAAATGGAGTGAGTATAGGTGACAGCGCAGAGCAGGGCTCAAGTGGAGGGCACACGCAGGTGGATGGCATACACACAGGTGGACAGCGTCCACCCACTTTTTTCAGAGGACGGATGCCGTCCCCCTTGGTATTTTGGAGGCGTTGTGTAAAATTAAAATTATTGACTGTTTCTCCTTAAATTAGAGTTTTCTTGCTGTCCTCAGGACCCTGTGCTTTTCCTTCCGGGAAGGTTCAAGGATGGAATGGTGGCCTCGCTCAACCTGCTAAGTCGTTTAACTGTTGAGATAATGGAGCCAAAGTGAGGAATCGTATCCGGTACATGTGACGTCACAGTTGCCATTCTTGCCAACAGTGCGACCTGCATGACTCAAAATATTATTCATGTTATTAAAAGGAACCATTTGTATGCCTGAAGCTTTGCGCATTATATTCCAACTTATGGTAAGCGTATCATTGTGTATGTGTAGTCCTTGTTTTTCATATAACAAACTAATGTCTCCTGGGAGTTGAAGTCATGATTAATCTTCTTTGCTCTATCATAAACCAGTTTTCCTTTTTTGTTTCAATTATATTGAGCTTTCGAAAGCTGCCGTTTTGGAAATAACCGCCCCCCTCCCCCCCCTCTGCTCTAAACTTTCCCCTTGTCTTTCAAACAACCCCTTACGCTGTTAAAAGCTTCTACGGGTTGGGAGATCACAAGTGGTTCCATGTCCTGTGTGGGCAGCTCACCCAGTCCTGGTGTTATGCTTTGCATTCTGGTACTAGAAGGTTTTGAGTTCTCTCTTAAATTTAAAATGCAGGACCACCAGTCTAATACTAGAACTGAAGAGGTCTGGGTGGGCTCTCCTCGCGTAGTATGGGGCAGCATGAGAGCGCTGCAATAAGCTGAAGTATAGGAATATGGAAACGGTTGAAAAAAGCGATCGGTTTAGAGGTGATGGAGAGAAGAAACAGCAGGAAGTTCATAAGGTCGACACTAGTCTGGGGTGAGCAGGAGCCTCTCAATGTTTGGAGTGGTGGTGTGTACGTGTGTGTTGAGGCACAGCAGGTTGGTGTGTTCAGCCGCTCTATTGGACCGTGTCTTGTTGGTATGTTGGGCAGTAGCGATTAAGTGTTGTCCAATGTGTTATGCTGGTGTATGGTCAATCCATCGAAAAAAAAGCATCTACATACCAAACCATCTAATGCAAAGCATTGTCTGCCAAAGCATCGAGAGGCTAGCTTTAACATGTAAAAGTGCATTTCCATCTAAAGCAGTCCATCGAAAATATAAATAGACTGGTGTCAATTGAAATGCACTTTTACATGTAAAAAATAGCATTTCAATGCTTTTTTGTAACTTTAAAACGTTACATGGAGCTGTCCAGTGCTGAAATTTCGGCACTGGCCAGCTCCTTGTAACGGTTTTTAGTTTTTATGTATATTGGGGGGAGTTTCCCCAGCCCCTCCAACCCCCATGCCCACCTCCGATCCCTAAACCTATCCCAATCCCTAACCCTAATGTAATCCTTAATCTAACACTAGCCCCAACCCTAACCCCTAGACCTAACCCAAACCCCAACCCTAACCCCTAACCCAAACCCTAACCCTAATCTAGCCCTTAATCTAACCCTAGCCCCTACCCTAACCTTAGCCCTAACCCTAATTATACCCTTAATCAAACCGTAGCCCCAGCCCTAACTCCTAACCCTAAATCTAACCCTAGCCCCAACCCTAACCCTAATCTATCCCTTAATCTAACCCTGGCCCCAACCCTAACCCCTAACCCTCATCCAATATAACACATTTCAATGGATCCATCGAATTATAGACAACAAAATGGTAATTCAATGGAATGGCATTTTGATGCTTATAATTTGATGGAAAATGTTAGATGCAATAGCATTCAACGGATTGACCAGATACCTGTCAGGCTGATATATCGGACCAATGCCATCCTGATGTGGTTGATTCATATATCAGGCTGGTAAGGGGGCAGTTGGGATATTGTGTTGGGCTGGGACAGTGTCAGGCAGCTGTCTTGGATAATGCAGGCTAATTTCTAGTAACATCAGGCTGGTATTTCGGGCCATGTCAAAAGTGATGGGTCAGAGCAGTTACAGGCAGCCTATGGTGTGATGGGTGTGGTTATGCTTCACCGGAGGCAGTTTCAGGGTGGGCACTCTGCGTGTACTGCTGTCACAGTGCCCAGCAAGTTATCTATTCACTTGTCACAAACACTATCAGCCTCATTACTTCTCCTTGTCTGTCACACATTCACCACTGTGCCATCCATTCTTCAACTGCCAGCGTCCCTTTATCCTCGCCCTTCTTTCAACCAGTTCACACTGTCTCCTCCGTTGTCTTGCCTTCTCTCTCCTGCTGTCCTGACTGACGTGCAGTCCTTGTTTTTCATACAACAAACTAATACCATGCTGGAGGGAGGAGTGGGAGTTTAGGTGAACCAGAACAGAGTCTGTGTCAACTGATGTTTTCTCTGGGCTTGGATGTACCACAGGAAATTAAGTCTCCTGTGACCTGATCTATGTAGCACCCCTGAAAAAGCACATGATGCAACTGATGTCACTAATGTGATGTCACTTCCTGTGATGTCACTTCAAGTCAAGCAACATCCTGTGACACCATCACTTCCTTTGACATCACTTCCCATTGGCTATGCTAATGAGACTCCCCAATTCTTTTTTTAGGGTTTGACCCCTGGCGTAGAATATGTACCCTTATTGAAAAATGTTGTACTGTCACACTTACCATCTACTTTATGAAATATGTGATAAAAGAGTGGGTCACACCATATCTAGCTCACCTTGATCCCTTTTTCATATATATATATATATATATATATATATATATATATATATATGTATATATATATGTATATATATATATATATTATATATATATATATATATATATATATATATATATATATATATATATATATATATATATATATATATATATATATGCAGACATTTCACCTGGATAGATCAGGAAATTGCCAGGTGTCCCTTAATATATTGATGTTCAGCACAGCCCGTGGCTGTGGGGCAAAACACTTACACCAATTTACTAGTCTTAAGATATAGAATGGAGAACATAAACATTGTATCCTTTACGGAAGAACATTATCAGAGACTATTGGGCATGTGGACACTGTTTCGGAATGATCATTCAGATCTTACCGTTATTGAATAAACACACACGCATGATATGGCTTGCGCTTGTTTGCAGCCCCGGCGTGTGTCCCTGCACAGGTTGGACCGTGACACACTGATAGAGTAGCTGCCATGGTTACGAGACACAACAGGCCTCAACCAGCATGCGCGGGATACACTACGGACATAGTTCCCTTGACAACAAGGCATATACATGCCTCGCCAGTATGCGTGCCACCCTTTCCGCATTCGTCCAGCAACCAGAACGCCAGACACAGCAACCCTCAGAGCCACATAAACGAGGTGAATGCCGCTGTGTACAAGATACACATTAAAGGCATCCTTTTATCACTGGCCACATATTCACTGACCTTCATTTTCTCAAGCCGATTAAGGCGGGCTCATGACGGGCACATGTCAAACATATGCCGTCTTTAGACATACATTAACAACTTCATGACCTCCATGAGTAATTTAGCGATGTATCCAATAGAGATGAAACTGATTCACAATATGAGATAATTAAGCATGCTATTGCATATACCACAAATATAATGCCTGTAAATTGCATCTGAATTATGCATGCATGACACTGCGGTATTCCTCCTATTTGAAGACAGAGGGATCCATAAGCAGACAGACAAATCTAAGGGACGCAAGTCACAGTGCAAAAGTAGCATAACAATATGCAGTCTCTAACGAAGTACGGGTAATACAAGAGCATCATGAAAATGAAAATTCCTTCTTAGTCAGATAACAATGTTCACCACCTGAATTCTAACATCACCAAATAACGATACTACTAATTTGCAATACCATGGATCCACTAAGTTCCTCCCTCTTTTTGTCAACATAGGTCCCGATAGGAACAAACATTAGACCCCAATTAGGATACCAAGAGGCACCAGCAAGCTGAGCGATAGCACCGATAGGATTCCTACATCAGAACTTTTCTAAAAAGTCCCCCTCTATCAATTCCATAACGGGACCACCCGAACCAGATGTGTTTCTCCTCATGGGTTTTGGACTTGGGATTGAGCTCCAGTAGGTAAGAGTACCACCGGTGCCTCGAGTCCTTTTTCAATTATAATTGTTTTCATATGTATACCTGGGATTCTTAGGCTCATTTTGGCATACACACCACTTATACACTACATGTGTGTTTTACACAGGGTCCCCCACATGGAGCCCTGATGAAGGCGGCAATTGAGCAACCAGAGACAGCCGAAACGTGAAGTCCAAAGGAAACTACCAAAACCCTATTAATTCCCACTTTTGAGATCTAGGTTAACTAGATCCTTCCACGTTCAAAAACAATATGGTCGATTATATCTGAACCTAATCAATTATTCTTCAAAAAAAGGTTTACTTTAATTAATTTTGCTGTTCACTGTTGAACAATGATGACTAAACTCTAGACCTGATTTTCTAATTGCTTATTCTACAAAAATGTGTTTTCTTTTTACTCACATATCTTCATACTGTCCTTTTCAAAGAAATCTTTTCACTGTTAGAATATTGCATTCTTCAAGGCTTTAGGAGCCGTCATTGAGCACCATATATGTAATTATTGTTTCATTTATACTAAGATAATTGACTGCTCCTAATTTATGATTGTTGTTTTTCATGTCAGTGTAAACATTATTATGTAACTGTGATCATTATAAGTGTTTTTCAATTTCAATCACTATTTATGAAATAATACACAACAATCGATGAATGACATTCTTCACCAAGTTTTACTTAATTCTTTGATTTATTCATACATTGTTCTAAGTGGTTTGTACCCATACAACTCACTCGATGATCTCTAACTACAGAGACTTGACTTTATGACTTATCAATAGTCCAATGTAAGGTGTACTGTGTGAATTTTTTCTTTTCCGCTTTTGGAGAACCGAGCAGAGATACAATTCTTAGTTGATTAGGAATGGCAAGGGGCCAGTTGCCCTTGGTCTATCGCATGATGAGTTGGAGATGATTAATCAAAAAAAGCAAAAACCTGTTCGAACAGAGATGCACGGAAAATCCATGTTGGAATATTTAAAGGCTGGCATCATTCCCGAGGACCTACAAGTAAGTAACATATCACAGGTACAGGTATTAATTGAGAACACTAAATTTAAAATAAACTTCAGCGGAGTGGGACACAAGTGAAGCAGTGATTGGCTTATCTTAGTCATTGATACAGCAGAAGAAGAATGCAAGATTCAAGGTGAACAAATGGCTGACCTTGAGAAGCGATATTTGCAAAACCTGACGATAAAAGATGCCAAGAAGAAGCTGGAGAAGCTCGAGGAAGAAATTGCCAAATTTAAACAAATCACGGTGGAGATCAAAGTACAAAAACTAAAGAAGTGTTTAAAAACTACAATGAAGAGAAAACATACTCTTTTTTATGGGGTGGATTTTACACTGACCAAAGACTACAGGGATGATACAACAGATGAAACAGGTTTGTCACCTTCTCTGAAACCTCAGCATCTTCAAGCGGAAGTGATCAGGGAGCATAGGCTCCCATGAGTAACAACGGGATGAACAGCTTTGCTGAACAACCACAACAACTGCTTTTTCAACGAGGGAAACCATGAGGAGATCACAGTCAACAGGGCAATAGATGAGCACACGTCAATGGTACGCAAAGCAATGAGTTCAGACACGAGTTCAGACACGATTCCCATTTTTAATTTATCAGCATATCACAATACAACAACTAAGAAGAGTTTCCTTGGCAAAGGACTATCCTTCGTATCAGCCGTGAAGGCCAATCAGTTTGAAACAGAAATGGAACTGAAAAGACTTTACAGGAAAGCCAGATTCAAATATTTTTGGGAGATATACCTACCTAACCATCAAAAGGACAATGACAATGGAAAGCATCCTATGATCACCAACACCAATGGCCTCAAGATCAAGTCCAACTTTAGTCCTCCTCCGTACATAATACCAGCAGAGTTTGTAACTTTTGAAAATATTGTCACAAAGAAAGTGTTAGAGACAATAAAAAAGAAAAACCTCTACAGCAATAACATCACCAGAGAAGAAAGAGGAGCTCTGAAATCTTTGAGTGTCAATTCAGACAACACCATAAAACCTGTGGATAAGGGTGGGAGATAGTGATTCAGAATACCATTGGCTATGGCAAAGAATGTCTACATCTGCTTTCTGAAACTGTAGCATATAAGAAATTGGGCACCAAACCCACGAGCAGACTACAAGATGAAATCAGTAGCCTCACATGACATGCCAAACAAGAAGGCTGGATTTGTCTAGACGAAATGCATTTTCTCAAGACACATCCCAAGATACCCACCTTCTATATCCTTCTGAAGGTGCACAAGAACTGCACAAACCCCACCGGACGACCGATCGTGTCAGTATGTGATTCTTTACTTGAATCCATTGTCACTGTACACGACCACTTCCTTAAACCTTTTGACATACATATGACATCCTACATCAAAGACACCACCGATGCTTTGACTCTGTTACAAGCCATAACAAGAGAGGGGCCTTGCATTTTAGCAGCTCTTGCTGTAGAGGGTCTGTATACGTGCATCCCCCAGACCAAGTGTTTACACGTGTTATGGGGTTTCCTGAACCAAAGATCTACTACCACCACAGTACCTACCAACTTCATTTTGCAATGTATCAGACTGGCAATGACTGAAAATGTCCTCCTGTTCAAGAGACAACTATATAAACAGACAAAAGGGGTAAGTATGGGGGCGACTTTTGCCCCTGATGTTGCTAACTTATATATGGCCCAGTAAGAAGAAGATCCCATCTGCGCAGACACCAAGCCCTCTAAGCCATTCATACAAATATGGCAGTGATATATTGATGACATACTACTGATTTAGATGGGCTGTGCAAGCCAACTTGAGTCATTCCATGCCTGGCTCAACTTGTGTGACATGCACATCAAATTCACCATTAATTGGGATAACCATTCAATCGATTTGTTGGACCTGCATATTTATAGATTGGGCACTGAGCTAAGAACTGAATCATTCTGGAAGAAAATGGACCGGAACAGCCTACTGCACCTTACCAGTTACCATCCTGCAGCTCTGAAGAACAACTTGCGATATGGAACATTTTTCAGGATCCGGAGAGGGAATCCCGCAGAGGGGCTCCAAGAAAGATTGATGCAAAGTGGATACCCGACAAAATCTTTGAGACACATGAAAAAAGAGCAGTCAACAATCCAAGAGATGTCTGCCTCATGCCAAGGGTTAAAGAACCCCTTAACAGACTTGTTTGTGTCCCTACGTTCAGTCCCATTAGCGATATAGTAAAAAGCACAATCAACAAGAAGTGGTACCTAATACAGAACATTAGGACCTTGTCCAAAAACCTTTCTTCGCGTTCAAGAAGAATCAAAATCTACGCCAATATCTGATTCATACAAACCAAGAACCAGTGATACAATAGTCCCTGGAGAGGACATGGGGACTATGACCAGACAAACTACTTGTGGAACACTTCTTACAAAAGATACACACGGATCAAGATCTTAAATGGTTTGTCCTACAGATGCGTATCCCCAACAGGAGAGGGGGTGATGGAGACAAACAACTAAGCAAGCTGAACAGAGTTGAAGATATCATTTTGACACCGCCAACAAAGGCCTTAATGTTGCTGTAGACTGGAATAGCCTAATCACACAATAGGGTTGAGAATCCTTTTCCCTAGAACTAGGACACTTGACCGTCACAACAGATATCTCAATGGCACAGTACTCCTAGAAGATCTGACCTAGGTGACAATCTACCACTCTTTTGGCCCTTCGGCTTGTGGACTGTCTGCTTGCTTTATTTGTCTCTGACATATTAGCTCCGTCACAACTACGTTTGTGTACAATCTCAATTAGTATTGATTTTGGTGACAATGGAATTCCTTGCTATATGAAAGCAACCATGTTTGTGCACAGTGTCAACATGTATTGATCTTGGAGACACTGGATTTCCATGGTATGTTTAAGCCACTATGTTCTTTGCTACATGAAAGCATCCATGTTTGTGTAAAATGTCAACATGTATTGATCTTGCAGACACTGGGTTTCCGTGATATGTTAAAGCCACCATGTACCACACAGAGCAATATGCCACGTTAGAAACAGCAGATTCACTTTCAGCTACGGTTCAGCCCTACTGGACGCAGTGAAGCAACATGAAACAATATGGTCATGCAGGTCTGAAACATTACATTCAATGTTATGTCCTGTTAAACTTGGGCTTCATTACGAGTCTGGTGGTAAACCTGCCGGTGCTACCATCGGGTTGCTGCCAGATTCGTAATTATTTACCAGCGCCTGACTTCCCGGTGCCCCCTGCTCATTACATTAAATTGTAAGTCCCCATTCCCATAGCATTCCCTATGGGAGTGGTGACACGGAAGCACTGGCACCGTTGCTAAGGGTGCCAGTGCTTCTGTGATGGGTCTGCCTACCCTGGCCGCGTCAGGCCTGTCGGGCACAGCTGCCACAGCAGGCAGACTCTGAGTTTGCGATCCAGAAACAAGGATGCTGGTGAGATTACCAGCACCCTTGAGTCCAGACCGGCATACTCATAATGAGGCCCAATATGTTAGGAATACTCTTCTCTTTACCAGTGGGACACTGTATATTGTAAAGCTGTGTTCATAAGAATAATAATGTGGTTTAGAAATATCCTTTCAACTAACAAGTAAGCCCAGATGATAAAGTGGATGCTTTATTATTCATCCTGACTTAGAAAGCACACTGCGAGTTCATTCTATACCCTTAGCTGACCTTACACTAGTGGGCTATCGTACTGCTGCTGCCCGGCGATCATGATTCCTATCTTTATATTGACACTGAGGCCTCCACTCGCACATCACTAGCCAGCGGTTTCACTATCACAGGGCTAGGGGCTGGGTGCCATTGCCCCTGCCTACATGCTCCGCCTGCAGCTTTCTTTAACCATTCATTTTTCGTCTGTATGCTTTGACACAGGTGCGTGCCTTAGTTCAAGGTCGTCGGGGACATCAGGTCACTTTGTGACTCTTGTAGTCAAGCATGCTCCCTCCATGCGCTCTTTCGCAGTGTGTATTTCACCTTTTCAATGTTTCAATGTTTTATTTATTCTGCAACAATACGTGGGGCCTCATTACGACCCGGGCGGTAAGGGATTACCGGTACCGGTAAGGGCACTGGTGCTGGTAATCCCTTACCGCCCAATTACGAGGTCCCTTTGCGGGTCCCTTCCGTAATGGCTGGTTTTACCAGCCGTTACGGAAGGGACCCGCAAAGGGACCTCAGAGATATTTACGGTACCACAATTTGCGGTGCCGTAATTACCGCCTTTCCCATTCCCATTGAGCCCTATGGGGGCAAGAATGGGAATGGGGAAGGGCCAATGGTGAATGGGGAATTACTGCCCGCTAACCTTGGAATGGGGCGGTAATCCCGCCATTCACCATGGCGGAATCCGGCATCAACCATGGCGCTAATAGCGCCATGGTTAATGCCTGGGTCGTAATGTGGCCCACAGTGCTCGAATACGCTAATTAATCATGTGACTACCCCGCCACTGGGCTCCTGAACACTCAATGTACCCTAGCTCGCACTGTGGGGCACTGGTCACTTTTGGATTAGAATAACAACCATCTGATGGCCTCAGCCTCTTTGATTACAGGGAGCTGGCACCCATATATGAATGGCCAGTCATTGGTCTTTACCCTGGGGTAAGTGCAGCCACACCTCCTTTCCTTACCTTTCTGAGACAGGCTACACAGGATGGTTTTTTGAGATATCCACTTACTATCACCCCTTAGAACCTGATCTTCTTGCTAATGGCAAGCGTTCGTTTTTGACTCGATCACCCACCTCAGGTCATTTATGACCTCAGTTATGCCTTTTATATATCCATAAGACTATATTACAACTAAAACTCTCCTATGTGTGTTGCAGATACCACACACAGATTTTCTGAAAAATGTTTTTGTCACGTGCATGAATCTGCATTGCATGGTAAATTCCATTGGTTGGGTCCTTGAAGTAATTTGTTAGCATTAACTCCCCTTTTTTTTAAATATGTACCCCGCATATAGACCCCATCAGTTTACAGATCCACCTCTGATCTTTATTTTAGATTCTGATCACAGGATATCCCATTGACTGCGGCTTCTATAGAAACAAACGTCCTGGTGAAGGCCCCTGTACTGATAGCAACCTCTAGCTGCTATATAGGCTGAAACACAGGTGTGCCGACAACCTTATAACACCACAGTATTTAACCAAGACACTGTATAAAAAGCTGATTGATGCAGCATTTACATTTAGATATGACCCCACGATAATGCCAATGGGCCATTCTACATTTACATGAGCTGCTTTGTGTAGTTTTTTTATATTGTTTAGTGTTTATATGCATGTAATATATGTTTTATATTTTCCTGTGCCACATTTTGGATGTACTGTATTTTAATGAATTTTTGTACTGTCACACTTACCATCTACTTTCTGAAATTTGGAATAAAAGAGTGGGTCACACCATATCCAGGCTTGCCCTGATCCCTTTTTCACACACATATATATCGGTAGCGGCCGTGTAGTTATGGTTAAGTTGCTAAACTGATAGGAAGAGCACTTTTTCGGCGGCTTATAACTTCGCTCCCTCTGGACGAATCCTCACCAAACTTTGCAAAAACAAGTATATGGGCGGCTCTGAATTTATTTGTCAAGTTGGGCGATGTTTCGTGCAGGGGAGAAAGTTATAGGGGGGAGTCCCACAATTTTCCTCCCATAGACTGAATGGGGAAAATCTTTTCGCACAGCTACAGGTCGAACGGCTGGATGGATTTTCACCAACTTTGCACTAGGAGCAGGGGCTTGGACCAGAAAGCGTGCTTTTGTGTGTTCGGTGGAAATCGGACCGGTACATTTTTTATAAAACACTGAAATGTACGCCCCAAAAAATTAGTGATATATGGGTCTGCTAGGAGGACCCATTTCCCTGTTCGTTCCGCAGACAGAAGCGTCATTGGATCGTGGTATGGCGTAGTGTCAGAGAAGTTTGGATGCAGCCGGTGGTTGGCTGGAAGGAAGCGTGCTGTGCATCAACATTTTTTGGGAAAGCCGCCATGGTGATTCGGAGGACAGTACAGCAGCGGAAGGGTCTGGAAAATGTACCGTATTCATTGTGTTGGCGGCTATAAAGGAAGGAAATGGCTGGGGGAGTGAGAAGTGATTTATATGGGACATATATAGGCTAGTATTTTCTGTGGTGATTGGAGGCAGCTGTCGTAACGGTCCCTTAGCTTCTGCCGCGACCTGTTTGCGGCATACTCTTTTCGTGGTGAGTGGTAGCAGGTCATTTGCAGATGGGGAGTGAATTGCACATGACATAGGTTGGGTGGGAGCGCGGGTGGCAGTGCGCAGCGGATGGAATGAAGTAGTTGGGCACATGGAGGCATGCATGGGTGAATGAAGGTCCGGTGGGTCTGTAGAAGGATTACACCATTGGGTTCATGGCCAAAGCCCGTACCCCATAGGTTGTAGGACATGCACTGAGGAGCGTAGGAAGGCATATTTGAGTCTGCATTCGGTACAGGGTGGTGCCTGCATAGTGCAGTGTGCGCAGATTGGTTGCAGTAGCGTTAGTACTGCAAACTGAATGTGGGTAGGTTGGCAATAACACAGTACTTTGTGAATGGTATTAGGTACGCCCATAGTATGTTAATGAAAGTGCACAGGGATGCAGGAGAGAGTGTCCTGTTTGTACATTTTGGTAACTGTTGAAATTTGTTACTGCATAGGTCCATGGCGGTGCCCTATGGTTGGAGATGCTGCAGTGAAAAGTCACGCTGTGTGGGCACTGGGTGCAATGCTTGTATACTGTCAGTATGTTACAGGGTATGGGTGAAGGGCAGCTTATATGTGCTTGGATAGTGTGCTGTGTGCACAATGCTTGCAGTATGGGCAATGTTGTAAACATGTGTTTACGTTGCCAGTGAAATAATCCTTTCTGAGTGGAAGTGGGTAAAACAATAGTATGTGAATGAAAGGATGTAGGGTTTCCAGAGACAGTGTAATGTTCATACATTATGGTAACAATTGTATGTAATGATGTGTATGTCCATTGCTGTGTCGAGGTTGGTTAGGAGTGCTGGTGCCAGTGGTGCATATGTGCATAGTGGTAGTTGGTGATATGCTGACATGCTGACATGTATTGTTCAATTGGGGTGGGTGGAATGTGTGCAAGGAGCAGACCCACTGCAGCAATGCAGGTTTGGCAGTGTATGGCACAGGGTGGTGATCTTTGGAGAATGCGTGTGGAGCACATTGTCGACGTGCTACAGCAGCACAAGTGAGTTGCAAAGCATGTATTGTGCATTCTATGGTTGTGGTGATAGTTGGAACATGCTACAGTATTTGGTTTGCGGCAGGAGATGGTGCAGTGAGACGTTGGGTAGTGTGGCCACAGGGTGCAGTGCGTATGTAATGTGAGTATGGAGGTGGGTATGGTTGAAGGGCAGCATATATGTGGTTTGTTACTCTGCTGTGTGCAGATTTATTGAAGTAGGCCCAATGTGGTGAAGGTGGTGTGCATAGGTTGGCAGGGACACAATAGCGTGTTGATGGTAGTGCGTAGGGGTGGTGCGGGCTGCGCTATGTTTGTGGCTTCTGCTAAGTGTGACACATTTTCGTGAACGGGTGTTTTATGGTTTGGGAGAGATGGGTAGAACTGACGCTACGTATGTAACGTTTGTGCATAATGTGGAGGGGCAATCAAACAGAACGTGTACTGAGAGTGTGTAACGATAAATAAGGAGTGCTGTATAGAAATGACAGTGTGCAATGCAGAGATTTTGTATGTGATTGGTGCATGTATGTTTTGAAATGTGACAGCACCCAATTGGGGGAGTGCTGCAAAAAGTGACTGTGCAAAGGGAAGAGGTATTGTCAGAGCTTAACTGGCCCGTGGCCCTCACTGTGAATGGGAAAGCGCATGTGCACATCCTCCCATTATGAGCAAGGTGGAAATGGAAATGGAATTGTGGGAAATAGGCAATTAGGAGTTTAGGGCATGGTTAATAGGAAGGGGCGGTACCATTTTGTCACAATACTGTGTCGTGAGGGTGGTCAACATGGATAGACGCACAGTGCTTATCGTTGGTGATAGCTTTGTGCGCCATTTGCATAGGTGTTGCGTGCAAAGAAGCGTTGCTGGTAATTTCGGGTTGGAAGGAGTGGACAAGTTCTGGGCCTGTCAGGGTGACTGCAGTTGCGGCGGGATGGTTCACCTTTGCAGATATGTGGCGTCCGTCACGAACGTGGACTATGTCGTGGTGCACTATGGAAGTGCACAGTTGGGTTACATGTCTACTGATGAGGTTGCTGACCCCAGTGATGCATATTTTTCCTACTGCCAAGGTGGTTTTCTCATGCATAACACCAAGAGCAGTGTGGGTCCATGACGGTGTAATTTGTCCCCAGCCAGCAGTCGGAAGGTGTGTTATAAACAGAACTATGTGTCAGTTTATGAAGACTGCTGGCATGTTCTCTACCCACTATGAGATCATGAGGTCACAAAATATGCAGTGGTTCTGTAGAAATGGCATTTATTTGAGCGCTATTGGCAATGCCGTTTTCTTTCACACTGTACAAAAAGCATTGACCAGAATACTGTAAAAATGTGAGGACACGGCAAACAGAAACGAACATAAAGAGAAAATACAAATAAAAATTTCTTGCACGCACGTAAACATTTAAAAAAAAAAATCACTTCATACATATACACTGG
Source organism: Ambystoma mexicanum (assembly GCF_040938575.1). Classification (NCBI taxonomy): domain Eukaryota; kingdom Metazoa; phylum Chordata; class Amphibia; order Caudata; family Ambystomatidae; genus Ambystoma; species Ambystoma mexicanum. The sequence continues at coordinate 529,963,025 of NC_090938.1, read as the reverse complement.
AAGACTGAATCCCCTGCCCAGTTTCATATTTTTTACTATCTACCCCCCACCCATACCTTCACTATCACGAAAAGGTAGTGATTACGCGGTGCGATCAAGATGGCACGTTCCACATCCTGGGTGGCTATGTGGATGTATGCAAATGAAGAAATCGTGCAGACTTTCATTGAACTTTGTAGTGGACGTGCTTTGGAATGGCATGACATTTGTACTGTAAATGTGTCACAGTACATTTCAAATGTTGTACAGCAGTGACAGTGTTCGATGATGGCGGCTTTAATGCGATTGGTGGATGCGTGTGTGCCTATTTACCAGTAACCTAATGAAGTAGAGCTGCAGAGGGAAGAAGGATTGTTCCAGTTTTACAGGGATGCAGCCCACGCGCTACTTTTGGAGGCACGCATGCCAAACTCTGCCCTTTACACCACCTTGCCCAATTGCCATGGCAGCGTGAGGATTAGCCAATCAGGTAGTGTGGGTGTGGTTAACAGGAAGGGGAGGTGAAACGGTTGCACATTATAATCTCCGTACTGAGGGTGGCTGACATGGCTAAATGTATTGTGTTGACTGTAGATGAACCCTTTGTAATAGATCTGCACAACTATGCCCTGCAAAGAAAGGTTGATGGCAATTTTGGTTTGGAAGGCGTGGACTGCCTCACTGGTGAACGTGCAGCTCCATCTTGGCGTGAGCACGTTGCGAGAGTACACGTGACGGTATCCAGTGTGATCCATGCCATCTTTGGTTTGGCCCCAGCGGTTTATAGTCAAAGTTTCGACAGTCATAGTGTCGAAATACAACAGTTTTGACTCAAAAGCATCAGGAAAAAAAATTCGAATGCATGTTTTTTTTTGGGTGCCCCCCCCCCAAAACCCCTGTTTTTTGGGGGAAAACCACAATTTTTATTATACGAAACCCAAAAAAAAAATGACATTAAAAAAATGCATTCGAAAAACATTTTTTCGGTGCTTTTGTTTCGAAATGATTGTATTTCGAAATTATGTTTTAGAAACTTTGACGGGACACTGCCCACAGCGCTTCCAGCATTGCCAGAGTGACCAGGACATGGGCTGGTGGCTGTGAATGCTGATCATAAGTGTTGCAAGCAAGTACAAGCGATCTTGCTGTTGCTACCAGAGTTGTGTTACAATTTTCTGGATTTGACCCAAACTTGTAACTGTTCTTAATAAACATTTGTGGAAATATAGATTCTTGTGTCTCCATCATGTTGACCCTACTCTGCTTCCTTTCACAAGGTAATTCTCAACGTGTGATGGAATGTTCCCTCTGCCAGGGACATGCAATTAATAACACAGAAAGCATGATGCCACTATTCTTTTTAAAAGCATGTTCATTTATTAAATAATATTTGACAGTTAGAGATGTGTTGTTGTGATAGAGTTCTCCAACATCCCGCTCACGTTATTTTTCGATCTTGGATTTTAGTCCGGTTCGTCTCACAGAATATATATTTCTCCTGTTTACTTATCTCAAAACTGCACTTAATTATTCTATGTAAATAGCTATACATCCTATACCTACATGTATGCCAACCGAAATTGTTGGATTATTATAATTTTTTTTTTTGATTTAGCTGATTTAATCAACTTTACAATTTGATTTCCAATAAAACAATAACCGAATGCTGCCTGCGGCTGCCTTTCTCGGCATCTGCAGGCAGAAGGTCAAATGTTGCCGCGTCGACTAACAAGTCACTAAAAACACGTAGTCGAAAGACCAACCTCACTTTGAAAATTAGAACTAATATCACAGAATATAAAGAGCTGTGTTAGGAGTGATTATAAAGACCCCTGTCACAGAAATTAATCTTAATTTAAAATGTACTGTGGGAGTCGAACAAGGTGCTGTCAGTCCGTTTTTCATATAGACAGAGGACGTTAACTTTAAGGGAGTGGGCGTGACAATGAGTCATTTTCCGTAGGGAGTTGGCGGGAATTGCTGATAGTGTACTAGCAAAAACCTATGAAGTTTGATGGAAAACGTTGTTACAGGGACGTTATGGTTACAGGTAAAACAGAAAAACCCACGAAAGTTGACAGTTATGGTAAGCTAAGCAACCATAACTTGTGCCACCAGTGTGATGTCATGAATGAGTTTTGTGATGTCAGCACTGCAGATAAACTGGTGCGTCACAACATACTGTTGCCTTGCACTTCTGTGTTACTAGGATTCCTGTGGTTTCCCATGGATTCCTTGTTCTTCCTCCTGCTGTCCTCTTACGAGCGTCCTGGCTCCTTCCTGCAATTTCATCTGCCCAGTCTCTTTGTTTTCTTCGTGCTGCTGCTGCCTTCCATTTCCCCATGCATCTGTCCCCCTTTCTCTGTGGCGTGTCCTTGTCTGTTGAGTCAGATATCCTTGGACGTTTTGGATTCCTGTCTCAGCTTAAACCATTAGTTACCTGAAACCCATATTCTGTGGCTCCACCATCTGCGGACTGAGGTGTTTTCCTCATTTTTGGGTCTGAACCGCTGGGGTAGCGCCTGCCCTCTGTCCCTTTAGGAGATTTCGGTAGCTGCTCATGGCGACGGGCCTTATCGCTCCTCAATAAAGCGACATGGAAATACCCAGGTATGGCTGCTCGCTGACACTTCCTCTCTTTCAAATTGTAAATCTTATTCCATTTTTCCTGCACAGCACATATGATCTGCTTTCAAAGTCACTCACAGTTCTGTGGGGTTTTAAGTGCCCACCCAACTTCTTTCTTGTCTCCCTGGTTCACCATCACTGGTGCTCTGCTTCTCGTCCTTCATTCTGGGAGTCCCCTCTTCCCGGGTCTCTGGCATGCAAGTTAAATATAAACAAAGGCAGATGATGAGCTAGTGTGGCAAAAAGCAAAACCCCACAATTTGCATGAATAGTGCAGCAGGTGAGCTAAACCAGAGGCTTAACTTTTACTGTCTCAGCACCATGGCAATACCATCAAGGTATCCAATGACACGAAAACCTTAGGCATTTATCTCGATTCAACCCTATCTCTGACTGAACAAACCAATGCGGTAATCTCATCATCAGCCTACACATGTAAACTCACTACAGCATGTCGAAGATTCCTCACCACGGCCAACTGTACCATCTTTGCCAGAACCCTCATTATGTCGAAACTCGACTATTGCAATGCCCTTTACTTAGGGACGAGCCAACGGAACCTAAGCAAGTTACAGGTAACCAAGAACAACACCATCAGGGCAGCACTAAATACTCTGAGGAATCAGCATATTTCGGACACTAGACGTAGCCTACTCTGGCTCTCGGTCTTCCAAAGAATCTCCCTCAAAACGATTGCACTCACCCACAAATGCCCAGCCAACCAGGCTCCAGAATACCTGGCAAACCGATTCACACCGCACACTTCAATCCGCCCACATCAAGCTACCTAGGTTCAAGCTTGAGAAAGCAAGGGGGGGACAGTTTCCCTGTTCTCACCACTAAATTATGGAACTCGCTGCCCAATCCACTCAGATCTGAATTCTTCTTCCACTCATTCACGAGTAAAGCTAAAATGTGGCTCATAGCGCAGGACTCTCAAAGCCTCCACTTGTCACTTTCACCTGAACAAACCACAATGCTCTCCTGTTGCTATGCCTTGCTAGGCTGTGCCGTTTTGACATTCACTTTGTAACTTATCTTGTAAACATCCTGTAATTATTTCTGTAATATATCTTTGTAATTCTGTAATATATGTTGGTATATGTGTGCTGCATACTATGACATTGTAACCTCAAGAAATGCGCCCAGATGCCCTTGGGCCAGGCTCGCTATATAAATAAATAAAACACAAATACAAATACCTCCCTGTGTTAGTGTGCTGGCACTGTTCCCACATTCCCCACCATCACTTCCCTACTCAGCAGGTCACCATGCCCTCCTGCCTTCAGCCTTTCTCACCTCCTGCATGTCCTCGATGATCTGCCATATGCTCAGACCGCACTCTTCACGCGCTCAGTCTTTTGAGGGCTAGAGGTGGGCCTCCTTCTTATCTGCATCCTCCACAATGTGTAGCATCTTCCATTAGTCTTTATTTTGGTTCCTTGCTATATTTCCAGTGGCCAGAACAACATCTCCTGAAGTCCTCCTGACCATATTTCCCTTTCTGCCTTCTTCAGGTTCACTGAGCACCAGTTATCATATCTAGGATGTACTTGTACGTCTGATAGAACAGAACTGGATGTAACTGCACACTGAGAAGCTGTTATCCAATAAGCAACTGTAGACTCAACAAGAGACAGGGATGACCATAGACCTGCAATCACTTAGCCCAGTAAAGGTTTGGAATCGGGCAACTCAATACCGATGACACTGTCACGCAAGCAAAGGCACACTCAAACTTGGTAAAGTGAACAAACTCCACACAAGACAGAGAATGCCTCTCGCTAAGAACTAAAGTTCTGAACCTCTAAAATGGGGAGATACGGTCATTGTGGTCATCACGGCAGGCTCAGGAAGGTAATCAGGAATAGGGGACTCCCTCCAATTTGCACAGATACTCACACATACCAATATGCCAATCCTAATTGTCTCCTCTGCACCAACAAACAATGTAATGCAGCTATACCCCTCAATTAATTTGGCCTAGCTGCACACATACTTATACACCTCCATGAGCACCTCAACAGTCTTTAGAACGCAGCTATCCCGCATGAATAATCGGCCTAGCTGTAGACATAATCTCATACACAAGCTCCACCTCCACCAGTATGCAGCTACCCAAGTCAATCGACCTTGCTGCACACATTCTACTGATCTCACATGACCACCGCTTAGCATTAGAATGCAGCTACACACCACGTAAACCGCCCTGGCTGCTTACACACTGAGTGAACCCAAGCACTATTTACCTCCCTACTGTCTCCACTGACCTGGACTACGGTCCCGAGGGCATTCATCCCACAGTGCTTTGAGATCATACCAATGGTAAAAAAGGCACTATAGAAATGCCCCATAACATAACATAACCTCTCCTCCGATGTGGTGTTTCCTTTGAATCGCCCTTCTCTCTTCAATGCATCTTCAAACCTCCACCTAATATTTATATCCAATCTTCTTTCTCTCTAATGTCTCCTCCCACCTCCTTTTTCAATCTCCACTCCACCAGCTTCAGGTGTTCCTCTGAATGAACTTCTGGTCTTCTCAACCTGCCTTAACTTTGGTGTCCTATCTTTCTTCTCCCACCCCCTTCCTTTCAGTGTTGGCCACCTTCTGCCACTTAGCCTTACTCTCTTTGCACCTACCACCCTCCCTTCTGTATCCCCACTGATTCCTCTTTGCCTCTGACTGCGCCTCTGCTCCCATTCTCTTTATTGTTCCCACCTCAGTATCCTCTTTTCTCCTCCTCTGTATCTCCACCTCAACCTCCCCCATGCCTCCAACGTACTGCTGCCGCTTGAGCTCCAACCTGTTCACTCCCACCACACCCAAGAAGGCTGGGACTTTGACCAACTTTAGCCACATCCCATATCTCATGAGTGAGCATTTGTACCTAAGTGTAACCATTTAGTTGGCACATTGATTGGTGTGGTTGGGGACTGTGGGCTCAATTCACCTGCTTGTTTTCAGGAGACGATGCATAGCACAGCGGTACAATGTCCTTTCATCGACAGCTATTTTTTCAACAGGTTTTTTTACAAACTTTCTTCACTGTAAATATCCATCTAAAAATATAGGGGGTGTGAAAGGGCATATACAGGGTTGGGGGGACGGGAATAATAAAAAAAACGATAGAGGTGGGAGGCTTGGGGGGGAAACCCCCAAAATAGGAATAAACACATTTTTTGGGTGGGGGTTTCTGCGAAAATGTTTCATTAAAAAACAAATCGAAAAAAATTGCTGTCTATAAAATGACACAACCAGCACAGCATTGTGGACTGAGCCTTCTTTAGGCTTTTCCACTATATTGCTGCTCATACAGGTGCACCTTTCACTGCCATGTGAACCTCCCTCATGTAGCCTTCCCGTTCCAGACAGGACAATTCCTGCAATGACAGTACTCTGAATTGTGGAAGGGGTATGAATACTTCTTAAAGAGTGATCCAGCGCGTGGGAACATGTCACACTATCTTCATCTTCCACACTCCTGGATGAAAAGTGGGGTGGTTCAGGAGACACCCCTTATATATCTTACGGGCAGATCATCGCAGCATTGTTGGTAGCACCTGGACTCTGTGACCACCCCATCCCTCACCCCAGGCACAGGAATGGGACTTCATCACAACTAAGGCTCAACGTCTCCCATCTTTGCCTCTGACAGAAGAAGTGCTGAAACATGCTGAGCTTGCCCTATTCAAAGTAGAGGCCAGGCGCAGATTACAAGTAGCAAGATTGCACTTTCTTAAGCCAGAGAAGGATAAGTGCCCCAAGTATCTCTGGGAAATCAATTTAGCTCTGCATATAAACCTAGTTGGGATTCTACTTCTCTAGTCAGACAAGTCTTTTTTTATCATTACAATCTTTGACTAATGTTAAACTCCACTCTAGCCCTTTCCAGCTTAGCTCTTAAAGTTATTAAGCCACAAACTACGAATAATTATCTTTTTCCTCTCCAGTGATGGTTGTTGGTGAAAAGTGTACTGTCTAACTAGAGGTTGTTTGACTTTGGTGGGAGATAGCTTCAGCTGAAAGAGAGCCGATCACTTGCAAGTGGTGAGTGATAGGCAAAGCTATAATTTCTCAAAAACCTCCTGTGGGGGACTGCCTTTTCAGAAGGGCAGAGACTCAGCTGCTTATTGGCCCTTTGATACAGCATAACCGTAGCCTCATTAACTGTGTATTAACTACTCCCTGAAGCTTGCCTCACTTGCATTGGGAACTGAGGTGCAACCTGCAGGTACACCTGGACCTTGTTAGCTGCACATTGGTGAACAAAAACCCATGCCCTCCAAAAAGGGGGCAATAAACTATGGAAATATGGATCCTTCTTGCTTAAGATTTTAGGCTGGCCTTGGTGAACAAAAACCCTGACATCTGTGAAAGTGGCACTAAACTATATAAATGTAGAACATTCTTGCTTAAGAATCTAACTCGGCTAGAGCCTCTTTGCCAAACAGTGAGCTCTGATCTATCAGACGCAAGGCAGTTATCTACACTATGCACTTGGGTACACTATGGGCCTCATTACAACTTTGCCGGTGAGAAAATAACATGTTGGTATTACCGTATACCAGCCCGTTGCCTCACCGGCAAAGTACAAGTTTGCTGGTTGGGTGGAGGAATTACCTCCAGCTTGGTGCTGGAGGTAATTCAGACAAAAAAATAGCAGGTATTATGGCACCATCATTACCAGTGCCAGTAATACCGGCAAATCCCCCATGGAGTCCTGTGGGACGCCATGGAATGGGGATTTACCACCCTTACCAGTGCTCATAATCCAGCAGTAATTCCGCCCGACTGATTGCCTGTAATGGTAATACAGTTTGCCGGCATCCTGGCGGATTTACTGCCAGGATTGTAATGAGGCCCACTAGTCTGTCTAGTTAAATTTTACTGAGGTTTTGGCATTCCTGCGATTTGATGTTGCTGATATAGAGAACAGATTTATGCTTAGCTAATACATAGGCAGATGTTCGTAGCATCAGTGTTCTTTCTCCTTGTACAGTCCTTGTCCTCCTTTCATTCAAATTAGTTGGTGCATTGCCTTATATCCAAAGTCACTGCACCATTGAAGGCCAGTCTAAAAATGTTAAAGCATTTGCCATGCTGATTTTTACCTTACCTTCATACCATTAAACAATGCCTTACAGCAGTAAGGCAGTTTATTCAGACTAGCTGCACCCATGAAGGCCTGTCTAGCAACGCTATGCATTCACCAATCAGACTTGGCCTTCCTACCAGAAAAAAATACCATGCTGCAGTAATAGATTTAACTGTGTCCAGGGTGTAGTGCGGGGTGCATGTACAAGCTATGTAAGTAATGCAGTGACACGAGAATCATGTGTAGAGTGATGTCACAATGCATGTACCTTACACCTGGATTGCCACATGTCAGGGAGCGGGGTGCTGCACAGAGAAATATACTTTCAGGGAGATAGAAGTCATATGTAGCAGGTATATTGGGATAGGTAGAAGAGCATGGCTGCAGCGGAAAATGGTGCATGTGTCGCAAAAGCTATATCTATCTATATGCTTTCCTTCTTTTTGTTTCTATCTCTACAGCACTCCTATGCACACTCGTGGGGTAGGTGCAAAAAAGGGCGTTTCCCATCTGCTTTCCCTCCTATAAGTATATTATTGTATAGAGATAGGTAGGAGTAGGGTATTTACAGTTTAAGGATTAGGTATAAAAAGTGAACAAGACATTGGCCACGTTTGGTAGGCCCAAAGTAAAAATTGTAGAAGGGATTATATTTTTAAAACCACAGCCCTCAGTGAAATTGAATTGCTGTTGACACAGGAAAAAGCAGTAGTTAAGCTGCCAAGGTTGTGATACAATGGAGAAGTTTCTCATTGAAGGAGAGCTTCCGGCAGACCACAGGTGCAAGGGCTCTGGCAGCGAATACAACAGTAATTGAGAATTAAATAGCAAAAAATACAAATTCACCAATGGTGGTGCATGAACTTTTTTCTAACTATAATTTGCACGATGCAAGGAGGGATTTGGAGAGATGACATGTGCCGGGGCGAAGGATGAGGGGAGCCTATCAGGGAGCTTGGACGAATGTCTTTGACCATGGTGCTGGTATGTTGCACTTTACGCTTTTTCCAAACACAGGACTGTGCCAGCCAATCATAGCAAAGAGGTTTTCTGCTGGTCAGCTTAAGTGATGTGATTAAGGGGAGATTAAAGGGTGGAATATTTTAATATTATGACATCATAAAAGGGTTTCTGGGTTTTATTTCAGGAAATGTTTTGTCCAATAGAGGTGTCCCAACGTATGGGGCTATAGGAGCCTGATGATGTTCCAGCAATCACTTTTTGACCTGCCCCAAAATGTAACTAATGTGTTTTATTTTAATACTGTGGTTTATGTCCATAAAAGTTGCACCCGCAGCAGGCAGAGTTTGAGGAATCTTTCTACCAGTTCAGTTTGCAGGACTGTCTGAATTGCTTCCCAGCTGTGGGAGTAAATAAAGCTGTGTTCCGCTTCTGTGGATTACTTTTGTACCTTTTTAGATTACTTATGTAAACGGTCCCTCTTTACAATATCCAGTCCGGTTGGACCAATGTACAGTGTATGTATGCTTTACTCTTGAAGCCTGGTACAAAATGTGCAATAGTAAGAATGTATATCCAGACTGGCTTTGCAAATGAAAGCCAGACTAGCATCCTATAACACTCATGATGCTGGCTTTACCCTTCATAGCAGTAGAAAATGTCACGCCACAACAATAAAGCATACGTAGACTGGCTGCACTGATGTAGCCATGTAATAACACTTAGCATGTTTTCTTTACACCTGATGCTCAGTAAAAATGCCATGATGCCAGTAGCCACCCTCTCCCCTAAATTAGAGGTGCCTCATCCACTCCCTATCTGGGCTATTCCTACCCCAGAGTGTTAAACTGGCAGTTGGGAGGGCCCCTGTCCCTGTCCCCTTCCTAAGTACCTGCATGTATGTTGACAGTACCCTTGAGGAGCACGCCAAACCACCTGAACACAATAATAGCTGGTTTTTGAATTTGCCTTTCAGAGAAGCAAAGGGTGAAGTTGGAGGGAGAGAGTGAGAGACACCAGAGTGCCAGAAAGAGAAAGTAACAGGAGAGTAGCTGGGTGGGGTTGGAAGGAGGGGAGCAGTGGGAGGAGGAAAGAACAGCAGTGAGCAATAGGGAGAGGAACATCAGGGCATGAGAGGAAGAAGACAGAGTGGGGCCTGAGTGTCATAAGGGCACAACCCATATAACTCCTTAGAGCTAACCAACAATAGTGTAGAGCCAGCCTAGGATGCCCAGCAGGGAGATTAGATAGATGAGCCAATTGCCTTTAGGCCCTCTCCAACAGAAAGGTAGACAGTAGGATTCAAGAAGCTCTAGACACTAACCTGGGGATTATGGTCACCCAGGTTAGGGACGCAACTGCTTCTTATAGATGATGGAGCGAGGGACGGCCCTTAGCCCCCTAGCGAATATTTGAATAAAACCCTTGAACCATCTCTGGAAGTTGGCGTATTCTTTAGGCTATCTGGTAAATACAGAACTCACACAACTCCTTGCATACACGAATACAAGAAAACAAACATACACCCATTTCAATGAAGACAGATTCCTACATGCGCCCCCAGGCAGCCCCTTTTCCATGCACTCTTACAACACATTACACATAAACCTGAGTATTTCACTTACCTTTCCCCCTGCTTACATCTTCAGCCAACTGTCACATGAGACACGACTGCGTGGCCCATCCCTCGGAGAGTGGGCCACATAGGCTAACAGTGTAATAATCAGAGAAGGTGGGTTGAGACTTCGTACGCCCCGCCGGCCTCCCATTATGGTCCTCTACTCTTTTTGTGGAGCTCTGTATAGAAAATGTATTAAAAATACAGAGCAGGGGGCTCCACCTCACCCTACTCAGAGGCAGGCAGCACAGTCCCTGAGCGTATAAAGCACCCTGGTGGACTGTGCTCTCTGCTTATGTACATGTACCTTAAATCTTACAGGCTACTTGTACCTTAAGTCTTACAGGCTACATGTACCTTACAGTCTAGAGGTTCATTACAATGTTAATCTAAACGTGTACATCTCTCAGGAGGCGCCCCCTCCATATAAACCGACACTGTGGCGCCTGGTTAAGGCCAGTGATGACCAACAAATTCAAATACAATAATAAAGAATGGAGGTAAGAATCCCAACGGACGACAGTAACGCTAACTGTACAAATTCAGCAGCAAGAGCTGCGAGACCAGCCACCAGAGGCGTTGCTAGGAGGGGGTTTAGGGGGCTATAGCCCCAGGTCTTTTGGTTGTAGCCCCGAATAGAATCTCAGGGTCTATAACCAAAAGGCTAGCTAGCCCCAAGTCCCGACAGTTCCGACATTAGTGTAGCCCAGGATATTTTATAGACCTAGCAACACCCCTGCCAGCCAGGCCTTACTCAGGGCACAAGATTCGAAAACTGCTTTAGGAGCAAAAGACGAGCCAGCACCTATGACTGGGCTAGTTCCGCTGTAGGCCTGCTTGCAGATTTACAGGGAGCACATGATGACTGGGGGGGCCAGGGGGGTTGTTTTGATTTCGGCACCTTCGCATTGACACCCATGGTCCTAATCCCGCCAGGAAAGCAGTGTATTTACTGAAATCAATGGCTGTCACACTCTGGCCTTATGAGAACGTGACACTGTGGCTGAGAAGTAGCCCTGGTACTGCCTGAACTAAAGTGTAAACAGATCTGTGGAGCGCATGTCACCAAACTGCACCAAGAGCAACTAGCTCCAGTGATTGGTCGAAAACCAAGTGGCGCAAACTGCACCAAAGGGATGAAAAATTGCTGAAATCTGAGAAAAATAGATCCAAAACACCGCATTTTGTTAAAATAGCACAAAAAAACGAATGAGTTCACATAGCGCGGCAAGGCGCAGTACTTCATGGTGGTGGCTACATTCCCCACTCTGTGCGTAGGTGTACACCCTGATCCTTCACCAGCAGCTCTCTTTTTTAATATCGGCATTTTCACTTACCTGTTTTTCTTCCCTTTTATCATTGGCCTTCAGCTCATTTTGTGAAAATGTAATGTGATGTGCATACAATGTTTAGCTATCTGTTCCTCCACTCCCTTTCATCCTACCTTTCTTCTTGTTTCCCCAGTGACTGTTTTCCTCTTCCCCTCTGGCTCCCTGCTCCTTTTTCACCTTTATGCCTCTTTTGCCCCAGTCTGCCTCTTTTTCTCCTCCTCATTTGAAAAGGGTGTGAGCATAACATTAAACATGAGCAGGTTCTCCTTCACCTTCTATATAACAGTGCCGAGTGATGGCATGCTACACTCATCAGGCGTCTGTACAGGACTAGGTACTGCAGAAAAGCAATTTGACACGCGATGCAATTTTTCGACAGCAATACTTGTGAGTGGGTTTGTGCAGGAGTGGTGCAAAGCTCTTAATGTGCTCCCGCATGCCCATCATGAACGTCATTTGCCCTGTTAAGGAAAAGTGAGTTTGTTTAAGCAATGGACTTTCTGGTTTAAATTATTTTGCCTGTACTTTCTTTCCTTTCAATTCCATCCCAAACCCAGGAAATACCTGCAGGTATTTTCTTTTTATCAATACATTGTTTTTGTTCAAATTGTCCTGCCTGGAGAACCCATAATTAATTGTCCTTTTGTGTGTGAGGAGCCTATTTTGTTGGGTTCCCTTCCAGGTGGACCTCAGCGCCCTTTCCTTAATAATTGCTGACTGACAAGTCACGGTCGCATAACTGTGTAACAACAGAGTTTCCTTGGCTCCTTTACTCAGTTTGAATTCAGAATACAACAAACTATGTTACTTATACTAGTGTCATGCGCCCTTGTCGTGGAGAAGAAAAAGATCATCCTACAATGCCTCTTATTCTCCAAATTGTAAGCTTTGAATTTTTTAAATTTTAATTGTACATGGATTCAAGGCTTGCCCTTTGTGATTACACGTGTTTCGACATCTGCGTCTTTTTCAAATCAGGGCTAATCAAGTTGCATTAACAAAATTGTCATTATCATTGCAAAAAGGAAGCAGACAAATACTAGGAAATCAAATCCCTAAAAAATTACATTGCCAAGAAACAGATTCCTAGAGCATTGAGAATATTAATCTTCCTAGACTTTACAAAAGATGATGACAAATATCGAGCAGAATCTTGGGAACGTAACTTGAACCAAAGTTCCAATATGATGTTAGAACTCCTAATAGAACATGCTTCCAGGGAGCATAAACGCACAACAGACCAAATTGAAGAGGTTAAAAAGGAAATAGAGGAAGCAAAAGCATTAGAAGTGACAAAAGAGAAAAACTATCAAAAAATGTTCGAGATCCTGAAGGAATACCAAGACGAAATCAAACTTAGAAAGATGAGAAAATTCTTCAGAGATAATAGAGATTATGAGGACGACAAAGTGTACACTTTTCAGGACAAATATAGACAATTAAGCAAACCTAGTTTGAAAGAAAGCACACCAAATACGTCCCCAGGTAGTTTGGATGCAGATTCTGAAGGAGACCAAGAAAAAGACGCATCCAATACAACTGAGACCAAAGAAGGACAAGGTTTTTTAAATCAAATAAGGAGATATAAGAAGGGAAACAGACTCACCTATCAAAATCAAAAACAAGTACGTTTTCTATTGCCACAACAGGCAACCCAACAACAACCGCCCACAGGAGGAGGGGGAAACGTGGAAATAATAGACAAAGGAAACCCAGAGGGGTTAGAAGACTTCAGGAGACTAACAAGAGCAAGAGCCAGAGAAGCAGTGAAAAAGAACAAGTGAAAGGCCTGGTTTTGAACATATCTAATCATCAACTCAAACCCGAGGAAACATCACTACTAAACAAAGGATTTACTTTTGCACCAACCACAAACTTCAACAATACAGAAGTACATATAGATTTATTCAAATTTGTGAGAAAGCTGAAATTAAAGAAATATTTTGACACTCAAATTAAGGTACACCATACCAAGGAACTACCGGTACAGGAAAGTGTGATAACTATTGAAGATTTAGCCAATATAAATGCACTTACATCTTTACAAGAAACAGAAGAAAGACCAATTCATGAGACATTTCATGAGCTTCAAATCCAACAAACAAGCCTCTCCGCAAAGGAACTCAAACCCAAATCCAAGTTTACGCCACAGCTCATGCCAGATAATTTAGTTGACACCTTTTACAAAACAGTTACAAAGGATCTAAATGACGACAATGACGCTAAATTTTCAAACAGATTCAAATTGAAATATCAATACTATAACCTAACAAGGATGGAAAGAAAAGCCCTTTTTCAACTCAAAAAAGATCATAATTTGGTAATCAAAGGAGCTGATAAAGGAGGAAAAATAGTAGTAATGGACAGAGTGGACTATGTAGAAATGGCAATGAACCATTTGAATACACTGCATTGCTATATCAAACTAAAAACGAATCCAAAATTGGAGATACTATTAGAACTGAAAGAAGTGATCACAACGTGGCACAGACAAGGACTCATCACCGATGATGAAAAATACTTTTTGGAAATCAAACAACCCATATTACCGACAGTATATTTTTTACCCAAAATACACAAAGAATATGCAAAGATTCCAGAAGGAAGACCCATTCTAAGTGGAATAGGTTGGGCAACCATGAACATGGCACATTACATTGACAACATCTTAAGACCCATGGCGATCAAAACCAAATCATATTTGAGAGATACTACTGAGACAATAAACAAATTAGCAATGATAGAATGGCAGCAAAGTTATCGGTTGGCCACCTGGGACATACGTTCCCTATATACATCAATCAGACACGACACTGCCATAGAAGCTATGGACTATACATTTTCAAAGGAAACTGCATCCAATTACCAATCTGTAAGTATGTTGAAAGAAATGCTCTTATTGACATTACAAAACAATGTTTCAATGGCCAATTTTTCAAGCAGACACAAGGGGTGGCAATGGGAATTAAATACGCCCCAGCCCTTGCCAATCTGACGATGGCAATGTACGAAGATAAACACATTTATACAGGCAAAGAATATGAAGCAAAGGTAATACTATGGACGCGGTACATAGATGATGTACTTATCATTTGGAAAGGGGAGAATTAAAAAATTCAAAGCTTACAATTTGTGGAATAAGAGGCATTGTTTGGTCTTCTTTTTCTTCTCCATGATAAGGGCCCATGACACTAGTATAAGTAACATAGTTTGTTGTATTCATAATTAATTGTCAGCTGTTTTTGAATTGTACCAATTTTGTAACTGTCCCTTCCTGCTTTTTCAGAGAAGCCTTAAGCTCGGCCCACACTACCAAGAGAGGAAATTCCATATATCTCTCTCTCCATCTCAAACTGTCTATTGGGTGCTGTAGTTAGTGAGTGTAACATTTAAGATGAAAGGGCACAAAAAAACAGGTAAAACAGTCAAATACTTTTATTGGGTTCCAAGTCTCGTAATCCTTTCCACTTACTTCCTAGATTTATCAGGTGCCACAGAATCTGGTTTAATGTGTGCCAGCAGCGCCTGACATTATTCTGAAGTAAGTAACACAGTGCAATCCTATATTATAGAAACCCCTTTAGAGAGAGGGAAAAATGAAGTAAAAGCTGATTGGAAATCGAAGGGGTGTGAGTGGCCCACATTGGCCGTCCCTTCATCCAGTTGACCTGATCCCCAAACTCAATCGCACAGAGTACCTTTGGGAGACAGAATAACTTGCACACAGCCTCAATTAAGCTACAATTGATCAATGTATTACAATTAACGTTAAATGACCATATGTTGCAAATTAGAGGGAGCTCCAAATGATTAGGTGCTCCTAATCTTAGGGTCACCTGTGAGTACACCTGATAATAAACAGTAGATACCTCTGGGGTAACACAGGGGCATAAAGGAAGGCTGTTTTACAAAGGGGCACAGCCTACTGTGGTACACAGCCTAGGGTCCCCCAGCCCCTTATTGATCTGCAGTGTTAAACCAACTTGGTGCTCCAAGATGCCAT
This sequence comes from Ambystoma mexicanum, assembly GCF_040938575.1. Taxonomy (NCBI): domain Eukaryota; kingdom Metazoa; phylum Chordata; class Amphibia; order Caudata; family Ambystomatidae; genus Ambystoma; species Ambystoma mexicanum. The sequence continues at coordinate 529,947,408 of NC_090938.1, read as the reverse complement.
TCAACTTTGGTCAGATGTGCCACCATAGATGAGCCTCCCCTTTTCAGACTCCGTTCATTGAAGATCCCATCCGAGGCTTGGCTACATTGATTCTACCAGGTGACCCCCAACTAGTACTGCCCTGCTTTCTGGTTGAATCAAATAGCATGACCATTGCTGAAATTAATGCCAGCAGAAGGTGAGAAGAAAAACAAACATGCCCACCTGTCACTGCCAAGGAGGCCTTAGTGGCAGACACAAGTCCAAACAAATACCAGGTCAAATAAAGGAAGATGATGTAATGGCATGGTGATACAGTGTGGATTGATGTCACCCTACTCATGTGTGTCCCCGCCTACCATCTTGATTGCCGCTCTATCCCCCACAAATTTGACCCAGGCTAGAGGCCCGCATTCAGGGGAATTGTGACATGAAGGAAGTGAGTTATCGAACGCGGGTCACTCTTTCATCAAGTTCACCACTGGGGGAAAAGTGAGTGTCGGGTCTGCAGTACACATGTGCTCTGTTTGTCACTTCCCTGCTCTGGAACATACTTGGCCTACTTTGATTCGCAGTGTGGGCCAACTTCAACCTCCAAGCTATTATTCCCTTTAGGGTCTAATGTGCCATCCACAGGAGGCCTCCTCTAGTCTTACAGTGATCCGACTTAGCAAATAAAAGCCACTTAAAATAGGTTAAAGTGCACACCGGCCAGTATATATATATATATATATATATACATATATATATTTAGCCGTTTCATTGCTTTGTTTTTTTGCAGCGCAAATTCTCAGATCAATAAGTCTCACTTGAGTTTCTTCAGCAGTTTCATTCCTTTGTTGTTCAGCAGCACTAATTCTCTTAACAGCAAGTTGTGTTTCAGTTTCTTCAGCAGTTATGTTGCTTTGTTTTTTAGCTGCACACATTCTCTGATTTGTAAGTCTTGCTTCAGGTTCTTCAGCACTTTAATTGTTCTGTCTCAAAGCATGTTGAATTATGTCAGCTTCATGTTCTTGAGATCTTCCTTCTCCATGTTGATCATGTTTCAGCGTCGATGCGCGATGATGAGCACTTTCTACAAATGACCTGTAGATGGCAGTGTAACACGACAAAACGTAATGCTGAAAAACAAAGCTGAAACACAAAAAAAGATTAATCATCTCGGGAACCGGATGACCTATCGAGCCTGAAATAGTTGCATTAATTCGGCAATGAAATGCAGAACATTCCATGTAAAATTCTTGACACCAGACCTCACCGTCCATGGGGAGTTATGTACCGAAGAATGCACATACAAACCCACAAACAAACACAACTTTGTTTTATTTTGATAGATATTTAACCTCAAGGTAAATCCAGGGGTGGGGGAAGAAGGAAGTATGTTGTACATGCGAACCCCATCCACCACCTCTGTGTGGAACACAACGCAACCACACAAACCTGTCCAACCCCCTCCTACACACATTTATATACTGTCTTGGACTATTTGAATTTCCATGCCCCCATTCCACCTTGGATCAGATGTGCCATCCATGGACAAATTCCCCTTGCCAGAATGGGAGCCAATGCCAAACTCGGCTACCCTGCTACTGCCAACTGAACACAGCAGGTACCACCATAGTTATGTCATCCCCAAACCCACTATGAGTAATGTGCCCCTCTGCCCACAACAAACAGGGGCCTCCCTCCCAGAATACTGTGTCAAATACTGTAAATCAGCAACACACACAGACATCATGCTGCTTGAACAGCTGTCTGAATGGGCAACTGACAATTTATTAGCGAGAAACACACTTTTCTGATTTAAAACTATGGTCTTTCAATATTCTTTTTCGGCCGCTGTGGGACACTCAGTCCCCTTAACATTTTGCCCAAACAATGATCTCTTATATGTGCTTCCTGGGGATGAAAACCCCTAGGCAAAAACCCTTTACAGTGCGTTTGTATTACCACCATGAGGCAAAGCCGGCAGGAGAATGTGCAAATAAAGGCCATCTCAGAGGAAAAGATCAGAAAGGGGGAGGTAACCACTGGGCACAGAACAGGATCAGACTGGGGCGAATAATCTGCCAGGACACTGAAAAAGGTGACCTCATTTGCATATCGCAATTCTAGACTTCCCCCGATGTGGCATGGTCAGGAAGCTGACACTGTCAAGAGGGGATGGGGACACGTCTGAACCTGGGGAAGGAGGCCAATCAAGGTTTTTACCAGGGCCAAACCTGCCCCATAGGTGCAGTGTGGAAGTTGGGAGGTCTCCAGTCACTGTCCCTTCTACCTTTGCCTAGCTATGTGAATCAAAATTGCGCCATTCTTGTATTTCACAATTCTAGCTGGTTTCTTTTTGCTTGTCCTGTCAAAATAGAAAGTATATTGTGCCTCCTATTGTAATAAATATATTAATATTGGCATATGCCAAGCTGCTCGAAAGTCGCTTGCGAAAGAAATCTGTGTTGCAAGGTCCTGACCTTAAATCCATGTAGGCCGCCATTTTAGGTCAAACCGCCATTTTAGGATTTGTTGTGTAAAAGTCACCCTGTGAGCTAAAATGGTGGACGATGTCATTGCAGAATACAACATGGCCGTCTTGACCTCTGTACATAGCTAATGTGTAATTTGCCTGCAGGCCACTTGTTGAGGTCGTGAACTGAGACCTTGTCCTTCGTTGACCTATGTGTAGAAGGTTTACTCGTGCAATGAAACTAATCCACGAGCATATGTTGAGACAATTTATTCAAATACTGAACGAAGAACATCTGTTTAACTACATTGTATTAATGTTTAAGAAGGCCTGCATGGAAACCTTTAGAATACACAGTTAATGCATACGCTTGTTGATACATGTATTAAAGGCAAACCAGTTATATGCGGTTATTTGAGACTTGGCACGAACCCTAGACCGGTTATGTATTAAAAGGAATATTAACCCGAAGTAGGGCTGGACATCGCGCCCACCAAATGTATAAAAAGCAAATGCATTCTAATGTACAGGGTCTCTCACTGAACACACTGAACCACGCTGGAGTTCATTGTGTTGTTTTGAGGGCCGATAGCTATCTGATTTTGCTCTGTTTTTGTAACTGGATTCAGTATAAAATAAAGTACTTTGTATGTTCCTTTGTAACCCGTGTTCGGTGTATTTCCTTTTGGGGTACTTAGCCTCGATATTTTATTTCTGTTTTCACAGTCCTGTTGCCCACATCACCCAGAACGCCTGCCAATGAAGGATCTGCAGGGCTGCCATGCTACCCACACATCCAGCTGGCAATCCAGACACTTTACATAACCCAGACTGCAACATTGACTCTTTCTTTAGTGGACTGCTGAATGTTCCGCATGACAAACCACCAATCAAGATCCTTCACCTGACATGGACTGCGACCATTATTATACTTTCAATGGGACCATGGCACAATCTGTATACCAAACCGGCAATCAGGACACTCAGTATAAACCTGACACCAACTCAAGAATTGACTATATGTTGAGTGGGTCGCCATTTCTAAATGGTGGCAGACTCACATATGAAAACTGGGTGGAGCTCAATGCCTGTTATATGTGCTTGCATACCTGTAACCCGGCCCCTTGTGAAAAGGATGCTGGTGGTTAGCTCTGGGAACCAGCAAGGGGTTTGCACCAATGGAGTGGAAAGGGACGATAAAAAGGGGAACAGGGACCTGGAAGGTGTGGGTTGTTCGGGTGAGGTCAAGGGAGGAGAAGTAAAACTAAAAGACCAAGCGGAGGAAGGACTGTGCAGACTGTGGAGATGGATTGTTGAAAAAGTGCGTAAGTTGAGGTATTGATTGGTGAGAGAAAGTGATTCTTGGGTGTGAGTGTGCATGCAAGGTTAGTGAGTGAGAGTATCAGAAAATGAGTAGGCGATGAATTCAAATGAAAGGGAGAGTGAAAGGAGGGTGACTGTAGGAGAAGGTGTGGGTGGAGTGTAGTATTGTGGAGAGGGGAGAGTAGAAGAGTGGAGAGGGAGTAATAGTGTAGAGAGGGGGTTTAATAGTGTGGAAAGGGGAGAGTAGTAGTTGAGAGGGGAGAGAATTACAGAGTGGAGGAGACTAGGAGTAAAAAAGAGAACTGTAAAGGGGCACAGAGACAGAGGAGAAGAGCGAGAGAGGGAGTGAGAAAGGAGAGAGAGGGCTGAAGAGATGGGAGCAGAGTAGAAGGATGGGAGAGGAAGGATAGAATGGGAGAGGAAGGATAGAACACCAGAGCAAGGAATATAAGGGCACCAAAGGATAGGCCCAGGTGAGAGCTGGGTGCTTGGGAGGCACCTCGTCTTCTAATGTTGTATTGTGGGACCAAGGTGAACATTCTCCTAGATTGTGCCTGGAGGGAAAGGGAGACAGAAAGGGTGTTCGCCCTCAGGCCATCACGACCAGTAATCATTTGTTAGACAATAGTGCTTTCCGATCTCTTGAGGCCATCCTGGGTTTAAGGGGCACCTGGGCGAGGGAGATAACTGCCCAGGGAAGACAAGGGAGGGAGGGATAGCTCTTAGTGAGCCAATTTTCCAGTATTTCAAAACAAACTACAATTGAGGCAATAGCTTGCTGCTCGAGTAAAACCTGGGGGCTCATTATGGGCCTACCTATAGCTATTTTTTTGCATTTTAAAGCACTTTGGCCAACAGCAGTGGTAAACAAATACCAACGGACAAGTGCATTAAGTCAACCAACTGGCCCACAATGGACCACACAAAGGGGCCACACTGGCCCTGTGGGCTGTGGGCATTGCCCTCTTGCCCTATGGTTGATTCTGTGCCTGGTACATAATGACTACTGAGCAAGGCAGGGACAGAGAGAGAAAGCTAACAGTGCTGAGAGAGGACAGCACAGGGGCTCCACATGCTTGGAATATCCATCATCCTAGAGGCTGCTCCTACACGGAGGAGTAAGACCCGGTCTATGTGGGACATTTAAGAGAGAATAAGTAGCAAAAGAGGAGTGCAAGACTGCCCCGCTCAGCAGACCTGAGCGCCGGTGGGAGGGAGATGTCAGCTTCATGGGAGGCTGCGGCGCATCTTGCATAAGTCTATGCAAATGCACTCCCACGTCAAAAGCTCTGAGCTGGGGAAATGCTAGCTTAGACGTGTACACGTTCGGTCCGCGCAGTCACGCTCCGCAGGTTTAGGATAAAAGCAGACAACAAAACGAAATCCCTTCTCCTACTGTCTCCAGGAACCGTGACCAGACTAGCCCGGGGATTCAGTTCCCACACAGAAGCAAAAACACAAAGCTGTGCATTGGGGTCGGTCATGGAGGTCTTGTCTAGGGGGGGTTCTGAGAAGAATGCTAAAGGGAGGCCGTATGATGTGAGGTGGCCGATCGGGGGCATGCAAGGGGAACTGTGTCTCTGAAGCAGAGGGCAGCATCAGGAAGCGGAGGGCGAGGCCCGGGGGGCCCAGTGCATCACACCGCAGGAAAGGCACCTAGAGTGGTCTGAAGACCCTCTTTATGCAAGGGCACCTCCCAATATGTAGCCAGTTCACCAGGGGTTGCATGTACATGTGCTGGGCTTGTGCATGTGTCATTATATATAAAACAACAACATTATGTCTGGAAAAATAAAACAACATTGAACTAGATTTATCGCTGACAGAAATACCCAAACAATATATTAATAAATAGAAATCCTTCACCCATCTGTACACACAATCAAAAACCTAGCTTAAACATATTGTGAATTGCATTAAATCAGATCCTAATTCTGCTCTACACAGAGTTAGGTAAAAAAAGGCATTTTCCTAAATGCGAAGTGAAGGAAGTCAATCAAGCTATGACTGGTGAAGCTTTAATATTCAGTTTATATTATTACTGTATCCTTTTATCTTAATAAATAATTTGATTAATAGATAATAGGAATTGAGCAAAAACAGAAAATCAATAGGTTTGGCAAGCCCATACCCGTAATTTAACCTCAATTTAACCTCAATACACTTTTTAATTTTGAAAAAATGTGTCATTTAGCAGCAGGACCTGTCACCAGGTTTTGGTCATTTTCACTGTGGGGTGCAAATCTAAAGGGCAAAGGGTGTATGCTGCCTTTTGAGTCCTCAGTGCTAAGTGAGTAAACAGTGCCTGGCATGCTGGCATGCCAGACAGAATTTACTTTTGTTTGTGAGCACTGCTTTTGCATGGTAAGCAGCACTCACAATTTCAACTAAACGCTGTGAGACAGTGTTTAAGTATCATTGTGAACACTGCTTACCATGCATGCATGGCAAGAAGTGTTCACAATTCAAAATAAACGCTGTCTGAAAGGCTAGCGTTTATTTGTAATTGTAAATGTCTCCTGCCACCTGCATGGCAGGCAACGTTTACAATGGATACCTATGGGGTCCGCCTGCTTGTTGCATAAATCTGTCGGACCCCATAGCGATCTCCAGCATTTGTAAGGCAGAGTGGAAGGAGGTGGCTGAAACACAAAATATTGAAAATGGGGTGTAACGTTAATGGAAGGCATAAAACAAGGCTTTTATGCCTTCCATTGATGTTACGCCCCCATTGAACATGAGTCCCTTTGTGGTTGCCAGTAATCAGCTGGCTGAAAAGCAAAGTCCAGGAGTGGAGTAGGCTGTCTCTCATGATATGGGGCCGTCTGGCATCCCTACTCCCTTGTGAGATGTTCTTCTGACCTTTACCAATTTGGCCCTTGGCCACCTGATGAGTCACTCTCTGGTTGGTTGCTCCTTTGGCCCTTGACTGCTCTGTTCTATCACCCCTCTGGTCCTTGGCTCCTTTGTGAGATTCTCTCCTATGGTCCTTGGCTCCTTGGTGAGATTCTCTCCTCTGGTCCTTGGCTCCCTGGTGTGTCACTCTCTGGTTGGTTGCTCCTTTTGTCCTTGACTGCTCTGTTCCATCACCCTTCTGGTCATTGGCTCCTTTGTGAGATTCTCTCCTCTGGTCCTTGACTCCTTGGTGAGATTCTCTCCTCTGGTCCTTGACTCCCTGATGTGTCACTCTCTAGTTGGTTGCTCCTTTTGTCCTTGACTGCTCTGGCCCATCGCCCCTCTGGTTCTTGGCTCCCTGGTGAGATTCTCTCCTCTGGTCCTTGGATGGAACCCTTGTGAGTTACTCCCCAGGTCCATCGCCCCTCTGGTCCTTCTGAGTCCTGGTGACTTGCCACCGAAACCCAAAGGAAGCAAAACACTTTTTTTTCTATGTGCCATACACTTGCATGCTGCGTCCATTCAATCAAATATGGCACTAATAATAGAAAGATATGGTAACAATAACCACTACAAAGGTAATTCTCCCTCCCACTCTAACAAACACCACATTCCGAGAAGTAAGTCCTCCACCAAAGCAACACAGGTTACACAATAGCATATGCACCAGGCATGTCTCACACTAAATATGGCTACATTCTTTCATTTTGTTATTTGTTATAGTGCCTTTCACCATAATTATGGTCCTGATGAGCTTTTGAAAATTTAGGTGAATTATGGGAGGTGCTATTATGCGGGTGTGCATTTCAGCCATTAAAGTTATGTGAGGGTGGCCTAGCCCCTGGTAGTCACCCATGTCTAAATGGAGTCTGTATGGACGCAGCAGAGGTATAGCATGAACTAAAGGGGGATTGTGTTTAAGTGTGGCACACTAACACGACACAGATCCACCAGCACAACTCAACGCACTCCTTAAGCACCCCTGATAGACACCACAGACAACCGGACAAACAATATACATTAGCAACCTGGCACGCACATTAACCACTGCGCCAGACAGCTCACAAAATACCTAAAACATGCAACCTATAAAGAGCCCTATATTTTTGGATCTGCACAGATCAACATTGTAACAAGGCAAATTTGTGCTGCTCCCCCTGCTACTAGTTTAGCCCTCTACCCCATCTCTTGCACATCCCAAAGCTCCAAGAGTCTCTGGAAATGTCAGAAGATGTGCCATACAAGACTCAATAACAGGGCATAACAAAGAGTTTCACTCATTCTCTAGTAGGACAGTACTCTGGATGGCCCAAGCAATTTTGATGACTGGCAGCAACAGGTGTGGAAGTAAAAGTTAATTTTGCCGCAGTCAGTGGTCTATAATACAATCTGCAGCACTGTCTGGCCGCTGTAGCTATATATCCGCCAATCAAACCCAGTGATCTAGGACTGAGAAACAGCCAGTGTGGCAGTAACCTAATTCTAGAGGACTGTCATAGGGTCACTAACAGAGGAGAATCAGGGGATGCAATGTTGCCCCGAAATCATTAATGGGTGCACATCCCCGGACAGTGTGTTTATATCAGCCTAGCCTTCACATGCATAATAGGCATTTCTTGAAAGGGACTAAGCCCAATGATAAGCACACACTTGGACTCAAGTGCAGCCAGCCAATCACAGGACACTGCACTGTCTTCTCAAAACCTGAGCTGGGTTGATGCTAAATTTGGCTTAGAAAGGGAGAAAGAAAATGCTTCCAGCACATATATTGTATTGGGAGGCTCCTTGTCACTTTCCCATCAATGGTGTTTCCATTGCATTAATGTGTAGACATTCCTGCCAAATTTGGGAGACTCCCAAACTAACATCCTCATGCGAGGCATCCTCAATGGTCACTTCATGAACTAACCCAGCCTGAGGTGGACACGGTTCTTCGCATTCTGGTGGCAATTGCTGAGCTACGACATGTTACAAGTGACCACAGTTTCTGGCCCCACGTTTTACCAATGCGCATGTCGCAGTGTCCCACATATTTTCAGGTATTGTGCTTTCTATAATAACTCAATTCAACCAGTGCCCTAGCCCCATGGCCCGAAGGGTCAAATAGCCTATATTCCATTTTGGGATTAGGCACAGTGCTTACGGCGGTTGGACATTCCCGCCTCTTGCTGTGAGTAAATCACTCACTCACCATACTTGCTTGAAGAGAATACATTCAGTTTGTTTCCCTTTCATTCCTGGTGTCTATTGCTCTATCCTTGTTCCACCCCAGCACTTGAGCACTAAAGAGGCGTTTGTCAAAGAATCCCAAACTAAAAATCCTAATACTTTCAGAAACTTAAATAACTTTGTAAGCTCAAACATATGAGCCCACATTCTGATTGAATCAATGCTGCTACAATCAAGTAGCTTTGTTTGCCTTTTTGCTGACGTATTTTCTGAACTAACTCGATTTTGAAGGCCATTTAGTATTTCTGTTTGCTGGCTCACAGAACTCTATACAAGTACAGACAGTACATCTAAACAACCGTAACATGCTTTATTTGTAGCAGAAGATAATCGTGTAGGGGCATTATTAGTGTCTCCCAATACCCCTGACTTCTTTTTTTGTGTGCCTGTGTCTAGGAACCAGTCTTTTCATATAATCAACGGCCAAAAACCTGGAATAAGATGTCAAAGATTCATAATTAATGTCCTTGATAAAGATGAAAAATGTGGTCAGAGGCATTACGCACTTGTCCAAAATAGTAGTGTCTAATTCCAGGATATACCCAAACAAAGCAATTAAACACAGGGTGGGGGGAATATTGGCTTATGAGGTAGATAACTGGGGCTATAAGGACGAAGCCGACAGATTGTAAAGGGAAAGTATTGAAGGAACCTTGCTGTCTGCTGAGAGCAGCTCCAACAGTGACATTCGCAACTGCAGCAGCCATCACCAAAACTTCACACAAAAGCAGCTGACTACCCCAGTGCTATTTGATGAATCTGGACTATTTGGGGGGAGCCACCCCCTTTGAGGTTAGGGAGGTGAGCCCACTCAGCAAAACCCTCCCTAGGGGTCTGGGCAAGTGGGGCATCACTGAGAGTGACTTCACTCTTGGCGACAAGAACCCCCATTCCTACAAGGAACTCCCTGCCCAAAACATCTTATCCACCTACATGGCAATCAGAAACACTGTTGTCAACCCTGTTTTGGATTCACCAAATAGTGGCATTTCTTCAATCTAGTTGGCTTCAGGTAATGTTGCATTTCACCTGAACTCCACAATCAAAGAGCAGTGACACACCCCTTTTGTTTGTAATGATAAAACCACAAGGAACTTGGAAGCGATAGCACAGCGAGTAGAGCGCTCGCTTTCACGTCTGTGCAGAGCCTGCTGATGCAGGCTGGAATCCCGGCAGGGCCAAACTCAGCCTTTCATGCTTCCGAGGTCGATAAATGAGCACCACAATCCATGGGTAATAATAAGCAGTGCTCAGATACCCGAGGGCTCGTAGCGCTATATAAATGCTAAATTATTAATAAAATAAATAAAATAAATAAATGTGCCTCAGGGCTGCAAGTTTCCCTTGCACATAGAACAGGTACAGCCAGTGGTGGCTAGGGAATTTTTAAAGTGACGAGGTGTAAATGTTTTTCCTAAACTAGAAGTGCCCAAACCAACTCAGATGCATTCTGCAGATCCCCAAGAAATGCATTACAATACTAAGCAGCAGTGGTTCATTTTACCACACAAATGTCCGGAAAATTGGGCAAACACACATCCGTTTGATAGGGGTACATCTGACAGTTTAATAGATGCCAAGTCTCCAAAGGTGCACTAAAGCATTTTGCAATTCACAAGGAAAACCACAAGCATTGTAACAGTATTGGCCCTAAAACACACATTTTCATATGCCTTGTGACCCATAAAAACAATGCTGCCCACCACTACATGCCAGTGCTGCCCCTTTCACGAATCAGGAGTAACATTAAAATAAACTGGGAACATACCCACAAAGTAACTGCTGGGGATAAAATATGACACACATTCCAGGAATCATCACTGAACTAATTCTCTCTTGACTGCAGCCAGGAAATCGATAACTTAATGAGTATTTGAATAATCACTCTTTTATTTACTGTATGTTTTGGATGCATACGTGAAACACATGTTGATGCCGCCTTTTGTCCCAGGTCAGCAGTGCCCCATGTAACTCTCTTCGTTTACCTGCCCCAGAGCACAGTCACATCAGTCTCGCGTGCACAAGCACACAGTCACAATAGTGGCGGAGGCAGGGGGCGAAGGACTCCTCCTGGGGCAAAATAAATTACCATTTCACTACTTTGTGGATACGGGGGAGGGCGCATCAGGATCTGCAAAGAGCACCCGAGGGCAACACTGCCAAACTAATCTCACTTGCTTCACTACTGCTGGCATCATGGTGGCTGTTGCTGAGTTTCCAGCAGGTTGAGCAGACAGGTCTGGTAGAGGAAACACACTTGTGTCAAAGGATTTGAAATCCTAACACACATTTTCGGTTTCAGTTGAAGCCGCGGGAACTACCTAGGTAGGTTAGTAAATTCTGGCAAAGACCGCCATAAGTTTCGAATGGAAAAGGCTACTTCAAGAAAGTGTTTCATGTCTAACCAAACCTAATCTGTAATGACTAGAAACTAATAAAACAGCAAGTGCTTGCTGCTGAGTTCCACATGTAGCACCACCAGCCAAGTGCTGCTAGTAGCACAATGCAAGCAGAGACCAACAGTTACCATAGTGCTTACAAGCTAGCATAAAGTGCGCTATAAACAACTGATGTAATTGTTTTGATTTCGTTGAAGCTCGCCACCGTGATGCAACAGATATAAACGTTGTGAGTATTTTCATGGCCTGTGGGAATACGTTAAACAGAGTAAATCTGCAGACCATGTCAGACCTGCGAGTCCCAGGGGAGGCAGAGCAAAGTGCTGAGTGGATGGGTATGGGCAAGACAGATGGGTGCAGGGACAGCATCAGGGCCTTTCAATCTTTTCAAATGAAAGCAGCCTTGTGCCTCAGTGGGGGGGCCCGGCGACTGCCCCCATGTTGCCAGTCAGCAGTTTTGTAACACTCCAATAAATTCCCTTTATTATTTTCGTTCTGGATCTTAAAATGTGCGCTTTGCAGGCAGCTCTCGCATTACAAGTTGTGTTTCCAGGAGCCCTTCTGGTAGTCACTTTCCACGGGATAAAGAAGTCACCTCACTGCCTTCTAACACTGGTTCCACTTCGTCCTTTACATCAGCCACTTGCTAACAAAGAACAGTGTATAACAGTTGGACACTATATAGGGCTTGTCGACGTGTGACGTTGCCTCCAACCACAGGGGAGTGTCCATGGCTACCCAAGCAGGGGCTGTAGTAGGTGCAGGGGTAAGGAAAAGCATGTACTTGTCACTGTACAACAGAAATGAGAGCAGGCAACAACCCCTGCAGTAGGTTCCTGTTCTCAATTACCAACACAGGAGAGGTTTACCAATGTCGCATATATTTAATTGATAGCCCATTAGTCCATTGCTAACACCATCCATTAATCCTTTGTGGTTTTGTGTTTAAAAGACATGTACCTTTTATACATCAACACACAGTTTAAGTAGATGTCCCACACTTAATAATCATGTTCAAATTCATCTGATATCACTCAGTAATGAACACTCAATGAATGCGTCTTACACTCTCATACAGAAAATAAATCCTTTTAGTTATGAAAAATATGCAATAAAGAAACATCATTATTACCATCACTATACACAACACACTTAAAATGAAATAAACCATTAATGGAAAAGTTGAACCATTGTCCTTTGCCTCTACCTCAAGTCAAGACTAAGACTGATCAACCTTCTCCAAGAAATCAAAGTCACCTTAAAATTCAACTGCCTGCCTCACCAGGTCATGATAGGCAACCTCACTGAACATGCTAGGCAATCTAGCACTTGCCTCACCAAATCATGATAGGCAATCTCATAGAGGCATCTGCCTCAATCAATAATCAATATCTCAATACCTTTCTCAATGTGATATCAAATGCAGGGTAAAAAGGCCACAGCCATACTCACTAACTGAAGAAGGTAGGGGGTTGAAGAGGGCCGGAGAAAAGACTGGATGCCTGGAAAAATGCCACAATTCAAAACAAAAATGAAAAATTAGATTTTGCTGCACCTTTGGTATTTCATAGAAAATGCATCAAAATAGGATTAAATGCTTCAAAACAGAATTATACATCCATTGGACCTACTGGTGCCAGCATATAAGGTGTCTGCTCTTAGGCCCTTAGGATGTGTGTGAGCTGAAGTGAGCTGGAATGCCTGGGGGGAAAGAACAAAGATCTTTCCCTGAGCAGCTCAAAAGGAATTCAAGTTCAGCTCAAAGACGAATTCAGTTCTGCTCAAAAAGACATCAAAATAGCCAAAACCTAGTTTGAGTCTTCAAACATCCAGAGGAAGAATTAGGAGTGTGGTCACCCCTCTCATCTGGCCCATCTGGGAAGCCTGACTGCTTTCCTCTCCTTCCATCTATCTGTGTTTTCCTGCCAGCCCTGTTGCCCCGAACAGAAGTCCTCAGGGGCAGAGCTCATTCCCTTATATACCCTCTGGGCAGTCTCTATTTTCATTCCTTCCATGCCTATTGTCTCTAGCTGACTGCATTGTTCACGTGCACATCATGGTGGAAAGTATTGCTTTAGTCCTTCAAAAGCCACTGGGGATTTTGCCAACAATTGTATTTTAGCTGACAACATTGTACTTGTTCACAGACTGGCCAATTACAATTCTCTGTCCTTCAATGGCTGTTTTTTGTTTATGCCATGACTATGCCAGTGAGCTACTGAACAGAACTACAGAAGTGCCTGCACTTTCTATTTCCATTTTGCCGTTATCTGTGTTTTGTGTTTTGCGAGAATATTGGCTATCTTCCCGGAGAGAGTCATACAAGCAATTGATGAGTATGTTTATTTAAGCAGAGTACAGTGTACCCGGTTTCAAGGTCTCTGGCTCACAGCCCAGAATAATGAAAAACTCGAATGTATTTCACCACAACATGAAAGAGCAAATCTCATGGCCTGCATCTAAATGTGTTTCCATCACGCTGTGCATTTTTACTGAATATAATTTTTTACAAACATAAATGTGTTTCCCTCGCACTGTGCATCATAGCAGAAAGTCCTGTATTTCAAGTGTTTACCTTGTACTGTGCATTATAGCAAGAATGCAGAAGGCCTATATTTCAGTTGTCTGCCTCGCACTGTGCAGAAAGCCTGTACAGGTGTTTATATCATGCTGTGCATTATAGCAAGAAAGGCCTGTTTTGCAGCTCAAATGCGTGGCTAATATGAGCAGACCTAGAAAATACATGTCATGTGGTAGGGATAGATGATATCTGCCTGGGCAGACACACAGGTGAATAGTACTGTATAACTACAAATACAGTTGTGCGATAGGTAGTTAGTGAACTGGGTAGGTAGTATTTAATATCAATTAAGGGATTCCCTAATACTGGCAAAGCAGTGGTAAAGATACAGATCATGTTACACATGGTGCAGATATGTGGATTAATCATGCTGAACGAGAGAGGGTAAAGATGGAGACCCCGTACAGTGTAGTCACCCTGCCAGCAGGGAATAGATATGTTGACCAGCAGCATCACGGCTACAAGAGAATAGAGGGAGAGAGAGAGATGAAGAGAGTGAGAGAATGAATTATGTGCTGCAGTGTGTGTGCAAGGGAGGCACAGCCAAGCGAGCAACAGTGCTTAGCAGATTGGTGCAAAGCTGGAGACCCTTTAGGATTTGTAAATGAAGGGCATACTAGGCAGTCAATGCACAGACTGGGGATGCACCAGATGTCAATTTGCTGCATGCCCTCCCTCAGTCATAGTCAAAGTAGAGACATACAAGGTGAGAGCATGCACCGCCGGGTGCGGCAGACTAGACATTAGTTTAATTTTTACTTTATTGCTCAGTTGACCAGGAAGCTGGTGTGACCTGACTGACCTGCTACAGTGCTGACTGTGCTGCTGCTACTAGCTGGGCAGTGAGCACCACCAGTGTGTACCAGTGTGTACTCCTCTCCTGAGCCTCTCTGCCCTCGTTCTAACAGGGTATAATTCATAACCCTGGGCTTCTTTTTTGACTAAGCTCAGCTGTCTCTCTCAGGCAAGTAGGACACACCATGGCCCATGGTGGCAGGCTTCAGCCAGTGCAGGGCGGCCCATGGTCCAGAGAAGAAAAAGAGCATTTGCGCAAGAGCACGTGAGGTACTAATGTGTAGGTGCAGCCTGAGATACTGCACATGGCACAGCACCACACCCACACCCGACCCGAACCTCACGGTGCCTGCTGCTGCAGTGCTGAGAGTGCCGCCTTCAAGTAGTCCATAATGTATACAAAAAATTTGCAAGTGCTTATTGCCATCGGTAGCATTTGCTGCTCTAACATTATGACTTTATAGACAAGCACCGAAACTTGCCTAGTGCTAGCACCGGCCCTGGACCTGGGGACCGTTAACAGATGCTGAGACCAGAATGCAGCAGAGAGACCGTAACTCTGAGCTCCACACAGGAAGTACATTAGGTGCTGAGCCAAGCAGCGGAAGAGAAGTGAACGCTCCCAAAGAGGTAATGCCATTGAGACGGCTGAAGAGTGATATTCGAGACTGGGAAAGCCACCTGGGTTACAGGAGATATATAAACCTGAGCAGGCAGATGCCCTATGTGAAGCAATCCAAAGAAAGCCTAACAGAGCACCAGATGGCGTTGGCGAGTCCTTAGAAACCCAGAGACATTAATAGTAGAGGCTGGGAGAGCCACACGGGTTATTGTAGCCAGATAAACCCGATGCCTGACCAAAACCGAGTAAAGCAGGCATAACAGAGGAGCAGAGGGCTTTAGAGAGCCTTGAAAAATTGACATGCATTAACAATCGAGGCTGGAAGAGTCACAAGGGTTATGAGAGCCTGATAAATCTGAGCAGGCAGACACCCTATTTAAGGCAAGCTACAAAAAAGCCTATCAGATGGCCAGAGGTCTTTGGAGAGCTCTGAGAAATCAAGAGACATTAACTGCTGAGGCTGGGAAAGCCCAAGGGTTACAGGAGCCTTATTAACCCGAACAGGCAGACACCCTATCTAAGCTTAGCTAAACCAAACCTATCAAAGGGCCAAAATACTGTGGAGTGCCCTGAGAAACAGAGCCAGTCTGAACTGGAGAGAAGGAGAACCTGGAAGGTTCCAGTCATTAAAATCAAAACACGGCCATAGTAAGAAAAGCTTTTCTTCCTGAAATGATGGAACCGTATGGAATAAAGATTTGGCATATACAACCTGTAGCGTGGTTTAGAAAAATTTTGCAAACAATCAATTAACTTTTAAAGAAATCCAAGTGATTGGGCCTGGTGGTATGGCCAATTAGCTAATAGGGTTTGGACTAAGGACTACTTCTTTTGGACTTTGACAAGCACCCTACTGTCAGTTGGTTAGGCAGGGCACTTCCCTCATAGCAGTAGGACTAGATCGGCATATTCTTTTAATTTAAATAAATATCCTGTGAGGGGTTAGAAATGAGAGGCGCACACAAAGTGGTAATATTTTCAAATCAGACATCTTAATTAAAGAAAAGGGGTTGGATAAAGGCCTATCTGTCCCTATCCTAAAACCCATTTCCCTGCCCAGGAAAATAAAAATAAAGATCAGTTTGTGTCTTGTCAACAAAATTATAAAAACTGTCCCTGTGTCCAAAACATATCTGACCCTCGCACTAAAATGCACAACTAAAAAGTGTAAGCAGAAGTGTCCCTGATTTGAGTTTACTCAAAATGTTAAAACGTGAAAACAAATAAGTAAATATAACAAAACTGGTTCCTCCAAAAGAGAAGTCCTTAGATACAGAGGGTGGTTTCCTTCCCCTGGATTACCTCAGGAAGGATGACACAATTAATGTTTCCTTAAAGAGGGTTAGAATGTCTCTTCCAAGTAAGAGTTTCTTAAAGTTAGTAAAAAAGATCTCTTTCATACACCTGTTGTTTCAAGGATGGCAAGGTGTCTCTTATATTCAACTGCTTTTTGGGTGGATTCCCTGGTATACTCTCCTGCCAGGTATTGCCATCTGGGTTTCATAGATCACCTGATATACTATCCTGCCTGGTGTCTTTTCTCCTCCTGTCCCCCAAGAGGCTCACTGTCGGATGCATCCACTTTATCAGGTCTTCTTTCAATATTCTCTTTACTTTTCTTTATCTTCTAGCACAGCACCGCAGCACTCTTATTCTAGCAAAACTTCATTGACTTTGGATTTCACTTGCCTCAAGCTCCCCCATATGGACCTCTCACATATGAAGACTTGTTTAAGTTCCACTTCTCAACTTCTTTATCAACGCTTATTTGCTTATGTCAATACTTGCTCCAACTTTCCCCATATGAACTCTTCATGCATGGAGACATATGCAAATCATGGCTTTCATCTTTTGTGTTAACATCCATTTGCTGACAATCACATACGCTCAATTTATTCCCATATTGACATTTCAGGCATGAGCAATTGTGCAAATTTAGTCCTTTAAATGTACTTGGTCGGTTTACAAAAGGCACGTTTAACTGTTTGTGTGCTTGTCAGTATGCACCAGAGTTCCCACTATCTTTGGACCAACTGGTGTTTCACTGCCTCCCCGACCTCCTGCACACTACTGCACCTAACTCTCAATGCAAGAATGGCATCCCCCGCTTGGCAGACCTGTTTCCAGCTCTTTTCTCAGTCTCTCGTTCATTTGCAGGTAATGTGGGGGCTTACCACCTTCATTGCACCCAGTACAGATTCCCCGCTGTTGTCAGCTTCAACGCGGCTGCTCCCTGGAACCTGCCATGCTCCTCTGTCTCTCTCACCATACCTGTACCAAAGGTTGATGAACGACAGCCTAAAAGCACCTGTCTGTTTCAGTGTGGTCTTCTCAAGCACGCCTGCCTTTTCCTGCTGCTCTGCCCTTCGCGTTGCCCGCACTGCGCCTTTTATCTCCAACTCCATACGCAACTTCTGAGTGCCGGTGAAAGTAGTCTCTAAATGTCCTGTGCAGCTGATTCATCCTACAACAACTAGTCTGCATGTTGTGCTTAAGGATTCTCTCAATTCACATTAACTCCTTGTCCCTCTTCTTCGTCTCAGTACCTGTGGACCATGGGATTAACAGAGTTTGTAAGGGGATTCTGTTTGAGATCCTTGCCTAATACAAAATCATCATCAATAGGAGATTTGATTTATGTTTTAGGTACTTGTGAGGTATGAATGGCTATTGGTTCAGAATGGCAAAATGCCATCAGTGTTTTAGGTAGTATTTTGCTGTGCTGTCTTCAAAAGGACATCGAGTCATGCCCTTCTCCCTGCAATCATCTCCCCCCACATGATCCTCCCTCATAGTACCACACCCAGGGTCAGGATCAGGTAGCAGCTTCTGTCTCCTGGCCACCTGGATTCAGTGATGACTCCACAGGAGTCATCACATACACTTCCCCTAATGTCACTGGTTTTCCCAGCCTCTATTGGAAACTGGGAAAGAAAATTCACATTACCCTGTTATTTTTAATTTCGATGTTCTACAGTGAAACTAGAGAAACCAGCGCATGACTCCTGCATTAGTGTCCTTGCAAAAGCTCAACCATTTTAATGGGTCATGTTCTGTGATAAGTTGAAAACTTCTACCAGTTAGATAATACTTAAGGCAGGTTATGGCCCATGTAAATGGCCATGGCTTCAATTTCAAGAGTCGCATCATTTTACTCCCATGGAAATAACACCCTACTTATGTAGAGAATAGGATGTTCAATTTCATCATGACTTTGAGTAAGAACTGCAACTAGACCTGTATGGTAAGCATTCGTTTGTAGAATGAATTCCTTTTGAAGTCTGCTGCCTTCAATACATGTACACGACACAAGATATGTTTCATTTTATCAAAACATAACTGATCTTCATGATACCATTTGATCTTTTGAGGTTCAGCATATCTTTGTTTGTCTGTAAGAGAGGAGGTTATAGAAAAGACATTAGGAATAAATTGTCTATAATATCCAATCAATCCCCAAAAAAGCTCTTAGTTCCTTCCTGGTTTTAAGAGAATGGGTTTCCTTAACTGCTTTATCCTTTTGGTCCGGGGTTGAACTCGTCCATTTTCTACAAAGAAGCCAATGTATTCTACTGTAAACCTAGCAAGATGACATTTTTGGGGATTTGCAGTAAGTACTGCTTTTCAGTATTGATGATACATGTGTTCTCTCCAATATTTGCTATGGATGATAATGTCCTCAATATAGGCTCTGCAAAAAGATGCATAGGGTTGAAGAATTATATCCATTAACCTTTGAAAGGCAGCTGGAGCCCCATGAACACTGAAAAGTAGAACTTTGAATTGCAATAGACCTAGGGCAGTAGAAAAAGCATTGTTTGGTTTATCTGCAGGATTAACTGCAACTTGTATCCCTTTGTCAAATCAATCATGGAAATATATACTGCAGTTCCCAATCTGTCCATTCTAGGCATGGGATATCTGTTGAATTGGGAAACGTTGTTGATCTTTCTGGAATCAGTACAAAATCTCCATGATTGATCTGGTTTAGCGACCAACACCTTAGCGGAAGACCATGGGCTTTGAGACAGTTCTATAATATCAGCCTTTAACCTGGTCTCCAACTGCCCTTGAATAACACTCTTCCTACTCTCAGATATTCTACAAGGTTTTAAATGAATAACCTTCCTGGGAGGGGTGCAAATATAATAATTTACCTCTTTTACTCTTCCTGGTTCTGTTCTATAAACATCAGTGGATACATTCTAGAAGATACCTCAAATGTTGATGTTGGCCTAAATCTGGAGAGATTAAGGTGTTGGTGTCATTTTCATCAGATGAAACATTAGTCAACATCACTGAAGTGTCTTCAACTGGATTTTCTTGCCATTCTTTAAGAAGATTTACATGCTAAATGTGAGTCTTATTTTCTCTCTCTGGTTGTGAGACTCAATAATTATAAGGACCTGTCTGTTCTATAGTTTCATATGGCCCATGCCACCTAGAAGGCAATTTATTTTCTGATGATGGAAGGAGGACTAATACCTTCTCACCAACAGAAACATATTTTAATATAGCTTTCCTATCATGATACACCTTCTGTTGTTCATGTGTTCTAGTCATATTTGTACTATGGACCGAACAACAGCCATAAGTTGTTTTAACCACTGAGCAGTTTGGGAAAATGGTAAATCAGCTTTTTCCCGCTTTTCCCATGTTTCCCATAACACATCTAAACATCTCTCGGTTCTCTCCCATATAACAATTAAAATGGGGAGAATCCTGTGGAAGATTGTGGGGTTTTCTTAATGGCAAAAAGGGCACATGGTGTCATAACATCCCAATTCTTCCAGTCTGTTTCCACTTATTTCTTTAAAATCGTTCAACCAAACCATCAGTTTGGGGATGATAGCTACAAGTATGCAAGGTTTTAATCTGAAGAATCTCCTTCACTTTCACCATGAGCTCTCATAAAGGTAGATCCTTGATCGGTCAAGATCTTCTTTGGAAATCCAACTCTTCAGAAAAAGTGAATTAAATGTTTTAGATCCTGTTTTGAGGTGTTATTTTGTAAGGGGAAAGCTTTGGGATAATGAGTTTCATAGTCCACTATCAGCAATTTATATCGGTTACCAATTTTGATGCTTCTAGGGGTCCAAATATAGCCATACCTATACGTGAAAAAGGTAAGTCTATAATAGGTAAGGGTTGCAAAGAGGCATCCTGGTACTCATTTTCTGACAAAGGGCACAAGTAATGACACAATTCTTTATATCAGCATATATTCCTGGCCAATAGAATCGGTTCACAATTGGGCTTGGGTTTTAGCTGCTCCCAAATGCCCAACTGACAGATGAGAATGAGAAATTTCTAACACAATGGTTTTATGGATTTTAGGCACTATTATTTGGGACCTCGGAATACCATCAGGTCCTACATCTCCCTTATATAATAACTCTGATTTTAAGAAAATAAATGTTCCACCCTTTCCCCTTCCTTCTTTTTCAAGTAAAACCAAACCTATCAGAGGGCAAAAGGTGATGGAGTGCCCCGAGAAACTGAGAGACAGTCCAAACTGGAGAGAGAGAACCTGGAGGGTTGCAGTCATTAAAATCAGTACATTGTTGAATTAAGAAAATATTTTCTTCATGGAAAAAGGGAACCGTATGGAATGAAGATTTGGCATACAAAACCTGCAGAGTGGTTGAGAACTCGATTACGAACAATCGATTAACTTTTAAAGTGATGCAAGTGATTGGGTCAGGCAGGAGCCAAGGGCAGAGGCTATTGTTCTGGATTCCTTTTTTTCTTATTGTTCCTCAATGGTATGGGGAATTATCTAATAGGATTTGTACTTTGATGAGCGCCCTTACTTTCAGTTGGTTAGGCAGGGAACTAAATTCATATCAGTAGTGCTGGATAGGCATATTATTTTAATTTAAATAAACATCCTTAAAACCTGGGACATCTTAGTCTGATTCCGTCTTCTGATTTGCCACAACTATGACATAATGAGACTTAGTAGCACAGAAAATAATTTAGTAAACAAAACCTGGGTAGAGCTCAGGAGAGAGCATTGTTTCAGACTGAAATATGCTATGTGGGATGATTTAATCAGGTGCCATTTAGTTCTGGGGAATTTTCCAACCACCACAAATCAAGCATGCACAATTTGTAAGCACAACATAAAAGAGACTGGGGGCTATTTTACCGACACCCAAGTTCAGCCTCACGTATCCACAACACCACAAAACTTAGGAACAGGTGTGTCTCTTCTAACTCTAGACCTCCCTTATCATCCTCTCATCCCTACTCAGCCCATGTAACAAATAGGTACTGAGTATTGCAGAAATGATTTTATAATGCAAATATTAAAAATATATTTTTATTATTATTCATAAACATACATAAAAAGATATCAAAAACAGTCTTTGTAAACATGTTTCATTCCTCTAAGGCTATTCTGCTCTAACTAAGAGAACTTCTTCAGGGGACCAACGTAATCCCACCACATCAAAAAGAAAAAACTGTGACTCCTTAAATTCTTATTTTGGATGCTTTTCCCAAAAGTTTCCTCCTTATATCTGGAGGTGGAGGAGAAAGAAAAACTGTAAGGAGAGAGGGAAGAGAGAAAAAGAAGAAAGAAGAAAAAAGTAGCCGTTATTACATTAAACTCAATATTAGTTACACAGGCTTCAAAGGCACTTTACTCTGCCTTTTACACGCTTACCGTGCACTGATTGACTTGTGATCCTGCGCACAAGGATTTTAGGTATCCTTCCACTGGACTTCACCCTAAGGAGACAACATAAAAATGATTTTTGAAAAACTACCAGTCTTGGTTCTTCACTCTTATGAATATTCCATCCTTAATTCGTCTGACAGCCCAACGGCTGTTCTATGAAGAGTATTCTATTAATACACTCTGCTTGGAATAGGACCACAGCCCAACTCTGTCTCTTACTGACTTCATAAAAAATGGAACAGACTAAGCTGTGAAGTCACCTCTCTCGGTATATAATAGGAGTTGCTCACCAAAATGGTTCTTTTATAATGAGGAGTCCTATTCTAAAATGTCACAATATCAGCAAGATTGGCCCCTTATTACCCGATTTTTCAAAGTTGCTAAATTTACCATGTGAGTATATGTTCTTTCACATGGCGCTCTGAAATGGTCGTATTCTTCTTAAAATCGCAGCTCTTAATGATTACTGAAAGAAATCCTTTCCGCTCTCCGCGCTAGCTATTCGCTGTGCGGTCACTGAAAATCAACAGAAGCATAGTTTAAAATTCAATTCCTATTCAACTAGAAACCCTTTTCCTGAGATTACTTTAATCTATCATCTAGACGACCGTGGTTTCTAAGTGATTTCTTAATCTGCTTACCGTTCGTCGCAGTAAAAATCTCATCGTCCGTTCGGTTTGTTCCGTCTCCACCGTAGTCCTGTTGTTTGTGTTTCGTCACAGTCTCCATTTATTGGTCTTTACTTAGCGTCGTACTTAAGTCACATGACCGTGCATTCGACGACAGGTCCTAAATCACGTCCTTTCAGCTCTTTTTCTCGCTGCGAATGTCCTGCGTATCTCCTGCTCATAGAACACTGTCTATCCACAACATCCACACACTCGTTAGTCTGATGAGATTGGGTCAATTGTTGCTCGTACATACTCATATATTTTTCCTGAGTTTTTTTATTTGTTTTTTTTTTACTTACTTCATATCATCTAATACCGAATCTTCATTTGTTTCTTTTTGGTTACCAATCAAATTTTTTTATGATGCACAATTTGTATTCATTTTACAAAGTTCTTTCTATGAACCTGGGGCACGCCTGGTTAACAGTATTGGTTCCCTTCAGCCTCCCCCATCCACCTTTTCAGGGCTAGAAATACCCAGGTCTGCACAGAAGGGCAAAATAATTAAGAAAATAGAAATAACCAAACCAATTTAAAATATAATCAATTACACATCTTTATGATTCTCTATGAAACCCCAATGTCAATGATTGCTATAATGATGAATGTTCAATCCATCTTATGTATATTTAGTTTACCCTGAACGCACATTAACCATCAGTTGAAAAGTGAATAAGGGTTCAGGACAAAGCTTTCATTGTATAGCAAATACAATTAAATCACAATAGCCTGCCCAGACCCATACTAGATTGTGAATGTTAGCAATGCCGCTCTTAGTTAGAATTGTAAACAGTATCCTGCGTCTCTTCTAGATAGGATTGTGAATGTTAGCAATGCCACACTTGGTAGATTTGTGAAGACTGGCCTGCGCCTGCACCAGACCCAGACGGGATTCTGTATGTTAGCAATGCCACTCCGCATTTAGTTAGAATTGTGAACATGTCCCACACTTGGGTGGAGCTGTGAACATTAGTCTGAATCGCATCTGGATAGAAATTGGAATGTAAATGTAACATGCCCCACATTGTTACGCTCACCTGGTCTCTGCGGAGGCGTTGGGGCACGGTTGCAGCCCTCCCTGAACTTGAATCGCCCCCTTCAGGCCTCTCCCTCAGTAGAAAAGCTGTGAGCAGTGGTACGTGGTGATACTGCTCCTATGAATTATGGAAGATAAGCTCTCCGTCCTGCTACTTCTGGCAGGGGCGTGTCGAATGGGATCTAGTTCCTTCACTGATCCCTGATAAGGATTAGTCCAGTCCAGCTGCGACTATGCTTCTCCTTATGATTGGTAAGTCTTTCTTGAGCTCTTGTGATGCTGTTCATTCTCTTTAATGTCTTTATATTTTGCTCCTATTTCTGCCCGCAATAATGTCTCTCTTCTGTTGTCTTCCCTTAGATGGAAATGCGGCCTCAATGCAGCTGTGAGACGCGGGACGCGGCCGGATGGAAGATGGATGCTACCGCAATGTTCGACAGCAGGTAAGTGATGGTTTAAGGAAAGCGCGAAGTATGGCGAAGCGCAACCTTAAACTGACTGTTTTTCGATGTCTAACCTTGTCTTCTGTTTTTTCTTGCAGGCGCTGCTGTCGACAATGGAGTGTGTCGTGCTGCGGTGCAAAGATGAAGATTCCGGCGTTCCGGAAAAAGTGTAAAGATGAATACTTGGTTCGCCGAAGAGATGTACAGGTAAGAACAGCTTCCCCCAGTTGGTAAGTATGCTGGCAGGAAGCAGGATGTCCAGGAAGCAGGATCTTCAAAGGTAAGTCTGACCTCAGGCGACGGTGAGCATTATGCTGCTTGCAAGTGCAGAATAACGCGAAGCGTCTGTCTTGAGGATCGTTAGGGCCGGCTTACCAGCCACACCCTGCCTCTCTTAGAGAGTGAGCATGTGCAAAGGCAATCCATTAGCAGCCAGACCCAAGAATACACTTGGGGCTGCTTAATGGATGGAATGTTCAAGGTTAATGCATCCTGCTTAATGGATGGAATGTTCAAGGTTAATGCATCTGAAGTGCTATGCCCATAATAAAAGCTTTTTGGTGTTAAATGTATGTTCTTGTTTGTTTACTTGTGTTCATGAGCCTGGTGCCAAAGGCGCCAGGACAGTATCCACCCAGGTCTCCTGTGCATGCGACCCCTGCATGCCTGTGCCCCTGACTTCATGACCATGACACACATGTTGCATTATATCACTGTGTACCCTGCTTTCCTGTTCCCCATGCTGTTGCTATATATCCGTATCTGACAGTTGGATGTTCTAGCGGGTTGCGTCCTTTCTGAGGCCGAATTGGGAGTGAAACCAGTGGCACCCTCTTTGGATGGCAAAATTCAGTTAACCAAACCGGCTGAGTTTCGCTTGCTCTCTTGGAACATTGCAGGCTCAAAGAGGAAGCTGGAAACTGTTCTGGTTGTTGAGTTTCTTCATGCCAATGAGGTGATTCTCTTACAAGAAATCTGGGCAATGGAAACTCCACAGCTAGATGGCTTCATATTTTATGGAATTCCGGCCAAGAAAAAATGGAAGGGCAGATGCTATGGGGGCCTAGCCATTTTCATCAAGACCTCATTAAACTGGGGAGTTAAGGTAACGTGCAGTATTATGGATTGTTTGCAGGTGGTTCACCTTTCTACAGCAAGGGGTGAATCGTTCAGCATTATTAATTTTGACAACATTCTGCACATTTCGGAGGTAGATAGATTGATGAAGGTCAAAGGTTTTATGGAGGACCTATTCTCGGCAGAAAGGAGTAGAAATGTTGTATATATATATATATATGGGGCAGCGATTTTAATATTAAAATGGGAATGAGTGGGGTTAAGGATCCCCTTGATCCCCTGGAGGATTTGTCTATGAATATCCCATCTCCACGTATGAGCGATGAAAGGGTTTGCCCAAAGGGATTACAAATGTGTTCATGGCTGGCAGAGTGGGGATTACGAACGGTCAACGGTCGCATGGCCCCGGATATTCCGAGCCAGGTGACCTTTAACAACCATTTGGTCTCCTCAACAATTGACTATTTCTGCATCTCTCTGAGCATCTGGGAACAGGCCCTGAGGTGATTTATGATGTGAAAAGTGATCATCACCATATCTGTTTGGCACTAACAGGATCGCTAGGGGTAGGGACACATTCGGTTGTTGCTCCTTGTCCGGTTGTTGCTCCTTGTCCAGTGAAGGGAGTCTCCGTTGGCTCAAGAAGAATTAAATGGGGGACTATGTTGGAGGAGAAATTGCACTATGAGTCAATTGCGGAGAATGAACCTCTTTTGGCAGGAATATTGGGGGATAGTTTACCACGAAGCTAATTGTAGACAAATTTGTGAAGCTAAATTTACGATAGTAAGTAAGGACAAGGGGAAAGCCCTGCAGAAGGGGTGGTTCGATGAGGCCTGCAGAGGGGCAAAGAGAGGTTTACTGGAGACTCTGATGGACCCAATATCTAGTATAAAAGAGATTTCCCAGGCTAGAGCATATTACCAGAAGGAGCTTAAGAGAAGGAAACAGGAAATTGAGGAGGACTCCTGGGAGGGCTTTCTGAATGTAGTCAAACAACGGGGTCAGAAGGCTTTTTGGGAGTTTGTGAAGGGTGGCTCGGCTGGATGTGGATCGAATGTGGGCAGTGGGACCTATGTAGAGGAACAGGCATGGATAGAGCATTTTGGGAGCCTGTTTGGGGTGGATACCTCTGGGAGCTGGGTCGGTCTGACCTGGAGGAAATTAACAAGGCCATTAATCAACAAGCCCATAATCGGGCACCTGGGCCGGATATGATTCCATCAGATGTGTATCAGGAACCTCTGGACCTGTGGGCACCACTACTAATGGTGGTGTTCAATGCCTGTATGGAAGTCGGTAGCTATCCCCCTTCATGGAAAAGGGCCATTATTTTTCCTATTTTTAAAAAAGGGGATCAGGCAAACCCAAGTGCATACAGACACATTTCTTTGTTGGACTCGTCCTTCAAAATATTTGGGAGAGTCTTGTTAGAACGTATTGAACTATGGTTGTCGGAACATCCAGTGCTTTCAGATATCCAGCTGAGTTTTCGTCTGGGGGTTGGAACTATGGAACAGAGTCTCAACCTGTACCTCATAGTGGCTAACACGGTTTTTAGTAAGGGTGAGCCGGTGTACCTGGCATTCATGGACCTGAGCACGGCTTTTGATAAGGTAGACAGGGCAAAGCTCTGGGCCGTGCTCGGGTCTTAGGGTTGTCCGGGGGATATATTGAGAGTCTTGGTTGACATTCACACCGACAATGAGGCCTGTGTGCGCAGTGGTCCGGGGGGACATTGCACAGCGTGTTTCAGGGTTGGGTGTGGTGTGCGGCAGGGTTGTGTATTGGCCCCAATATGTTTTTGCTTATATATTAATGGCCTCCTACATCTGACTAACATCTTGGCTGATCTTTTGGTTCTGGGGGCTCGGGCTTTTCCAGTATTAGCATACGCGGATGACACCTGGCCAAAATGAGTCAGCAAATTAGTGCTATCTTTCGAATTATGTCAAGGTGTGAGAGTCAGACTCTGGAGGTGATCTCCAAAATCTATGTTGGGCAAGCTAAGGCAGTCACAATGTATGCTGCACCGATATGGGGTTTTCAGAGGGCTGACGAAATACAAAGTAAGGAGAATACATTTCTAAGGAGACTATTGGGCCTCCCGAAACTCTGTGGCCTCTATTTCTATCCATCGAGAATTGGGATTAGAGTTCTGGGAGGATCAGTGGGCACTTGCTCTGACCCTATTTTGTGTGCGATTGTGGGCCAATGAACATGCGTCCCTTAGTCACTTTATTATCCGGTCCGTGTTGGGCAGGGCGGGGTGGCATAGAATCCCGTGGCTCGACTATATTGCTAAAGCCCTGGGTGAGGCTAATCTAAGTGTACTCTTTCCACGAGGGGAACTATTGACAAAAGGAGAGGGAAATAGCTATAAACCTGTGTTGGGAGACCCCTTTGTGAGGAAAAGAATACTTTTAGAGTACGATAATAAATCTGCACAATTACACTCACAGATTAGCAGGCCAGGTGTAATACAACCATACTTAATATGGGGTTCTTAGCGGAAGGATAGATGGCTACTTACTAGGGCGAGGTTCGACTGCCTTCTTTTAAGAGGAAATACTGCAAGCTGAAAAGGGTTCCCGGACTCTGCTGAGTGCCCTGAGTGCGGCCATCACAAAGAAGATCTGACCCATATGTTGTTGTTTTGTACAGGGTACACCGGGATTCGAAAAGCAACTCTGATCCCTGTTCTTAAGAAGGCAGACATCCGTCATTATAAAGTGGCTCTTATTTTTCTTTTGAGTGCCGATTCTGTTCTCACTGCTTGGGCACTGCTCTCTTTTTTGAAGAGAGTGATGTACTTCAGAAAGGGCCTGGTGCAGCTCCAGGGAGACTGAGGCTTTGTTACTGATTGATGGCCCCTAGATGAAACAGGCTGCTATTGTACGGACCCTAAGGTAACTGGGAAGTGGGAAGAATTATTTAAGCAGTACCATGAAGGATATGTTATGGTATATATTGTTGTATGATAAGGCATTTGTATATGATAATAGGGTGGACTTTTTAAGAATTTTGATATTTTGTGGATTTATGTAATGCTGTACTTGTATTTTATGGATATTATTATCCGAAATAAACTTTAAAAAAAATATATCTGTATCGCCCTCCTGTCGCTGTAAGCCCAGCCCCATGTCTCTATGTGACCGTGTGTCACCCTGTTCCCTGCCATCCTGTTCATATGCCTGGTCGCTGGCACTTAAAAGATAACCACCATATCACATCACTATGCTTACTCTCTACTATACACCATCATTCAACTAGAACACCGTTATACCCCTGATTAATTCAGCCTAGCTGTTCACATACATATACAACCTAATAAAATGCAATTAGCCAAGCACATTCCGGCCTAGCTGCTCACATAGGCGTCCTTCAGGCCTAACGCTGCCAGAGCCCAGTCTGGGTGTCCACCCACCGTACTGCACACATCCAACTGATATCTTCAGCACCACACCTAACCCTAGGATGCAGGTAACATCCGACAATTACATCAGCTGCACACGTATCTGGTGCACCTTTTTCTTGAGTGGTTCAGAACTCAGTGATGAAACCAGGGACTAACCTCAATTGCATTAGTTTCCCGGCCATGAACAAAGTGAGATATTACTTGGCTCCCAGTCTGTCCTTGGCCATTGCACAGAGACAGAGACAGGGATCAACTAATATATACACCATTTGGGTCTATTTCATCAAATTTAAAGTTTCCAAAAGCACTTACACTTCTGAAATATGTATTCACTTCCCATGATGTACAGTCAATTGATATACTCTCTACAGTAAGTTCACAAATAAGAGGAGTAGTGATATAATCTGTTCCCCTTTATGGTAAAACTCCCTTGAGAATTATATTTCCCTTTAGCCTTTTACTTACAAAGGAATTTCTTTTCTTTGGCTGTCTCACGGACAGGTGGGTACCCTTTCAAGAACCCGTTCAATTCTGCCCCTCCACAGCCTGGTTTCTCTACATCTGTATTGGACCTGTCTGCTTCCTTTTCCACTGAGAAAGGCTGAGGTTGAACTACATATATGCCTCTCTCACAGTGGTCTGCCAGTTATACAAAATGAGTCCAAAGGAAAGCAAGCTATTCTGTTCTCCTTTTTGTTCTTGTTAATTCTTCTTTCTCTCCCTTCTTCCTGTCAGTCTGTCCCTTAAATCTATGGGTTTTGATTTTTATACATAAGAAACCACTTTAGAGGTGTGCATCATTTCTCTATTTTAATTGGTCAGTCTATGTGATTAGACAGTGATCCAAAAGTACTCCCCTTTGCACTTTTGCACTCATTGGGCATATTAAGGAAGAGTCCAATGGAAGTAATATTCTAACCCAGTTTCCCTCCCATTTGATTTGATGCCATCTTGAATATTGTGATTTTGTAAAGCATTATGTTCCACACATGTGATTTAGTTACTAATCAGTTTGCCAGATCGCTCTCCCTTAGGCGAATCAAATGATGCTAGTGTGATCTCAGCATGACATGTGATGTACATGTGACAGATCTTTGCTTTTTATTCTCTGATCGTTTGACGCAAATATTCTATTTCTCGCTAAGAATATCAGCCTATCTGGCACAGACTCTAGGGTATAGGAATCACTGATGTGCAACTTTTCTGTGCAAAAATGTCTGCATGTGTATAATTTGAAAAAAGGGTATGTGGAAGTAAAGCCCTAATCAGGAATGCGCACAACTGGAATTATGTGAAAGGAAGTTAAGTAGTGGTTGAGCTGCTGTCGTGTAGGTGGTAAGGTGATCTACCACTATCACCTTAAAGTAAGTCAAATTGTTGTGGATTACCATCTGCACAGGCTGCGCTTGGTAACCATCTGAAAACCACTGAATGTGGTGAGTTTGAACAGAATGGATGGGGAAGTAGTCACAAATATGTTCAGCTGGTTTATTAGTTCAAAGAACAAGGTTGTACATTCACAGGTAAAGTATCTCACAGTCAATGTGTTGATTAAATCAAAACTTAAATACAGTAAACGTCTGTGTGTACACCGTTGTGTTTATACAATTGTAAAAGAAAGTGTTTATACTTAAGACACAGTATATTTCCATGTAATGTCAAAACACATTATTTGAAACAGGCTATCTGCCAGGTAGCAATAATCAACTTGTATACAATTGCGAAAAAGTGCTTTGTACTAAAGAAGTGCCATAATCGCATGTAAGTCCTGCCATGTGATGCCAAATGATAACAAGTATTTTATACTAAAGAAATGCCAACACGTGTTTCAAGCAAAAAGGCCGTCCTCAGGGCATACAAATACATTTGCCGTTTGAACTGCTATATAGTTATTGAACAATATTTGTGACTACTTCCCCATCCATTCTGTTCAAACTCACCACATTCAGTGGTTTTCAGATGGTTACCAAGCGCAGCCTGTGCAGATGGTAATCCACAACAATGTGTATAATTTTCATAATTAAAAATACTACTCTTAATATTTATGTTTAAAGTAAGTTGCTACAACACTCCTTTCAAATGATATTCAGGAAAATATGATCCCATATATAAAATTCAAAGATGCACTTTTTTCATTTACTTAACAACATAATAAATAGTAGTTAATTCCCTGGCCTGGCAATGGGCATATAGTGTCAGTCCTTGGAGCTTCAGAGCAGGGCCATGTATGACCCCTGAGAGGCCTGGTTGCCATGGCACTATTGTCAGAATGTTCTTCGAAATTAGGCTGCTCAGAGCCAAATGTTGACACAATTGTCATTCTCTTAAGTGTTTATACTAACTGGCTGTCTCAAATGACAGACTTCATGACTCTACAAGAGTGAATAGTATACTTTGATGGAAAGCCAGTTTAATCATAGCTTTTGATAACCTGGGCAAGTCCAATGTGGGTCCAGGTTTTAGAATATAGTTCTGTATTTTTAGAGAATTGTTGGATAAACACAGTGGCAGATGGAAACTGTTAATGGGCCTCATTTGTTTTATTACCAAGGCCTGCTTTTCAGAACAAAAAGAACATTAGATTGTTTGGTGTAAAGACTCTGTCATAAAGTTTATTGCCCAGCCTCCAGGCCTTGGATTTGTTTCTTTTTGGGAGAACATCTTCTCAGCCCTGCAGCTGTGTCAGAGAAAATGCAATTTTGTTTTTTAGCTAATATTGCTGGTTTCGTGTAGAACTATAACATATAAGTCACATTTCTTCCCCCCTTTTCCACATAATAATGTGTTCTTAAAGTCTCTGCAGGTTTCAATGTATAAGGCTGATACTCAGTCCTGTAAAGAAGTAAGCAGAAATAATGTAAAAAAAAATCCGATTTTCACTTTTTTATAAAATGCTGTGCTTTTTCATCCCAGATTGACTGTTCTCCATTTCATCCAGGGCTGGACTTGGAATTAAACGAGGTCCTGGAAAGATTTTTCAAAGTGGACCCATATTACGCATGTTCTGCAAGCTCACCCTTTTCCTATGGGAACATTTGAAATGCCACACAAAAGAGGCCCAAGGTGCAGAGGCCTACAAGGAAATCCAGAGTTCCCTATAGGCCAATCCACCATTGAGTTCATCCAGATTGCCATATACTTTCACGTAGCTGAAAAGATTCCTTTGGACCTTGTCATTTACTGTGGACAAATTCATTTTTGTTGTAGATGGTCTGCTGACATCACAACATTTCCTTGCATGTGTTTCTTTCAAATGTTTTGCATAGAATACAGTTCACATATTTATTTTTCGATGTGGAATTTTCATTTTCTTCTTTTCTTCTGTATAGATTTCCCTACAGCTATGCTACGGAAAGCAAAATGGTGGGCCTAGTGGAGGTACTGTTGGTGATTAACCAAATAAAGACAATTAAAAGAGACTTAGAGAAGAAAATAGAGAAGAAAATAAAAAGTAATCCTGAGTTGACAGCCCGTTCGTTGATACCCTAGAAAGAGGTGTTCTATCCAGATAGCAACCCAGAGGTCTATTCAGAGAGAAAAGAGAGATGTTAACACATGGGTGTGTTCTTTACCAACTGCGCAGACAACACCCAGTTAGTCATAGAAACAACAGGCGACTACACAACCAACTCTGCAACCCTTTCAACAATATACCATTAAATTGCAGATTGGATTTCATCTAATTGGCTCTGCCTCAAGACAGAGTTACTGATGTTTGGTTAAAAGGATGTGCGGGCAAGTCTAAGTACTGCCTATACAAGTTTCCAAATAGGCTTGAGTTTCTTTCTCATCCAGAGTAAGGTAAAACCCCTAGGTATCCATCTGGAGGCCTCTTTAAACTCTGATGCCTATGTCAATCAATTGACAAAAAACTATTCCCTTCACCTTCTTAAAAACATTTGCCCATACATCACCAGCAATCATTGCCCGAGCCACCGTCTTATCTAGGCTGGATTACTGTAATTCATTACTAATTGGAGCCTCATATAACCAACCTAAGGAAATGCCAAGTGCTACGCATTGTTAATAATCTCACCAGGTGGGAGCACACCTCAAGCCACAGAATAAATCTACATTGGCTACCAATCCAGGAACATATTAATTTTAAAGCAGAATTAATTGTTCACAAATGTGTGTATGGAGCAGCACCCTTCTACCTGAAATCTCTGACACCGCAGTACTGTCCAACCAGAGCATTACAGTCCGCTAATAAAAAGCAGATCATATGTCTGAAGTACAAGCGTGAAAACGGCTTGGGGAGATCCTTCCAGTAAAAGCAGCAACATTCTGGAACTCCCCCCTCCTCAGTGACAGGGCAACACAATTCAAGAATTTTCAGGAAAGCCTTAAAACACTGCTATTTAAGTAATCCCTCTCCTCCTGTAATTCCTTGTTTTAGTCCTGTATCTTCATGTTCTGTTCTTATGTGTATGGATATGTGTACTGTGTGAAAGGGACTGGTGGGCCGGGGTGGAGTTTGTGTTCATTTTCACATTTTAGAGCAACTTATGCTACGTTATGCTATCAGTCGTTTATGCTCCCCACATCACCATCACTGTGGTCTTAAAGCGCCAAGACGTGTGCATGTAGAAGTCACCCTGATTCTTCTCTGCTCTTTTCTCCTCTGTTATGACATGCTCTCTTGATTCTCTATACACTCTTTCACCCTTCGCTGCCTGGCATAAGCCTCCCTAGTCTAGTTAACTCCTTCCTTGGCATTTTCTCACACCTACATTCACAAATTGGAAAGACATTGCAAGAAATCTCACACTCCTGCCCATCTCGCTGTACTTTCGTCTCTCTACCCCTCTTATGATCTTGATCTTTTGCACGCTTAACAACTCCATGGCCAATCTCTTATTACTTCCCCTTCCCCTCACCCTCACAGTCATCTCAGTATTCTTCATCTACCTTTTAGTTGCGGAACCCTGATCCCCTTTTGAATTCCTCACCCTCGACCTTGTCTTTGCCTCATACTTTACATTTAGAATTGATCATTTGTATTCCCCATTTCTCCTCTGCCTCTCAAAAACACTGTGCATTCCCAACTGTCTCTGCGCACTCGACTGAAAGTTCTCTTTTACATGTCACGTATTTCCTGACTTGTACCTGTCACTCTCTTTCTGTTCTCCAAGCTGCCACTTTTATGCTGATGATTTCCAAATGTTTGCTTCCTTCCTTTTTGTCACTGATCAACTTCACGCGTCTTTCTCTGACTGTCTTCCTCCGCCATGGAAGCTCTGGATGCTTGCCCATTCTCTTGACCTAACCTCATCAGCATTAGAAATTCTCTACTGTCGCTCACCATCTCCTCATACATTTCTCGCCTTATTCAAATTGAGAATATAATATTTGACTCTAGATGCAGTTAGAGTCGGTTGTGGTGTAAGAAGTATGTACGGTAGGTCATGCTAAGCGATTGCAGAATGTTTTCCACTACAGGGAATGCAGAATGCTGCCTTTCACGGTTACGTAGGGTCTTGAATCTAGCCACGTATTGATAGCTGGATGCATGCAGAATATATTCACCATAATTTATCAACCCAGATGTTTTAGAATTTTGCCGAATGTACCAATTCCAGGCTTCCATTTAATTTATTATAACCAATGCATTTTTCCTCTCGCACTCCATGCTTTTGGAATTATCCAAAGGCGTGGCCACACTCAGGCACGAATCCTGTTTCGCATACAACTGAAATGAGACTTTCAAAAACACTTCTGCCAGAAGGCTGTAGCTACCGTTCACGACAAAAATGTGACCGGTAACTACACACATAACTGACTACCCTCCTTCACATCTCTTCAAGCTTCTTTCGCCGGTGTAGATCTCTCCACCCATACACATGCGAATTAGTAACAGGTGGCTAACAGGGACTCAGTCAAGCCCTCATAACCGTTAATGGCCATTATGCACACACACACATACTAGCACCTCCTAACTTTCCCACACTTCGGTCTTCAGTTCCTCCGAGGGCTTTCAACCTATAGAGAGAGCATTGAGACCATATCCATGGTGAAAGGCGCTATAGAAATGACGAAAAGAAATTAAATTAACATTTTCCTTCTAATTCTCGCTCTCCCTTCCCACTGCAATCTCTGCATTTTTTTATTCTCTGCTCTCTTACCTCTTACATTTTTTTTTTCTTGTTCCTGCCACTTTTACTTCACATCTTCTGCAGCATCCTTTTCTTAACCGTTCTGCTAGTAAGAGTCTTTTGTGCTGGACTTTTCATATCTTGACGAGTGCTCCTCACGTCTTCCTGGGTCTAGACCAATTTTACCAAAAATAAATGGGCGCAATGACCAAAAGTTCTAAAAATGCTACCACCAAAGGTTCGAACACCAAAAGTTCGAACCTTTGGTGGTAGCATTGTAAAAAAAAAAAACGGGGCTGCGGGTGTGTCCCCCGCATCGCCCTGCTCACTATACTTCATGGTATAGTGAGCAGGGGAGGCGGGGGACTCCCCCCCAGCAGTCTGTTTTAAAAAAAAACGAGGGCTGCTGGGGTGTCCCCCGCAACCCCTCGCTCACTATACTTTATGGTATAGTGAGAGGGAGCTGCGGGGGACACCCCTGCAGCCTTCCGTTAAAAAAAAAAAGAAAAGAAAAGGACCCTGTGGCACCGGTTCCCGATCACAGAAGTGAAAGGGAACTGGTGCCGCAGGGAACCCAGCGTGAAGATGTATTTATTTATTTATTTATTTATTTCATTTGTTACACGCCCAGACCCTCGGGTGTCACGGCGTGGTTATAAAACAGATGAAATTAATCAAAACATCATTACATTGGTTACATTCCATTATTAGTGGACAGTTGTTGCAAAGAAACAAATTACAAATATTCACAATAATATGCAGTGGTACGGAATCCTGTCTTTAGGTGCTAATATTGGTAATAGCCAGGTTTTTAGCAGTTTCTTATAAACCGAGAAGGAGGATTCTTTTTTGATATTAATGGGTAGGGTGTTCCAGTGTTTGGGTGCTAGAGTGGTGAAGCTGCTACCCCCCGCTCTAGTGGTTTTGAAGCGAGGGAGGGCCAGGAGGAATTTGTCATTAGATCTTAGTGATCTCCTATCAACTTTGGGGTGTAGAGTATTGTTGAGATAGATAGGTCCTTTTTGGTCAGGCATTTGTGTGTGATACATAATGTTTTGAAGATAATTCTGGCTTTGATGGGGAGCCAGTGGGCATCTTTCCTAGTCTTGGAGATATGGTCTGATTTTTTTATGCCTAGAGCTGCCCTCAAGACTTTGTTTTGCAGTAGTTGCATTTTGGCTAAATTAGTGTTGGATGTGCCTAGTAGTAATACATTGCAATAGTCCAATTTCGATAGGAGCAGTGCTTTGGCTAAGGTGAGGCAGTTAGCTGGGGTCAGAAATTGTCAGCTGAGAGCAATTAATTTGGAGGTGTAAGCCGTTGAAGAGGCGAGCGCGTTGATCTGTTTAGTCATGGTCAGGCTGGCGTCAATGTACACGCCCAGTGTTTTGACTTGCTTCAGCACAGGAATATTGGTACCATCGATATTGATGGTTGAGTGTTCTGGGTGAAGGGTTGCTATTTTGGCTGGAGATCCTACGATGAGGACTCGTTAAGACATGGGCTATTTAGTGCCATCCAATTTTGTATGATGGCGTACATTTTATCGATTGTTACGGCGTCCTGGTCATAGTTGCCTGTGAGAGGTATAAGAATCTGGGTGTCGTCCTCAAAATTTGTGTATATGACACCCATATCGTCTAGTGCTGAGAACAAAAGTTTGGTTTACGCGTTGTACAACATAGCGGAGAGGCAGGAGCCTTGGGGCACTCCTATGGGGACTGGGATGGGGTTGGCCGTTTCTTTGCCTATGGACGCTCTAGAGGTGCGGTCGGTTAAGAAAGATTTCACCCAAGCAGTGGCTTCACTAGAGAAGTTAAACTCAAGGGCGAGTGAGTTGCATAGTTTGTCATGGTCCAGCAGGTCAAACGCGGCTGAGAGGTCCAACAGCAGGAGAATGCAGTTTCCCAGAATCTCTGGTGGCATCCATCTGGATTTTGAGGTCCAATAGTGATGTTTCAGTGCTGTGGTTAGGCCTGAACCCTGATTGTCTGGTGCCGAGGAGCTGGTTAGATTTCAGGTGGGTTTGAATTTGGTTATAGGCTAGTTTGTCAGTGATTTTGAGTAGAAACGGAACCGTGGTTATGGGGCGATAATTAGTTGGAATGGTGGGGTCTAGATTTGTTTTTTGTAGAAGCGGGGTAACCCTGGCTTCTGTATTGGAGTTAAAAGAGGCATTGACAAATTTGGTGATGATAGGGGTCAGAGTAGAGGGACAGGCATTGACTAGTTTGGCTGGGACAGTGTCTCCTTTGCAGTTGGACACTTTTAGTTTGGAGATCGTGTCAAATACCAGATCTTGGGTGACGGGTGTGAATTGGAACGGAGGGTTAGAGTTGTCACTGGATGAGGCACAGGGGTTAGGGATGGGGGAGTTTTTAACTGCTAGGAGGAGTCTTTTAGGGTTCATTTTATTTTGCAGCACAGCAATTTTGGAGGCAAGTGCCTCTTGTATGGTGGTACACCATTCTTTGCTCGCGTTGGTGGGTGTGTCAGTCGGCAGGGGATTTTCAAGTTCTCTGAGGATAGAGAAGAGCTCCTTGGAGTCTGATGCTGCATTACTGATGCGAGCATTGTAGTCGTTAGCTTTATGGGTGATGATAGCTGTTTTGTAGATGGTATTGGCGTGTTTGAAGGCTTTGGCTGAGTCAGGGGAGGGGTGTTTATTATGGACATGCTCGAGAGAGCGTTTTTTCCTTCTGAGGGCGACTAGTTCCTCGTTGAACCAGAAGTTAGATTTTTTATTGATACGTCTTAGTTTGGTGGTGACTGGTGCTATAGTGTCAATCGCTGTGGAGAGGCATTTGTGGTAGTGCTCGGCGATGGTGGTAGGATCGTTGCTGAGGATAGAGTGGAATCTAGCATTTTGTTCAAAGTGGGGTCAAGGTTCTCCACTGTGAGCTTTTTAGGATTTCTACTTTCAATGGTGTCCATGATTTTGTTCTTTGGCGGGCAGGGATCGTCACTAGTGATAGTGAATTCTATACAGTAGTGGTCTGTCCAGCTAAGTGGGGTAATCGGGCCTATAGTGATTTTGGTGTTGAGGGTGAGGATCCAGTCCAGGGTTCTGCCCTCGGTATGGGTGGGGACATTGACGTATTGGCAGAAGTTCATGTCATTAAGTGCCAAGAGAAGGGAGGTTGCTTTAGTGTCTTGGTCATCATTGAGGCCAAGATTCCAGTCACCAATGATGATACATTTCGTTTTGCGTTTAAGGATGGGCACCAGTATTAGTGGGATGTCTGTTTCTGGGTGGCTATTGGTGCTGGGGGTTCTATAGATGACCACTATGTTAACTGTGGTGTTTTCATTAAAAGTTAGTTTCGCGAGCAGTAGTTCGTATCCTGCGATTATTTCGATGGAGCTTGATCTTAATTTGATGGCGTTTTTTGTTATGATGGCAACACCGCCTCCTAGGGAGGTGGTTCTGTCTGATCTGAGAATAGTGGGATGGCCAATGCTAGCAAAGGACCTGAAGATTGATGTAGCCAGGTTTCCGTGATTACGAACAGGTCTAGGTCGAGTTCGATGATGAGGTCATGAATTTCGATGGCATGGGCTCCTAGGGATCGGGCGTTGATAAGTGCATTTTTTAGACTAATGAGAGGCTTGGGGTCCTTTATCGGTGCGTTCTTAATTGGTAGACTACTGGGCTCCGTATGTTTTCTTGAGGTTTTGGTTGCTATAAAGTGAGTTAGATTGCGGTTTGTTCCGGGGGCCATAGGTTTGGGTGGTCTAGGTGGCTGGGTCCTGGTAGTGGGATTGTGGTGGGGTACTTTGGTGCGTGCTCTTAGTCGGGACGTTCTCTCGTGTCCTGAGATAGGGTGTGTTTTTTCGTTGCCTGAGAGTTTGGGGAGTGCGAGTAGATTGTTAAGGAGGGTTGGGGTCGAGCAGTGTTCCTCATTGGTTGCGCAGGGGCCCTTGGGACTCAGAGTGAGATTGGAGAAGGACGGGAATGGAGGTGTGGTTGGGAGGAAGGGGGTGGGACAAGGGATAGGGTGGTGTCTTGGGCGGGCCAGTTTGGTGAGCCCGTTGCTGAGGGTGAGGAAGTGGTTGCCAGTGCAGGGGGTGTCTGCTTGGACAAGGCGGAAGGGGAACATGATGATCAATATCCAGCCTATCATAGCTGAGAAAATGGGAGTTGGGTGAGGCAAGGCTGGGCTTGCTTTGTCTGCACAAATTAGGCTAAGTACCATTGTCACACATAAAACAACCATAGGCTAGAAGCGATTGTCCTAGGTAGGGCGCACATTAGACTGAATACAGTTGTCACCAGTAAGATACCAGTAGGCTGAAAGCAATAGTCCTAGGTGGGGCGCAATTTAGGCTAAGTACCATTGTCACACATAAAACAACAATAGGCTAGAAGCAATTGTCCTAGGTGGGTGTAACGCTCACCTGATATCCACGGGGACGTCACTCAGCCTGTTCTGACCTCTTACGACCTTGAACCCTTCCCTGGAGGCTATTCGACTGGAGACTGGGCCTGAAACACAGGTTTGGTAGAGTCTAACTCCCTATTGTCTCTGTGTGCTTGAACCCCTTCTTCCCCAGGGTCCAACCCTTCCCTTTGATCCACAGCTCACCTTGTTTTCTTGGATAGTGTGCTCTCCGTCCTGCTTTCAGCGCAGGGGCGCGTTGATTGATGCAGGCTCGTTGCTGCCTAGTTACTTCACTGGCAAGAGTCCGACAGGTAAGTATAATGAGTCTTTTGAACAGTTCTCTAACTTCGTTTCTTTCCTTCCTTAGATGATGGCTGGAGTCTGGGGATGGCGGCGTGCTGCTGAGATGAGTAGCGCTGAAGGTGAGTGAGAGCGTGATGCGCGATGCACCCCTTTCGTATTTGCATTGAACTGAGTTCTTTTTCTGCGTCTTTTAGGTGCTGCAACGTTTTCAGTGTGGATGTCGGTTATGAAGAACAAATGCGGTGGGTAAGCGCGGTATGCAGCGCCTCTAGATGTTTCCACGTCAACCTGGAGTGTCTTTTCCCTCTTGCAGATGGATGAGAAGTTCCGGAGACAGAGGTCCCCCCAGAGAGGCTGGGATTCAGGTAAGCGTTTGAAGCTCGTACAGTATTTAAAAATAAGCGAAGATTTGCAGAATGCTTACTAATGCCTTTTTTCTGTTCTTTTCCCTTTTCCTTAGGAAGCGGCGTGCCGGGATGGAATGACACCGCCGAAGATGCCCGCAGAACAGAAGGAGCGATGAATGATGGGCAGAAGCGCCGCAAGGTAAGGCTGTTCCTAACAGTGTTCTTGTTCTTGCAGGAGCTGAGCGCAGAAGAAAGATGCAGGCCTACTGGAGACCGATCCGAACACGGTGAGTGTCACGCTGCAGGTGCAGAAAACGCAAAGCATGCTTCTCAGCCTGGGTGTGGCTTAAATAGTCTCTGGATATCCCAAGTGTCTCTGGGCCGAACCACACCCAAAAGACTAGACCGCACATGCAGTTCTGGGAACCGAAATATGTGGGGGCATCCATCTTGTCCCCATCAATGCACTACAAGTCCAATCCACAATGTTATCCTATGGGAGTGAGTGAGTCTGGTGCCACAAGCGCCAAGTTGACTCCAAGTGAGTCTTTCGAGGGATGGCCCTTGAGGGCCATGTAGGTGATCGTGGCCTGGCTCCAGCCTGACATCTTGGAGGGCTGGGGACATGAGGGGCAGGAATCATGACAGCACTTCCCCCCAAGGCCCCTCTCAAGGTGGCTTTTCTGTCTGGTCCTGGTTTAGTTGGATGGTTTTGATGAAATCGTCTAAGCAAGCGAGGTGCATGGATGTACTCACAAGGCTCCCATGTCCTGTCTTGTGGACCATACCCCTTCCAGTCTACTAAGTAGTATAATTTGGATCTGACATACTTTGAATCTAGGATGTCCTTGACTTCAAATTCTGGCTCCCCGGCGACTACTACTGGCTGCGGTGACGTTGCTACACGGGTCCCAGGTTGAACAGGTTTAAGGAGAGACACGTGGAACACAGGATGAATCTGCATGTTTGACGGCAAACAGAGGTGACGGTGAATGGACCCAGGTATCTTGGACGGAAAGTTCGGGCTCCTTTAATGGACACGTGTTTAGACGCCAGCCAGACTTTGTCTCCCACTTGGTAGTTGGGGGCCTTTGCTCGGTGTTGATCAGCATACTTCTTTTGGCGATTCTTAGCTTGAAGTAGGTGTTCAGCTGCCCTTTTAAAGGTTTGAGAAATGGTCGTGTGCAAGGTTTTGACTGCTGGCATTTCTAGGGTTGTAGGAACGTCCAACTCAGAAGTACGTGGGTGCCTGCCATACATGGTATAAAAGGGTGTCTGCCCAGTGCTGGTGTGTAGGGAATTATTATAAGCATATTCAGCTATCCATAATAGGTCGAACCAGCTTCCTTCAGCTTGGTGTAACATGCAACGCAGATACTGCTCGAGCTTCTGATTTGTCCTCTCAGTTTGACCATCCGTTTGTGGATGGTGACTGGTAGATAGCTGGATGTCGATCTGGGCCATAGAGCAGCATTTTCTCAAGAAGTTAGATACGAAATGAGTACCTCGGTCTGAGACCAAAACTGAAGGAAACCCATGGAGCCGTACGATGCCTTCAAGAGATACCTTTGCCAGAATGGAAGCATTTGGGAGCCCCTTAAGAGGAATGAAATGTGCCATTTTTGAAAATAGGTCCACGACCACAAGAATAGTGTTAAACCCTTGACTGTGTGGTAAGTCAGTAATAAAATCGAGGGACAACGTGTGCCAGGGTGCTGGTGGGATTTCAATGGTTTTAATAGCCCAGCCGGTTTCTGCTTGGATGACTTGTTTTGAGCACACACTATACAAGATAGGATGAATTGGATAATGTCTTTACGCCACGTGGGCCACCAATAATTTCGTTTTACCTTGGCTAGGGTTTTAGCGATTCTGGGGTGGCCCTCGATCAAGGAATCATGATAACCGGACATGACTTGTTCTCGTAGTTCTTGGTTTGGTAAGAATGAACGATTCCTAAAGTAGGGCAACTGATCTTTTATCATGTAATGTTCTCCTTGTGCACTCCACACTTGTAATTGCTGCAGACTCATCAGGTTTTGGATTTCTTCATTTAATTCTGTGATTCCTAGGAGCTTGTCACTCACGATGATTGCTATTGGGTCAGGGGTCTGATACCCTTGCTCTTCCACCCCCATACGGGAAAGGGCATCGGCCTTCTGTTTTTCACCCCTGCTCGAAATGTAATCACGTAGTCACATTCAGCAAAATAAAGAGCCAATGTAGTTGTCGTGAGGATTGGGCCTTTGCCGTTTTTAGGTACTGGAGGTTCCGGTGGTCAGTTATTACGGTGATTGTGTGTCTGGCGCCCAAAAGATAGTGCCACCATGCCTTAAAGGCTGATTTAATGGCCAGGAGTTCTTTGTCTTTAATAGCGTAATTGAGTTCAGGGGGTGTGAATTTACACGACCAGAAGGCAACAGGGTGTAACTGGCCCATTTCGGGGTCCTTTTGTGAGAGGACGGCTCCTATAGCCATGCTTGAGGTGTCCGTTTCCACCAGGTATGGGAGATCAGGGCGAGGGTGGCGTAAGATTGGGGCAGATGTGAATCTTGCTTGAGTTCCTGGAAAGACTCCTCGGCTTCTGTTGTCCACTGGAACTTTTTGTTGCTTTTCCTTAGTAATGACGTGATGGGATGCACGATTTGCGAAAATCCTGGGATGAAACGGCGGCAGAAGTTTGCAAAACCCAGCTTACTTGGAACCCCCTTGAATGAATTTGGGGATGGCCAGTTCAGGGTAGCATCTACCTTGTGTACATCCATTCGGATTCCATTCGGGCTGCGAATAAAGCCCAGGAATTCCACCTCGGAGACGTGGAATGAACACTTTTCGAGCTTGGCGTAGAGCTGATGTTCACAGAGTGTCTCCAATACGATCGGACGTGTTTAACGTGGTCCTGCTTTGATGCGGAATATACTAGGATATCGTCAATGTACACTAGAGCACAGACATCAATCAATTCCCGTAGGACATTGTTCATGAAGTATTGAAATGCAGCAGGCGCGTTGCAAAGGCCAAAGGGCATTACTTGATATTCGTACAAGCCATATTTGGTGCGTAAAACGGTTTTCCATTTGTCCCCCTGTTTTACGCGAACAAGGTGATATGCCCCCCTCCGGTCTAGTTTTGTGCAGATTTGGGCATCTTTGACTTGATCAAGCAATTCAGGGATCAGTGGCAGGGGGTAGCGATTTTTTACGGTAATCTGGTTCAGTGTGCGATAGTCGATGCACGTTCGCAAGTCCCCCTCCATTTTGGTACGAAGAATCGAGGACTGGCTGCTGGAGACTTCGAGGGACGGATGAACCCGTTGGCCAGGTATTGCTCAAGATAGGCCTTCAGGTGCTGGTTTTCTGGTTCCGTGAGTGCGTAAATTCGCCCACAAGGGATTTGTACGCCGGGTATCAGGTCGATTTGGCAATCGTATGGTCTATGCAGTGGCAGGGTATTAGCCTGTTCTTTCTGAAAGACATCTTGAAAGTCCTGGTATTCACTTGGTAGGGTGCCGATTGCCACAGTCGCAAGCATGGAGGGTCTGGTGTCTATTGGTTGGTTCTCTTGGCGATAACATGTGTGGGCGCAAGTCTCGGGAAAAGCCAATTCTTTTGCTTGCCAATCGATTCGAGGATTGTGAGCTACCAACCATGGCATTCCCGAAATCAACCGGAACTGTGGTGCCTTAATGAGGTCAAAAACGATAGATACTTGGTGTCCATCCTGGCACAGAAGGGTTAAAGCAGCAGTGCATTGGGATACTGGACCAGAAGCTATTTCCGTGCCATCGACAGTTGTAACAGTGTCGGTGGTTGATTTAGGGCATAAAGGAAGCCCCATCTTTGCCGTAAGATCCTGGTCGATGTAATTCCCAACGGCTCCACTGTCTATGTACTGTGTGCATCCGAGATGGTTGTTGGTGATTGATCAAGGCTACAGATAGTGCAAAGTGGGAGGTCTGTAGTTCGCTTTCTTCGCTCGACAAGTGGACCCCTACACTTGCCGGGCTGGGGAGTTTTCCGATTCCTTGATGGTATCTTCCTTGTCGATGGCCCCTACCGTCCTCCTCGGTGGCTTCACAGGACACTCTTTAAGGAAATGACCTGACCTTCCACAGTACAGACATAACTGCTGCTGTCTCCTTTTATCCCTTTCCGCTTTAGTCAAGGGGGATCTGACCCCCCCGATTTGCATTGGTTCTCCTGAACCTTCCGTTGTT
This sequence comes from Ambystoma mexicanum, assembly GCF_040938575.1. NCBI lineage: Eukaryota > Metazoa > Chordata > Amphibia > Caudata > Ambystomatidae > Ambystoma > Ambystoma mexicanum. The sequence continues at coordinate 529,903,451 of NC_090938.1, read as the reverse complement.
CAGGCAGCATTGTCCTTTGAACGCACATACATAGGGCGAGGGTCCGGTCTGGTTCGATCTGCTTTCCGGTCCTGCAACCTACGATCCAGTTGAACAACAAGGTCAATGAATTCTGAGCAGTCTTTCCGGGGGTTCACTACTTGTGCGAGAACATCCTTGAGCTCCCCCCACAACCCCTGATGAAATAATGTGCTTCTCTTCTCCACTGGCCATTCTGCTTCAACTACGAGTCTATTGAACGTGGCTATGTATGTTAATAGGTCTTGATTCCCTTGGCGTAGGGACAGAAGTTTGTTGTCTAATGCCTGCCCATGAGTACGACGGGCGAACAGCTTTTCCATCTCTTGCTGAAAGCCCCTGAAGTCATGCAGCAGAGGATCGTCTTGGGTCACCAAGGGTACAGACCAGTCCGCGGCGCTACCACTCAGGTAGGATAGCACAAAAGCGACCCGTGATTGGTCATTCGGAAAGGCCCCTGGCCTACAAAGGAAGTGCCGGTGGCACTGGTTCTTGAACGTTGCAAACCTCTTGGGATCCCCCTAAATCGTTTGGGCGGGGCCAAGGGAATTGCCCCAGGAAGGGTTATCTGAACGGGATTGGCTGATGGCGCTGGCATCAAGGGCACGCTTCCCGGCAATGGTGCATGCCCTGTTTGTGACTGGAGAAGTTGCTGGCTTAAATCTTCAGTGCGTTCTTTGGCTGCTATCAGCTCTCTCCTCAGGGTGTTGGTCACCTGCCTGGCTGCATGTACTTCGGAACGTAGCTGCCCCAACATGTGGGCTAATGGATCGGTTTCTGACGTTTCCATGACGCCCAGGTGGATTTTGATGTGAGGCTTTGCATTCTGTAACGCTCACCTGGTATCCACGGGGACATCACTCAGCCTGTTCTGACCTCTTACTACCTCGAACCCTTCCCTAGAGGCTATTCGACTGGAGACTGGGCGTGAAACACAGGATTGGTAGAGTTTAACTCCCTATTGTCTCTGTGTGCTTGAACCCCTTCTTCCCCAGGGTCCAACCTTTCCCTTTGATCCACAGCTCACCTTGTTTTCTTGAATAATGTGCTCTCCATCCTGCTTTCAGCGCAGGGGCGCTTTGATTGATGCGGGCTCGTTGGTGCCTAGTTACTTCACTGGCAAGATTCCGACAGGTAAGTATAATGAGTCGTTTGAACAGTTTTCTAACTTCGTTCCTTTCCTTCCTTAGATGATGGCCGGTGTCCGGGGATGGCGGCGTGCTGATGAGATGAGTAGCGCTGAAGGTGAGTGAGAGCGTGATGCGCGATGCACCCCTTTCGTATTTGCATTGAACTGAGTTATTTTTCTGTGTCTTTTAGGTGCTGCGACGTTTTCAGCGTGGATGCCGGTTATGAAGAACAAATGCGGTGGGTAAGCACGGTATGCAGCGTCTTTAGATGTTTCCACGCTAACCTTGAGTGTCTTTTCCCTCTTGCAGATGGATGAGAAGTTCCAGAGACAGAGTTCCCCCCAGAGCGGCTGGGATTCAGGTAAGCGTTTGAAGCTCGTACAGTATTTAAAAATAAGCAAAGATTTGCAGAATGCTTACTAATGCCTTTTTTCTGTTCTTTTCCCTTTTCCTTAGGAAGCGGCGTGCCGGGATGCAATGACACCGCCGAAGATGCCCGCAGAACAGAAGGAGCAATGAATGATGGGCAGAAGCGCCGCAAGGTAAGTCTGTTCCTAACAGTGTTCTTGTTCTTGCAGGAGCTGAGAACGATGCAGGCCTACTGGAGACCGATCCGAACACAGTGAGTGTCACGCTGCAGGTGCAGAAAACGCGAAGCATGCTTCTCAGCCTGGGTGTAGCTTAAATAGTCTCTGGATATCCCAGGTGTCTCTGGGCTGAATCACACCCAAAAGACTAGACCGCACATGCAGTTCTGGGAACCGAAATATGTGGGGGCATCCATCTTGTCCCCATCAATGCACTGCTAGTCCAATCCCCAATGATATCCTATGGGAGTGAGTGAGTCTGCTGCCACAAGGGCCAAGTCTGACTCCAAGTGGGTCTTTGGAGGGATGGAGAGGCCCTTGAGGGCCATGTAGGTGATCGTAGCCTGGCTCCAGCCTGACATCTTGGAGGGCTGGAGACATGAGGGGCAGGAATCATGACAATGGGGCACAAATTAGGCTAAATACAGTTGTCACCAGTAAGATACCAGTAGGCTGAAAGCAATAGACCTAGGGGGGGCCACAATTTAGGCTAAGTAACATTGTCACACATAAAACAACAATAGGCTAGATGCAATGGTCCTGCATGGGGCACGGAATGCGCATCACTACTCGCGTACTGGCTAGTGATAGGGGTGACTATTGACAGGCTCAGGTAATGGCTGGGTCTCAGCTAATATTTTTCAGTTTGAATAAGACACAGTAACATGAGTAGGCAGGCAATAGATTATTGAATTCGAGTGTAATGCGCATAATGCACAAGATTGTGGGGCTGGCACAAACAGAGGGACACATCGACTACATCTATGACAGGCAGCTATAGTTGCGGCAGTAGTACAGGGTGCAGGTTAAACAGTGTGTGGATCATTTCTCAGGGCAGGCAAAGGCCAGCGAAGTTCAAATGCGCATACAAAAGTTCGTTTACAGGCGAGTTCAAAGGAGTTGCCGCATGTAAGTTCAAGACGGTTATTTTTTTGAACATAGCATACTGTAAAGTGGACTAGGGCTAGGTGCCATGAGGCACGTTAGCCGATCATGGGCAGGTATGGGGTGGTAAGCGATAAGTAAAAGAGTCAGATATTTGGAAACCTCATATTCTCATGCTCTTACGTTTGGCCTGGGTGGTGTTCGCGGCGTCAGTGCAGCTGCAGAAAGTCTCCGGCTCGGCGTGGGTAATGGGTCTGGCTGTACGGTCCAGGCGAGGTGGGTAGGCGGATGCAGAGGAGGCAAGAATCGTGGCTCTGGGCTCGAGCGGCTCCAGACAGGCTCACGACAGGGTACACTGCCTTGTGTAGTGTGCCTTTGGGAGTGGGCCGGCTTAGAGCCTGCCGGCTCTCTATTGGACAACAAATAGGGACTGTTGGCCAATCGAAGTCGGATGCTGGTCCTGGTGTGTTTTTACACCCGGGACTCGCTGGTTAGAAGGCGGTCGGCCATTTTGGAGCAGATAACGGCCTCGTGGTCAGCAATGGTGCTGGCTGCACTCCAGTGCTGTAGGGGCCAGATCAGGAGTATACAAGCACCTCTACCAGGTGCCACGCAACAAAAAGCAATGTAGCAAGGGTCCGTGAGTGAAGAGGCGATTTTCAATTTAAAATACTGCACCGGTAATAATGCAGGTGAAGGAGGGGCAAGGGCCCTACCTGGCTCTTGATGAAGGTAAGTGGGGTTTGTTTATGTTGGGGTGTGGGTGGGGGGGTGCTGATGGTGTGGGTGGGTGGGTGTTTTGGGTGTGTTGTGTGTGTGGGTGTGAGTTTGTATGTGTGGTCGCATGAGAAAGGTGCAAACTTTTGGTAGTTTGCACCTTTCTCATGCGAACGTTTCGCCTGCGGTACTTTCAGCCGTGGGCAAATCACTGCAAATCTCTTCCTGGCCTTCCTGTCTAGGCTCTCACTCCACTCTCTTTTTAACGGTGCCATTTGCCTTCTGTTTTTGCTCCCTCCTCTCTCATTCTCTAGCTGCTCCTTGTTGGGTTTCTCTTCCTGCTCTCCATTGCTGTTGCTCCCCTTGTATGATCTGTAAATGCACTCATGCCCTTGCACCTTCGTATCTTCTCGTGTCTCCATGTACTCTCTTATGTTTTCCTCATCTCTCCTTCTACTCTCTGTTTCCTGCTCATCTTCGCGTTGACACCTACACGTTGGAATGCTCCTCCATAGGCTATGAGCTCAGCCACTGCACTTGCTTCTCTTCGATCCTCTTTCAAATCTCATCTTCGGCATGCCTCTCTTTCCCCCATGCAAAGAAAGTATGTATTTTGCAGAGTTGCTCACATCTATGTTGCTGCTGCTTTTTGTAACCACAGGACAGCTCTGTAGCATAAGGGATTTAGGGCCCGATTCATGGAACGTTTTCCTATGGGATTGTGCCATTATAAAAAACTTCCATGAATCAGACCCTTAAACATTCAAATAAAGCAGGGTTGTCCAACTCCAGTCTTCAAGGGCCGGAAACCTGGCAGGTTTTCAGGATATCCCTCATTAATATTCATGACAAAAATGTGCATACATTTAGAATCATTGTATGCAAATATATCTCATGAATATTAATGAGGGGTATCCTGAAAATCCAACATGGATCCGGCTTCTAGGCCTGGAGTTGGACAACCCTGAAATAAAGGATCAGAATTCTTACATTTCTCTTTTTCAAACAGAGGAATGTAAAAGTAGCAACAGACAATGAGGAATGTAAACATGGCACCAGAAAGAGATGAATTCTTGAATAAGATCATAAGGAAGAGACTAGTAGGTTCATTATTCAGAAAGGAAAGAGTGGAACCAAGAAAAAGAGGGAGTATAGGACTTGGCAGATCAGTCTGAAAGAAGGAGAGGGCCTGGTGTCCTGCGGAAGAGCGACTCCTTTCCAGCAGGCCCCGCCCTTCTGCAAATCCTTCAGGACCTTATGAGGGCAGATCACAAGTCCCCCAGCCCAATACCCCCAGAGCCAGCGCTTCTATATTCCTGATGGCCTCCCGAGCGGATGGATGGGACGACAAAGACTAGACAGAGTGGCAAGATGACAAAGTCAGAGTGATGAATAACTAGGCCGGGGAAAGAGGGGGGCGCAGTCCCCGTCAGCCAGAGATCAATCCTGAGGTTTAAATAGACACGATGGCGCCATCCATTATTCAGCCTCCCGGAGGGGCCATTAATGAGGCAAACAGACCGCGGACACGAATCAGCGAAAGGTAAACAAAGAAAGGGGCTGAAAGGGAACTGTGAAAAATAGAGCGCTTCTGGAAAAGGATGTGTGCGAGACCTTCATGTCCAAGGCCACAGCAAAGCCCCCTTCCATGCCCCCCCTTCACTCCGCATCTCCCCTTCAGATGGGGCTCGATGTATAGTGGGAAAGGATGGCAGCAATGGTTGGTGGGGGCAAAGGGTAGCAGTATCTTTTAAAGGAGAGCGAGTTGCATACTTGCCAACATTCTGTGACCAAAAAGATGTAGGATTTTTCAAGTTTAAAAAAAAATCATTCACATAACAATGACATCACAGGAAAATACAAAAAATACATTGTTGGCACCTTTGAAGCATTCTAAAATACACAACCCATCAAACAGCACAACATGGAAAAATGTTCAGAAGTTAAACATGTATAATTCTGAATGGTAAGTTAACACCAAATTCAATTGCATAGAAGGTAATCACACAGAACTGGTAGGCAACGTTTGCCACTGCTCTGTAGTAGCAACCTGGGCAATACCTGTCCTGCAGTGCAAGTTGAACACTGAATGACATGGCGACTGATAGCCCCTTCAGTGTGATAGGCAGATGCTGTCTGGTGGTGTTACACTCTGCCTTCACTGGTGGTTCACCTAAGGGTTTTACCGGCAAGAGTGCAGGACAGAGTCACGTAGTTGTCAGGTCAGTGGATTGGTCTGAGCCCAATCAAAGTAATCACCTACTAGCCCACTCTACAGACAGACTAATTAATGTGTTGTGTGCTTTGTCCTGGGCCTAGTCTCAAGCAGCCTGCCCTAGAGTCACATACATTACCTGCCACTGTATAAAGCAGTAGGATCTGTCACCCAAATCTGTAGGCGGTAGGACTGCTTAAAAAGCAGTAGCCTACTGACTAAATCTGTAGGGTTGGCGAGTATGGAGGTGCACAGGGAGCAGGGACTGCATTGACATGCTGATCGGGCCGAGGCAGCGGCGCTATATGATGCACCTAGAAGGAGAAAGGGGAGCGTGGCATTAATATGCAGAACAGAACCAGAGCAGAGTCAGGGGGTCTCTGGCGTGGCTGTGGCCTGTAGCGTGCATCAAACGACCCTTACGTGGCACTCTCCGCCCTCCCGCAACACAAGACCCACCACGTGGCATCGCTGCCTGGCCCAACTCAACCCAAAACCCCCAGATCCGGTGGCTTCATACCCCCACGCCCAACACCGCATGAAATCCATAACTGGTGTTGCAAATGATGAAATGGGGGATTGGAACCGAGATTGCTGTTTAGAAACTTGACCGCAAGTCTTCTCGGCGCTAGTTGATACAAATAGGTGTTAATCCATGGCTTTGAGGAAGTCAAATAATACTCTGCTTTATAGTGACTGCTTGTAAAGTACACACAGCACATTATAAACCAACGTTACTATTACCTTCATCCTTATGTTAAACAAAAGGAATATGATCGTAGCTTTGTTTTCCCATCCCGCACCCTGTGCTTCACCCTCCGGGCCTTCTGGTGGAATGGGTCTGCCTATATCCTCCAGAACACCACACTACAGCACCACCAGTCACCTGCCTACATCTCCTCAAGTTCCTTCAGGAAGCAAAAGGCAGGGGGCAGGTCCCTCTCTCAAGCTGGTGCCATCCTGTGGAATGACCTCCCAACTTTCCTTCAATCTGAGGAGAAGCACCTGTGGTTCAGGAAACTCCTCGCAGCTTGCCTCCTCTTACACGCCATGGATACCTAAGATGAGGTCTGTGCCTTCAGTCCCCCTGACCACCTTCTTCGCCACCTACCCAGCACCTGAACTCTAGCAGGGCTGTCCCTCTGCTGTCCTGCACCTGCTCTTGCAGGCAAATCGCTGCAGCACTTGCTAGATCCCACCTGATTGGAAGTGGCAGTTCTCACTCCAGCGACAATCAACACTCCTGCTCTGTCGGCCAAAATGAGCTTGACCTCATCGAAGACACCTCCCTCTGCTTGCATTTGCAGACTTCTTGACGCTCCCCCCACCCCCTGACTAAGATACCTCTACTACATGCAATGGGCACTTTTGGTTGTTGGACCTTTTCAAGCATTGTCTGACTGTCCGGCACCTCCCCCTCCACCCCCCGTTCTTTACCAACCCCCGTTACACTTAGCGTACTACGATGACTTGTTGGATCTTTTGAGTGTTGTTTTACGCTTTTCTTGCAAATCTTTGATCATTCCCTTCTGACCTAATGAAGATGCCACTGGTACATCCTGTCGGCACTTCTGGTTGTTAGACCTCTTCAAGCATTGCCGTGCTGTCCGGCACCTCCCCCTCCGCCCCCCCGTTCTTTACCAACCCCTGTTACACTTAGCGTACTACGATGACTTGTTGGATCTTTTGAGTGTTGTTTTGTGTTCTTCTTGCAAATCTTTGATCATTCCCTTCTGACCTAATGAAGATGCCACTTGTACATCCTGTGGGCACTTCTGGTTGTTAGACCTCTTCAAGCATTGCCGTACTGTCCGCGCCCCCCCCCCCTGTTCTTTACCAACCCCCGTTACACTTAGCGTAATACGATGACTTGTTGGATCTTTTGAGTGTTGTTTTACGTTCTTCTTGCAAATCTTTGATCATTCCCTTCTGACCTAATGAAGATGCCACTTGTACATCCTGTGGGCACTTCTAGTTGTTAGACCTCTTCAAGCATTGCCGTGCTGTCCGGCACCTCCCCCTCCACCCCCTGTTCTTTACCAACCCCCGTTACACTTAGCGTACTACAATGACTTGTTGGGTCTCTTGAGTGCATGTTCTTCATGCAGGTCTCTCTGATCATCCCCCTCTGACCTGATGATGATGCCAGTGGTCCATCAATTTGATCACATGTTGGACCAGGGATTAGAGCCCTGATTACGAGATCCACACCTGATCATTTGGCTGCAGCTCTGTGTACCACCTGGCTGTAACATAGGCACGTCTGCCCAATTAAACACCTTGCATAAACGTGGCTAAAGCTGTAGGAGGGTGTGAAGCTTCCCTGAAAGCTGGCGAGGAGCACTGCAGGCTAATGCAGATGTGACCGAGATCTGTGTGTAATCTTCCATCCTTAGGAGGGGGTTTTGTCCAAGACAATGACCCATTCCCCACTTAACAATCCTGCAGCCGTGTGGCTATAGCGCCTGCCACTTCAATGCGCTGCTGGTTACAGTGAGATGTGAAAAGGGATTTGCCAGGCCCTAGTCATCCTTTCTTGTCAATGCTGGAGGCTAGTGTGGTGCTGTGCTTGAGGACAGAATGGGACTTTATGCTGACCCCCCTCGCAGTCCCCCACCATTAGACAGCTAAGTGTTTGGTTTTAATTTTAATATTATTTATTCCGGGGTTAGCAGGCAGAGCTCGGCATTCAATTTCACAGCAGTGGAAATAGAGTCAAGCTCGAGCCAGCCACTTGGTCTGGCCAAGGCCAAGCCGCGCCTGGTCCACCCACCTCTCACGGTCATGAATGCGGAAGCTGGGGAAGGGCACTATTTCATGGTCCACCCCTCAGCCCCACGACCTTTGTATGGCTCTGCCCAGTGATCCTCTCAGTGGTCCCTCTTTTCCAGGGGTCTGCTGACATTTACTATCATGCCACTGTATACAAACATGGGATGTAGGCAGACTTGGTGCCTTTGGGAGGTACACATTACAACAAGCATTGGTGGTGCCAACAGTTTTGGCTTTTGTGTAGGCATGGGAAAGACATGTACAAAGCACTGCCATAGTGGTATTAACTGGCCATCGATGGTAGCAGCTCCAAAATGGTGCAAGTACCTCAGCATATTATAGCAGTGCCTGGCAAATTCCTAATACTTATGCACAAGCCAAAACTGTTGGTATTGCCAATGCTTGTTTTTAACAGGTCTGGAGTGAAGGACATGCTTATAAATCCAGTGGCTGAAGGCAGATCTGGTTGACATTTTGATTACACCAGTAGTGCATTTACAGCTCCAATTAAGTCATTAATTCTCAGAAGACTGCTCTGAATAAACATGGCAGGCACTTCAAGTGCAAAGTTTGATTGTAAGGATTGCTCAAGCTAACTCAAAGAGATCCCAGCAGGATGTGTTCCGGGTGCAGAGGGGCAAGAAGTGGGTGGGAAGGCCATAGAGATTAGCATGATCATGGGCAGTCAAGGGGTGGGTAATTAACTAAACGCCTATAAGCTTTGTGTCCCTTCTCATATGCCATCTCTCCCTAGCTGTACTCTAAAGCAATAGTTTCGGCTTATAGCTGGTGCTTTAAGAAGCAGGATGCCAAACAAGGTTGGTCTGGTATCTATGTTTTTCGGAAACGAGAGGAAGAGAGAAATACATTTCCAACCAGTGATGGAGAAAAGGTGGGGGAGGCGGTAGAGAGAACTGAAAGATATATAATGGCTATGAAATGGGGGCTGGAAACTGGCAGCAGACTTTGTAGAAGTTCAAATGCTTTGTGATAAAGGCAGGTGAGAGCTTGAAGGAGGGAATGGAGACATGAAGGCTCCTTTGATGTGTACTGTGTAGAGATGGTGCAATGATTCAAAAGGGGGAAAGAAAAATATGGAACGAGGTTTCAGTGATGCAGTTTAACGGTCTTTCCTTGTAATGCACATACTATTTGTTTTTTTATTACAGTATTTCTTCTGCACACGTTCAGTATGCCTCAGACAGGAACATGCGGGCATTTCTTCGTTATTTATTTAATCACAGGTTATTGCAACGTGCAGCATTCTACCTTGCGACTGCTTCTCTATGCCATAGTGGCTTATGCCAGACGGAAGATGTGCAGTAGCCAATACATGACTTTCCCTAGTTTGAAATGGTTGTTGCCAAAAACATCACTATTAACTGGTTGGCATGTTGCATGGCAGTTTAAATGGTCTCGGTGGTCAAGCAGGGATGCACTATGGGGGTCAGGACCCCTTCAATCAAAGGGCATGAGAGTCCTTATATGGAGTTAATATAGCTACGGTAGCTAAGAGAGCTACGCGCAGAAGTTGTCCCTCAAAGCATGGTTCACAGAGCGTTTTTCAATGGGATTGCGCCATTTGTAAATCAAGCCCTCTGTGTGGCAGGCACATGTTTGACTCAGTGCAGGGTCAACTAAGCCCTATTTTTCTCCCGAGGTTGATAAATTGAGAAACATGTGGGGTGGTATTATGATAAAGGGACCGAATCATGGAAATGTGCGCAGAAATCCCACATGGGCCGCGCGCTGAGAAGGACACTGTGCGAGCCTGCATGCAGAATGAAAAATGCGTGCCCCACATATTCATGGAAATTACTGCACAAAGGGCCTCATTACGACCCAGGCGGTAAGGGGTTTACGGCGGCGTAAACAGCGCCGACCCTTACCGCCTGATTCCGAGGTCCCTTAGCGCCATGGAGGATTTAACACCTGCAGGTGTTAAAATCCATGGCGCTAAGGGACCTTGTTGTTAATTACGCCACCGTAATTTACGGTGGCGTAATTAACGCCTTCCCCACTCCCATTATGCCCTATGGGGCACAAATGGGAATGGGGAAGGGTAAATCGGGATTGGGGACTTACCGCCCCGCCAACCTCGGAATGGGGCGGTAAGTCCGCCAACCACCATGGCGTAAACGTAGTTTACGCCATGGTGGTAAAGGTACGACCCAGGCGGTAACTTACCGCCTGGGTCGTAATGAGGCCCAAAGTAACAGTAATCGCAAGTCGTGGCCGGAACACCCCCGATACGCTCACAGACAAAGCAAAAACAGCCAGAAAAGCTACCTTTGTGTGCTCCTCCAGGCGCAAATACACGCACCCTTCAAACAGCGCGTAGGGTCTGCAGCAAGCAGGCCTGCATCTCGGTGATCCTGCGCGGGGACCCCCGTAACTGTAATCGGCACCCTGACAACATGCGTATAAAACATTGAAACTCAGTAATTATTAGAGAAATCTGCGTGCCTACCCCCGTAAACCATTCCTGCACCCCGCTAAACTGCATACGCGCACCACTAAGTTAGAGCAGAACACCAGTTGAGTACACGCACACTGAAATCCAACATGCAGCCCCACGTCCGTGATGCGAATCGTACGTGCAAGTGTACTTATGCCTGCCTTCGGGTGGCAGGTTCCATGAACGACTTACATGGTTGTTTCCTGGCCGAGAAGTTGCACGATTGAATCCATGAATATATCTCATGCCGTGCAATTCTGGGCATGCAAGAGACTGCCTGCAGGCTGACCCTCGGAGTGCACATTTTTTAGCGAGTTCTTCTCCATTTTTCCATTTTTGGTGTTCCGCCCCCTTCCTTGCCCTCTGTGTAAGCAACATCCACGTTCTGCCTGGAGTCTCGTCAATGACACCTGAGCGAAGGTAAAGGGAGGTGCAGGGGAGGTTTTCTAATACATTTGGCCTCATAGACTTGAGGGCAGGGTTGGACTGGCCTATAGGCGACTCTGGACATTTCCCAGTAGGCCTCTGCACCCCGAGCCTCTTTTGTGTGATATTTACATATTCTCTCATAGGGAAACGGTTCGGCTTATTGAAAAAGTGTGATATGAGGCCACTTTGACAATTATTTCCAGGTGATGCTGGATCCGCATTGAACTCCACAGTCAAAGAGGAACGACACACCCCTTTTGTTTGTGATGACCTACATAAAAAAGACAAGTAACCTGGAATGGAGGAGAGTACATCCTGGAGGAGTGTAGCAATTCTAGACCATCAAGCCGGCAGAAGCGTGCAGAGGGAGTTGATCGCTAGCAAGACGCTGGACGGATGGCATTCTGATCGGCAAAGAAGGTGAAGTCGAGAGACAGAGACATTAAAGTGACCATCTCGCCCGGTGGACCTACCACGGAAGCTGTGGTTGGCCTGGGGCCCGTTAACCGACGGCAAGACCAGACCACAGTGGAGAGATTCGATCCCGAATCTCCGCATGGGAAATGCATCAGCTACCGAGTTGGGCCAAAAAAGGGTAGTGAATGCTCCTGAAGCGGTAATGCCTCTGAGAGGGGTGAACAGTTCTATCCGCTGGGAAAGTCAAAAGGGTTACGCAAGCCAGGAAAACTGAAACAGGCAGACACCCAACCGAGGCCCTGCTAAACTAAGCCTGTCAAACGGACAGAGGGATTTTGGGAGCCCTGGAAAACCAAGTGACATTAATATTCGAGGCTGGAGAAGTCAAGAGGCTTACAGGAGCCAAAGAACCTGAATGCTGGACACAGGCAGGCACCCAAACGAGCCCCTGACAACTTAAGCATATCAGAGGGACGGAGGGTTTTTGGGGAGCCTTAGAAAATTACATAATCTTTATATACAAGGTTGGGAAAGCCAAAGGGGTTATGGAGCCAGAAAAATCTGAACCCTGGATACTGGCAGATGTCCAACTGAGAACCTGCTGAAGTAAGCCTATAAAAGGGCCAGAGGGCCTTCAAGAGTCCTAGAAAACCCAGTGGCATTGATATCTGAGGCTGGGGAAGCCAAAGGGGTCATGGAGCCAGAAAGATCTGGATACTGGAAACAGGCAGTTGCCCTACCTAGGTCCCACTACAATAAGCCTATCTGAGGGCCAGACGACTTTGGGGAGCCCTGGAAATATAAAACATGAGCAATTAAGACTGGGAACAGAGAGGACCTGGATGTTTCCAGTGCACAAAACAAAAACATTCACAAACACCCAGTCAGAAATGATGGAATTGTGTTAATAAAAACCTGTTTACCAGGTTAAGAGGGAACGTATTGGATATGTGGAGACTTAGATCTGCCATTCAGAAACTGCAAAGAGGCTGAGGACTGTATTGTGAGAAAGTAACAAACTTTAAAAACCTCCTTTGGAAAAGAGATCCAAGTAATTGGCCCAAGCAAAGCCCAAGGGCTTGTAACCTACTCTATATGAAAGAAGGAGGGGATTGGGAAACCACCTCCAGAACCAAGTACAGGAAATACGAGTGCTTGCTGTTCCCTTTGGACTACATAATTCCCTGGCTCCAGTTTAGCACTTTGGTTAATAGTTTCATGAGTTAATCTCAATAGATTCCTGGCAAATTACTCTGATGGCATGCCTATCTACGATGAGCCTTATGATCTCCACATAAAAAATGTGAAGCAAGTCCTCAATATCTGTACGTGTCCAAAAATGTATACAAAAAAACAAGGGGGGGGGGGTCCTGGGAGTCCCTCTGTCAGACATTAGTCCTGGTTACAAGGGCCTTACTCAGATTCTTTAGCTCACTATCCTTCACAGAGGAGAAATATCCAAAGCATATCAGTCTTTGTCCTGCCCTGAGGCAGTCCAGCACCGAAATGCTAGGCAATTTTCCTCTCAACAAGAGTACCAACAGCAACCACAGACACATGTTTTGGTATGGGTTGACATTATCAATAGGTTGGAGTTGTGCTTCTCTAAGAATAGTGAGCCAGGGGTCCACGTCTGGATTCCCCTAGTAACTTAGGGTGAGACCCAAAGTTACTTAAAATATGCAATAAAACAAGGGGGGGGGTCCTGTGAGTCCATCTGCCAGACATTAGTCCTGGTTACAAGGGCCTTACCCAGATTCTCTAGCTCAAGGTATATGCAAAACTTCAGAAATGCACATTCCAACTGGGGTATCGGACCCATGTAGCACGGCATTGTCCTGTTCCCAAGCTGAGCAAGATGTGCTTGAGCCGTACACCAGGCAGCTTGCAAATACTGTACTTGTTCGGGTTTCTCGTAAAGCGCTTCACATTCCCAGTCATTTTACAGCTGGAGACCAAATCCAGGTAGCATCCTGGTGTTACTCAGAACTTCAATGACTTGGCCTTTGCTCATATATTCCTTGTATTAATGATACTCAAGCAGAAATAAGAAACAGTACAGGCTGTGAATCGGTCCACTCTAACGCCCGATTCTATTGTTTTTACATGATAATGGTATGTCAGAAGTGTCATGTAGAGCCCATTGCGTTTGATTTTATTTTGTACCCCAGGTTCATTTTATTTTGGGAATGCACTTGCTAGCCGTTCATAATTCTGCCATTAATTGAGGAAAATCAAACAGTGATCTTAGTTTTCTCTTTTTATTTTTTAATTTTTTTACTGTGCATTTTGCTTAAACAAAATAACCTTAACAGAAATTAAAAAGAGCATTTACAATATCGCATGGTAACATGACAAAATCACAGATCTATTCAACTAGTTACATCATAAAACAACATATTTTAAGTTTAAGCACATACATTATACTCCAGCACATTAACTATAGCTCATTTCGGGGCCCAGAATAGAGCACATCATGGAGCGCCCACCAGCAACCTTAACACTTCTTTCCAGAGGTAATAGGCTGCCCCTGAGATCTCCAGAAAATTTGCCCCATGCAGCACGGACCAGAATTGGTCCCCTTGGAAGTCGTTGAAATTGGGGACCAAGCTCGAATATGCCCTGCGATATATATAGACGAGTGTGGTGCATTGGGTCAATAGGTGACGGCTAGATTCAATTTGTTTACCACCAAGCCGAGACAACCGCTTCTCCAGAACCAAACCCGACCAGCTCCCAATGTATTCTTTGCAAAGAGACATACTACATCAATGATACTGCAAACATCCAACATTCAGTATCTGCTTTCTAGGCATTGCACAATCCTTGCATTTGGTGGCAAGTATATCAGTTGTGGTTCCAAGAGAATGGGCCTCATTCCGAGTATGGCGGTAAGGGATAGCGGCCACCGGTAACGAGATCGGTGGCGGTAATCCCTTACCGCCATACTCCGAGTTCCCTCTGCGCCCTCGCCCTTAACGCCTGCTTTGAGCAGGTGTTAAAGTCGAGGGCGCAAAGGGGCCTCCAAGCCAATAACGGTGACCGTAATGAACGGTCACCGTTATTTGCATCTTCCTCATTCCCATTGAGCCCTATGGGGGCTCATTTGGGAATGGGGAAGAGCCTTGGTGAATGGGGAATTACTGCCCCGCCAACCTTGGAATGGGGCGGTGATTCCGCCATCCATCAAGGCACTGCCGGTCCGGGTACGGCGTCAACCAAGGCGTTAATAGCGCCATTGGTTAGCGCCGTACTCGGAATGAGGCCCAATATCTTGAATTTTCTGATGTGCTGTCAAAAAAACACAACCAGTTGCCTAAACTTCACATGTGCAATAGACTTTGTACCTGGAGCATGGTTAACTTTTGTAGGATCTACGCATCAGTGGAATCGTAGGATACGCTGTTGAAAGAGTACATGATGGGGTATTTAAAGAACAGGCATAAACACAACACTAGGTCAACGTCTGCCTCTCTCCTCATGTTTGTTACAGAAGTGTTGGGGAATAGACACCCTGCATAGACAATCGTGCTGCTATCAACATCATGATGCAGATTCTGTATCCCCTGCCCTTCATCCCTGTTTGTTGGCTTATGTATGCAATGCTAAGATCTATACCAAGCTCTGGTGGCTTATAACCTAATCACTATATGAAAGAAGAGAGTGATTGGTAAACCACCCTCTGAACCAAGTACAAGATTTATGGGTACTTGGTTATGCCCTTTGTACTATATAGTTTCCTGGCTTTATTTAAACCCTTTGATAATTCGATATTTCATGTGGCAAAACACTCCTGTTGAGTTACTCTGATGGCATTGTATTTTATGAGCTTTATGAAATAAAAAAATAAATAAAATAAAAATAAATATGATTGCCATGTAAGACATGTGAAATAAGTTTTCAGTAATTTAACATGCCCGAAATGTATGTGCACAACTTAAGAAATGCAAATTACACGCTCCCCCTATGCATTTCTTTTGTTGCATCATTTCTACAGAAGGGGTATCAAGGTACCCACAAACATAGTATTCAAGAAGGCAATCAGTAATTGGTCTGTACCACGAAGTATTGAAGATATCCAAGGATTGGATGGATTTGCTAACCTTTATAGGTAAATATCCATGACTTGTATGAGTTATTAGCATATTTGACACCTCTTACCAAGAATGCAGTATGCTCCAAAGATCGATCTGATTCTGCAAAAAAAGGCATTTGATAGGCGATTTGATGGTTTTGGTGGACTGAGGTACATAGAAGTGATTGTGATGTCTTCTGCTAAGAGATGTTTTGAACATGCTTATCCAGAAACAGCACAAACAAAACCTGTTGGTTACAACCCCTTCCAGGCCCTTCTAGATCATGGCATACTCTCAGTCAGTCTTCATTTTATTGTGGGCCTCACACAGTTACTGGGTGGCATACTGATCTGGTTGTAGAACATAACTTTTCTAAGCTGTCTTATAACATCATTTGCAAAGGTTTACTGTAGGGTTATGGGTTCCCCACAGATGGCTTTGGGCTCAGGTGAAGTTCCAGCAACTTCTTTAATTAAGTTCCAGTACATTGTGATATTCATATAAAGCCAGGTACATCTGGGTTCAGGGTAACATAGACCTGCATCCTCCCATGAAGGGGCCCCTGAGGGACCCTCGGATGTGGAAACAAGGCAGAATCACCACACAAACTGATACACCAGACACGAGGTTGTATTCCCAAAATCTAGGGTTTATTGCAAAACAAATAGTCCCAGTTGGCCAAATGGTCCCACGCCCCGCGACGTGTGTCTAACAGACCTCGGGGACGCAAGAGAGCGAAAATTGTACATCAGTTACATATATACAAAATGAGCATCTTATAATCAGTAATGACACATTCGATGCCGCCCCCAATTCATTCCCTTTGAATTGGAGGCGATGATTGACCATGGTGACGAATATGACACCTCAGACCACCATATTTGGTAACAGTTTGCACTCTCGAATTTACAGACACCATTCTTTATTTGAGAGAACACAGCGCTTCTGTTTTCATGGGCAAACTGCGCGTAGGGGACTGGCACATTCCAGGCCTCACTATCTCCTGTTTTCGATTCACGCTCTAGCGGTCAGCTTGCTCTCTGGGGCCTCACAGTGCTCAGAAAGGGGGGCCATAAGAGCATAATTCAAACCTTTTAATATTAGTTTTGTACATTGCTATTCTTTTAAGGAGACTCGCTGGCATCCGTGTACTGATTAAATGCCTTGTTCCTTGCCTTCAAGAATATGTGAGGGAGGGAACCGGGCATTTCTGTCTGGCTCTCCAGCGTAATGTTTCAACATGTCTTTAGTAACCTTGGACCATTGAAGCGAAATAATATCTACAGCAAAGCAGTTTTACATGAGGCAAAGTGGCAACGTTAGAGAGAGCAGAGAGAGAAAACAAAATGGCGATTCTGGTCATCTTAAAATGGCCGCACTCTAGTTGAGCTAATAGCTACATAATGACTAATGAGCATATATTCTTAACACTTTAAATGAGGCGGTTGGTTTTCGTCCAACCAATTATCATGCATTACCTTCCGTTCGAGGGGTGTCTAATTTTTCTAGACTGACAAACCCTCCTCTTGGCCGTATGCCAAACGCCTCATCCATGCATTGCATCTTCTTTCGACCAAGTGTTTAGATTAGACTCGGAATCTGATTCGAACTCTGACTCACATTGACTCCTTGTCTCCTCCTTATTATTTTCAATATCGATTGCCATGAATTCTTTAATGGTTTTGGATTCATTTCTATTGTGAGTGTTTGGTCTAATAATGTTTTTTCGTTCTACTATTTGTACACATTCCTCACTAATTTCAGTGCATACTATGGGGAGACAATGTATGCAACAACAATATGTCACGAATATTGCCAGAATTGCTACTAAGATTGCAAATAGCTTCCATCCCCAGGGCCGCAACACTTCCCAGAACCAGGAGCTTATGTTCAATTCCCAGCCTCCTTCAGGGGGGTGAAGAACAGAGCTTAATACATGCAATTTTCTTATTGCTTCGAAAATCGTGGGGGAGGAGTCACTTACAAACACGCAACACGCTGATCCCACAATTTTGCAAACACCGCCGCGATCAACTAAGATTATATCAAGGGCCATTCTATTCTGTAGTGTCATCAATCTAATTCCTTTTACCTCAAGAGTCATGTTATATAATATGTTGGTTGTTCCATTTATTGTTTCTTCTAATATTCTGGACAGTCGTCTTATATTATAAGAGTTTATTGCTTGGCCCCAAAATGCTATAAATGATTTTGCTATATCTTCTACAATCAACCTGTCCTCAATATTCTGACGAGGTCGTGACCTGGTCAATTTGGCTATATCTGCTGTTTCTTTAAAGAAACACCCCAGGAAATAGAAAACCTAAATAACAAGTACCTCCCTAATTTCTAGGTAACCAAGGATATGCTTTTTCCCCCACATATAAAATACACCGGATCTCCCACATATATTGGTTCCACTTCTTTATCAAGGAATGCTATATTTTTGCATCTAGTGAATGTCCACACCGGAAAAGAGCCATTTTTCTGTAAACAAAAAGGGACAGAATGTGGATTATAATTTACTGTATAGGAAGGGGTCGTTGCATCCTTGTCCCCTTCTGGGTTCATATGAAACGTGATCACAAATGATTTATAGGGCCCAGACAATCTATCCTGTGGCATTATTGCTGGTGTAATTAATCGTGTTTTATGGAATATGGAGCAACCCAACGGTTTCATAATTACTTCCTCGAATTCATTCATGTTTGTTTTGTCTAGTTGACCAGTTTCACTTCCATTCCATTTCCCATAATATAAGGCACTCATAGAGGCATAGCATGCAGAAGTCAATGGCAGGGGCTGTACATACCATCCTATTCCCTTACCACCATGCTGGGGCAATGGGCACAAACCCAACAGTTGTTTTTTCTTAGTATTGAGTGTGTCATGTTCATTATCAATAGTAATGTGTTGTTCCCATACCCTTCCCTATGTCTCTCTTCCATTGGGGACAAGGTATAGGAAATCACATGAACTGGGCTTTCCGTCGTGGAAATGTTCACAATAGGCAAGAGTACCTCTAGAGGGTGCATTTCCTCCAGGTACCATAATACTGATACGGTCAATATTGGGGCTAGTATACTCATTATACACATTATTATTGTTAGACCCAGCATACAATTCTTTCGACTATGTCCTTTTTTCACCTTTCTATTTACTGTGTTTAACTCATTATCAGCATTGGTGCAGGAGGGGACGTTTGCTGGTTCCAGCATCTTCTCTCGTCCTTCTTTTTCCGCCGTGCTCGTCATGGATATCTCCTGTCGATGCGCTTCTTGGAATGTAGGAGAGTTCGATAAATGTCTACAGTCTTTCCATGCCAGTTCTTATCAGCCTGGATTGCTTAGTCGCTTGGCAAGATCTCTGTGCGCCCTGCTTGTCCGCTCGGGTTCCGGACACATGGATTTAGCACCGAGGAGTTGTGTTTATTGGCTGGCTGGCTTGCACAACCCTCACGCCACTCTCCTCTAGGCCTCCGGTTCCTACTTCATCCGAGAATAGGAAACAGAGGCGATAAAACCACAAAAATAAATGAAGATGCGATCACTCCTTTTTTCTGCTCCGCAGATTATACCGATTTGCTCCCGGTATCGTGTGATCGACAAATAGTGCGGGTGCACTTCTGGTCTCAAGCTTGGAGTCAGCCTGGGGCACAATGGCAGATGATGATGGGTGCCTAGGCGACGATGCAGGCTGTGGCGCAACGGAAGATGGTGGGCGCCACAGAGGTATGCACTTCATGTCGGTCAGCAGTGATGCAGAATCTGCTGGACAACATTGCGACACTCTTTGCCCTTCCTCCTTTATGGCAATCTCATCAGGCTTTGTTTCAGGATCAGGCAGTTTCTGTGGCAAAGAACTGGCAATTGTATTTTTCGTTTCTGGAACCGCTGTCTCGTTCTGGTCCTTCTCCCGATCAGTCAAAGTGTCAAGTGGTGGTGGGACTTTCTTGGCGTGCGTGGCATGTATCCATGCCTTTCGTCCATCCACCCGTATTGCCGTCTGCGTAGTCAGGAGGATCTGGTAAGGCCCACGCCACCTGGGTGCTAGCGATGTTTTCCGTGCAAAATTTTTCACTAGCACCCAGTTTCCGGGCACCAATGCATGTCCTGGGCCAGTGTATCTGATAGGCAGCGCCTCCCGCACCTGCTGATGAATCAAACGCAGTTTTTGCATTAACAGCTCACAATAAATGCTGAGTACAGGATATTCCACTTCCCTCAGCCTTTTCGGCTGAGGTGTACACCAAACATTCGCCGGTCTCCCCATGATAATTT
This sequence comes from Ambystoma mexicanum, assembly GCF_040938575.1. Classification (NCBI taxonomy): domain Eukaryota; kingdom Metazoa; phylum Chordata; class Amphibia; order Caudata; family Ambystomatidae; genus Ambystoma; species Ambystoma mexicanum. The sequence goes on along the minus strand of NC_090938.1, from coordinate 529,883,467 downwards.
CGTACGGGGAGAGCCCAGTTTTCGCCTGTACAGATGTTCACATACATAGTAACGCTATTGGCAATGCATCTACCCAATTTAGCTTGCTTCCTGCACAGATCTTGCTAATCTTGGACTTCAACATTCCGTTGTGGCATTCAATAAAACCGGCCGACATCAGATGTCCCGAACAATGGAATCGCTTATCAATCTGTAAACCTGCGCAAAATTTGCAGTATTACTGCACCTGCAAAATGCGGACCATTGTCCGACCATATGACACGGGGCAGACCAAAGCGAGAGAAATACTCTTTCAGCATTACTTTCGCCGTGCTCATGGCACTGCAGTCTTTCAATGGATACGCTTCCACCAACTTGCTGAACGCAAATATGACCACCAGAACATACTTCAAGTTTTGACATCTCTCCATTTCTATGAAATCAAAATGGATCACCTCAAATGGCATAGAGGGAGGACCAAAACTGCCTGTTGGAGTCACCGTTCCCTTCCCCACATTGTGTTGTAGACACGTGATACAATTCTGTACCAACCTTTCGGCATTCTTTTTTATGAGTGGATTTTCCCAGACTGTGGCTAGATGTTGAATTATTCTCTTTGCACAAATATGGGTGGGACTGTGAGCCATTGTAACCATTGCATTTACATAGGCATTTGGCAACATCCAATTCCCACTCTTCTTGTCCACCCAACAACCCTCCAGATCCAATTCTGCAGAGCCCTCAGCCCACCCTTGTATTTCATCTGCAGTGGCTTCTGCCTGCATCTCTTTGGCAGTGACAATTCCATTCTCCATCATACAGGGCACTTCCTCCGATTGTACTGTTAACATTTTCATGTTCAAATCAGTGGCAGTTTGTTTCGCAATTCTGTCTGCAAATGCGTTTCCCTCTCCCACCTTGCATGTCACCTTTTTATGTGCTTCACACTTTACTATCGCCAAGTGCTTTGGATGTGTAAGTGCAGACAGCAATCGTACAATCAGAGGACCATGTTGGATTCTAGCCCCATGTGATGTTAGAAAACCTCTCTCGGCCCACAGTCGGCCAAAATTATGAACCACGCCAAAGGCGTATTGGCTGTCAGTGAATATGTTCACGCTTAGATTTTCAGAAATCTCACAGGCTCTCGTTAAGGCAAGTATTTCCGCAGTTTGGGCGGAGTTGTAGGAAATTCTTTTACCCTCTACAATGCTTTTTAACGTGGTGATGGCATATGCGGCAGTTGATGTGCCGTCAGGTAATTTAAAGCAGGAACCGTCACAAAACAGTTCTCCATCTGGTTCTTTTAGTGGAGTATCACTTAGATCAATCCTCCCTTTAGTTTCTTCCTCAGTAACCAATAAACAATCATGGGGGGGGGGGGTGATTCATTTCCACCAATGTCTTCCTCGGGCATTGGCATCAATTCTGCTGGATTCAAAGCGCTACACCTCATAATTTGAATGTGGGGTGCGAACAACACTATTTCATATCTAGTTAATCTAGCAGAGGTGAGGTGTTGCGTCTGCGTTCTATTGAGTAGAATGTCTATGGCATGTGGCACCATCAAAATTAAAGTGTGCCCCAACACCATCCCTTCTGTTTGTTTCACTGACGCAGCAGCCGCTGCAACAGCTCGCAAACATCGTGTTAGTGCGCGCGCTGCAGGGTCCAGCGCAGAAGAAAAATAACCGCACGGCCTATTTCTTCCACCTTGTTCCTGCATTAAAACAGATAACGCGCAGCCTTCATTCTCATACACAAACAACCTAAAAACCTTTTTATAATTTGGCGTGCCCAAAACTGGAGCAGAACACAGCCCAGTTTTAAGCAAATCAAATGCTTTCTGACATTCTTCATTCCACTGCAACGGCATCACCACATCCTTCTTTGTCAACTCCACCATTGGCTTCACAATTAATGCAAAATTCATAATCCACTGACGACAACAAGAAGCCATGCCAATTATAGCTCTAACTCCTTTCTGTGTCTTTGGAATAGGCATCCCAGAAATGCTCTCTATTCTCTCCAGCGTTAGTCTTCTCCCTTCTTTTGAGAGTAGGCTCGCTTTATGGCCATGCGCAGCTAGATGAGTCAATAACAAGACAGTACCTTTTTTACAAATCTCTTCCGTGTCAGCAGCAATTAATAGATCGTCAATGTACTGGAGCAATACACAACCTGTCGGAAGTTCTAACATGTCTAGCTGTTCGTTTAATGCTCTACTTTATATACTCGGACTTTCAGTGTAGGCTTGTGGAATGCGTGTGAATGTGAATGATCGCCCTCCTAACATGAAGGCGAACAAATATCTGCTTTCCTTGTGTACTGGAATGCTGAAGAAAGCATTCTCCAAATCAATAACACTAAAGTATTCTGCTGAAGCAGGAATCATTGTCAAAATTGTGGTACCATCTGGAACTAACGGGAATTGGGGATCTACTACTTTGTTTAATGCACGCAAATCAACTATGAAAAGGTACGGTACCTCATTACCCCTTTCTTATACATTGGAAGAATGGGGCTGCTGCATGTGCTGCCTGTAATCTCTTCAATCACTCCCAATTTCACCAAATCATTAACAATACTTTTCAATCCTTTCTCTCCTTCTGTTGAAATTTTATACTGCGGGCTGCGTGGTAACGTTGCTCCTTCTTTTAAAACAATTTTCATTGGCTCTATCTTCAAGCATCCAACATCATTGTCATTCACTGCCCAAATACAAGTTGGCACCTTACTCAATTCCCCTGTTAAAGGTTTAGTCACAAATTCAGATGTTGGCATATTCTGAGGAGAAATCGTCAAGAATACCCCATCTGGTGTACAGTGGATAACTGCGCTTAGTTTTTTCAATAAATTCGATCCCAGGAGATTTTCCCCAGAATTCTCTGTTAAAAGAAATGGACAACATTCAGTAAAAGGCCCTATTGTCACGGCTACTGATTTGGACTTGGGATTTATTACTGGGGTACCTGCGAACCCTACTGAGATATTTTCCCGCCCTGGCAGAGGTATATCTGGAACCAAGTGATGGTCTATCGAGCACTTCTGTGCCCCCGTATCTACGAGGAAACTATGCTCTTCATTCCTGACTTTCATCTCTATGTAGGGTCCTTTCTGATTCACGGGAATAGACACTGGTTCCAACCCGTCATGGGCTGTCCTATTGCGGTAACAACACATCATCCGAAGTGTAGTCACTCCTATTATTGTAATATGCACCCGATTGAGTATCAAAAATGTTCCCGCCTCTTCCTCTATTTCCATTTTGTATACCCTGCTGATTTTGACTCTGGGTAAAAATAGTTTGATTCGGCGCCTGGCCTTGGTTCTGTGCACCATTCCCTTGATTATTCTGGTGCTGCATATGGTTTCTGTTGTAGCCATTTGTTTCTGGGTGCCGTCTGTGCTGTCTTCTCTGACCATACCCGCCTCTATTTTGCAGATGTGGACATTGCGCTCGCCACTGTCCTTCCTCTCTGCAATACGCACATTGATTTAATCCCAAAGGCCCTCCATGCATGTTTAAATTATTCCTGCCCTGTGCATTTCCCCTTTCCCTGTTCTGTCCCGATACTTGCTGGAGTAACACCCCTACTATCGTTCGCAGGGCTTCTATTCTTATTTGCAAAGGGTACTCATTACATATCTCATGTATTTCCCCCACAGAAGTCCTAGGGCATGACATCCATCTCATTGTTTCCCGCATACACACTCGCAGTCTTTGCCTATCACCTATCTGCCCCGGTGGCGGCAAGGATTTCTGCATATAAGGTCCTGCCGCTTTCTTCCTACCTCTCTCAATATCCTTCCTCCTATGTGTATCCTTCCTTCCCTGGTGTAGCAAATACTTTGGAATATTCCTCATCAAGTTCATTCTTAAGTTCAAACAGTCTGCTCACGTGTTCTTTTATTTCTTCATCTCTCCCTCTACAATGGGCTCATGCATTCAAATCCAACAATCGTTGCGGTGGTAACTTCCCAATCAACTTATTCCATTGTGCCGACAAATATTCCCCCATGCATTCCAACAATACCTGTCTTTCATTGTTCCTTCTGAAGTCATATAGTGACGCTAGCATGGATGCCCCATCATTCTCGTCTATATACATTTCCTCCTGTTCTTGCAGCTCATGCTTTCTCTCCTTGCTGATCGCGCTGCGGGTCACTCTCATACATTTACTTTGTTCAAATACGCTCATGGGGGGGGCAGTCGGGACAGAGGCACCCTCTTGGCCGGGAGGTACAGAGGGGGCAGTGAGAGTGGAAGATGTCTGTTGGGGCTGTGGTAATTGCGAAACACTTGGGGCTGGTTGACTAGTGGGCAGTGCAGTTACTGATGCCGCCTGTGGCTGTGCTGGGGTTGGGAGTGGCTGAGCAACGGGAGGTGGTTGAGCGGCAGCTACTGACGTAGTCATTTTAGTCTCTCCTCTCGGGCCTTGTTTTGTTTCAGTTAATATTTTGTTTATTAATTCGTCTGATGAGTGTAGCTCTATTTGTGGATATATTTTTTCAATATTCAATTGGTCGTGTCTATTTGCCTTCCTCAAACTATTACTCCAATCCTCCTCCTCCTTTTCCTCAGCTTTCTCCTCTTTTGACTTATGCCTGCGCGCATGTTTCTCTCTACTTCTTAATCGGAGCATTGCTTCCCTCCTATAGTCCCTAAGGATATCAAGTGCCGCTGGGCGTGCTTTCTTACTTATCAAAACCTTTTCCAGGTTATCTATCCGATCCGTCTCAAAACTACCATTACTCGGCCACTGAAGATCTTTCTGCTTTCTGGTTTGCTTATGCCAAATTTCACAAAACATTATTGCTCCCACACCATACTTCACATACATATCATAAGCCGGCGTTCCCCCCGGAGGCGCGACCTGGCCAGTTTCCAAAGATTGCTCGCCGCAGCGGAAAAAACCTGCTAAGGTGGACAATACCCCAAGCATGTTTTAACCTTACCCTTGGCTAATCAAACTTACTCTGGGTGTTTGATTTTGCAAAATCAACTCTCAACCAATATCAGGATCACTTACGAATCGGGGACGACTCACCTGATTAGTCAATTTGTCTTTTCAAGACACAATTCGTCCATATACTGACGCACCCAATGACGTTGTGTCTGCTTATCTTGGCTCGGCCTCGTTTCGGGACCCTCTCCTCCTTGTTCGCTGGCCGGGGACGTCGATCAGGGATCAGCTGTGTGCAGATCTGCAGCAAGGAATCTCATCTCTTACGCAGGGCGCCCAGAACAACTCTTGATCCTGGCTCGATCGCTCCCGTCCTCGCCGTTCTTACCCAGTGGCGTCGCCAAGAATCAAATTTAGGAGGGGCACAGAGGGGGCCAAAGACAAAAGTAGGGGGGCACAGACAAATTTAGGGGGAGAACATGGTCACTGCTCGTCTTAGGTGGGGGGGCATAAGGAGGGGCACAGGGTTTCACAGGGGGGGCCCCGGCCCCCCCAGGTCCCTCCCTAGCGACGCCACTGTTCTTACCGCATTCCTTCTTTTGCAACGTACACAATGGAACAAGTGGGGGAGGGTCCCTATTCGGGCACCATCTTGAAGGGGCCCCTGAGGGACCCTCGGATGTGGAAACAAGGCAGAATCACCACACAAACTGATACACCAGACACGAGGTTGTATTCCCAAAATCTAGGGTTTATTGCAAAACAAATAGTCCCAGTTGGCCAAATGGTCCCACGCCCCGCGACGTGTGTCTAACAGACCTCGGGGACGCAAGAGAGCGAAAATTGTACATCAGTTACATATATACAAAATGAGCATCTTATAATCAGTAATGACACATTCGATGCCGCCCCCAATTCATTCCCTTTGAATTGGAGGCGATGATTGACCATGGTGACGAATATGACACCTCAGACCACCATATTTGGTAACAGTTTGCAATCTCGAATTTACAGACACCATTCTTTATTTGAGAGAACACAGCGCTTCTGTTTTCATGGGCAAACTGCGCGTAGGGGACTGGCACATTCCAGGCCTCACTATCTCCTGGTATCGATTCACGCTCTAGAGGTCAGCTTGCTCTCTGGGGCCTCACAGTGCTCAGAAAGGGGGCCGTAAGAAGAGCATAATCCAAACCTTTTAATATTAGTTTTGTACATTGCTATTCTTTTAAGAAGACTCACTGGCATCCGTGTACTGATTAAATGCCTTGCTCCTTGCCTTCAAGGATATGTGAGGGAGGGAACCGGGCATTTCTGTCTGGCTCTCCAGCGTAATGTTTCAACATGTTTTTAGTAACCTTGGACCATTGAAGCGAAATAATATCTACAGCAAAGCAGTTTTACATGAGGCAAAGTGGCAACGTTAGAGAGAGCAGAGAGAGAAAACAAAATGGCGATTCTGGTCATCTTAAAATGGTTGCCCTCTAGTTGAGCTAATAGCTACATAATGACTAATGAGCATATATTCTTAACACTTTAAATGAGGTGGTTGGTCTTCGGCCAACCAATTATCATACATTACCTTCCGTTCAATGGGTGTCTAGTTTTTCTAGACTGACACCCAGGTAGGCTTACACCTCTCAACTGACCAACATAGAACCCTTGAATCATACATCAACATTCTCACAACCCAGATTCTGAGTCACTCACTTAGCATTCTGCTCCTTCTGCACAAGCAACAAAGAAACCTAATCACTACATATCTCCCTTTCTAACACACAACAGACACACCAGCCAAAAATCACATACACGAAACACAATGCATCCACACGCTCCAATTCCATGCGCGTACATCCCTACCACTAGAACTAAGACTACATCCAGAACCTGAAAGCATCCCCAATAAAAATGGTACCATGACACCAACTACAATGCCCATCCCCTTTTCTACCAAGTTAGGGAAAGACACTACCATAGAAAATTGCACCACGTACAATCTGTACCTCAGGAAAATCAATAATCTCTCTTCCTCTACCACACAACAACATACAACCCATGCTAACTCACACCACATCACTAACGTAGCTCCAAACTAATTCACTGAATCACGCACCAATAAGCAAGGCTGGGTATTCCAAACACCCGAGTAAACAACAAAACAACACATGCACAACAATTGCCTATGCCGCCACCCCCAATTCGTCGCCTGTATTGAAATGGTCCACCTGACAAACCTCAACCACTGAATGAGTAAGCATGAAAACACATCCCACACAACTACAAAACTTCACAGTCACCTAAACAACCACATCTACTCAAATCCCCGCAGCCATTAAAACCAACACTAAGATGTGCACCTCATACTAAAAAAAACAGACCTTATATGATTATCACAATGTACTGGAACTTAATTAAAGAAGTTGCTGGAACTTCACCTGAGGTCAGAGTCATCTGTGGGGTACCCAGGACCTTACATTGGTGACGAGGATGCAGGCTGTGCTGGGGGGACAGCATTGAAGATGGCAACTACACTCTCCCCAACCCAAGAGGAAGACCCTCCCAGGTAGGGCGAGCGCTTAATGCTGGAGGCGCAGAAGGGCCCAGCGCAAGGGGCACATGCGCAGAAAGTAAGGGGCTGCGCCAGAGCCAGGGGCCAGCTGGCCTGTCACTAGTAAGACAGGTCAAGCACAGAGGAAATCAAGAGACTGAGAAAGGACTGAGGGTCCTGAGACAAGTATAAGGGGTGTAGTAACCCAGGCTGCAGCATGGAGGGCTTGGTGCCCAAAGCAGTAGAAATTTGAAGAGGCCTGGGGTCTAGTTACGCCTGGATAATGAGGAAGCCATGCTGTGCAGCTGGGGGCTTGGAGCCCATGGCAGTAGCATCAGAAGAGGTTGGGAACCTACGCTGCGCCTAGATGTTAAATGGAAGATTGGTGGCTAATGTGCAAAGCGCCTGGAGCAGAGGAGGGTCCTGGGGGCCATTCCAGCGTTTGAGGGGGTTTGGAGCCTGTATCTGCACCTAAGAGACTTGTAGCCCGTGAATACACTTGGGGGCTTGGAGCCCATGGCATTGCTGGAGGGACATAGTGCCCAAGTCAGCACTTGCAGTGCTTGGATGGGCTGGGAGCCCATGGTACAACATTGGAGGGGCTTGGAGCCAGTCCAAATGAGATTTTGCTGACAATTAGAAAAGGCTGTACCTGAAGGGTTCACAGGAGCCATGAGCTGGATGATGCTGTGTAGCTGTGAGCGTTTTTTTTGGGAGCGGCTCCTGGAGGCATTGTGGTGCTTGTTTGCTGCCGTGTCTCCGCCCAGTGTTGCCTTTTATTTCAAGGAGTTGAAGAAGCAACAGATGCAAATTGCCGAAATGGATATTTCAGAGGTACTTTGAGTTAAAGGGGTGGACACCTGAGTGGGGCCGTGTCCCCGAAGGTATTGTTATTAAAAGACGTGGACGGCAGGAGCAAGAAACGGAATGTTTTGTTTTCTTTGCCTTTGAGATTTTGTATATTGTGGTATAACAAATAAAGTTAACTGGTGATAGATGTCATGTGAGGCCTGTTTTTGATTTAGACATCCCTGTGTGCAGCTGAGAGAGAGAGTGAATGCAAGAAGTGGGATTGTTGTAGCCTCTGTTAACACGATACAGGTTGAAATGGAATTTTATGTGAATTACATGGTATATTGGAAATGAGTATAGCAATGTTGTTTAATGGATAATATATGTGTTTACTGTACTAACAATTGATTTTTTCAGGTTGGCCATTTTTTATGAATAGGAAACATTGTAGTAATGCATTTGACTAAAATTTGTTTCCACAGATGGACTTTAAAGTGAAGTGAAGTGGTTTGGTCAGAATTTCAAAATAGGTTGTGGAAGAGTTTGTCTGCACTAATATTTTTCCACAGGTGGGACCGTTCAAAGGACTTTTGTGCATCATTTTTGGGGAAGGATTTCTTTTTGTGCGTATTTTTAATAGGGCATATGTACCATTTTAGGAGAACCAAGAAACTTGGAAACTTAGAAATGTTAAGAATTTTAAAGTGTTGTTTTGTTGTTTACTCGGGTGTTTTGGAATACCCAGCCTTGTTCATTGGTGCGTGATTCAGTGAATTAGTTTGGAGCTAGGTTAGTGATGTGGTGTGAGTTAGCATGGGTTGTGTGTTGTTGTGTGGTAGAGGAGGAGAGATTATTGATTTTCCTGAGGTATAGATTGTACGTGGTGCAATTTTCTATGGTAGTGTCTTTCCCTAACTTGGTAGAAAAGGGAAGCGGCATTGTAGTTGGTGTCATAGTACCATTTTTATTGGGGATGCTTTCAGGTTCTGGATGTAGTCTTAGTTCTAGTGGTAGGGATGTACGCGCATGAAATTTGAGTGTGTGGGTGCATGGTGTTTTGTGTATGTGATGTTTGGCTGGTGTGTCTGTTGTGTGTTAGGAATGGAGACATGTAGTGATTAGGTTTCTTTGTTGTTTGTGCAGAAGAAGCAGAATGCTGAGTGAGTGACACATAATCTTGGTTGTGAGAATATTGATGTATGATTCAAGGGTTCCATGTTGGTCAGTTGAGAGATGTAAGCCTACCTGGGAGGATGCAGGTGCATGGTGCCCTGAACCCAGATGTACTTGACCTTATGTGATTATCACAATGTACTGGAACTTAATTAAAGAAGTTGCTGGAACTTCACCTGAGGTCAGAGTCATCTGTGGGGAACCCAGAACCCTACAGTAAACCTTTGCAAATTATGTTATAAGACAGCTTAGCAAAGGTATGTTCTACAACCAGACCAGTATGCCACCCAGCAACTGTGTGAGGCCCACAATAAAATGAAGACTGACTGAGAGCATGCCATGATCTAGAAGGGCCTGGAAGTGGTTGTAACCAACAGATTTTGTTTGTGCTGGTTATGGCCGGTACTCTTGTTCAGAGAGGAATTGCCATAGCATTTCAGTGCTGGACTGCCCATGTGGGCGGGACAAACACTGATATGCAAATGGATATTTCCCATCTGTGAAAGGTACAGTGAGCAAAAAGCGTGTGCTGCAAACTCTCACCTCAGAACAGGTTATCATGCCATGTTCTCTCTGTAGAGGAGCGCCTGCTACCTTTTGTGAAATATGTGTAAGGAACTTGGGGTTGGTCACCCTAAATTACCTGGGGGCAAACAGACGTGGTCTCCCTGCTCACTGTGATCAGAGAGGCACAGCTTCACCTCACTGATGAGGCCCAACAAGGCTGAAACACGTGTATGGGGTTGCTGCCGGTACTCTTGTTCAGAGAGGAATTGCCATAGCATTTCAGTGCTGGACTGCTCATGTGGGCGGGACAAAGACTGATATGCAAATGGATATTTCACATCTGTGAAAGGTACAGTAAGCAAAACGCGTGTGCTGCAAACTCTCACCTCAGAACAGGTTATCATGCCATGTTCTCTCTGGAGAGGAGCGCCTGCTACCTTTTGTGAAATATGTGTAAGGAACTTGGGGTTGGTCACCCTAAGTTACATGGGGGCAACCAGACGTGGTCTCCGTGCTCACTGTGCTCAGAGAGGCACAGCTTCACCTCACTGATGAGGCCCAACAAGGCTGAAACAGGTGTATGGGGTTGCTGTTGGCACTCTTGTTCAGAGAGGAATTGCCATAGCATTTCGGTGCTGGACTGCTCATGTGGGCGGGACAAAGACTGATATGCAAATGGATATTTCCCATCTGTGAAAGGTACAGTGAGCAAAAAGCGTGTGTTGCAAACTCTCACCTCAGAACAGGTTATCATGCCATGTTCTCTCTGGAGAGGAGCACCTGCTACCTTTTGTGAAATACTAGTTATGGTTAAGCATGTTCAAAACGTCTCTTAGCCGACGACATCACAAACACCTCTACGTACCTCAGTCCACCACAACTATCAAATCGCCTATCAAATGCCTTTTTTGCAGAATCAGATCGATCTTTGGAGGGTACTGCATTCTTGGTAAGAGGTGTCAAATATGCTATTAAATCATACAAGTCATGGATATTTTACCTATAAAAGTTAGCAAATCCATCAAAGAAACCTAATCACTACATGTACCCACTGCGTCAGTGCTAGTTGATCTGTCTTCTGGTAATATCTCATGACATTATTAGGTGTAAATGTGTGCCTTTCCTCTAGGTATCACTCCCGAAACTGAACAAACTGAATACACCAATGACATACTGGAACCATAACTGCAATGTTTGTGCCTTCAATCACAAGAGTCCTGGTATGCATTATACCCTATGTGGCACAATTTGCATATACTAGTTGGATTCATGGTGTATCGCAATTCTTTGCCCCATACGGAAAGCATCCATGCATGTTACCTTTGACGCCTGTGGCAAACCCTACTTTTTCCAGTCCATTGTGTGACAGGGTCAGCAGCCTCGCCCTCTCAGCCTCGGGTGGGCATGTGGGAGGCCTACAAAGGGTGGAAACTGTAGCCATTTCTATCCCAGATGGGGGAGGTGGCATTTGGTCGGGTTTCCCAATCCCTATGCCTTCCCTATCCTATGTGCCTGTGTAATTGACTAGTGTGCCCCATATCTCTGTATTAGAATGCTGGATAGTCTTTCTCTGTCTGTTCAGGAACCTCAGCTGAGGGCCACAGAGAGAAAGAGTCCCACGAGCGCCACTCCAGGGACTTTTATTGTCTGTGCACCCCAGTCAGCAGATTGATCACATAGAACCATTGCGCGGCATGAAAGAAAGAACCAGTGCGGGTGCGTAATACTGCCATCTGCTCCTCACACCCTCAACACTTACCTGCTTTGGAGCCCCAGGCCCACCTTATGAAACAGAACATCAGCCACAGACTCTGCTTACTGGTAACGCAGCTGGGGAGCAGCTCTTTAACATCACATCGCAACTTTTGACACTATAACAAACTAAAACTATTATTGTTGCAGGCCGGCATTACCAATCCTCGGTGGACCCACACAAGAGTACAAAGTGGGGCGTAGAGCCCTTTACATGTGTTTTAATGTTTGTAATACCTCCGGGATGGGGAAGGCAAGAAAAGATTAGCCCATGGGACCAGAAGGAGAGAAACAATGGAGGCAGGAGGGGTGGATACAAGGGACAACAGTAAACAGGATGGTGCGGGTTGTTTCGAGTGAGGTCAGAGGAGGCGGAGAGGGGTCGAGCTTGCATTCACTCATTTATATTAAAGGTAGCACCATAAATTACTTCTACAATATGTGAGTTGTTATGAAATAGATCAATATTTTAATCCTGCAGCTGATCAGGTAAATATATTTAGGAACTGGTAAATCCATGCAGTATTTTATCATTCATTATTGCCATTCATTTGCCCTTCTGTTCTCCTTTCATTCTGGCAGGATGACAAGAAATACGAGGTGCATTCTGTCTTGGATTCCGTTTCCATGTCCATCAAGTTTCCCTTCAATATGTGATTGGAATATGTTTAAATAAATGTGAAAATAAGTTAGGAAATATCAGTATAGGGGATAAGAGAGTAAGCGATTGCCCTATCTTACTCATTAGTAGAGTCTTACGTGTAAACATCTGGACATGTTCCAAACTGCTTTCCTTCTTCCTTTCCTTATTCCAGTGGGCTAACCTGGAAGGTGTTGATTTGGAGAGTCCTATGGAACCACAAAAGAAATGTAATACAATTTCAGAAACTTTGCAGATTTAAAAGAGGAGTTGGGGAATTTCCATACTTTTCGATTTATTATAATGCTTCTAAAATGAAGATGTTAGAATTTCTAATTGCAGGCTACAATATAATGAAAAACATCACCGCACTTATTCAAGGAAGGGAGGTAGTTTGATGGCTCTGTACAAGGTCCCACAAATACTCTGTATCATACGGCAGATGGCAGAAGATCTGCGTATGAAATGGGGACAGAAAATTAGGCCAATTCGGAATAATCACAATTCCAAATGTAGATCCTGGAAAGGCTGTAATTTGGGCAGAATATGAGCTAAAATCTATAAATGGTATTAACTTTTTCATGCCTACCGCTTAATAAAAACTGAAGCTATTCAGGAAAAGATGAAGATTACCTTGTTTCAATACACCCAACGTAGATTGTACTTTAGAAAGGAACAAGAAAACATCAAAGGCAAGGAAGATATTGTAGAGACACATTTATACGAGTCATAAATAACATAGTATTGTCTCACAATATTATTATCTCATGTGTCAAGAGATGTAACAAGTAGCAGATTAAAATTACATGAAATTGACAACAGAGTTAGAAGATGCTAGAAATGTAAATTGGGAAACTAGTTCTTCTTTATAATGTAGTAGTATCAACAGTGTAATATAGCACATATTATACACAATACAGATTATATTCCAACCCAGAACAAAATGGTAAACTGGGGGATGGAGCTGGAAAAGCAGATTTAAGATGTTTTAGATGGTAAAAAAGAGCGTGGAAGCTTGAGGTATGCAATAGTCAAGGAAAATATTGCCAAGATATTCAAATACAGAATGTTTAGAGCTTTTAGCACCAAGATGTTTTCTTTGACGCCCAACTGTGATTTTTAGGGGTAGCAGAAGTGTGTGTACTCTGTCAAAACCAGAGAAACTCGTCGTTTTCAATGTGATCATTCTGGCCATACAACAGATTATGAAATCATAGACAGAGGTTTTCTGGTGGGTGGATGGAGCTACACAGAATTATGAGCCTGGACAATTAAGTCCAACAGGTAGGAAAGGAGTTCATTTGAAGTGTGACATTGTGCTATATTTTCTTTTTAGCGGATACCAGCGATTTCTCACTCAAAGTTCCAACTTGAATCAGATTTGGCGTAGACGTAAACTAAAAATACAAGTGAATTTCATATTGTTTAATGTTATAGTCTTATGGTAGTCAGACTTCTGTTAAGGCTACATGACAATGTTCATAGGAAATGGAAAAAAGGTTTCTTTGTAACTTTAGATCCCATCAATGGAACCGTACCAAACATGCCCAACCTCGTGTTTTGGCACATTTGAATATATGCATACTGGATTGGGTCAAATTCAATTAATGTTTCAATAGTTAGAAACAGAGTAAAAAAAACACCCTTTTCACATTTAATAGAATGCATCCCCCCCCCCCAAAGAAAGCTTTGAGCTACATGGCTCGAAATTGTCTGCTTCGATTTTCCAGGCACTAAGCCCTAACTTAGAACATGCTACAAACGTAACAACATTACAAACAGCAGATCACACAAACTCAAGGTATTGGGCCTCATTACAGGCCGGGCGGTGCGGAAATAACAGTGGCGGTAAACCCACCGCCACTCTTAATTCCGGACCGCCCGATCCCGAGTCCTGCAGGCGGGACGTGGCGTTCCCGCCAGGTCTGACCTGGAGGGTTTACCACCGAGATGGTGCCGGTGTTTCCATGATCCCCATTCCCTTTGAGCCCCATAGGACTCATTGGGAATGGGGATTTACACCATTCCGCCTCCGGAATTCCCGGGACACCGGGATTGTAATGCCCCGGTAATTCCGGGAATCACGGAGGCAGAATGGTATTACCGCCTCGGTTACCGCCGGACTCGTAATGAGGCCCATTGACTTTTAAAATGTTCCTATATATATATATATATATATATATATATATATATATATATATATATATATATATATATATATATATATATATATATATATATTGTGCCTGCACAGAAGGTCCAACTGAAAAATAATAACTTTGAGGATATGAAAGACATCTAAAAATGGACCATTCTCTCCTATCCACCGTATCCCCATTCAGCTTATTCATCGCAGCCCACTGCTAGCGGAGCAGATAGATCAAAGATGACGAGAAAAAAACACCTAACTTGGTACTTCAGATGAAAAAGAATACATCTGAGAAAAACAAAATCAGCTAAAAATAGATCATTCTATCTTATGCATCTCAGCCCATTTGGTGCCACCCACCTCAGCCCATTTGGTGCCACCCATCTCAGCCCATTTGGTGCCACCCACCTCAGCCTACTGCTAACAGAGCAGATGAAAGCGAAGGAAGACTAAATAAATACATGAAGTTACTATGAAACATTCCAGGCAGAGTCAGGGCGCCGATTCTGAGTCTGAGAGTAGATTTAGGGCATGGACTCTATACATGCGGAAACACACACATACAAAACGAAAACACTATGCCCTCATTATATATTTTTTGGTATCCTGCCGGTGAATCCGGCAGGATACCACCAAACGGACCTTCCATTACCGGTGTCTGATATGCCGGAATTACCGGCATATTACAGGTGCCAGCAACGGTAGGTTAATCCCCATTCCATGGAGTCCATAGGTATTGCCAGCACCGGTAATACCGGTGCCGGTTATACCTGTATCTTTTGCCAGAGGGGTGCCTGAGTCACCTCCAGCTCTTGGCTGGAGGTAAATCAGGCTACGCCACCAGCATACTTGTAGTTTGGTGGTGCAGGAAAAGTGGCAGTAATGGAATTGCCGTATCTTAACACAAAGAGGGTGAGGGAAAAAGGTGAGTCGCCAGCAGACCCTGACATTAAGGGCGGAACCCTTGATAAACAACAAAAGAGCTGGTGACTCCAAATTTATACTGCTACTTTAACAGGGTTAAAAGGAACCAGCTATCGACCTCAAGCTAATGAGCCAACATCAATCTTATTAGCTACAGATTGAAAAGAATCCCAAAAGTATTGTTATTCTTAAAACACGTTTATTTCAAACACATATTCATTATATTGGTTTGATGAGTTAGCAAAATTCATACACCTCTCATAGATTTAATCAACAGAAGAAAGACAGAATGTAGTTAAAACATTAGACAAGAACATTAACAAACAACCACACTAAGTAGGGCCAAGGCAGTGTAATTACGTGACTTGAGCCTAACAAACTAGACAGTTCAGAATTTAAATAATGAAAAACAAACTAATTCAATTATTCATTAAATTATCCTCCCACTCATGACATTCATACCAATCATACTCATTCATGAACCATTATTCATTCATTCATACATCAAGTAAATTTCAACATTGCGTAAAAACCAGCCCAACATGTTTCTTCCCTGTTGCGGATTTACTCCATGGAAATTCTCCAGGGGCAATATCAAAGAGAGAGAATAGCATAGACGCAGAAATTCATAAAATGTTCTGGGAAAAAGAATCTTCGGACAAACACGGTCTGTGTGTCAGTTTCACTGGGTCCCCAAAGTTAATTTCCTTGGAATTCCTCGTACAAGAGTTACCTGTCCTCGTTGAGAACCCCACAGTTATGCCATGTGGGAAAAGTTAGCTGTATGTGTCTACCGGCAATATCCTGTTCATGCCCACGAGTGAAGGCCCTCACTGGTGTATCAGGCATCAGATGGATAACGCATCACAGCTCCCAGTATTGCCACCACTTTTTTCCCGCACCACCAAACTTGTAATGAGGCCCACATTAAGGATAGTTCATAGCACTTAGGTCAAGAGAACGCCGGGCAGCAAATCTTTCCAATAGCTTGGTCATCAGTGATTTGGATATGAGAAGTAATACTATTCATTTTTCATATCTGGATGTCATACCAGGACGGATCACTGAGTACTGGTCACCAGACTTCGACTGCATTATTTGTCTCTAAACAGTATTAAAGCTAGGTGGGCCGCGACATCATCCGATGATCGAGGAACATGTTCCAATGGCAAGGGCTACCGAGGATCAAGGGCTGATTTCCTGTTCTTCTGTCCGTGGCATAGCACTGTAAGTAGAACATGGATTGCACCACTCCTGAGCTCTAATGACTTGCAAGACTAGAAGGAAACCTAAGGGAATTGCTCTCCCTGTTTGCTCCAGCAGCGTTACATAAATGTTTCTTTTGTACAAGCAGCTCTGAAAATACAATCAAAGCTAATTCAGTCTTTTAAAAATGTTGATATGTTAGGCTGAACATTTGAATCCCCTGTGCATGTGAATACATGTGTTAATAATCGCATTTATTTTAAGATTTACAGGAGGGAAACATGATTTGCTTTTATAATATGATAGATTAGCTATTAATTGCGCCGTTTTGTTAATATGGCCGTTAACAAGTTCCCCTGCATAAATAGCCAAAAATGAAACCGAAATAATAGGACTTTATTATTGAGAATGGACTCAAACCAAGTCGCACAATCGTTTCTATACGTATTCTATATATTGCATATGCAGGACCTTGGTATCTATATGAAGCATATTTAGCGTTATGTGTAATGCTTTGTATGACTTTATGTCGTAATAAAGTTATTTGATTGATACCAAAAGTCAGTGCTGGATAGAACGAACGTCGTGTGGTGTATTCAGCAAAATGATCATTGGCACAAGTGATAGTTTATCTTTATCCGCGGATTTCTAGGGCTGGTCAGGCCCCAAATATCCGGGTGCTCCATGTTGAGGCCGAAGACCTTTAACACATGACCAGTGGGCAAGTACTGCACATGGTCCACCAAGACTTGATAGGTTTTATGCATGACTTCCAACAGTGCCTTATCATACTTGCCAGCATCGGTGCACACAGAATGTGTCTAAACGCAACCATGCAGAACCGCTGCATCAAATGATAGGGTGCTCCTATCAATGGGCACATTTTCAGAACGCTCCGGCATCACGGTATGTCCATCTTTAGCCGCAACATTCCGCAATCGCAATGTCTTCATGTCAGTGGTGCAATGCTGCAGCTGCCGGAGTGGAAGTCCCTTTGAGTAATAACTGCCTGGACTTCTTAAGGGCATGAACCCATCTCGTGTAGTAGGGGCCTGGTGTCTCTGTCTCGTAAGTGTGATTTGTGATAAAATCTACGATGCGTTTTTGACAAAAAATCTACATATATGAAGATTCACTTGTTCATACCAACACTGTATAGTGTGGTGCTGTCCAAGTAGTTTGTCATGTATATTTGTTTTCTTTGTGTGAGGTGTAATTAACTTTTGGTGTATTGAAACTTGTAAATCATGGTAGGGTTTGTATCCTTTTTTAAAGTATTTGTTACCTAGGCGTGTCAGGTGGGTCAAGCACATGTATCATGGTAGGATTGGTTTGAGATAAGTGAATGATGGTAATATTTTTCATAGTTATTTCATATCACAGTAAATGAGCATGTATATACAGTTTGAATTTCTTTTACCTAGGTTAGTACATGTGAAGGATAATTTCCTTCAAGCCCTCCCTCCCTAATCATCCCCTCTCTCTCTACCCATGGTCATTTCTTTATTTACTTTTAAATTTGTAATTTTCTTTTGTTCTTTCTTTTCTTCTATTCATGAACTTTTTCTTGCATTCTATCTTTCTATTCAAAAGTCCGGAGATGCGAGTAGTTCTTCACGGGGATTCGGGTGAGCAGTTTCTGTGCCTCTGGATGCTCGGAATCCAGTCTTGGTGGTTGTGTAGGCAGACAACCAGCTCAGTATGCTGAGTCACTTGTGGGAGGACCAGAGTGTCTGAGGGAAGAGGGGAAAGACCCAATAGCAGGTGAATGATTGCAGAAATCAGCAGGTGCAAGGGAGCTGATGGTGTCCTTAAAAGTTCTGGTCGAACGGGGGGTGGGAGGGGTCTGTTTGGAGGAGACCTTCATAGAGCAGACGACCCGAGAGACCTCATCCAATATGATAGGAGAGAAGGAGGAGCGGAAGGCTGGTTTCTCTGCCGGGGTAAATAGCCGTCTGTTTCTGGATATGTGATCACTGAAGGATGACCAGATTTGATCATGACAAAAAGCCAGGACGGCCAACAAAGCGAAAAGAAGGACTACCCCAATCCCTCCATGCCCTGCCAATCCCCCATCCCCCATTTAATGAGGCACACCCCCATTCCAATGTAGTGGCATATAAATTGTGCTGTTTTGTAAATACATATAAACAGGTCAATAACAACGGAGATGTTGCTCCGTTTGACATTGCACAGCTTGCTATAATTAGAGGCTTCTCAGCCAGTCTCCATGGCCTAGTCAGTAAATGCACGTTGATCGTGCCTAGAAGGTTGGCGGTTCAAGCTTATCCTCAGATGGCAAAACTGAGAAAAAAATAATTTTGAGGTCTGTTTAGGGGAGAGCGGTAGATGGCCTGACCTCATATTTTTCAATGGGATGGTGGGGCAAATTCCCAGACAGTCCCGGCAAAACCAGGACGTCTGGTCACCCAAGATCACTGCCACAATATGTTTTTGGTGTGAGATGGTGAAACCCAAGTGTCTCGTGGGTCGATGACTTTTAACCCCATTGTGTGCTGACCAAAGGAGCTGGCCTAAGGCATAACATTATCTATTTGGTTGTTCATTTTTTGGTGGCAAAAAAGCAGGGTAGATAACTCACAACATAGGTTCTTAAATCTTCTTCCCACATACACCACTAACATCCGAGGATGATAAAAACAACATGCTTGACTGCCCACACTATACATATGGCCTCATTACACGGAAGGCGGTAATCCAGGGTGGTATTAGCACCCTGGACCATGCCGGTAAATTACCGGCACCGCCTTGGTGGAAAGGGGAATTACCGCCCTATTCCAAGGTTGGCGGGCGGTAATTCCCCCTTCCACCATTACCCTTCCCCATTCCCATTTTTTCCCCATAGGCATAATGGGAATGGGGAATGAGCTAATTACGGCACCGCAATTTTGCGGTGGCGTAATTAGCACCAAGGTCCCTTAGCGGGTTAGTTTTTAACGCCTGCAAAAAGCAGGCGTTAAAGCACCAACCCGCTAAGGGACCTCGTAGTAAGGCGGTAATGGTTAACGGTCACCGTTACCATTAACGGTGGCCGTTAACCATTACCGGCGTCCGTGTAATGAGGCCCATAGTTTGTTTTTTGGTGATGGGGTTGCTGTACAGTTATGCAGTTGTTACCCCTGGTAGGAATTTCTGGGGCCCCCAGAAGGTTGAAGGTGAAGTAAGGTGGGCAGACGTGGAGCAGGAGGGAGCAAAACGCCCTTTGCCTAGGCTCGAAAATATGCTTGTACTGGCCATGATAACAGTGCAACTGGATTGAGGCAGAGGGTGAGACATGAATAAAAGGCCAGTGCTGTAAATTGAAAAAATGTACTGGGGGAACCCTCTCCTCCTTGGGGGGCGGGCCCATGGGGAGGAGGGAGCAGGGCCAAGGAGTGTGGCCACAGGTCAACACATTGGGGGTCATTACGAGTTTGGAGGCAGCCATAGTGCTATTAGCACCATGGCTGCCTCCAAACCCGTGTCCGGGTAGTCAGAATGGGGATTTACCGGGTCATTCCGACCTTGGAGGACCCGGTAGGTCCCCATTCTGAAAACCATTCCCCATTCCCATTTGAGCCCCCATAGGGCTCAATGGGAATGGGAAAGGATCGAATAACGGGCCCGCAAATAGCGGGCCCGTTATTAGCTCCATGGTCCCTTAACGGTCCCGCTAAGGATGGCTGGTCAGACCAGGGACCTCGGAATGTGGCAGTAGGGGGTTAACGCCACCGGCATCCTTACCGGTGCCGTTAACCCCCTACCTCCATACTCGGAATGACCCCCATTATCTCTTCATAGACCCCAAGCCTGCTCATTTGCATAAAAGCAAAGAGCATTATGGTAACATAAGAATGCCCACAGTTTCAAATGTGAAAGGCAGCCATTTTTGTCATAGGAAAGGGCGGGAAGATCAAGAAAGCGCTTATATTTGTGAGTTTCCTGGGGAAAGGAAGATATGGTTAAAGGATGAGCAAAAGCGGGGATGGTAAAAGAGAGTGATGCGATGCCATAGGTGAGAAGAAAACCTCATGTGTGTTTGACATAGAAAGTAGGGGAAAAATGCAGGGGGAAAGGAAAGCAGAGAGCCACGTGTGATAGAGAGAAGGGAGAATACGAGGTCGAGAAGGGTGTGTGATAACAAAGAAGAGGGGGGTCAAAGTGAAACATGCAGAGGGTGCGAAGAAACGGGTGGTGACTGACAGGCAGGAAAATAGGTGGTTAGACAAATAGTAGAGGAGAGCATGGTATGATAGCTATTATTAAAAATAATAGTAGTAATCTAACCGAAAAAAAACCATCTGTAACCTTCCCACGTCGCTCCAGCACACTTCCTGTCCGTTACTGGAGAGAGCCGGCTGTGGGGGGGGGGGCGTATGTCGAGAGGAGGAGGCAGTGGGATTGGTGCTGCGACGCCAAGGTAGGTCTGGGGGCAATCATGGCTCCTGCTAGACCCAGGAACCAACAGGCTCTGCAGCAACGAGGGTCAGGCAGCCCAGAGCACTCCCATCTTCGCACCAGCGGCTGATGCTGATTCGAACTGATGCAGGCAACATCAGTCACAAACTTGCTGGCACGTGTCTCGGGGCCCCGCCTGGAGATGTCACTCCAGTTGGGGGTTTGAAAGGGAGCTGTCAGCCAGCTATCGTTGTGTCTGAAGCAGTCCATTAACAGTAATTCATCTGGAAGGTTGCCTCATTCCCGGCAGAGGGGCTGCTCTGGACTGAGCTGTTCGCGTGGCTGTTTGGCGCTCCCCCATGGCTGTCTGTCGCTCCCCCATTATTTATAGAAGTGGTCGAATCGCAGGCTATCCAAAAACGAAAGCACGTGCAGGCAGAAACGTAGGGGTCACCCAAATTCTGGTGTTGGGAGGCAAGGAGAAGCCTCGGGACGTTGCCACTGAGCAGGGCAATTTCTAGCCAACCTGGTGCCCAGGATGCATTCCACCCCAACCCCCATTACCACCGCCCGACTGGCACACGTCGCTCGCAAACTACACCTCTCTGTCGTGCCACAAAACCCCTCCTCAATATCAATACATCATTGCTATACAAATGAAGCTGGTTTCTTTGCATTGTAATTCAAGTACTTAACAGAAGAAATCTAATGTGAAAACACAACTGTTGCTGCCCAAGTAAATCGTTCTTCTGTCACCTGGTTTTAGGAAAGGCCTTTCCTGAATGCAGTTTCAAACTGTCTGTACCGGCACACTGCGGTGTAGCCAGTCTGCCGGGGTCTGAGGGCCCACTGACCACTGGCCCTGTGTTGCAGGAGTTCTGTTCTTACCACCTATCGCGCCTTGAAACACATGTCTAAAGGCGCGGTATATATACCATATCATATCATATATCTTGTATTTTGCAAGGAGCAATACTAGACTAACCATATGACTTATTTTCTGATAGAAGGTTATCATTCCAAGATTGGCAGTCTGGTACACTCCTTTTATAGTCATTGAGAGTGAGAAAGGGGACAAATAGCACCAATGAGTATTCCTGTTTGCTTTGCATTAAATCACAAGAGCATTTCAGGAATGTAACAGTGAT
Source organism: Ambystoma mexicanum (assembly GCF_040938575.1). Taxonomy (NCBI): domain Eukaryota; kingdom Metazoa; phylum Chordata; class Amphibia; order Caudata; family Ambystomatidae; genus Ambystoma; species Ambystoma mexicanum. The sequence goes on along the minus strand of NC_090938.1, from coordinate 529,861,344 downwards.
CAGAGATCTCTAGATTTGATATAACAAATCTGTGATAAAAGGTTTGTATGTGTGAATCTCTAAATATATAACGCACACATGGCTTGTGCTCATATCACTGTTCGCAACCCACACCTTAACATTAAAATATGTGTAGCCATGAATCATGCATATTTATTCGGACAACTTAAATTTTTGGATGCAATTATAAAATAGCTGCAACATCAGCCACTCAAATGCAGTACAAGGGCTCTTTTTCTTCTGGTTTCTGGAGAATTGTAGATGAGGAGGGGCTGAGTGTCAGTGTGAGCATGCCCAAACCCCAATACAGAAACATTTTTAGTGAATTCTATCTATAGACAGGAAAGGATACCCTACAAGAGACACGCAATAAACAATGCACAGAAAGGATACACAGAAAGGAGTGAACCTCTAACAAACTTTAGCCTGACCAGTAATATGCTGATGAAGCCTTTTAAACAAAACCAGCTTCTAATGCATGGCAAAGGGTCCACAGTTCATCAGCCACTACCGCCTCACCATTACACAGGCCTCATGGGTTACATCTGCAAAAAGAGCAGGCCCATGCTTTATCTAACAGAGCTGGCATTGGCATCTCTTATTAGCGCGGGGCGGCAGCTAGTGACAATCATGGTATGGTAGTATAGAAAGGGCGTTTGGCCTAGTGGAATTTACAACTTGTGGCAACTTCTTTGATTCCTTTATGTGTTTAAGTGTGGGCACAGTATGGCATACTCATCAGTGCCACATACACAAAACACGCCAGTGTGCTATTGTATGGACATGAGACACAGCATACAAAAACAGTCATATGTGCTGTTACACAGAGGCGTAGCTGGGATTGGCAAACAAGTGGGGCCTGAAGCTAAAGCAGATGGGCCCACCGCAGTGATGTTAACATCTGGACATGCCCACACAGTGCTGCTGAGTGGGCATTTACAGATTCTGGGTGGGCCTTCCCCGCTCGGGGCCCTAGCCTGTCTACGCCTCTGCTGTTACATAGAAGAACACCATATAGATGCCATTAACCAATAGGGTGGTGCATTCTGCAATGCACAAATCATTGCTGCACACATATCATGGCATTGATTTGCCATGGACTACTGTCTGCATGGTGACACACAATGAACCCTGCTTTCCTAATCAAGATGCCAAGTCACATTGAGGTGCCATCTGGTGTGCGCTAGGCAGTGGTTGCCTTGCTAAGAAAATGAAAAGTGCTTTGATGCTGTTCAGTGTTAAGCACATACTGTGTAAAAACAATGGCTTGTTAAATGAGCCATCGTGTACAAATGACCCCCACTCTAAGGGCACTGTCACACAGAGGGCAAGGGGCTCAGGGTGTGTGTCGCCTGAGCACCTCAGAGGCTACATTCATAATATGGATTCCTTTGTTTATAACAAAGGAATGCTTAGCTCTTTCTCCAGCCGTTCAGAGGCAGCAGCCTCGGTGCCCCCCCCCCCCCCGCCCCCTCCCCTTCAATTCTCCGAGCTATCTCATTTAGGTGTGCTCCCCGGACAATCGCTCGCTTTGCCCACCCCAGGAAACGTATCTGCCACTGAGCGCAGATGCTTTCCCTTGTTTCCCTGCATCAGAATGTGGGGGACTCCTATGCTTCTGCCTGAATGTGATTTTGCATTTGGACAGCCTGTATTTCAACCCCTTCTATAAATAAAGGCACTGAACCATCGCATCCCAACTAAGCACTGTTTGCTGCAGGTTCAGGTTCAGGTTCGCAGCCACCAGTCCTCCATACAACAAAGATAACATGTACGTTTTACGAACAAGGCTGCACTCCAAAGAAGTTCCAATGTATTAGCATATTGTGCAAAATGTAAAGATGTATGTTATATACTCAAGGCATCACAAGAGTAGCATTCACACTATCCCCGTCCATGCAGAAAAGCATCCGCAGGACAGCATGGGTGTAATTAGAGACATTCTCCCCCTGCTAAAGTCTTAACATGGAAACTCAAATGTGCATGTTGGTGGGCAGGTCAACTGGCAAACATTTCTAGCTCCAAAGATAGCCCATTCTATTCCCTCACCATTCCTTTCCTGCTAATTGGCATACCTAAAGATGGACAGCTTCTGTGTAACTCCAGGCGGCATGTACACATCCTGCAAACTCCGACCCCTGCCGCCTTCCACTCGTACACCGAGGGCCTATTATCTCACATCACGAGAGCCTTGCAGCCTGCTGGAATCATCAGGACAGATTTCAGGGGCAAGTGGCCAGGGGCTGGGCCCTCAGCCACGATTAAGCAATGAACTTCTGACACACGCTACTGTTTACCCTGATGGGCAAAGACCTAGGAGGCACCACTGTGCAAGGCACTTATGCAAGGTGGCATGAGGCTTCAGCCTGTTCTCATGTTACGGCAAAGCATATGCACTTTTCCTTACCTGTTGGCTTTTTTAAAGTACAAGGTATTTTGGGAGATCTGGGGCTGGCCCTGGCCCTTGGCAGTCTGTGCCGTTGCCCAGGGACCCATGCTAATGGGGGCCCCACAGACACCCGCTGTGCTGGGAGAACACCAACAATTACTGCGCCCTGCGTCGCTCGACGGTTTAGAAGCTGACACTTACAAAAGGAAGGGCTCTCAATTTTCTCGCAGCAGCTGACAAAGGTCTTGGACCAATCACATTCTTCACAACACTAGACCGCGCATTGTGGTTCGCATTCGTTCTCATAGCATTGCTCTTCCGCGTCTCAGTGGATGGCGTTTTATTAGGTGAAAATTGTTCATGGGTTCTGTCAACAGCTTTCGCAGGATGCTGAAGGGGGTTGTCACAGCATGGCATCGTGGCATGAGGATTGGACGGGTCCTCCCTAAAAGGAAAGGGGGATACCATGGCTCATCTGATGATGCCTGTGCATCCCTCTGAGGATCACCTCCCCTCGCGTGATCCTCCTTCGCAAAGCCAGCCCCAGGGTCATGATCAGGTAGAGACTGCCATCCTCTGGCCACGTGAGGAGAAGCTATCCCTGGAAAAGGAGTGATGACATCATCAGATTCATCAAAAAAGTCACACACAACTTTGTTTCAAAGAACCCCTTCTGAGGCAAACAGTGGTAAAGAGATGAGAAGGAAAATGGGGGGTTTGTGTCCTTCTGTAGTGGGGGGCTAAGCAGGAGCTCCACGTGACAACAAGATGTCTGCACCTAAGGCAAAAATTGAATAAATCCCTGTTGTGGGATGCCGACAAGGGAGAGAAGCCCTGGACGGCCCAGGCAAAACCGAGCAGGTGTGACACAGTTTCAGGACCTACTTCCATTATTGCAAAGTCAAGATATTATAAGTGACTTTGGGCCTGTCTTTGTCCAAAGTGATAGCACCTGCAGGTGGCTTGTTGCCTTTGTTTCACTTATTCCAACACATCTGTGCATGTAATTGGACTTACTCAATCTGCTGTATCTTGTATTTTGCAAGGAGCAATATTAGACTAACCATATGACTTATTTTCTGATAGAAGGTTATCATTCCAAGATTGACAGTCTGGTACACTCCTTTTATACTCATTGAGAGTGAGAAAGGGGACAAATAGCACCAATGAGTATTCCTGTTTGCTTTGCATTAAATCACAAGAGCATTTCAGGAATGTAACAGTGATCAGAGATCTCTAGATTTGATAAACAAATCTGTGATAAAAGGTTTGTATGTGTGAATCTCTAAATACATAACGCACACATGGCTTGTGCTCATATCACTGTTCACAACCCACACCTTAACATTAAAATATGTGTAGCCATGAATCATGCATATTTATTCGGACAACTTAAATTTTTGGATGCAATTATAAAATAGCTGCAACATCAGCCACTCAAATGCAGTACAAGGGCTCTTTGTCTTCTTGTTTCTGGAGAATTTTAGATGAGGAGAGGCTGAGTGTCAGTGTGAGCATGCCCAAACCCCAATACAGAAACATTTTTAGTGAATTCTATCTATAGACAGGAAAGGATACCCTACAAGAGGCACGCAATAAACAATGCACATAAAGGATACACAGAAAGGAGTGAACCTCTTACAAACTTTAGCCTGACCAGTAGGTGGCTTGTTGCCTTTGTTTCACTTATTCCAACACATCTGTGCATGTAATTGGACTTACTCAATCTGCTGCTAAGCCGACTGCCTCAGTTGCAGCCGCACGCAGAGTCCTGAACTGGGCTGCCAGCAGCTCCATAACAACCAGCCATTATTCCTTTTTGTGTTATCAGTCCGCCCTTCTTATGCACATATTTAGGTAATTGGCAATGCGATGAGACCTTTCCCCTGAAAGTCCCCTCACTGCTCGTTATGCAGCAAATAGGTGTCCACTTAAAAGACATTTAAAGTGGCTCAATGAAGCTCCCCTTTGAAGGTGTTACTTTAGATAGTCAAATGTGCTTAACACAGTGGTATCAAACTTTTTCATATCGAGCCCTTCCCCTCCCCTGAGTAAAAAATATTGTTTCTGGGGGCCCCAGCCAAGGGTTGGCCCCCTAGGTGACCCAAACGCTATCTTTGCAGATTACTGCTTATATTTTCTATTAAAAGCAGTCACCTTAATCCTTTTTTATATTAAAAAAAAGTCATCTTATTCCCTTTTTAAAGAGTCTGTCTGCCACCCCCCCGCCCGAGCATCCTATGGGCCCCACAGTTTGAAGACCGTTGGCCTTAACATCATGCATAACAGCAAGCTGAAAGTTTGTGACAAACATAATATTTACCTGCGTGACCTTACTACCACTGCAAAACTTGTTTTGTGTGTGTGTGTCTTAAAGTGATGAAAGTACAGTGGTGTAAAAGAAGAGATTCTTTCAGACTTGCAATATTTTGCATTCTGGGACTTCTATTTTCCCTTTCTGGATGTGGAAAACAAAGCTGCGAGTATAATTGTATTTCAAAAAGAATGTACACATTGTCTGGTTACTTAAGAGATTTTAGAAAATGCACCATTATTGTAGGCCTTACAATGCAAAACTGAATTATTTTCTGCAAAGCCGAGGTTGGAATATATGTGTTGGTGCGCACAAACTGCAGAGTGTATTAAAATCCCAGCTTTACTGTTTAACCAAATTGTGTGATCCTGGGCAAATAACGTGACCTCACTTTGAGTTAACTGCAAACATTGGCGTCCTTAAAAATGATTAAGTTCACACTATTTTAAAAAAAAAAGTCTCCCTTACAATGGGGCAGGGTTAATCATGTATGGAAAGAATTGTGCACCCTTGCTCCACCGTTACCAAACACAGAGGGTCGTCACCTAAAATTGTATTATTGTTGCAACGGCCCTCCCTCAGTCCCGTATCACTTTGTTGTACAGGTATATGTGTGTGAGTGTGTGTATATATATATATATATATATATGTATATAATGTATATATATATAGTTTTACCATCCCATTAGTGCACCAGGGATTCTAGTATAGAAGGCTGACCTCAGCAGATCCAACATTCATGTCCTTCCCTTTTGCTGCCAGTCATCACAGTTGTGTGGTCTATCCAGAGCACTGGCCCACAGGAGCTTGGTGATGCTATGTTATTAAATCTTGTATAGCACACCTTTGACCATTTTCACAGTTTCTTTGAGTTTCACGATCTGCAATAGGTGGGGTAGGGGACTAACGTAGGAGCAGGGCCAGGTTTCTTTGTTGAAACGTTGATGCGTGTAGATCTGAAAAGATAGCGCTCTCTGTGACATGGAGCTTTAAGATATGTAGTGGACTGTGTGAAGCAGTGGTTCATGTATGCACTAGGTGGTAACTTAAATTGTTTGTGTGGTTGTCTGTGTTGTCTGTCAGAGTGGTGGTGTATCTGTGGTGGGTTAGTAGAGTGGTGGTGTTGTATCTGTGGTGGGTTAGTAGAGTGGTGGTGTTGTATCGGTGGTGGGTTAGTAGAGTGGTGGTGTTGTATCTGTGGTGGGTTAGTAGAGTGGTGGTGTTGTATCGGTGGTGGGTTAGTAGAGTGGTGGTGGTGTATCTGTGGTGGGTTAGTAGAGTGGTGGTGTTGTATCGGTGGTGGGTTAGTAGAGTGGTGGTGTTGTATCTGTGGTGGGTTAGTAGAGTGGTGGTGTTGTATCGGTGGTGGGTTAGTAGAGTGGTGGTGTTGTATCTGTGGTGGGTTAGTAGAGTGGTGGTCTTATATCTGTGGTGGGTTAGAAGAGTGGTGGTGTTGTATCTGTGGTGGGTTAGTAGAGTGGTGGTGCTGTATCGGTGGTGGGTTAGTAGAGTGGTGGTGTTGTATCTGTGGTGGGTTAGTGTGCTATTTAGAGAAATCTGGTGTAGACAAATGTTTTCAGGTGGTGTGTGTTCCATTGGGTAGCCTGTTTTCTTTCTGTGTTGGAGTTGTGTGAGGGGATGTGTTGTCCGTTTCCGGTGGGAGGCAGAATGTCTCTGACATAGTTATGTTTATCATATCTTGCCCAATGAACCACCTAATAACAACTGGGGACAACCTTTTTCATTTAGAAAACATAGTCACGTGTATTTGTTTTTACCCATGCAAACCATATTTCTTCAGCTTTTATGACTTGTTATGCCATATTATGTGATGTCAGGCTAAGTGATGCTATATCAGGTAACACTAGGCCATGGCACAAATGTAGGGTCCACGGTTTCTAGTCAGTTGCCTAGGGCCTCCCGCCTGACTGCCCACTGACTCCTCATAGAGACTTCAACTGTAGCGCCATTCCGTTTTTCGTGGGATTATGGTACAATGCAGCCGGGACTGTGCCATGAACCAGCACCTGGGAAAGCCAATCAAGCGCTGCATGACAGTCCTAGGAAGAGCACCATAGGAGTAAAGGTCTGGAGGAGTAACTTGCAAGTGAGCCAATGACCACACAGGGGTGAGAGAATAGATGAGAGGAGGACCAGAAGAGAGTGAACCGCCCGGGACCCAAGGACCAGAGTGCCGACTGACCAGAGGAGGGAAAGTGACTCTCCAGGCACTTAAGGACCAGAGGGGAAATGCACCAGAGAAGGAATAAATAAGAGCATAACTGCCAAATGGGCCCATGCCATGTGTGACCCCACGAGCCAGCTCTGGGCCCTCACCTTGCATGCTGGGAACTGAAGGCCCACACTTATAATGTGAACAATGAAACTACAAGTGCCGGCATGCAAGAGGAAACACCCTGACTAGCTCATTGTTTCCGGCATGACATGAGGAGACATGGCAGGTATGCAGGGGAGGCACCAGAGGGCTGATAGAATAGATGAGCTGAGGACCAGAAGAGAGTGGCCTGCCAGGGATCCAAAGACCAGAGGGATGACTGACCAGATCATTGAGAGTGACTCTCTAGGGAGCCAAGGACCAAAGGGGTGATAGAACAGATGAGCTGAGTACCAGAGCCAGCCAGGGACCCAAGTACCAGAGGGCTGACTGACCAGAGGAGGAGAGTGACTCTACAGGGAGCCAAGTACCAGAGGGGTGATAGAATAGATGAGCTGAGGACCAGGAGAGAGTGAACTGCCAGAGACCCAAGGGCCAGGGGACCGATTGACCAGAGGAGGGAAAGTGACTCTACAGGGAGCCATTTACCAGAGGGGTGATAGAATAGATGAGCTGAGGACCAGAAGAGAGAGAACCGCCAGTGACCCAAGGACCAGAGGGCTGACTGACCAGATCATTGAAAGTGATTCTCCAGGGAGCCAAGGACCAGAGGGGGGATAGAATAGATGAACTGAGGAGCAGAAGAGAGTGAACCGCCAGGGAGCCAAGGACCAGAGGACTGACTGGCCAGATCATTGAGAGTGACTCTCTAGGGCCGACTGACCAGAGGAGGGAGAGTGACTCTGCAGGGAGCCAAGTACCAGAGGGGTGATAGACTAGATGAGCTGAAGACCAGAAGAGAGAAGCCTGCCAGGGACCCAAAGACCAGAGGGCTGACTGACCAGATCATTGAGAGTGACTCTCTAGGGAGCCAAGGACCAGAGGGGTGATAGAATAGATGAACTGAGGACCAGAAGAGAGTGAACCGCCAGGGAGCCAAGGACCAGAGGGCTGACTGACCAGATCATGGAGAGTGACTCCAGGGAGCCAAGGAGCAGAGGGGTGATCGAATAGATGAGCTGAGGACCAGAAGAGAATAAACTGCCATGGACCCAAGGACCAGAGGACCGACTGACCAGAGGAGGGAAAGTTACTCTCCAAGGAGCCAAGGACCAGAGGGTGATAGAATAGATGAACTGAGGACCAGAAGAGAGTGAACCGCCAGGGAGCCAAGGACCAGGGGGCTGACTGACCAGATCATTGAGAGTGACTCCAGAGAGCCAAGGAGCAGAGGGGTGATAGAATAGATGAGCTGAGGACCAGAGCCTGCCAGGGACCCAAGGACTAGAGGGTCGACTTACCAGAGGAGGAGAGTGACTCTACAGGGAGCCAAGGACCAGAGGGGTGATAGAATAGATGAACTGAGGACCAGAAGAGAGTGAACCGCCAGGGAGCCAAGGACCAGAGGGCTGACTGACCAGATCATGGAGAGTGACTCCAGGGAGCCAAGGAGCAGAGGGGTGATCGAATATATGAGCTGAGGACCAGAAGAGAGTAAACTGCCAGGGACCCAAGGACCAGAGGACCGACTGACCAGAGGAGGGAAAGTGACTCTCCAGGGAGCCAAGGACCAGAGGGGTGATAGAATAGATGAACTGAGGACCAGAAGAGAGTGAACCGCCAGGGAGCCAAGGACCAGAGGGCTGACTGACCAGATCATTGAGAGTGACTCCAGGGAGCCAAGGACCAGAGGGGTGATAGAATAGATGAGCTGTGGACCAGAAGAGAGTGAACTGCCAGGGACCCAAGGACCAGAGGACCGACTTACCAGAGGAGGGAAAGTGACTCTCCAGGGAGCCAAGGACCAGAGGGGTGATAGAATAGATGAGCTGAGGACTAGAAGAGAGTGAACTGCCAGGGATCCAAGGACCAGAGGGCTGACTGACCGGAGCATTGAGTGTGACTCTATGGGGAGCCAAGGACCAGAGGGGCAATGCACCAGAGAAGCAACTCTCACAGCATAACTGCCAAGTGGGCCCATGTCATGTGTTGAACCATGAGCCAGCTCTGGCTCCTCACATTGCATGCTGGGTACTGTAGGCCCACACTTACAATGTGAAGCATGAAACTAGAAGTGCGGGCATGCAACAGGAAACACCGGACCACTGGGCACGTATGCAAGGGTGCCAAGTAAGAGCGGGTTGATAGAATAGGTGAGCTGCGGTCCAGAGGCGAGTGGGACCGCAGGACCGCCAAAGCCGTGATAGTGACTCCCCAGGGAGACAAGTACCAGAGGGGTGATGGACCTGAGAAGCGAAGGAAGAGAAGACACAAGTATGCACTTGTATAACCCCCATACATACAAGAACTGAAAAGAATAGCCAGTATTTCTCAGAAAAATGTTGATCATAATAAAAGCGTTTTGTCTAAACATGCTGTGGGCCCGATTCACAAAGCTCTTTTGCATGGCATTTCCCCATCAAAAAACACTTTGTGAATCCAGCCCTGTGTGCGTTTTCTCTATGTATGTTTACACTATTGTGCTAGGTGTCTTTTAAGACTATCTGCAATGTTTTTTCAGCTTATGTACATGTGTGACTGTGAGCTTGTTTTGTAGGGGCATTTAGCTTATTTTTTTATTTCCGACCTGGCAACACTGCCCACCTCCAGTTATGGAGTTGTATTACTCGTTTAGAATTGCAGTGAGCCGGTGAATGAGACAGGAGAGAGAGAGATAGAGAGAGAAGACGGAAGACACCGAAAGAAGAAGCAAGCATTGGCAAAGCCAACACTTTGGGCTTTTGTGCGGGCATGGGAAAGGCACTTGCCAGGCACTCATAGTGGTTTTAACTAGCCATTGATAGTAGCAGGTGTTAAATATTGCGAGTATCTAGGCATCTAATAGCAGTGCCTGGCAAATGCCTAATACTTATACACAAGCCAAAACGGTTGGCTTTGCCAATGCTTGTTGCAACAGGGCTTGAGTGTAGGACAGGCATAGTGATTATAGTGTGGTTACTGCTCCAATTAAATCATTAACTCTCAGAGGACTGATTTCGAAAAAACACTGGCAGGCACTTTCAGTGGAAGGTTTGATTTTAAGGCTTGATTAATGAGAGCTCAACGAGTTCCAATGAGGTGTTTTAGTTTTGGGTGGGATGGGGCAGGAACTGGGTGGGGATGGCCATAGGGGTTGGCATGGCCATGGGCAATCGGTGTGTGGGCAAATAGCCAAACAAAGCCTACAGACGCGGTGCCCCTCCTCATAGGCCATTCCTTCCTATCTGTAATATAATGCTACCATTTCGACTAATAGGGGGCGCTGCCACCCAACAGCCCAAACTAAGAAGAAGAGAGTGACGTCGAGAGTCCGGAAGGATCACTTGGCAGTGGGGCGAGAAAGCGGTTCGTGGGTGCGCCGAGAAGAAAGGAAGCGCCCGCTCCTGCAGCGCCGCAGTTCGAGGGCAGCCAGGGGATTCTGCGCGGGCACCCCGTCCGCGGGCATCCGTGCATGGAGCAGGCGCAGAGGGCAAGCGTGCACGGCATTTAGATCGCTAAACAGTGACCATTCTGTCAAGTTTCGCGCACTTAATGTACTAACTTTGCCGATACTTCTGCAACTCGGCGTGCCGATGCAATGCTTCGAGCGGAATTGAAGGGGACGTGTAATTGAGCGAGGGGAGGCGACAGCCAGGAGGGGTGCGGGGGGGGGGCGCACGCCGGGCCCTGATGGATGGGAAATCGCTGGGCTTTTGTCAGCTAACAGCGGATTCTTCCGGAGCCCGCCTCCTGGAGGTGCCGGGCCTGCCCTTTGATCCCATCTGCCCCGCTAAATTGGAGGGACGCCGGCCGCCCCAAATGCCACGGAGCGGGGATATTGACGCCGGCCGGGCCCGCCCCGAGGACCGGGCGGGAGGATCGCCTCTAATTGGCTGCGCCCCCTCCCAGTCCCACGCCAGGCGCAGTTGAAGGACTGAGGGCGGGAGTCGATATCGCCCCCCCCCCCGAATGTCGCCCACGCGAGCGATCACTTATTAGAGCAGAAGTCCCTCCCCTCGGCCCTCGCTTTCCTGCGGTGTTATAGATATATATCTAGCGCCTGCTGGAAGAAGACCCTTCCTCCCCGGCCTTTCTCGCGCTCATCCTCTACATTACACTTCTCTACGTTAATGTCTACATGTGCAATAGCTCTCAGGTTTCTATTGCTTGTATTTTTAAAGCGAAGCAGAGATCGCGTTTGGACTGCTAGGCGCTCTATTCCGTTACAGTCAAGTTCAAAGTTATGTGTATTTTTCATATGGCCGTGCTTCCCACATTATTTAGCAATATTAGCAGTAGTTACTATCCTGCACCACTAGACTGGGCCGTACACTCCTTTCCCTTTCGTCATCATCATCGTCATTGTTTCACCTATATCCCACTAAAAGCAATTAAAGCATCTACACGCTAAGGGGCGGATTCTGAGCTCATGTGGACACACGACGCTCTCCCCTGCCCCTCCAGTTTCCAGCACCACCATTCTGAAGTGGGTGGAAGCAGTGTAGGGGAGATGTACTTTCCAGCAGCAAAAGCTGCAAAAACCTCCCATTGTGGAGAAACGTGTGCTCCAGTGGCATTGCGAGCATTTCTTTGAAGACTGCCACTTTTTTCATTTAAGAACGTTTTCATAAACTTTCATTAAACTAGAAAAGTGGTGCTGCAGTCCAAGAAATGCCATGTTTATAAAGGGAAAAGTGTGCAGTGGAGGACTCCTTTTATTGACTTGCTAAGCCAGTGCTGCTGGGAGGAGAATCCCCTCCACGTGGCTGCCCTGCACTCCTGATGGTTGCTAGGCTGTTGTCGAGCCGTAAATGGAGGCTTTCCTGTCCCTGCACCACATGCTTTCCCTGTCAGAATATGGTGCATTTAAGAAATGTGTTCTTCCAGCTTGGATCAACACATTTCTATTTTTACACAGACCTCTGAAACAGGCCCTCAGATGGTGTTGTTTCATGATCCCGAGAGAAACCTTTTTTCATCATAGTGTTTTTGACTGTCTAAAGGTCAGGTGAACTTTGTGTGACTGTGTGTGCAAGGGTAGTGAATTCTAGCGTTTTACGGCATGCAACTGAAACCATCTACCTCCCGCCCTACCTTTCCTAGCTCGCTTTTCCTCCTGAATGTTAAAGCCCTTTACATGCTAAACTCCAGACGGTAGGCGTGAGTAGATCAGCGCCCAGAGACGGTTTAATGATTGGCACTTCATTTAGAAACTCATTCACTCTGGCACTGTCCACTTGGTAACAGAATGCAGCTAAACTGCTTGCTGTGCTTCTTTTATTCCCCCACTTGGTGTCCCCCTTTCTTTGGAACCCTTTCATTGCTGCATGTTATTCCTCCCTCTTTTTCTAGATCTACCCTTCTACCTTTGCCTTTCGCATCCTCCCATTCCTCAGGCTCTGCTGCTCCACTACTTTTCTTGTTGGGTTTCTCTTGTTCTGAGTTTTCGTTCAGTGTCTTCTCCAATCAGTGACGGCTGGTGAATTTTTTAATTGGAGAGGTGTAAATGTTTGCCGTAAATATTCAAGAGTGGCCAAGGTTAACTGGAGAGGCATAAATGTTTGCTGCACTTTTGCAGGAGTGGCTAAGGTAACAAGGGAGACCAAGTCAACCAAGGAGGTGTAGAGGAGACCCCAGACGTGGCCTGCACCCCTGCCCCTCGCTTCGAGGTGCCAGTAAAGTACTCGCCAGCGTATGTAACGTACGAGGAGCAGCTGAACCAACAAAGGGCTGCAATGGGCCTCTGCCCTGTGTACATTAGAAGATCAACACCTGTTGAACTGCCCATAACCAGGCAAACCTGGACAGCACGGTACCCAATCAGACAACCATACCAGCCGTTGATACGGAACGAGGAGGAATGCCTACACACGGTCCATGAAAAGACTCCAAAAGCCATAATGGAAGGCCAGTGGAGATGGAACAAGGACCAGAGCAGCTCCAAGAATGAACTGAAGGAGTACTGAAAGCATGCATGCCAGTACTGACAACTGCGAGGATAATTGTAAAGGACAAAGGGGAGAGACACTGTGGAAAACGTATGAGAATGGTGCCATGAGACAAGATGGAAGCAACCACCTTATTGAACGTGTGTAAATAAGCTTGAAACGCAAGATGCTAAGTAATCGATTCGGTTTGCAATGCTTAGTAGAAGTTAGAGCGGCAAGCACCAACTGTATACATCTACCTCAATACAGCACAATGTACACGTGCGACTCCATTTTGTATAAACAGAAGTAATCCCAGGCGGCCAAGGCCTGACTGGCCAAGTTTCATATCCAGGCCCAAGCTGAGGAAAGGAGCGGGATCGAAACTTAACAAAGGATGGCTCATGCCGGGGAAATCGAGGTCAACCAGAGAAGGGGAGGTGAGCATGAGCTCACGAGGCGCCAACTTCAGAGCATGCCAGCCCGCCCGTGAAGGTCAAAATAAGAGAGGCCCATGCAGGTGGCTAAGCGCATAGAGAATTAAATTCACAAAAGGTTGGAAACTGAAGCAGATTCACGGTGGACCAACACGTGACCAGACAGGCGCGAAGATGTACCACCGCCTGATATCATCCAGAACCAGAGGGTGCCATAACTTTTCCTGATAAGAGACTACAGATCCGAGGCCATACCCAGCCAACTAATTGACACATAGCCCTAAACCACTGATTGATGGAAGGGAGGCAGGGTGAATCTTGCGACACTAGGGACCTGGGTGTCTATTCTGCATGCTGCTAATTAAAATGGAGATTTATGTTTAGGGGTGTAACTTGCCCAATCACAAGGGACCATGTAATCTAGGGTCCTATAGACATTGTAACCAATGAGACGTTGTACTTGTAGTGACGTCAATCACGTGTGGTGTAGAGGGAAGGGCGCAGACGCCCACCCGATAAGAGTTATCCAATCCACTTGCATTATTTCCATATACAGTTATAGCACCTATACTTAAGTTACCTTTCCCAACCAATTGTATTGCATGATGATTTTTTGTAGAATTAGACGTCAATGATGACGGATTTTGCCCATAAAAGAGGCTGTTGGACGAATGTTCGGGGAAGTCGGGTGAGGCAGGTGTTCGTGATGCTGCTGATTTCCATAAACTGATGTATGTATCATTAAACAGACTTCCCTTTGCCAATTTACTGAGTCCTGATTATTGATCCTTGCCGGAGTATGTGAATCCTGCACTCTGTCCTCGCATGGTGCAGCTATCTTGTATTACTCGTTTTCGAGGGTGAGTGCTGACCAATGGGCCTGTCAGTAATTACCTCTCCTCGTAAACAGAGGGTTCGAGCCCTCGATAAATCATATAAAATAATGGGTTAAAATGGTAGATTTTACTACAGTTTCTTTAGTAAATTGGGTCAAACAATAGATTGCAATTGGATTTATAGAGTAATCCATGAAAACAACAATAGATGCAAGTCACCAACAGTGCATAGGAGTATTTTCCAACACATTTTCATGATGCCCTTTCCCACAATACATGATGGTATAAAATACATTTTCATACTGGCTGTGTCCAGACATTCCCGTACTGGCTACACTGATATCTGCCAGCATTCCCATATCAGAACATACTCGTGCTTGCTTTACACACACCTGCTAAAACAAAAAAAAGTAATACATTGGACAGACTAGTTGGAAGTCCTTGTGCATACTTAGTGTGCTTTTGTACTGTATATTGTTTGTTCTTTGATAACAATTTTGTTTTTTTCCTTCTTTTTGTAACAATTCTGTGTTATGCTTCTTGGAAACACATTGAAAATTGACTTTTTATATTCTGACTACAACTATGTTTTTGTTTTGTTTGGAACACATTTTTTACACATGTCATGTTTGATAATCACATTCTAAAAATAAAACGTTGAATTTTTTGGATCATATTGATGTTTACATTTAGACTCACAATGGGATATTTTTGAAGGGATATCCGCTTAGTGAATACCTACATTAAAATAATAAGAATTGAATTCTAAAAAATTATATTGCTGCACCTTCTTGGAATTACTTGTATCTGCTTTGCACATAATGCCAATAATGATACTATAAGAAAACATGTCCATGCTGGCCCTGCCAATATATCCCAATGTCCCCATGTAAGAGTATATTCCTTTTGGTTTTGCCAGTAAAAATGATATGCCACAATAAGAAAACATTTCAAGACTGTCTGCACCAATATAGGCCAGTCTATCCACATAAAAGCCCCCATTCCGACTTTACACTTGATGCCAGTAGAACATGCAATGCCACATCAGAAAATATATCTGGAATAGCTGCACCAAAGTAGGCTAGTCTAGCCATTTCATAACACATGTTAAGTTTACTTCCCTCTTGATCCCCAGTAAAGAAAAGCAATGCCACAATAAAAATATATAGCCACACTAATTGCACCAAAGTAGGCCAGTCTAGCGACATAATAGCACTTATCACGTTTGCATGAATATTGATGCCCATTAAAACATGCCATGTCACAGCAAGAAAATGTACCTAGACTTGCGCCAGACACATTGGCCATTCTAGGCAAGTAATAACACTTATCATGTTTGATTTACTCTTGATGCCCATTAAAACATATCATGCCACAATAAGAGAAAAATCCAGATTTGCGCCAGCAAAAAGGCCAGTCTTGCCACGTAATAAAATGTATAATGCTTGCGTTAACCTTGATTCCTAGTAACAAATGCCAGGCCAAATTAAGTATATATGTCCAGACTGGCACTACCAAAGTAGGCCAGTATAGCCATGTAATAACACCTATCGTGTTTGCTTTACTCTTGATGGCTGTTAAAAGATGCCATGCCACAAAAAATATATATCTAGACTAGCTACACAAACTTAGGCCACTCTTGCTACTTAATAACACTGATCATGTTTACTTTACCCTTGATTACAACTGACAAATGCCATATCAAAGCAAGAATATATGGTCAGACTGGCCCTACCAAAGTATGTCAGTGTACCCACTTCAGAGCACTTGTCATGTTTATTTTACCTTTGATTGCCAGTAATGAATGCCATGCCCTTGCAGTGTAGAGGAGGTTCCAGACATGACCTGCACCCCTGCCCCTCAGTTCGATCTGCCAGGAAGGTACTCGCCAAGGGGCGTGACGTATGAAGAGCAAATGAACCAACAGAGAGCCGCACTGGGACTCTGCCCAGTATACATTAGGAAATCCATGCCTGTTGAAGTGCCCATAACGAGACAACCCTGGGCAGTGCGGTACCCTATCAGACAGCCATACCAGCCGCTGATACGAAATGAGGAATACCTTCATGCGGTCCACGAAGAGACCCCAAAAGCCTTAATGGAAGGCCAGTAGAAATGACACAAGTGCCTGAACAGACTCGCAATATGAACAAAAGTGGCTATCGAAGACAAGCACGCCAGTGCGAGTAGCCACGAAAATAAATGCAATGGACACAGAGAAGAAACAATGTTAAAACATAAGGAAATGGTACTGTGAGACAAAATGGAAGCAACCGTCCTGTTAAATGTGTGTAAATAGGCTTGAAACGCAAGATGCTAAGAAACCGATACTGCTTGCAATGCTTAGTAGAATAATAGAAGCGCCATGCGCTGACTATATATCTACCTCAAGAAGCACATTATACAAGTGCGCCACCATTTTGTAAAAGCAGAAATGTACCCAGGCAGCCAGAGGCCTGATAGGCCAAGTTTTCGAAACGCAGCCAAAGGCAAGAGAAGGAGCGGAATCGAAACTCAACAAAGAGCGGCTCATGCCTGGGAAATCGAGGTCAACCAGAGAAGGGGAGAAGAGCATCAACTCGCAAGAATCAGGCTCCGGAGCATACCAGCTTGCCCGTGAAGGTGAAGATAAGAGAGGCCAAGGCAGGTGGCAGAGCCGAAGCAGAATTAAATGCAATAAAAGCTGGAAACTGAAGCAGATTCATGGTGAACAGACACGTGACCAGCCAGGCGCGAAGAAGTACCACCGCCTGATGTCATCCAGAACCCGAGGATGCCATAACTTTTCCAGATAAGAGACTACAGTTTCGAGGCCATCCTTAGCCAACTACTAATTGACACATAGCCCTAAGATACTGATTGATGGAAGGGAGGCAGGGTGAAACTTGGGACACCAGGCACCTGGGTTTCCATTCTGCATGCTGCTAATTAAAATGGGGATTTATGTCTAGGGGTGTTACCTGCCCAGTCACAATAGACCAAGTAATCTAGGGTCCGATAGCCAGTAGAACCAATGAGATGTCGTACTTGTAGTGACATCAATTACGAGTGGTGTAGAGGGTTGTACATAAACGCCCACCAGATAAGAGTTATCCAGTCCGCATGCTCTGTTAACCGTATACAGATATAGCACCTATACTTAAGTTACCTTTCCTAACCAATTATATTGCATGATGATTTTTGTAAAGTTAGACGTCAATGATGACGAGTTTTGTGTATAATAATTGCTGATCATCTGAAGTTCGATGAAGTCGGGGCGAGAGAGGTGATCGCAACGCTGATGATTTCCATTTGTTTTCCCTGTTTGATGTACTTGCCATTAAACGGACTTCCCTTTGCCAACTTACTGAGTCCTCATTATTGAGTTCTGCTGGAGTATGTGAATCCTGCACCCCTGTCCTCACATGGTGCAGCTATCTTGTCTTACAAGCTCAGGAGGGTGAGTACTGACCTATGGGCCCGTCAGTAAGTTCCTCCCCTCTCTGAACACTTGGTAGAATGAGGAGGGTTTCGGCCATCGATTATTGATTATCGATTGATAGTTATAAGACACCTTCAGACCGACGGCACAAAGTAACTCTGGGCCCTCGGTAAGATCACGAGTCCTTTCGCCATTCCGGCTGAGTAGACTGAGAAGCTCCCCGTGGACAATGATAGAGTAAAAGTTTCAAAAATCTGCAGTGGGTCTGAAGGAACCCGCCTTTCCAAGCATAACCCTTCTCATTCCCACGGGCAGCAGATCGGACGAAAACCTTAAAAGCAGGAAGAGGAAGGTGCGGTGATCCCGAAGTCCCAGAGAGGAAAAGATGCGATCGGTGAGTGAAACAACAAACTCTTTACTTTGGCAAATGTCTCGTAGGCATTAGAGTAAGTAAGGGAAAGGTAACAGAGGGAGGCAGAGAAAAATAAAGTAGGTAGAAGTATAGAATACTGTATTTATATAGGGGATTAATGACTCAAGCATAAGAACTAAAGAGTGAATACCAGGGGGGCACCTGAGCAAAAACATAAGGAATACCAGGGGGGCACCTGAGCAAAAACGTAAGGAATACCAGGGGGGCACCTGAGCAAAAATGTAAGGAATACCAGCACGTAAGGATTTGCCTTGTTCCTGCTCTTTAAAGAGTGGTCAGAAGGAATGTGAACCCAGAGCCCACAGTGGGGGGGGGACAATTTAGGCTACGGTGACAATTAAAGACATCACAAAAGGGGTTAGTTCACATCCCATGGTGGGATATTGATTAGAAGGCAGGTATATGTGTGACCAGCTGGCGTCTGTCTAGCCTGTCAAACGTCTGTCATATATGTCCTGTGTATGTCAAATGTGAAATTATTGTATTGATGATTGATTGAAATGCATTTTGGCTTTATGCGATTTCGTAACTAAGAGGGAATCGCCTTTGAATTGATGAGTTTTGAGTAAAATTTTGGTACAAAATTTGGTGGAAAAAAAATTGGTTTGGAGCTTGCGTATGTGGTGCTCGCTCACACTAGTGAAAAGATTAAAGAACTGTGTAAATATTGTTGGTGAGGAAATTAAGAATGGAGGAAGTTACCCCACTTGTGCATTTATGCAAGCAACTGCCCAAGCATGTAATAAAACTGAAGAAATATAGCCAGGAGTGGGTTAAGGGTACCGCCAATAAGATGTTTATGCCTTGGCTCCAGAATGGGTCGCTTTCTGAGGCTGTTTTACAGCACATGACCACCTTCCTACACGCCATATATACAGGCAAGAAGCTAGAGAAACGTCTTGCTGTCCTTGAGTAATGGAAAATGTTTGAAGAAACAAAGGTGGAAGAACCATCCACAGTCTGGATACTAAATGTATGTACGGAGGGGGGTGAGACGCCTACCGCGCCACCAGCCCCGCCTGAGCCAGTCATCGAAGGGAGCAAAACAGAAGGGCTTTACCCGCTAAGAGAACTCAAGGTAGCCACGAGGTATAGCAACCCTGCATATGAGTCACCTACGTGCAGTAGTGACGAGATCAAGGAGAGGGAGCAGGAGAGTAATCTTGCCTCCGCAGTCCCGAGGGACAAGGAAAGACGCAATGGTGGAAAAAAGGATCAGGCACAGACTAGTGCATCTCTCGAGAAAGAGAGAGAGGGAAAGAAGCGGAAAGGAAGTGATGAGTTAGCATTCGCAAAGGACGAATGGATGGGAGGGCAGATACTATTTATATTAGATGGAAAGGGAAGCAATGAGGTACGGTCGAGAGAAAGGACTGATGAAGCACAACGAAGAGAGAAGGAAAAGGAGAAGGAAGTAAGGGATGAAAGGACAAGAAAGAAAGATAGGCTAAGACGAGAACTATATTGCGAAAAGCAAGGAATACCGCTCAGTCACACACAATACGCAGCCTATGAAAAGTACAGGCAGAACGTGCTAAAGTTAGAGGAAGAAAGGAGAGTGCACGAAAGAAAAGTAAAAAAGTGGGAAAATGAGGAAAGTAGAAGGGCAAAAGAACGTAGAAATGAACGAATGGGGGAAGTAGATAAGGCTAGGGAGGAAGCAAAAAAGCGAAAGGAAATAGACGAAGAAATAGAACGTAAGCACAGACAAAGGGCACGGGATATTGAATATTTGGAGCAGGAAGTGATTAAACCCAGTCCTGCAGTAGAATGGGAAGACATAGAAGAATTCTTTCCTGCAAGTGATGCGGTACCAGGTACAAGCGGGACAAATATTGAAGATGACTTCGACACCAGAAGCATCGGGGAAACGATTGATAAAATCTATGACGAGATGGGACTGGAACTAGTTTAACAAGGGGGAAGGGAAGATGAGCGCTTAGAGAGCACTCAGCTATATGACACTGAGGATGTCACCCGAAGTAATGGGAGCAGGGGACTGTCCCTAGACAGGCTAGAGATTGGGCAAAACAACGAAGACGCTAGGAGTTCTGTAAACCGTGAGTACTCAGAATCTGACTCTGGTGGGGAAACAGAGGATGTGGCATATGAAGAAGGGAAACAGTGTGAAAAATGGCCCCCAGGGGACCGAGGGGTACGATGGTCAGACACTAGCAGGTCCACAAGTAGGGCACCGAAGTCTGCCGCGCAGTCCGGCCGTCATGAAGGAACACCCCACGGTCAGCGGGAGGCGTCAGCACCTGCCTATGCAGACAGACTAAGGGCATTGCCTGGTAGACGGCAAGGCGGGAATGCCACCCCGGCAATAGACCAGAGAGCTATGGGGAAAGAGAAGGAGGATTGCACATTCCAATTTCCGTTGCTAGAAAAGGGGGGAGCAAGACCACAATATATTCCATGCCACACATGGACCGAGAGAATCTTAAAAATAAGCTTCCAATGCTGACATCGGGAGCCGGAAAGTGGATACATGAGTTAGAGAAAATGACGGGGGTGTCACCTTAGCTATAGGGTGCATTAAGGGCCTCCTAATTTCTATACTTGGTGAAAGAACAGATGATGTATGGAAACAGGCAGGCTATCCTAGGGTAACCTTAACTGATACATTCCATGACAGAGCGCCATTTAATAACTGCAGAGCAGCAGTGTGGAAAGCACTTTGAACGCTATATCCGATATGGGAGCTATAATGACTCGGAAAATGAAAGATTCCGAGGATCCATTGATTTATATCCAGAATTTTCAGGATGCGTGGGTACTCGAAACGCATGAGTCTTGGATGAAATCTATCCCCGTATTCTACCACATATTATGCCAAGGGTTACCTGAACCGGTGCAGAAGCAGCTTAAAAAATTGGTAGGAGTCGAAGCAAAACCATGGGCCGAAATACAGTTGACAATTGCACACTACTGTAGATTGTTGCAAGAAAAGAATCGGAGAAAAGAGGCAACGCGTAAGGGAGAGGATGGCAGAATAATCAGGGAGGGTTTCGAGGTAACCAAGGAGGTTTTCAGAATGTTCAAGGGGGCCTCCAGAATGCACAGATGGGCAGTCCAGCTACGCTAGATGGACAGATGGCCCGACCACCGCCAGTGTGTTGGCTGTGTGGAATGACGGGACACGTAGCGCGTATGTGCAGAAGTCAAGGCATGTGGCAAAACAGCCAAGGGATGGGGGCAGGCATGATGAATCAACCTGCCGTCCCGCAACCAGGCGGTGCACAAAATTTCACCATGCAGCCGCAGGCGTCAGGCGTGCAGCAAGGTGCACAGCAAGTAGTTCAACCACCGAACATGGGGAACGTGCCGCAGGGACCACCCCAGCAGGCACCGCCACAAATGGCACAGGGCACTAGCTCCGGAGGGGGAGTTAACCCTGGGACTGGGGGAAATCAACAAGTATACAGTGGACCGAACTTATATATAAAATAGGACAGCTCACGGGTGAATCTGATATGCTCTATCCTATCAGTGACACCACACCCTAACAGGGAACCAAGGGTGAATGTCACCATAGGGGGTAAAGAATATTCCTTCTTAGTTGATACGGGTGCAACGCGCTCGTGCATTCGAGAAGGCAAGTTTTCCTTGTCCGGCGAGGCTATAGATACTCAGAGTTTCACTGGAGCTTATAGTAGAGTTCCCTTTACAGACTCACTCCCAGTCTCAGTGGGAGAGCGCAAAATGAATGTACCCCTATTATATTCACGTCAGACTCCAGTAAATATTCTGGGTCGGGACCTGATGACTAAACTAAACATGACCATCTCGTTTACCGAAAATGGTATAGTGTGCTCCACTGTCATGATGCCTACCCCCGGGCATCTGGACCAAGCCCATCTGGCCCGGAAGCAGGCATCCAGACATTTAGTAAAACCTCAGAAGCCTCGGCTAGGGGCTATCTGGGTTCAGTCCTGGCGCCTTAGGCGCCAGGCTCATAGTAGGAATCAGTCCTTGCGCCTTAGGCGCCAGGCTCATAGTCATCACTTACCTCAGGCAGACCATGCTGCACATGCATCCAGGCCAACGTGAGACCTCGAAGGGACTATTTTTCTGCAAGAACTATTTTTTTACTCGGGTGTGGTTCTAGGGACTTCTTACCTGGGACTACTTTTGAGGCTATTTAAACCATGCCCGATCTACAACACACGCTTCGCGTTATTCTGCATTCTGCAGCGTAACGCTCACCGTGCCTGCGAACCTGCATCCAGTCTTCTGCCACGCACGCCTCGCATCTGGAGCTCCTAGAAGAAAGGGGAA
This sequence comes from Ambystoma mexicanum, assembly GCF_040938575.1. NCBI lineage: Eukaryota > Metazoa > Chordata > Amphibia > Caudata > Ambystomatidae > Ambystoma > Ambystoma mexicanum. The sequence goes on along the minus strand of NC_090938.1, from coordinate 529,838,992 downwards.
AATAGGAGAAGAGGTTAGGTTACGGACATTAATCTAAATCTTTACCTGATTCAGGATCTTACACCATTCCGAGCCTGAAGGGACATTACTTCGACAAGCGTCGCTTCGCAGCTGCAGCGCCGCTCCATTCTAACCAGTGCACAGCATCTTCGACTCGGCGCTGCCTCCATCATTTTCTTCGGCGATCTTCAACACCTGGGGAAAAAAAGACAAAGGAATAGCGAGGTGAGCCTAGAGAGACTACAAAGACAATCATTTTACCACAAGGCTTACCTGATTTACCGCCGGAGGCATTATCCTTCAATACGCCACATCTTCTTATGCCGCATCTATGAAGGGAGGAAAAAACAACGAGTTAAACTCATGCAACTTTACCGGATAGTGTTGGGTGATAGAGACTCTCACCTGAACGCCACCAGCAACCTCCAGACAGTATTTGTTGCTGCAAAATCACCAAGGGGTGTAGGGGTGAGCATTGGACATATTGAACTCTTTAAACTTGGTAAAGTCCGGAGTCAATAATCTTCCAGAACTCCAATACCCCAAACCAGTAAAGTAACTGGTATCTACGCGCCCCTGCAAGCCACGCAGGATCGAGAGCTCATCCATTAAAAACATAAGGTGAGGACACTAAGTGGGAATATCGGAGGTGGCCAGCGGGGAGAGCGGGAGCAATGGGCAGGGGTCTGCACTCAAATCCACAGGACTAAATCCCTTACTCCATCTACAGGAGAATATTCCTACGAGTCAAGCACACGAGACTAGGCGGGTCCGTCCAGACAGCCATCTTTGCCCTACGCGTCACGTTGGTGGAGGCTGCTGCTGTCCGGGTTCTATCGACGCCCCTGTGGGAACCAGGTGAGCGTAACAGAACGCGAAAACTACCTACAAATCCCCACCCGGGCGTAATGGAAACCTCTGAAACTGACCAACTAGCCCAATTGTTAGGGGAACTTAGGGCAGAGGTGCACTCTGCATGCCAAGAAACAAATGCCCTCAGGAGAGAACTGATTATGTCAAAGGAACGCACTGATGATCTTGCTGGACAACTGCTCCAAAGCCAAGCTGGCCAAACACCACTACCTGGACTCGGGTGGAATCCAACTCCTGTCTCATCGAGCAATCCTGTGCAAGTGGTGCTACCAGGGAGCATTCCTTTAGCTCCACCCGAACGTTTTGCTGGGGACCCGAAAAGGTTTGCAGTGTTCATGAACCAGTGCCGCTTGCACTTTCTATGCAGACCTGGGTCTTTCCCAAACGACCAAGCCAAAGTAGCCTTTGTACTATCATACCTTAGTGGCAGCGCAGCAGATTGGTCCATCCTGCTGGTCAACCAGGATGACCCTCTTCTTAGGGATTTTCAAGGTTTTCAATTGAGCATGCAAAAACTATTCGCCAGACATTCACAGGGTCAGGCCCTGGATAACAAACTTTTATCCCTGCGACAAGGCACTCAGGATCTGCTGACCTATATTGCAACCTTCAATGGGTTAGTGGTGGAAACCGGCTGGCCAGAGGAAAAACGAATTACATTATTTCATCGTGGGCTGCGGGGTGAGCTCAAAGATGTTTTGGCCCAGGTTGTGAACCCACCCCAGGATTGCGCAGAATATATAGACTTAGTAGTCCAGTTAGACCACCGACTTCAGAATAGAAAGGCTGATTGAGCTAAATTCGAGAATCGAGTACTGGTTAAACCAAATGTTACCTCCAAAGGAACAGATGCATCAGAACCTATGCAGATCGGGGGGGCTTAAGGGACCCTTAACGCAAAAGGAAAGAGAACAAAGACGACAGATGCAATTGTGTCTTTACTGTGGGGCTTCAGGACATTTTCTACGGGATTGTCCTATAAAACCATCCAAGAGAGTGGCCGGAGGAGCTGTTAAAAATCAAACAGAGCCTGAATCAGGAAACGACCACGCCCGAAAAGCGTAGAGGTCCGCTTGCCGAGCTTGAAGAAGGACACTCAGACCTTGCATTTAATCATACCAATGGTCCTTATTGACCCAAGGCTCCCATCACGTATGCACGCAGCAAGGGCATACATCGATAGCGGGGCCATAGGAAACTATATGGACCATAAATTGGCTTCTAGGATGAATCTACCTCTCTGCAAAAAGACCACTTCGGATGTCATCACCACTGTCGACAGAACTGAAATTGCCTCTGGGCCTGTAACTCATTCCACTACAGAGATGACACTGCTGGGTCAGGATGGGCATCGAGAGACTATTGTGTTTGACTTAATCAAAGCCCTGCAGTTTCAAATAATACTGGGGATACCTTGGTTAGAAACACATAATCCTTGTATTTATTGACGAGAGAAGAGAATAACCGAGTGTGCACACACCTGTTACCCGGAAAAGACCTTGAACAAAGGCCTGACCACAGTCTCTAATCCCGTCGTGCAGTTACCTCAGAAATACCAAGAATTCCAGGACGTTTTCCAAAAAGAACAGGCAAACACCTTACCGCCACACAGATCATACGATTGTCAAATCGACCTCATACCCGGTGCACAACCTCCATGCAGCAGGATCTACGCCCTTACGGAACCCGAAAACCTGCACCTACGACAATACTTAGACCAATACCTTGCTAATGGCTTCATTCGTCCATCCCAGGGGCGTTGCTAGGGGGGGGGGGCTAAGGGGCTATGGCCCCTGATCTTTTGGTTGTAGCCCCGGATAGAATCTCAGGAGCTACAGCCAAAAGACTAGCTAGCCCCCAGTCCCAACAGTTCTGACATCAGCGTAGCCCCGGGTCTTTTCCAGCCCTAGCAACTCCCCTGGTCCATCCAAGTCCCCTGTTTCCTCAGATTTGTTCTTCGTACCTAAAAAGGAAGGTGACCTAGAACCCATTGCCTTTGATCCCCGAGTTACTAGACCAAGTAAATGATGCTTGCATCTACACTAAATTAGATCTCAGAGGCACGTATCATTTGGTACGTGTAAAGAAAGGCGACAAATGGAAGACTGCCTTTCGTACCAAATACGGATTGTTCGAATATCAGGTGATGCCCTTCGGGTTGTGCAATGCACCAACAGCCTTCCAGTATTTTATGAACGATGTCCTTCGTGAACTCATCGACGTCTGTGTCGTCGTATACATTGACGATATTCTAGTATACTCTTCCTCAGAATCAGATCATGTTAAGCACGTTTGTGCAGTCCTTCAGAAACTACGTCAGCACAAGTTATATGCAAAATTGGAAAAATGCGTTTTTCATACTACTGAAGTTGAATTCCTGGGATTTATCCTGACTCCAAAAGGAGTCCGAATGGACTCTCGAAAAGTGGATGCAATTCTCAAATGGCCATCACCCAATTCAGTTAAAGGAGTACAAAGCATGCTCGGATTTGCAAATTTCTACCGTAGATTTATTCCAGACTTCCAGAGCAGTAGGGAGGGGTCTGCACTCAAATCCACGGGACTAAATCCCTTTCTCCATCTACAGGAGAATATTCCTACAAGTCAAGCACACGAGACTAGGCGGGTCCGTCCAGACAGCCATCTTTGCCCTACGCTTCACGTTGGTGGAGGCCGCTGCTGTCCGGGTTCGATCAACGCCCCTGTGGGAACCAGGTGAGCGTAACATCCACTCCAGGAATGCATTATTCAAACGTGTGCGAATTGATCAGAGCATACTCTGGACGTTTAGCAATGAGGGGTATACCGCTAGAACCAGAGGTTTTCGAATATGGCGTTTGGGTGCTTATGGCAGATTGCCAGGCCTCACGGACAGACCTATGAGAACCCCGGATGAGTTTCTATTCAGACCAAGAATACCCATGCACGAAGAGGAGGGATAAGTATTTCCTTTACGGGTGCAATTTGCCGCAGTTCGAGGGAAAGTGGTATTTGTTGAAGGATGTGATTATGAAGGCAGACAATGGGGTGCGATTGTCGCCATTGAAGAAGGGTAACGAGTGACTGACGTCACCGATGACGATCTGTTCGAAGAACACCCTGACCTAGAAGAGACAAGGGTGGAAGTGAGTTTCATATTTTGGGTCAAAATGATCAAACGATAGGTGCCACAGAGAATGATGTTGGCACTAGTACGTCCAGAATACTTTGATGACGACATGGCCCAAGTGCCGGCCTCAGTATAGACAACAGCACCCTACGATGTAGGACTCCTGAAGGGGGCAGGGGAAGTGAAAACTAAACTGAAGCCAGGAGCAATTTTACCACGAGCGCGACAGTATCGCATGTCCAGAGAGGCAGATGAAGGGATTGCAAAGACAATCTCCGCCATGATGGAGCAGGGCATCCTTGTGACATCAGAATCACAGTGTAACACTGTGATTTAATCTGTCAAGAAATCAAAAAGAGGGTCTTGGCGTTTAATCCAAGATTTAAGAGCCTTGAATGATATTATTGAAGCCGAGTTCCCTCTAGTCCCGAACCCCTCTACAATCCTATGCAACATACCCACTGAGGCTAAATATTTCACGGTGATCAATCTGAACGTCATTTACTTTCAGACAAATGCGCCTGAAAAGCATGAGGTTGCCACAGGGGTACTGCGAGTCCCCGTTTATATTCAACAGGGTCCTGCAAATGGACCTAAGCAATATTCGGGTGGACAGTGTTGTGTTGCAGTGTGTAGATGACATTCTGATCTGCAGCACCACTGAAGAGCAATGCAGGCAAGACTCTGTCCAGCTACTAACTATACTGGCTGAGAAGGGATACAAAGTTGACAAGGAGAAGCTGCAGTACTGTCATCCAGAAGTATTGTACATAGGGCAACTGATTTCACATAAGGGGAAGAAAGTGACCCCAGAGAGGGCTGAAGCGATCATGAACACGGCCAAGCCACGCACGATAAAACAAATGCAAAGCTTCTTAGGCCTGTGCAATTACATCAGAGCATGGGTCTTCGACTACAGCTCATACACCAAGCCCTTGCTTCAGGCCCTAAAAAAGGCTCAGGCAACAAAGGAAGATATCGAGTGGACTGAGGCAATGGAAAAGGGGTTTATAGAACTCAAGGGGGCAATTTGTAAGGCTCCGGTTCTCAGGATTCCTAATTATGCAGAAGAGTTCTACCTGTTCTCACATACCGATGGTAATTTCATGACGGCAGTGCTCACGCAGCGAACCTCACTGGGGTACAAGCCCCTAGCATATTACAGCGGGAATCTAGACCCAGTCATGGAGGGCCATTTCCCATGTGAACAAAATCTAGCTGCTGCCGCGTTCGCCATCGAGAAGGCATCACCCATTGTGATGGGGTGCTCCATGACACTGTATGTTGAATACTCACTGTTCGCCATATTAGAGAAGCCAAAGGGCACACTGACATCTCAGAGAGCATCCGCCTATGAGGTGATCATCTCTAATCCATCGATCAAAATAGTGCAATGTAAAACTGTAAACCCTGCTACGTTCATAGCTGAGCCAGTCACAGAGGGAGAACCTATACACGACTGTGCGAACTATGAGGAATTCTATGACGAGATCCCCAGAGTAAAGGAAAATGCCCTGACGAGTGGAGAGATCGTCTTCATTGACGGGTCCTTGAGAATAGACCAAGAAGACGGACAAAGGTATACAGGTGTGGCCGTGGTGAAACACCTGGCGAACGGGGAGTTTCGAGTACTCGTTAGTGCACGAATACCATCCCACTATTCTGCGCAAGCTGCAGAACTGCTAGCATTGATACTCGCCATTGAGAATCATGTAGACCAGGAAGTAACTGTGTACAGTGATTCAGCCTATGTGACGTCCACAGTACATGCAGGACGGGCACACTGGAAGAGGAGGGGCTACCTCAGAGCAGACGGTACGCAAGTGCAGCACGCAGCCTTATTGGACAGGCTGATAAAAGCACTACAGCTCCCAGTGGGCATAGCGGTCGTGAAATGCGCCGCTCATACCAAGGGGACGGATTTCGTGTCACGTGGAAATCATGAAGTGGACACGGAAGCCAAGCGTATGGCATCTAGGAACGAAACAATCATGGACGTGGAGGTGGCACGTACCCATGAGCGGATGATGGTAGCGCGAGCCACACCAGAAGCCTATAGCAATATGGGGCAGGCTCAGCTAATGGAGCTCCAGGAGGAGGTACCTTAGGAGGAGAAAAATCTGTGGAAACGTCAGGGGTGTTCTTTAAACCCCTCTGACGGATTGTGGAGGCAAGACAGCACTGGTAAACCGGTAATGCCTGTCGCCCTTCTGAAAGTAGCACTAGAACAGCTTCACTACCCCATTCACATGTCAAAAGAAAACATAGCCGCAATGCTCGCAGAAGACTGGTTCACACCGAATTTAGCAGAGCATGTTGCATTTTCTATGGTGAACTGCATTATCTGCCAGCAGTTCACCGCTGGGCACACATTAAAAGTAGTGAGAGGAATCATTCCCAGACCAAATGGACCGTTTCAGCACTTACACATCGATTATGTCGATATGATTCAAGTGTGCAATGGGTACAGATATTTAATTGTGGTGGTGTGTTCATTCTCTAGATGGATAGAAGCAGGTCCCTGCACACACCCCAATGCTACCAGTGCTGCCAAGTTCCTAGTGAGGGAGGTGTTCCCTAGATGGGGGTGTGCGAAGTAATGAGATCAGATAATGGGGCTCACTTTGTAAATACAGTTTTTGAACAGATTAGCTTGTTGCTTGGTATAAAGCACAAGTTCTCGTGGGCGTATCATCCTGAGGGGAATGGGATATGTGAACGGATCTACAGCTTGCTTAAGGAGAGGATAGCCAACTTGAAGCTCACATTAAAGAAGGGATAGCTGCACTGTCTACCATTGGCATTGTATGCACTTCGGAACCAACCAGGATCCGACCATCATCTCACGCTGCACAAGATAGTTACAGGCAGAAGGATGAGGACCCCTCTTACCCCCCGAGATAGAGCTAGATGTGATGCCCAGCCAACTAGGGAGGTTCTGGGAACAGAAATGAAAGACTATCTCAACTGTCTGACATCCAGTGCCTCTGTCATTACAGACCAGCTGCAGCGACGGCGAAAAGGGGACAGCGCAACAGAAAGTGCTGATGCAGGCGCAGCTCAAATCCTTTGTGCGCCCCTCGTCTTCCCTGGTGACACAGTATTAGTGAAGAACCACACAAGAAAGAGGTAGGACGAACCAAGATTCAATGGTCCCTTCATCGTAGAGGACTGCACCCCGTCCACTGTCAAGCTCAAGGGCAGAAGAGCCTGGATCTTCCTAAATGACATTAAACCCTACATAGGAGAAAGCCCTCAAGCTGCATCCAGCTGTGAAGAATCTACAGACAACGGGAAAGAACCTCAGCACGTGCAGACAAGATCCATGACGAGGAAGAAGGACGCATGAGCAGAAAAGACAAGACGAAAAGAGCTCTTGTGAAAATCTTGACCTTACACCGAACTTTTCCCCTAAGCATTGAAAGGGATAAAAGCAACAAAAGGAACACTCTGTTCAGCCAAGATACAGGGTAAAGAGGAGATTTGTGCACCCAAAGCCGCAGTAATGCTACTCATATAAATGTTTAGAGCCACATTGAACACTGAAAAGACCCTAAGACTCTGATAAGCGGAAAGTAAGACATTCCTGAGAACCAAAAGCAATATCCCGAAGCAACCAGAACCAAGACTGTGCCACAAAACCCATTGTCCCCAGTAGGAATATTACAAAGGATGTGCTTTCCTGTTTCCGATTAGTATTAGAGACATATCCATCACTCGTAGGGAGAGACACAAGTATCCCAGATTTCATCCAAAATCCAGCTAACAGGAAGATAATACAGCAACTACTGACTGTCCTAGCAGAGGCTTTTACCGAAGTGACAGAGTACTGGGAATAAGGACAAATGCTGCCACCTCAAGTGATCATCAATGAACTGACTTACACCCTATTTTTCCGACTCATAGAGGAGTGCCCAGGAGCTGTTGGGAGAACCACAGATACCCTAACCTTCATCAGAGACCCAAGAAACAACGAATTCCTAAACCAAGTATGGTACAAACTAAACTACGTGGTTGCAATCCACGCAGCAGAAAAGTGTAAAAACGGTTCGCGTCAAAAGAAAGGATTGTGATCAGGACCCAGCAAACAAGGCAGATGCCTCTGTCACCCGCAGATACCCAGATGGCTCACAATGTCATGCTCAGACTAGTCACAGACTATCCAGAAATGGTAGGAAGGCCTGCAGATGTTGACGTCATCAACTTCCATAGAGACACAGCCAACGCACCACACATGGGCACACTTCTCCATGGAATAATGCTCTAAGTGGAACTGTCCAACTTCCAGAGAGAATTCCTAACGAGATTCCAGTGAGACCTTTCGCCGAGGGACAGATCGAGGAGACGAAAACTGTTCACGCTGCAAGAAAGGCTTGTGATCTAGAGACTAGAAAACAAGAGCAAATGTCGTTGACACCAGAAGACAGCAGATACGCATACCGAGTCTTCTTCCATCTCATTGAGAACTTTCCAGAACTAGTGGGTAGACCTAGCAATGTTGACGTATCCACATTTCTCGGAGATCCAGTGAAGAACGCCCAATTAAACAGGCTCCTGAAAGCCATCATAGCGCGACTAAGAAGCAATTATGGACATCCACCGCTGAGGAAAGCCTTAGAAGGAGGAGACCCAAAATAGAACCTTTCGTCATCTTACCGCCGTGGAGCAGACAGAGGAAAGAGACACTGTTCTTCAACGTGTCGCCGAGAGACGGAACGAAAGACATCTTATTTTTCTTTTTCTTCAACCTTCCCATTTTTTCTATTTTTTCATATAGTCACTTTTGCTTTTATGTTTTGTTCCTATTTTGCAACATCTAATTTTTGTGATTTTAACTCGTTTTTTTTACTTTTTCCATATGTTAATTTTTATTTTTGTTCCTATTGTTACAACTCTATTTTTGTGAGTATAGCTCAGTTTTTCCTAATTTTGCCACATGTACACTTTCAGTTTTTTTTTTTTTTTTTTTTACTTTTTCAGCATTCCATTTTGTGTGATTTTTGTAGCAGTTCCATCGTTTTATTCTTTCGCATTGAACTGTTTCCAGCATGTTCTCAGGACCAAGGCAAATTTGAGGCATTCATTGGGACCTCACCTACTACAGATACGCATAAATAAATGTGATGTACCAGAGTTGATAGCCTAACCTTTTTCCATAGTCTAGCGAACAGAACCGTGCTGCATACCCAGAGACTGTCATCATCACCCACAAGAGGGGGGACACTTAAAAGCCCTCGACACTTTAGTAATAATAGACCTTTTGAACTGTGGGATCAAAGCACGAAAAGAATAAATAATGAACTATGGACTTTATCAAAATGGGGGCCCAGAACAGTAACATAGTTCTACCCCCAGCAGAAGGGCGCCTCCACATCCCTGGAAGAAAATGCTGCAAATTATCGTTCCGAACGATAATGTGCATATGTACAGTGATTATTGTTGTTTTCCTATTATTAACAATCCGAACTACTTTCTTTATTGGTGAGCGAAGTGTCCCACTATCAGTATGACCACAGGATAATGAACGTCAGGGTCACACAAAAGCACCCAGACCCTATACAGTGATTCCAGTTCCAAGAAAAGCTAATGATGATGCAAATGATTTGAAATTGCATGCTATTAGCAGTGATACGTATATACATGAGATAATGAATGGGGAGAAAAGCATGAGACAAGGACAGCAAGAAATGAATGATAATGTAGCACTGACCACGGCACGCACCCACACACAGAGTGCACACAAACAAGGGCAAGTGTCAATGGCTACAAGGCTTCCGACGAAAGCAGCAGAAAAGGAGGGATTGCCTGCCAAACAATCGATTCCAGAAAACAAGGGAAATGCCCAGGAAAAGCCAAGTGAAATTCTAAAGACATCCCTCAAAATAACAGAGATGGCCACTAAAGAATTCACATAAAAGACACAGATGCTAATAAAGTATTTGTTCCCATTCATAGCCCAAGCAAAGAAACTGCACAAGGGGCTGAAGAACAGGACTGCAGAAACTATGACAGCAGGCACACCAGCTCCAACACAAGGAACAAGCCGCGAGCCCACAACACAGCCTCACGTTGGGAAGTTTGCGAACAAATGGTGGTCAGGGAAAACTGACAACAGGCTACAAAAGGGAGGGAGAGGAAACGCAAAGCCTTCTCCTACCATAGCGACACAGTCGAGACAGCCTGCCCCACCGAGATACCCGAAGTGGAAAAGCAGCACAGATGCATCCAGAGACATAGTCATAGCTAACTACAGAAGAACGCTAAGAATCAAGAGAAGCCCTCACGAAGATTCCAATGAACTTAACGACTACCTGGACAGCACGGCCCATCTTGGAAACAACATATGGTACCAGCACATAAAGGAAGTAGGACGAAGAAAGTCAGAAGGAGAATGCTTCGTCTGTGCACTCCTGCTATACAGTATGGGAAAATCCAAGATCTGTGTGGCTGTAGAAATTGATGTCCAGACAGCTAACTGTATGTCACACGTAGCAATGTGCAAGACCAGAGGCCAGTTCATGGGCAATGATGCCTCCCTGAAATGGGCAACAGAAGCCACTGACCCTGATGAGGGTGATTATGTTCCGGACATAAAGACAAGAAACAAAGCCCATACTAAGAATCATGTAATCAGATACGAGAACCCTGGAGTGAAGGGAGCTGGAATCAGACGGGAAGTGAATCAGAAGCTAAACGTTCAAGGAAAAACTCCAGAGGAGGCGCGAAGTTGGAAGAACATAGGCAAAATGCAGATTTGGGGGACAGTGCTTTCACCAGACGGATGGGAAAAGGGAGTGGTGATCTGCAGAGCGTGGATGGTCATTGTCAATACGAACCTACCATCAACATAGTATGGAACGGATGCAAGCCATTATGGCCAAAACTCACAAAATTACTCACATGGGTCGAAGACAGAGGAGGACCTCTGCAGATAGTACCACTGGAAAGCCCAAAGTTCTGCTTCAGAAACAATGGTACAAGGAAGATGGGAGAAAATCAGAACTGTGGACGAGTCTTTGACGCTCCAGGAAATGGTACATGGTACTGCAGTTATAATGGATCATTACTGGGTGTGTGGACCCAAAGCATATATAAGACTTCCAAAGAACTGGGGAGGCATATGCACAATAGTAAACATCCACGTTCCTGCGCTAGTGATCCCAAAAAGTGACCTGAATATTGACAGCTTCCCGAAAGCAGATGCTCACCTGAGGAAAAGGAGATCTGCGGAGCTAGTATCCCGAATGAAGAGAGAGAATTACTTTTCTACCAAATCGAAAGAAGCATTCGATGCAATCCCATACGAACACTGGCTGTTTAGCCTCACCTCATCAGTATTCACAACAATACTCTTGCCACGCATCCAGGTTGGATCAAATACTAAATGGTTGCAGATAACCAGATGGGAATTACTGCAGACCATCAACACCACTGTAAAAGGATTCAACGCAATCAAGGAGGAACTGAGAGCAATCAGACTGATGACCCTCTAAAACAGATACGTGCTTGACATGATCACTGCAATGGATGGAGGTGTTTATGCAAAAATTGGAGAATCATGTTGCACATTCATACCATCTCATGATGAAGAGAATGGAACCCTCACAGAGGCCATAAGCATGTTGACAAAGCTAAAGAACCAAATGATTGACGAAACGGATGAAGTGGATGATGACAGCTGGTTTGGGAACCTGTTCTCATGGGTCCCACAATGGATGGCTCATATATTCAAGTTTCTGGGAGCCCTGCTAGTAATGATACTGCTAGGTTTCTGTGCGATCAAAATAATCATCACACAGTGCCAGAAAACAGCAAAGAAAGCCATTGGGATGAAGATTATTGTTGATGTAGAGCCAGGGTGGAAGCCCAGAGACCTGACTGATGAAGAGATAAAGGACTTTGTGAAGGCCAGTGAGTTTGCGCCAGAAGGAACCAAATTTGCATACCCCAAGAAACGAGGAAAGTATGAAGGAAAATTGATTTACTGCAGTCCAAATGGACAATGCCAGCTAATCACCTGGAACAGGGATGAACATGTCAAAACAGCAAGGAGTTTGAAAGGCGTGATAAAAATTTGGACTCCAAAGACACATATGTTCACGCCATCATGTACCAACCTTGAAGATGATGAACAAAACACTGAAGAATCAAGAGAAATGGAGACGAAAATTGAAGAAGCAGTGGTCGATGAACCGACCAGAAGGGGGAGTGTAGAGGAGGTTCCAGACATGACCTGCGCCCCTGCCCCTCAGTTCGATCTGCCAGGAAGGTACTCGCCAAGGGGCGTGACGTATGAAGAGCAAATGAACCAACAGAGAGCCGCACTGGGACTCTGCCCAGTATACATTAGGAGATCCGTGCCTGTTGAAGTGCCCATAACAAGACAACCCTGGGCAGCGCGGTACCCTATCAGACAGCCATACCAGCTGCTGGTACGAAATGAGGAATACCTTCATGCGGTCCACAAAGAGACCCCAAAAGCCTTAATGGAAGGCCAGTAGAAATGACACAAGTGCCTGAAGAGACTCGCAAATGAACAAAAGTGGCTATCGAAGACAAGCACGCCAGTGCGAGAAGCCACGAAAATAAATGCAATGGACACAGAGAAGAGACAATGTTAAAACGTAAGGAAATGGTACTGCGAGACAAAATGAAAGCAACCGTCCTGTTAAACGTGTGTAAATAGGCTTGAAATGCAAGATGCTAAGAAACCGATACTGCTTGCAATGCTTAGTAGAATAATAGAAGCGGTATGCGCTGACTATATATCTACCTCAAGAAGCACAATATACAAGTGCGACTCCATTTTGTAAAAGCAGAAATGTACCTACGCAGCCAGAGGCCTAACAGGCCAAGTTTTCGAAACCCAGCCAAAGGCAAGAGAAGGAGCGGAATCGAAACTCAACAAAGAGCGGCTCATGCCTGGGAAATCGAGGTCAACCAGAGAAGGGGAGGAGAGCATCAACTCGCAAGAATCAGGCTCCGGAGCATACCTGCTCGCCCGTGAAGGTCAAGATAAGAGCGGCCCAGGCAGGTGGCAGAGCTGAAGCAGAATTAAATGCCATAAAAGCTGGAAACTGAAGCAGATTCATGGTGAACAGACACCTGACCAGCCAGGCGCGAAGAAGTACCACCGCCTGATATCATCCAGAACCCAAGGATGCCATAACTTTTCCCGATAAGAGACTACAGTTTCGAGGTCATCCTTAGCCAACTAATTGACACATAGCCCTAAGATACTGATTGATGGAAGGGAAGCAGGGTGAAACATGGGACACCAGGCACCTGGGTTTCCATTCTGCATGCTGCTAATTAAAATGGGGATTTATTTCTAGGGGTGTAACCTGCCCAGTCACAATAGATCAAGTAATCTAGGGTCCTATAGCCAGTAGAACCAATGAGACGTCGTACTTGTAGTGACGTCAATCAATGTGTAGAGGGTTGGACATAGACACCACCCCCAATAAGAGTTATCCAATCTGCATGCTCTGTTACCGTATACAGATATAGCACCTATACTTAAGTTACCTTTCCTAACCAATTATATTGCATGATGATTTTTGTAAAGTTAGACGTCAATGATGACGAGTTTTGTGTATAAAAATTGCTGTTCATCTGAAGTTCGAGGAAGTCGGGGCGAGAGAGGTGATCGCAATGCTGCTGATTTCCATTTGTTTTCCCTGTTTGATGTACTTGCCATTAAACGGACTTCCCTTTGCCAACTTACTGAGTCCTCATTATTGAGTTCTGCTGGAGTATGTGAATCCTGCACCCCTGTCCTCACATGGTGCAGCTATCTTGTCTTACAAGCTCAGGAGGGTGAGTACTGACCTATGGGCCCATCAGTAACTTCCTCCCCTCTCTGAACAGCCGCACCTTCACAAACATGCAAACATACATTCATACATAAATAACAATCCTTTCCTGACCCGGTGCCCCGATCCAGGCCAGACTATGCATGCACACCATAGTCCTCCAGCTCCCGTGCAGCATTAACAGGAAGCAGGAAGCATAGAGAGCTTCCTGATTCCTGAGGGCATGCGCTGTGGAGGCTGAGTGCCATCTTGATGATTACAAGGAAGACTTAAATGTATGAGGAGGCACAGAAGCACCCCACAAGCACATGTAGGCCTGCAGTTACCAAGCCAGCTTCCATGCAAGGCTGGGGAAGTAAAACGCATCCGCCTTGCATGGCCCATTCGGCATGTGTGCTGGAAAATGAAAACTGTCAAAGTGAAACCATGTTTCCTGTTGACAGTAAAAGCCAGCCCAGGGGGGCTTGGGAACACTCTGGGCCTCATTCCGAGTCGGGCGGTAAGGGTTAACGGTCACCGGTAACGAGACCGGTGCCGTTAAACCCTTACCGCCCTATTCGGAGTTCCCTTTGCGGGTTGGAACTTAACACCTGCTTTTTGCAGGCGTTAAAAAACCAACCCGCAAAGGGACCTTGGAGCTAATTACGGCACCGTAATTTACGGTGCCGTAATTAGCCCCTTCCCCATTCCCATTGAGCCCTATGGGGCAAAAATGGGAATGGGGAAGGGCCCATGGTGAATGGGGAATTACCGACCCCGCCAACCTTGGAATGGGGCGGTAATTCCGCCATTCACCATGGTGGAGTCGGAGAGATAACGGCGTCAACCAAGGCGCTAATAGCGCCTTGGTTAACGCCAGGGTCGGAATGAGGCCCTCTGTCTTTTTACTGGGCTGGCTTTGGTGGTTTGTCCATAATGGGTGATGGGGCAGGTCGGCACCTCGTTGCCCATTATGGAAGGGCCCCCTGCCCATCATGGACTTATGATTCCCTGCTCTACCCTTTGATTGCATTCCCATTTCTCCTGAATCCCTGATTACTTCTTGTTTCTCTTCTCTTTCTGGTTAACATTGTGCATAGTCAGGATTTCCCCCAGGGCAAACTCTGACACTTGGAAGATAAACAAACTTGACAATATGGGTGTGCAATGGAGGTCCACAAAGTATGGGGCGAAAGCAGGGATACGTTTGAGGTAGTGGCCCAAATGTTGTCCAATCTGGGAACCTGCGGCTTCACTATTGCCATCAAATACAGCAGTTGCTTCTTGCGTCCATTTAGGTCTGTGCTCGCCCCTCAACTGAATGCTAAAATCTTGTCTGTGTTTCAGAATGATTATAAAGTATGCAAACAGCTTCTACAGAAATTCAGTATTAGTACCCTTTTCTCCTATACATCCACTGTGGATGTCCTGCAAATCGGTCAGAACCTTGCTGTGCAGTGAAAAGTAGTTATGGGGTTTTCTGTAGCGTTAATCTAGCTGTATAGCTGTCATACACTGGGGATCCCTAGCGATATTCCTCCTCACCTGGGTCTTCGGTAGGGATTTCTTGGGCTTCTGATCTCTTCTTGCGGCGAGGCCTCCTGTGTTCCTTTGTCTTTTTCTCCTTCTTTTCGTGGAGGTAGGGGCGAGCTCCCTCAGAGGGCACCATGGCCTGATGGTTCACCCAAGCCTAGGGGAACCCCGAGGAGCAAGCCCCCAGCAACAGGGAAAAGGCTGCTTGGCACAGAAAACCCTGGACGAAATTGAGCCTTGTAGATCACAAAAGTAGTGGGGACTTGTGGTTGGTGCTTCTCCGTGAAAGTCTCTTCCAATTAGATGAACTGAAGG
Source organism: Ambystoma mexicanum (assembly GCF_040938575.1). Classification (NCBI taxonomy): domain Eukaryota; kingdom Metazoa; phylum Chordata; class Amphibia; order Caudata; family Ambystomatidae; genus Ambystoma; species Ambystoma mexicanum. The sequence goes on along the minus strand of NC_090938.1, from coordinate 529,823,368 downwards.
TGAGTGAAAGCTGGAAGAGTCTATCCATATCAGTAATACTTGATCCACTGGGCATGAGGGTACAGTGGCCGTACCTTCCAAAGAAGAACTCCTAGAAGGAAAAGTGGAGGAGCTAGAAAGAAGGTGCCGCCTACTTGCAGAGTTAGTCTGCTTAATAGATAGGCTGCAAGTCCAGGACTGAAAGGGATCGACCCAAAAAAGGAGGGTGATATTCTCAAGGCGGTAATAGGAGGAAGACAGAAAGAGAAGCACCACACAGGTGCAAGTTAGAAACGTAGCAGTGTGGGATAGTGGCAAAGATGCTGATAGGAAAGAAGGTAAGGTAAGAGTGAGTTGCCGAACAGAATACAGTGGAAAGCAAGAGAGCCAGATGACCCAGAGAAGAGAATGGGTAAGGTGGAAAGGAAAGCTAGAATCCCGACCAAACGGGGCGGGTGGACACAGAACAGATAACGAGTCGGCGAGCCCGGCAAGGCAAAGAGGGAAAGGACAGAACCGCGGAGAAGTGGCCTAGAAAGCAGAGCACAGCAGAGGGGACTATGAGGAATCAGAAGGAGACAAGGAGTGAAAAAACAACAAGAACTAAATGAGGGCTCCAGACGGGATCTGGATAGTAGGTGAAGAAGCTGGCTAGTAGCTGGTACTCTACACGATAGAGAACGAGCAGGGCGAACTCCAAGAAACAGATACAATGCAGTGAGCCACTGTATCTGCCCACAGACAGAGATGCAGCAGCCATGTTGGGTGTAGACTAGACCGATAACTTGAGCTACAAGCAGAACCTGGCTGCACTCATTGGAACCTCCACTGTTGCCAACATTTCCATGGGCGGCGCATGACATTATGCCCCCTCTCTATCGGTCTTCGCCCGGTGCGTGGATTTGGATTCTAGGTTCCCAGGTTCTCTCAGCCATTGAATACCCCTTCCAGTGTACCAGATATTGTAAGGTACCCCTTCTGTACCTGGAATCGATCAAACGTGAGACCTCATACTCCTCAGGTTCCTGAGGTGCTGTCACCTGGAACCTATGATTCTTCTACTGAAGGGATCCTCCACATGTTCCTTCAGGAGAGAAGAATGAAAAACTGGGGTTACCCTTCATAGACTCTGAGGCAGTCGCAACTTAAAGGCTAATGGGATAACCTTTGACAGTATTGGGTACGGGCCTATGTATCTGGGTGCAAACTTTCCAGCATGAGTCCAGCGAGGTAGATACTTTGTCAATAACCAAACTAGGTACCCTTGTTCCACACAGGATTTGGGCCTCTCTTCAGGTCTGCCAACTTCTTATATCCCTTGCGGCTGTCTTCCAGCATCTGTAGGGCTTCCTTGTGTACCAATGAAAGATCAGACACAAGACAGTCTATGACAGGAGACTTGGATGACACAGTCTTCGTCCAAGGCAGATGTTGGGGATGGTACCCATAAGTGCACAAAAAAGGACTCATCTTGATTGTGGTGTGCATGGTTTTATTATAGGCAAACTCGGCATGGGTAAGTAGTCTGCCCAGTCATCTTGTTCCTTGTTACAAAAACACCTGAGGTATTGGTCTAGGTTTGCATTTAGGCACTCTGTTTGGCCATTATTTTGAGGGTGATAACCCGATGATAGAGCCCTGTGGATCCCCAGTTGGTCACAGAGCAAGGACCAGAACTTGGAGGTGAACTGGGACCCCCGATCGGACACCAGAGTCTGTGGAAGTCTGTGTAATCTCAAAATGTCCCTTAAAAAAACAGTGGCCGTTTCCGGTGCAGAAGGAATGCTTGGGATTAGAGAGAAGTGTGCCATTTTACTGTACATATCTACAGTAACCATGATTGTGTGTTATTCCTGGATGGAGGGAGATCAACTATTAAGTCAGTGGAGACATGTTCCCAGGGTATGGATGGAAGGGCTTCTTGTTGAAAAGGCCTAAAGGCTTGCACCTGTAAACCTTATTGGACGTCCAGGTTGGGCAGGAGGACACATAGGTCTTGGCATCCTGATTTATAGAAGGCCACCAGAAGTTCCTAGACACAAGGTCCAGGGTACGCTTTTGTCCCTTATGGCCTGCCATCGGGTGATCATAACACCAGAGAATGGCTTTGGTTTATAAGGCTTTTGAAGGTAGGTATAGGGCCTGATCATGGAAGTATAAACCTCCTTTCTGGGTAATGGTCTGTCTGGGAAGGTTGGTACCTCTTACTGTACTGGTCTGTGCTAGAACCTCTTGGAGAAATGTGTTGACTAGGGCAAGACACTTCTTATCCTGGATTAGCCTTTCATGGCCCAGGTATGCTATGGTGTCTTACCCTAAACTACGCGATAAGGCATCCGCCAATGCGTTTTCGGATCCAGGTATGTAGGTGATAGCAAAGTCAAATTGAGAGAAATAATAAGCCCACCTGGCATGGTGAGAATTTCTGCACTCCATCTGCTGGGGGACCTTCAAATTCCAGTGGTCTGTCCGGACAATAAACTGATGTGAGGCTCCTTGGAGTAAGTGCCTCCATTCCTCGCAAGCCTGTCTAATGGCCAGTAGCTCCTTCTCCAGCACTAAATAGTTCCTTTCGCTGGTGGTAAGGGTTCTCAAGAAATAGGCGACAGGGTGTTCCTTGTCATCCTTAGACTTCTGCAAGAGAACCACTCCCAGGGCACCTCTGGAGGCGTTGGCTTCTATTATGAATGGTTGAGACTGATCTGGCTGGATTAGAATGGGAGCATGGTGATCATGGTGTTGAGTTTCTGGAAGGCCTCCCATCCCCTCTGATTCATGTCAAACTTCACTCCTTTTTTGAGTAAAGAGTTGATTGGTAGAACTGTGTCGGAAAATCATGGGATAAAGCGTTGGTAAAAGTTTTCTAAGCCCAAGAACATCTGCACCGCCTTTACGGTCTTGGGTTCTGGCCATTGCAGGATTGCTTTCACCTTTCCGCAATCCATCCTTACCCCATCCTCAGAGAGAATGAAGCCCAAATAGGAGACAGAAGTGGCTTCAAACTGACACTTCTATGGCTTGGCGTACACCTGATTGCTCTTGAGGTGACTAAGAACTTCTCTGCCATGCCTACGATGTTCCGGTAATGTGGTAGAAAACACAAGTATGTCGTCCAGGTACACGACTACTGACACATACAAGAGACCTGATAAAATCTTGTCTATGAACCATTCGAACACCACTGGGGCATTTATGAGTCTGAAAGGCATGACTTGATATTCAAACAGCCCCAGTGGAGTCCGGAAGGCTGTCTTCCACTCGTCACCCCTTCTGATCCTCAGCAAGTGGTATGCACCTCTGAGATCTAGCTTTGTGAAAACCTTGGAACCTTGTATTGCTTCCAGAACGTCCCTTATAAGGGGCATCGTATAACAGTCACGTATAGTCACCTGGTTGAAACCACGATAGTGAATACAAGGATGAAGTTCATGCAAGTCTTTTTGGGAATGAAAAAGAGAGATGCTCCCCCAGAAGATTTGGACTCTCTACTGAGTCTGTTTTGAAGGTTGGCCTCGAGGTAATCTTTGAGTACTCTCCATTCTGGAAGGGAGAGAGGGTACATCCTTCTGAATGATACCAGCGCTTCAGGTTTCAGATCTATACCACAATCCTCAGGTCTATGTGGGGGAAGGAGTCATGCTAGTCTGTCATCAAAGACTTCCGAGTAGTACTGGTAGTATAGTGCAACCGAGGATACAGTGGACTGGGGTAGTAACACTGGATTTCCTTCTTGGGACTTGGAATCCTTCACCTCCAGACAGTGTTGAAAGCAATACATTGAATCGAAACTCAGATTGTTGACCTTCCAGTCTATCCAAGGGTTGTGCTTGCGCAGCCAAGGGATTCCCAGTATAACTGGTAAGGGAGCTGCTCATGTCACATCGAAGTCCAGAGTCTCTTTAATGACCTCCCATAGTCACCTGTACAGGTCAGATCTCCATCACAATAGGACCTGAACAAAGTGTAGTGCTATCAACCCCTTCTACGGGGATGGGTCTCTTCTTTTCCTGCAGCAAGATGTTGTTTTCTTTAGCCCAAGAGGCATTCACGAAGTTACCCGCTGCACCTTAATCCAACATGGCAAGTACATCCAGAGGAGGTTCAGGAGGGATCGAGAAGCTGATACGGAGGACCATGAGGCGATTGTCTTCTGTCTCTTCTATTGGTTGGGTGTTGTTGCTGGGAATCGAGCTGCACCCCCTATTACCTCCCCTGCACACGAATTGGGTGGTGTGTTTCCCTGGCATCTAGGAGGCACCTTTGGGCAATTACGCAGCATGTGTTTGGAGGACCCACAGTACATACAAAGTCCTAACTCGCAACGCCTTTTACGCACTTCTGGAGTTAAGGGTCCCCTGGCAGTACCGATCTGTATAGGTTTGTCAATGGACCCCCTCTTCTTAGGGACAGAAGGTAGGCTGGTCAAAGGAGGGTTCCCTCCTGATGATGTTCAGTCAGGCGGTACTCTATCTGTAATGCCAAGGTCACCAACTCCTGGAATGTGGCCGGACGGGCTATGCGTGCAAGTTCATCTTTTATGTCTTCATGAAGACCTCTCCTAAACAATGTCTGCTGGGTGACTCTGGCCAACTGACATTCACTGACAGCTTCTGAAATTGCGACACATAGAACTGGACGTCTTTAGAACCTTGCTTGAGGTCTAACATGGCCTCATATGACGAGTCCTGGACTTCAGGCCTGTCAAACCTGGCCTTAAATTGTTGAACACACAGAGAAGTCATTCAGAGATGGGTCTGCATTGGTCTCCAGTGGTGTGGTCCACGCTAAAGCATTGCCAACTAGGTTGGATACCAGGAATCCCACCCTGGCGCGGTCGGTGTCGTAGGCGCAAGGTCTGAATTTGTAATATACCAAGCAAGCATCTAGAAACTCTTTCAACTGCTTGGGGTTACCATCATATTTTCCAAATGGGAAAAGCAGAGGAGGGACGTCGCCCCTACCTTCATCACGGGCTGCCACTTGCTGATGGAGAGAGATGTTTTCTGTCCGGAGTGACTGGAGTTCTACTGTCAGCTCCTGTATGGCATTGACCAACTTTTGATATTGCTCCAAGGAGGCCATGGGTTCCGTTTGGCGTTGTATGCTGTCATACACTGGGGATCCCTTCCGATATTCCTCCTCACCTGGGTCTTCGGTAGGGCTGTCTTGGGCTTCCAATCTCTTCTTGCAGCAAGGCTTCCTGGGTTCCCTTATCTTTTTCTCCTTCTTTTCGTGGAGGAAGGGACAAGCTCCCTCAGAGGCCACCTTGGCCTGATGGTTCACCCAACCCTAGGGGAACCCCGAGGAGCAATCCCTTAGCAACACGGAAAAAGCCATTTGGCACAAAAAACCCTGGATGAAATTGAGCCTTGTAGATCACGAAAGTAATGAGGACTTGTGGCTGGTGCTTCTCCGTGAAATTCTCTTCCAATTAGTTGAACTAAAGGTGAGTGAAAGCTGGAAGAGTCTATCGTGTCTGTAACACTTGATCCACTGGGTATGAGGGTACAGTGGCAGTACCTTCCAAAGAAGAGCTCCTAGAAGGAAAAGCGGAGGAGCTAGAAAGAAGGTGCTGCCTTCTTGCAGAGGTAGTCCGCCTAATAGATAGGCTACAAGTCCAGGACTGAACAGGATCGACCCAAAAGAGGAGGGCGATATTCTCATGGCAGTTATAGGAAGAAGACAGAAATAGAAGCACAACTCGGGATAGTGGCAAAGATACTGATAGATAAGAGGGTAAGGTAAGGTAAGGTAAGGTAAGGTAAGAGTGAGTTGCCGAACAGAATGCGGCAGAAAGCAAGCGAGCCAGATGACCCAGAGAAGAGAATGGATAAGGTGGAAAGGAAAGCTAGAATCCCGACCAAACGGGGCGGGTGGACACGGAGTAGATAACGAGACGCGAACTAGAAAGCAGAGCACGGCAGAGGGGACCGTGAGGCATCAGAAGGCATCACCCTTGCGCAATCTGAATGACACCTGCCCTAGTAGGATCGTTGTCTGTCTCCCCTTGTTCCCCCCCCCCTGCCTCGTCACGCCTTGAAACACTTGTGTATAGGCGCGTTACAAATGCCACATCATATCATATCAAGGAGTGAAAAAGCAAAAAGAACTAAAGGAGGGCTCCGGACGGGATCCAGATAGTAGGTGAAGAAGCTGGCTAGTAGCTTGTACTCTACGGGATAGAGAACGAGCAGGGCGAACTCCAAGAAACGGATACAACGCAGTGAGCCACTGTATCCGCCCACAGATATAGATGCAGCGGCCATGTTGTGTGTAGACTAGACCTATAACATGAGGTACAAACAGAACCTGGCTGCACTCATTGGAACTTCCACTGTTGCCAACATTTCCACGGGAGGCGCATGACAGAAGCAACCAAGCACTGTAGGAGAGAGCTAGGGTACAATGAAGTAGAGGGGAGGGGAGGGGAAAGGTAGGCCAGCCAGGTACTCTCCCCACTTGCTAACAAGGTGGTCTTTGAAGAAGGGTGTCTTCCATCCCTTCCTGATGTGTATGATGGAGGGAGTGAGCAAGCTGCCCTGAAGTGGGATGGGATTATGCTCCAGACTTCTGGTGAGAAGCACGAGACACTCGTTTTGTCATTTTTGCATTCCTTGTTTACCAGCCCGGTCATAGTGAGTCTTCTCGCGGTGTGTTCGGATACAGGGATGGTGAGGTTATCAGAGGGGAAGATGGTGGTCGGCAATGCCTTCTATGCAATCCAGGCTACCCTGAAGAGGATTCCAGCCTGTGGGGGCAGCCAACGCATGCTCATTGCGGAAGGGTGTAACTTGGCTGGATTCCTTGGCTCCAGTGATGAGGTGTGCGCAGCACGCATGATGGCCTTCATGGGGTACTCATGACAGGTCCTGCATTCAGGGCCCCATGCACTGACTCCGCTCATGTAGCCTTAAGGCTGGGGCCATAGCACAACAGCCACATCCTGGACTGGAATCTGACACATATCCAGCAAAGAGCCCTGCTTTGGTGGAAGCACCTTTAGTGCGTGGGCGGAGGGGAGTTCAGATGCCAGGCCCATTCTGTACAGGTATGGACTACAACTGACAGGCCGAACCATGGCCACACGATTCAAACAAACCTGTGGGCAACTCTCCAATGAGGAGGTGACAAAGGAACGTGTTTCTCAAAGTTAATGGACCACCACCACATAGCAATGGAACGACTTTGTCTTCAGGATCCGAATCAGCTCCCTGGAGGTGAACGACTCTATAAAGCGGGCGTCTGAGACCATTGGCTCTCCAGAGGTTTTGGACTGCAATCCCCAACAGCCTTAGCCAGCTTAGTTAACAGTGTGGGATCATGGGGGTTGTAGTCCAAAACATCCAGAGATAGGTAGGTCTCAGACCGTTACAAAAACGATGTAACAATGCAAACCATCCGGCCTAAGGTAAGGCCTGCAGAACGGAGCCAGGGATGTTGGTACTGGACACCGCTGACCTTCCAGTGTTGGGACTACAGACTCGCACCCCTTGAGTTCTAGCCTATAGTTGGCCTATGAGGTCCCCCCAATCTGTTTAGCTAGTGCCCTCTGCTTGACGGATAGCTACATGTTGTTCACGTGTTTCTGTTTTTAATGAACTCTCCCGTTCTCTTGTCTCATCTGCCCTTCCAATCTCACACCCACCTCCAATGCAGGAATCTGGAACTGGGCCAGGCTTGACGTTGAAAAGGAGCCGGAGTCATCCCTCCCTATCGATTCTCCTTTCTTAATTCGGAAGTGATGTCGATGGCCTCTGGAGCGCGAGGCGAGAGGCTGTAAATATTGGGAGACTTTGACAGATCTCTGATAGATTATGAGGAATTAAACATTCAAATTCTGTCATTTGAATTCCGGGTCTGCTGGCCACTGACAGCTTAAATCTCCCCTGGAATTAATGAGGGCGAGTGGAAGAGGGGGAGAGGAAGAGAGGCGGGGAGGAGGGCAATACAAACAAGGAGAGGGGAGGAAAGAGGGCACGGCGCAAGAGAAAGGCTCATAATTAGGAAGATGAAGAACGAGATAGAATTGAATGGGGAAGGAAAATAGTGAGAAGATGGGGGGGGTGAGAAATCCGGGGGGAGAAAGAGGGGGAGACAATGGCGGGTCAAAGAGATGCACAATTAGAGGAGTTGCTCTCTCTCCCGGAGAAAGCAATGAAAACAGGACTTTTTTTTATCACCTGCAATTGCTGAATACATCTCCTGGTAATCTACAAAATGGATATAAAGCTGTACCCCTAATGTATTATGGTACAACATGTAAATGCATTACCCGCCTGTACCCCCCTGTAACTAAGCTCCCCGCAAGTACCAGCGCCTCCATGCCCAAGGGCTGTTTGTTGGCTATACAAATGGAATAAATAAATAAATAAATAAATAAATAAATAAATAAATAAATAATGTTAAAAGTAAAAACACGATTGGATCCTTAAAGGAGAACAGATTATGAACTATCGCCTTGTTTATAATTTTAACCCAAAAACTAAAGCATTTCATATTTATTTAAGCATCCCTCACGTGATTTTAGATTTGGTTCTGTAAGATTTAAATGTCACTTTTTTTTACATTTTTTTTTTATCTATGGAGGCAGTGGGGGCCAGAAACAGGACAGGATCTGACAAACTGTCATTCTTTTTTTTTTTATTATTATTTTTTTTTATTTTGTTTTTAGTGCTTACGCACCTTTAAAAAAAAAGAAAGAAAACCTTGTTTTTTCTTACAATCGTTACATCATGTCAACATCAGAATGCTATTACATATATCAAAAGAGAAAGAAAAAACGAAAAACGTTCTTTTTCTTTCAATTAGTTACATAATATCAACATCAAAATACAATCACATACATTAAAAAAGTAACAACTTATATAAAGTTGGTTTAAAAATAGCAAAACGAAGAGGGAAAGACTTAATCACTTGCCTGTGTATAAAATATATATACATACAACAAGAGTAAAAATCGACATAACATTTCTAACATGTCGTTCTTGTCAATTGGCAAGTGGACACTCCAACACACTTACTCGTTGGTTGTGTGACCCTGATGGCTTTGCGTCTGTACCTATTTAGAAGCTTTCTTCATCATGAAACTATGCCAATGACAGTCCAGTTTTGGCATCGTATTTTAAGTGTGCAGAAAATGTCTCTGTGTATTGGCGTTTCAACTTTTGTAATTCAGGTTCTAAAGTGCAAATTGTAATTGATGTATTTGTGTGATGTATGCGACGTGCGAAAGGTTTACTTCAGACTATAACAAAATAAATAAAAAATAAAAAAGATACAGTACTAGAGGAAAGTAAGAGGACTTAAGAGTGGAAGAAGCAAAGAGAGAAAGCAGAAAAAAACGTTCACTGACTGTAATGTTTGATATAGTGGCTGCAGACCAATTCTTTTTTTTTTCTTCATTCTTCAAAAGTTTGGCTGAGTGTGAAAAGTGTTTTGTAAACCGCGCCCAAAATAACGTGGCAGGGATGAGGAAACATTCCCCCTTTACATGGCGTTGGAATGGAGCCTGCATTTTAAGAAACCGATCTTTATGAATAGCCACAATCAAGCCCCCAGTGGAAGCAGCATGAGAGAAGGAGTCTCTCCTTGCACACGTTGGTTCATAATGGATAATCACATCACATTTAAGCAGCCGTTTTTATCTATTTATTTTATTGTTCATGTATAACGTGCTTAATACCAGCGAGTGGCATGTCGGGATTTGAACCTGTGTTGCACCACGTTGTCTTGCTTCCAAGACACAGGTTGCCCCTGAGCTATCCTTCCTCCCGAACCACTGGACGTCAATTTCCATTTGCAATGTCTTAAAACTGGGCAAACCTCCACCTGATGGCACTAGTTTAGTTTCTTTATTTCTACCGCGCGCCAAACCCTGGGGTAACTGGGCGCTGGAGACTTAGAGGAGGTTACAGCATGATAAGGACATACAATAGATTAACAATGAAGTGCAGATGACCGGGTTAAAATGTGGTCGACAGCAGACAGGTGCAGTGCTACAAAGAAGTCAAATGGCGGTGGAGTTGTTATTGAGCTGCACCAGCAGGTTACTGATACACTCATCAGTACTACAGAAAAGTTGCACTGGTGCAGGTGCTATTAGCACCAGGGAAAAAATTGCCCCAATGCTAAAAACATCTACTTTCGAAGCATTTTACCACTGGGGAAATATTCACCTTAGCCCTACTCATTTGCCCTATTGGTACAATGCAATGATGCATTGAAAAAATATGCTTTATGCACGAGTGCAATTTTGGCTCTAATTGGGAATGGGGGGTAAAGTACAAACCATACAGCTTTGAAGACCCCTGAAGCATCCCTTGGATGGCAGAGGGGTAATCAGGAGACTCAATCTTTCCCAGAGACTGTCAGAGGGATAATCAGGGGAAAGGTGCTTCCTTCTAGACTGGTAGAGGGATAATCAGGTCAAAGACACTTCCTTCTAGACTGGTGGAGCGATAATCAAGACGCATCCACTTACTTCTAGACTGGTGGAGGGATAATCGGGAGAAAGACACTTCCTTCTAGACTGGTGAAGGGATAATCAGGAGAAAGACACTTCCTTCGAGACTGGTAGAGGGATAATCAGGTCAAAGACGCTTCCTTCTAGACTGGTGGAGGGATAATCAGGAGAAAGACACTTCCTTTAAGACTGGTAGAGGGATAATCTCACAAATATCGGGTTTGTCTGTTATGTCCAAGTCACTTCCCACTTCAGTCTCCTCCCCCTCCTCCTCACCTGAGGAAATATCTTTGGAAAGCTTCTTTCTCTGGCGGCGGATTTCTTTTTTAGGAGATACGGTCGACCACGGAATGACGCCACAATGGTTGCCGAAGTTTCCGGAAACCAGTGGCCCCGGAACCGTGATATCCAGTGGGGAAAAAGCCGGGAAGGCAAAAAACCCCAGGAGGTCTGGCCAAGAGAAGAATCCTGCAGCCTTGGATGTCCGGTGAGTATTAAATCCCCAGAGGTAGGAGAGAGTAAGGGTATCCGAAGAGCGAAGATCGCTGGCAGGAGACAGAAGAGAAGCCATAGTCAAGAGGAGACGCCAAAGAGGAGAAGCGGGGAAACCAGGCAGAGAGAAGGCACTGAGGGAAACCCCGAGGGCCGGGCAGGTGGAGGAAAAAGAGAGGCAGCGTAGAGATGAGGGCGGAGAGCCCTAAGGACAGGGGAGGGCTCAACAGAGCCAAGCGGAGCACTGAGCGCAACAACCACAGGTAGCGAAGAGTAGCAGTTGCAACGCGGCGAGCCGGCAGCAACTGGACGCCAATATGCTGGAGGCGGCCATGTTAGAAAAAGACTAGACCGCACTCGGAATACGTCTCAAACGTAGCGGGACACTCCATGGCGACCGAACCTCCATCGGTGCCAATGACCGGCAAAAAAGGGTCGCATGACAGTATGCCCCCCTCCAGAGCGGAAGAAACCGGGTTTACCGGGATGATTCCGATAGAACTTCCTCATGAGACGGGGGGCATGAACATTGGAGCAGGGCTCCCAAGAATCTTCGGATGATGGGTAGCCTTTCCAGGAGAGCAAGAATTCCAATATCTCCCGATGATAGCGGGAATCCTTAATGTCCGCCACTTCGTACTCCCCCTTCTCTAGTCTTCGTTCATTAGCCAAGCGAACCAAGGGTGCAGCAGGAATGTCGGCAGAGGCCGGTCGTAACTGGGATGCATGGAACACAGGATGGATTCTCTTCATGCAGCGAGGCAGCCGAAGGCGAAAGGCCACGGGATTGATCTTGGAAGTCACGGTATAAGGTCCTATGAACCTGGGTGACAGCTTAGACGGGTGAATCCATCTGGGAAGAAATCGGGTGGACAGCCAGACCCTTGAGTCTTCTTCTATAAGAGGTGTATTAACCCGTTTCCTATCTGCCAGGAGCTTGTATCGGTCACGGGCTAGAGCCAGGGCGGTCTTGGCGGCTTGGTGTGCCTCCACAATCTTGTGCAATCGGTCATCAATGGTGGGGCATACTGAGGTGGTACCGGTTGCTGGCAAGATACCCCTTGGATGTCTTCCAAAGGTAACGAAAAAAGGACTGAGACCCGTGGCAGAATGAGTACAATTATTATAGGCAAACTCAGCGGTGGGTAACAGGTCGTACCAGTTGTCTTGTGCATGGTTGGTATAACATCTAAGGTATTGCTCCAATGTCCCATTCAGTCTCTCGGTTTGCCCATTAGTTTGTGGATGGAAGCCAGAGGACAATGCCCGCTCGATACCTAGTTTCCGACACAGTGCGGTCCAAAATTTAGAGGTGAATTGACTTCCCGGGTCCGAGATGATCTTGTTGGGCAATCCGTGCAGACGCAAAATGTCCCTCACAAATACTTCGGCCATCTGAGAGGCCGAGGGCAAATCCGAGAATGGGGAAAAACGTGCTAACTTTGTAAGTGAATCTATGGTAACCATAATGCACGTGTGGCCTCGAGATTCTGGAAGGTCCACCACAAAGTCCGTAGATATCTGCTCCCAGGGGTTATGGGGGAGGGGAATCTGTCCTAGCAGTCCTATGGGTTTTTTTAAACAATTCTTGCTTCGAGCACAGCGAGCGCATGCTTGAACATACTTCCTAATGTCCAAGGTCATTCCATGCCAAAAAAAAGATCATTGGACCAGATCTTCGGTGTTTAATATACCCCTATGTCCTGCTGTGGGATGGTCATGACACCAGGATATGACCTTTCGCTGTAGATCAACAGTGGGCACAAACAATTTCTTGGCCACAAAGCACAAGCCTTCCTTCATGTTAACCTGAGTTTGGGGTGACGGAGGAGCCGCAGACGGCACTTTAGTGGTAGCTGATCTCACTTGAGAGAGAAAGGATGTGACCGAGGCAATAAACACTCGGTTGGGAAATAGTTTCTCCTTTAGGTTCTGAGAAGGATCTTCTGTAGTGTATCGGCGAGAAAGTGCATCTGCGATCAAGTTCTGACTTCCTGGTACATAAGTGATCTCGAAGTCGAATTGGGAAAAAAAATGTGCCCATCTTGCTTGACGCGAGATGGCACACTCCATATTCTGCAGGGTTCTGAGGTTCTTGTGATCCGTTCTAATAAGAAAGGGGTGTCCCCCTCCTTGTAAGAGATGCCTCCACTCCTCACAGGTGATCTTAATGGCTAATAATTCTCGTTCAATCACGGAATAATTCCTTTGGCTGGTCGTGAGGGTTTTCGAGAGATAAGCGATGGGATGTTCTGCGCCAGCCTCTTCTTGCAGGAGAACCGCCCCCACTGCATTGGCCGAGGCGTCAGCTTCCACGATAAATCTTTTGGCTTGGTTGGGCAGGATAAGAATAGGGGCAGAGCAAAATCTTTGTTTCAGGGCATGGAAAGCTTTTTCTGCAGCAGGGGACCAAACAAAGGGTTGGTTTTCCTTTTTCAAAAGGGACGTTATGGGGGCCACAGTTGCAGAAAAATGTTGAATGAATTAACGATAGAAATTGGTGAACCCCAGGAATTTCTGTACCTCCTTGGTGGTCTTCGGGGAAGGCCATTCCATGATTGCTGCGACTTTCTTAGTGTCCATCTTAATTCCCTCCTGAGATAGGACAAACCCCAAGTACTGAACCGATGAGACTTGGAATTTGCATTTACTGGGTTTTACTAGAAGGTGATTTTTTTGAAGGCGATGGAAAACTTCATGAAGATGAACGGAGTGCTCTTGAGGGGTCCTAGAAAATACCAGGATGTCATCTAGGTAAATAATTACGGAGCGGAACAACATATCCGAAAATGTGCGATCCATGAATCGTTGAAAAATCGCTGGGGCATTCACCAGGCTGAAAGGCATTACCCTGTACTCGTACAGCCCGTAGGGTGTTCTGAATGCTGTTTTCCATTCATCTCCTGCCCTAATGCGCAGGAGATGATAGGCATTTCTGAGATCCAACTTAGAAAAGATAGTAGCGCCCCTCTCTGCTTCAAGTATGTCGGAGATCAGAGGCATCAGGTATCTATCTCGGACAGTGAGCTTATTAAGCCCGCGGTAGTCGATACAGGGTCTAAGTTCTGTGGAGTCTCTTTTGGCAATGAAAAACAGCAGAGCCCCTGCGGGAGATCTTGAAGGTTGGATGAGGCCATTCTTTAAATTGGCGTCCAAGTATTCTTTGAGTACTTCCTTCTCTTTGACGGAGAGGGAGAACATTCTGCCGAAGGGAACCAGGGCATTTGGTACTAAGTCTATGGCACAGTCCTCCGGGCGATGTGGGGGTAGATCATGTTCGGCCTTTTCCAAGAAGACCTGATGATAGACCTGAAACTGCGGAGGGATCAGATGGATACTTCTGGGTTGGGTTTCCATGGCCTGTATAACTGCTGGTTGATAGCCCGAGGATTGCAAACAGAATTGTTGACAATGAGATGAGAGGAAACTGAGGGTATTCTTAGCCCAGTCGATCGTAGGGTTGTGTTGGCAGAGCCAGGCTATACCCAGTATAATATGAAAATGAGCTGCCCGGATAATCTTGAATGAAATGTCCTCCCGATGTTGTTGAATGGTAAGTCCGAGAAGTTCAGTGGAATGGGTAATGGGACCAGAGCAAAGAGGGGTTCCGTCTACTCCCTCTACTTTTAGGTCTTCTTGGTTTTGGACTCGACGGATACCCATCTTCTCGGCCCATAGGGTATCTACAAAATTGCCAGCGGTACCACAATCTATTAGGGCTAATGTTTCCACTGATTGCTCTCTCCATGTCAACTGTATGGTAACCACCATCAAGCAGGTGTCTTCTGGCTGTGCAGATGGAGTGATGGATAACGATACATAGGGACCTTCCACAATACCTCCAACCATAGTCCCCCCTAGGTTCAAGGCACACCGTTTCCCGACCGTCTTGGGGGGACTTCTGGACAATTCCGTAATAGATGTGAGGAAGATCCGCAATACATACAGAGACCCAAGTCTCAGCGTCTCTTCTGTTCTTCTGGAGTGAGTGAAGACCTCATAGACCCGATCTGCATTGGTTCTTCTTTGCTGGGTGAGGTTGAGGAAGGTGAGGGAGACAGAATGGGGCCCGGGAGACCGGTCGTTCCTTTAACCTTCTTTCTTTCTTGTCTACGCTCATTGATCCTATGTTCAATCTGTAGAACTACTGACAAAGGTTCTGAGAAAGAAGCCGGACTGGGAACTCGGGCCAGCTCATCCTTCAGTTCCTCCTTGAGACCATGCCGGAATATTGTAAACTGCGCTTGCTCTGACCAGGCCGATTCCGAGGCGAGCCTTTTGAACTTCGTGATGTAAGACAAAAGGTCCATCTGACCTTGGTGGACCTCTAACAATTCCTCTCATGCCATATATGTAATCTATGGTCTTTCAAAGGTCTGTTTTAACTTGGTAAGAAATGCTTCCCAATCTTGTAGAACCGGATCATTTCCAGTGACTAGTGGATTGGCCCAGGCCAAGGCATTTCCGGACATGTTAGACACCGCAAAGCCTACCTTGCTCAGCCCTGACGAGTAGGCGATGGGCCGGAAAGCAAAATATACGTTGCAGGCTTCAATGAACTCTTTAAGTGACTTGGGAGTGCCGTCGAATTTACTAACTGACAGAGACATAGGGAGATCTGAGCGGGTTTCCCGATCGCTCACCAATTGACGGAGTACGTTGTTCTCCACCTTAAGATTCTGTACTTCTTGACTAAGGTTACAAACCTCCAAATTAAGTGCTTGGACAGCGGAAACTAATTCCTGAATCTGTTCGGGAGTAGCCATTTCAGTGTGGGTCGGGCGTTGCAAACTGTCACAAATATCGGGTTTGTCTGTTATGTCAAAGTCACTTCCCACTTCAGTCTCCTCCCCCTCCTCCTCACCTGAGGAAATATCTTTGGAAAGCTTCTTTCTTCTTTCTCTGGCGGCGGATTTCTTTTTTAGGAGATACGGTCTACCACGGAACGACGCCACAATGGTTGCCGAATTTTCCAGAAACCAGTGGCCCCGGAACCGTGATATCCAGTGGGGAAAAAACCGGGAAGGCAAAAAACCTCAGGAGGTCTGGCCAAGAGAAGAATTCTGCAGCCTTGGATGTCCGGTGAGTATTAAATCCCCGGAGATAGGAGAGAGTAAAGGTATCCGAAGAGCGAAGATCGCTGGCAGGAGACAGAAGAGAAGCCGTAGTCAAGAGGAGACGCCAAAGAGGAGAAGCAGGGAAACCAGGCAGAGAGAAGGCACTGAGGGAAACCCAGAGGGCCGGGCAGGAGGAGGAAAAAGAGAGGCAGCGTAGAGAGGAGGGCGGAGAGCCCTAAGGACGGGGGGGGCTCAGCAGAGCCAAGCGGAGCACTGAGCGCAACAACCACAGGTAGCGAAGAGTAGCAGTTACAACGCGGCGAGCCGGCAGCAACTGGACGCCAATATGCTGGAGGTGGCCATGTTAGAAAATGACTAGACCGCACTCGGAATACTTCTGAAACGTAGCGGGACACTCCATGGCGACCGAAGCTCCATCGGTGCCAATGACCGGCAAAAAAGGGTGTCATGACAGATAATCAGGTCAAAGACACTTCCTTCTAGACTGGTGGAGCGATAATCAAGACACAGACACTTCCTTCTAGACTGGTGGAGGGATAATCAGGAGAAAGACACTTCCTTCTAGAGTGGTGGAGGGATAATCAGGAGAAAGACACTTCCTTCTAGACTGGTAGAGGGATAATCAGGTGAAAGAAACTTCCTTCTAGATTGGTGGGATAATCAGGAGAAAGACACTTCCTTCGAGACTGGTAGAGGGATAATCAGGTGAAAGACAATTCCTTCTAGACTGGTGGAGGGATAATGAAGAAACAGACACTTCCCTCTAGACTGGTGGAGGGATATGGAGGGATAATCAGGAGACATACACTTCTGTCTAGACTAGTGGAGGGATAATCAGGAGAAAGACACTTCTTTCTAGACTGGTAGAGGGATAATCAGGAGAAAGACACTTCCTTCTAGACTGGTGAAGGGATAATCAGGTGAAAGACACTTCCTTTATACTGGCAGAGGCACAATCAGGAAAAATACACTTCCTTCTAGACTGGTGAAGGGATAATCAGGAGAATGACACTTCTTTCTAGACTGGTGGAGGGATAATCAGGAGAAAGACACTTCTTTCTAGACTGGTGGAGGGATAATCGGAGAACGACACTTCCTTCTAGACTGGTACAGGGATAGCCAGTAGGCGCAAACGTCTTCTGAGGCTGGCGAGGGAGGATCATTCAGAGCCGCAAGCTTCCCTGACACTGATGAAAGGATGATCAAGAGGCACAAAGTTCCCCCAAGGGTGTCAAAGGGGGTGATCATGAGGCACAAGCTTCCACAGAGAATGGATGAAGGGGTGATCAGAAGAAACACTTCCTCTTAGGCCGGCGGGGTTGGGGGAAGGAGGGTGAATCATCAGGAGACACAATCTTCCCCTGAGACTACTGAAGGGATGATTGGCAGAAACAAGCTTCCCCCGAGGCTGGCATGGAGATCATCAGTAGGCACAAGGCAACCTAGCACCTTAGAGTAGAAATAATCATTCCATGTTAAGTTTTCTCTGGCCACAGATACCATATAAACACCTGGATGTCCATGCACAAGCAAATTAATCTTTTGACTCTCCACCCTTCCAGAGATCCAGAGTTCCCTGGGAACCTCAGGACTTGGGAGGAAGTGGGGGCACAGGGCTTACTGACTCTCAGTAGGCTCTCTCTTGCCACCCCCAGATTCAACTGCAAAAGAGCTGGAGGTGGAAGCTTCTGTACCACTACCCCCTCACTCTGGAATTCTCTTCTTCCCAACACCAGAAACGAACACACCTGCATGACTTTCAGAAAACGTGTAAAAACCTGGCTGTTCAACGATTATGACAAACTGCTCCTAGTCCTGTCTTGGATTGTTTCCCTCTTACCTGCACTCCCCACCCTGATGTCCACATGTACTATGTCCACCTGTACAAACGCTGTGATACCCCGGGGATTGGCCATTATATGAATGCAATAAATAAATAAATAATAAAATTATAACATATACAAATGCCTTGCGGCAAAACAAGACCACATTTCTAGGGTTCCATGTAATAATGTTGCCACAAAAATCTCGCCATGCAAAAATATCGCCGAAAAATGGCCGTTTTTTGTGGCGACATTATTGCATGGAACATGCAGGGGACACCCCTGCAACCCCCAAACTTTTTTTTCTTTTTTTTTTTTTGCCCCTGTCCCCATATATATGGTCGCCCAAATAATATCACCACGACCTTTTCCCGGTGATATTATTTACGGCGACCATATATATGGGGATAATATTACCTGATACCATTTCTAGGCTATCTACTTATATATTAAGGGCGCTAAAAGGGTTACTTTAAAAGTACAATGCCAGAGAGCTTCAAGTTGGACCAATATCTCTAAGGCAGCTGGGCCGAATGAGTCCCATAGAAGCCATCAGTCCGATTCAGGTAACATTTTGAAAACAGGTATGGTGGAATTGAAGATCATTTTGTGAAATGATGCACATGAAGGACATGCTGACGTTGTTTCGGAGACCATACCCACAATGCTTACTGGAATAAAGCCAGCAAGATCAGAAATCAATTTAAGACAAGGGGTGATTATAACTGGCTGAAAAGTGAGTGCGCTCACCCACGGAAATGTAATAGAAATGGTCTTTGACTATTTTCGGCCATAGTGGCAATTAAAGTCTCTCAGCTTGGTTGGCTTGCTATCCCACTAATTCTACTAATTCTACTATTTAATGCAGAGGGATATTAAGATTGCCTGTTTTTCTTTAATTTTGCCTCCATTAAGTTTACCACATGGCCAGCACTACACTTGAAACTCTATTGACAAAGACAACATTTATGATTGATCAATAGGCCTTGGTGTCATGACTAGTGGTGCTCAGCTTATTTGCCAGCTATTGCGATAGTGTACCCAGGAAATAGCACAATTTGTCATGCAGTGACATAATATGCTGTTGTTCTTACATGCCAACACTTGCTATGACCTGGTAATGCCATTAAAGGCTCAGATATTCACATCATGTCATGGTTTGGTTTGAACTTTGAAACGAATCACGCCATTGCCAAGTATTGCCATCAAAACCCAAATATGTAAACCATTTTTAACAGATTCTGAAGTACAGGAGTCATTGTCCAGGATGTGTGCATTTAGCAGAGGAGCTGCAAGTTATACTATGTGCAGTTATCATATCAGTGCCTAGTTCTTTTGGGTCCAGTTACCTAAAAAGCACCAGGCTCAGCTATGCCCAGATGGCAAAGCAAAGTCAGATTCCATTATGCCCAATTGGGACATCGATTTTGCCACATTCCAATAATCATAGTTATCACAGTAAATCCAGCTCTCATTATGCCCGTCACGCATGGCAATCCCAGAGTCCATTCTGCACATACAGAACTTCAAGGGCAGATTGAACTGTGGCTGTATGTGTGGTTATGGGGGCAGCATGTGCGCTGCTCTGAAAGGCCGCACTGGGAGCGGTGTGTGTATGCAGTGGTGCCTGTGTTCTGACAAAGTTACATCCTGGAGGTTGGATGGCGGGACTGGGGTGACCAGCTTTGAGATGCGGCCGCCACAGGCAGCAATGAAAAAGTGGCTCACAGTTCCAAATGGCTATTCATTCCTTTTGTGATACTGTTTGAATAGTAACCAAGGGGGAAGATAAAGTTTTTGATAAAGTGTGATTCAAATTGTGTATTTTAAAGACTATGGGCCTCATTACGAGGTAGGCGGTAGCCATGGTGCTATTAGCACCAAGGCTACCACCTTACCGCATTCCGGGTTGGCGAAATAGGGACTTACCGGGTCATTCCAACCTTGGAGGACCCGGTAAGTCCCCATTCCGAGAACCATTCCCCATTCCCATTTCAGCCCCCATAGGGCTCAATGGGAATGTGGATGGAGCTAATAACGGTACCGCAATTTGCGGTACCGTTATTAGCTCTGAAGTCCCTTAGCGGGTCCCGTCCATAACGCCTGGTAAAACCAGGCGTTGAAGGAGGAACCCGCTAAGGGAACTCGTAGTAGGGCGGTAAGGGATTACCGCCACCGGTCTCCTTAACGATGCCCGGTATCCCTTACCGCCCTACTCGTAAAGAGGCCCTATGTATTCAGCAACACTGGCCAAAACTACTAGCAACATTGTGAAGTAACTCATCAAACAGGCCCACATTGGCCATCAAAGTGACCCACTTTGACAAAAAAACGTGCCCACAGTAGCATATTGTGTTTTTGGTTCGGCCATGGGCCTATTGCCCTATGGGCCCGTCCGAGCCTGGCCGCAGGTATACGAAGGCTCCCAAGGTCGCCCTTGCTGTCCCCATCCTTCTGTGCAGTAGAACTAAATTTGCCACAGAAAAGACAGATTCGCCCTAAATTGTATGAGCTGTGCTGACCTTTTAAAGGATGCCTACTTGAACCGCACCACCTCTAGACCCACCACATGAACAGTCTGTGAGCTGCCTGTCACCGCTATCGAAGCATGGTTGTCTAATAAATGAATGCGTGTAACCTCTACGTGAGCTGAACACCTCTGGAACCGCCCTTACTTCTTTGGAGGGTGGGAGGTATGCCAAACTCAGGGGAAGGTCCAGAAACCCCACACAGAGGGAGCTCACGGGTAGGAGGCACTAGCCCCCAGTGGGGATAACATGACACAGATTGACTGTTACAATGTTTTCAAAACTGCAGTTGCACATGTTGAAAGTCGCAAAAGCAGAGGGGTGGTCTGCTCACCAATCCCAATCACTTGCAGGTGCACAAGACCAAATCCACCCAAGATTCTGAAATGTGTCTTGAAATCCTTCTAAAGGCAGTGGTTCATGGCTAATTGATGGGCCCACAGCATCCGACAACAATTCATCAAAAGTACCCAAAAGATGAAGATCAGGGGGACTTTTCCACCAACTTTACGCTTGTAGCTGGGACAGTAAAATGGGAGAAAAGGTATTGGGCTTGCTGCCTTGTTCTTTAATTGCCTGGTGAGCTGCATACTGGCTGTAATATCTTGAGCCTGGCAGGGAAAATCAAGTATGATGATCTCAAATGTGGGGTTCTGGAGAGAATGAGCCATGAGCTGGAGTACCACCATCTGCAAACGCAACCAATGTGAACTTATTTTATTTTAATTTATTTTATTGTGCGTTTGTAAGGTGCTTATACATCAAGACAATTGTGTTTCAAAGCGCCCACCGGGCAACGGGGAGGGAACATGGGAATGAAAGACAAATATAACAATGAAAGAGAGAGGAGGTCCTACAAGGCCTTGTGAGCATTTAGAACATGTAAGTGCAGAGAGAGAGAGAGAAGGGACGGGGGAGTGCTAGGAGTAACAAGTAGGGAAGTGCTAGGGAGTAAGTTGCAAGCAGCTGTTAAGTGATTGGCAGAGATCACTAGGTATGAGTGGTCGACTGCCAGTAAATAACTGAAGAACTGTGACAGCACTGGCCAGTGGACGCCTGAGGCAAGTGCTTGGAGTTGGCGGAGACTGAAGTCAATTGGGGGTGGGAGGCCATTGACCCAGGTGGACACATAACGGCCCGGGTCACCAATCTCAGCAACTTCATGGTTTAGCAAAGGAGGGAGGGTGGAAGGAGGAGGTGAAAAGGAAAGTCTTGAGGAGCTTCTGGGATTTGAGGAGATCTGGTTCGAGACAAAGAGGAAGGGGGAGGCTGTTCTAAAGGAGGAAGCCAGCCGCGCAAAGAGATTGGCCTCCAGCTCGCTGTTTAGCGAATTGCTTGACACAGAGAGAGTTGGTGCCGAAGGAATGTAAAGATCTGGAGGGACAGTATTTAGTGAGAGCCAGTTGTAGATGGCGTGGTCCCTGGCACCAGTCACAGTATCTGGCCTACAGAGGCAAACAACAACTGATTTTGAACGAGTGGATCAAAGATATGATGTTGGAGGAACTAAAAGCTAGGCTGCCCGGGA
Source organism: Ambystoma mexicanum (assembly GCF_040938575.1). Lineage (NCBI taxonomy): Eukaryota > Metazoa > Chordata > Amphibia > Caudata > Ambystomatidae > Ambystoma > Ambystoma mexicanum. The sequence goes on along the minus strand of NC_090938.1, from coordinate 529,801,478 downwards.
GCAATTGTGCAACATTCGACTTCTGTGCATCCAATGTTCAGAATGGCAGTCTTCTTTAGAATAGGCCATCTAAATGGCCACAAGACACCAGGAGGCTTATCAGTCATGGCGTGTCCAGCCCAGCTTGGGGCTGAGAAGACAGGTGGGCCCATCACGTACAGGCCATGATCCTCTCCAAAGTCTTGAGTCAAAGTAATGATTGACAGCATGAGGAAGGGATCCTCACACACTAGCCATGGTCTCAAGGAAAATGATGAATTACTTTCGCCAGGGGGAACAGAGAGACTGGTAGCAAAATGCTACTCATGTGGAAAGTTGGGCCTTATCATTCTCACGTGTCCAAATAAAATCTAGGAAGGCCCAATGAACACAAGCTCCTGTTACCCGACTGAGCTACCTATTGATTGGCAAAGTGGTTGAGGGGAAAATAGAGAAACCGAGGAAGAGCAGGGGAGTAACTAGACATGTTGGCCCAAGAGACAGAAGGGAAAGGTCACAATGTTCTAGTAGACTATGAGGGCCAAGTTGTAATGCCTTTACTGGATAAGGGTAGCTAACAAAGTTTCATTCAGACATGATGCTCCCAGAGCAACGTCTCGCAAATTGGGGTGTTTACATCACAGTGCCTCCGGAGACCAGGAAATCTCGCCTAAGGCGGAAGTGGATGTTGAGGTATCAGGTGAAAGGATCCCTGAAGAAACTGCAGCAATGTCGGGTTCACCTGAAAAAAATAGTCTTGGGAACAGATCTTTTTTCCTTCACATAGAGGAAAGCATAAGCGACCAAGCTGACTCCCAAGATGTCTGACTCAGACATGATTACACTTCTGGCAGGCCCTGTGGACCTGGTGGAAAGGGTAGGGTAGGATACCTGGGAATGGCCCTAGGAATACACAGAGGAAACCCACAAATGTCCATATTCAATACACAACAAGGAGGAAAGGGAACCTCTGAAATGTTTTCCCAAAAGGGATCAGACAAAGGGGGAGCTTCACAAAAGGGGGGTATGTTACGATGTCACAAGCTTGAGGCTGGAAGATGAGAGTAGGTTGACCTTGGGGGCTGAGCACACCCACCAACTCCTTGATGCAAGCCCTCAAGATGATATACAGAGGGCCCCCAAGGTACCCAATCCAATCCCTAGCCTCATGAGCAGGAGAACTGACATGTATTTATTTATTTTAATGTAATTGTGTAAAGCACAGAACTAGCTCGAGAGCAGCAGAGCGCTGTACAAAGTGTGAGTAGCAGCAATTGGGATGGCATCTTTTAGCAGTAGTGCAGTACTGTGAAGTTTGTGCATCGTTATGTGTGTGTCCATTGGAATTAGTCCTTGGTCAAGTGTTGTTGAAAGAGACATGTTTTGAGGGATTTGTGAAATTGGAGAATTGTGGGGGTATTCCAAGCTAACACCAGGATCGAGTTCCAGAGGGCGGGTGCATGACAAGAGAAGGATTGTTTGCGGGTCCTTTCTTTGCAGACCAGTTGTGATTTAAGCCAGTTGGCCGATTTGCTGCATGAGGAGCGCGTGGCAACAGATTTGTTGAGCTTAACAGGCAGGTACTGTTGGGGTGGTCAGCAAAGATCTCCACAATCAAGAGGGATTTATGTTGTGCGTGGCATATTTGTGACTATGGGTGTGGCTAATGGGGTGCGATGTTGCAATTTCATATGTATCCAGTGTAGTTAATTGTAAATGGGATTTGATACATTAGTGTTACTTTTTTTATTATAGTTGATACATAGTAGATTGCATGGTTGTAGAAAGATTAAATGCTGAAACCACAAAATGAAATATAAATACGATTCAGACACAATGTGCTATGGAGTGCCGAGAAGCGGGCAATGAGGAGTTTTCATAATACGCATGCGAGTAAAGGGGCCTGTCCTGAAGAACATACTGTTAAGGAAAGATAATATTTATTAAACATGCATGTACACTGAGAAAACATATAAAGGGGAATTATGAATCTACATATAGTGGACTTTTTTTATAAACAGATTAAAACATGACAGTCAAGATTTGACTTTGGGAAACTGGTCCTGCAGAATTTCAGAGGCCTGAAGATGGGTAAATAAGTAATTATGACCTTAGCTATGGTCAGCTGTGCTAAAAGAGCCGGCCATGGTTTTAATGGCCTGATTGTATCGCAGATAGCAGATGTAATCTCTTAAATGCATGGAAGCTTGACAGGGGGTTTCGGCTCTTTGTTTTTGACCAGCAATAAACATGGGGTGAAGCGATGCCCAAGGCTAAAGTAATCAAAAACCAGGAGTTTCAATTGTATTCCCAGATGTGCCTTGTGTGATGAAATGGCAGTTATTTAGATTAGAATGTTCCAATCGAGCCAGTGAGCCGGGGCAGATGAGATAGCTAACGTTAGTTCAAAGAAAGCCTGTCTTTTCAGCTTTCCTTATATTGCCTAAAGTATCTGTGCAAACCATGTGCAATCACAATTTAGGTCAAAGGTCTCAGGTCAATTATTACTAGTAATGAATTATGTGTGCACACAAATGTTTAACTGTTTGTTTTGTGTTTCATGACTTACCATGGACAAATCCCCAGAAGGGGTGTGCTATGAATACAATCTTAAAATAGTAGTTAAGATAACAGTTAAGATAACGGCTACCAATGAGAATTTAAGAATTGGAGAAAGATGGGATTTCTTTGAAGAGGTTTTGTCCAAACACATGTGGGGGTGGGGGAGGGTGGATTGTAATAAAATATCTGGGAGTGTTTTAACGGTTGAAAAATTGTATATAATATTTCAACTTATGTGGTTCAGTGAGACTTAGCTTAGTTTGTCTCAATACAGTCATCTAACTGCTCCCCAGGCAATTATACAATAAACTTGCTTTGCGTACAAAGCGTGCCCTCATTCCTCAGGTGGTGGGTCCGCTTTGGGTTAAGGGGATTAGGGGCCCACCCTTACAGTATGCTGGTGTACTGGTGTGCTAGTTGTGACTGCTTTATAGATGATATATCCATTCTTGAACAGTACCCTGGCATGGATTGGAAGCCAATGTAGTTCGCCTTAGGATAAGGGTAATTCTGTGCTCACATAATAAGACGTGCTGCAGTGTGGTGGACTGCTTTTAGGGGAACCAAGTTAGCAGCTCCGGAGAGAATTTCCCTAATCTATGTGTGAGACCACAAGGACCTGCACTACAGTCTGGAAGTACTACAGCAAGATGAACGGTTTGATGTTTCAAAAGGTAGAGATTCTGAGCCAGGCTAAAGTAGTCCTCTTTTTTGGTAAGGGGGGCCTAAGTCATGAGGGAGTGAAATATAATAGTGACAGGGACTTAGGCTACCCCACCTATCTGGCTCTGGCCTGGTATGAATTCAATACACTTACACAGACCCCCACGGGTGATCTGTAATCAGAGAACACCCTGGTTGTTTATCGTACAAAAACAATTTTATTCATGTACTTCATAAAACATAATAAAAATAGCTTTACAGAGCTATCATCCAAATGCCTTTTGTTGTCCGTGATCACTGGGTAATAGTGTACTGTTCTAGGCATCTCATCTTAGCCTAACACAAATACAATTGGCATACAGTTTATGCAGTGTGAGTTAGTACATCTGGTGACTTTCAAATGTGGAATGACTGTCTACACATTTATCTAGTCGACACTCAGTGGTGTTTCTGGCAGCCTGTGGGTTGCTAGTCTTCAGGTGCCATCTTCAGGACGAGTGTGGAGGACTTGGTGGTGTCCGTGATGTATCACAGTGGAGGGACATCTGCAGGATTTCTTTACAGAGTTGCGGGTGGCTGTATGAGTATGCGCCAAGCAGCAAACAGCGCCATTTCCTCGGCGAGCTGCAGCTACGGGGACCGCAAGAAGCAGACCGGCTCCTAGACACACAGGATCGCATTCATCTAAAGTGCACAGAAGGCGCATGAAGCATATTCCAGGCTTTCTTGTGGGAATTAAGCCCCCGATCTGCCCACATCAATAAGAAGCAGGCGACCCACAAGCATATCTATGATTCTCATATCCAGGAACAAAAGAAGCTGAAACGGCATCAATCGGCCAGGTTAAACAAAATGGGCCTGGGTAAAGAGCTTCTTGATAAACATTTTATGGGTGTGAACAATGCTTATAGGAATTGGGTACGTTCACATAGACAGCTAATTTACCAGCAAGACGGGGAAAAGATGCTGAGGGGCTTATCCCTTGGAAAGTCTGGAAACTTCTGGGCAATAGTAGGTTCTTTGGATGGCCAACTGTCGGATAGTCAAGAAATAGTTTTGCAGGAGCAGGTATGGGTCAGGCACTTCACAGAGGTGTATGGTTATTCGGATATCTCAATTGCAAGAACAGATTTGAAGGGTGCTTGGTCCTTATCTTTTACCTGTGAGACCACTGAATGCCTGATTAGGAAGTCGTCTAGCTCTAGAGCGACTGGCCCAAATGGGCTCAGTAACTCTATTCTAAAAAGTAACCCTCCCCTGTGAGCGCAGCTCCTAAAACTCTTATTTGATAACATCTTGATGGCTAAAGAACTGCCTGATTCATGGAGATCCTCTGTGGTGATCCCTATTCATAAAAAAGGGGACCGCTTAGCAGTCTCAAGCTATCGTCTGATATCTCTTTTAGATGCGGATAGCAACATTTTTGTAGGCTCGATTCTGGCAGAAATGGAGTCCTGGGCTAAGTTAAAAGGAATTATTCCTAAACAACAAACTGGCTTCAGAAGGCAGCTAGCGACTTCGCTTAATGGTTTGGTTTTGAGCTGCTTAAGTTCGCAATCGGGGATCAAAGGGGGTTGCCCCTGTTTGGAGGCTCGATCGATCTCTCCCAAGTGTTCGACACTGTTAATAGAAATATGCTCTGGAAAAAACTGAACGCTTTGGGGGCCCCGCCTCACCTTCTGGCCATTCTAATTGAACTTCACCATAATTCCTCAATGTGAGTCAGGCTTTCAAGAGCTGGCACCCTGTCGGACCCAATTAAGATTGAACGAGGAGTCCATCAAGGGTGTATGATTGCCCATTTTTTGTTTATTCTTTTTTATCTCAGTTTTGACTGTGTGGCTACACGATAGGGGTCTGGTGTCCCCAGAAATTGGTGATCTTAAAACTTGATGGTTGGCCTACGCCGATGATGTGGTAGTCTTGGATCAGACTCAAGTGGTCCTTCAGCACCTACTATCGGCTTTGGCAGATTACGCTAAGTATAATGTCTTAAGAATCAATCCAGATAAATCAAAGATTCTTGTATTTAAACATCCAAAAAAGTTACTTAAATCTTTCACTTGGGAGTTGGAGAATCGGGTTGTTGAGGTAGTAACTGAGATCATCTACCTAGGGGCTAGTATCCAATCCTCTCCAACTATGGGCCATGTGGTTGCATCAATTGACCTAAAGGTTCTCCATTTGGGGGCGCAGATGAAAAAGATTCTTTACAAATTCTGTAAGTTCTCCATTCAGCCCCTGATTAATTTCTATGTAGGCAAAGTAATTCCGATTATTGTATCTGGTTTGGATACCAATCCCTTAACTTTCAACAGATTGGGATAAAATCGAGGCCAAACTGCTTAAAAAGTCGTTAAATTTGCCCAACTTTGTCCCTGTTAGCTGTTTGAGGAATTAGGTCTTCCCTCACTGATGGGAATTATGGAGTGGAAATGGATTTCATTATCGAGGCTGATTCCAGACCCCCCTAAAGGCTCACTGTATGAAGATGTAGCACTGACAGGACAAAGAGGAGGTAACATCTTCCTCAGTAATTTGGAGTTAAGATGTCAAGAAATTTTGGTCACCTCCGATTGTTCAGTGGAATTATTTATCCAAAATCCCACGAAAGTTAAAATGCGTATTCAGCGAGCAGACTGGATTAGGTCACTTGACAAGATGAGGCAAGCAAAGCTCTCTGTTTCGCATAATCGGACCAATAGACGGAGAGCTTATCTGCCCCATTATTTGAATTGGTCATCGGACTCAGGTATTAGATCTTTTTTCTTGAGATTTAGGTTGAATCTACTCTCTACGCGGGAAATCATGGCAATAAGAAATAGAGAGGATTGCCCTACTGCTATTTGTAACAAGTGTAAAGATAAAGAAAATCTCTCCCTTTACCACCTACTCTCAAAATGTCCAGGAACATGGGCCTTAAGAGTCTCTAGATTTCGGAGATTTGTTCAGGATGAGAGCTGGTTAAACTCTGATATTTTTTGGGAACAATTATCATCGGGCGAGGAAACCTTTTTGATGTTTGAAGTTGTTGGAGTTTTAAAAAAAAATTATTTAGTGGGGAGAGTCCTCAAAGTCAATAATGCCCCAGTGCTTTCGGGCTAACGTGTGTTTTGAGGGCATGTTCCTCTAGTTAGACCGATCTGTACTTTAGCTGCACTGTTTGTTTTTATTTAGTGTATGAATGCTTTGAGGTCTCTTTCTTTTAGTTCTTTTTTGCATTTTTTTTAATCAATTTTTTTCTCTTTCGATTGGTCTTTTGAATTCTTGCTATTTTGATTTGCTTTGTGTAAATAGTGTTAAAAGCCATTAATTGCTTTATCTGTTTTTTTCTCGTCTGTATATATTGCTAATTTTACTATAAATAAAAAAAGATTTAGGGATTTCAGTCTAGCTAGGGCGAGCTTTAGGCTCTCTCAGTTGGAGACGGTGAGCCTTACCATTAGCGTCCAGGTTGTTTAAAGATTCACCACAATGGGGGTCATTTTGGTCACAATGGGGGTGAGTGGAGCGGAAAATGAAAACTTAGAATTGCTTTACACTTTCATTTTCCACTGAGCTGATTTCCTGGCGTTCTGAGGCGTAGGAGGACAGCAAAGCGGTGCTATCGTCTCTGCTTTGCTTTCTTCCTGCGTCTCAGGAGAGCACTTCGTTGTATTCCTGCATGAGATTTTTCATGCAGGCGTAAAACGAATGGATTCCAATTGAATGCGCCTCACATTAGCACCTGCTAGTTAGTAGGCGGATTCCATTGGAACCCATTACCAAACGCTGCCTGCAAAGGCAACGTCTATTTGCAGGCAGTGTTTTATTTCTCTCAAGGCTCACAATTACACTCTGTTTTTAAAGTGTTTAAAATGACATGCAGTGCAGCACTGGGAATTGGGCTTCATTTTCCTGGATCCGAGATCCGGCAAAAAATATCTCCCAAGGTCTCGGATAACGACTTTAGCCAATTAACGTAACCTCTCTGCTCGAACTCGGATAACCAGGACCAAAGTCTAGTGCCTTACCCACTAGGCGACAGCAACTTCTGGCTACAATGTGTGTGAATATTCCTGTCAGGACTGTACCCTGAAGAAAATATTCAAGAAGAGCTTTGTAAAGATGTGCACCTTTTCTAATATGCTTGCAACATTACAGGAAACTCCTCCTTTCTTTAATAATGTAAATGTTTAATTATGGAGGGTGGGGGTGCTGAGAAAAATCTTATAGTTCTCCCTCAACTTAAATTACAACCCCTCACTGCTCCTAACCGCCCTACGCCCGGTTCAGATATCCTTACAGGATGAAGCTGTGTGTGCTTGGTGATGTAGTAGCTATTCAGTTACAGGCTTCATTGCCACAGGTCCTCATACACCAGGATCGGGTCCCGCTTCCCTTCTGCCATATCTTCTAATATGAACTCCAACTCTCTTAGGTTTCATTCAAATAAGGAGGTCTTTTTGTAATTGTAATTGGTTATTTATAACGTGCTTAATAAGGGATGTAAGTGCAGACCTGGGGATCGAACCTGTGTTGCTCAGTGTCGTCTAGCTTCCAGGACAAGTAGGAGTACGTGGCCCCTGGGCTATCCTCCCTTCGTCTTTGGCAGCCTTGGTCACCTGTGGTGCTCCCAATTCTTTTATTTTATTTTTTTTTATCAACTTTATTTAATAATTATACAAAACATAATACAACTGAGTAACAACAGAATGGGAACAAGCAAAAGATTACTCCATATACATCAATGCAACAAAATGCAAATTACTACTAAAGTAACAGCTATTCAAAACGAAATTCGAAAACATCCCCACCCTCCTATCTCATGGCAAGACGTGATAACAATTCTGACCTTCTCCCTGCACCAAAAGTGTATCAACTTTACAAATTCCTGGATTCAAACTGGATGATTCTCTTTGGTTTCTTCCCCAAGTCAGTCCTACATCGTCCTCTTGCTGGTTTCAACTTTGCTTCCTCAGTCAAATCGTAATTTACCTCTCTCACTCAGCATGAATCTCCGCTTCGTCAGTTCTGTCCCGACAACTCAAACTCTCTCTTTCTCGGTCTTACTCGCACGCAAATGAAATGCGTTCACATTCTGCTCAGTGTGTTGGAGCATCATGTTTTTGGTCTTCGTCGCTCTTCACACATAACCCACATGTTTAGTTTGGGCTATTAGGTGGCAGAGCCACTGACAAGCCAACACCATTGCATTAGAGTACAGATAGGGAGAAATGACATGTGAGGAGGGACACAAAGCTTGAAGGTGTTGTTTAGTTATTTGGCCACCCATTAACTGCCCATGGTCACGATAACGCCTAGGACCATTCCCATCCAGTTCCTGCCCTTCCCCGCCCAAAACATCTCCTAATGGGAACTCTTTCAGCTTGCTTTAATCAAGCCTTACCATCAAACTTTGCACTCAAAATGCCTGCCAGTATTTTTTCAAAGCAGTCTTCTGAGAGTTAATGACTTAATTGGAGCTGTAAAGGCACTACTGGTGTAATAAAAATGCCTTAACCCTATCTGCCTTGATTCACTCGATTTATAAGCACCATGCGTGTCCTTAAAGGAAGTCCTGTTAAAAACAAGCATTGGCAAAGCCAACAGTTTTGGCTTGTGTATAAGTATGAGGCATTTGCTAGGCACTGTTTCTTCTCTCAGTGCCTACCACCAAGAGACCACATTGGGGTGACTGTGCGTCCTTTAAATGGCACAAATAGAAATAAATACAGACCTCGCAGAAGGGAAATCAGAAGGAAACGCAGTAAATCTATTTAGCGCCACCTCCCAATCCTAAATGGTGGCCGCTGTATGTAGTACGGTGGGTTAGAGATTCCACACCAGCAGTTGGGGTGCTTACTACTTGTGGGGAACCTTTTGCAAAGTAAGCCACATTTTGATATGTGCTTTCAGGCTAAGCATGGCAGCATCGTGGTAAATAGACGCATTCCACCCATTTTCCACTTCATATAACGATCCCCTCGTTACTTCAGGTTCCTGGTGGGTTGGTTGGGTTTTGCCTCGCCATGTTTGCTGTGCTCTGATTTCTGGGATGTTTTTTCCCAGTATCCAGAGCAGGTGGGGGCATCTCCGGGCCGCTCAGGAGCTTTCATCGGACAAGTACTGGTTCCTCATCTGTGAACATATTTTTGGCGAATCTTTGAGTGTGGAAAATGACCTATACTGATCATTCCTGTTTTCTTTATACAGGGTTCCTGCATTTTACCCTCTTAGGGCCTCATTACGAGTATGGAGGCAGCCATGCCCTTTAACAAGGGCATGGCTGCCTCCATACCGGGTTCCAGCTCCGGGTTCCTTCAATGAGGAATTATCGGGCCATTCCAACATTGGAGGACCCGGTAATTGCTCAATGGAAAAACCCATCCACATTTGAGCCCCGAAAGGGCTCAATGGGAATAGGGAGGGAGCTAATAACGGGCCTGTTATTAGCTCCCTGGTCCCCTTGCGAGACCCGCTAAGGACGTCTGGTCTGACCAAACGTTCTGAGCGGGTCCCGCAAGTGGACCTCGTAATTGGGCATCCTGTAATGAACGGTGTCGGTCCCATACCGACACCCTTCATTACGGGAGCGCCTGGGTTGTAAAGAGGCCCTTAGTCTCTTTTTCTGCTTTCGGGGAAATCCTGCTTTGCTGCTGGGTCCGCCTGTTACAGGAGTTTGGGGAGAGGTCAGAGTGCATTGGGTGCCTTGTGTATTCGAAGCAACTCTTCAAATCCCGAAAGGGTGCAAAGCCCTTACTTGTTGCAGCCAACCCACATGGTCAGACACAGGACTGTCGTAGGCGACTGTGCTTTAAGGCAGAGCCTAAAGCACAAAGTAGGAAGAGGGAGGAGGAAAAAGGGGCAGAGCTGAAGAAACTGCAGTTAGAGTTTGCTAGAGGTTAAAGAAGGTAATAAAGGGAAGGAGCTCCCTACTACTCGGTGTTGCGTCCTTATTTGAATGGTGTACAACAACCGGCGACAAGGTTTACTGCTGCAACTCCTTCCAAGGCAGTCCGTCGTTTCCATACTGCCAATGCGATCCCGCCATCCACTGAAGTGCAGGCTGTTCCCAAGGTGATCCCACCATCCACAGTAGTGCAGGCTGTGTCGGCGATCCCACCGACATCCACTCCACATGGACACCCGCCATCAATGGGAGCGAGGCGATCCCGCGACTCCGTCCCTCACGGCGATCCACCGTTTTATCCTATCCACCATGTGGCGATCCCGCCGACCCGCTCAACAGAACTTCTCTTCCTCATGGCCCAGGCAGTAGGAGCACAGCAGCTGCGCATCATCACTGAGCAGGAGAGCGGGGTGATTCGTAGACAGTGCTGCCAGCCCCAGAGCAAGAGTGACAAGGTAAGACCTGCACCCTGCAGGCCCTACACCGTGCGGCAGCATCCTCGCAATGGCAGGTGGCCTGCCACAAATTGCACGGCCAAGCCCACCACCCACCCTCAAGACTGCAAAGCAAGTGCAGAGGGAGAACCATCCATACCAACAGAAGGCCACCAAGGAGGGACATCACACAGCCGCCAGGTGACAGGGGTAAAGGAAAACAGCCCATCCCAGCCATCGTGGTGATCTGAGCCGCAAGCAAGCGACATAAAATGTGCCAGTGACACGCCAACATGCAGAAAAGGGAGGGGGAAGCTCAAAACCAACGGCTAGCCCACCAAGCTGAGTGGCCCAAGCTCGGCCACACGTCAAGGGGCACATCCCAAAGCCATGCCCTCAGTTTCAAAGGCCGTGCTACTGAGAAAGCCTCTCCCATTCACGCTAGTCCTGCAAAGTGACAAAGGGCCCAGATGGGTTGAATGGGTCGAAAGACTTCAACTACTTTGTCAAGGCGGCGGGAGAGGAACAATCACTGACGCTGTGTGACATGTTCATCAACCTGGTTGGTGGAGAAATAAGGACTATTATTTAGTTGACACTTATATAGCGCACAAAACCATGAGGTATCTAGGCACTTTTAACTTAAGAATACGGTTACAGTAAGTGCTTCAGGTCACAGAGGAAGCGTGAGAGGTGAATTACATCGTGGAACATGCAAAAGGTAATACTTCATACGCCAAGTCCAAGAAAACGTACATGGTGATCACCTCTATTGGCCTGACCCATGTTACCGGGCAGCAGCAACCAACAGATGCAATGTCAAGTCAGTAGGCAAAAACATGGTGCCTGTCCCAAGTTACAGGGAGGCAGCAGCACACAGATGCAAAGTCAAATCCACATGCAAATACATGGTGCCTACCCCATGTTGCAGGGAGGCAGCAGCACACAGTTGCAAAGTCAAGTCCATGGACAAATACATGGTGCCTACCCCATGTCGCAGGGAGGCAGCAGCACATATAAGCAATGTCAAAATCCAAGGGCAAGTACATGGTGCCTACCCCATGTTGCAGGTGGGCAGCAGCACGCAGATGCAAGGTCAAGTCCAAGGACAAATACATGGTGCCTACCCCAAGTTGCAGGGAGGCAGCAGCACATAGATGCAATGTCAAACTCCAAGGGCAAGTACGTGGTGCCTACGCCATGTTGCAGGGAGGCAGCGGCACACAGATGCAGAGTCAAATCAAGGGTAAATACATGGTGTCTACCCCATGTTGCAGGGAGGTAGTGGCACACAGATGCAGAGTCAAATCAAAGGGCAAATACATGGTTCCTACCCCATGTTGCAGGGAGGCAGCGGCACACAGATGCAAAGTCAAATGAAGGGCAAATACATGGTGCCTACCCCATGTTGCAGGGAGGCGGTGGCACACAGATGCAGAGTCAAATCGAGGGCAAAGACATGGTGCCTACTGCATGTTTACTTAGGAGACACTTTCAGGCTAGGAGGGGTGTGTAGTGGGGAGGGAGGGAGGAGAAAAGGGCAATAAATGGGAGAGGGGGCACACACATCACAGGTGACCGGGCGTGGGGGGCACACCAACATCACAGGTGACATGGTGGGGGTGGGGGCACACAACATCACAGGTGACCAGGGGTGCGGGAGGAGGGCAGACAACATCACAGGTGACATGGGGGAATGGGGGACACACAATATCACAGGTGGCCGGGGGTGGGGGCACATAACAACACAGGTGACTAGGTGGTGTACCTGAAGCAGACAGGGAGCAGACAGGGGCCTTAGAAGTGGGTCTTCGAAGAACAGGCCGTCTCCACCTCCTAGTGCCAATTATTGGCAGATGAATCCGAGACAGCCTATGGTCAGGGCCCAGGGCAGGCTACAAAGACTGCATCATAAGCAGGCAGCCATCTTGCAAAGGGGAGAGGCAGGGCCGGTGCTATCACTAGGCAAGGTTAGGCGCTTGCCTATATGTTGGAAATGTTACAGCGGCAAAATCCTGCGTTAACACCTCCACACTAAGTACTGCCTTCCCTGTAGTGAAAGCACCGGCCCTGCCCTCTTACACTTGGGGTCAGGTCAGGGTCATGAGTGGCATGGCTGTGACAGTGCTGGCACCTGTGCATTGGCACGCCAAGAAGCACTGCACGCACCTCCTCGACCGATTGTCAACTCGATGGTATGAGTCAGTCAATGCTAAAGTGCACTGTGCAGCCTAGCTGAGCCCCATGAGCCTGTTAACTTGAATTGGTCCGGACCATCAGACGTTCTGGCTGCCTACGCAGCCTGCACTAGCTGCAGGCCTGCAGCAGCCTTTTGCTGTGCGGTACGCCAGGCCAGTGTCCGTACTAGGCCACCCGATCAATATTGGTGGCGGCGGCCCCTGCTGTGTCTCTGAGAGCGCCCTGGGCTGGGCCCTGGCTGTGCTGAGAGAGTGAGAGAGTAACAGCCTGATGCAGGTGAGGACAGAGGTGCTGTGCTGACTGCTGCTGACCGACACCATGAAGCATCGTGCATGCAGTGCCCACCAACCCCTCTCTCTGTCTTAATTAAATGTTATGCCTATGCCTGGCTGGTAATGGCCCAGACTGCAGGCTCTAACAGTAACAGCCCCTCAGGGGCGGGGGGCATCCTCGAGTCTGCCACTGCAGCTTACAGCAATATTGTGGCAAATAACGGAATCTGTTTTTTAAGCATTTACTGCTAATTTGTTATTGTTATAGCGCTTTTGCTGTATGAGTTGCTCACATCATTAGCATAGTCTGCATAACCTTTGTGCCCTGATGCAAGTGCGTACCAGGATGCGACTCTACCCCTTGTCCCGCCAGGACAATCGTCCCCTGCTCTCTTCTCTCAGTTGCACACTGCACAGTCCTTGCCGCCGCTGGCCGGCCATATTCTTGCATGCAGCATGCTGACTTTCCTGTCATTAACTTGCTGTCCCCTGTGCCCTGCTCCTGTGTTTTTGTCCCAGTCGGCTCCACTCTTCTGTCACTGTCCCACTACTCTCATTCTTTGCCGCCTGTGAAATTCCTTCTTTACTCACATCCTCCCTTGCCCTTAGTACTCACTGCATTCCCCGCATTCCCCTATTTAGACTTTCTGTCCACGTGCCTTTTGCGGCTTTGCTCTGTGTCTGGCTAACACCCTCCATCCTTTTGCCATGCTCTCTGGCCCCATCTTCGTGTCCACAACACTGTGGTTGGGGAGCCGTCTCCCTTTCTCTAGTCTATATGCCCTTCTGTTTCCACTCTTCATCCCTGTGTCCTTTAGGCCACCCCTCTGTTTGGCCCCTTCCTTCGCCGCCACTCACCTGCCCCTATGCCCTATCTACATATTTCCATCGCTCTATCCTGGATGTGTCCCTGTCTGATCCCCTCATGTTTCCAAGGACTACCTTTCTCTTTCTCATGTTTCCTGTTCTTGTCCTCCTGTTCCATTCCCACTGTTTTCTTCCCACATCTCACAGCAAAGCCCCCCTCTTTGACTCGTTGCCCTCTCACCTATTAATCCAATAATTCAATGCCCAGTATATCTAGTCAGCTCCGCAATGGTCATGCTGGGCTGGCCAAGTTGCCCCCATCTGCCTGCATGGGACACATGTGCCCATTTGAGCTTCCAGTGTCCCCTGCGACTGCTGCCCGGCTACAAGGAAGGAGAGAGGTGGCTTAGCAATAAGCAAATCTTAGGGTTACCACGGTCCACAGCAACCCACAAGATCCCTTGCGGGTGGATATTTAGAAGATACCCATGTCTACAATCCCCTGTGCCCCACAAAGGCCCTCATTACGAGTATGGAGGTAGCCATGGTGCTATTAGCGCCATAGCTGCCTCCAAAATCGGGTCTGGGTCTGGGTTCCTTGAATGAGGAATTACCGGGTCATTCAAACCTTGGAGGACCCGGTAATTCCTCATTCAAAAAACCCATCCCCATTCCCATTCGAGCCCCCATAGGGCTCAATGGGAATGGGGATGGAGCTAATAACGGGCCCGTTGTTAGCTCTTGCTGGACCCACAAAGGACGTCTGGTCTGACCAGACGTTCTGAGTGGGTCCCGCAAGGGAACCTCGTAATAGGGCGGAATGGGTTTACCGGCACCATTACCGGTGCCGTTAAACCCATTCCTCCCACCTCGTAATGAGGCCCAAAGGTTTTCGGTATTGTTTTCTTATTGACCCACGCATTGACTTTCCAAGGCCATGCTAATCCCCATGGCCATTTCAGCCCACTTTCTGCACAAAACGCATCCACTCCTGGGATGTCTTTGAGCTCGCTTTACTCAAGCCTTACCATACAACTTTGCACTTGTAGTGCCTGCCAATGTTTTTTCAAATCACTCTTCTGAGAGTTACTCAATTTGAGCTGCACATGCACTACTGATATGATAAAAATATCCTACCAGGCCTGCCTGCAGCCACTCGATTTATAAGCACTATGCTGTCCTTCATTGAAGTCCTGTTAAAAGCAAGCATTGGCAAAGTCAACAGCTTTGACTTGTGTATAGTTATTAGGCAGTTTCCAGGCACTGCAATTATATGATCAGGTACTGACACCATTTGCACCTGTTACCATAAATGGCCAGTCGATACCACTACGGCAGTGTCTGGCAAATGCCTTTCCCATGTCTATGAAAAGACCCAAACCGCTGCCATTGCCAATGCTTGTTTCTTTTCTTTTGATGGTGTAGCGCCAAATCAGGCAGAGCACCTGGAACTGCTGTTTTGAGCTGCCCACATTCATTTGTTGATTTTTTTTTAATGCATGCTGGCCTAGAAGACAGCCCCTCCTGCAGAGTAATTCACACCTTGTGAACTCAAGGCTGTGGGGTAGGGCGGTTGGTGGGAGGGGGCCAATTCAATAAGAGTGAAGCCGACTGGCAAGTGCCAACAGTTGTCTTCAGTCCTTTAACCTGGGAGAATTCTTTTTCATGACTCAGCTCTTTAAATAAAAAAGAAAATGAACAGTTTGTTTTCGAAATGTGGAAGTGGGGTCTGTTTCATTAAGTTTGTCTACTTCTCAAATTTTTATTCTAAACATGCGACCTACTTTGTGTTTGACATGCCTCTTGGTAGAGTTACACAGATGTGTTTCTACTGTTTTGAGCAACCTATTTTACAGCGTTAACGTTTGAAGATATACATTTCCTCCTGTGGTCGTTTCTCCTCTAAAAGCGAATAGGGCATGTTTTGGATAACATGTTTCCATAACCTTCTATATTGTATATTGCCAGATTCACATATGAGCTGCAATTGTTTCCCAGAAAAGCCAACCAAATGTTTTGCTATGTTCGTTGGGGGAGATTTTCTGTAAGGTGAAGGTGGGTCTTTGAAAAACCTTACCTCATATTTGTATGGATCTATGGGATATTTATGTCAAACTGTTGGAGGTGCATGCATTTCATTTGGCAACAGGAAAACAACATCAGAAAACGGGATGATCCACTTTACAAAAAGTGGGTGATCCTGAGCAAATTCCAGTTGCTCTCTGTCGCTCAGTCCACTTAAGTTTCTACATTGTGAGTGCATAGACCTGGAACCTACATGAAACATATTTAAATACAATTATCACCAACCAAAGCTGGTACTCATTTATCGTTCTCGGAACGATGAAAGGCTGAGTTGGCCATACCGGGATTTCAACATGCACCTGCAGATCACACGCGCAACCCGCTATCTATCTTATAGCTTACTTTCCTATGTTTTTGTTGCATTTCTAGGAGGTTCTGTAGATGATTATCCAATCATGTTCCCAAATGCCTATTCCCCAACAGCCTTCAGGATGAAACTAGGGGGTGATTTCAATAGTCTTCCCAGGAAATGTGGTAAGGTGACTTTTAAAACTTAATTTTAAAATTGGTAAATAGCTGCCACAAATCTAGTCTTTTTACAGCTCATCACATTGGATGGAAGAGGACTTTGCAGCACTGTTTCACTGAATCAAGCCCTCATGCACAAGTATATGATGGAGTAGAAGGGGGTTTGTGGAAATAGGTAACAAAATGAGGATGGTTGGTTGAGAACGGTTAGGATCTGGAGTGGGGGGCACCAATCTGACCCTTTGCCTAGGGTGCAAAATTCCTTGCAAATTGAAAAAAAATGATTATCAAGGCCACCCCTCCAAGTGAGAAGAACGACTATGCATCACTCATCGCAGCACTCAACAAAGAACTCATTATCGAACCCAATCGTGGCTCTGAGCGCTACGTCTTCAACCAATGCTCCCAAAGACCAGAGGAAACCATAGACGAATTCATCACAGGCTTGCGGCTGAAGAGCAAACACTGCTGGTTTCACAAGTTTTCCGAAGAGGAAGTAATCAGACTATGCGTAAGTGAAGGATGCCTGTCGCCCATTTTCAGGAAACAACTGCTCAAGAAACCACTACCCATTGACGAAGTGAGCGAACTTGCAAGAATATTCGAAAGAGTTGATGCAGAAGCGGCATCCATCCAGAATGCACCAGGAAAAAAAGGATAGCGCAACGAGTCAATTGCAGCGGTTCACCCCCAGAGGAACACAGATCGAGGACCGACCAAGCAACCAAGCATTGCAGAGGACCCAAAGGCAGTGTTATCGATGCAGGATGAATTTTCCTCATTCCGGAACATGCCCAGACCTCACCCAAAAATGTTCTAACTGCGGAAGAGAGGGGCATTTCCGATCCATATGCCATGAAGGGAGAAAATACAACAGAACATTCCAGCAACCACACTACACCCCATGGGCCCAGTTAACACCTTTCCGGGGAAACACCGGTTTGTGAGAGCAATGGACGAATTGCCATATCAAGACCAAGAACAGGGCTATCAAGCACACGGTTTGGTGACGAATACGATGAACCTCCACATCAATACCAATACTTCGGGGAACAATAACAACAGCAGATAGCCCACCCATATGACTATGCCTACAATTATGACCGCCCCCAACCGGACAAATACTGTCAACCTCATCCAAGATGATAGAGAAGTGAAAGAAGTGCCTAGAATCACCATCAATCTAGGGAACAGACACTGTTGCTTCTTAGTTGCGGACATCTTCAAGAATCTTCCAATGGGGAGCTGCACAACCACTACCCTCCGTGGGACAATTTCGGCATACACTGGTACACAACAGTCGAACTGTCAACACCACCCTTCATGTGATTCACAGCCCCACTGTGCCACTGCCTGTTGTGCTACCACACAGTGGCCCTCATTAGGACCCTGGCGGAGTGGGTTTCCGCCAGCGCTAATCGCGGCGGACCCGTCCGCCGTACTACGAGTTCCCTTAGCGCCATGGAGGTTTTCTCCGCCTGGTTTTACCGGGCGGAGAAAACCATGGCGCTAAGGGACCTCGTTGTTAATTACGCCGCCGTACTTTACGGCGGCGTAATTAACTCCTTCCCCACTCCCATTATACCCTATGGGGCAAGAATGGGAATGGGGAAGGGTAAAATGGGGATTGGGGATTTACCGCTCCGCCAAGGTCGGCATGGGGTGGTAAATCCGCCAACCCCCATGGCGCTATCGACGGCTTTCCGCCGTGCTTCGCGGTGCATTTAGCACCGCGAAATCCGCCAGGGTCGTAATGAGGGCCAGTGAGTCAACTGGGACTGATCGACATCCACTACCAAAACTGTGAAGTGATTCAGTCAACCGAGACTCCGTCAGACATCCCAGAAACTGTGCATGCGTTGGACAGCATGTACACCAGAGACCGCCTGATCTCAAAAGAGATCATCCAGGCCAAATTCCCAGAACTGTGCAAAGGCCTGGGGAAACTGAAACATGTGCTTATCAAGCTACAAGTAGATGAATCAGTGTGCCCCATCCCCCAACACCCCAAGAGATTAGGTTTCAATCTCCAACAGGCAATATCGCAGGAGATGAACCAGCTGCTACAAAATGAAATAATCGAGCCAGCCACCGGAAACCACCCCGTGGGTCTCCGCGCTCGTGTTTGTCCCCAAAGAAGAGGGGCACATTAGGCTGTGCGTCAATATGAGAATTGCCAACACTGCAATTCAACGGGAACGACACCCAGGCCCATGTATTGAGGACATGATAGTGCAGCTAAACATGGGCACCACATTTTCAAAGCTCAACCTCTTCCATGGGTACAACTGGAGCTACACCCGGACTTGAGAGTTATCACCACATTCTCGACTCACAAGGGCCTCATTCAATACTGACACCTCCATTTTGTCATCTCCTCCGCGGCAGAGATATTCCAGGAAGCCATCAGGCAAGTCATTCACCCAATCAAATCTGTCCAGAACTACAGCGACGACATCCTGGTCCAGCGGTGTTGCTAGGTCTGGAAAAGATCTGGGGCTACGCTAATGTCTGGACTGTCTGGACTCAGGGCTAGCTAGCTGTTTGGTTGTAGCCCCCAAGCTTCTATATGGGGCTACAACCAAAAGACCCGGGGCCATAGCCCCCCCTTAGCAATGCCTTTGTCTGGGGCTTCGGGCGACACAGGTAGAACTTGACATCATCCTATTACAAACGTGTGTGGCGCTACAGAGCACTGTCCTCACACATAACCTAGAAAAATGCAGGCTCAACAAGGAAAAACTCAAATTCTTTGGACACGTTTTTACTGATGCAGGGAGGTCACCAGAACCAGAAAAAGTGAGTACCATCACAAACCTCCAAACACCACACCAAGTGGCTGACGTAAATCTTTCCTCGGCATGGCAGAATACTGCGCCCGGTACATCCCGCACTATGCTACCCGCGCAGAGCCCCTGCGGTGACTACTACAAAAGGATATAACGTTCCAATGGACAGATGAATGTCAGGATGAATTTGAAAATTTCAAGCGAGCACTAGCTGAAGCAAGACGCCTTGCCTATTTTGACCCCACCTGGCACACTTAAATCATCTTGTATGCCAGCCCAATCCTCACCCAAACCAGTGAGGAGGACACTCACCCCAGACACATCGTGGCATACACGAGCAGGGCACTCTTACCCACGGAAAAAGCATACCCGCAGGCTGAGAAAGAGAGCCTAGCAGCAGTCTGGGCTTGTGAACATTTCCACGACTTCGTCATAGGGAAGAAATGTACGTTGATCATCGACCACCAGGCCCTTCTCTCCTTATTCAGGAATCCCAGGAGCAAAATGCCACCTAAGATTGAGAGGTGGGGTATTCACCTCCAAGAATACGACTACACTATCATTCACTGACCCGGGGGAAAACCAGAACCCTGAGGACTACATCCCATGCCACCCCACAGGAGGACAAATGACATGGAAGGGTGACATAGCATACCTCAACTACATCACATCGAATAGTCTGCCGCCGGCACTCTCACTAGAGACAGTTGCCTCCGCGTCCGACACATCCATAGCCCTGGCAATAACACTAACCAGCAAGACAGTTGTCTCAGCATCTGTGGCCGATGCATCCATAGCCCTGGCAATAACACTAACCAGCAACAATAAGTGGAGAGACTACCAGCGACAGCTCGCAAACCACCCAGGAGCCAGCAGACATGAGATCGAGAGACTGGCCAAAATACACAGGGAACTAGCGGTCAAAGACCAATCAATACTACTGTGACGGTGCAAGTTGGTCATCCCCCTGCACTCAGGGCAGAAGTCATAAAGGCAGCTCACGAAGGGCACAGAGGGGCTGACAACACGAAAAAGCAACCAAGGTGTCATATCTGGATCCCCTTCAAGGACACTCTTGTGGAGGAATGGATAATGAACTATCTAGCCTGTCAGTGCACCGCGAGAGCAGGTGCCGCAATACTGCTGTAACTGACCAAAATCCCGGACAGACCCTGGGACTGAGTGGCGGTTGATTTCTACGGCCCAATGAACAAAGGTGACTAACTCCTAGTATTCATTGACGAATACGATTCCTGATCATCAAAAGAATAGTCACGACGGCATACTCGCAAGTTGCCGCCATCTTCGATGAAGTGCTGAGTGAATGGTGCATACCCCACACAATCAAATCGAACAATGTGCCTCCGTTCAACGGCCATGACTTTGCCGCATTTGCAAAACACATGGGGTTCCATCACCAGAAGATCACCCCCAGATGGCCCCAGGCTCACGGGATGGCGAAACGGTTTATGGCCTCCATCAAAAAGACTATCCAAAGAGCCCACTTTGAAGCTGTGAACCCCCACCAGGCTTTGTGCAGGATGCTCAGGGACTACTGGAAAACCCCCACGAAGCAACCAGAAGAACACCGGCTGAGATCATGGTGCGCTACCAGGTGCAGACTAGAGTGGTGAGAAACCCTCTTGACCCAGAAGAACAAAGTGAGGACATAATGGTGAGGGCGAGCGAGGAGGTCCTAGTCAGACAACCAATGAACAGGAAAACTGACACCCGATACTCACAGCGATCCCCTCACAGTCGTGACCCTCAAAGGGATCATGGTGACAGCGCAAGATGCTAAACACAAAGTCACAAGGAGTGCCTTGCGATTCAAACACATCATCAAACAAGAGGAAGCGGGCACACCAATAGCAGAACCAAGCCCAGAGGCACAAGAGTCACACAACGACCCATGGCTGCCCCCAGACAGAGGGATGGAAAATGAAAATGAGCAAGCAAGTGAACCCACTGTCGAGGGAGCCAAAGGAGGAGGACGCCCCCCATCCAGGCCATAAAGCGGCCCACCCAACTAGTAGAAGAATGATGAATCCTTCGAGCACATGTCCGGGGGTGGTGTTGTAGGCGATTGTGCCTTTAAGGCACATCCTAAAGCACAAGGCGGGAAGAGGGAGACGGAGAAGGGGCGGAGCTGGAGAAACAGCAGTTAGAGTTTGTAAGAGGTTGAAGGAGGTAATAAAGAGAAGGAGCTCCCTACTACCCAGTGTTGCATCCTTATTTGAATGGTGTACAACAGGGACGACATGTGACAAGTTTAGCAGAACATAAGAACTTTTAATTGGTAGTCATGTTACTAGTCCCAAAATGATGGCTCTCAAATAATTAAATGTCTACTTCATTTAGTTAATTGGAGTAAGAAAGCAGGAATTGTCTAATTTGTTCTTCATTCAGAGGGGCATCATTTTTCATCATCGATTAATATTGGAATATGATCACTTGCCCGCTTTTGGGTAAAGATTCAAAACGATGTTTCTCCAAAACCAATAAAAGCCAGGTCCGTAGACTCCAACCAGAAGGATCAATTCCAGACAATCCAGTACTTTTTTCTTACTTGAATGCATTATTTAAAAATTATGGGAAAGGCTTGCATTGCAGTTACTGTGACAGGGCCAGGCACCAGACCCAGTGAAGAGAGAATGGGAACCCTTCCACTCTGGGGCAGGAGGCCTACTAGGGTTCCTGCTCCAGTGGAAGCTTGAGGGAGGTTTTTTTGGTTGTTTTTTTTATATCGTTGGGAGGGCCCTAGACTCTGTCCCCCCTTATGTGCCAGTAGCAAATGGATTGTAGCTCTTTTAATCACCCCAAGCTTGCTGTACAACATGTTGCAAGTGTTTTCTCTTTTAAATTATAGAACTCCCAAATTCAGAAATCCTTGAGGTGGAAGACGGATCATGCAACCCACCAGCGAGATATGTGGCAGTGACCACCGTGCCTGCAGAACATTGCTTACTGCGGACTGGCAACCAATGTGCCCATTCACAGCAAACTGTGAACTCTGACATTGCCATTCGCTGTTCCGGGGTGCCATTACTGAACAATGGTAGGCCCGTGTTCATAAAGGGGGCGGGGCTAAAAGGGTGCTTTATAGCTTCACAACTGTGCAAACCGTCCCCTGGGGGAGAGTAATGTAGAGATTTGCCCAGGGAGCCAGTTAAGCCCAAGAGCCAATGGAAGGGGGAAGAGGAGGATGAAAAGAGATGAGCAGGATAGGAGAGTGTGTATTGTTTGGGTGAGGTCAAGGGGTGAGGAGAAATACCAACAGAATAGATGGTGGAGGGACAGTGGAAGGTAACATGGAGGCGACTACTGGAAAGAGTGTTGAAGGTGAGATTTTGGATGGTGAGAGAAAGTGGTACTTGTGTGTGAGAGCGCATGTCTAGTGAGTAAGGGAAGTGAGACTTAGTGGCAGAGTAGAGGTGTAAGTGAGATTGAGTGAGCACGGTGGCTTGGAGAGTGAAATGAAGGTGATTGTGAGAGAAGGAGGGTGGAGGCAGTATACAGTAGATAGTTATGGGAGTAGAGAGTATTAGAGAGTGGTGGGGTGGCAAGTAGTAGAGAGTGGTTGTAGGGGACACTATTGGAGAGTACTAGGAGTTCAGAGTGATACAGAGTATTAGGATGAGAGACTAGTAGAGAGTGGAGGGAGTGGAGAGTAATGGGAGTGGAGAGTAATGGAGAGTAGAAAAGTGGGTAGGATTAAGGAGTAGAAGTGAGATAGAATAAGATCGAGGGACAGAGCAGAGAGGGAGCAAAAAAGAGAGTGGGAGGAAGAGAAAGGGTAAAAGTAGGAGGAAGGGAAAAGGACGGAAGAAACATCAGGCTGAGGAATACAAGGGAATCAGAAGTATAAGAACAAGTGAGACCTTGATGGCTGGAAGGCACGAATTTCTGATTCAAAGACTATTACTGTTCTTGTAGGACACCACGCTATGATCCACCTAGCGAGTCAGATAGATATGGCTGTGGTCCTTGGGCCCTAAATGCTAGCCAGCCAGGCTTTAGATAGTAGGGGATACCGATCTCTATGGACCCTCTTGCGGATTAGGGAAGTCTGGACCAGGTGGGAGAAAACCACAGAGAAGACGAGGAAGAGGGGTATGGCCCTTAGGTGGACCTCCTTTAAATTGAACATTAAAAATCCTTCAGCCTTTTCTGACGATTGGTGTGTTCTTGAGGCAATTTGCGACTCGTGGTGTCATTGTGGGATTCATCAAGTCGCGATACCTAGACTCCTCATGCAAGAGAAAGACTAACGTGAGTCAGTGGCATGAGGCTCCTGGATGACTGCCTGTACTGAGTCCACAGGTTCTTGAGATCAGGGAGTAGAACTGGAATTCCTTAGTCTTGACTCCCTACTGGAAGAATCAGAGCACATTAAGAGACACACACCGCCCTACGTAGAGCCATCACAAAGAGGTGGGAACAACCGGCTGTGCCCCACGCAATCCTACAGAAATGGAGTAACAGGGAATACCCAAGCCACCTTCTTCCTGAATTTCAAACAAGCAGCCGAGACTTCAGGCTCGCTTTGAGATCACTGGACCTGGTATAAGTCTCCTCTTCTAATAGAAGACTAGCAAGCCTTATAAGCATTTGACCCCAAGGGACAACCCCGTACGAAGATCTTAAGCAGCATATTTTGGAGAGACTGGGCCAGGGTCGCGAGACCCGTAGCCCGACTGCGACATCTACGACTATGACAAGGTAAAACTCACCCCCAAATGTCAAATACAGTTAAGGGCATATTAAATAAATGGATGGACCAAAAAACCTACGAGGAGCCCAACAGTTTATGGATTCCTTACAACTTGTATCTTTAAAATGTAGTTAACCAGCTACACAAACCGTTGCTAGAAGCATCAGAAATTGGGAAGAAAAAATGATAAAACTTTTGTCTTTTGCATAGGCACTTGTGAGGCATTCAACCTTTGCCAGCTAACATCATATGCCCAGGTGCTATCATCATCTGCTCTGTCTGGTACCCATATATAACAGATATGCCTATCACATAACAACAATTGCCATAAAATGCTCGGGTATTTACACGATCGGCAAGCATAATCCATCAACTGCTCACGCCATTGACAGGGATGCCCTGGTCCTCACACCAGTGGCCAGGAATTGTGACATCAGGGTGGGAAGTGAAAACATGTCTTTCCTGCTGCCGTGCAAATCTACCTCGAAATCTAGCACTACTAATGCCAGTGCACCTTCACCTACCTTGACCCTACCCCAGGCAGCTATCCCCCACTTTAACTTTCGCAAAAAGTATCCACCATAGAGGTGGAGAAAGTCATCCTCACTCTTAAACCTTCTAACTGCCATGGCGACCCATGCCCAGCGCAACTCATAAAAGATGCAGCTCGTGAACTCTCCCCTTTCATTACTAAACTTATAAATGCATCTTTCACCTCAGGTATCATACCTAACAATCTGAAACAATCCTGGGTCCTCCCTCTACTCAAAAAACAAAACTTAGATCCCTCTATCCCTACTAATTACCGTCCTATCACCACAGTGCCTTTCCTACTTAAAATCCTTAATAAAATAGCATACCTACAAATCCAGCTCTACCTTGAACACAACAACCTTCTAGGAGTCCGACAATCCGGTTTCAGACCCCAACACGGAACTGAGACCGTGCTTGTAGATCTTAAGGCACAAATTGATGAGCTGAGAGACGAGAGCAAGACAGCACTACTGCTGCTCCTTGATCTCTCAGCAGCATTCGAATTGGTCGACCATAAGATCCTCTGCAAGCACTTAGAGACGGCAGCCCACTTCTCCCAAGAGGCAATCAACTGGATTCAGTCCTTTCTCAATAACAGAACAATGTGAGTCTTCTCGCCGTTAGCAGCTGCGGACCCAGTAGCTATAATGTGCAGTGTGCCACAGGGCTCCTGCGTCTCACCCACCGTGTACAACATTTTTACAAAGTCTCTTTTCGATGATCTCGACGGTCTGGGTATCACCTACACGAACTATGCCAACGAAACCCAGATCCTCATCCTGCTGGTGGGGGATTATGACAAGGATTTGGCCTTTGTAAATAGAGTGTACCTCATCATCCAGGCATGGAAGGCCTCCCATGGTCTATGCCTGAATGATGACAAAACGGAACTCCTCATTCTGGGCACAACAACCATCCTTGACAAACTTGGCCAGAACTACTCCTCATTCGAAATTGACAATAATACCATCGCTGTGGCTAAGGAGGTAAAAACCCTTGACTTCCACTTGGACTCCACACTATCATTCAAAAAGCAAGTAAACGCTATGGTTTCCGCCACATCCTATACTTGCAAACTCATCAGAGCAGTCAAACCTTTCCTTTCTTCCAATAACTGCATTACCCTAGCTAGAGCTTTAATCCTGTCTAAGCTAGAGTATTGCAATGCCCTTTACGTAGGCAGCAACAAATACATTACAAACAAGATCCACATTTTGCAAAATAATGCCTTCAGAGCAGCCTTTAGTCTCCAGAAGAAAGCCCACATTTCAGATATCAGAAGATCTGTCAGTTGGCTCTCCACAACAGACATGATCTTCCTTAAATCTGTCTCTTTGATCCACAAATGTCTCCACCACTGTGCCCCTCTTTACCTGGCAAAGAGATTTACCAGACAAGTCTCCTGCCGCCCCTCCAGAAAGGCCAACTCAAACCTCCTACTGGTGCCGAGATTCAAACGCACTACGACCGGGGGGAGCAGTTTCCCCGTCAAAGCAGCACAACATTGGAACTCTCTACGCCTCCACCCCTAAGGGAAGGCCTGCCCTACATACAATTTGAATCCAACCTTATCCACTGTATCAAGGAACATGACAACTAATGCACTCTCTCACCTACTTTATTTGCCTAGCTATAACTTGTACATTTTGTATATTATATCTCCTGTAAATATGATCTATTGTTTCTGCTCTGTATGATGTGGATGTGCCCAGCACTGTAACCATAGCTGGACTCCATCCACTTCGCTATATGTAACCTAAGCTATACAATCCTCTTGTTGCTCTTGCGCCCTGCTACCCTGGGTTAGGTGCGCATTACAAATAATAAAAACAAACAAACAAACAAACACTATCATTACGAGTGTGGCGGTCCGGAATATGGGTGCCGGTCGCACCGTACCCGCATCCATTTCCAGACTGCCACACAACAACATTGCAGGCGGGTCCGTTTCGCCGGGCAGGTCAGACCTGCCGGGCACCAAAGCACCCGCCTGCAGGGTTTCCACGGAAGCACCGGCACCGTTAGCAATGGTGCTGGAACTGCCATCTCCCTACTCCAATGGAGTCCTATGGGGCTCCATGGGAATGGGAACTAACATTTACCAGCGCCTGACCTCCCGATGTGCCGCGCCTTGTAATGCCCTGGTGGCACCAGGATGTCAGGTGCCGTTAAAGAGCTATGAGTCTGGCGGCAACCCGCCGGAAGCACCAGCAGGGTGACCGCCGGACTTGTAATGAGGCCCTGTGTATGCTTTGAGAACACACCCTCTTGCTGTGCCCCAGGAAGCCTGCACTCCACAGTGCTACTTGCTGGGGGCATCCTTTTGCCGGCACTTCTCTGCTTGTGGCAGGAGGCGCATGGTGGCAAGGAATGTTTGGAAGGCACACCTTGGCTCAGTGGTTCTCCTCAGTCCTCGTGCATGTACAGGACAGCAGTTGACAACTGGCGGGTTCCCTCAAGCAGCAAAACAAAAATCAAAAGCAACAGATCTAAGGTGGGTTATGTGACAGCAGACAGGTGAAGCATTTTCTAGGCCTGTCAGTGTTGCCTCGGGGAGAATCCTGCAAAAGATGGGCCAGGCAGAGTAAATGTCATTTTCAAAGAAGAAGAAGAATGCAAAAAACAACTTGCACATTAAATAAGGGGAACACTCCATCACCAGTATTTCATCCAAACACTGCAACTGTCCACCTCCTGCCATGGCAATGCAATCAAATCAATTCATTATGCCTCATAAATCACTTGTCGGTACAAG
Source organism: Ambystoma mexicanum (assembly GCF_040938575.1). NCBI lineage: Eukaryota > Metazoa > Chordata > Amphibia > Caudata > Ambystomatidae > Ambystoma > Ambystoma mexicanum. The sequence goes on along the minus strand of NC_090938.1, from coordinate 529,774,325 downwards.
AGTCCCTGCTGCCCTGTCCCTGCCGATGCGCTGGAGAGAAGGGCACCGCCGCCAGGTACTCGCTAATAGCATTAGGGATGCACACAGGTGGGCCCCACTGCATTCTGGGAAACGGCGGCATCCCAGCGCAAGTTACTTGCTCGATTTCCTCTTAGCATGCAAAGAGAGAACCACTAGGCATGTCACGCCTGTTCAACGCGATGGTAGTTATTTCCGACATTTCATTTGCACATGAAAACCACACGTATTAGTGTGTACTGCTTCGCTTGATGCAAGCCTCCGAAGATCACACGATGTGTCGGTGACTTTAGACAATTATTGCTCACATGACACGGATTGAAACAAGGAAACCCGAGAATAATGGCTGTGATAAATGCTTACCCCCAATGCTTCCTAACCCGGAAAACCTTTGTGCAACATTCCATGGCATCTTCTTAGTAAAAGGACAATGCAAATGCAAGCATTTCTGACCCCGCCTCCAAAGGGACCCGTCCAACCTGATAGGCTAAGCCACAGCCCATCTGCACGAGTGCATAAGCAGCCCCAGAGAAAACTCATTCAACAAAGGGAGTGTGTAGTCAAATAGCAGCAGCACATGTGCCACCAATTATGTATCCCTAAAGGTACCCCCTATGTACACTGATCTGCAGCACGACCCGGAAGCTTGAAGCCGAGCCATCTACGGAGAGGGGTGTGCCTTCACTGGGGGACGCAAGCACCGCAGGGGGGTGGGGCGTGTAGGGGACGATGAGCAGTCTTGCCCATACTGGTGTGTGTACAGAAGCATCTACACCTCAGCAACCTGGGTGATTGGTGCCATCTTGTAAAACGAACACTTGAAAACTTGACATCCAAAAATGTGCTCTATTTCAGGACTGGTAATCCCCCCAACAGGGTTTACGATGTAAATATTCTCTGGTACAAAATGCTAGACCAAGAGTGAGTCTAAAAACTGTAAGTAGCCCTGGTATGTTATGTGGAGGCATATTTCATAGGGAAACTTCCAGTTAGCCTGTGAAGAACTTAAACCATTGCACAGGCTCAAGGGCGGTTGCACCAATTCTCACTTTTAGCAGCGATAGTGGAGCCATATTTGATCTTTTAACAATAGAATCATTGCTTCCGGTTTCCAATCTGACAGTGGAGCCCCAGTAAGATGCCTAACATTGCTTTATTGTAACAGCAGCCCTGTGCATGAGCTGTGCATCGACAGATTCTAGCAACAATCCCTTCAGCGGAACATGTCAGGAAAAGCATGACTGAATACATTCCAAAATGAGACCCCAATAATTTGAAAGCAGTGCTATTCCTAAAACCTCTTAATAGTATCTTGAATTGGAAGAGGTTAGAATTCAGGTACTAGATCATCCCTGCACAGGTGAACCTAGGAAGCCTCATGCATAGTCTATTACGTCTAAAAGTCTTGCACGTGGCCATGATATTGTGTGGGAGTCCTGAGGAAGACAAATGTCGAAACCTGCTAAGGCTGAATTCTAGGTCACGCGGAACAGCCATTCTCTTTTTGGAGGGAGAGACAGTCAGAAGGTGGTCTCAGCTTGTTGGCCTTCGTACAGTTCGGAAAAACCTTTGCTTGTGTCTTGTATACAATGTATATTTTTTTACATGTTCTATTCTCTGTGACATTCTAACACATTGTTATGAAGTAAACACGTTTACCAATATATTCTTTACTAGTCGTGGGATGCTATCGCCGCATAACTGGAGTAATTAAGAGAATGAGGGCCTCTATGTGATTAAGTGAAGTGAGTGTATCTCGTATGACACCAACACTCTTCGATGTTTGTATTAATTGTGTGGGAGTGATGCATAAAATGGTCTTGCAGTGCAGTCAGCTCTCCTAAGGGGGAGAACCCTTTCCCCTGGTCTGACTTCAACTGGGATATAGCTGGGAGAATGTGGGGTCCTTTCCGGCGAATGCCGACTTGGGGATCAGGTATTCTACCTCCCTCCCTGTTTTTCCTGTGGACTGAGCAATGAGGAGTCAGTCAATCAAAATACAGACAGGCTTGCTCACAGCAGCTGGGTTTAGCAGTGCTGCAGTGAGAATCAAGGTAATTTCCTTTCTGAAAGCCATTGGCCCTCATTACAACCCCAGCGCTAAACCATGGCGCTATTAGCACCATGGTTGGTGCCGGTGTTGTAACGAGTCCGCCATTGTGGAATGGGGAATTACCGCCCCATTCCAAGGTTGGCGGGGCGGTATTTCCCCATTTCACCATGGCCTTCCCCATTCTCATTTTCGCCCCTGAGGGCTCAATGGGACTGGGGAAGGCGCTAAGTACGGTACCGCAAATTGCAGTACCGTAATTAGCACAGAGGTCCCTTTGCGGCACCCTACTTTAACGGCTGGTAAAACCAGCCGTTAAGGTCGGGTCCCGCAAAGGGACCTCGTAATGAGGCGTTAAGGGTTTAACGGCACCGACCCCTTTTACGGCGCCGTTAAACCCTTAACTTCAGGGTCGTAATGCAAAAGGTCTATGTTGCACTACTAAATTGCCTTGAGATGTCTTATTATTACCCGCTGGAATCTCAGCAACTGCAACCGACATGTATTAACAATTCGGTGCTAGAAGACCTGCACAAGCATAAACTATATCTCCCAAGATGCACTGTGCCGATCTATTGATAGCTGCTGCACGGTGTAAACCGGGCAAACTAGGTCGCGCCACTTGAACGCTTTATTTTGTGTTTTGGCTTTGTGTTACTCCAAGGGTGCAGGCTGCAAATTAGTCTGCTCTACAAATCAATTATTATCTACTATGCACTTGCAAATGTGTTCTCTTCCCTAATCAATAAACTGCACGTGTTGCTGTGCAGGCTCCAGCCATGAGTCACCCACCCTCCACAATCTCTGCTGGTTTATTCTGATTTTCTGCCAGTCACCTCCAGGTCCCCAGTCTCCCTTCAGCTTTCATGTCAGTTTCAGGTTCTAGGTTAGTGCCAGAGAGGAGCTCTACTGGTTCCTAGTAAATTCTTCCCATCATGCCCCTCCATTTCCTCCAGCCTAATGTCAGTCTCCTTCCAGGTTATGTTTGGAAGGTGATGGTGAGAGCTTTAAGGAAAAACGGAACCCTGCACTGATCTTGTTCCGAGTTCTATAGTTCCTCCTGTCGCCAAGTCCAGGGTTCCTTTGGGACAATGCTCCCAAAGTCCCATATGATCAGGTATAGGAAGAGGGAGGGAGCCCCGTCTTTGTTGGCGCTGGATTTCAATAGTTGTAACTAGGGTGGTGCGTCTAGCACAGGCACATCATGACTCTTGAAACTAGGTTATACATGTAATGTTAGTTTAATTGGCATGAAGTTGCCACAGGCAGATGCTTGGCCCCCGTCTATAATGGCATACATTGTCTCAAGCCGTGGAACTGAAGCTGCTCAGAGATATTCCCAGTAGTTATGATTACTTCAAACCTTTCCACCACCTTCTTTTGGCCCCTTGGGATAGAGAGCTCGTTAAGAGGGGCAGAAGAATTCCCAGAGGCGGGTCCCTTGTTGAATGTACATAGAGAACCAAACTGCAATTCACTGATGAGGCGCCAGGGGGGTTGCTAGGTCTGGAAAAGACCCGGGGCTACGCTGATGTCAGAACTGTTGGGACTGGGGGCTAGCTAGTCTTTTGGCTGCAGCTCCTGAGATTCTATCCGGGGCTACAACCAAAAGATCAGGGGCTATAGCCCCCTTAGCCCCCCCTAGCAACGCCCCGCCCAACAACGCGAAAACATGTCTGATATGTGCATGTTCCTGTGCAGAGGGGTGTGGCTTAGCAGTTCAGGCAGGATGACTGTTTGCTTTTGGGAGGGGATTAAGACTGATTTTCCTAAGATTGGAACCTTTTTAAAAAGGGGCATGCAAGCTAAAACAGAAAAATTGAATCAACAATTCCCAGAGAAGTTAACTGTGGTTATGATAAATTCAATGCCTACCATCTATCACCTTTTACATGTACAGATTTTAGCCCTTAATGGTGGCATTAGCTTTATCTTGATGTAGTCTAAGTCTACCACCTTATCAAGAGACTGAAACAATACCTAACCTTTGCCCTTGCACATTTCAGCTGCAACAACCCCTTAATGTGAAAGAGGATTTCCCAACAAATAGAGGAGCTCATTTTTCTCCAGTGAGTAATTTGCCTGCAGGGAGCAGTTAGTTGTAGACCATTGTTTGTAATTTACAGCAAAGGGAACATGTGCTGGTCAAAAGATGGCTTATAAGCGTGTACGCCGCCTTTTGCCCTTCACATTTGTACTTCCCCATGCAAATGAGTAAACGCTCTCTACCATGCTCGCATGGCAGGGAGCGCTTACAATTACAATTAAACGCTGCCTACCACTTCCGCATGGTAGGCAGCATTTAATTGTAAACGCTTTCTGCCATGCAAGCATGGTAGGCAGCGTTTAATTGTACACGCTTACAACAGATCCCTATGGAGTCCGCCTGCTTTATGCTGGCACACAAAGCCGGCGGGATCCATAAGGATCCCCAACATGTGTGCTGGCATGAAAAAGCATGCCAGTATACATGCTGGGCCATTTGTATGGTGGAGAGGGTGGGAGGTGGAAGAAAAGCAAGTTGCGTCCCCCCCTCGTTTCCAGCATAAAAATGGACGAAAATGTGGTGTGGCATGGCATGAATGAAAGGTAAAAAAGCATTATGCACGGCTTGTACACTTTATGTTCACATTAAGCCACAGACAAAATCAGCTCCAGAGTTGCATTCATAGGAGCTTGTCATTTACTTTACAAAGTAACTGAGGGAAGGAAATGTAGTGATTTGTTATACTAAGTTAATAGTTTTTTATATTTCCCCAAATCATCACTGTAGTAGTTTGAGAACCCCAAAGCTTGTGTGAGGGAAGGCGTATTGTGCCCCGGTCAGGGGTTATCCAGCTCTTAGTACACAGAAGGAAACGGAGTAAAGATAAGAAGATGGAAAGGAGGGCATAAGTAACACAGACACAAGGAGGGAGTGGTGAAGCAGCGGTAGAACATATGTGTAAAGTGTGAGCTCTGAAGTCGCCGAAAGGCAATATTCAGCTCATTTGTTTTAACCCATAATTCGGCAACAGGGAACCGTTGCATGTAGACTTATACGTAGGTGGTTCCTGGCTGCCAAATTCTCAACATTTGCATGGATCCCTACTGAGTCTGCCTGCTTTTTGCTGGCGTATAAATCCAGGGGACTCTGTAGGAATCCCCCGCGTTTTCATCGGCATGCAAATGCATGCTGGGGCAAATGCTTAATTTTTCATATGGCGGAGAGGAATGGAGGGGCGGAAACGCATGTTTCGTTCCACCCCTTCTCTCCGCCATACAAATAAATGAAAATGACCTTAATGCATGACGTAAAAGCCTTATTCATCCGTAACATGACTGCCTTCTCCCTTCCCTTGCCCCTCCCTTTCCTCCCGCTTCCCGCTCCCTCCCATAGTCTGGAGCTCCCCTCTTAAAGGGGCTCTGTCCTTTTTCTCTTGCAACACCTCCCCCTTGCTTAACATGAAACTTCCCCGGTTACATTTGCTCGATGAGCCGTTGGGGTCTCTTTGTGGTTCGATGGGGCCTTCTTGGTTGCTCGTGGGTCTCTTCTGCACTCTCTCGTTGTGGCGTCTCATGAGTCTCCTCTCTCTCTTTTTCCTCCATCTCGATCACCTTCCTTTCCGTTGGTTCATGTTCTTCAAAGTATAACTCATGGAGGAGGGAGTCATTTGGCGTCCTTTTGCCGTAGTTCCTTGTCGTACTTGTCACTTGTTCTTTGTTCCCTGTCGCTAGGGTGGAATCTGCGCTGTTCATCTGTCCTTTGGCTTTGCTTGTCTCTTCAGCATCTTGCTCGGTCACGTGGTCCTTCTTGTGGGTTACTTTGAATGACCTATAGTGGACATTGATGAGTGCGTGTTGTAGTGCTGTCCGGTTACTGAGACGACTGTGTCCTCTGGCGGGACTCGGTATCATACGGATGGTGTTCAGCACTCTGCGTTCTCCTTGGGTTGGGTCACGTTGTGGCCATCCTTTCGGCTGCTCTGTTTGTGCCGTCCTCCATTGGATGGCATTGTCTTGGGGTTTGTCTAGGGGGTATTCTTCCGCCCTTGTCTGGTACTGTTGCCTTGTACTGACGTTTTCTGTGACTTCCATTTCCCCCCCCCCCGTACAATATTTCAAAGGGTACTGGGCGGTTGCAAAGCTCATAGTTCTCTCGCAGGATGTGTGGCATTTGTGTGCCAAGTGTCGGTCCGTCCCCTTTGCAGTGGGCAAGCTCAGGGTTGAGGGGGTGTGCCTGCCTGAGACCTCTGGGTGGGCTGGTGTCCATGTCCTTGATGTCTTTCCTGATGTCTAGCCGTGCTCTCGGTGCACTCGGGTGTCTTTCCTGGGGTGTGGGTTGGCATGCCGAGCTTGTGAGTGGTCCTGTTCTGCACATTCTCTGAAGGTGACCTTCCTGGCCACAGCGCCAGCATGGTCGTCTAAGAGCTGGGTATGGTTGTCTGTGGGTGTTATTCCACCCTCGCCCGTGGCATTGCTCTCTGCTCGGGCTTTCTTGCCAGTGTCTTCTCTGTTTCTTCCTTCTCCAGGGTCGAGTGGGCTCGGAGTGTTGCGATTGCTTTTCCGTGAGGGCCGCGATGGCGTTGCGTTCAATTTTCTTCTCAATGGCGGCTGCCTGTGCGTCAATTCTCTCGTATGTTTTTGCCATATTCAGTATTTTCGCTAGGGGTAGGGGCTTGATGAGAAGGTATTTCCTGAATGTTGACGAGGTGCACCCTTCTATGATCCTTAGTCTTATAGCTTCTTCATCATTGAAGTTGGCGAAGTCGCAGTCTCCTATCTTCTGCTGGAGACGTATGACGAACTCTCCAATTGTTTCGTGTGAACGTTGCCTGTGTTGGTTGAATGCAAGGCGCTCGTAGTCTTTATTGGATCCTACTATGAGTCTGTTGTTTATTGCATCGAGGAGACGTTGGTACGTGGTTTTGTCTGTGGCAGGGATTGTCTTGATGATGTCCTTTACCTCTTTTCCTACTAAATTCCTAAATATGCTGAGTTTGTTTGGCGGGTCTACGTTCCCAATCGCACCCAGAAAGTCCTCAAATTCTTCGACCCATTCCCCCCATCTTGTTCCTTGGTCGTGGTGCGGGATCAAAGCGAATGGGTTGGGCCGTCTCATGACGGTGGCATATGACGTGGGGCCCAGGTCTGCTAGGGCTTGCGCACTTGCGTCGGCGTCTGCTTGCTCTAGGTCGGTCATGGTTGCCGCTGTTTATTTCGGGTATGGATTTGCGGTGCACTTGCGTGCGGTCTTTGGCGGCAGATCACTGTGTTTTGGTCCTTTGGTTTGTATGGGTGGTGTTTCTTTTACTTTCGTTGTTGCCGGTCCTGTCTGGTACGGGTCTTCTCTGCTGCTGGTACGCATTAGTTTGGGCAGCTTTCCAATATCTGTCTTCTCTTTGTCTTGTGCGTGTCCTTGTGGTGGTGTTGGCACAGCTGGGCGCGAGTGCCACTGCGTCCTTGTGTCTCAGTAGGTGAAGTTGTGGCGGTGGGTGGTCACCATTAATTTTCCATTAGTGCAACGCCCCTGTTCACTATCGCTACCTCACCGTTGCCTTTGCGTTGGTCGGGGCAGCCGGGGTGTTAGCAGGGTGCCGGGTGCTCCTTTGTGGGCTGGTACTGGTTGTGGTGGCTCGGCATTGGGGTCTGCCGCGTCCGGATTCGACGTGGTGGTGCCCCTGTGTATGCTGTAGCTTCTTAGGTGTCATGGGGCACTGTGGTCACTTGTTTAGTGTGCCATGATGCGTCCATTCCTTATAGGTACTTCTGCCTGCTGGTTTGGTAGGGTATGGCCAGACGTGTTTGTCCTTTATTCCTGCTGTCACGCATCATGCTCATTCTTATTTCCTTTCCCGTTTTCTAGTGTCACTGGGTGGGAGACACGGGGTCAATGCCGCTGGGCCATACGTTGTGGCTTGTGTTATTTTAGTTTCCAAGGTCACTTGTGGGAGACACGGGGTTTCCTTTGTTTGTTTTAGCTATATATATATATTTTTTTTTTTTTTGAGTGTCACTTGTGGGAGACACAGGGTTTCCCCTTCCTTTCCCAAATGTCACTGTGTGGGAGATGCGGGGTTTAGTACCTGCAGCCGCTGCGCACTCCTCGCGGCGACTCGCTCTCGCTGTTGGGGCTGCTCCTGGTGGCGTCTCCGCTTCCTGCTGGGGGCCGCTTCCGCGTCATCTTCTGCTGGCCAGCGATCCTCTCTGCTGTCGGCTGCGTCCGGAGGTCTTCTCCGCTGTCGGGGTGGGCTCCCGCAGCTCCTCCTTCTGCTGGGCTGCGTCCGGCGGTCTTCTCCGCTGTTGGGGTGGGCTCCCGCAGCTCCTCCTTCTGCTGGGCTGCGTCCGGCGGTCTTCTCCGCTGTCGGGGTGGGCTCCCGCAGCTCCTCCTTCTGCTGGGCTGCGTCCGGCGGTCTTCTCCGCTGTCGGGGTGGGCTCCCGCAGCTCCACCTTCTGCTGGACTGCGCCCGGCGGTCTTCTCCTCTGTCGGGGTGGGCTCCTTTCAGGGCGCACGGGCCCACCGCTCTGCTGGGCGCACCGGCCCACCGGGGTTCCAGGGCACACGGGCCCACTGACACTGCAGGGCACACGGGCCCACCGCTCTGCTGGGCGTGCCGGCCCACCGTGGTTCCAGGGCACACGGGCCCTTGCTCAAGGCACACAGGCCCACACAAACTGCTGGGCGCACGGGCCCGCCAACAGGGCACGCAGGCCCCTGCTCAGGGCACGCAGGCCCACACAAACTTCCGGGCACACGGGCCCACCTACAGGGCACACTGGCCCTCTTCAGGGCGCACGGGCCCACTGGTACTGCCGGGCACCCGGGCCCACCTGCTACTGCCGGGCACACGGGCCCACCTACGGGGCACACGGGCCCTCTTCAGGGCGCACGGGCCCCCCGCTACTGCCGGGCACACGGGCCCACCTACAGGGCACACGGGCCCTCTTCACTGCAGGCACTCAGGCCCTCCGTTATTGCTGGATGCACAGGCCCCTCTTTTCTGCTGGGCACACGGGCCCTCCATTAAGGCTGCAGAGCGTGGGGTCGCATCTGTCTCGTCGCCAGTTGTTATACTGCTGAGCTGGCCATACATGTGCGCTACAGACAGAAAACACGGGAGCCATCCTGCTCTCCAACCTTCCCTTTATTCCTCCGTAACATGACTGCCTTCTCCCTTCCCTTGCCCCTCCCTTTCCTCCCGCTTCCCGCTCCCTCCCATAGTCTCGAGCTCCCCTCTTAAAGGGGCTCTGTCCTTTTTCTCTTGCAACAGAGTATTATATATAAAAAATAATTGAAACCGCTTGTTCCAAAACATGTGAATCTAGACTTAGGAAGGATTCCCTGAACAGATCAGGAGAAGATCCGTTTGAATCCTACGCATTCAGCGTTTAGTTACTATATATAAAGCCTGGTCAACACAACACACTTGGGAGGATGGGAGGCTGTCTCATTTCTCCCTAGATGCAGAGAGCTTTCCGGCATCCTTTAGCTGATGGCTGGACTGATCTTGCCTGTTGTAACCAAGTCGTCTAGACTGTTCGGCGAAATAATGGTAGATTAAACTGTAATTTCTGTAGCTGGACTCGGATCTGTGTATGGCCTGCAATTTGATTATCTAGACAGCCACCTGTGGAGCCGGAAGCTGGAGACTTCCGATCAGTACCACCTGGGCTTGTTGACTTCAATACCACACTGAGTCCTTTGTAATTACGTTGCCTAATCTGCAGAACTGCAAAACAGAGGCCTGTGAGCTTTGTTGGAATAAGACTTGTACCCTTGTATCTGCTGGATCTAGGTGAATACAACACATTTTTTACTGAGAATCTCACAACTTCGAATTTTTCTTTCTTGATTGCACACTTTTTCAAAAATAAATGTGGGAGGAGACCCCCATAACCCCGAAGTCCTGCCAATCCCCTGCAAATCCCCACCTTAATAAATACCATAACCCAACCCCCCATCTATGTATTAGAAAAGATTTGGAAAAATGTGATCAAACAAATGTGTTGTTTTCTGACTCGCAGTAATGGTCCGCGATTTTCTCTGGTGATACCTATCTTGCTGGTGGCGGCTCTTCAGCAATCTCAGAGTGAACTCAGCACAGAGTGGCAGGAAGGCTAGGTGTTAGTATGGCATACAAATGTAACAGACGCTATGCCAGTGTCAGCCTCCACAAGGCAGGACAGCAAAAAGATGATGAAATAAAGATTCACCACTGGTAAACAGGATAGTCCTTTATACGATGGGCAAGGCCAGTGCCTTGTGAAATGTGCAATGTGTGATGCATTGGATCTGTGTTGTCACGATTTATTGGACAGTCACTCTCAACTCAGGGAGTTCCTCCCCCCCAAGCAAGGTGGTGCACAACAAAGCGTATTGCAGATTGAACTTTGGTGAGGCCTCTAACCTATATAGTACCATTCAGCAAATACCCTATCTACCACCAATAAACTGGGAACCAGGCCGATCTATAGTAGGAATATATATTTATTTAAGTTTTTACAAAGAATAATAAAACTGTCACAAAAGTATGGCACTACACAATATCACAATTTAAAATTACTTGCACCAATTAATTGACCTATATTTCTAATGGAATTTCAGGTACTACAACACACAGGTAACATTTAGAGATGGGCAGTCATCACTCTTCATCGGATTTCTTGCAATTGAACCCATAGAAAAATGTATAACACACAGTGATTTCTTAGTTTGTTACCATGCTCTTTTGTCCCATCGGTCTCCCCTTCGGCAGCGGCAGACCCGATCCCCATACAGTGCAGAGTTCGCCAGGGTTCTTGTGTCTCCGTGACCCTATACAACATATTTACTAAGCCTCTTTTTGATGATCTGGACCTTCTTGGTATCACCTACACTAATTATGCAGATGATACCCAGATTCTCCTCCCACTTTCTGGGGACTACAATAAGGATTTGGCCTTGGTAAATAGGGTGTATCTCATCATTCAGGCATGGATGGCTACCCACGGTTTATGCCTGAATGATGATAAAACAGAGCTAATCATCCTGGGTACTCACCTTAATCTTGAAAAACTAGGCCAAGTCTACACCTCCTTTGAGATTGATGGCAATATCATCAAGGTGGCTAAGGAGGGGAAGACACTTGGCTTTTACCTGGACTCCACCCTCTCCTTCGCTAAACAGGTGAAATCCCTGCCATCAAGTACAGCTTAAACATGTAAACTCATCAGAGCAGGCAAACACTACCTCTCAGATGACAACTGCATTATCTTAGCTAGAGCCCTTATTCTGTCCAGGCTCGACTATTGTAATGCCCTATACATCGGTGCTAACAAATCTACTACCTACAGAATTCAAATACTACCAAATAATGGCTTGAGAGCAGCTCTCGGCCTGCCTAAAAGATCTCACATATCTAAGATAAGGCGACAAAATAACTGGCTGTCTACACAAAATAAAATCTACTTAACAGCTGCATCCCTTACTCACAAAGCTTTGAATAATGCAGCACCCAGCTATCTTACGGACAGATTCCTAAAGAGAAGCTCCACCCGACTGTCAAGAATTACCAATGCAATAGCCTGTTCATACCAAGATTTAGGATGCCCAAGGCCGGGGGCGCCAGCTTCCCGGTCCGAGCGGCCCAATTATGGAACTCACTAGCCCAGGGACCGTATCTCTCCAGGACTGAAATCTCTACACTGGCTCCCAGTGGCTGTGAGGATTAAGTTCAAAACCCTCTGCATTGTCCACAAGGCCTTCTGGGGCCTGGGGCCTAAATACCTTCAACTCTCTCTTCCTAAATATCTTCCTTCCTGAGCCCTTCGCTCATCCGTCTCCAACTCCCTCATGGTCAGCCGCTTCTCGAAGCAACGAGCTGGGGGTCGATCTCTCTCTGCGGCAGGGGCCTCCCTCTGGAACAGCCTTCCTGCCTCCCTGAAACTTGAGGAGAACCATCTCCGGTTCCGTAAGCACATCAAAACCTTCCTCTTTGCTTCTGCTTTCTCTCTCCCTCTCCCCTGCTAAATTCTTCACTGAAACTGCACTGAACCTGCACCTGGGTCACTCTCACCGACCTCGGTCCTTGGCCCAGCCACTCTCCACTTGCACTGCCTCCCTGGCAACCCCTGCACTGCGGGACTGTCTCTGTATCCCTACAGCCCCCCCCCTCCCTGCACTTGTCTGCACTTACCTTGCACTTGCCACCAGCTGGCCCTATTTACTTATTTTTTATTCTACTTACCCTGTTCTGCACTTCCCCCCCTCCCCTTCCCCTCGCACTTTTCCCTTCCCCCTACCCCTGCACTTGCACGATCTGAATGACACCTGGCCTAGTAGGATCGTTGTCTGTCTTCCCCTTGGGCCCCCCTCCCCGCCTCGTCGCGCCTTGAAACTCCTGTGTATAGGCGCGTTACAAATGCCATATCATATCATATCACATCCTCTACAAGATGAGCAGCCTTACCTCAAATTCAGATCCAACTATATCAATCTGCTGAAGTCTTCCGACAACTAGTTTCTTACTAGCTTATACAAGATACCCCATACCACCTTGTTTGTACATATGCCACGTCCTGTTGCTCATCTGTACATGTTCCCTTTTGTATAGTTTCTTGATTTATCATTGCCTTTGTATATATTCCGTTTTGTTTATAATCTGTAACCATGTAACTTCAAGCCTTGCATATTCTGTACTGTTGCGCCCGGTTACTTTCGGGTCTGGTGCGCATTATAAGTGAATAAAACCAAAAAAACAAACAAACAAACCTCCACCCTCCAGGCATCAATCATATAGGACCCCTTTGGTGTGAAGGCAAGGTACAGGGAGTGGGAGTGCAATGGGAAAATCATATTGGCTTTTTATCTGAAAGGCAAGGTTTTGGAATGAACTCTCTCAGAAAAATCATTTTTCAACACACAATAAAGTGAAATGCAGGGCTTTGGGGGTTCTGGTTCGAGAATACATGGGAATACATTGGATATTTCGTTTTGCACCACTCCTACAAGGGAAATGCAATGCTTTGGGATTCTTGTTTGAAATGAATGGTAATATTCGTTTTACACACTCAACATTCACTTGAAAGGCAGAGTTTTTCAGTTACCTCTTTTTGGGATTAAGGACATCCCCTTCTGTACAGAAATCAGGGGTTTCAGAAAAATAGTTGCGCAAGTACTTATTGTCTATACCAGCTGTAACACACTGGGCATGAACTTTGTTCGTTTCGAACTCTAATAACACTCATCCTGTGATTTTTCTATATGGGAATTCATTGATTCAACTTTAATACAATGTTCTAAGGGTCTACACAGTTGCATCCCCTCCCCACAATTTAATGGAAAGGATTAAGGCAGGCAGTTCCTAACACTATTCAATTTAAATGGATAGGGTGGTTTTCTATGGGGGAATTAATTTGAGTTATATTTAATAAAATGTGTGAATGGTCTACCCAGTTTCACCCCCCTAACCACTATGTGAGAAGGGGATTAAGGCTGGCAGATTCCCCCCACACTTTTGTTGTTATCTAAGTCAGTCTACTTACATGGGAGACCTTGGTTATTGGGCACTCAGACAAACAGCAGGGCTTCTCACAGCACCGATCTGGTCAAAGGCTTCAGTCAAGGATAGAACTGAGCACCCAGTCCTCCTCTGGCTTCTCAAATTGCAGGCCCAGCTAGCACCTAGATTTCCCTTTCTTTGTCTCCTATGCAAGGTTTAATGCCTTTCCAGGTAAACAGCTTTTCTCCTGGCAAGGTTTACCCTGATGGCCTTGGTAGCTATCCTTGCCTCTCTGCTAGTTGTTCCTCGCCAGAGTCTTGAAGTAGACTACCTCCAGGAATAGAGTGGAACATGTCCCTCTCAGATTAAAAACTGATCTCTTATAGGGCTAATGACACACACATATTATAATAATTCCCACAATATGCATTAGCTAGCTCACTCCCTCCCCCTCCCACCGTATACACCCACTGTCTGCTGATAGGACAAGGATGTGGAAGGTGTGGATGATGGAGGCTGAGGGAGGAGAAAGATTAATCCTCCCAAAATGACAGGTGGTTAGTGTTCTTAAAATCTCACAACATGGCAGCTACCTGTCATGACCACTGCGAGGGGGCACAAGTTGTGCCACACGCAGGCTCCCACCAGAACCCTGAGGGCCTTAAAACCACTGCAAAAGGGCTCCTGGAGCCAGTCCTGGCACCTTTGGCACCAGGCTCATATGTAGGAAGGAAGGGCTGTTCAAACCAGGTCCAATTTATGTACATGGGCCTTTAAATCCAACATGGAAGCACCCACACAGTCTAGCTCTAAGAACCAAGCCATGTGGTCTAGTGTTTTGAGTGTGGCAGGCCTGGAACTACTTTCCCTGGTACTACTTTATCTGGGCTATATAAACCACACCCTGACTGCAGAACACGCTTTGTGTTATACTGCAACCCGCAGCGTGACGCTCACCGTGTCCAGCTCCTGGTCTTCAGCACCTTCCTGTCATCCTGCAAGAACAAGAACAAGAACAAGATTGTTCTGTTTTACCTGAGAAAACACCATCCAGCACTCAGCATCTCAACTGGGCTGCAATCTGTTGAAACCGAGAGAAGAAGAAACATCACTCACCTGTGAGTACTAGCTTAAGGACTTCCGACGAACCGCTACCACAGCTGCTGTTCGAACATTGAGACTTGCAATAACGAGAAAGGGAAAAACAATATTAGAACGCGTGCTTCCAAAACATCGAATCCCATCAGTTTTACCTGAATTCCATCGCGCTACGCCACGCTTCCATCCGGAGCACCACAGCAACATCTGCAAAGGAAAAGAGACATATTGATCAGCTCACCTGGCTCCCACAGAGGCGTCGATCTGAACTGGACAGCTGTGGTCTCCACCAATGTGATGCGTAGGGCCGAGATGACGGACTGGACTGGCCCACCTAGCTTCATTTGCTTGGCCCTTAGGAATATTCTTCTGCAAATGGAGAAAGGGAATTAACCACCCGTGGAGTTGAGTGTAAATCCCCCCACCCCCGCTGTTCTCCCCACAGATCACCTTTGATGTCCCCTCTTATAGTCTCACCTGATGGTTTGAAAAGATGAGCTCTCCATCCTGCATTGAGCGCAGGGGCGCGTTGATAACCAGTTGCTTCACTGGCTCAAAGGAATTGGTGAGTTCCAGAACAAAATTGACTCCGAAAAGTATGTAGTTCGTAAGAGTTCACATGTCTGACTTTCATTCTTGTCCGATTCCTTGAAGTTTGCAGCTTGACACCAGCGAAGAGTTCCTCATGGTAGCTGACGAAGTTCAGGTAAGGATTTGGCTTATCCCACACAGTTCAATAAAATAAGGCCAGAATGTAACCTGTTGCTTGCTCCCTTATTCAGGTGTGGAGAGAAAATATGAAGTTCAGGGAATAATGCCTCCGGCGGTAAAATTAGGTAAGTCTATTGCGGTGAGAAGAGTTCCCCTTGTTTGTCCGTTTTTCTCACCTTGTTGTCCTTTTGTTCCCCTTAGGGGCCGGGGTACGGCGAGGATGCAATGGAGACTGCGCCGACCCGTGAAGAGGAATAGTACCCCTGGCGGTAATCAGATAAGTCTATAGGGATAGTTACTATTGCCTCTGTTCATTCCCTTGGCTCACCTTTGCTGTTCTTGTGTTCCCCTTAGGTGCCAGAGTGCGGCGGAAACGTGCAGAAGGATGCGGTGGATTGTGAGGATGCTGGGAAGGCCGGTGAGTTCAGCACGGCGCTGCAGCAGGCGAGGCGGCGCGCGTAAAATGCTTCTTTCTTCCAGCTCGAAGGCGCGGTGGATCCGGAATTCAGGTAAGGATCGAAGGTTTTGCTCTTATTCTAACCTTTTCTCCTTCTGTTCCTTCCTTTTTCTAGGAGCTGCAGACTCGAGGCGGGCGTGGCAGAAGACTGGATGCAGGCTTGCAGACACGGTGAGCGTTATGCTGCTGGATGCAGAATAACGCGAAGCGTGTGCTGCTCTTCGGGCGTGGTTTAAATAGCCTCCAAAGTAGTCCCAGGTAAGTATTCCTCCCCAGCCCCACCCGAGTAAAAACAGTCCCTAGGTAAAATAGTCCCTTCCAAGCCTCATTTGGCTTGGAACTCTGCAGCATGGTCTGCATCAGGTAAGCTTGCAGCATGGTCTGCATCAGGTAAGTTCCACTCTATGAGCCTGGCGCCTATGGCGCCAGGACTGACTCTCCATATGAGCCTGGCGCCATAGGCACCAGGACTGCACCCAAACAGCCCCTAGCAGGGGTTTTTGGGCTTGCTCAAAATAACGTGATGCCTGCTTCTGGGGTTGCTGGACCTGGTCTGGTTCCCCGGGGGTAGGCATCATGACACATATTCAGGTTCGCTTTCAATATTAAAAAAAAGCACAGCGCTGTACTTACCTTAACGGATTCCGGGGACCTGTTTTTCATCACGCTCTCATCCACTCACAGCACCACAGCGGCCTGTGAGGAGAAAAAGAAGAAAACACAGGTTAGCTTTAAAAAACAATAAAGGCGCTGCACATTGCGCTTTCTCTTACCTAGAAAACGTGCCTCTCCATCCGGCATGCCAGCATCAAGACCTTCGCACCTGAAAAGAAGGAGATAAAGACATTAACGAATTCCCACCATAAACAGAACAAAGACTTACAATTAACAAACCTACCTACCTACCAGCAGATTTGGGGTCACAGCAGGCCTGGGCCTAAGGAAGGCGTACTGCACCAGTGAAGCAACTCAGGCAGCTTGCCAACAAATGTCAAGCGCCCCTGCACAAGAAATGCACGACAGATAGCTCATCCTACAAATAACCAAGGTGAGAAAAGAACCCATTGGGAAGGGAATCGGTCAGAGGGAGGTGGGAGATTCACCCATTAGAGACAGTTATCACAAATCCTCCCTTCTGTAATTTCTGATTGATTATTCATCAGTGGGCAACTGCGCATCCAGGGTTCCAGATCTCAGAGCCTTCCAGACGCCCTGGGGATATCAGGTGAGCGTAACAGAACACAAAGCCTTTAAACCTTATCCACCTGGGCTTCATGGAGACATCTGAAACTGATCAGTTAGCCTAGTTTTTGGGACAATTACGTGCCGAGGTACACGCAGCCCGGCAGGAAACCAATGCCTTAAGACAAGAGTTAATAGTCACAAAAGACCGTACTGATGAACTAAGCAAACAGCTACTACAAACACAGGCAGGGCAGGCTCCATTGCCCGGATTCACCCCAATCTGTCGCAACACCATCATCAGTCAATCCAGTACAGATAACGTTGCCGGGAGCAGTACCCCCTGGCAACACCAGAACAGTTTAATGTAGACCCCAGAAGGTACGCAACATTCATAAACCAATGCCACCTCCATTTTCTTTGTAGGCCTGGGGCTTTCCCAAACGACCAGGCGAGAGTGGCCTTCATGTTACCATATTTGAGTGGAAGTGCCGCAGACCTGGTCGGTACCTTTAGTGAGCCGGGATGACCCATTACTGCAGAACTTCAGGGGTTTTCAACAGGAGATGGAAAAGTTATTTGCTCGACACTTGCATGGACAAGCTCTTGATAACAAACCCCTGTCCCACCGCCAAGGGAATCAAGATTTGCTGACTTGTCTTGCCACCTTTAATAGACTGGTTGTAGAAGCGGGGTGGCCAGAAGATAAAAGAACCACGTTGGATCATCAGGGCCTACGAGGAGACCTGAAGGATGTCCTTGCTCAAGTGGTAGACCAACCTAAAGACTGTGCAGAGTTTATCAACCTGGTATTTCAGTTGGACCACAGATTACAGGATCGAAGAACAGACCGAAGAAGACTCGAAAATCGTGCCATGTACATACGTTCAAAAGATAATGTTCAACGTCCATCAGAAAATACCACAGAACCCATGCAGATTGGAGGAGTAACAACCCCCTTTAACCAAGGGTGAAAGAGACAAGAGGAAACAGCTACAGTTATGCCTATACTGCAGTAAATCAGGTCACTACCTCAAAAAATGCCCAGTGAATCCTCCAAGGAAGGTGGTAGGCGCTACAGAGAAAGAAGATGATAGAAAGGAATCGGAAAAAGACCAGGCCCGGCAAGCGTAGAGGTCCGCTTGTCGAGCGAGAAGGATGAGTCAAAGACCTCACATTTTGCCCTACCAGTAACCTTGATCAATGACCAATGACCGTCACGGATGCATGCCATAGAGGCATATATAGACAGCGGAGCAGTTGGTAATTACATAGATCGAGATCTGGCAACAGAAATGGGACTTCCCTTATACATAAAACCAACAACTGAAAAGGTAACTACTGTTGAAGGTACAGAAATTGCTTCGGGACCAGTAACCCAATGCACAACAGAAATAACCCTTCTGTGTCAGGATGGACATCAAGAAGCAATCAAATTTGACCTCATCAAAGCTCCTCAGTTCCGGTTGATCTTACGGATGCCATGGTTAGTAACTCACAATCCCCACATAGACTGGCGTGCAAAGAGACTGACCTTTTCCGACGACTGTGCCCACGCTTGCTAGCCGAAATCTATACCACAGCCAAAAATCTGTTCAAGGCATAGCATCGGGGATTAGTGAACCAATGGACACCTTACCAAAAGAATATCAGGATTATCAAGATGTTTTTCAGAAGGAACAGGCTAACACATTACCACCACATAGGCCCTATGACTGTCAGATTGACCTGATAGCTGGCGCACAGCTTCCTTGTGGCCGAATTTATGCACTTATGGAAACCGAAAATCTCCACTTGAAGTCCTATCTGGATCAATACCTGGCTAATGGGTTTATCCGCCCGTCAAAGTCACCGGCAGCCTCTCCCTTATTCTTCATACCCAAGAAGGAAGGAGATTTGAGGACTTGCATCGATTACCGCGCACTTAATCGATTCACAGTAAAAAAACGCTAGCCTTTGCCCTTTATCCCGGAACTGTTGGACCAAGTCAAGGATGCCCGAATCTACACCAAACTAGACCTCAGAGGAGCATACCACCTTGTATGTGTTAAGAAAGGGGATGAATGGAAAACCGTGTTTCGCACCAAGTATGGTCTGTACAAATATCAGGTAATGCCTTTCGGGCTGTGCAACGCTCCCGCAGCGTTCCAATTCTTCATGAATGATGTATTACGGGAATTAATCAATGCCTATGCCCTGGTCTAAATTGACAACATCCTGGTGTATTCCCCCTCTGAAAGAGATCATGTGGAACATGTTCGCTCAGTCCTTGCAAAACTTCGCCAGCACAAACTGTACGCTAAACTCGAGAAATGCTCCTTCCACGTCACCGAAGTTGAGTTCCTCGGTTTTGTTCTCTCGCCAAAGGGAGTTAAGATGGATTTACACAAAGTAGATGCCATCCTTAATTGGCCGTCACCTTCTTCACTTAAAGGAACCCAAAGCATGCTTGGCTTTGCAAATTTTTATCATCGATTTATTCCAGATTTCTCACTGATAGTCCACCCAATCACATCGTTACTGAGAAAAAACAACAAAAAATTCCAATGGACTGAAGAGGCGGCACAGGCCTTTCAAGAACTCAAGAAAAGATTCAACTCGGCGCCAATTTTATGACATCCTCTATGTAGTGGAAACTGATGCTTCCAGGGTAGCTATGGGAGCAGTTCTCTCTCAAAGAGATCCAGAGACAGGCCAATTACACCCCGTGGCCTTTTGGTCACGTAACTTCTCACCACCAGAACTTAACTATGCAATTACAGACAAAGAATTGTTGGCAATAAAATCAGCCTTCAAAGCCTGGCGGAAGTACCTATTAGGTGCCGGGCATACCATCACAGTAATCACAGATCACTGAAACCTTCAATACCTAAAGTCAGCAAAAACCCAATCGTCACAACAGTTGCGGTGGGCTCTATTCTTCGCAGAATACGATTACGTAATAATATACCTACCGGGAGTTTGGAATGGGAAGGCCGATGCCTTATCTCGTATGGGTATTGAAGAGAAAACGAACAGTACCCTGGACCCTGTTGCCATCATCCCAAGTGATAAACTACTGGGACTCAGCACCACATACACAACGTACCTGCAGTACGTGACATGTGGACCTGTCTCCTGTGCAGAATTTAATTCCTGGGGATTGTGTTTTGCGCAGCTTTTGATGTGTTTGTGGGCCAGAAGCTATGGTCATTTGCTGCAGAAATCTACTCAGTGCCATCACAGGAGGCAGGGGCAAACCTTCTGATCCCAAGGGCTCCATCTGAAAAGACCTCTGCATCCTGAGGAGTTTGGGATGTATAGGTTTTGTATCCTGTGACATGCATGGGGCCTACATCCTCTGCAGCATTTATTAACTAGTAACTATCCCGTCCAGTATTTGCCAGCATGCTCTGCCTCCTGTGCAGTATGTCAACACTCCTTTCCACAGTGTCAGTTATCAATTCTGGGTGGATGGGTCTAGGGTTAAATGATCAACTCAGGCCATAATGCACTTCGTATGTAGGAATACCAGAATGGCTGACTTACCCCTTCATCGCTCAGAGGTTCATAAACTGAGTGCCTTTATTTGGATATCGATAACAGATATTAGAACTAGTAGAAATTCAGCATGCACCACTATGCAAAACCTGACATAATTAATTCCACAGTGTCGTACCACCTCCCCAAGGCCCAGGCCACAGTTCATCCCCAACTAATGCTAAGCCACTCAGCCCTTATAAAAACCGTCTGTTACACTCTGTGTTCCCCTCAGACGTACCTGGCTTCGCAGTCTTGAAACGCATGTTGAGTCCTGTCTTCCACTTGCCCTTGGGTACGTTCATGCTTAGAGAGGCCTCACCATTCCTACGTGGGTCTTTTGGCTATGGTCTCCAGTCTCTTCTGGTATTGTGTTGGCCCCTCCTCTCAGGCCTATTACTTTCAGTGCCCTAAGCCTTCCACCTGCTTACCTACTCTCCAGGGTGTACCGACGTGTTGTTTGGGCTAATTTGTCCTGATTCAGTGGTACTGCAGACTTATTTGGTAGAGTTTCCGGTTGGGACACCTAGACCTTCTTGCCCATTGGTCACTTGCCCCTTCTTCTCTCTCCTTCTTCCTCTCTCGGAATTGTATCCTGTCTCTTCTTGGTCTTGTACCTTTCTCTTTTCCTTTGGGCTCCTCACTTTTGCCTTCCTTCAGGGCTTTTTCACTCTTCTGTTTAGAGCGCTTCTCCGTACATGCATGGGTTTCTTAATTGCCCATCCAGGGTGTCTAACTTTTCTGGCTGTAACACATATTTCCTTCACTGGGTGTTCTTCTCCAGTCTTCCATTCTGAGCCGCCCTTTTCTTGAACCCATCCTTTCCGCTTTCCTACGCTGAAAAGCCTGCTTCTGCCCTTGGGGGATTGCTTGTTTCAATACGATCTCTGTTTTTACCTTCTTTTTCCTTCTCTTCTTCAGTTTCTCCCTTTCTCCTCTTTTCTCCATGTAATAGTATTCTTTTACTCCTGACCTCCTTGAAGCCTGTCTTCCTCTTGGGTCATCCGCTTCCATATTCCTCTCCTTCTATCCCTGGATCTCTCTACAGGGCTTTAACATCCTCTTGCCTTTCTCCACTCTCTTCTTCTTGCACCTCTTCTTCTCAACCTTCCCACTTGATTTTGGTTAACTGGTCTTTCTCTCTCATCTCACTTTCTCTTCTCTGCTGGGCCTCCTACCACCAAGGTGTTCTTCTTTTCTGTCCTCACTCCACTCTTGCTACTCTCTCTGTCAGGATTCTAACATCTGCCTCCTTTGCGGATCTGTATCTTTCTTTCCTTCTGTCTTTTCTCCCTGATCTGCTTTTCTCCTATGGTTTTCTCCACTTGTCTTCTGTAACCCATCTCGTCTCTTTCCTATGTTCCTCGTCTTGCTTCCTGGTTCTTCCTTCTTTATTCTCTTTCCACCTCCCCTGTTTCCTACCCTGCTTCTGTAAACTCGTTCTCTCTCCCTTTGTTCCTCTTCTTGCCCTTTTTAGCAACCCTCCCCCTTTTGCCTCCTTCATCTGGTAATAAACCTTGAAGCCCTTCTAACCCCTCTCTCCTCTCTTTCCTTTCTTTTGTGACCTCTCCAATCTCTGGCAGGTCCTCCTGCTTCCTTTCCTCCCTATGTATTATCTCATTTGGTGTCCCTTTGTCCCTCTGGGACTCCTGCTGCTCTTCTTTCTCATCACTCCTGGCACCTTCTCCCGAGTCAGCATTTCTTTCTCTCTTCCATTTCCCCAAATTCTCTACAGATTTGTTTGCTCTTACTGGCCCTCACTATTATTATCTCTGTCTCCCAGTCGTTCTTTCTCCTTTTCCCTTCTTTGCTTGTCCGTCCTCTTTCTTTACCTACCTCTCACGCTCTGTCAACTCTGTCACTCCTCTTGTCCAGCTGGCATCTAATCCCTTCTTCTCTTTTATTCTGACTCCTCTTCCTGGCTTGCTCTGTTCGCTCCTGGGTACCGCTTCTTCTATCCTCTCCGATGGCCAACCAGCAAGTTCAGCAACTTTGCAGTTGTTATAGCCCTGTCTCCTCTGCAAATGGCACTTAGATGACCCTGAATGGAGCCCCTAGATGTGGGCTCTGCTGGTGTTGTTAGATTGGATTGTCAACCCTCCGGTTGCCCACCTCAGCATCATGCCCCCTAATCCTCCTGGCTGGTCTGCGGATTCGTGGCATGAGAACCCTGCACCATGGTCCCCCATTATGGAATTTTGAAATTAACTGTGCACACTGGCAGCACTAGGCCTCGGTCCTACTGCCTATGTGCTGTCCCTCAGTTCCATCTCCCTCCACCAGCTCGGCTGTAACTGGGCCCGCGGCCTGCCCCCGCTGGCAGTGATCCTCTCAGAGAATGAGTAAACATGGGGCTGCCAGTCATCTCCCCCCCCTCTCCCCCCGCAGTGACATGGAAATGCAGGGACCCAGCTGTAGTGGTCCCCCAAGGGATATCATGTCCTCCCCAGGGCCCAAGGTAGCTTTGGAACAGGTGATTATTTTGGAAGCAGGTACCTGTGGGTGGTGCTCTACTGTCAACCATTTTGTCAGCACTCCCCAAGTTCCCAAGGCCTCTCCACTATAGTTTCTCTCACCGAGGATGTTACCACATCACTCATCCAGAGCTCACAAGCCATACTCCCCATCCACTCCAAGGTGCTGTGGAAATGGTATGGCTGCTTGCCCTCTTGGGAGGTTCCCTGACACTAAATCACCCTGGCTACAACTTCTTGCCCACCGGGACAGCTGCCAGAACCAAGAGACAATGAAATGGCAAATGTGGAGCTTCCCAACGTATCATGAGGACGGGGGTGCACTCCCCTCCTTCGAGTGGCCCTCGTGGGCATGATAAGCATTCTTGAACCTACACCGAGACCATACGTAGAACTGAGGTGGTGCATGGGCATTTGGTGTGAACAGCTGCACGCAGATCCGCTTGGCGGACATTTTATAAAGAAGCTTCTGGTACCTCGGGGAAAGGACAACCACAATGTGGGAGAAGAAGAACAACCAGGAGGTGGGAGTAAAAAGCAGGTGCACTTTTAAAGTAAGTGTGGAATGAATTGCTCTACTTCTTGCCCAGCTCTTGGTTCTGTACAGAAGTGCACACCCCCAGCAGCTACTAGTCAGGCCAAGGGGTAAGTGGCATCCACCTGAACATCGAGCTCCACTTGGGATCACTTCTAGAACTGGGGGGCAAACAATCCCTTCCAGGTTTGTGCTATCGGAGCTTTAAGGTTTTTGGATGGAAACGGAGTGAAGTGGGATTGGGGGCCATGGATGGCGTGAAAAAGCTCGGCACAGAAATACATCTAAAGACAGTGGGTATAGTCTGTTTGGAAGTCTGCAAACTGGGCTCTTTCCAGACACACTTCTGGGCCCCCTGCTACTTCTCTGTACAGCACCGGACCAATGGACCTGCAACTGGCTTCTCCGCTGCCCATCTCCTATGTCGCTGGCACCATGCTGCCTCGCTGTTGCACACTAGAACTAAGCTTGGTAATTGGCTGCTCATTTAGGGATTCCTGCAGTTCGGGTCTCGGACCCCCTGTGCCATACCTTCTAGTTTTCACCCCCTCCCTGACCACTCAGACCTTTTGTTGTTGCGTGGCATTTTGTCTGAGAGCCTATTTTGGGTCAAATCCTGGTTTCTTGGCCGAGCTGTCTTGGGGAGGCCTGAATCATGGAAGTTGGGGGCGTGTGGCATGTGTAGACTGGCAAGGAAACCATTGCCCAAAAAGTTCAATTGGGGAGACTTTAGCAAGAGGCTTGGGTTCGTCTGAGGGGAACAGGCAAATAGTTCTGTATGTTCATCCAACGATTTGCTTGTGATGTTTCTTGGACAAAGAATCACATTCTCTCATGAAGGCATAAAGGAATACATGTTTTGTGCTGGGCAAGTTGACTTGAACTCTTGTTATTTTATCTTAGTATTGCAATTGTTTTCTGCTAAATGTCCAGTCTGCATGTGCTCCATCTACTTAAGGAGGAACCCACCTGACAAAGGCCCACTACTCTGCCGCCCTGGTAGACCAGGAAAGTACCCCTAGTTTGCTATTGCTCTTTTAGTAAAGAGGCCTAAGAGAGACAGACAGGCACTATGCCTGAATGTCCTAATAAAGATTGGGAACCGTCCCAGGGATCAAGTGATTTGGCAGTGTTCGTTCTCCGTAGAGGAACTTCTATATTTCTGTAAATACGAAAGGTTAGGGGTTTCCCCTTACATTCAAGGGTAATCCAGATGTAGGACCCTTGCTGACTGTGCCATACGGAGGCACAGCTCTACCTCTCTGATGGGGCCCAAGAACACAGGAACACGTGTCTGGGGATGCTGTTGGTACTCTTGTTCAGAGGAGAATTGCCTAGCATTTCGGTGCTGGACTGCCTTTGTAGGTGGGACTAGACTGACATGAAAATGGGCATTTCTCGTCTGTGAAGGGTGCAATGACCTAAAACATGGGTGTGGACCCTCCTGAGTGAAGACCATTCCAGAGAACAGTGTATCTGGTCAGGTTCATTTTCAGAAGAGGGGCTGCTTAAGCAGTTATGTAAGGTCTAGTAAAGACACCCTAGCCAGACCCATCCAACCTGGTGTGTCCAGTTCTTCCACAGCTGATGGCACTCTCTGCTGCACTTAGCGCTACTCAAGACATCTGAAGCTGCATTTAATACCCTTCCTAGGTTTAGTGTATCTAGTTGTCTTAACCCCCTATTTTCCCGTTAGCTGCATCTGGTGGCAAATGCCTTGTTGACCAAGTTGTATGTCTCACAAACATTCTTTTCATTTCCTGGGCAAGGAATGCATGGGAAAGTCTATCAGATGCACCATCCATAGAAAGAGAACCGTCACACATTTGCACACTTCAGCTTGATTTGTCCAGTAACCAAGGTGTGATCATCTCATTTTACATCATTGTTATGTAGAGTTATCAAAGTGATAGTCAGGCCAGGATTGTCTGCATCAGCGAACCACTGCTCTGGGAAGTTCAGGTTGAGTCTGCATATATATATACATATTGATTAGATTGTCACATTCTAAGACTGCCTGAAGCGGAACAGGAATAAGGTTGATTGTACTCTATTGATTAGACGTGCCAGGTGAAACATACTTCCCTGTTCTTGCAGGGCATTAATTCAAAGCATCTAGACAATGGAGCATTGCTGGTGCATAATGATAGCATATCAGTATCACTTGTCTAGTCTAATGCATGGTGTGCAGCCTTATGCTGCAGGACCTGTACTCAGATGTTCACAGGTCACTTCTTCAGTATTGTTGCAGCAGCTTTAACAGCAGGGGTGCGACTGAAGGTTATCAGACTATGGCTTTGGAAGTCAGATTATTTGGGGTGGCTCATTGGCCTTTAATGTCTTATGAAAGGTACATCTCTGTCTTGCCCGCATGGTCGTTGTATTTCTCCTTCATTGTAGAACAATGAGGATCCCTAGGCAACATGCAGATCCTGGGCCTAATTCGCAAAGCACAGTTTTCCAAAGGCATTCTGCAGATGTCAAAAATCATGTGGTTGCCAGGGACACAGCCTTCTATTAGATCAGTAATAAAGAACTATTGCATCTTCAGTTTTTGACTTCAAAAGCCAGCAATAACCGGGCGGGTGGGAGGGTGGGGGCAGTTTTGACCATGTATTATGTACCTTCTGTGAGGGGGATCAAAGGACAAGACAAACTGAGAAAAGTCAGTGTAAACGGATTTATGGTGGCAGTTGTGCAGCGAGTGGGCAACATAATGAACAGGGCAGGAATAAAGTGTAATGGAAATGTCAGAATTACTCCAGCGGGGGTGGCTAACTAAAAGTTCAGGACCACTAGAAGTTTGAAGTTCAGAGTGGGTTTGCCCCAGCCTTGTAAGGTTCCAGCAATACTGCGATCCAAGTAACGTCTTAACAAAGACTCTGGTCGGTGGCTCCCTTCCGGGAAAATTAAGTCTCTGGGTTTGGCAGCAAAAGAAAGTCTCCAATGCAGTCTGTGGTATTCCCATTTCTGGGCTTTGCCTATTTACCATTGTTCTTAGCCAATCCTTCACCGACACTGGCATCAAGAGGACGTCTCCCATGTTTTTCTCCTTCTCCTCTGAGCCTTGTTCTAGTTGTCTCTTCCCTTCAGATTTCCCACCGCCTGTTCCGGATAGCAGACCACAGCAGAAATATCGGGGATCGGGCTCAGAAAAGACTAGGTTCCTTGGTCACGGCTGTGGCAACTCACAGAGGATTAGAGTGTGGGCCACTAGTGTACGTCTCCTCTGTGCCTGTAAATGCCAAGCTTCACTCCCAGTGCCCTGGCCTCCCTCTTACACTCTGTCAGCCCCTATTCCTCAGGCTTCCTCTTTTCTCTTGCTGGCTTCCCTTGGTTCTTCCCTCTTAAAGCGCTCCTCTTCTATCTCTCTACTCTCTCTTGCCCCATCTCTCTCACAATCCTTTTCCCACTCATCAATGGTAAACTCTTCTCGTAGTATCTCTACGTATTTCCTGTCCCTCGATTCTAGGACTCTCTCCTTCAGTAACCACCTCTTCTCTGTGTACCCCCAGTCTCACTTCACCTTCCCACATTCTTCACACCTTTGGGGACTAATGTTGCTGTCTCCACCTTCTGCATCCTCTCTGACACAGATATCACTATCATTGTCTTCTTCACTCCTCTTGGCACTGCTATCACTATCCATGCCTCCTCCACAGCTCTGAACACCGCCCTCTTCCACACTACCTTCGGTTCCATGTGTTAATTTCCTTGCAAAAATATCACAGTACAAAAATATCGCCTGTGGCCGTTCCAGACGACCATATATACGGTGATATTTTTGGTGAGGATATGTAGTGATACCCTACCTCCGCCATTACGTTCTGCAGGCCTCTGTGTTCCTTCTGCACTCCAATGAATACCACCCTCCTCTCTACTGCTTTCACCCTCAAGATCTCTACTCCAGGTCGCTTCTGCAATCCTCTGAGAACTTCCCAGCTCTGCACTACTGCCCCTGCCCCACAAACTGTTCACCCCTTTGTGCAGCGTATTCTCTCCTCTGTGCACAGCTGTCACTGGCCTCACCATCTTTGCTCCTCTGAGCACCACTCTCTTCTGTACCTCCTTCTTTTTTTAATTCATCACCCTCTTGGTGCCTTCTTTTATCCTGTGAATACCACCTTTCTCTCTACTGCTTTTACCCTCATGGTATTACTCCCTCCCCCCACCCCTCGATGCACTACTGTCACTCTTGAGATCTTCACCCCTCGGACCACCTTCTTTTCACTTCTGAGCACCACTTGCCTCTACTGTCATCCTCATGATCTTTAATCCTCCTGGCACCTTCTTCGCTCCTCTGAGCATCCCCACCTCCTTACCTTTGCAACTGTCTTTATTCACTCCTTACCTGCTGCTCCAGATCTCTGGATTCCTTAGCCGGGTCTCCTGAGTTTCTACACCCGCTCCCCATCTCCTAAAGTTTCTGTTTGTTTGAGAGGCTTTTTTTTGTTTACTAGCCACTTCAGGGGTGTATTATCAAATAGGTTAGCAAGCCACATGAAAAAAATCCTCGTTCTGGTTACTGGCTAAGGGGTAATCTAAGGCTGTCCAATCAGATCCTTGGCAGCTGCCCTCCCTGAATAAATCTCGAGACGAACCTATTGACTTCTTTGAATGTTCATTGAGCTTAGTTGAATCATGTTGCATGTGTC
This sequence comes from Ambystoma mexicanum, assembly GCF_040938575.1. Lineage (NCBI taxonomy): Eukaryota > Metazoa > Chordata > Amphibia > Caudata > Ambystomatidae > Ambystoma > Ambystoma mexicanum. The sequence goes on along the minus strand of NC_090938.1, from coordinate 529,746,167 downwards.
ATCGGCAAGACCTCCCAAGATCCTAAATGTGGCTGTTGGCCCAGATTATCCCACTGTCCCCACGATCGTCTCTGGTGCAGGAGCCTAAGATAGGTTATGATGTTTTAGACTTGTCTAGAGAATAGACCAACACTTCTGAGTATACTTGGAGAACCTGTGGGCGAGCATTGAGGACAAAGGATTGGCAATGTGAATACGAATGAGAACCAAGATGGTATCCGAAAGGTATCGGACACTGCCTTCCCCTGCACACCTATGTGCTGTATGACAGCCACTATGATATTAAATAAGTATTAATGCATAATATAGAAACAAATCAATAAATGAGAATGTACAGAGAGTGATCCCTTGTCATGTTCCTCTTTATGTTCAGGAGATGGAACGGATGACTTGGACGGAAGGATGAAGTGGATGGAACGGATGAAGTACATGGAACGGATGAGGGGATAGAATGGATGGAAAGGATGGAAATGATCAAATGGATGGAGTGGATAGAACAGACGGACTGGATAGAACGGACGGAACGGATAGAATAAATTGGTTGGATGGAACGGATGTAGTGGATGGAACAGATGAAGTGGATGGAATGGAATGAATTGGATTGAACGGATGAAATGGATGAAACGGATGAAGTGGATGGAACGGATGAAGTGGATAGAACGGATGAAGTGGATAGAACGGATGAATGGAACGGATTGGAGTGTAGGGAGTGGATGGAAAAGATAGAGTGGATGAATGATAGAGTGGATGTAGTGGATGGCATGGATGGAAAAGATGGAGAAAGAAGAGAAAGGATGGACAAGATGGAAAGGATGAATCGGATAGAACGGATAGAGTGGAAGGAATGGATGGACCGGATGAAGTGGATCGAATGGACGGAATGGATACAACGGATGGAGTGGAAGGAAAGGATGGAGTGGATGGAAAGGGTGGAGTAGATGGAGCGGATGGAGTGGATGGAACGGATGGAGTGAATGGAACGGATGGAGTGGATGGAGTAGATGGAAAGGATGGAGTGGATGAAAAGGATGGAACGAATGGAACAGATGGAAAAAGTGGATTGAATGGAAGGAAAGGATAAAGTGAATGAAGTGGATGGAAAGGACAGAGTGGATGGAGTGGATATATCTCTATATACCTCTGTATCTCCAAGTTATGCTATGTTTATGCTATATACCTATATCCCCATTTTATCTGTATCACATGTCTACCCTATCCATCCTGTTGCTTTATATATGTATGCCGCAATGTACGCCCCCTGTCCTACTCTCGTGCTTGGTCGCAGACGCTTTACTGAAAACCACCATATCACACTACTACGCTTACTCTCTCCTATATACCATCATTCAATTAGAACACAGCTATACTATGACACATTCGGCCTAGGTGTTCTCATACTAACATGACCCCAATCATCCGAATATAGCACAGCTTTCTGAGCACATACCAGCTAGCTTAAGCGTCTCCTCAGGCCTAACACAGCCAGAACTCAGTCTGGGTGTCCAACCTCCAGACTGAACACATCCAACTGATTTCCTCAGCACCACACCTACCGCTAAGAAGCAGCTACAATGCAACAACCACACCTGCAAACATATTCATTGTGCCCACGCACCATATGACACTCTCTCTCTCTACTGACCTGAACTGCAGTTCTTGATCAGCGCTTTGAGGTCATACTAATGACACATAAGGCGCTATATAAATGCCAAGTAACATAACATAACAGTAATTGGCACAACACATTTCTCGATTCAGTATTCCCTTCATCAGGTGCAGTTTAACAGGTCTGAAAAATAACAAATATATATAACTTCATGTTAGATCATCTAAAACATAACATTACATTGTGTATCAATTAATTCAATTTGTGTCAAAAAAGCCATTTCAAACAGTTTTGGACATTCAAAAAAGAATGCTAAGTAAGCTTAAAAGGTCGCACGATGTGGAACGCTGGGGTCCGAAGCATATTAATGAGCAAAGAATCACTCTCTGTACGTTCGCATTTATTGATTTGTTTCTATATTATGTATTAATATTTATTTAATATCGTATTGGCTGTCATACAGCACATAGGTGTGCAGCGGACTGTAGTGTCAGATACTTTCAGACACCATCTTGGTTCTCATTTGTTGTCCAACTCCATGGCAGGGCTGTGTTACCTGCCCCGCACCCAAATTTGTCACTAATTGATTATTATACTTCCTCAAACAATTTTTAGAAAAAGGTGTGCTTCTATACAAATTGCAATGTTGGCTCTTTTTTTCTTCCCTCTCTAAGGTGTGACACAAAAAAGTATAGTGCGCCCATAGATGAGATGCACGGTGTCCAGTCATAATGTCGAATACAATAATTTCGAAAGTCAAAATGTCGAAAATATTTATTCGAAAATAAAAATGTCGAATTACAAAAATGTCGAATTTTTTTCAATTTTTTTTCGAATTAATGTTTAAATAAATAATTAATTAATTATAGTTTATAAAACATAATTTTTTAAAATGGTTAAAGGTATATCCATGGTGGGTGGGGTTGGGGTAGGGGTTTGGGATGGGGTTTTTTAATAATTAATTATTTAATTAATGTTTTATTAAATACTTTTTTTAAAAAATTAAAGGTATATCCATGGGGGGTGTTGGGGGGGATGGGGAGGAGTGGAGGGTTGGGGTAGGGGTTTGGGATGGGGGGTTCTAAAAAACGTTAGTATGTTTGACATTTTACATAGTTATTTTAACATTGGTTTTTCGATTTTTTTTCGACATTTTATTTTCGAATTAATGACTTTTTCTATTATATGTATGTGTTTTCGACATTTTTGAATTCGACATTTTTGAATTCGACATTTTTGTAATTCGACATTATTTTTTCGATATTATGACTATAAACCGAGATGCACTCATAATAAAATTGTGTAATGTCGTTTTCAAGAATTAACGACCTGGATTTGGAAAAAAAAAAAAAAAGAAAAAAAAAAGAATTAATGACCTTACTGACAAGCATGCTACAACTGTAGCATTTTCCTCCGAAGAGGCGAACAGAATTCTTTCTTTGATCACTCAAGTAGAGCATACAACAGACACTTCTGGAGATCCAAATAAACTAATAAATAAGCTTGAGCTACTGATTAGGTGGGACATTTCCCAGAAATTGCACGCTCCTACACTTGTCGAATACTATAAATCCAAATGTATCCCAAGGGGTTTATGGGTGTATTTACGTCCTACCCTCTGCAAAGACAGCATTGAATGTGTAAAAAGATGGGATCAGATACTAAATAAATGTTTATTAGACCTTATACTTCACACCATAGAAGAAGTATCTAAAAATCTACATTCAATAGATAATGAAATATTAGAACTAAAAACTCAATTGAGTTTTTTAATTTCTCAATAATAATATAATATTATTGAGGAATTAAAAGGTATTTCGGAGGGCTTTAACACAAAACTCACTGGTTATTAACTAGATATTGAACAGAGGAAGATCTGTAAATTCAAACGAGATCCTTTGGATTACATGAGAGACATTGGGCCTTATTACGGGTCAGGCGGCAACCCTGCTGGTGCTACCTGTGGGTTGCCGCCAGACCTGTAAAAAATTACCAGCACCTGACTTCCCGGTGCCACCGGGCTATTACAAGTCCGGTGGCTGGGAAGTCAGGCGCCAGTAATTTTATTAATCCCCATAGGACTCTATCGGAGTGTGGACATGGAAGCAAAGGCACCTTTCTTAACGGTGCCGGTGCTTCCGTGACAGGTTTGCCTACCATGAACGCTGTCGGGTACAGTGGCTCCGGCAGGCAAACACGTAGTTTCACAGTCTGGAAACAAGGGTGCTGGTGAATTTACCGGCACCCTTATTTCCAGACTGGCAAACTCGGCATGAGCCCCATTGTCTATAACTGGCAGGAAGATTATACATGAAAATTTGGGGACTCCAATAGAAGAAATCCCCACAAACCCAGTAGGCAACCGAATTCCAGTGACCCTAGTGACGACAATAACTCTAGTGATAGTACAAGAGGTAGACCTACCCTGCTCCACTGATTCCCCCCACGAGTGGAATTCAATTAAACTTGGGTGTTACACCATCATCAGCTGGTACAGAACCTGGACCCTCGAGGGTTCCTTTTTTAGACTCAAAAATCAAACAAGAAGAGGCAAAAAGAAAGCTATGATCAAATCAAAGATAACCAATGAGAGTATAGTTAACATTTCAAGTAAAGCATTAAATGACCAACAATTACGACTACTAAATATGGGTCTATCTTTTTTACCCACATTTAGTACCAACTTATTCACAGAAAAGGTTAACTTTCACAAAGAACTACGCGAAATGCATTTACAAATGTTTTTTGAACCCCAACCTCCTCTTAAACAGGATTCATCTTCTTTTGGCCTGTTGGAACTACGACATAAAAGCCAATTTAACTCAACCTTCAACAACATAGCGCTCAACATGTTTGAGAGTCAAGTCATCAAAGAGATGAACAAGGTCAATTACAAAAAAAGGTTTCCAGTATATATCGGGAACAACCACCTTAAACTCATTGAAAACTTGGCAAAGGATGTGACTCTGATTTTCAAACCAGCTGATAAGGGAGAAGCAATAGTTGTCATGGACTCCACATTCTATCACACGAGTTGTCTCAATCTCTTAACCGATGACAACACATACTTGAGACTTGATAGGGACCCCATTATTGAAATTAAAGATTTAATCAAAACTACACTTGATAAAGCTGAAGCAAATGAATGGGTTTCCACAGAAATCAAGGATTTATTTGACCAATCAATTCCCGATAACCCCAATATTTTATGGCTTGCCTAAAATTCACAAACATGATACTACACCACCTTTTAGACTGATAGTTGCAGGCACCGAAAATGTGTTCTCGACCCTCTATGTGGATAAGATATTAAAGCCTCTAGTACAAACCACTGATACATACTTAAAAGATACCACAGATTTTCTCAATAAATTAATAAACATTGAGATGATTTCTGCAGACCATATTCTTTTTGCACTTGGAGTAGGAAGTCTATATACCTCTATTCCCCACCAAGAAGGTTCAGAAGCAGTGGCATGGCTTTTGTTGAGAGAAGAAAGGGTAAGGGCAGATAATCAATTTATAATTGAGTTGCTCTGCATTATCTTGTATAGCAATTATTTATATATGATAACAAATACTATGCCCAGATCTCTGGCACTGCGATGGGTTCAGCTATGGCTCCTGCATATGCCAATATTTTCATGTACTATTTTGAAAAATAACACATTCTTGAAAATGAAGTCTCGAACAAGCATCTGATTATTTGTTAACGTTATATAGACAATATCTTCAGTATATGGTCAGGCACCAGAGCACGGTTAACCAGTTTTCATGACTTTCTCAACAGTGTACAACCTAGGATTAAATTTACCCTAAAGGTGGGTGAACCACTCCAACATTTTCTTGAAGTTGACGTTAAGATTACCGACAGTGGACTACAGACTAATGTATATCATAAACCCACAGATGTTAATAATGTACTCCATTATGCCAGTTTCCATCCACGACAAATGATACATAGTCTACCATACAGCCAATTCTTGCGATTTAACAGAATTACAACTGACAGCACTATGCTAGAGAAATAATACTCTGGTCAAATAAACAGATTTGTGGGTAGAATTTACCCAATTAAGATAGTAGAACAAGTGAAAGAAAAGGCTGACACCATCAATAGAGAGACCTTGTTGCATCCAGTCCCTAAACAAAGGTATACCACTCCTCTACAGCTCAGAGTTCTGCAGGCAGAGTTTACACTTAAGGAGGATCATTACTAACAACTGGAAAGATTTAAATCATGATCCATTACTCTAAAAACTCTTCCCCAAACCCCCTATGATGGCTTATAGAAGAGATAGAAACCTTAGGAACAGACTAGTGAAAGCAGAAAAACTTCCCCTGGACACACAAAGAACATTGATGGCATGTAAGAAAGGAACATTTTCATGCCTCCAATGCAGTAACTACAGTCATGTTATCAAAGGTAACACCATTCAACAACCACACACTGGACAGAAAATAGCACTAAGATACTATGCCACTTATAACAGCATTGGAGTGATCTATGCCATAAAATGCCTATGTGGCCTACTTTATGCAGGTCAAACCAACAGATTAGCTTGAGAAAGATGGCTAGAGCACAAATATAAAACCAGACTCATAATCCTAAATCTCTAATAGCTAGACACTTTAAAGAATGTAGACATACTCTGGCACAGATCAGATTAATCATATTAGAAGTAGTCCATACCCATCACAGAGGGGGCAATAAAGTTAAGAATCTAGCCCAAAGAGAAATCCACTGGATCCACCTTTTAAACACGGTACATCCAAGAAGGATGAACGAAGAATTAAATCTACACTGTTTCTTATTATTAGCATAACACCCATCTGTAATATTGTATTACATTACAAAAAAATGTGAAGATCTATTTGGCATTAACTATGGACTTCTGGTCTATGATGTTCTATGGTTTACTCATGTTGTTAAATGCTGTACTATTCCATTTCATAATAATCATTACATTTGAAAGCTATGGGAAGATCTGTCTTATGCTATCCAAAGATTCTTAAGTACATGAGACCTTATTACTTATCCATGCTGTTGAATACGGTCTCATCACAGTTAGTTATCAGGGAACTTCACCTTTGATCTTGCTTGTACGTCATACTTGTCCAGCATGTTCTATCAACCACTGGAACTGATTATGTGAATCAGATCACTAATATTCTTGTTTATTTGTCTATCTGTATCTCTGAATGTACAGAACATACAATGGTGCTATACTTGAATAGTATACCCACTAGTGTGCAATGTTAAGATTCCTTAATGCTGTTCGCGTCGTTATTTATTTGTTTGGTTCTCCTCTTGTGAATTTTGGAAGATCAAATAATTTCCATTATATACTTACAACTTAAATTGTAATTTTGACAAGTAAGTGAAATTATTTCGTTTTTCAATTTGCTTTTTTGAAGAAAAAAAAATTGTATGACTGTACAAAGCCATCCACAAACGTGATATACTTATTTTTGCACATTCCTCTTGGTATACTTACCTTACCATGACTCTGCGTCAGTTTTATTCAATACTAAGCATATTTTTTAACATATCCATTAGCACACTCACGCATATCTTTATATACAAGTGTTGTTTGCCCATTTACTTTGGTATCCTTTTTTCTATTCTTGACACATTTGAGTCCCATTTCTTTGTCTACACTTTATCCCACAGTCCTTTCTCTATCTTTCCACCAGATTTCCATGGTTACTTTATATACAACAGACCTGAGCGCGTTCTGATCACGTCTCTAGCTGCAGTTATTACATTCTCTCACACAGACACACAGAACAGGTACGTTTTTCTGTTCCACAGAAGCTCATATGGATATCTTTTTAGTTTGTTGGCCTGATCCTGTATGCTAACCACTATGGTACATTTCTATTACAGCCTTTACACAGCATCATGCGGCATTACTGTCCTGCAGATACAAGGCAAAGTAGCCCTCATCTGACGACCATTTGGCTTATTTGAGCACACGACTCTCCATATACGAACGCATTTAGGATTATGACATAATCTGTCCCGAAAGGTAACCCAGTCTCCTGCTTACGTATCAACCTTTCTATATGTATTCAACCCGCTTAAACTTTTTTTTATATAGTCTCTGCAATGCTGTATCGACGCTGCATTCTACGCTGCATTCAATTAGGTTTTCCACACAGTCTAGGTACTTACAACACGATTATTATTATTCTTTGTTTTCTTTTCTCTCTAGCACACACATGGGTAATAAGGATAAAGGATATACACCATCTCTGCATGTCAGCATGCGCACCCATCTATTCCTCGACGAGACACACACAGTCACCCGTCTCCCCATTGTTCAATTTGCTCATTAATGTGCTCTAGACACCAGCGTTCCCCATTCTGGGACCATTTAAACTTACTTAGCATTCTTTTTTTTAAATGTCCAAAACAATTTCAACACATTGAATTGATTGATACAAGATGTAATGTTATGTTATGGTTGATCTAGCATGAAATGATACATGTTTGTTATTCTTCAGACATGTTAAACTGCACCTGATGAAGGGAATACTGAATACCAAAACGCATTGTGCCATTTACTCCTAAATATCAAGAAGAACTGGATAAAAGAATCACTCTCTGTACATTCTCATTTATTTATTTATTTCTATATTATGTATTAATATTTATTTAACATATCGGCTGTCATACAGCACATAGGTGTTCAGGGGACGGGAGTGTCTGATACTTTTCGGACACCATCTTGGTTCTCAGTTGTTGTCCATCTTCGTGTCAGGGGTGTGTTACCTCCCCTGCACACAAATTTGTCACAAATGTATTTATTTATTTGGATTTATAAAGTGCCCAGCGGCCCAGAGGCATCGTGGCGCTGTTACAGGATATTCACTTTGTCACATAGTAGAGATAATAAATAGGCAGTGGTACAGGTAAAAACAAGACAGTGTTGAAAGGTGTTCCGAGGTTACAGAGGAACGGTATTAGAAGCAGTACATTTTGTCAAATAATCTAGTTGAAAAGATAAGTTTTTAGCACTTTCCTGAAGGTTGTGAGGGATTGTTCATTTCTTAGGCTGAGTGGGAGCACATTCCATGCTTTTGGTGCTAAGACTTTGAAACTCGTGCTGCCAGTATTGGCTCTGTTGAAGGCTGGAATGGAGATCATTATACTTCCTCAAACATTTTTTTGAAAAAGGTGTGCTTTTATACAGACTGCAATAATGTGCATACGAATGTCATCCGTGGAAGACAAGTGCTCGGGACAAAGACTGATATGCAAAGGTACAGTGAGATAAAACATGTGGCTGTGGACTCTGAGTGGGCACATTCCCACAGAACAGGCTATCATCCTGTGTTCTTTCTTGCAGAGGGGCGCCCTGACCTCTCTTTGACTCATTTGCTTCTGTGCCTTCTCTGATCCCTAGCACAGTCTCCCTCAGCCTTCATCTACAAAGGAGAGGTACCACAGATAAAAGGAATATGGCTGAGGGAAGTGGCCAGCCTTGCCTGGTGCCTCTTGAAAACTGAAGGGGGACACAGTTGCATGAATGATTACAATGAATACACACAGTTCTCTCTACACATCCTCAGCATTCCCGGCAAAATGTTTCAGAAGCCAAAGGCACTTATGCCACGAAAGAGAAATGCTTGGTCAAAAGACCTCTCTGCACTCAGGCGCTAACTCCTGTCGATATTTCAGTTCTCCCTGGTGACATTATAACTTGGCATTCCACTCTAAGGATGTCTGTTGCCAAGTGTCTGCTTAGAGTGGTAGACACATTGGATGACGTTTGACAAGCAATTAGGCAGAATTGAAGCCCATACATTGCAAATTAAATAAAATAATGATATAGGTCTAAGGTTAGTGGTTATAGTCATGGAGAGAAACTGAGCACCCTTCATTTATGCAATTAGAATCTGGGGCGACGGTGACATTCAATCATTTTTCCACGGATCGTGGGCTGAAATCTCTGATTTCAGCATGTGTCCCATGAAACTAGGAGGCTGCAATCCACGCTGTGGCCTAACATCTTTTCCCCACCCTTTCGGTTGTTTTTTTTTAAACATATCGCAGCCCCCTCCCCAGCCCCAATTACCTGATTGTGGCGGTGGCTCATGCCGCCACATCAGCTTCCCTCTATCTCGGTTTGCAGCCGCCATTTAAATGGAAGAGGGGCTCCATATGGAGCACTGCCTTCCATAACCATGGTGGCCATCTTGGCATAGCATTTACATTCAAAGAATGGGACGAGTACGTCGTCCCGTTCTTTAAATGAAGGTACTTTTTTTTTTAACACGTCATGTTACCGCTTTGGTAACCCAGGGTGCTAATAGCGTTAGCACCCAGTTCCAAGGGGTAACATCCCAGTACCCTCCTGGCCGTTACACCACATTCCAGCCCTTGGAAGGGGGGCCAACGCTATATTATAACACCAGTTACTAAGACACTACAAAGAGGGAGGAATCTGGCAACAAGCTCTTCATAAGAACACATATTATTATAATTATTAGTAAAAATGACGTCCCTGAAAGAATCTTTAATCTCAGGGTCAGCAAAGTGATGTAGGGATTAGTGAGTGAATCTGATGTTTTCAAATGTTTTCTAAAATTCGTCTAGGTTTCCATTGGGCCTACCAACCTTAACTAGGTGCCAGGTAAATCAAGGAATGTTATTTGCTTGCTACCAAACTCGTAACTATCAACAAATGACTCATGCCTCCTATAATATAGAATTACGGGAGGCATTTGCAATTAATTCCTATGGCATTGCCTTTTTTACCATGTGCTAAAACAGGCGATTCAATAGGAAACCATTGGTTTTACGCCAGTATGAAAATGTCATGCGGTTTGTAAAACAAAACGTTTTTGCAGGCAGAGCAGGTCTGCAAGGCAGACACATTTAGCCTGTTGCATGCCCCCATTCTATCTGCAGAAACAATGAAGCCCCCACTTAACAGATTCTTGCCTGTCTTTGGCACCTTGTCAACACTCTAGGGGGCTAGGACATGAGGACTCTGCTCTGTTCTGTAATTGGGGATGCAGAGTCAGTGTAAAGGCTGTCGTCAGATTTTGGGATGCGTTCTGCAAAGCTCTCCTTATAGCCACATCAGCATCAGTCTTGTCAACACCCTTGACATGGTCATGCCTTCACCTTTAGCTCTTCACATTGGATTTGCAAACACCATCCAAAACATAGAGCCAAGTAGCCACCCACAATACTCACACCTAAATATAGTTGCTTCCCACAGAACCTCAAATACATGCTTTTAAAAGGTCCAACAATCTTATGTCACCTTAACTAAGTCACCCTTAACGATCATCTCACAAGGACTGCCAACCAAGACACTCCCAATCAGGACTGCTCATGTCCTCTTATCCTGCAGAGCCTGGGTACACTTGAAGCTCTTAACTGACAAGGAGCTTTTTTGCCGCATCTAAGCTAGAAGCGAAGTCTGACACTGACAACACCAACCTCAAAGCCCCAACCCTGTCCATCAAAGGCCCTTTTTGCCTTCAAGAAGAGTCTGGGGTCAGCAGAATAACCATCCCTCTGAAACAGAATATCAGCACTCCTTCAAACGGATCGATGTTGAAAAACCGAATCCCAAAAGCTTGAGTTACAAAAGTGTGAAGCCCCCTTGTTTGCATTTTGTAACTCCAGCTTTTGGGATTTTGGTTGTTTGTCCACCGCTGTGCATTCAATGTATCCGAGGGGATACCCCTGCCATACCTGCAGCCCATAATACTGAACTGGAGGAGCACGGGACACCCTTTTTACCATGCCGAATACGCACCAAACGTGCATTCAGATTATTTATTTGACCCTTTGAGCCGAAACTACCTAACTCTTTCTCTTTACCGCCTGCACTGAGAAAACATCACTCATTCACAAGATTTACACGACAACTTGAATACATTTTTCAGAGAGACATCCAAAAAGCTATCTCCTCAAATCTCACAACAACCGATCCGGGTCAGCACTCACCCACCACACTCCGAGACATGCTTCTCCACCTTTCTACACCCCTCATCAACCAACTGCAAAGGGAAGAGCCGGGGCAATGACATGACGGCTCCTCTGACCAGATAACAGGCCACCATCTTCTCCCAGCCTGTTACCACAATCATAAACTGCAACAAAAGCTTAGATTAAGCACTCTGCACCTTCACAAAACCTGCTGTACAATATTAGGCAATCAAAGGCTTCTCTTTTAAAAGATAATTGAAGCCAAGTTACAACAATTCCCACATGACAATATCTGAACATTTGGTAAACAGGCAAGGGTCCCTGCAATGCCCCTCCTCAGCCCCATGAACATGACGGCAGGAAGAGTCAAAAATGCCCAAAGTCCCTCACTATTCAGCCAGGCCCCAGGAGGACCAGTGACTGACACGTATGCGGAAAGATATAGGGCCTCATCACGAGTTGGACGGTAACACCGGCGCTATTAGCGCCGGCGCTAATAGCCCTACCGCCAAACCCCCCGGCGCTATTACCGCCGGATAACGGGTTTGGCTGAAGGGTTATTGCCCTTTCCCCATTTGGGCCCATTCTGGAATTCCTCATTCCCCATTGGGCCCAATGTGGAAAATTCACGCTATTACTGCCAGCGGATTTCCCGCCGGCAGTAATCGCGGCGAAAATCAGCAATTTTGCTGTGGATTTCCCCCAGCTCAGAGCTGGGGGGAAATCCGCCAAAGCCATGATCTGGCAGACCCTTAAATGCGGCAGTAATAGCGCTACCACCACATTTAAGGGTTACCACCAGGCTCGTGATGAGGCCCATACTCCCAGCCAGCCTTATCCATTGAATGTGTTTATGGATACAGGTGCTTCAACATTGGTCATGGACCCAAATGCCTCGATGGATGATGTTGACTAATGCCGAGAACCCACAATGCTGACTTCATTAGTGACACCACGACATAGTCACGTTAGTCACGAAGTACACTCGCAACCATGCACAAAAGTACATAAACATAGACACGTATAAACGAAGAACATGCTTAGCCAAGTCCAGAAACGCTGAACGCAAGACAACAAAGAGATGCAGAGCAAGCTTGTGGCAACTAACCTTATGTAACTACAGGATCACATAAGGAGCCTGAAAGGACCAAATACGACTAACCTAGGGAAAACATAGCATGGTATAGATATGTAGGAATTACAGTATAACGAGGATCACATAAGGCCACAAGTCGCAGGAAGAGAGACAAGGGAAAGCACAACTAGGCTGCACAAAACAGGAAGACCAGGGCTCGCGGCCAAAGTCAGAGACAAACAGCACATTCCAAGACAGTTCTAACAGGTCTCTGGCATGCCATCCTAATGTGTATTTCCATGTCTTCATAGCATACATGGCCCAAGTCTACCCACAACTAGAAAGTGGAAATCCACCTGTCCTTGCAGTCCTCAGAGACCCTAGAAGTAAAGCTGCGTGGGAACAACTATTCATTTTTGCCATAACAGACTGCATGTTATACAGGGCTTTAACTAATGTAATACTAATACATGAATGCTCTGTTTTGTGCATTTCAGGCGGCCAACTAATATCTTCAAGCTGCATCAGAATCCAAGCAGCACAGGTAATGGATACGGTTATTTAAAAAAATGCTCATCTTGTCTTGTCTCTTATTTCCAAGTGGTGTTTTTGCTTTCCTTTTTTGGTGAGTATCCCTTGTATCTAGTGCTACCACTGTATCCCCTACTAACATCACCGCGACCTCAGCAGGTGAAACAACCATGTCAGGCGGACAGGGGAGCACTGTAAGCACAGTAAGGAGAGGTAAGCACAGTGCAGATATGGACATGGGAGGGGTGGACCTAAATCTCACAGACACTGCTCGATTGTCTAATAATATGTGGTACAAGCACATGACCACAATATGTAAACAAAACCACTGGGGAGAGCGGCTATGTCTCCTCCAGAAAGTGTATAGCAACTGAAATACCATCAGCAAGAGCACAATGCCTTATGTACCTATCCATGGTTCCAACGCAAGGAAGATTCCAAGGGAAAACAGCAACATCTAGATGGATGTCCAAGGCAACGTTCCCCTATGAATACAGTTATATAAAGACTCTTGACATGATGAACAATTACTGGCAATTAGACCAGGCTATACAATACATAACTGACAGCCCACAGAATAGAGAGACAAAAACAATAACACTGAAGGAATTACCCTGCCCGAAGCGGGGGGTCAAGGAAATAGGAGAACCAGGATGTTTGGGAAACACCACAAATGCTTGTGTATGGCCAAGTATACACAGCAGAAGGATGGAAAGAGGGAGTAGTAGGAAGCAAAGCATACACCCTAGTGCAAGCACTGGTAAACACATTGCAAGGAGAAAAAGATAAGTGCCTGAAAGAGTGGGATGCTAGCATCAAATTGCTCATCTGGGTGGACAATGAATCTGGACCAATGCCCATAATACCAATGAAGACCCCATTATTATGTTACCAGAATGTCAGGGCAGTAGAGGTTGGAGAAAACGCAGAGCATAGGTATACAGAAAAGCATCCAGCAATGAAGGTTGGCTCGGCAGTATTAATGGATCACTATTGGGCATGATGATCCAAGGGTTACGAGAAGCTGCCACCCAACTGGGGAGGAGTTTGCTTATTGGTGCACACCAATATGCAAGCACTGGTAGTGCCACAGAAGTATGCGAAGGTAGGCGACTTCCCTAAAATGGTTACTAACAAGAGAAAGAAGAGATCAATTGAATTGTAAGAAAAGGGAAGAAAGAAACGTTCAGTAGAAGTGAGTAGAGTGAAAAGAGACAACTATTTCTCATCAGAATCAGAAGCATCACTAGACGATGTACTACCTAAGCATTGGTTGTTCAGCAGGACAGAGATGTATTTCGTCCAGACACATATAAACGTGAAATGGTTACAGATAACAAGATGGGAACTGTTGCAAACGATAAACTCTACAGTAAATGGCTTCAATGCGTTAAAAGAAGCAGCAAGGTTAATGGCACTCCAGAACAGATATGATCTAGACATTCTCACAGCAATGGAAGGTGGGGTTTGCGCCAAGATTGGGAATTCCTGCTGCATGTTTGTTCCTGCAAATGACGGAGAGAATGGCACACTGACAGAAGCAGTGACAAGGTTATCGAAGATGCACGCCAAGATGGAGGAGGATGTCAAAGGAACAGGAAAGGACTAGAGCTGGTTGTCAGACATATGATCATGGATGCCAACATGGTTAGCAGGCATACTGAAAGTATTACTAGGAGCACTAATACTAGTGCTAATGGGACTGTGTATGGTCAGGATCTGTATTACACAATGCAGCAAAACTACTGAGAAGACAATAGGGATGAAGGTGTTACTGGATGTGAACATGGAAGAAGAAAAAGACAAGAAAGTAGCAGAAAGAAATAACCTGAGATCAAAGATAAAGGAGTGCCCACTGTTCCCAACTGAGATGATAACATTTAACAATCCCTTCGACAACAACAGATACTGGGGGTAATGGGCATGGTGCAACCCGAAAGGAGACTGTAGCTTTATGACCTGGAGTTGCGATGACCATGCAAATTACTATGGACATCTTGAGGAGTACCGAAGATCTGTCTACCCAAAGCAAGAGTGACAAAGTATGGAGGTTTGGAACACAGGTCAACCAGAGGGGGAACTGAAGAGAAGGCCCCTGGAATTCCCCTCCTAACCCTCATGAACATGACGGTCCGAAGAGTCCAAAACGCATGAAGTCACTCACTATTTGGCCAGGCCCCAGGAGGACCAGTGACTGGCACATATGAGCAAAGATATTCTCTCAGACAGCCTAGACAGCCATTCAAACCTTATCCAGTGAATGTCTTTATGGATTCAGATGCTTCAACATTGGTCATGGACCCAAATGCCTCGATGGATGAGGTTGACTAATGACGAGAAACCACTGTGCTGATGTCATTAGTGACACCACGACATAGTCACATTAGTCACAAAGTACACTTGCAACCATGCAAGAAATTACACAAACATACACTTGTATGGACGAAGAACATACTTACACAGTTCTGTAGATAGAGGACAGATATACATACATACTGTCAAATGTTTTTAATATTTTTCACATTAGCAGTGCAGAAACGCTGAACGCAAGGCAACAAAGAGGTGCAAAGCAAGCTTGCAGATCCTTATGGAAACTAACCTTATGGAACTAAAGGGTCACATAAGGAACCTGTAAGGATGAAATACGACTAACCTAGGGAAAACATAGCATTGTATAGATATGTAGAAATCACAGTATTAGTATAACGAGGATCACATAAGGCCACAAGCCGCAGGATGAGAGATGAGGGAAAGCAGAACTAGGCTACACAGATCAGGAAGGCCAGGGCTTGCAGCCAAGGTCAGAGACAAGGGTTTATAGTGATTGCATCGGAAAAAAAAGGGTCGACACACCAAAGCGTCAAAAACAAAGCATCTAATGCCAAAGCATCGACAGTCTATCTTTGACATGGAAAAGTGCCTTTCCATCTAAACCAGTCCATCGAAAATATAAATGAACTGATTTCAATTGAAATGCACTTTTACATGTAAAAGATAGCATTTCAATCCATTTTTTTGTAACGTTCAAACGTTACATGGAGCTGTCCAGTGCTGAAATGTCGGCACTGGCCAGCTCCTTGTAATGTTTTTATATTGGGGGGGTTCTTCAACAGCCCTCCACCCCCACGGCCACCCCCAACCCTAACCCTAAAGTAACCCTGAATCCAACCCTAGCCCCAACCCTAACCCCTAACCCTAATGTAACCCTAACCCTAATGTAACCCTTAATCTAACCCTAGTCCCAACCCTAACCCTAATGAAACCCTTAAGCTAACCCTAGCCCCAACCCTAACCCTAATGTAACCCTTAAACTAACCCTAGCCCCAGCCTTAACCCAACCCTAACCCTAATCTAACCCCTAATCTTAACATTACATTTCAATGGATCCATCGAATTTTATTCAACAAAATGGCCATTCTATGGAATGGTATTTCGATTGAAAAAATGTGATGGTTTGGTGTTAGATGGTTTGGTTGTCGACACAATGACTGGATACCAAGACAAGAAGCACATTCCAAACCTAAAACAACAACGGCCATCTGCAGAAAAATGGAATAAATCCTCATAAATTGCAGACCAGAAGAGCTTGATTTCCTGTTCTTCAACCACTTGATGCGGCCGTGCAAGACAATGGTTATTCACCCGTGGTGGGAAGACGAACAGTTTTCAGCAACACAGACATGAAGTGACACATGAACATGTCAACAACGTTGCAACGGTGAGGGCACTCTCACAGGCAAAAGTGGTACTGCTAACAGATACATTGGGAACACATAGTCATTCTCATCACCTTGAAGAGGTGCACTGAGAACAGAGCTGGGTCCCAGGCCTGGGGAAACCAGTTCCAGCCAATCAGGGGACAGAAATCCAGGGGTGGATGGCAGGGGGCAAGGGCTAATTGTAATCCTGCAACCCTACAACAATGTAACAGATACTTTCTTGGGGAATGGCCAGGCTCGCCACCTGACATGAGTGGGCCAATCAACTAAGATCCATAGGGGCAATCTAGTAACTATACGGTATACCACTCCGATCACCCAATCAGAAAGTCAGATAGGTTTAATCAGGGAAAGGCCTATGTTGTGACGTTATTTTGCATTAAAAAGGCCTGACAGGGGTTTGGGAGCAGTGACTCTGGAGATTTTTGAATGTCCTGTATGATCCCTGTCAGTTTTTGTAATAAATGACAGTTATAACTTGCCCTTGGCTGAGTCCTCTGCTTGTTCTGGGGGAGGGTTGTTGGGCCCTGGAAGCTGAACGGCTAAGCTCGTAGTAACCCCCAGAGCTCTGGCATACCATATCACGCCAACAGATCTCTCATTCATTTAAAAGAATATAAATATCCTTGAAGAAGGTAAACTGAGCAAGCCAAAAACAGGCCTGAAACTAAAGTCCTTCTCTGGGGACCATGCCATAATCTCAACTACCCCACCCATGACCTACAGTCCTTCATATTCTTGAAAACATCACTCTCTTGTGTACCCACCCACCCACCCCCGCTATGTAAGCTAAGATTGTTGGAGCGTACCCCAACAGAAACATTAAAACGTCCTCTCAATTTGTTTCTGTCACCAAAGGGCATTCTGTGAACTTTACCACCTTGGAAAACACGTTTCGTACTTCGGCTGTGACCCTGTCGATTCATCATCAGCACTATAATGAACTCCAGTCAGACTGCACCCTATATCAGGGGTCTGCAACCTTGGCTTTCCAGGTGTTTTGGACTACAAATCCCATCATCCGTAGGCAGTATAGTCAATAACCAGATATCATGGTAATTGTAGTTCAAAACATCTGGAGAACCACAGGTTGAAGACCTTTGCACTATATGCATGACTTCCAAAATACCAAACGCACAAGCTTCATACAATGCTAAAGGTTACTGCCAGAATTCTGACCACCCTAAATTAAAGAGGGCACACTCTTTAACACTGGCTAAGTTATATTGGACCCCAACAAAGAGAGGGTACATTACAAAATCATACACCACACATACACATGCCCCCACTGGGACAAGCTGCAGAGACTTTTCCCACTGACCATCCTCTTTTTCACTACTTTTCCTACTATTGGTTTCTCCGCTCTGTGATTTTATACAGAATAACAATTTTGCAGCATAACCTAACATAACTCTCAGCACTCTGAAATGGCTCTAGCAGGTGTGTAAATTGCTATATAAGAAACCAAGATAACATAATAAACTCTGTGAAAAGCTTGTTCCATAACAAACCTGAAAGACCCATCCAATTGGAAAATATCAGGCCCCTCACCAAAACTAAATCCAGTTCCCCTGGGGGAGGAGACAGGCACTTCTCCTAGCTAGCCCCCAAAGTTTGAATAATGTTTCCTGCCCATATAAGGGTCAGCCATATTGAGACACAATTTAGAAAAGCCATCAGCGTTTCCTGGTTTCTGACTGTCAGGGACAAACGACTCCTGCACCTGTTTGCCTGTGTACCTAGACCACAGACCCCTCATCCGAGTCCTTCCCTACAAATGGTGCACCTGCACTTTCAATTATTTCCTTATTCCTTTCACCATTTTGGTGAATAGTGTGATTATTACAACATTTACATATGGGATAAAATGCCGCCCTACCGTATTTATAAGTATATTGCAATTCACCAAGGAGTGGTCCGACCAAAGAAGGGCGAGTTCCTCTATGCGGAAATTCACGAAATTCCGAGGTGGCTTGTAATATCCTTTTTAAGTACAATAGGGGATTTCCTTATACATTGCCGTGCAGTGCCACCCCTTCTAATGCGTGTCATCTTGATAAATTAATTGTAAGAGATGGTCCATGTCAGGTTGCCCCCATCGTTACGTGGGCGGACCCCTGTTGGGTCCCACAGGACATGACGTCCCGGACGTGACGTCAGGGGAAGGGGGAGGGACGGGGGCAGGCTCGGCAGTTCCGCCGATGTATTGAATAAAGCAGGTTGTGCGATACTCCGGGCTCCTGCGTATCATTGCGGCGTGCGCGCGCAGGACCATCGGCACGGGTCCGCTTCTGAGCGAAGCAGAGACCCAACACTGGCGACGAACGGGTGCGGACCCGCAGGCACCGTGCCGAGGTCTGCGGCCGAGCAGTTCAGCGCGTCGGCGCACCTCGGGCACGGCTGCCGACTCTGCACGGCCCCGCCTCCCGCATGTCAGAGGCCTGGTATTCGGCCTGCAGAAACTGGGTGCGCCACATGAGCGCGGCCCCAGCTCCCGTGTGACACAGCCCACAAGCCGGGACACGGGCGCTCCAACACCGCGAGGGCACTCGCCACGAGCGGCCCCGCCTCCCGATCACGAGTGCGTCGTATGAGAGCGGCCCCGGCTCCCGTGTGACACCGCCCGCAAGCCGCACAAAGGCGGACACGGGCGCTCCGGAACCGCGGAGGCACTCGCTACGAGCGGCCCCGCCTCCCCACACGTGGGGTGCGCATGAGAAGACGTGTCACCGCATCTGGCACATAGCTGGGGACGGGGGAGTACAGAAGGACAAAGGCCACACCACGAGGAAGCCATAACGTGGAGGAAACAGAACACTTCACGGAGCAGAAAAGTCACCGTCCCAGCACAGCCTAGACTCCACAGCATAGCGCTGCACGAATCTCTTACTGCTGTGCAGCCATGTCGGACACAGCGACCACCCCAGCGTCCTCCTCAGGAGGAGGAGGACAGGCATCTGGAAGCGTTGACACAGCGCAGGACAACAACCAGCATGCACACCAGGAAGGAGCGGCCCAAGTCATGCACATGCCCAACCCGTTCGAAATCAGAGACACCTCCAACCTGGGGCCCAGATGGAACATATGGTTACGAGACTTCAAGTTTTACACAGGAGCCATAGGATTGACGGACGACACGAGACTGAAAAATACATTGTTCATGGCAGTGGGACCGGCCGTAAGAGACATTGCAGGGGAGTTACTGAACGTAGACACCGTCACATATGGGGAGCTACATGCCAAGCTGTCCGAATACTTCGCACCACATACAAACGTGGATTATGAGCGCCACATGTTCCACACAACAAGACAGGATAAAGGGGAATCCATAGACAGTTTTGTGATGCGACTACGCATCAAACTGAAACACTGAATTCCATAGGTACTCCAATGAAGAGGCGCTCAGGTCCCAAGTAATAGCTGGATGCCTCTCACAGCCTTTCCGCAAACAACTGTTACAGAAACAACGGTCACTAGAAGAAATTCTGGCGCTGGCCCGCATGGAAGCAGCGGTGGACTCGCAACTGGACAGCCTCGGCAAAGTGT
Organism: Ambystoma mexicanum; assembly: GCF_040938575.1. Taxonomy (NCBI): domain Eukaryota; kingdom Metazoa; phylum Chordata; class Amphibia; order Caudata; family Ambystomatidae; genus Ambystoma; species Ambystoma mexicanum. Next base: position 529,725,735 of record NC_090938.1, on the reverse strand, counting down.
CCATACACCAACCCAGTGACAATGCTGAAGCAATCAATAAACTATATACACACCCAAGCCAGAAAAACAAACACCCCGCTGCCACATGCTTCAAATGTGGCTATGAATATCCACACACGGGTATATGCCCGGCCATAGGACAAAAGTGTGCCGCGTGCGGGGGAATGGACCATTACAGGGCCATGTGTAAGAACGCCCCGATCCACTCAACGCCCGAACACCGCTACCAAGAAAGGCGCAGGCCCACGCCACAGAGCCCGCCCAGGCCGGCAGCAGACAGCGAAAGGCGGCGTGCCAGGAAAGAAGAAGGAGACCGCAGAAATCGATACACACGCGAAGACAAACGGTCATCTGAGGACACTAGAAGATCACACAGGCGGCGTTTCGTAAGGTATGTGGAGACCCGATCCCCCACCAGTACAGACACCCTCTCGTCAGAGGAGGACCAGAGAAGGAAAGGGTACGTGTGGGCCCTACAGGACAACACGGCGGCCACCCAACACAGCCCCATCTTGACACTCCAAGTAAATGACACACCACTGAAGTTTCTCGTGGACACCGGAGCGACGGTCAATATCATCAGTGAAAGCGTGTATCAGTCCTTGACCACCCCGCCAAAGATCCGAAAAGCCACAGTTGACATATACCCCTACGGATCCAGGACACCCCTGCCATGCAAAGGCATGATCACAGCCATATGCACACACAAAGGACACTCGGCGAGGATCCCACTGTACATCCTAGACACAGAAGCCAACAGCGGATGCATACTGAGCTTTCGGACAGCAGTGGACATGGGACTGGTACACATCTTATACCAGTTGTTGGCCCACAAGTACTTCGCCAAACCGGACTCAATTGAAAAATCATTCCCTAGACTCTTCACCGGCCTAGGCAAACTACGTAACCGGAAAGTGCACCCCCACATCAACCCTCAGGTCAAACCGGTGGCTCAACACTACCGAGGCATCCCGTTCAATATCCAGAGACAAGTAGAAGAGGAGTTGGACAAGCTCATCAAAATGAATGTTATAGAACCCGTATCAGGCCCGACGCCATGGGTATCACCCATCGTCCCCGTCCCGAAGAAGTCACCGGAAGGATCCATACGGCTATGCGTCGACATGCGCAGAGCCAACACAGCCATCGAAAGGGAGCGACATCAAGCGCCCAGAATCACGGACATGATTCACCTCCTCCACGGGGCGAGGATCTTCTCCAAATTAGACCTCACAAAAGGCTACCACCAAATTGAAATAGCACCGGAATCCCGTTACATCACCACGTTTGTCACTCATCTCGGCCTGTTTCAATACAAAAGGCTCAGTTTTGGCATATCCTCGGCCGCCGAGATCTTTCAGGAGGAGATTCACAAAGTGATCAGGCAGTCATCGTCCCGAGAACGCTCCGGGAGAGAATAATACACCTAGCCCATGAAGGACACAGGGGCGTAGTCGCCACAAAGCGCCTCCTACGCCAGAAAGTCTGGTTCCCTCAACTTGATCGCCTGGTGGAAAATATAGTGGGCAACTGCCACGTCTGCGCGCAAGTGGCACCCCCGCCGCACCCGAACCCTTTACAATCCTCACCGCTGCCAAACAAAGTGTGGGAAGAGCTGGCAATAGACTTATTCGGACCACTGAATGACGGGACACATGTGGTCGTGCTCATGGATGAACATTCAAGATACCCGGACGCCCAAATAGTAGAGAGCAGCGCCACAGCATGCGTCATTCCAGTTATCGACAGGATGCTCTCTGCCTATGGCATCCCTAAGATCATAAAGTCCGATAACGGTCCCACATTCATCAGTCAAGACTTTCAGCAATTCGCAAAATACATGGGGTTTCAACATCGACGCATAACCCCCCGATGGCCACAGGCCAACGGCATGGTCGAGAGATTCATGGCCAACATAAAGAGGACCCTACAAATAGCCCATGTACAAAACAAGCCATTCGAACAGGCCCTCAATCAACTTCTACGAGAATACCGGCACACCCCCCACAGCACGACGGGTGTATGCCCGGCAGACCTGATGTTCCGAAGACCAATCACCACGCGACTACCTGAGGACCCGAGACCACAAGATCCAACACCGCTGGAACAAGAAGCGCAAGCAAATGACACCGCGAGCAAAGCAAAAACAAAAGAGATCACAGACAGGAAAAGGAGGGCTCGGGAGAACATAATGCAACCAGGAGACGAAGTATGGCTAAGACAACCCAAGAACAGGAAAGAGGAAGCCACCTTCGCACTCACACCGCTGGTCGTGACACACAAGAAACGATAACCAGGAACAGCTCGCATTTCAAACGAGTCAGACTGGCTCCAACAGGCCAATGGACCTGGGACAGAGATAGCGATGAGGACAGACCACGCGAAGAAGCGTATCAGGGAGACGGAGAAGAGTCAGAAAGCGAAGCGCCCAGCTCTCCACCCGCCAGGGATAAACCGACCCCGAGCAAGGCCACACGACCGCAGAGGAGTCGCATGAAGCCGATGCGACTCATCGAGGAGATGGGGTAAGAGGGGAGCCCCTCAACTAACATGTTAAAAAGGGGGGAGATGTCAGGTTGCCCACATCGTTGTGTGGGCGGACCCCTGTTGGGTCCCACAGGACATGACGTCCCGGACGTGACGTCAGGGGAAGGGGGAGGGACGGGGGCAGGCTCGGCAGTTCCGCCGATGTATTGAATAAAGCAGGTTGTGCGATACTCCGGGCTCCTGCGTATCATTGCGGCGTGCGTGCGCAGGACCATCGGCCCGGGTCCGCTCCTGAGCGAAGCGGAGACCAAACAGTCCAGTTACTGATACATAAAATCATTTTAGAATCTGTTTTTATTTAAAAAAAATGAATAGTAATATGCAGCTCAAAACGTGTTGCAGAAAAAAACATTTAAGCAGTTTAACAAAATGTACCTTTAAAATAAGCAACGCCATCCAGATTCTGGCTCTTATGTGTGAAACTCCAGCAATGCACAATCGAAACAGACTGCCAAAAAGACTTCCTTATCAGTTAATGGCTATCCAATGCCACAGGAAGAGATTTTACAAGAAAGCAAAAAAGGGACTTTGTATAACTGGTCACACCTTGAATTCGCTGCTGCAGTGGCAGCTGGAATCCTCGCTGCTGGCACAGGCAGTGGGCATTGTGGGGTCACAACTGCAGCAAAACAGCGGCTTACAGTGCAGAAGTGTTTTATAGGCCAGTAGTGACATCACAACTTGCATGTAATAAGAACATTATTTACAGACTTGTATACTGGTATTACAGGAGGCCATGTATTATACAGAAATATATTAAAGTACTGTTCCTTCACTCTACTGATGACAGAAGCCTTCGCGATAAGCCCAAAGCAGCCGAAGCCCAACGCCAAAATACAGTATGACAGGCCAACTGAGTATTTTCTGAAATCTAGTGCCCGTGAAAGAGGGAGACACCCACCAACACCTACAGTTGCCATGCCTTTGGCTTTTTTGACTTCAGATACAGATTTTGGAACAAAGTCTAAAATCATTTAATGCCAAACTGTCAATGAGTGGAATTATGTCTTCAGCCATTTGGGCCACATTTGAACCATTCATGGGCTGGGAGGATAGGTCAGGGGAAAGCGTTTGTCTCGGAAACAAAACAATGCAGAGCAACACAGGTTTGAATCCCGGGCCTGCCCATAGAGTCTCCGTTTAGTTCATATTTAGCGATTTCCTGATCTTTGTCGGCGGATTTCCTGATCTTTGTCGGCGGAGGATATAAGGTACCTAAGAGCAGTATGATTTGCACAAAATAATCTCAGGAAAAGAAGTGCTACAATTCATTCCTCAGCAGTCTGAAATAGAGGAGCAAGAGAGAGAGGACAAGAAATGGGCGTCCCATCTCGAAATAAAATAGAAGATGCTCTTATTGTCCAGGGAAGAGAGGTTCTAGAACTAAGTGTCACAATCTATGGCAGGTGGCACTTCATTTACCAGATATTAACAGTCCTTTTTTATGCAGTACTCACGACAAACAGGGGTCATTTTACCGAATATGCTAATTGCATGCATGGCACCACCAACGCTTGCACCTATGTGTTGCTTGTACCCTGCATGCGATTTTCTACTCTCACAAAGCGGAGTCTAATGTTGAAGAGTGAATGAAGTTCGATTTCGTCTTTACTTTTCACTTTGACTCTGCGCTTTGTGAGAAATAAAATGCTACCTTGCATTTTCCTTAGCAAGCAGCATTTTATAAAGATTCCTATGCAATCCACCGGCTCTTTAGTGGGTTCTAAGGAGAGGCATACTACACAGGAATGCTTTGGATTTACACCTGCATAGGAATTTCATGCAGCGATAAAACCGGGTACTCCTTCAAAGATGGCGATAAAACCGGGTGCTCTTCAAAGATGGAGGAGGAAAGCAAAGCGGACATGCAAACTCTGCTTTGCTTCCCTCGTACGCCTTGCAAAGGAACCATCATGAGCTGGAGCGGAAAATGGAAGCTGAAACGCACTACTTCCTTGCTTTTAAGCTTACGGTGGCCACGTTGCTCATTTTCAATGACTCCCTACATTTTTGTGTTTGAATAAGGGATACTGAAAAGTCCAGCGAACCAAGAAAACCAGGGCCAAAAGGGACTTTAAGATGGGCCTGGAGTGATTGGAAAATTGGCAGGATATGAGGGTTCGGAGATCTGTATTCGTCATTGTTTTTTATGCAGATAAGCCATTGATTTATCAGTGGCAAGAACTTCCCTACAAAGAAGAGAGGCGCGCATCCTCGATCTGGGCTGTCAAGGAACCGCGGCTCAGACGCAGGAGATTGATGAATGGAGTTGTCGAGCAGCTACTGTCTGATTGAGTGTGAGTGGCAGGCGTCCGCGGAGAGCCAGCTCTGCCGTATCTTAATGGCGGCTACAACAGCGATTGTTAGGAAATGCACACGCCGCGCTTTCCTTCACCTTTACAAGTATTCCACAGGGAGCGAAGCCCTGCTTCTTGGAGTCGAGAAGAAGTTGGATGGAGAAACAATTCAATGAGAGAAGAAAGTGGCAGCGTATAACCGGGTGACATCTGGAAACAAAGTGACAGTAAAACGTTAGAGTAGATTGATGAGAACGCCACATAAAGCAAAGATGGGGGACGCTTGGCTTCACCTAGGGTGGGCGGGGCTATTTAACACATGGATCTGGCATACTTTTCAGTAGACTGGAAGAAACGAATCAAGAAATTGACCCAGATGAGGACCCTTTAGGCCATCCTCTCCCTTTTCACAATCAATACACTGCAGCATCAAAGAGCTAACATTTTCCCCAACTATCCCATACTTTCTTACCACTAAGGAGCGCCATGTGCCTATCCCATGTCATCTCGAATCCTTCTTTAGGTATGCAACCTTGGCTGGCAGGCTTTCCAATGCCGCCACTACTTTTACAGGGAAGAGCGACTCTTGCATTCCTAGCCTCTTGTCCCCTCACACCGAAGGGATAGGCTGTCCGCAAGGGAATGGAGATATTTGTCGATACACAAATAAGAAAGTGAAATATAGATTGAAGAGACCCCAAGGTGCACAAGCATGTAACTTCACCCGCACACTGCTCCACACCCCATGCCCCCTCCAGCCCCCGTTGTCAGCTCAGTGTGTCCTAAATACAACAAGAGCCTCACCTGAGCATGCGGGGAGTTGTAAGAGGGAACATGCGCTGACTTGAACTGTTCGAGTAAGTAATGGTGTTTGAGAAATCTTGAAACTTGAACAAGAATTGATTAATATTTAAATACATATTGAATTGAATTAAAAGGGGTAGCGGAACCCCAAACAGTTCACGATGTGTTGGAAATCCTTTTAGCCAGTGAAGAGGATACTGCTAAACCGTTCTAATTGAAACTATACAATGGGCTGTCTTAGGCGTACTCCCACAGCGCTGCACACAGGCTACATTCCTGCCCAGGTTCCCATTTCGAGCCACTGCTGCAATTGCTTTTCATCGCTTGTAGATCTACCCTCTCTGCTCTGGCACATCTGCATGCCTCAAACCTCCACAAGGAGAATTATCCTTCTGGCTTCGGAAAGTATGAAGAAGTTTAAGTCTTTAATGCCTTGCTCGTCATTGGGGAAAGCCCCAAAATCTCCTTGGGTTGGGCCACGAGCTTCAAAGTCGATCCACTCCACCGTGCGTGTGACCTTGTTGTGATGGTCTTTGCTGGAAATGAATTATTTTCCTCCTGTTGCTTGCCATTCTAGTCCTCTTCCTTGTCCATGTGTTCTAAGACCGGTTAATAGGTAGATGAGAATAGGTTGGAGTATCTGAACCCCATTGTGGATTCAGATTAGTTGCATCCTCAGAGGTGGGGTGAGTGATGGCAGCGTGGTGAGTACCAGCAGACACTATCGAGTCAAGTCCTGAGTTGTTGTGGGCATCTGGTGGACCGGCACCTATTGGGAAGTTGGAGGTGATGAGGGTGAAGATGTCTGCAGTGATCAACAAGATGTGACTTCATACCATCTGACCTTATATATTTGTGGAAGGTCAGCTCTAGCTGGGGTGGCTTTATGAGGCAAAGGCGCTGGGGTTTCAGGATCATGTACATCTCCAAAGCACCCAATAGGCCATGCCAATGCCGGGCGTGCGGCAGCGCTGGAAAGACAAGGCGGCTTTGGGTGAGAATCTCTGACTCTGGCCCCATTCAGAAGACGGGGTAGGGAAAGGAAATTGGTATCCACTCCCCTGCTAAAAGCTGTAAAATGATTGTCCGAGGAGGCTGAAGAGGAAGTTGGAAGCCCAAATGGATGATGATCTTCTTGACGTTGCCTTCTGCAATGGCATTTGAAATAGGTTCATCAGCCAAGAGGCATTCAGCCATAGTGTTGCCTAAGTAGTACTCTCCTAAAAGGTTTTAAACAACTTTGATTAAACAAAGGCAACGCTAGGCCCAGCACATCAGCATAATCTACGCAGGAAGGAGTCAATGGTCAAAGGGACATTTGCATCTCTTGTTTCTTTCACACTTTGTACTGGAGCCATGTTCCTCCACTACTTAAACTAATGTTGATGGCTGGCTTCATTTAGAGAGGAGGAACATTTCAATGCAGTGCTAGTTTATCATGAAATCTGTGGATTAGCAAAAAAGAAAAACACATGGATGTCATTTTGCACTGCCCATATAAAGGTCCTTAGGCTGTGGGATATCTCTTGGCAAAACATGGTGCCAGAAATAAGGGATGTCTGAAGTTTTCCAGGAGAAGGGACGATGAAGGCCCTCAGAGTCAGACCCAGTATTAGTCACTGCTGTTGTTTTAGGGTGTTGGAGAAACCAGGCTCACACATCAATTCCGAGTGATGGTGAATAGAGGCTATTTATTAATTGGCTTACAAATCAAGCAAAACAGCATCCCGCGTCTACCAGGGACCCCACCTAACCAACCCGACCCACCCTCCAGACCCCTTGCCCTTATGGTCCCAGGTCACCTAAGTAGAGAAAGTTCTCGAAAATCACTGCCAAGCCTTTTGACACACGGATCCCAACTCACAATAAACCAATAGTTCCATTCATAGACACCTTAGTCCTTCATTAATGTATTTTACAAGACATGATGTAGAGTGACGTTTTCCAGTCGAAGGATCCCCACTTAAGGCGCATTGCACCTCTGCTCCTGTAATACCTCCGGTCTTCACTCTCTCCCCCAAGAGGCACCAGACCTTTGCCCCATGACAACGTCTAATGGTTTATGAGTAATTTATTTTTCTGGCCAGTCCAAACTGGATCTGACTGTTATGTTCAGTCGTTATGCTCAGTCGTAATGCTCAGTCTTCTGTCTTCTGTCCTTGGCCCAGTTACCTCAGCCGGACAGGGATCTGCACTCCTTTAGATCACTCCACATGCTTGAGAGAGTCCATCATTCAAACAACTACTGGCAAAGCCAATATGGAACGGGGTGGTCTAATTAAAGTCCGCTATAGAAGAAAATCTAAGGAACATGGTGAAAGGACACCACTGGGGCAATGTCGACGGATTCGTCATGTTTATTATTGTAAAGGTCCACCTGTGAAGGAAACATTTCCTGCCCCTCATCCTCCTTCCAATCCTTTATTTGTTTTATTGAAACGGTCTGCTCCCTCCCACAGGGGTGAGCCATTGGGCCAGGCGGTTAATTAGCCCTTTACTGAAGTGATGTTCCTGTGAGGTTAAGCTATGCACAAACTGTTTGATACATCTAAAAAAAACACTAGGAGTTACTATTTGAACCAGCTAAGAAAGTATAGGTAGTAGACCCTTTCAACAAAGGTGTATTGACCCTTTCCAGTCTGGTTTTCATCCATGCCTATACATTAAGTTCTCTTTTCTGAATGTATGGCTTTTCTTCTCTGGCTGGTTGATGAGGATGATCTCATGATGCAATGGCGGCATTTCCCAGAAAATGCACCTTCAGTAAAATCAAACACTTTCCCCAAGTATTCTATGATTGGATTTTATAATATAAAATGATACTCCTCCTAGAATGTTTGGGGGAAAGTATTTTAGGGGTTCGGGAAAAAAAGTCACCGACCAGGCGACATTATCACATGAAACCGCTGGCACTGGCTGATCTACATCGGCATGTCAAAGGCAGTGAAGACCTGATTCAACAGGTTTTTCTTCAACTACCTGCTGAGTCCTAACTCAAAATTAGAACTTGTAAGATAGTGTTTTGAATGCATATTTCATTGGAAAGTGGTGTATCACCATTGTTATGATGCACCCGTGGTGGTAGACACATGATCCACAGACTGCTTTTCTTCCCATGTGGGAGGCATGTAGCTAGTTCCAGAATAAGAGGGTCTGGTGGGGCAGTCACTGCTTTTTTGAGCACTAAACAACTCCTGGTTCGCTCCATGCCTCTAGAAAAGTAGTGAAATGACATTGAGCAAGAGAAATCTGTTTGTTTTGCACAGTCCAATCAGCGCAGACCTCTGAACACTTTCTTCCTGCAGTCTGGACTGTGTAAAACAAGCAGATTGCTCTAGTGCGACTGTGCCGAAATTAGTGATGCAGCGTTCAGTTCAACGGGTGGCCTGCCTTCTTTCTTCTATCGATATTGTAAGTGGTAAGTTCAAAGAGAGCCATAATTCCAGGATGTTCCAGTACTTGACACTTCAGTACCTTGTATTTCCTTTGTTCACTGCTGTTTGCTTAGGTTTCTTCCCCAACGTGCTTCCAGCTTTGGCAGTCTGACGTGTTCCTCAAGTCTTTTCAGTTATCCTGCTGTAGAGTCCTCCTTCACGCCATCATTGTCATTTTCTTTTTCACCCAACCTTTTAGCTCTGTGGCACCACTTTTTGGGGTCCATTGTAATGCCTGATGCACTGAGTCTCATAGTGGCACCAGGAAGGGGGCAGCTTTACCCACACTCTATCAAGAGATTCCACAAAGAAGAGAAGGTAACAGACGCATCTGACACAACTACAGCATGCATGACTAAGGTTAAGTCAGGTGTACATAATTGGCATCATCCCTCTAGATTGCTGAATATACAGGGTCTTAATTCGTTAACCAGTAGACTATCTACTAATTTAGCTAGTCTACATTACACAGAACCCTTCAAAGTCTCACACGTCAGACCCCTTCTAAAGAAACCATCCCTAGACCCACTCCAACCAACCATCTACATACTCATCTCCAACACCCGATTCTTGTTGAAGCTCATGAACTGCACTGCATACTCCCAGCACAATTCGTAGAAACCAACCACCTCCTGGACCCCCTTCAATCAGATTTCCGTCCTTTTCACAGAACTGAATGCACACTAGTCCCTAACTAGGATGACCTTAAATTCACTGAATATTCAGAAGGTTGTGCCACACACATTCTTCTCCACCCCTCAGGAGCCTTTGACATTGTCAACCACACCATCCTCCTTGACAGACTACATTCTCTCAAAATCTGAGACTCGCAGCTCAACTGGATCTCGTGATCAATGGAGTCCCCCAAAGCACCTGCCTACCACCCCTTTTTTTCAACTTCCACATGGCCCCTTTGCCTGTACTCATCCACTCGACAACCTCACTTGCTATAACTACACCAATGACACAATAATCATTCTAACAATTCCCAAATCGACCTCTGCACCTCGCACTGACCTGGCAGCGTGCCTGACAGACATTGAAACTCGATGATGAATAACCATCTCCTTCTCAACCCAAGGAATACTAAGATCATGGTGTGGAGAAAAACAGCCCTTTCTCTACAACCGTCTCCCTCGCCACCTTCCCTTGGTCCTCCCCCATCTACCTCCACCTCAGTCAAAAACCCTGAAAGCACAATGGCCTGTAACCTAACCTTGTCCCACCACATGAACAATGTATCCAAATACTGCCACTTCCACCTCAAGATACTGAGACAGATCTTCCCTTTTTGTATTCCTCATGTTTGATATTCGATATCCAGCTTCAGCTGCTTCGGAATTTGTTTTTGCCACAGGGCACTGGGCATCAATGCAGTAGACTCGATGTCCCTCGAGGGCCTGAGTTTCGAGGGTGATGTCATCAAAGGCATATAAGGGACTGGCCACCAGGGGGCACATGGGTGAGCAACCTCCCTGTGTGAGCTCTCCCCTCAGAGGTCCGTAATGTGACTTGAGCCCCCACATTACGCCCCCCCTGGATCTACAACGGTGGAGCAGATGTCTGAAGGCCCCCCCACCAACCCGTAGAAAACCCGATCAAAATCGGACACATACATCGGGAGAAACCCGCATCCGAAGTTTCCCGCCCATGAGGACTGAAAAAGCCCAGGGAGCGTGGGACCTACGCAGCTGTCATCAGAGAGGCTGTGGACGAACTCCCGCTACCCGAGAACCCCTGAGTGAGTGTGCGGCGTCCAGCTCCCCCTACACACCCTCTGAGGATATCCTAATTCGGCCCACAAAGCGATATGCCCCGCGGGGCGGGGGACCCGGTGGCGTCTGCCTAGTGGGCCCCCTCGGAGGAGCCCTCCCCCGAGCTCTGCCAGAGTTCCCGAGGAGTCGCCCTACCATATGGGCTCTGTCCCCGGCCTTTGGCCGTGTCGTGACCGCGGCGAGCCTCCATCCGAGGCGGCGCACAGCGGGCGCTCTGATCCCTGTGGGCGTGCCCCGGGTGCCTGTCTGCACTGGGCCCGGCTGCTGCCTCTCGCCGGAGCGGCGGCGTGGACTGGTCCCGAACGCCCAAGCTAAGGGCCCGCAATACCTACCTGCTTGCCTCCAACGCCGCAGGGGCACGAGAGTGCTGAATGCCCTGCGCCCTGTATACATGTAGGAAAGCACCAGATATTCGCACAGCACTTTTATAAGGAGACCTCCCATCCAAAACTGCTACAGCAGCACGCCGCACTGCTCTGGCCCTGCAAACTGTAAATGAGGTGGTTTCCCTAAGAGAAAAGGACAGTACCCCAGATCTGGGAGCACCAAGAGAATTCCACTAACAGGGAATAAGTACGGATTGCCCCAATTTAGAGGCAATAAAGGGGGCTCTCAGAAAGATTATAGTTCTGCACTGCGCTAAGCCACCCCGGCCTTCCCATAAACACCCCAGACCATTGCGGCCCACCCCAACCCAGCAGCCAGATAGCCTCCATTGTCGATGCTACTCCGGATCTCCGGTTCTTTACAACAATCCATGAGTACCACCAACCAGTGTAAATCGAATCACACACAAACTGTACATGGGTTTGCGATTCCGTATGACCGCGCCCCATGTGGGAAGCTCCCTCAGATGAACCCCCCGGAGGTTACCCCTCTTGCACTGAGGATCGCCAATTGAATCCCTTGGGCGCCTCTCCAGCCCCTTCACGAGCTACACAACGACCTGAACACTTGGATCTGCCCGGTGGCCACCGATCCACGCTGCCGCACAGAGGGTAAGGCCCCCGACTTAGGGGCATGTGCCTCCTCTAACCCAAGAACCATTCTATGAACGCAAAAAGAAGAATGGCCAAATTCGCTTACGCTCCATCCTCCCTGGCCCCCGAACAGAAAGCAACAATGGCAACAGATGCCACGGAGGCGGGGGTCGCCGCCACCAAAGGGGACATTGCTGCTTTGTTATGTGAGATAAAGACAATGGGAGCCAGCCTAGGTGGTAAATTCGACAGGATTACCCAGAGAATGGACAATTTTGAAGAGAGATTGGAAGGTGTCGAGAACAATCAGGCCTCGATTGACACCCTTGAAGCCCAAATGGACATGAGTATACGTAACATCGAAAAGAGGGAGGAGGAGATGCGCCTGAAAATGGACAATTTGGAAAACAGAGTGAGAAGAAATAACCTCAGATTTTTCAGAATTCCAGAGTCGGAGGGAGAAACTGAAGACTCACGCAAAACCGCAATACATAACATCATAAAAATCTTAATGGCGGATGAGGAGATAGTCGAGCCCAAAACTGAACGGATCCTCAGGGCAGGAGGACCCCCCGGTGGCCCGCGCTCTGTCCTCGCAAGATTCCACCGATACCAGGACAGAAATAGGATTCTGGCGAAGGCCAGATCCGGGGGCTCGCTTACAATGGGGGGTGCCCAAATTACTATCTTCCAGGATCTATCATCGCTCACGCTGGCGTTAAGGCGCCTCTGCAGTCCCTTGACGAAATGGCTCAAAGAGCAGGGCACAAGATATAGGTGCGGGTACCCCTTCTCCCTCACATTTGAACACGGCAGCACAAAGGTGATCCTTCGGTCCGAGGAAGAGATCAAGGACTGCATTTCGGACATTCTTGGAACAGCCCCAAGAGGATGCGAAAGAGCCGAGACTGAACACGCCGGAATGCAATGGGAACTCCAGGGCACCAGAAGAAAAAGAGTGAAAGGATCAAGAAAATATAGACGCACAAACAACACGCCCGTAAACGGAAAATGAAGATGGACCTCATGAACCTTGTGAACCAACGGATTGAAACCCACGATTGAAATGTTCAGAAACAGTCACTCATTGGTACAGAGCGATATGATCGCTGTCAGGATGGCAGCACTCGGACGCAGAGCCCCCTCCTGAAGTAAGGGGGGAAACGAGCTTCCGAAGGAAAGGCCGGAGAACGCACGTATCGATACACCTTTGTTTCTTCTTTATTGTTATTGTTGAAATATATGATGTTGGGGGGGAGGAGGCGACGGGAGAAGGGGGCTCAATTGGATGTCACGATGGTAGGTATATACGAGCGGGACCGTGAGGCAACAGTCCCCACTGGTGGTCCGGTACTGGACTGAACATTTTCACCAAGTCCGAGTCGGACGCCGTCAAAGTGCTGAAAATGGCACACCTTCAGTTCATGGGTTCATTTGAACGCCATCAACGCAGGAAGGGGGAAAAAGGGAGGGAAGGGGGAAGAGAAACATGGGAAAAGTAGTAGCACCATCTGAACGAATTCGCAATATCAACAGCAGTGTGGGACTAGGAGATCGAACACTTGTCTGGCCGCTGGAAGTGAGCAATGCCCCAGTGACACCCAATGATGGCACCACCTGATGAACCCAAATTGATGGACTCGCTCAGAGTGGGGACCATCAATGTGAAAGGCTTGAACTCACCGACCAAGAGGTCATTGGTGCTCAGGGAATTTCGTAGATCCACCATTGACATACTCCTCCTGCAGGAGACCAAGTTTGCCAAAGGAGAGGAGCGAACCATCCTGGGGAAGCGGGGAGGCCTGGAGTATTGGGGTTCGGGCCCACTCAGGAAGGGAGGAGTCAGAATCCTACTCAGGAAGGGAATCAAATTCGAAGTGAAAAAGACATGGTCCGACGTGGGGGGCCGTACCCTCCTGATAACGGGCAGAATAGCAAAAGTAAAAGTAACTATTACCACAGTATACGCACCCAACACTGGACAGATCGCATTTCTTGAGAAAACTATCCCTAAAATAATGTTAGAAGCCACAGGGCATATCATCCTGGGAGGAGACTTCAACCAATGGGCTGACCCGGATAAAGACTGGAAACCGGGTAATCCTGAAACGAGAAACCAATGTAAGGGAGGGCGTACTGAGCTGGCTGAAATAATGGAACTGTATGACATGAAGGATGTGTGGAGAATTATGCACCCAGGCGAAAGCGGATACACCTTCTATTCAAACCTCCAACACACACTTATTCGTATTGACTACATATATCTCACAAGCGACCTCACAACCATTACACAACATTCAGACATCATTCCGATAACCTGGTCGGACCACGACATGGTTCTAGTAGATATCACATGGGCGGATCTACCTGTTATGGGAGGGAAGTGGCGGTGTAACGAGACCCTCTGGAAAGATTCGGTTTTCAAAACCGTCATGGAGACCGAAATTGATGAATATTTTAAAATGAACAATGATGTGGAAGTTTCCAAACAAATGGTCTGGGAGGCTGGGAAGGCCACATGGAGAGGTATCTTAATACGGGAGGGGTCCTCCAAGAAAAGGGAGCGGAAGATCATAGAACAAAGGCTACGGACTGAAATATGTCAATTAGAGGGAGAGATAAGGAAGGACCCTAAGGTAGACCCTGATAGGATGAAAACAGCCCAACAAAAAAGGGATGAACTACAATTGTTGGAACACGACCAAGTAGTACGCAAACTGCAGTTTCTAAAGCAGAAATATTATGAAAAAGGAGATAAGGCCGATGCTCTATTAGCCGCCAGACTTAGAGAACAAAGAGCAGAACGCAAGGTAAACTAAATAATTGAGGACTCCACCCCACCTGCCCATACCCCCTGCACCATCCCAGAATCCTTTGCCAATTTCTATAAGAAGCTATACACCTCTGAAATAACCCCTGGCCAGTTAGATATAAATTCTTATCTATCTCCAATCATTATGCCCACAATAACACATGCAGAAACCGAGCTCCTCGACTCCCCAATTATTAAACAGGAGATCCAAGATACAATTAAAAGGTTAACACTGGGCAAATATCCGGGGGAGGATGGTTACACTGCTGGTTTCTATAAAACCTTTACTAAGCAATTAACGCCTTTCCTAACGGAATAATTTAATGAAATAATAGAGACAGGCGTGGCACCGGACTCCTTCAAAAAAAGCACTGATAACAGTCATCCCCAATGATAGGAGAGACCCTAAACATTGTGGATCATACCGGCCTATTTCCCTCCTTAGCCTTGATGCCAAAATGTACGCTAGGGTACTAGCTGCCAGACCGGAAACACTTATGCCCCGCCTGGTCCATCCAGATCAGGTCGGGTTTATACTGGGGAGACAAGGAGCTGACTCCATGCGCAAAACATTACACCTCATCCACGTGGCCCATGACCTCCCCAACGACCCTGTCCTATTGTCAATAGCTGCAGAGAAGGCCTTTGACAGAGTGGAGTGGGAATTTCTGGGAGAAGTCTTGCATAAGGTTGGAATAGGCCCAAGAACTAGAAAGGGAATACAAGCTTTATACACCTCCCCCGAGGCATCAATATTTGGGATGCCCCCTCTCTGCAATCCTATTTGCACTATCGTTAGGACCCCTGGCACAAAAGATGAGAGCTGATCCTTTGATAGAGGGGATGCGGCTAGGGCCAAATGAATACAAAATAGCACTCTATGCAGACGACATTCTCCTCCATATGACTAACCCCTCAGAGTCTGTCCCTCATGCACTGAAGCTAATGGCGAATATGGCCAATTCTCCGGGTTCAAAGTAAATAGGTCCAAGTCCATCTTGTTCCCCCTCGAAGGAACCACAGAAGGGAATGACATCGAGTTTCTCTCGTTAGGCCTAAAGCTGGAACATACCACTCTGCAATATTTAGGCATACAGATCACCAAAACCCTGAATGACTTATTTGAAGCCAACTTTCCTCCACTCCTCCAGCGATTCGAAACCGATCTTAAAAAATGGAACAAACTCACAATCTACTGGCTCAGCTGAATTAATGCAGTCAAGGTGGTATGCCTTCCCTATTTCCTGTACCCCTTTCAAATGTTACCAGTTGAGGTACCAAAAAGATTCTTTATTGAAGCCAAAAAGATTATGACAAGATTCATATGGCAAGGGAAGAAAGCATGGATCCCATACAATACATTAACGCTTCCTAAGGACAAGGGAGGGGTCGGGCTCCCCGACCTGAGAACTTACTATAAAGCTGCCCACTTGCGCATCCTAATCCCACACTTCAGAGATCAGAAAAACCTCCAATGGGTCCAAATGGACAACCATTATCTGTCCCCTGCCACGGTATCGGAATGGCTACGGACTCTACACAAAAAGGTACAATGGAAAATCAAAGGCCACCCCATTCTGAGCACCATATGGAGTATATGGCGTATAGGCAAAGAAATGCGCAAAATCACCACCTGGCTGTCCCCGCTCAGTCATCTATGGTCACCCGGCATAAACAATCATATACACAACATCAGTAGGTTTCAAACATGGTATGAGGCGGGCTTGGAGACAGTGGGACAGCTGCAGAAGAAAGACTCATTCATCACTCTACCAGAACTGACTGAAGCATTAGCTATAGGCACCCTATCCACATTCCAGTACATCCAACTGAAAGGGGTCCTAACGAAGGCAGAGTGGAAAGACAAACTGAACAGAGACCTGACCCCATTTGAGAAAATCTTAGACTCTAAATCCGAGATGAAAGGCCTCATATCTGTAATGTATCAAGAATTAATAGCGGCAGGAGACGGATCCACGGAACCCCTGAGATCGAGATGGGAAAAAGAGATACACCCCGACCAATGGGAAACAATGTGTAGAGCGGCCTCCAAAACGTCTATATCCAGTCAATACAAACTTCATGCCATCAAACTCTTACACAGATGGCAATACGATCCCCTTAGACTTTCCAAAATGTCCCAAACAATGAGTCCAACATGTTGGAGGAAATGCAGAGAAATAGCCAGCTACTGGCATATGTGGTGGAGCTGCCCGCGCATTAAAGTATTCTGGAACGAGGTCCTGGTGTGGATCAAAGAAATAGAAGGCATTCAAAGAGATCCCGACCCCTACTTTATACTATTCAGCCTAGAAAGAGATGAAGATGATTGGACCAGAGTTTTTTTTTTTTAAGTTTTTTATTAAATTTTACAAGCAAACAAACAATAAACCAAACAAACAGTGCATATTCCAACAGTTTCAATACACTTTTTTAACTTCATAACCACTACTCCCACTACCCTACCCTCCTTGCGAGTCTATTGCATTGAACCTTCAGTTTACACACCCTGTGGTTCGGTCACCTCCTCCACAGGCTCAGTCGGGTCATCTAATTGCCTAAAAGGTCTGGCTATCAGTGATTTCCAGGCCATCAGGGACTCATTCTCCTCCTCCCCACATTGCTACACGCTTCTTGCCATGCCGTGGTTTCGGCTTCTGCCCATTTTTGCAAGTCTTTCCACCACAACTCTATCCTCGGCACATGGCATGACTTCCATCCCATGGCAATCCTCCTTTTTGCTAGCACATAAGCCAGGCCCCTTAGTTTGCTTACGTGTCTGAGTTTCCGTAGTCTCGGGAACCCCCCCCCCGAGCAGACAGGCCCACACCGTATCCACTACTATCTTGACCCCTCTTCCTTCTAGTTTCTCTTTTACACCCCTCCAGAACCTCTCTATGATCGGGCATGACCAGAACATATGCACCATGCCCGCGTTCTCTTCGTCACACTTGGGGCATGCTTGCCGACCTGCATTCTCGAACCTCGATATCCTCCAAGGCATCATGTAAGCCCTGTGTGTTACGTACAACTGTATCTGTTTCAGCCTCGCGTTTCTAGACACCTTCTTATGATACCCCTGTGCCCTTTCCCACACCCCATCTCCCATTTGGGCCCCAACCTCCGTTTCCCAGTCCATTTTCAGCTGCGTGACCTCCTTCCCCACTTTAGACATCAACATCTCATACAGTCTGGAAATCTCATGATCCCCCTCAGCTATATCATATATCACGTCTATGCTGGCATCCAATTCTTCCTCCAGCACAGTTTCAGGCCATGTTCTCTTAATCCTCTGTACCATTCTGTGGTACGTAATGTACTGGCCTTCATGCAACCCAGCTACTTCCCGCAGCCCCTCAAAAGTAACACTAGAGCCCTCCTGCCAGATGTCCCCCATCGTTGCCACCCCAGCCGGTTCCCAGTGGGTCCAGAGTATCAGACGCAGCTGAGCGTCCGCCCCTGTCAGTACTACCAATGGCATCTGCGGTGAGCATGGGGACGGGTCCCAATCATTTGGCATGCCCTGCGCCACACCTTCCACCCTAGTAGCATCATTTTAGGGCGACCCACCATTTCCCCTCTGGGTGCCCACATGACTTCTTTCAAATAAAAAGGTGCACAATCCCGCCCAAACAACCTGTGTTCGGAGGTCTCTTAATCAGATAGCCATTTGGCGACATACTGCAACTGGCTCGCCACATAGTACGCCTCGTAGTTGGGCAGCTTAATTCCCCCTTTGTCATGGAAGTTCTGAAGCTTCCATAACGCCACTCTGTTTCGCGTCCTGTGATTGGACCAGAGTTAAGGGTTTGACCCCCCACTTATTACTGGTGGCCAGGGCCCTATCGGTGATCAAATGGAAATCTGCAACGGTGCCTGGAAAGAACGAATGGATCACCTTAGCCACAAACATCGACCTAATGGAAACAATAACCGCCCAATGCGAAGCCCTATGGATGGACTTTAAAAAGAAATATTTCACAACAAATCCTGATTCCCAACCGGAGGAACCTGGCGGGTCCTGACGGAAAATTCCAAAGCCGACTGACAACAATGGAAGAGAACTCATAATAGGTGGCCACAGAGCGACCAGACAACGGAAATATGACTAATATGCTTCGGATGTTCCCACGTTTCTTTAACATTCAACAGATGTGTGCTAAACCAAGGAAGGGAGGGGGGTGGGAGTGGGTAAGATTTTATAGTTAAGGTAGATACACCCTGAAAATAAGCAATGAAACATATGTTGCGTATGTCTTTTGGTACAATGTGCTTCGTCTTTGTCATGCAACCAAATGTTAACAACGGTGTACCATATGATGTGTATTTTACCTTTCTGTTCCTTTGTTAAAACTAATAAAAGCATTTTTTTAAAAAAAAGGTATATAAGGCACGCACAGCGCCCATTGGCTTCTGTTGCATTTTTCTGAGTAAACTTACGCTTTGAGAAACTATGGCGCCATTCTTTTGTTCTATTCGCAATAATGCCTTCTTCCTCAACACCTACTACCCCGAAGAACGGGTATAAGAAGTGTTGAGACTGCAATTATAAGATGTTGGTAACTGACCCACATCAAGTTTGTCAGTGGTGTCTCGGGGTGGAGCACAAGACATCAGCCTGCTCCAAATGCCAGTCAATGACCGGAAAGGCTCTGAAGGAGTGAAATGGGAAATAGGCGGTAGCTAAAAACCCCAAAATATCTCCATCGACTACCCTGTCAAAGAAACCTTCTTGGGATGAGCTGAGAGGCGACTCTCCTCAAAGGAAGGTTAAAAGATCCAGGTTGAGGAGTGGCTCTGAACACTCATCATCATCGAGGAATTCAAAAAAAGAGGCATCACAGGTTGCCTTCTTCGACTTTGTCATCAGACACCTCCTCTGAGAGGGTATCTTGTCCCATGAAAAGCTCCACACCGACCGAATGGGAAGCATTTAGATCTGAAATGCTAAAAATATTTGAAAAGCAAAGACCCTCGGCAAGTCCTGCTCCTACGGCGCCTTCCAAAGATGAACGGTAAGGAAATGGCTCGAGCCAAATCATGCACGCCCTCGAGCCCGGGACGAAGGCCAGATCCTCATCGAGAGCCGTCGCGGCCTTGACGTGATGATAAATCATCGAAGGATCCTTCGAGCCGTAAGACTAAACATAAGTCGAGATCGAAGTCGTCAACACCATCGACGCCAGCTGAGCCTTCGACGCCGGATGCGCCCTCGACGCCGTTGGCACCATCAACGCCAGCTGCACCATCGACACCAGCTGTGCCATTCACGCCAGATGCACCTTCAATGCTAGCGGTGCCATCGATACCAGCCACGCCATCTAAACCTATGGTGCCATTGAAGCCAAAAAAGATTTTGACGACTCCTTGAGCGTTGAGTTTACAGTTTCTTAATCCTTCAATGCCTATCCCAGACAAAACTTATATTCCTTTACCAAGGAAAGATTATTTCAAATCTCTTACCTTAATTTATGAGGAAAATGAGCCATCAGACAATGATGCGCCATTTGGCCTTCAATTTGGTACACCAAATGTGCCTGAGGGTTTTATTTCGGAAGAGTCTAAATTGAAAGATCTTTATGACAATTTACAATCAGCCAGTGGGATAGACACCTCACCAGAGCTGGACTTTGGTAGACCTGAAGCTGGTGATCATGTAGATGCTTCATACAAACAACTAATGTCTAAAGTTGTAGACTACGTGGGGTGCAGTAGGACTACCCAGCCCTTTGAGCAGGATGATTTTACGGACATCCTTGATAAGGGTGCGCAAATGGATCCTATTTTACCATTTCATATTGCTCTCCAAAAAAGGGTGGCTGCAAATTGTGATACTCCAGAGACTAATCCGGCAATAAATACAAACCTGACAAAAGAATAGCCCATCTACTAGTGGCCCGGACTACTTATCAAAACACCCCACTCCAGAGAGTCTGGTGGTACAGGCAGCTAATGCAACTTCAAAGCAGGCGGCCTATCAAACTATCCCTTCAGATAGGGATGACAAGACAGTAGATGCGTGGGCAAGGAAATTATTTTCCGCAGGGAGCATGGCTCTTAAATCTGCCAACTCCACATGTGCCTTAGCAAAGTTCTTATTCACTCTATGGGACTGTGTTTCCATGGCAGCTGAGCACATTCCCAAGGGGGAGGAAAGAGTCGGGTTCTTGGCTATTGTTAGAGACGACAAGGAAGCCATGTGTGAGTCTCTTCAGTCCAGTCTGTATTCTGCTGACAGCATCAGCAGAGCCATGGCTACAAGCACTGTAACACGCAGATGTGCGTGGTTAAGGAAGTCAGGATTTGCGCAGTCCAGACTCCTCAACATGCCTTTTGACGGGTCTCACCTTTTTGGAAACAAGGCTGATGAAAGCCTTGAGAAGTTGTAGACCTCAAAGGCGGCAGCCAAATACTTGGGTGCCGTTATTAGGTACCCTCAGCTTTTTTGCCCCAGTGGACAGCCTTGGAGGGGTAGATCTTTTCACAGTTGGAAGAGTGAGATTAATGGCTGGTCAAACAGGCCAAATATGATTCCCTCGCGGTGGCTGAGGGAGAGGTTCGAAGCCCGCTCAAGCAGGGGCCTCCTTACCAACAACCACTGCATCAGCCGCCTCAAAACCTCTCTGAGGTCTTGAGTCACAAAATACCAGTGGGAGGCAGGCTGTCTCAGCATCTGAAAGAATGGCGAGACATTACTTCGGATACTTGGGCCAAGGTTAATGCCTTCCCTTCAGTCAGAGACCTCAAAACCATCCACCGGGGAGCCACTCTTTGAGGGTTCCAAATTCGCTCCTGGTAAGGACATTTTGATCTGCTAGAGAAATATGCTATAGAGCCAGTGCCTGTAGCGGAAAGGAACAAGGGATGGTACTGTCTTTATTTCCTAATACCCCAGACGGACGGAGGACTGAGACCCATCTTGCATTTGAGATACTTGAACAAGTTCCTTAGGAAGGACATCTCAACATCACCTGCTACTCTCTTGACACACTGGGCTTCTCCCTCAATTACAAGAAGTCCCATATTACACCTTCTCAAAAGCTCCAGTTCATCGGGGCTGTATTGGATACATCCTTAGGAAACAGCTTGCTACCCGAGGTGAGGGCTCAAGACATTCTGCAGATGGTCTCCAAGTTTCAGAGTGCCCAGCATCTTCTGGCTTTTTACTTTTTGAGGATGCTCGGCCTCATGGCATCCTGCATTTTCCTGGTACCAGAGGGTCTCCTGAGAATGAGATCCCTTCAATGGGATCTCAGGACACAATGGTCTCAATTCTCGGAAACATGTCAGACCTACTTCAGGTTCCAAGCAGGGTCGCACAGGATCTCCTGAGGTGGACCTACAAGGACAATATTATGAAGGGAGAACCTTTTTGGCAAACATGGCCAGGGATAACAGTAGTGACGGACGCCTCACTCACGGAGTGGAAGCTCATGCCAACGATCTGAAAATCAGCAGTCCTTGGTCTCCATCAGAGTCCAAACTACACATCAATCTTTTAGAACTGAGGGCAATCAGACTTGCGCTGAAGGCTTTTCCGCCTCTTTACTATGAATGAATGTCCTGAAATGATGGAAAACACAGTGACCATGTACTACCTCAACAAGAGAGGAGGTGTACGACCACTGTGCAGAGAGGCAATGTAGCTCTGGTACTGGGCAATTCAAGAGGGAATCTCTCTATCAGCAGTTCACCTAGCCAGAGAGGAAAACACAATGGAGGTGGCTCTGAGCAGGCAGAGCACAGTCTCCCACGAGTGGGAAGTAACTCAGGAAGTCCTTCAAGAGATCTTCACCATTTGGGCAAACCCTCAAGTGGATCTGTTCGTGACCACTGTCAACCAGAAGTGCAAACTGAATTTCTCCACGGAATTTCCTCCAAGAGGAGCTCTAGGAGAGGCGTTCGTAGTGGACTGGGAGTTTCCACTCCTGTATGCGTTCCCTCCAATCCCCATCATTCCTCATGTGATCAGGAGGTTGAGAAATCTTTGGAAACACATGATCCTAATTGCACCGGATGAGACCAGGAGGACCTGGTACCCGGACCTTCTGGACATGTCCATCTGCCCTCCAATACGTCTTCCACTAAAAGAGGACCTTCTCTCGCGAGAGGAGGGTCAGGTTCTTCATCTAGAGGTCAAGACACTCAGCTTTCATGCATGGTTTCTGAAAGGCTGAGATACAAGGATTAGGTCCTCCCAGATGATGTAATGGAGATTTTGCAAGAAGGCCAGCAACAAAGCCCTTGTACCGTTGCCATTGCAACACATTCTGCAACTGGTGCAAAGACAAGAATATAGACCTTTTTCTATGCAAAACAACAGAAGTGTTATCTTTTCTACTATCCTTAGCCAATCTGGGACTCCAGGTTGGAACAATTAAAGGCTATTTGGCGGTGCTATCTGTTAGGTAAGAATTGGTTTAGTAACACTGTGTAAGACTAAACATCCCTTATCTGCTTGGTATTAGGTAAACCACCCTTTGGTATAGGTGTGCACTACACAAGTTGGTAGTGTGACAAAGCAGCCAGGCTCATCTCAAGCGGGGTAAATGTGAGCTGTAGCAAAGAAATTCGCAAATACAAGTATCCAAGTAACACTTTCACTCAAGGTTTCAGTTATAGTTATTTATTTATTTAACATCAATTTTTAAATAAGTGTTCTTTAAAAAAGGCAAAATATGTAACACTGTAAATACACTTCAATTTACTTTTCAGAATCAAGCAGGTTAATGGATACTCTTTGGATATGCTTATTACACACTTCCTACACCCGGAGGTGACTTCATTCACAAGGACAGTAATGGCATTTATATATCACTAGTTATACTTTGCAGATTCTGAGGTTGCAGAAAGGAAAGGTTAAAGGAAGGAAAAAGGTTAAACAGGTTCTCAGGGCATTTGAGTATACTTACGTCTTCCAATGAAATCTAGAGAAGCCTTTCCCAGCAATAACAGTCTAAAACTAGTTACCACCTCTGAGGGATAGAACTATCAATATCAATGGACTAGAAGAGTCTGCAGGGAGCCAGGACAACCAAAGTCAACTGGAGCACAGTTTATGGACCTGAGGCACTTCTTAGATAATAAAGGTCTTGCACAAAGTTAGAGAGTTTTGAAGAAATCACTTGTAGGGCCACAAGCTGTTAAAAGCAGAGCTCTTAAAAATGTGAAAAGCAGAGTTGAATGAACTCTAAAGGGAAGCCACTGCAAGTCTCAACTGAGAAAAGCACAGCTCAAAAGACACTGAGGTAAGTACCCCAAGTCTAAAAAGTACCTCTGGTTTGAAGAAGAGTGGTCTAGCTTGACTCTGTCCTGTTGCAGCGGTGCAGACACTGGGTTCCTGAGCCTCATTTGTAGGGACAAGAGGCAGGATGTCTGGAGGGTTCCTGTGGCAGCAATTTGGAGGTTGTCAGCAGCTAAGGGCTCTTTTCAGATGAGCGGCACTTCGCGGTTTCAGTGCTCGTAAAAAGCACCACCAGGGATCTCGGATACCGGTTGGGCTTCCTTCACTCATTGGGTCCTGCACTCTGGTGAGGGGACTCAAGCTCTGGTCGTCCTGCTTCTGGAGGGTCCTGAGGAGACTCCTGGAGCTTCTGGCCGGATTTCAGATGTTGCACTCGACTATGGATTTCTAGACCCCTGACACTCGCCTCTTGCAGCAGTGAAGAAGTACAGCCAATCATGGAAGATGGTCCAGTGGAGTTCGTCTCAGGAGTAGTTGGTCCCACTAACCCAAGGGAAGAAGTCGTCCCTTCCGGGGCTTCTCTTGTCAATAAGAAAAAGGAGTTTCAGCACAGCAGCAGGGCTTCACCTGGCAATTCAAATGTCCAGGGGGATGCAGCAAGCTTCGTTCATGGTTTCTTCATCGGGTCTTTCTCCCAGTGGTCGACTCTGTCTCTAGTCCCAAAACCCTTGTCTGTTAATCAGGTTTCTCCCATTCATGCACAGCCTAGCAGGAAAGCCAGCCAGCCAGCCAATCAGGACTGGTTGCATTCAGGCATTCCTAGGGACAAAGGACAGAGGAGTTTCGGGAACATCCCTCACATCCTGTCTTTCCAAACACACTGGAGCCAGACGCATGATTCAGGGCTGAAGCCCGCCAAAGGCAAACCGAACAAAGGGCTTAAAGTAGTGAGCGTAACATAAAAAATGTTACATGACAATGTAGGATAAGGGGCTACTAGGTAACCCCCCAGCACTCCACATAATATGGTGTACTGGACATACAAAGAGAAAAGGTAAGTAAAGTCAATTTCATTTTACTATTCTTGTGAGCAGCAGTTCTCACAAGAAAATGTGTTTAAACCTTATGAGAAATCTAAAGGATTTCTCAGTCACACTGCACTGAAGGTGCTGTGTGTCACCACACAAAGGGTAGATGCCTATGGAGTTTGTCAGACTCCAAAACCAGAGGAAACATATAATACAAATCAGGTCAAAACACATGAGAGAGTGAGAAAAAGGGCTCACTTTCACAAGGGTTAAAATTAAAAAGTCCTAAAGTCCAGCAAACGTGCTTGGGGGTTTCTAAGGTGGGAGGAATTAAGCACTGAAATGAAAATTCTCCCTAACACTATCCATCTTTAAGCGCTCGTCAGAAGAATGTTCGTATTTCAAGATCCCGCCGGTGACACAACTTCTAAAGGAATTCACCAATGTGTTCCCCCTAGCTCCTTTCCAGGTTCCAGTTTGGGACCTTAATCTGGTACTAACATGTCTTATGTGTGCACCCTTTGAACCTCTACATTCATGTCTGTTAAGGTTGCTAACATTTAAAATGATTCTCTTGGTGGAATTAACTTCAGCCCGTAGGGTGAGTGAATTGCAGGCACTATCACCCAAACCACCATTTACTATCTTCCACAAGGATAGGTTGTTCTGAGGGCTAAGCCTTCAGTTTTAGCTAAAATCATTTCAGATGTTCATGTAGGACAGAAAATTGTATTTGCCACTATCTTCCACCTCATCCTGGCAAAGAGGAGGAGAGATTACATAGATTGGATCCACACAGAGCTCTGGGCTTTTACATATATAGGCTATCCAAACTGTATTGATGATCAGCTTTTTATAGGCTATACAGGTCACAAACTGGGTCGGGATGTGACAAAACAGACCCTATTCAGATGGATCATTCTGGCAATTTTGGAATGCTACAGGCTAGCAGGCAAGGATCCTCCAGAAGGTTTAAGGGCCCATTCCACCAGGGGCATGGCTACCTCTACAGCTCTGCAAAGAGGTGTACTAATGAAAAACATTTGTGAGGCAGCTACGTGGTCTACTATACACACGTTCACGAAGCATTACTGCCTTGAGTCTTCCCTCGGTCAGGGTGGAAGCTTTGGAAAAGCTGTCCTCCATTCTGTTCATAGAAACCATTGATAACTAAATTCTTACTCCCTCCACCAAATCAAACACCCCTTTGGGAGTCTATCAGAGATGAGGAATACGTGGGAGGACACAATCCATTCGAAGAACAAGTTACTTACCCCTGTTAAAGTTCTTTCGACTGGATGTTCCACCCAAGTATTCCTCATCGCCCTCCCAGCCTACCCCTCAGTAGAATTTCCCATGCTATTACCCTTTTCGCTCCTTTAAAGCTTAGTATGGTCAAACCTGTGATTATGCAGGTAGTTTCTACTGTACCAAAAACAGAACTGAAGGCAATGGGCACTGTTCGTGCCATATACATCTTTGATGATATCATCCTCGAGATGGAGGCCCTCGAGGGACATCGAGTCGACTGCATCGGTGCACAGCGCTCTCTGCCAGACCTTTTTCTGAAGCAGCTGAAGCTGGATATCGAATATTAAAGATGAGGAATACATGGGAGGAACAAGCAGTCGAAAGATCATTACATGGGTAAGTAACTTGTTCATCTCACCTATTCCCATAGACTGACAAAAATTATGTCCATTGTCATGTCTAGACTTGACTATGCAAACTCTCTATACCTGGATGCACCTGCCTACCAACTAAGCAAACTCTGAGTCCAGAACTCCAGAGCAAGGCTTCTCCTTGCCCTTGGCTGAGCGGATCACATTACATCTGCACGCCTCACACTGCACTGGCTCCCGATTGGACGAAGGGCCACTTTCAAAATCTTGTGCATCACTCACCGAGCCATGCTCAAAACCGGCTGCTAATACATACAAGAGAAGATTAAGCCCAGCCATCCAACCCGAAACCTGAGGTCAAGCACTGCCCTCCTCTTAGTGGTCTCCCCCTCCAAATTAGCCAGGATCGGTGGGTTCACCTTCTCAACCCTGGTGCCACCAATCTGGAACTCTCTGGCCCCATCATTCAAATCACGTAAGACTACATGGCATCCGAAAAGCACTCAAGACCTGTCTCTTCCCTTAAATCGTGCTAAAGGACCCACCTGGCTTTTGGCCCTCTACGAAACCATGCCTCTCAGCCAACTATCCATGGTTAGGGGAAGGCCAAGAACCCACTACAACTGACAGGTAAGAATGCCGGGACACAAAACCCTGGGCGTAGTAGCACTTAATCTCGATTGGCCCTGCACCACACTTAGAGGTTTGGAAATGTACTGCACTCTGTAGATCGGTGATGTTCTAGCGCGTTCAGCTCCTGTAAGGGACGGCATTGCACTGTCCCTAGAAACCTCTAGCCATGCACTGCACCTAGAATACTCAGCCATCCACAGCACCTGAAAACTTCAGTCAGGGACAGCACTAAAGAGGACGGCATCGTTAAAACGCCTGAGTCCCTAGGTTCTTGGATGATCCAGCCACGTATTGTAGAAAGTACTCGGAATTTGCATTGACATGGACGTCTCTGCCCATCCATAAACCGATAATCCATGAGCAATACACAGGGATGGTAGACAGAAGATCTATAGAACATTGGTCCTGTACTGCACTAATATGACCTTAGCATTGTTAATACACACAGCAGCCCTAGCCATGCCCAGGCCTAGATTATTCAACATTCCCCTACACCTGGAGGTGACTAGCCTCATACAGCAGGTGGGAGGTGGCCTAACTCAGCAATGCTTGAAGTACTAGTCCTGGGAAGGTACAGCCATGTAATGCAGACAGAGCTGAGTTCATACTAGACTTAGAGGTTCCCGATGCACCAGACACCTATAAAGCGGAGCATAGTTAATTTGGTTTGGCACAGGAAGGCAATCAAGGAGAGGGAGTCTTATTCAACCCCACAGATAATCACACATACCTCCCACTACCCCGACTCTCAGCTCAGCACCTACAACACTAGAATGCAGCTATCCCCCGCGATCAATTCGGCCTAGCTGCACACATAATTATATACTACCTTGCACACCTCAACAACCTTTAGAATGCAGCTATCCCCCATGATAAATTTGGCCTAGCTGCACCCATAATCTCATATATTAGCACCACCACCCTAGAATACGGCTACCCCAAGACAATTCAGCCTAGCTGCACACATACTACCTGTCTCACACACCCTGCACACTACTTCAAGCATTAGAATGCAGTTATCCACCATGAAGAAAATGTGGTCTAACTGCACACATGCAGAGTGCACACACGCACTATTTAATCCTCTGACTATCTCCACTGACCTGGACTCCAGTCCCCGAGAGTGTTAAACCTACAGTGAGTTGAAACCAAACCAGTGGTGAAAGGCGCTATATAAATGCCCATTAACAAAAAATAGCATAACATAGGACACATACAATCAAATTACAAACCTAGAGAAAGACACACACAAAGGGGACAATTGTATAAACATATAGATGATCACTGTGGCCTGTTTCCCAAAGACCGAGAGATAGCAGAAGTCGTGAGAAGCTTTGGCTATATTTATTGAGCACTTCCTGGGGATTTACAAAGCTCAAATGTAAAGTGGTTTGTCAGCAATAATTTCTTCTGTCTCCTGTAGGTGACTCTTCAAAGGACAAGGATTGCATAGGGATGGTGACTACCCTATCCTATCACTTCTGCAGGCCATAAGAAGAAGTTAGTCTTTCAATGAAGGATGCCTTGACCGATATCCAGACAACTAACTGTTAACTAAAAAGTGATTGAATGAAAGTAATTGATTACTTCTTGCACCTTAAGGTGCTATTTCAAAAGAAAGGGATATACTTGCCATGTCACCTCAGGAAATTATTTCAATTATTTAAGTATTTTATTTCCATATGTAATCTTCTTTTTACGATCTAATAGAGTCCATACTCTCAGATCAACCACTTTTAATAACGTGCCTAATATGCTAAACCCAAACATTATTTTCATTGAAAATAATCTGAGCTATAGATGATGCACGATTTCTTTAGTGCAATGAAGCCCAGATCTGTTTTTCATTCTTCTGGTCAATTGTGCTTTATATCTATTGCCATTGACTGTGGATTCTCTTTACTTTGTAGGATTTAATCCAATGTTTAAATGATGTTTTACATGTTCTTCTTCACTCTTATTTGACATATTAATTATTGGTCAAATCTCTCTTACCGTCTATCTGGTGTCTTGTTTTTTTTCCTATGTATTTCAGAGATATTCTGTGATGTTGCGATTTCACTCCCAACGGTAGCATGATTTCCTGGTGTAACCACCTAATCTTCCAGGAGGCCCTGCAGCCACAGTGTATCTGGAATTGAACTAGGATCATGCATATAGCCATCTTGCTTGAGATTTCTGAGAAATGTGAGTATCAGCTTTTTATTACTATCTGACCCTACTAGGTGGATATTCTTACTGGACACTACCATTTCCCCAATTGTATCTGCATCGGGTTGCTGTAACTTGTAACCTGTGATACAGAGTATCAATGGTCTATGGTCACTGTTCACCGTGCAAGTGCTATTATGTTATCTTATACTTTGCAAAAAATCTGTAGAAGCAAAAATGTAGTAAGTGGTTGCTTTTTTGGTCTGATTAGATCATATGTAGCTTCCCGGAATATTACCCCCAATACTGCCATTTAACATTAATAAATCCCATAGACATCCAAATTCATAGAATCAT
Organism: Ambystoma mexicanum; assembly: GCF_040938575.1. Classification (NCBI taxonomy): domain Eukaryota; kingdom Metazoa; phylum Chordata; class Amphibia; order Caudata; family Ambystomatidae; genus Ambystoma; species Ambystoma mexicanum. The sequence continues at coordinate 529,696,111 of NC_090938.1, read as the reverse complement.
TTCCCAGAGTTGTTTTAAACCATTAATCCATCAGTTATTCAAATGTTTGTTAAAAGTGACCAATCCCCAAGCGTATAGTGTTCGGTTGGGCGTTTTGCTATGAAGCCCCAAGTGATGTTTTGTATCTCTGTCACAAAAGGAGGATCAGAAATACTAATTATCAGCGCCCATTCTTCATTACAAAAGGTTTCTCATTCCCATGTGTACTTTTAGCGCAGAAGGATGACTCTTAGGCAATTTATACTAAGTTACCTTGTATGTGGTCTTCACACTAATTTTCAAACTTCCACCCAGACGTTCCATCGCACCCATTCTAGCACAGTTTACAGATGTAACATGCCATCTGTATATGTGCCGTCACATCCAACCACCTGAAGACAGACTATTTTGTGTTTTAGAATATATTCTAATGCGCCATTCTTACCATGAGCTTCATGTGTCCTCTTGTGTTCCAGGGTATCAGAGTTAAATTGTCATAAATTGTGCTAGGGCTGAGAAATCAAATTTGACTGTACGGTGGCTGCCAGCCATCCACAATCCTCTACCTCCTGTGGATTATTGTGTGATGCTATCTCCTCATGTGTACGCATTTTATTGTTTTACCCTGTTCTACTTTACACTCTATATCTAAAAGCTTAATCTCTTAGCATCCACCCATCAGAGCCAAGCAATCCATGTTCCATGTAACACTGTAGCAGAGCCCATAAGTCACAACCTCTAAAGGGGGCACCAAAGAATGGATGGCCACTGGTCAAGGTCACTCCCAAACTCAGTGTCCGCCTGTTTTCTGCCAGGCCCTGCTACAGTGTTACATGGAATACAGCTATTGAGAATATCCGGGGTCATTCTACTGTGGAAAACTCCCATATTGGGGTTCATGACACCAGGACAGCAGCCTACTTAGCACTGTTTCCAGACCTTGAATCAGATCATTGCTATTAATTGGAAGTTTAGTGGGTGGAACACTGACATTCCCTACTAAAGGAAGCCAGTTCCAGCAACATTTATTAGTTGCAACAAGCGATGGGATAATCCAAGTCCAAGCTTATCAAGAATCTATAGGAAGACCAGGCGCCCAGGAAGTTCATTTCCATATGTTGCCCTTCAGACAAAACACACAGAAGAAGTTATCTACACCCCTGATGAATGTCCATCTATGTATGTTGTTGTTAGGACTATATGTTTCAATAGAAATCTCCACAAAGTTACACATTTGAAGTGATTGTAGACCACCTGTCAATGAGATACTATGATCTTCTCCATTATGTACGTTTTGTGTATACATTTGTGTATTTCTGTGTTGTGAGTCTTTTTATATTGTGTTTTATAATTGTCTTTTACATTAATTTTATGTGTGATATGTATAACAAAATTCAAAAATATATATTTTTAAATATGTGCACTGAGTGTAGATTTATAGTTGTGAATATAGGCTGAAGCACTTCAGTATCCTTCCTTTTGTATATACCATATTGAGTACCCACTAACTAGAAGGGTTGCGAATCCCCCACGTGGGAGTAGCCATTTTGAGACCAGTTGCGTAATAGGATGCCAGTTTCCCTTTATCCAGCATTTCCCCTGCAATGGATGACCTGTTACCAATGTTACTTATTTCAGCTATTATTAATGACAACTCATTACCAATGTTATTTATTTACAATGTAGTTAAGGGTGATCCATTTGCAATAGTATTTGCCTGCATATATAGTTGCTCCTATATCGGACCCCCTTTATCTGAGGGGCATTCCTTTCCCCCTTTATTTTTGCTGCACGGGGTATAGGATTTGCAGTTGCTACGTTGCATTATCCCAAATGTTGTAGAAGAGAGGGGTAATTGTGCCAACAAGGTCTTCTGCGTGTAACGATTATATCCCTTTTGATACTAAAATTTGGTCTAGTTGAATCAGGTCACAGTGTGCTGTAAATGCAAGAGTTCTGCAGCCTAGATGCCATGAAGATCAATGGTGTATTAAAAGAAGCCACTTCAAAGCTGTCACGTGCAGCAGAGACTGAGATTTTTTTTTTTAAACTCCTTAGTCAGTCAGACTCCAGGCTAGTGATATGACTTTTCCCAAATAATGTGTTTTTTTGTTGCCATAGCAGATAATGAAAATCCTCTCTTTTCGGCTGCAAAGACCTTCACGCAAAGGATCTTGGTTGTTAATCCACTGTTTGATGCTCTTAAACCTCTCACCATATGCACTACTCCCTCGCTGGCTTGAATCGTATGGTGCCCGTCACCTCCTGCCTATTCCACAGACTCCCTGAGGACTCTGCTTTACTCCACTTCATGGAGCAAGTATTTTTTAAATTCTGATGCCTGTTGGCAAGGAGTATCAGGCATAGCGTCACTGATCAGGTGTTATCTCAGGCTCTATACGCTGCAGAGCCCGCAGACTTCACCGTACTCCACTTCGTGAAGGGATTTGATTTTAAATTCTGATGCCGGATGGCATTGAGCGTCAGGCCGCGATCCGATTTGTTCTCATGCGCAATACGTCACATTAGTACGACTCACGGTAGACCGCTCTTAGCCTGGCTTCCTTAGTAGAATGCCAGTGAGGTACATTTCCCCCTCCTGAGCAGGCTTTATCCCATGGACAGGCAGAACTGCGATCCTGGTGCCCCGCGGATGCTCTGACAAGACTTTCTAAAGGTCACCAGGAATTGTGAATTACTTAAGAAATTCCCCTAATTGGAGATGTATCTGAGTAGAAGTCACCAGGACAGGAACCCCAAGGAACCAACTTTATAGGTGGAAACAAGATGTACATGGGGGTTCCAGACCAGAAAATACACGAATATTGCAAAAATACATATTATGCATAGGAAAGCAAGAAAATGCTGAAATTGTTCCTGAAGATGCTGACTAGAACCAAAATGCATTGAACTTTGATTCTATGGGCCTTTTTTTCTGTGAAATAAATATTTTTCAAATACATGATACATATATGAACATTTTTTGAACAACAAAAACGACCCTCTCCTTTTTCGGAACGAAAAGAAAGAGAAATACATGAATATACATAAGAAATAAATATACATTTTGAGTGAAAAATCACAGGGGTCGTTCCAGTCGTTTGGGTGACCATACCCAAACAAAATATTCCCTAAGCAGTAGAATGCAGCGCCATAGAGGACTTTGATCTCAGTCTCGGAGGACAGCTCAGCGGGTACTTGCTCGCGACATGGAGCAGCACAGGTTTGATCCCCGGGTCGCACTTAGAAACCTCAGGGTATTAAGCACGTTATAAATAACCTACGATATCAATCTTTCACGGGTTCTAAGACCAAGCCCTTGGAGGGGATTCAGCTCCCATTATGCGCTATCTGAAATACATATTCTGTTACTTGATGTTGTATACCTTTCATTCCATACAGCATGGCATCACCATTAGTTATTAGTTGGTAAATAGTAGTTCAATATAAAGATTATGTAAGCAAGACACTCTGTTCAAAAAGGGTTCGACGACAAATATTTAAAGAACGTTCGAAGCTCTGAAATGTGTGCTCATATCACACAGACCCATAGCAAGCCTGAAGACATGTGTCTCTTCAATGCAGCATCACTCAGGCTATCCTGGGACGTTCCGACTAGCCCAGCCCCTCCTACCTGCATCCTGCATACCTGAGTTGATCTCACTGTCGAGCCTAAAGTGCAGGAAGCCCTTTCAGCAGAGCTCAGCATTGTTCTGTTTGGTCCCTCAAGGAGAATACGGAAGGGGTCTCTCAAGGAAATCAGTAGGTGAGCTGGTGCCTCAGGGCACTGTGTCCAGGCACAATAGCAACCGGATAGTGGCACCAAGCAAGGGTGCACCTACTTCATCATGTCAGCAATGTACCAAGAAAAGTTTAAGCACTAAAACTGACTATATACCAGACTTTCAATGATGGCCTTGTGGGAAGAGCACTGCGTGCACCCTAAGCTCCACAAGATCTGACTAGGGCACAACACTGAACTAAACCGGTGAAGGCACACCCTTTGAGACCTGCTTCTGCTCAGAGCTTTTCAACTCCACATAAGACTCTTCACTTTACCCTCCAGCACACCCACCCAAGGATGCTCAGCCATGACCTGGAGACACCCACGGCTTGTGCTTCCTAATGAACCAAGAGGTCCATGATCTCTGCCAAGTAGAGAACCCGCAGGGAGAGACCATTATACGCATCTGGCAGCTGCGTATCCTGCTCAGGGCCTTTGGCAGTGCCTTCTCACCCTCAGGGAGATGTACCACTTTTGCCGGCCACCTTCACTGCAGGCTTCCATTCAGTCTGCTGAGGGCTATGGAGCCCATCTTGGAGAAAACCAGAAAACAGGTCCAAATGGAATAGCATGGGTTCAGGATTTCTCAAGTCTCCGCGTATCTTTGGTCAGAGGATCCGACCGCAACCTTCAGACTTACCAAGCAGCCATACCTCCGTGCATTTCGTGTGATTCCCGGACCTAATTAAAAGGCTCAAAAGTGCATTTGGAATATACTGCATATTCTTCTAGCCTTCCCCAGTTTTCCATGGGGTTCTACTGAAATCCTTTGTATCAGGAGAACCCCTCACTACTATCTCAAATGTTAGATCCAACGTGATGCTCCCCTACGGCCCTCAGCCTAAGTCTCAATCAAGTTGCGCCATTGATGTTCGGCTTCTGTCTGCAAGCAAGAGGCATTCATTTGCTTTTCACTTGCAAACTATTGCTTTGCACAGCAAGAGCTGCAGGGCCATACCCAACAGTGGCAACCCCTAAACATGCTCTTTATGACCAATCTTACAATAAAACCCATGCAGTCTCAAAACATGATTCAATCTCAAACTTGTCGTGCCTATTCCATTATTTCATGTTTCGCGCGAGATGTGCATTGCGCAGTTGTTAGCAGGGGTGGACTGGGAACCCGAAGAGGCCTTAGATCAAACTTTTCCAACAAGCGAAACCCTTTTCCTATGAGAAAATGTGGAAATACTACACAAAAGAGGCCCAGGGTGCAGAGGCCTACTGGGCAAGTCCACCCCTGGGTGTTATTGTGGGTGCCAGTGTATGTTAAGCTTGTGTATCCAACGGGAAGAAAGCAATGGGCACTAGTAGGTAGGGGGATTTGCAGTCCTGCAATCTTGGGCATACAGTCGGCTGGGACCCCTTATGTTGCATGTGGAGGAACCCGATGGGCACAGATAGGCAGAGGCACTCACTCTACGGCAGTTTTGGGATCTTGGGAAAGAAAGCCTGGGTATGTTACATATATAAATTGCTAAATAAACATCTTGTTAATGTGCCAATTTATGATACTCTCTGTAAAAGGGGGTTCGATGTAGGTAAGTTTCAACCCCAAAACAAGGGATATACCATCTCTTCCATAGGTCATACTTAGGCTAAAGGTTCCCGAATATCGCTCCTTTGGTCACCTGCTTGAACCGTTACAAGTGTTTCCCTTCTCCCCAAACCACTGCTGTCCGTGGTGGCGTTTTGTACTGAGTGACCGCAGGGGGGTGGTGTGCAGCCAGCAGTATTATTGGGGACCATTGTGTTTGCCTACTTCGGGGGTGCTCCTGTTAAGAGGATTACAGCACGAGCCCCATAGAAACGTGTGACATATCAGGGGATGACTGGCCCACAGGGAACTCTGGAGATTTCCCGGTAGGCCTCTGCACCCTGGGCCTCTTTCGTGTGGTATTTCCACATTTTCCCATAGGAAGAGGGTTGGGTTTGCTGACAGTGCGCAATATGGGGTCACGTTTAAAATGATTTCCCGGGCCTCTTTGGGCGCCCAGTCCACCTCCATGTAATGAAATTCCCATTTCTAAGGCCGCCGCTCCCTCGTAATGACAGAAGAAATAACGGACCTGCCCCTTTAGCTCGAGCAGTCCCTGCCCACCTACAGGAAGAGCCGAAGACGGAGCCTTCTAGATCACAATAACGATCCATAAGGGCCACGGGATGAGACGCCATCTCTTCTGCAACAACGGCGTCGCTTGCCGCAAATGTACCCTGATGTGGAGAATAATGCCAATTAAAGCCCCTTCTCTTGAAAGACATCTGGCATTCGGGAATATCGATCTGTCGGCAGATTAATTAGCGGCCGTAGTAATTCGGACCACATACGTTCTAGCATTTACCGCAACCAAGCGGCAAACGTTTGCAAAGGGCGATTGCGGAGGGTGGCAGGCTGTCCCGGCTGGAAAGGCTGAATAGACAGGGGCACAAAAAGACATTCACACAATCGCGACATTAGACAAGGAAGCCGAGTGAATATATATTTCCGAATGCCGTGACTTTTAAGAGCAAAGGCTTGTCTCGCTCCCAACGCGGGCTTGGCTGCGCGCCTTGGAGCTCTTTCAATAGCGCGGCAAAGAGATGTCCCTCCCAGATAGCAAACCGCGAGCCGCCGCGCAGATAAGGGACGTTATTTACGCGGCAGAAGACGGGGGAAGAAAGGCGCGGCTGCAACTGGACTACCAGCCCCCAGGAACGCAATCCCGCGGGCGAGGCCCCGGCAGACGTCCACGAGGCGCCGCGCAGCATGCCAGAAGTCATTCTCCTCGGGACGATATCTTTACCCAATACCCCACCCCCAAAGCACTTACTGCATGAGCTGCAAAGAACCAAGTATGCGAAACAGCTTCGGGCAATGCACCGGATGGATACTTCCATACACAACAACACAAGTAGACATCACAAGAACGCAAGTAGACATCAAGAGGCGATGCCGAAAAGGTTTATTAAGAAATATAAAATACAAAGGCAAAGGACACATCACAGCACGATCACAACATACTAAAAATAAATCATTATCAAGACAAAGGGAGAGAACATGAAACAGCAGAAATAATACAACAGTGTCATTCGTGTAGATGTATGTAATAACTAAAACAATGTGTGCACATGGGCCTCTAGACAGGGGAGATGTGTGGTTCCCATATCAGCCAGGTGCCAGGGCCAGCCTTCATTCTGCATGAATGGAATCACTGCGCTAGGCATGGTGACTCATCATGGCATCCATGCCATGGCGTTTGAATGGTATCATATTGAAGTACCTACAGGATACTATCTGGAATGGGGGTAAAAGCCAGGTCTTTTTTGGCATCCTTTGACCTAGTTGACAGAGGCTTACTGTGGCATAAGCTTTCCCAATGGGGGATTGCAGTGGGCAGAGGCGTTGCTAGGGAGTGGCTAAGGGGGCTATAGCCTGAATAGAAGCTATGGGGTTACAACCAAAAGGCTAGCTAGCCCCGAGTCCCAACAATTCTGACTTTAGCGTAGCCCCAGATCTTTTCCAGACCTAGCAACATCCCTGGACGTGGGGTTGTTGCGATTGATTTGTGGCCTGTATGATCAATCCAGAATCAGGATGCGGCTGGATAGGGAAGGTACGCTTTCTCTAGAGATCCCAACCAATAGGAGGCTGAGGCAGGGATGCATTCTTGCCAGCTTCCCCTTTAATTTTTACCTATCAGACATGAATGATAGTCTAATACCACTGGCATTTACACTCCCAAGCTCTCTCATATAAGGTTCATCTGCTTTGCTTATGCTGATGACCTTTTGGTGTTCGATCAGAACCGTATAGGTCTTCCGCAGCTGATCCGGGCATTCAAAATATATGCTGACGAGAACTCGTTGGTTATTAATCGTTCCAAAATGAAAATTCTTCAAATCCAGAAATTCTGATATACTTGGGGTTCCCCGTACTTGCTTATCCAAATAAACAATCCATAAGGAATATCTTTGAGTAAATTGAGTGTTTTATCCACCCAGAAGTGTAAAATCAAGTCCAAATACTACAAGTTTTCCATTACCCCGCTTATAAAATACTACGAGGGAAAAGTAATTCAGAAATTGACGTGTGGTTTGGAAGCCCTGCCAATATGGGGTATTGATTTTTTGGACCAGGTGGAAGGATCAATTTGGTGTAAGGTCCTATGTATAACCAATGCTGTTCTTACTGCCGCTATTCAGTTTGAATTGGGGTTGATTTCCATAGGGGCTGGAGCCAAGTGGAGGCTTATCCAGCTTTACTGTAAGTTTTTGACTCCAATGGGGAATTCTTTGTATGTTGGTTACTTCAGGTCAGAATTTTGCAGTGAACACCTTTGTCCATTGCTGTCAGGAAATTTCGTTGGCCTCAGATACTGAAATTGAGGACCTTAGAAGTGACCCAAGTAGTGTTAAGAAATGATTGCACAGGAGCGATTGGTGTCGCACAACTGACAAGTTTCATAGTTACAAGTCCCTCCACCACCTGGCAGAGGAACATGCAAATCAGGGAGTCCTTCCATCTTATCTCCAGGTGTGCCATAGCTTTTCCACTATGCAAGAATTCATGAGGTGTAGGCGGCACTTGTCTTCGACTAAAGCAATATTGTCTCGCAGAAAGATAATTCCTAAGGAAGATAATGTTTGTAGATATTGCAGGAATACTACTGAGACTGTGATGCACCTGATCATTTATTGTCCTGAATTGCAAAGGTCTCGTAGGTCATTTTGCAGGTGCGGTTGGGATCATTTATCCTCCATTTCACACCCGGAACACATTTGGTGGAAGTGTATGGCAGGGGAAACACCATCTATATTTACAGCGGTTACTGGCTTTCTTAACAGCTTAAACCTGGGAATGTCTCTAGACCCTTCTATGATATTGTTAACAGGATGTGTTTTCCTACTCTTCTTCATGCTCTTTCTTTGTTTTCTTTTTTCACTGTAAGCAAGGAATCATTTAATAATTGTATAAATGTATTTTAATGTAGTTTAAGAATTGTATTTTCCTTTCATCTTTGAATAAAATTGTTAAGGTTGAACATGTTTTAACCAATATATAATAAAAAAAGGAAAAAAGCTTGGCCTGGCACAGTGATATGGTAGGTAGGCGTGGAGCAGCTGGCATTTAAATGCTTGCCATGCATCGCAGAATCTTGCATCAGTGGGTGCATAGGGACCCCATGTTGTTGAACAGAGGTAAGGGATCTCCAGCATCATCCATTGGCACATCAGGAGACGATTGCTGCAAGGCATTGTCAGTGGCAGAAACACTTTGCCAAATCAATAGGAAGAAGAGGGTCGGGGTCAGGCTACCAGGTGGAGGGCAGTGGGTGAGTACCAACCCAACAGCCAATCCTGACCCTTTAAGAACCTAGTAGTGCTCCCCAAAAGTAATTATTGTGGGTTGTGGGAGGGTGCTTTCAGGCCTACTCCACCACTAGACTAGCAGGTCACCTGGAGGGCCTGTTCCCAGTGGAGCCACAGTAGGCGATATCAAGAGATTTATTATTTTTACAAGTACACTGGCTTTGGACCACTAGGTTATCCAGAACAATGAATCCTAGCAACGCACAGTAGGCAATACCAAGGAGGAATGTATTATTGATTAATCAGGGGTTCACAAAGGGTAGGCCCTCTAAACCTCAGGCTACAATGCACACATGACCCTCTAAGGACCTGGGGAGATTGATTAGAAGAGACTTTATGCCACAACTAGGTATTGATATTGATATTTTATTTCTATCGCGCTCATACACAAGTGTTTCAGAGCGCGACGAGGAAGGGGAGGGGAACAAGGGAGAACAAAGGGAGGGGAACAAGGGAGAACAAAAACAACGATCTTACTAGGCCCAGTGATATTGAGAACATGCAAGTGAAGGGGAGAGGGAAGGGTGGAAGTGGAGGGGGTAGGGAGGAAAAGTGGAAAGTGCTAAGCAAGCGAAAGTAACAACAATAAAGTGGTAGTGCAGCCAGCAAATGGCAAGTGCTAGGTTTACGGTGCAGACAGGGGGTGTCTGATAAGTGCAGAAAAAGGGGGAGACAGTAGAGTTACAGATACATACCCAAGAGCAAGGGATGCCAGGAGGCAGTGCAGGTGCGTGGCAGGGTGAGCAAGTACCTGGGCCCGAAATCAGAGGGTAACCAGCACGATGCCAAAGCAGAACAGATCAACAGGGAAGAACAGAAGCGAAGGCAGAAGGAAAGAGGAAGGTCTTGAGGTGCTTCCAGAATGGGAGATGGTTCTCCTCAGGTTTGAGAGTGTCAGGGAAGCTGTTCCACAGGGAGGCCCCAGCCGAAGAGGGAGACCATGGAGGAGTGAGCTTTCAGGAAGACCTTGAAGACTATAATAACATCACAACAAAAGTCCCCCCTGACCACTAGCTGCAAGAGACATGTTAGGCATTTGAAGCCTATAAGTGATATATTTATTTAATATAGACAGTAATAATTATATGCAAGTTGCATTCGGTTTTGAATCAACCAATAGGTTGGGGTTTGTAAAAGGTGAGGTGGTTACTCACGTTTAGATACTTTCATTTGCACAATTGTGTAGTCTGACAAACTGAAGACCAGCAATCATCTACCAGCAATAATACAGTGAAAAGAGGCAGGAAACTAGGGTTAACAAGTTAACTTCAACTGTGATGTAGGTCTTTAATGAAATAAAGAAGAAGGCTCAAACAGCCGAAGAGATGGCTTCAATGGTAGGACAGAGAATTAATGAGTTGGCTAAGGAAAGGTGCAATGGTTATAGGGAATGGGGAGGGTGAGATTAGCCAAGAGTTTTATGCTCCAAGGAAGGAACAGAATTATCTGGATACAGAAATGGTGAGTCGACGTAAGAGGATAAGGGCATTGTGTATGGCAAAGCTACGGAATCATACAGAGGGAAGGCAGAGGCAATAGGGGCAGTGGCGGCAGGACGAGTAAAGCAAACAAGGGTACTGTGCACAAAAGGCTTGGTGCTGAAGCAGGAAAGGGAGAATGGATGGGTCAATCAGAAAGAAAAAGAGTGGGGAAGAGGGTGGTGAGGCTGAGAATAGAGAAGGAAGAGGGAGGGATTGAGACTCGGGAAGGAGAGTGGCGAGAGAAGGAAGTTCTGAACAGCAAGGGGATGGACACTGAGAGGACAAAAGGGAAGAGAGCGAGCAAATAGGAGGAGATGAGTCGACGAATAGTGGAAGAAATGGCAGAAGGAAAGGAAAAGAAAGGACAAGAAGGAAGATGAAGATATGACCTGGGAAGGAAGACAAGAGGGTGGCCTCTAAAGCAGTATGGAGGGACGGGATCAAGGGATTCTAGCAACAAAAGAGGGTATGTCTACCTTAGTAGCGAGAAGCAAAATGTGGATGATGAAGCTGAAATGGCCATATGGAAATGCAGAAGGAGGTTCATGCCCAAAGGGCCAGTGGCCAGAGTGTTGAGGGGGTGGTCAAAAAAATGGAAGCACAGTAGAGGAGGTCAAAAAGAGTTACGAATATTTCTAGGTGAGTGCACAAGGGGCTGCTAGAAGGAGCCAAGAAGCAGAAAGAGTTTAAGAGGAATGGCAAGTCAGAAAGAAAAAAGTCAGAATGTGGAAGCAGAATTTGTCATGACAGGGAGGATACTGACAGTGGTCCTAGCACAGAAGGCACTAGTAGCAACTAAGAGTAACAAGAGCCAACGGGGAAGGTCCACTCCCAGCAACCTCAAGATAGCATGGGCCTTTGGGAGTTACTCATTTCTACCCTTGTTTTATTAGAGGGTTTTCCTCCAGAGTGGCCCCCCTCACTGTGGTGACATGGAGGGACACACAGTTCCTTTGGACCTCTGAGACAGAAGAAGCCTTTGATCTCATGACAGGGAGGATACTGACAGTGGTCCTAGCACAGAAGGCACTAGTAGCAACTAAGAGTAACAAGAGCCAACGGGGAAGGTCCACTCCCAGCAACCTCAAGATAGCATGGGCCTTTGGTATTTACTCATTTCTACCCTTGTTTTATTAGAGGGTTTTCCTCCAGAGTGGCCCCCCTCACTGTGGTGACATGGAGGGACACACAGTTCCTTTGGACCTCTGAGACAGAAGAAGCCTTTGATCACCTAAAACTGACTTGTACTACAGCATCCAAGACCCGACTTGCCATGCCAGGGCCCCCGACACTGGGCTTGCATCCAGTTGCCTTTTATTTCCACACAATAACCCCTGCAGAAGTGAATTACGCCACAACGGAAAAAACGCTTGTGGTTCGAGCAGCTTTCATGGAGCGGAGGCATCTCATGTTAGGGGCACGCTACACCATCACAGTATATTGCGATCACTGTATTCTGGTTACCCTTAGTCCCATCCATTGTACCAATGCCTGTCAAGCCTGTTGGCACCTGTTTTTCTCAGCATATTATTTCTTCATCACCTACCACTCGAGGAACTTCTATAGCAAGGTAGGCGCTTTATCAAGAATACATGTTTCTGTACAAGACACGAGAGATCCTTCCATCTTTATAATACCCAGTAGCCATGTAATGGCCTTCGTCTGTGGACCTGCCCTCTGGATGTCCCAAAACCATACCACATTCTCCGCTGACCAGGTCAAGGTCCTTGATGGCATTCCCTATAACCAATGGGTCCTATGGATACCGACAGAGGCTTCTATACAGTTCGCTCTGCAGTGGTAATATGACTCGGTGATAGGGCCAGACACCCAGTACAACAGAAGACCTAGTACCTGTTGTCCAGATAATGGAAGTGGCCCACCATGACAAAAGACATCGAACATTATAGCTCCACCTGTGAAGCATGTGCTCAATGTAAAACACGACACAGAAAACCGAAGGACGCCTGCAGACTCTTCCGACACCACCGAAACCATGGCACGTCTTGTTCATGAACTTCATCACAGAGTTACCACCTATAGGACTGTATGACACCATAATGGTAGTGGTAGGCATTGTTTTACAAATAGAATCGAGTGGGCACAACCACAGTAAACTGTAAATACCTTTTAATCAAAAGTCTTAAATGGTATTTTGTGCAAACCAGAGACCACATGACACTGAGTAGAAAATACTAACCTGACGACATTGGAGATAGTGCCTCCAGTTCTGACTGCATCCTAGTAGTACATTCTACAGTGCATTAGTTAGCATGTTGCAATATATGAAATTATCCGCTAGGGTAGTATGCCAAAAATATTTTAATGTGGCTTCCTCTTCAGCACTTGTAAGGCAGTCACTGTTGGCCCATGCATTTCAGACACAGCGGGTCCTTCATCAGGGCAAGGGCCAGAAACAATATAAAGGAGCATGTGTAATAGTGTTCCATTTCAAGATGGATGCCATGCTGTTGAATCAGGAACACATAGATCAGGCCATACCTGGAGAGTAGAGGAGACAAAAACAAAAAACCTCTTACCTTAAAAGTCTATTAACACCGAAAAAACAACATGAGGGAAAGTGAGACACCCATAGAGTAGCAACAACGCAAACTGAAATAGGGTAAAATAGGCCTTTTAGCAAAAACAGGAAAAGAGTACCTGGGTTGCTAGGCTACCTGATTACAGAGATGGTAAACACGAAGTGTGCTACAAAAGAGGAGTACAAAGGTACGAACTACTTGCTAAACATTCTTGAAAGGAATTAGAAATGTGCTTGATAATGATGGCACATATAACTTAAGCCTACCACTACGTGTGGAGCAAGAAAAGGAAACAGCATTGCGTGCCTGCAGTAGCGTGATGACATCACTGTGTAGCCATAAAAGGCAAATGTTTAGTTGAATAGAGCGATCATGCAATCCTCACATAAAACATAATAAACAGCAAATGGAGATCACATGATAGGCATAGTTTTCATATGCTAATCACATGTGTTTAGAAACATATTTCGTATGTGCAAGTTACATAAACGGTTTTATGATGAAAGACTTAATGAGCATCTACAAATTACAGAGGTGAAGCTACACCAGGGTATAGCATATATTAGATTAGGAAATTATCATTACTCAAGGATTAGAGTGTAGCTCTCAGGTAACGCTATTAAGGTGACATGCAGAAGAGACCAAAATATACATGCATTTAGAAGTGAGGTGCAATTATATGAAATGTAAGAGCATGAAGTTTAAGGAGAGAGAGAGAGAGAGAGAGAGAGAGAGAGAGATGCATATTCAAAGATAGCCTTGTAGGCTATGTTCCTCCTTCATCCCTCCTGGGGTTCCTGTGTCAAGCCTATAATCCAATATGCATACCTTTGAGATGTGGAAGCGCGTTTGATTAACTTTGTGTCTATGATCCTGAAAATGCCTGGTGACAGATGAGTTAGGGTTCATTTTCTAGTTGTGTTTATTCCATTGTGTTTTAGCTTTCCTAGAGGTTTGGCTGACATAATAAATCCCACATGGGCATCGGATGGAATATGCAGCATTACTAGTATGAGAGGTGGCAAAATAGTGGTCATTCTTACCAAGCTAGCGCTTTTCATTGCCTGTTAAGGTCTCTCCGCAGCCAGAACGTTGGCCGGTTTGTTTCGGCGCCATATCTTTTTGCTGCATGGCCTCCTTCCCACTCTGGTTACTGAATGAAAGTCACAGTTCACGGCCTCCTTTTGGGAAGCCTTTACTCACTTCCTAGGTTTTGAGCATAGACTGTCTACAGACTATAATCTGCAAACCAATGGACAGCAAGAGTGCCTGAATCAAAAGCTCAAGCAGGACTTGCATTGCTTCTGTTTGCAGCATCAACAAGATTGCAGTCCTTGTTCAGTTCGGTGGGGTTTGCTTATAATAATTCATGCCACACCACTGTGGCCATTACCCTGTTTTTCACCACATTCGGGCACCAACCAGGAATGTTTCCAATACAGATACCTGGGCCAACGCAGGTGACAGCAGCAAATGACTCCATGTTCTGACTAATCTGTACGTCGAAATAAGTGGAGGAACCCCGGGTGTGTACTCTTTGAACAAATATCAGAGTACTGCCTCTATCGGAATCCGTGTATGTGTTACGTATAAGCTAAAGAAAATAGAGGCGGGTCTGAAGGTTAGGAAAAAAGCGTACTGAAGGGGGGGCTTCTTTCAGTAGTTTAAAACGAATTTAATCAACATAAACATTTTCCATTGTACAATTCATTTTCTAAAAACACATAAAACATATCAGTTTACATATATAGCGTATTCAATCGTTTTGCCAAACACTACCACTTCTGTGGCCAGGGTGTCATATCAAACAAGGCTCATGTGCTTTTTTAGTTCCTATTTTTTCTGCATCAGAGAAAACACTGGTATTTTGCATAAACACATTTTTGGTTCATTGCATTCATTCTTTTTCATCGTATTAACATTATGCAGTGGTGTCTCAACATGTTTCCGTTCTCAAAGGACAGAATCTGGAACTTTCATCAGGAGTGGTGCCCTGGTGTTTTTTGTGCAGGCGTATAGACTATGCTATAGTCCCACTGGTGGTTTTCATTATAACCTTCCCCTATCAGACAAAATAAGAGAAACTGGTATGAGCTTATCACTTCTCAATTTCCATTGTGCTCTATAATTGAGGGCTACACTCAGGTAGGTTAATAATTACCTGCACTGGTGTAGTAAGAGGGCGAGCCGGTCTAGGTTGACTGCGGTAGGTGCAGGGTGCATCCTTCCTAATCCCTAGAGGGGGAACAGTATATATGAAGTATGCTTTTCCATTCTCTAAAAACAGTACCATAATGAGACTTTCTCTATGTGCTACACAGAGCTTATTACAGTTGGAGACTGTTATGTCCCGGTACTATGGGGAATAGTTAGGGGAACTCATCTTAATCAGGCAAGCCGTTCTATCCTTAGCGTGGTAATGGTAAAGGCGTATTAACTCAAAATGGTATCATCGGGTGCTGAGCTGGATCGATTTAGATGGAGAATCAGATGCAGAAAATGCCAATGCCTTCATGATTAAATGTGAGGAGGACTGTCTTGCACCACCCAGTTTGGCAAAAAAACATCAAGCACTGGGGGCGTTATATTGATGACATTTTCTTAATTTGGAAAGATGCATTGGAGAATTTACAACTGTTTCTACAATATCTCAATACGATAGATACGAGACTTCAATTTACATCAGAAATTGGAAACCCTGGTTTGCACTTCTTAGACGTACAGATTACACCATTGGTACCTAATTTTGAGACAAATATTTTCCATAAATCAACAGACAGAAATAACGTTCTTCACAGGTTGAGCTTTCACCCTCCGACAACCATCAAAAGTTTACGATACAGCCAACTACTCAGGGTTAAAAGAATTGTCAACACTGACACAAACTGGGAACGCGAATCTACCAAAATGCTTGACAAATTCAGATCAAGAGGCTACAATGAACCAGAATTACAAGAAGCTAAGCGAAAAGTAGATCAAAAGGAACGACCACAGTTACTAACACCGAAAATTCATGATAGTAAAACTGACCCGCAATTGGTGTTTGTCAGCAAGTACAGCATCCAATCCAACAGGATCAAGAAAACCATACTGAAAAATTGGCCAGTACTAGAATGTGACACAAGATTACAAGGCAACTTCAGCAATAAACCAATTTTTGCTTTTCAAAGAAGCCACAATCTCAAGGACCTTCTTGTAGACACCAATCCCAATCGAATCGAAAAACAATGCAGCAAACATCCAGGAAAGTACCCATGTCTTTCATGCAATAACTGTAACAATGTGACCAAGGGTAACATCATTACTCATTCAAGTACTGGTGAAAAAATCGTACTCAAGGATCATGCTACATGCGAAACACAGTATGTAATATATGCGATCAAATGCCCATGTGGCCTTACATATGTTGGACAAACCAGCCGTAAAGCACGGATTCGCTGGAATGAACACAAATCCAATATAAGCACAAACAACCGTCATTCACTGATTGCAAGACCATCAACACCAGTTATCTCAGACGAGGTTTCAAATTTTGGAGGTAATCAGAACTAAAAACTTACGCATGAACATTTCAAAGAAACTTGAACAACGAGAAGCGTATTGGATCGATAGCCTTGGAACGGTTGCCCCCACAGGTTTAAATGAAGAACTAGATTTATTTTGTTTCTTCAATGGTAAAATTGAAGAATGTAACCCACAAAGGTAATTAATGATTAAGTGGGGTCATATGTATGGTAGTTTAAAGTACAACACTGAATTTGTTGTTGAACAGCTAACCTGAATTTGGTGCAAACAGCACTTGCAACATATGGGATTCATATGCGCCACTATTTATTTATTTCTTTATTTATTTAAATTTATATAGCGTGCAAGTAACCCATGGGCATTGAGGCACTGTTACTTGCAAGAGCTTAGTTACAGGCAAAGAGGCATTCAGCAGTACATTATGTATTCAACATGCATAGAGCTGCTATTTTGGTTGGTACAGTTGGTCATTAAAAACAGTTTATGCACTGGAACATAAGAGATGTATTCAACTGGTGCGAGGAATCTTATGTGAATAAGATGTTTTTTATGGATTTGCGGAAGGTGCAAAGGGAGGCCTCACCTCGGATTATAGGAGGTAGGACGTTCCAGTGAGTGGGTGCGAGATATGGGAAGCTGGAACCGCCAGCTCTGGCTTTTTTTACTAATGGCACAGAAAGCATGTTAGTATATGGTGATCTGGTTGGCCTCGTAGAAGAGACGGGGTGGATGGTTTGGGAGAGGTAGTCGGGGGCAGTAAGGTGAAAGCACTTGTGAGTCAGTGTCAGCATTTTGAAGATGATCCTTTCTTTTATTGGGAGCCAGTGTGCTCGTTTTCTGGCTTCCGAGATGTGTTCTCTTTTGGCAATGCCTTGGGCTGCCCGGAGAGCGCTATTCTGCATGATTTGTAACCTCTCTAGGTTTTTGTTGGATGTACCTAGGAAGAGTACATTACAATAGTCAAGCCTAGATCCAGTGATGGCTCTGGCTATGTTAGTGCAGTTCTCTTTGGAGAGAAAGGGCCTGACTGCGTTGATTAGTTTGGCATGATATGCAGCTGCAGAGGCTATAGCGTTGACTTGTTTATCCATGGATAGGTTGGAATCTAAGTAGACTCCAATGGTTTTGACTGATTCTGAGACAGGTATTTTGATGGAGTCTATGGTGAAATGACTGAACTGGGAGTCTAGATTTTTCAGCGTGTCGGGTGAGCCTACCAGGAGGAGTTCAGTCTTGTCTGAGTTGAGGCATAGTCCATTGTCTGCCATCCAGGCTTGGATGGTGTTGTAGAGGTTGTTGAGGGTCATGGAGTCAGTGTCGTAGTTGCCAGTGAGGGTGAGGAGGATCTGTGTGTCATCAGCGTAGTTGGTGTATGAAAATAACAAGTGTCAATGAATAAGTATGCCATGCCAGAATGACGGTACGCACAATATGTATAAAGTATTTCACATGCAAGGTAAGAAAAAATATGTGATAATAAGCAATCATGCTATGCTACAACAACAGTATGCACTATATGTACACAGCAATTCACATATATGTATGGGGACGGTTTTTCAGTTGCTTCCCAGCACAAGCTATGTTTTTTACAATTATGTCACGTGAAAAATACCTATTTATGGGGACGTTTTTTCAGCTGCTTCCCAGCAACAGCTACGTTTTTTATCATTATGTCACTTATTAAATACCTCATCAGCAGGTCAAGCACACATTATGGAGCTTCATCACACGTTAATCAGCGACCTACACATTTTCTTGTATCACGCGTATAGATCGCATTGTTCTGTACTTGGAACAGTACATCAGCTTGTTTGACTATACCATTGTACATCATCAACAAGTTATTATGCCCCACAACAGTTAAGGAGCAACAATTATTAAGATCTCGGCACGTCAGTCTACTCGACGCTTTGGTAGAATTCGGAATGACTTATACACTGTTATCGGCTTCAATATACTACATTTCCCAAGCACCCGTTGACTACAATTTCGCGTCAATTCTGCATCTGATTCTCGATCTAAATCGATCCAGCTCAGCACCCGATGATACCATTTTGAGTTACTACGCCTTTACCATTACCACGCTAAGGATAGAACGGCTCGCCTGATTAAGATGAGTTCCCCTAACTACTCCCTAACTAACAAAGCACATTAGCCTTGTATGATATGACACCCTGGCCACAGAAGTGGTAGTGTTTGGCAAAACAATTGATTAATACGCTATATATGTAAACTGATATGTTTTAATTGTTTTTAGAAAATGAATTGTACAATGGAAAATGTTTATATGTTGATTAAATTCGTTTTAAACTACTGAAAGCAGCCCCCCCTTACAGTCCTCTTTTTTCCTAACCCTCAGACCCGCCACTATCTTCTTTATTTTAACCGACTAATCTGTATTCACAAAGTGGTAAAGGCCCATTTCTCCATCAGCATAGAAGCATTCAAGAGACAAAAAGGCGTAGTTTAGAAGCCACTTAGTACAAGGTGGGAATGCTAGTGTCACTCTCTTTGAATCATCTGAACATTCGAGGTTCACATAGGGCTGTACATTTATTTTGTTATGTCTGTTTAGCTCTGGCCCTACCCAGGGGGTCTCAGAGTGCCTTACATGGTTCAAAGTTTGAAAAGGTGGGAGCTGAAAAAATAAGTAAAAAAATGTTTTCAGGAAAGGATAGAAAGTTTAAGCTAGAGAAGTGATAGCAGTGAAGGAGGGCAGGGTTATGTGTGGCTTTTAATGCAATGCAGATACCTTTGAAGGCAATTACCTCGGCTATGGGGCGCCAGTTGAGCTGGGCAAGAGCGGGGGTGATGTGTGAATGTTTGGGCAAGTGGAGTATGAGTCTGGCTGCCGTGTTTTGCATGGCTTGCAGGGGAGCCAGGTTGTTGTTGGGGAGTCATATTTCAGCTTAGAGAGAACCAGTGCTTGGACTGTGGTGCGGAGGCTTGTGGCTCCTCGTCCTCTGTGTGCTTCCGCTTGCTTCCGCGCTCTCTCTCTTCTTGCTCCACTTGCATGGAATTTTCTTCACCCTGCCATCTGAGAAACAGTCCACATGGATTTGTTCAAAATCAAACGAAAAGCATACCTCCTCGCCTCTGAGATACCCTCTTAACGTACCTCTTATCTGCCTGCCAGCTATCATTTTTCCCTCAACTCTAAACTGCCTCTGTCCTTCACTTGCTCTGCCTCTACTCTCACACTTATGAGAAACCTGAGGGTATTCTCACTCCTAATCCCCTTGCATCCTCTGCCCAGGTGGCCAGGGAAAGGCCATCAATTTTGGATCCTGACCCTGGGGATGGAAAAGCGAGAGAGGATTGCCTGGGTGGAGGGTCCTTTAGGATTGGGAGTGTGGTACCCTTGGGTGAGACCTGGTATTCCCCTTTCACTTGTGACAATCAAAATAACCCTTCCCCTACTTTTATGGGCTATTGCAAACCAGTTTCCTCAATTTTTCTACATACAACACCTGGCAGTACTGAGACGAAAAAGAGGCAACTGAGAATGATGAAGATTGCCACTTTTCACCACTTTGGTACGGGGACAAAAAGGGTGCATGCAAGGAACTGTGAGGGTCAGGCATATCCCTCTAATCATGGTCAGGCAGGGCCAGCTAGGTATTCACACCTGCAGCCTGTCAAGGGGATGCAGGTGTATAAACGGAGACTAACTGAGAAGAAGAGAGAGCAACATGGAAACCTGAGTACAGAAGAGCAACAGGGAGAACTGGTGCGGAGGAGCAGCAGGAGACCCATATGAGGAGGCAGCCGTGGTGGTCCAGGAGGAAGAACCAAGACGCCGGCAAAAGACCCTGAGGACTTGTGGGACCCGAGGTGAATGTACGCTGTAATTTCCCCAAGCCTGGGAGTCTCCAAAGCTCGGCACACACAAACAGAATTAAGCAACATAAAACCACTTTTCAACTCTGAGCTGAAATGTAACTATAATGAATCTATGTTGCACAACAAGTTACTTTTAACCTGCGAATTGAATATATTAAAGGTGGAAGGAAGCCTAAACAATTAACTTTAATGACTGAGTGAAGTCTGGCAAACTTCCAACTTGAGAAGGGGTGTGATACTTGGTGGCAGAGCCACAAGACAACCAAGGAGAAGTCAGAGGAATATAAGAGGACACCCTAAAGCCAAAAGGTCAATAAAAGGAGTCAAGTGAAGGTGACTTGGTAAACAGGAGCCAGTGTCAAGAAACCTGTGAGTGGGCTAAGGAATCAGGGATCCTGGTTGCGCAACCTTTGATGGGTAGACCATACGGTCTGCTAACTGTGCCTAGACCAGAGAGTCCTGAATGGTGAAAGCTGAAGGCCACCACTAAGCAAGCCCAGCAAACACTGCAACACTTTAGAAATGACTGAGGCAAGTGAAATATTGGAGAAGGGAACCCTGAGGCTTGCGGTATTACACTTAATCTCTTGGGAATAAAGTCCTGAGACCCTTTTTGTTTGGATTGTAAACTTAACGCTTGGGGAAGGGAACACAAAAGATTGGTTTTGAACTATATCATCTTGAGCTGGAGTAGGGCAACCCTGTGACTCTCGGAACTTTCATATACTTGTGGAGAACTTTCATATGCTTGAGGAAGCGGAGCTGAAAGAAAGCTGTGAGCTGGAAGAAGCTCGGAACTTTGCGTTGAACACTGTTTCTTTTCACTTTGATATTATACACATTTATTGTTCTAGTTGTGAGGACAAGGATAGGTTTTGAACACAGATGGACTATTAAGTTGAACTCTTTGACTTAGACTTTCTTTAGTTTAGTTCAGGTAGGGAAATTCCACCGTAGCATAGGGCAAGTTAGGCTTTCAATCATCCTGACATTTAAGTTAATAAATATCGTTCATTTGAATTTGAAGTCTGTTTTCTGTGTCCTCTTCATGATGCCTTCACACACTTCACCCATCATGGTCACATCCAGAGCACAGCTGTCCGTAACGCCTAGCTGCACTTAAAAATGCCCAATGCTGGATGTCCCTAATCTATGTATGTCCACTTAATTATTGTCCCGAGGGATCGTTTCATTTACTCCCCACCCCAAACTGGTCAGAATGTTCCTCAAACTCACACCATTGTAAGAAGTTCACTGCTTCCCGTCAAATCTGATTTCTTATCTATTGTACATTATTTTGTGATCAATAGAGAATTGTTGCTCTTCTATATATAAATAAATAAACTCCATTCCGGACTTCCTATCATTCCCTGCTCTATCCAGTTGTTAGTGTTCTACTGGGATTTAGGAATGGTGCCTTACAGATATTCTGTTGGATTCAATCTTCTTTCTATCACACTCACTCTCACCTCTCCCTGTCCTGCTCTTCCTTCTACTCCCCTTCGACTCCAGCCACTCCTCTTCATTCCTCCATCCAATCTTCTGTCTCTCACTCCTTTTGATCCTGCCTACACCCTTTGATGATGCTTCCTGCTTCACCTACTACTCATTCATTCAGGGATTTTTGGTAGAGATGACCCCAGAAGGAAGGTACACGTCCCATCTATTTGCAGACGAATTGGTTGTCCAACTCAACACCTTGAGGGCTGGAATCCTGGTGGATTTTGAGAATATCCCTCATTAATATGAGAAAAAATGCTTACATTTAAATTCAATGTATGCAAATTTAACTGAAGAATATTAATGAGGGGTATCCTGAAAATCTGACATGTTTGTGGCCCTCTGGGCCTGGAGTTATGGCCCTGGTTAGAAGAACTATAATTGACACATATGCAGTGGCCAGTGGCAGCCAAACCCCTTTCATCAGTGATTTGGTGCAGACCATAAAAGGTTATGTTGGCCGACTGGGCAGAAACCCAATGGGTGCCAAAAAAAGGACATTTGTAAAGTAGCAACATGGGCTGACCCAAATACCTTTATACATCATTATTGATTGAACATTCCCATTCTCAGCCCCCTACTTTTGGCACTGAAGTGTTTACGGGGAGCAACTATGTGACCTACATCCCCAGGGCTAGCAAACCCCCTACTCCCCCATTCTCTATCTCTGTGGAGGACTTGCTGATAAGAATCAAGGCTTTAAACACCTTTCGTGCTCCCGGCCCTAATGGCCTCTCTAATATGGTGTTGAGGAGTAACCCCCCCTTTTGGGCAAACCTCTTGAAAATATTGTTTGATAAAATAATACATGAAGGTAATATACCGACATCATGGCAGGCAGCCATCATCATACCTGTCTTCAAGAAAGGTAGCAGGGCCGATCCTACGAATTACCGGCTCTTATCTATGCTGGACTGCTCTGGGAAACTGTTTGCAGCACTTATTCTGAAAGAATTACTATTATGGGTAGAGAAAGCTGGGATCTTAGATCAATTCCAAAGTGGCTTTAGAGCAGGCTTTTCCACTTCCAATAACATATTTATTATGGATACTTTGAGAAACAAGGCGCTATCTCGCTCTAATCCCCCTCTATATGCACTATATATTGATTTTAAGGCGGCCTTCGACTCGGTCAATCGCTCCCTTCTATGGAACAAACTGAGGAACCTAGGCTGCCCTGAACCTCTATTGTACTATCTGGAGCTATTACACTCAAATAACACAGTTCAAGTTAGGCTGGATAATCTGGGTTCGGTGACCAAACCCATTCCTCAGAGGCGAGGAGTAAAGCAAGGCTGTGTTACTGCTCCAACATTGTATAATTTGTTTATTTCAGATATACCCAAATGCCTCCTAGAGACTAATAATTGTCCCCCTAAGATAGGTTCCTATCACTGCCCACTACTAGCATATGCAGACGACTTGGTGATCATGGATCACACTTTTAGTGGTATCCTGAGATCAGCCAAACAGTTATGGCACTATGCTGAAAGCAATGAACTAGTTATCAACAACAGTAAGACCAAGTTGTTGCTATATACGGCTGGCAGAGTGGCTAGACCAAGAATGATGATGGGAGCGAACGAAATTGAATACACGCACATGTATAGATATCTGGGGGTGGAATTCGATAACAAAGGAAACTACTTTACCTGCATCCAGGAGCGCAAAACAAAAGCTGCTCAACTTACAGCCTTAGTATATAAATTCACACGTGAGCAATGTGGATTCTCAATATGGGCAGCACGTCAGCTATATATTCAATGTCTGGCTCATATGGTGACGTATGGTTTAGACCCACTGATAAATATGAATTTAGGATGGTTACAACTGATAGAGGGTAAGTTCTGGAGTAAAATCCTCGGCCTTCCGCAATGTATTCCCATGGCTATTATTAGGCTTGAGATGGGAATCTTTTCCCTCAGAGCCATGGTAATAAGAAAGAGAATGGAATTCCATATTAAGCTCAACAACAAACCAACAAACAAACTATTTCAGACGATCAGGGAAGATTGTGCGGCTGGTAGACAGGCTAAATTTGAAAATCAGATACGGTCCCTAACTGAAGAAATCAGTTGGTCCCCCGAATGGGGCCGGGAAAATGAAGACCTGATTACCAGCATGCGCAATCGCCTTAATCTGTGGGACTGGCAGAACAATTTTAAACACCTTAATAGCCTGAAAAGCTATAGCTTTATTTTATTCAGACTTTATACCTATGGAAAAGCGCAACTTTATCTAAATCAGTGCCCATCAGAGCATCTGAGGCGGTTTATCCTATTAATGCGCCTTAATTACCTGCCGATTCTATCTACCCAGGGCCCTGCACGGGGGTTAAACCTGGCAGAAAGATACTGCAGGATCTGTGACCTTCCTACTGAACCTGAGACGGCCCAACACGTGCTGACGAGCTGTGGTAAGATGAGAATAGAATACAATAAGTATCTGGGCGAATTTGTCCACAATACAGACTATATGGGCCAAGCAGACTTTTGGAAGCAATGTGTTAACACAAATAACCCTAAACTGCATTTAGCACTTTATCAGGTATGGCGAATAGCAGCCGCTCTCATGAAATTAAACCCAAGGGGGTCTTTCCTCGATAAGTAAATGACATTGTGTTTCGTAGTGTAAATATGAAACATTGTATCTTAAGTATGATTCAGTTTAAGACATTTTCTCATTTCTCTTAGATCTAGACTCAAATCCTTATAAATTAACTATCCAGAAATTATACCAAGGATTTTATTAAGATTCGGAATCGTATTGTATTTTACTGTATTGTATTTTGTATTTTAGATATTTGATGTTAATTTATGTGTCATGTTTTATGCATTTTTTTAAAACTGTATCACATTAATAAATAATAATAATAATAAAGTTGAGTGCCGGTACTGGCAGATGGAAAATACCAATACAATGGTGATGGGGTGTGCTGGCAGCATACCAGTGGTCTGTGTATTTCTTATTGGACCCATTCATACAGGTTTTGCTATACCCCATGAGTAAGTACTAGGATGGGAAAGGGGGGCGTGGAAGTAATGAGGGGATAACATACCAGTAATCTTAAAAGTCCACCTGTTTCTCATCACATTATTTCCAACCCCCCTTTGGGAGTATGTAATGGCCCATGTTGTACTTGGAAAATGGTAACCAGTTTATTATTGGTAAGGGGGAGGTGTGTTTCTAGAAAGGGAAGGGGTGGGTTGATGGGGAAAAACATTGAAAAAGGGTTCCTGTCAAAAGACTGCTGCCTCATATATAAGTGCTGTGATGAGGAAGAGTAGGAGTAATGAAGATCACCAATAAGTAATCACCAAATGTACTACATATTGGATTCATAAATCACAAACCTAGCTACTAAGCAATGGAGCAGTGTACAAAAAAAGAGGGGGAATGTAGAGAGAGGGCACTGTGGACTGCTGGGGGAGTGGAGGCCAATTAAGGGGGTACACTACCTAGGGCCAGGATCACACGTATGTACTTCAGAGATCTTTGTGGAACCTGCATGCATATGTTCGAATTCCACAAGGGTCCTTTCTGCCTTGTGTGCTTACACAGTTGATCTAAATAAATACAATTCAGTTGAGTAATAGAAGCATCTGTTATTTGCAATGCATTGAATATAGCCTAAAAAAATATCAAACTACTGCCATTGGCGCACGTGAACACGGTGCATGTCATGCCTACCCTCTAGTGAAATTATGGCTGCACCCCTGCTCGCACCAGCTAATTGCAAGAGGAAGTCACTGTGCACAGCTGACAACTTCCGCGAACCATCCGCCGCCCTGCTTCAATTGAATTATCTTTCACAGACACAAAACACAGGGGTCACATTGTTCATTTTCAAGCCGGCCCCTCTCCCTGTGGCCATTCCCAGTGGACAGCCCCTCTCGGAAGAAGCCATCGCCTCTCCCCTGTTTCCTCTATTCCTGAGACATGTACTGAAGGCGGCCTCGGGAGGGTCCCTTTAATTCCTCCCTTAATGCGTCTCCATGCCTGAGACCCGTGATGAAAGGGGACTATTGATCGTTCCTCATTCGCCTCTTGTAGTGTTTACCCAGGTGTCAATCAGGAGAGGAATTGCTCCTCCTAATTTCTCCTCTCCTTCCCCGGGGACCAAGCTCTCGCCACGGCAGCGCGCGGACATCGAGTTGGAGGCAAGGTTACTAATAATCCCACTGCACACACAGACGCCAAGTGCACATATATTAAAGTCAGCTATTGATTTATATATTTTTAAGGATACCTGATTTTTTTTTACTTTCCGTCTGTCACTTGATTTTCCTTGCTTGGGAGCGAAGGAAGGTTAAAACATTTGTTAAAGCATTCAAGCAGTCTTTTTTTTTATTTTTTACTTTAAAATGTCACCGCCAACAGTCATTTGTTATCTCGTGAAGAAATGTTCGCTTCAACCTGGGCTTCTGGACCAAGCGCCCTTCTCCACGGTGCTTGTATACACGTGTTGGTTTACAACCCAAAAGGATTCAGTATTTCGGTGGGAGCCTAAGTTGTAAACGACTGCTGTCAGAGATTATTTAACTTGTTCATTTTAGGCTGAGAGGTGCTGGTACCTTTTTCTTTCCCAGGTGGACCCAGCAGACACTTGGGTGGATCCTGCTGAACAGCAACGAAGAAGTGTAGCCAAACGCTGCCTTAAAAGCGATCCCTACTGGCCAGACAGGGTATAACAGCTGCTAAGGCACCAGAGCTTGTAAGCAATAGTCTGCCCCTCAGCCACTGACAGCATTGTATGGACATGATTGTTTGAAGGTCACTTACGTGAAAGTGTTTGGGAATCAATGAATTAAGACAGAAATGTAAGCACCCACTTTCTGAACAGTAAACACCCTTTGGGCCTCAATATGAGTAGGGTGGTAAAAACGTGTTATTTTAAAAATCACTTACTTTAAAAATACCCTGTGGGTTGAGATTGCATGGGATTGTGAAGAGACTAGGTAAACAGGGAGTTTCAATTGTATTTATTTTACATTTAGTATCTACATTAGTGGGGATATGAACAGAGCGGCGGAATCAGCTGTTCTTCCTCTCTCCAACCGCCAGCTCGTACCGCACATCTCCCGTTCCAACACTCACATTCCCATTCTGGAACGGCAGCCCCGCAGCACCAGATACGCAATACTTCACATCCTCCTTCTTCCACAAGACACTCAGCAAAGTCCACCAGGTGTCTTGGTCTCCGATAACTCCTCCCGAACCTTTATGTTGATGCCGACGTCATCCTTGAGGTATCTGGTACATCTGGCAAGGATAAATCTTTTTTTTGTTTGCACACTCTTTCATCACCCCTCACATTGCCATTACCAGACATGACCATCACTCTACCATTATTCCAAACTCTCCCATTTTTCATTCTTACTGCATTTTTGAAAACCTCAATAACTTCGATGGGTTTAGACCATTTACCACAACCAACCCATAGCACTTCTGGCAACTTGACCCTCACCCAGCATCCCACCTGAGGAACCTTAGCTGCTCTGAACCTTCTGTTGTCTTGCAAAGACTTATTGTTAAACTGGCTCGCCCTGATCTTCTCTTCTACATCATCCAGAGACACCTTCATACTCATCACTCCACTCATCCATCCCGGAAACAATTTGGTGTTAGCTCTTCTTCCCCTACTGATCTCTAAAGGCGATACCCCAGTTGTACTGTGCGGGGTAAACCTATGTGTCACAATTGTCATCCTCACCGCCTCTTTCCAATCCTTCCTATTGGACGAAGCCCACCTAGTCGCTTCCTTTATCACCCTGTTGTACCTCTCCACAATGCCATTAGTCTGAGAATGCTATATGGCACTGGTTTTGTGTGTGATGGACTTCCCCGTGAGATACTCCCCCATCTCCTTAGATGGAAATTGGGTCCCATTATCAGTCAGAATCTCCTCCGGATAACCCTCCCGACCACACACTTCTTCCAAAAACTCAACAACGCCTCTCGTCGACACACTCAACATCATCTTCACTTCCGCCCATCTTGCCAATATTTCAATAATCACCACACAATAAGTCTGATAGCCTTCACTCCACACAGGGCCTAGAATGTCGATAGCCAACTTTTTCCAAGGCCTGTCCGGTACATCCGTCAAAACCATAGTATACCTTTCCCCCATGCACCGCTTATCACAGTTACTGCAAAGGATACCGTTTCTGATGTTTCTTTCGATGTGCAAATCACATCATGGCCACCAATACGTATTCCTTATCCTGCGTTTGGTCTTATCAATGCCGTGATGGCCTTCATAGTCCCCGTTGCATAATCTTCTCTGTGATCCCCTCCGGGGGTATAAGTTTATCACCTCTCATCAAGTAATCATCTTGAATACATAGCTCATCCCTACCACTCCAAAAACCTCAGCTCCTATTTCTCGAACTTTGTTCACTGGCACAACACTTTTATCAAGATTTTCTATCATAAACAACATTTTGGCATCCTTCCTCATTTCATCTGTCCACTCATGCTTTGATATGGCCATATTGTAGATCTCACATATCATCTCCTGTTGCTCCTCTTCATCCACATCCACTTCCTCACGATTGGTCATCCTTGACAGACCATCCGCCGCATAGTTCCTCACACCAGGAATATACTTTATCTCATAATTAAATTCATGCAACCTGGAGACCCATCTCCTTATTCTGCCTAAAACTTTATCCAGGCCTTTGGTAGAAAACACCTCCACAAGCGGTTTATGGTCTGTATGCAGTTCAAATTTTATTCCTCACACAAAACCTCTAAGCTTGTTCACTGCCCTGATTATGGCAAGGGCTTCCTTCTCTATCGTTTCATAAGCCTTCTAAGCCCCTTTAAGTAAACGTGACGCAAATGCTATGACCTGTTTTTTACCTTCATTCACCTGTGTTAAAACTGCTTCCAAACCAACGTTACTCGCACCCGTTGTAATCACTGTGTGTCTTCCCCGCACATAATTCTTCAATGCTGGGGCCATTTTCAAAGCATTCTTGATGTATATAAATTCCTCCTCACATTCTTCACTCCACGCAAATTTTTTGTTCATCTTCATCAAATCTCGAAGCATCACCGTGTGATCTGCGAAACCTCATACAAACTTCGAGTAATACTCAGCCATGCCCAAAAAGGTTCTGAGCTTTTCTTTGCATGTGGGAGTGGCATATCCTCGATTGCAGTTGTCAACTCTGCTTTCGGTGCGATACTATCCTTTGATATAACATGCCCTAAATACTCGATTTCTTTTCTGTTAATCTTCGACTTCTCCTTGCTGAGCGTCATCTCCACATTATGCAACTTGTTAAAAATGTTCTCTAACCTTCTGTTGTGCTCTTCTTCAGTGTCAGCATATATCAGAATATCATCTTGAAAGAAAATGACACCTTCATCCTCAATGAATATCCGATACATTATCTTCTGGAACACTGAGGCTGCCGATGTTAATCCAAAGGGCATCCTCCGATATTGATACAAGCCCTCCGGTGTGATAAAAGCCGTCAGATGTCTCAAATCCTTATGTAGCTTTACCTGATGATGGGCAATGGTGAGATCCAATGTAGAAAACACCTTGGCAGACCCCATAGTTGAAAGTAGATCCTGAATATTGGGCAGTGGATGTCTCTCTGGGACAATACATTTATTAAGCTCTCTCACATCAATGCACACCCGCACCTTTCATGAGCTCTTCCTCATGATTACCAGTGGCGACACCCACTCTGCAGCACCAATTCTTTGTAATATCGCTTGGTCTTCTAGCTTGCCCAGTTCCTTTTTTACTTCTTCCCTCATAACTATTGGCACATTTCTTAGCTTCTGTGCCACGGGCCTGCAGCCTTGCTTCAGTTGAATACGGTGTGTGAAACCTTTGACACACTCAATTCCATCACTATACATCTCCCTTCTCACTTTTCCTTTATCCATCTCAGCTGACTCAACCGCATATACTGATTCTGCCGCACTGGCATCCAGCTGTACCTTGAGTAAACGCTGGTGTTCCCAACTCAGTAATGGTGACACTCCCTTCTTAGAAACATACACTCTTCCTTCTGCCGATCTATCTTTAAACCCAAGCGTAGCCTTAAACCAACCCATGATCTCAATTTTTGCACCCCCATAGGCTCTGGGCTTAATGTCCACTTCATGTAACCATTCTGGTCCAATTTTCTTCCACACCACTTCTGGAATAAGTGTATACTTGGCCCCCGAGTCTGCCATTATCCACCACTAATTGCCGACACACATTCCTCCCCTTGATCACTGTCTGCATTCCCAACCCAATTCATATTATTTCCTCTACTCCTGCAACATCTGGCTAGGTGGCCTCTCCCATTGCAAGTCCTACAAATTATCTGTAAAGCAGGGCAGTCCGGACTATAGACCCAATGTGATCGACTATCACATCTAAAGCATGTTCTCATGCGACCTCTCCCTCGTTGGCTGCTTTGGCCTCGGCGAAATTCCGTGCTATATCCTCGATTGGGGACTGAGAGGTGAACACAGGTGGTGCGCCGCCCTATTGGATCATGTGCAACACGTTGGTAACCACAAATGAATCACTCCAAAATTGGATAAAAGTTTTAATGAAAAGCAAAATGGCCCAACAGATGCAACACATGTTTCGAACAATCTTGGTCCTTGTCAAGTCGGGGCCTAAATACTGTGCTCAATAATATACCAACATGGTGAAGAAAATAACACATAAGAAACCCCTAGATAAAACGGACATAGGAGAAAACGAAGAGGGGATATTCAGAGTAACATATTTCAACACAATGAAATTATGTATAACAAATAATGAATAAACAGCACATTCCAACAAGTCAACCTTCATGAGTAGAACATATGGAACACAATCAAGAAATCAAATGGACATAATAAAGCAGCATTTGTAAAAGTCATATAGGAACAGTCAAAAATATATCACGACAACATGTATAGATCGTTGAAAAAGAAAGAAGAGAAGAAAGAAAAAAGGGGGCGGGAAGAAAACAAAAAATCAAAACAAAACAAAAATGTACATAAAACTTGAATAACAAATTGCTCAATCTGTAAACATAGACCATTCCTAATATCTAGCGACTTTCAGAAAGCACAGTCCCTGGTGCATTTCAGTTATAGAGAGCTGCAAATGGATGGTACATAATTCTGTGAAGCCAAACTTAAAAATGTGTTATTGAAAGAAACCAGAGGTTAGGTTATCTGGCCCCCGTGCAGTCAAAAAAGGGGATGTTCTATCTAAAGAAACTACTGAATCTAGGTGCAGCAGTCCCAAAGAGTCACTCTCATAAATAGAGAACCGTATGAAGACCGACCACAGACAAAAGTGCACTAATGGCAGGAATAAACCGTGCAGCATGCACAAATTACTTCATGGAAAGTGGTTTAAAAAGTATGTGATAGGTGATACATCTTGTTTGCAATACACGCTTACCAAGTGTAGCCTGTTTTTGAGCATATGTGAGAATATCCCAAAGACAGATGCCAAAAAGGTTTAGATGTTGAATACCGCCATACTAAAAATAAGAAACCATATAATCAATGCAGAACCATATGCAGGTGTGCTGATATGATAACGAAAGGGGAGGGTAACATCTCATAGAATCGAGGCAAATACCAAACATCTTATTCATAAATGCATGATTACAAAATACCATAACAATACTGATGTGAAGTGTTACAAAAGTGTTACAAAAGTGTTACCTCTCCTGTCCCTTCCCAGGCCCTCTGCACAGCACTGGCCTCTTATTTCGTCTCTAAAACTCAGGACATCCTGTCCTCACTCTCCTCCTATCCCCTCCATCCCCCTATGCTCTGCTCCTCCTCTGGCCCTGCTGCAGCCGCCCTTCCTCCCTCCTTCTCTTCCTTTCCCCTTTTCTCCGCAGACAAGGTTTCTAGACAAGTCCGATCTATGAAAGTCTCATCGAAACAGGTTCACCCCTTTTCCTCCAAAACTATCAAGGACCACATCGACTCCCTGGCATCTGCCCTGGCTGATTTCTGCAATCACTCCTTCACCACTGGAGTCTTCCCATTCCCCCTGAAGCACTCTCTTGTGCACCCCCTTCTTAAGAAACCCTCTGCTGACCCCACATGCCCGGCTAATTCTCGCCCAATGTCCATCACTCACTTCCTGGGTAAGCTCCTGGAGAAACTGGCCATCTCCCAGCTTAATCTCCATACTGAATCTGTTGGTTGTCTTCATGGCCATCAGTTTGGCTTCAGAGCTGCCAGAAGCATGGAAACTGCTCTCCTGAACATCTGTGAAGATCTGCTCTCCAACCTTGACTCTAACACCACTTGTGTCCTCATCCTGCTTGATCTCTCATCTGCCTTTGACACTGTCAACCATGCCATCCTGCTCAACCGTCTCCGTGATAACCTGGGCATCACTGGTCAGGCTATGGCATGGCTGACTTCTTTCCTCTCTGACCGACCCTCCCAGGTCCAACTTGGGTCCTTCCTCTCTGCTACCTTTTTTCTACCTCTGGTGTTCCCCAGGAGTCTAACCTCTCTCCCTGGCTGTTCAACCAATACCTGGCACTCCTTGCCCACCGCATTGCCGCACTCTGCCCCAACTTTCAATGCTATGCAGATGACACCCAGCTCATTTCAGGCTACCCTCTGCCTCCTCCTCTCCTTCCCTCATCTCTGACTGTCTGTCTGCTATCCAGGAATGGTGTGCCGCCAATGACCTCTGCCTTAATGCCAGTAAGACTGAGATTCGCCTCATCAGCACACCCGCTCCCTCCTTTCCTGTTGCTCTCTGGCCGGCCTCTCTTGGTCCTCTTCCCGTTCCCACCTGCAAAGCCAAAAACCTCGCAGTCATCTTCGACTCCACACTCTCCTTCTCTCATCACATCTCTGATGTCTCTAAGAAGTCACACTACCAGCTGCACCTCCTCAGAGGTATTCTGCCTTTCCTCTCCTTCCCCCAGAAGCTCACTGTCTCCAGAACTCTGGTTCTCTCTAGGATGGACTATTGCAACAGCCTCTTTCTAAATCTGCCTGCTTCTACTCTCCTCCATCTGCAACTCAACCATAACAGGACTGCAAGACTTGTTCTTGACCTCAATCCCAGGGATCTATCTCTCCAGGACTGAAATATCTGCACTGGCTCCCAGTGGCTGCGAGGATTAAGTTCAAAACCCTATGCATCGTCCACAAGGCCTTCTGGGGTCTGGGGCCTCAATACCTTCAACTCGCTCTTCCTAAATATCTCCCTTCTCAAGCTCTTTGCTCATCTGCCTCCAAGTCCCTCAGGGTCAGTCGCTTCTCCAAGCAACAAGTTGGTGGTAGATCTCTCTCCTCGGCTGCTGCCTCCCTCTGGAACAGCCTCCCGTAAAATTGAGGAGAACCATCTCCGGTTCCGGAAACACCTCAAAACCTTTATCTTTGACTCTGCTTTGTCCCCTCCTCTCCTCTGCTCTGCTGACCTCCTGGCTGATACTGGCACTGCACTGGCTACCTAGACACCCTCTGATTCCGAGTCCAGGTCCCCCTCCCGCCAGCATCACACACCTGCACTGCCCTCCTGGCAACCACCACACTTGGAGACTGTCCTGTATCCCTACAGTCTCCCACCAGACCTCGATAGCTTATGTCCACATTTACTCAGGCACTTGCCACAATCTGGCCGCCATTTTACTTATTGCAATTATCTATTACCATGTACTGCACTTTCCTTCCTCCCTTCCCACGCACTTGCGCGATCTGAATGACACCTGGCCTAGTAGGATTGTTGTATGTCCCCCTTGTTTCCCCTCCCTTGCCTCATGGCACCTTGAAACACTTGTGTATTGGCGCGTTATAAATACCATATCATATCATATCATAAAACATCATTTAAATTATCCAACTGCCAGGTTACACATCCCGGTGTAAAGTTGCGAAGGGTACGTTTGAATTCTACTCACTTAAGGGCTTGTCCGTGGTATGGTAATCTCATTGGTGTGTAAACAGAGAATAACATTGGTTTCCTGCAATGTTTAAACAATTCGGAATATGTTGTTGTTCACTTCAGTTATGTGAGTGTGTCTTTCTGTTCTCGTGACTTTGTCACGTGATACTACATTTACGATGCCGACACGTAGTAGTCTCAGCTTCCAGTTATCGCAAATACCGGAGCGTTCGGGCATTGAAGCCGGTTATCGGGTACTTATTGGATTTTTACCTCATCCTCAAAAGCTTTATTTCACGTAGGTTTTTGAAACTCTCAGTGACATGTG
Organism: Ambystoma mexicanum; assembly: GCF_040938575.1. Classification (NCBI taxonomy): domain Eukaryota; kingdom Metazoa; phylum Chordata; class Amphibia; order Caudata; family Ambystomatidae; genus Ambystoma; species Ambystoma mexicanum. The sequence continues at coordinate 529,661,892 of NC_090938.1, read as the reverse complement.
TGGTATCTTTGCTGGGGTTCAGGCAATTTCGGCGGCCGATTCAGCGGGTTAAATGGTGATTGCTTAACGGTACAGAGGTAACGGGAAATAAACCCCCAACAATCAACCAACACATTGTAGTGACACCAAACGAAAAGGGTGTACGTGCAAGAATTCTAAGTGTCAATGAGAAATAAGAAATTTTGCACTACAGTCACATAATCAGGATGGCACAAACATCACGTGACTGAGAAAAGCAATTGTATAATGTAATTTGAAAAGCAAAAACTCATCCCCCTGAAAACAACCAATACTAAAACATAGCAAATATGACAGTTTCCTGCCATTAGTAATATATCCAGACTGAAGCGTTTTGACTGGGAAACTTAATTAAGGAAAATGAGGTTCTAAAAAGTGAAATAACACCATTTCGAGGCAAGTACTTGCATTATGATAAGAAACAACATGGACAAAAAATGTAACTGTAAAGACTGGAGGGGGGGTGTCTGTACTCCTGCTCTCTATATGGCAGGGGAGAGGCACAGAGAACCCCAGCCAAGATTCTCTATAAGGTAGCAATGGACGAGCAATCAAGGCCTAGCTTCTCAGGAGGTGATGCGGGCTGGTTCTTAGGTACAGTGTAGTCCCCAAGCACCCACAAAAGAATGTCCGCACACTGTATTAGTGAAAACACAGTCTTTATATAATTAAGGTTCAAGATTATAGACACAATCAGACTAACTCACTTTGTGCTCAGTTAATCTACAATGGCAAATATATACAGTTCTAAGTGGTACCACAATTATTATCAGATTTCATTAAAGTGCATCAACTGTTCTCTGGTCAAATGTCACACAAATCACTTAATAAAGGTAACCAACAATAGATATAGGTGGAAAGCAGTTGGTTAGAACAATTGGCAGAATACTGGCCCCGTTACCTAGACAGAGTTCTGTGTGGAGATCGCCCCACCTGGGAAACCTTTAAAATAAAGATACACTACAAGCCCAGTCCATATATTGTTCAATTAGTCTTATTTCCTTCTACAATGTTTCTATCACCCAAATGTACCTGGAATAGTAGGGTTCGACGACGGGTCGTTGACGGATCCTTCTTGAGGTGCTCCCTTTAAAGCAGAAGCCACAGATCATCGAGATCCCTCGAAGAAAGTGAACTCTGTGTCGAGGTGGCAGCTTCGGACCCGGCGGTGCTCGTCGACAATGGTTCGAAGACGTCCTGCAAGGAAGAGGCGTGCAGGGCACCTCGATGTCGATAGTTTAGGACTGCAAAGAGTTTGTGAAGAACTGTGGCCCAGCAAGGGCATCCAGTCGTCCGGTGTCTCTACGGTCTTTGGGTAGCGGGAACCCCACTGGTGGAAGCTCCTCGGTGCGTCAACGGCCTGGCCTTCTCCGGTGGGATAAGGCGGTCGGCGGTGTGGACGAGCGCGAATGGAGCGATGCGGCTCCAGTCGTCGATGGCACGACGTCAAGTGGTCCCTGCTTCTGGGCAACACGCCTTCAAAAGGGCTCCAGCGGTTATAGCAAACCTGCAAACCCTGGTCGACGGCAGTCAACGGAATGTCCAGTGCCTGTCTTCATTCGCCTTGGCGGTCCCTGTCTCCGGTTGGCAGCCTGTCGAGGGTTTGACTTCCAGGGAGCTTCAACGAAGGTTAGCGGTGCTCGATGGTCCCTCGGAGTACGGGAAGAGGGCGCCTAACCATGTCCTCTCTTGGATCAGTGTCGACGTCATGGAGGCTTTCAGATTGCGGTGAAGGTAACAGCAGTCAACCACCTTCTTCAGGCTTGGCTTCGAGATTCAGCTTTAGTTTCAATGTCAGTTTCAACTCCAGCTTCTGAACGGCGTCAGTTTCGATGTCAGTTTCTACTTCAGCTTCTAAACGATTTCTAGCAGTGACAAGCCCCCAGATATACTAGTTGATCTCCCAATCATTCTGCTGGGTCACACTCAGGCAAGCAATCACTCAGAAGGGCATTCAGCAGTCAGTCAGCCAATCAGTGCATACAGTGCATTCAGGCCATTCTCCTCCCTCTCAGACACTCACAACAAGGAATGTGTATTGGGACAAGTACCCAGCCATTCAACACTACACACTGCATTCATACCAGTTTCGGGCAGGGCTGTCTCAGTTATTGTGTTTCATACTAGAAACCAGACATCCACAACAAGAAGTGCATATTGGTCACATACTCCATTCACCCAGGTCCCACCCACAGAGTGTACCCACAACATACAGTCACTAGGAAGGCTCCAGCCAGTATGGCCTGGACTTAACTACAATACTATATATGGAACCACCCAACAGCCAGTCAGGGGGAAGGGACAGAGTCAGGGCTTCGCAGGTCTTTGGAAAAACAAGGTAACAGGCAATAGAAAGCAAGAGGCCACAGGGGCCATCTTGTTTCCTCTCAGGAATCAACTGATTGCAATGGCAGGGCCTGGGTATCCCAAAATGGTGGATACTCTGAGCACCTGCCAACTTCAGCATGGAGCTGCGACCAGCCCATACCCTGCTCTGGGGGCCACACACAGGTGTCCAAAAACACACTAGGGGCACAGGGTTGTACCCCCACCCATGGGTGCCATAAGGATCTGTACACCAAACCAAAAACAGGAAGAGCTGCACTGCCAGGAGTCTCTCATGGACTCCTGGGCAGAAAACAATACAGAACACAAATGAAAAAGGACTACAGGACAAGGACAGGGAGGCCCTGTCCCTCCAATGCATTTCCAGCATCACAGTTGCCCCCTCTAGACTGAGGTTACGGTTCCTAATCTCCCACGAGACAGACACCCTCATCCAGACGGTCAACATACCTTCTGGAAAGGCCATCTGCATTATCGTGACTCTACCCTTGTCTATGCTCTATGGTGAAGTCTAGCCCTTGCAGGCTAATGGACCACCGGAGCAGTTTCGGGTTCTCAACCTTCATCTGCATAAGCAACTTCAGGAGCTATGATCTATTTGGACCTTGAAGGTAGACCCCGTAAGGTAGGGCCTAAAATGCCTAATGCTCCAAACTATGTTGAAACATTCCTTCTCAACAGTAGCCCACCTATGTTCTCCACCCTTGAGTTGTCTACTGATGAATATGTTAGGATGTTCCCTCCCTTTGTCAGTTAACTGGGACAAGACAGCTCCAATTCCGGTGTTGCAGGCATCCGTCTGGACGATAAAGGAAGGCCCTCTGACAGTCTTCCGTCCAATTACCCTTGCTAGGCTGTTTGGGTGAAGACATAGCTGTCAGTGGAGCAGCTATGGTTCCATAGTCCGCCATGAAATTGCGATAATACCCAGTGAGGCCCAAAAAGGCTCTCACTTGGGTTTGAGTAGTGGGAGTCTCCCAGTCATGTACATCCTGTACTTTACTGGGGAGAGGTTGGATATGACCTCCTCCTACCTTATAAGCAAGATACATGTCTTTCCCCTGAGCTATCTGCTATCTGCCACTTGGTGGCCTTGATAGTGAGGTGAGCCCTTTTCAAGGCCTGCAACACCTTATCCAGATGCGTCGAATGCTCTTCCCAGGTGGAACTGTAGACAGCAATGTCGTCTAAGTAGGCCACACAAAAGGCCTCCAGCCCACTGAGCGCATGATTGACCAATCTCCGGAAGGTGGCAGGGGCATTCTTCAACCCAAAAGGCATGACCCTAAACTGGTAGAGTCCCTCGGGTGTGGAGAATGCCGTCTTTTCCTTGGCATGGCCCGTCAGAGCTATTTGCCAATAGCCTGAGGTAAGGTCAAAGGTGCTCACAAATTTGGCAGCACCTATGGTATCCACGAGCTCACCAGCCCTGGGCAATGGGTCCGCGTCAGTTTTGGTGACAGCATTGACTCCTCGGTAGTCCACACAGAGCCTCCAATCCTTGGTACCTGCCTGGGAACTTGCCTTGGGGACAAGGACCACGGGACTGGACCAGGGACTGGTTGAGGGTTCAATAACACCCAGATCCAACATCTTTGCGACCTCAACCTGGATGTGGGTCTTAACGGTATCTGACATACGATAGCACCTACTTTTTACAGGCACACTGCCACTAGTGTCAATTTCATGCCGACACCACAGTATAAGGCCTGGTGTCAGTGAGAACAGAGAGGCATACTGGCAGAGCAAAGCCCTGCAGGCCTTCTGCTGCTCTGTCGTCAGATTGGGAGAGAGATGGACTCCCTCCACTGAGCCATCCTGAGGGTTGCTATGCAACAAATCAGGAAGGGGCTCACTCTCATCCTCTTCGTGCTCTGAAGCTAGAAAGAGATCTGAGACCTCTGCTCACCTATGGAAAGGCTTGAGCCTGTTGACGTGGAATACTTGAGGGGCTACCCCAGAGACTCCCATGTCAACCAGATAATTGACTTTGCCTATCTTGGAGATTATCCTGAAGGGTTCAGTCCATTTGTCTACCAAAGCTCGAGGCTTGGTAGGCTCTATCACAAGGATCTCCTGACCTGGAGTCCAATCTACTTGCAAGGCTGTAAGGTCATGCCAGTACTTACTCAATTCCTGGCTTGCCTTGAGAGTTGCTGTCACCTAACCCATCATCTGTGTCATCCTCCATCTGAGGCCTAACCCATAGTCCCCCACTTGCTTGGCAGGACCTGGCGGGGTGGCTTTCAAACCTTCTCTGATCAAGGCAAGGGGCCCCCTCACGGGATGTCCAAAGAGTAACTCAAAGGGGCTGAAACCAACACCCTCTTGAGGTACCTCTCTGTAAGCGAACAGCAGGCATGGCAGGAGGAGATCCCATTTCCTCCATAGGGGCTCTTCCAAAGAGCCTAGCATGCCCTTGAGAGTTTTATTAAATCTCTCAACCAGACCATTGGTCTGGAGATGGTAAGAGGTGGATAACTTGTAGGTTACCCCACACTCTTTCTACATGGTTTTCATGTAACTAGACATGAGGTTGGATCCTCTGTCAGAGACAACCTCCTTAGGGAATCCAACATGGGTGAAAATTCCCAGAAGGGCCCTGGTAACCACCTTGGCAGTAACAGTCTGAAGGGGTATAGCCTCAGGGTACCTGGTGGCATGATCAACCAAGACCAGGATGAACCGATGTCCACCTGAAGTGGGAGGGTAAAGGGGACCAGAAATGTCGATGCCCACCGTCTCAAACAGTGTGCCAACCACTGGTAATGGTTGCAGTGGGGCAATGACACTGCCTCCAGTCTTGCCAGATAACCGACAAGTTGGGCAGGTCCTGCAGTGGGACGCCACTTCCACTCCCATCCGTGGCCAGTAGAAATGGGCAGAGAGCCTCTGCTTAGTCTTCTTGGTACCAAGATGAGCAGCTAAGGGCACCTCATTCACCAACTGCAGCAGGAAGGGCCTGTAAACCTGGGGTACCACCAACCTCTTGAGGGCACCAGTTTCAGGCTTAGTGGGCTCACTAAAAAGGAGCTCACCCTCCCAATAGATCCGGAATATCTTAGGCACCTCTCCTTGTGCCTGGGATAGGGCCTGTTCCCTCAGACCCTCGAGAGAGAGTGGCACTCTCTCTGTCCCTTACAGAAATCCACCCTGGAGGGTCCCCCTTCAGCCAACAGGCATTGAATGTCGGGGTGGTCCTCCACGTTGAGCACCTCTCCCGCAGGAGGATTTCTGCCTCTTATCTCTCAGAAGTTGAGTTGGGGTTTTCCACTGGACCCAGCCCATCCGGAGCATGGATCCCAATGGGTGCTGTAGGAACAGCAGGAAGAGAAGGATCCTTCTTCACAGAGGTGGCCTTCTTGTTCTTCCGTCTTCTTGCCTTAGGCCTCACCTTTGGCTCGAGTACCTGACTCACAGCCAGACCCTGTGTCACCTGTGACCTAGTGACTGCAGCAGCAGTCGTGGATAGACCATCCGAGATCAACCCCAACTCTACTAGATAATTTCCTAACATAATGTTAGCAGGGACATTGTCCTGAACCAGGACAGGAAGCTTTGCTGTCTTGTTTCCAATCATGAGTGTGACTAAGGCTACAGGCGATAATTTGAGAGGCCCACCAGCTAACCTGGTGGTTCTCAGAGGAGCACCTACATAGTCCTCTGGCTTGAGCAGGGTCCTGTCCACCACAGCATGCTTGCACCAGTGTCTCTCAAACCAGTAGAAGGCTGGCCATTCAAGATGACACCTGTCAAAAACCTACGGGTGTTCTGTGGGATTGTCGCCAGTACTGCTGCGTACTGGTCCAGGCCCCAAGGGACACTAAGGAAATCTCTACAGGAGAACCGAAGGTGATCCCTGTAGAGGAAGGGAGGACAGTGGCCTCCACCTCAGACATGGGGTAAGGGTAGCTCAGGCTGACAGCCTGTACTCCAAGTGCCTTACCTTTACACTTGGAGTCACCTTTCTTGTGATCCAGAGCCCCACATTCCCAACAAGTGCCAGGAATGCGGGATACAGTACTGGAACCACTGTTAGCCTGCTTTGTAGGAGGTGGACCACTACACTTATTCCCACCCACAGATGACTTATCCCCACTAGACATTTGGGTCTTAGGAGAGGAAGGTTTTGGTTTACCCGTCTGTGATTGCTTTTTGGACTCCTCAGCTTTCTGAGAGGTCCCCTTTTCTTTGTCCTTGTCCTTCCCACTGGAGTCCTTAGGGGACACCCGGTGGGAGACCCACTTGTCAGCCTGCCTGGCCAGCATAAAGGGATCCAAAATGTTCTGGTCAGCAACATACTGACGCAGCTCTGGTGAACAGACTTCAGAAAAATGCTCAAAAAACAAATGGTGGGACAATTAAACACAAGTTTTCACCTTGTATCCATCAATCCACCCCATCATGTTCATATGTGCAGCACTCAACCAGTCAACCCAAGACACATTTTCTCTTTTCTTAAAATCTCTGGACCTTTTAAGGTATTGGGTAGGTGTCTTGCCAAACTTGGCAATCAAAGCAGACTTCATGCATTCATACTGACCCCTTTCTTCCACACTACGTTTCAAAATACATTTATACCCAGTCTGAGGCACTCTGCTTAACAAACACTTATCCCTATATCTCTTATCCACATCATGAATTGCACAAGCCATTCCAAACTCTGCAATCCACTGGAGGATATCAGAACCCTCCACATACACCCACCAAATCCTTCATACACTTGGTGGCAGGGGACCTGACACTCTCAACTGGTTTAGCTGGAGACTCCACTCTAGCTTTTTCTAGCTGGATTCTCTGACATTCAGTGTCCTTGTCTTTGAGTTCAAGATCCCTATTCTTGAGTTCCACTTAATGTGCCAGCTCCTCTTTCTTAGGCTCAGCTTCTATTTCTAACTCGCGGTATTCAATGGCCAATTTCATCCTTAATAACTCAAGTTCCACGGAATTGCCTGAGGTCGGAACAGAGGCAGCAGGAATGGTGGCATTCTCAGAAACAGATTCAGCAACAACCCCAGGGGCAGAGTCATCATTGGTTGCATCCCCCCCTTCAAGAGCTTCACAATCAATCTGGTAGTCCACCAGGACAGCTCACAGCTCAGCCCTTTACTTATCCACAAAGTCTAACTCCCTGGCTTCACAAGCACTCTGAAGAGCCTCTAAGCTCATCCCAGTCAATTTGCCATTCGCAATAGATTCCATTGCTTGTAATGTAGTTATCTAGCACACAAGTAAACCTCAATTTAACAAAGTGCAGATATTTTTTAAGTGGCACAATTATACACTGATTCTTAAAACCATAAGCATACCACCGCTGCCACCAGTGTAAAGACTGGAGGGGGGTGTCTGTACTTCTGCTCTCTATCTGCCAGAGGAGAGGCACAGAGAACCCCAGCCAAGATTCTCTATAGGGTAGCGCAGGTCGAGCAATCAAGGCCTAGCTTCTCAGGAGGTGATGCGGGCTGGATCTTAAGTACAGTGTAGTCCCCAAGCCCCCACAAAGGAATGTGTGTACACTGTATTATTGAAAACACAGTCTTTATATAATTAAGGTTCAAGGTTATATACACAATCACAATAACTCACTTTGTGCTCAGATAATCTACAATGGCAAATATATACAGTTCTAATTGCTACCACATTATTATTTTCATTAAAGTGCATCAACTGTACTCTGGTCAAATGGCACACAAATCACCCAATAAAGGTAACCAACAATAGATATGGGAGGAAAGCAGTTGGTTAGAACAATTGGCAGAATACTGGCCCCGTTACCTAGACACAGTTCTGCGTGGAGATCCCCCCACCTGGGCAACCTGTAAAATAAAGATACACAGCACTATATGAGGACAAAGGGGGGGGGCAGCCGAGAGGAGATAAAGGAAACTTTAAGAGATATTGGATTACCTAAGATTAGTGCCGAGGAAAGAGAAGAGCTAGATGCACCGATTATTTTGGAGAAATTGAATGAGGTGGTGAGGCAGCTGCCCTCCAGTAAGACCCCGGGAGCGGACGGACTTCCTAGCGAATTTTATAAAGCATATAGAGAGGAGGTACTTCCCCCCATGCTAGAAATGCTTAATGAATCGTTTGAGGTGGGTCGGTTGCCGGAATCGCTTAGAGAAGCGACCATAATACCGCTCCCTAAACCCAACAAACCAGGGCATAGCTGTGGCTCCTACAGACCCTTGTCGATGCTGAATCAGGACGGCAAGATATTGACGGCAGTCCTGGCTAATAGATTGCAGAGAGTTATTAGTAAATTGATACATCCGGACCAAACCAGTTATGTCCCCAACAGGAATATAACCCACAACCATAGTCGACTCCACCAGGTGGTTGAATGGGGGAACAAGAGCGAGGGTGAAATGGCGGTTGTGCCCTTAGATGCAGTCAAAGCTTTCAATTCAGTCAGGTGATCATGGTTGCTGGAGGCCCTGAGGGAGTACGGGATGGGGCCGGGCTACATTAGGTGGGCGAAGTTGCTGTACAGCGAGCCACTAGCTAGGGTTCGTACAGGAGCGGTGATATCCGAGAGGTGGCAACTTAGCAGAGGCACCAGACAGGGGTGCCCCTGGTCCCCAATGTTATATATTCTGGCCCTGGAGCCCCTGGCAGTATACCTTCGGCAACAATATGACATGATAGGCATCGAGGTAGGGGGAGAGAAACACCTAATATCCCTGTATGCTGACGACTTGCTATTATATTTGAAATATCCGGAGGAAAATCTTCAATATATTCTGGAGGTAATGGAAAGGTATGCGGAACTGTCTGGCATAGCGGTGAACCCCCAAAAATCGAGCATATTCCCATTGGGTAGCTACAGACGAACCCTTCTGGAGCAGTTACCAGTGTTGCCGATACCATGGGCGGTTGGTTCCTTCCGCTACCACGGAATAGATGTGTATCACACGGTAAAGGAGGAACATTTGCATAACACAGAGGTGGCTGTGGGAAAAATCCGTAAAAGCATGAAGTTTTGGGAGAAGTTGCCGTTGGCAATGATGGGACGGGGGGTGATGCTTAAAATGGTGGTCCTGCCTAGGCTCTTGCATTTTTTCAGCAATATTCCGTATATGATACCTAAGAAGTTTTTTGCTAAGATGAATAGTATGTGCAGAGACTTCCTATGGCATGGCACCCGGAATAGTGTGGCGCTATGGAAGTTGCAGAATTTCCATGAGGGGGGGGGGGTATTAAGCTGCCTAACTTTGAGGCCTATTATGTAGCTGGTCAGTTGCAGTATGTGGTCAAATGTCTCTCTGACGAGGCAACTCCCGAATTTAGGCTGTTTGGACAGGACTGTACTCCTTTTTACCTGAAGGAAATTATTTGGTTGCCTAGTTCAGAAATGAAGGAGCGCCAGGGAATGATGTTGCTGGGGTGGAAGATGTGGCGTAGAGTGTGTCGAATGATGGAGGACCCGTACCCCTGTTCCCCACAGGTGCCGTTGGTTGCTTTGGCAGGGGAAGACAAGCAACTAAGGATGATAATCACAACCTACTGGGAGTCGTTCGGGCTGGTCACATTGGGGAATGTTTAGCAAGAGGGGACCATTAGGGATTTTGAAGGACTAGGGGAAGAGGCGGGCTTGCATAGGGGCCAGTATGTCACGTACCTAAGATTGGTGCAGAATATTTGTAAAATCTGGCCTGACACTGTATTGGCGGAAGAACCGGACACCACTATGGGGACAATATATGACATATCAGAAGGGGGGCATGAGATCTCTAGATTGTATGAGATGGTGATGACCCGGGTTGGGAAGGAGTTGAAGCATTTGAGGTTGAATTGGGAAACTGAGGTGGGAGCACAGATGGAGGATGGGATGTGGGAGCGTGCTATGGGATACCACAAGAAGGTGTCAAAAAATGCTAGATTACAACAAATACAGTTGTATATAACGCACAGAGCTTATATGACCCCGATGAGAATATCTAAGTTCGGAAATGCGGGACGACAAGCGTGCCCAAAATGCGACAAGGAAAATGCTGATATGACACACATGTTTTGTTCTTGCCCAATGATTGAGAGTTTCTGGGGAGAAGTGGTGCAAAAACTAGCAGACAAAGGGGTCACGCTCATTATAGACACGGCATGGGCCTGCCTGTTGGGAGGGTTTCCCAGACCACGGAAACTTAAACATGTTGGGAAATTGAAGGACTTGGCATATGTGCTAGCAAAACGGAGGATTGCCATGGGATGGAAGCAGTGTCATAAGCCACGGGTGGAGGTATGGTGGCGGGAATTGCAGAAATGGGCGGAGGCTGAAACGGTGGTATGGCAGGAGGCATGTAGCATGAGTGGGGAAGAAGAAGTGGGTACCCTGATGGCATGGAGAGTATTAATAGCAGGACTGTTTGGAACAATAACGGATTCGGCAGACTCAGAAGGAGGTGATATCCTGCCACACGTAGCAGATACGGAAAGTGAAGGACAAACAAGCTCTTGAGGGGGGAGGGATTGGGGGAGCAGTGGTTTTGACTAATTGATGTTCATGTGATTGTTGCAAAAAGCGCTGCCAGTTTGGTTTGTATTGTTTGTTTGTTTTAAAAATTAATAAAAACCGTTTAAAAAAAAAAAGATACACTACAAGCCCAGTCCATATATTGTTCAATTAGTCTTATTTCCTTCTACAATGTTTCTACCACCCCAATGTACCTGGAATAGCAGAGTTCGACGACGGGTTGTCGATGGATCCTTCTTGAGATGCTCCCTTTAAAGCAGGAGCCACGGATCGTCGAGATCCCTCGAAGAAAGTGAACTCGGTGTTGAGGCGGCAGCTTCTGTCCCAGCAGTGCTCGTCGATGACGTTTCGAAGATGTCCTGCAAGGAAGAGGCGTGTGGGGCACCTCGATGTCGATAGTTCAGGACCGCAAAGAGTTTGTGAAGAACTGTGGCCGAGGTAGGGCGTTGAGTCGTCTGGCATCTCTACGGTTTTTCGGTGGCAAGAAAACCACCGGCGGATGCTCCTTGGCACGTCAACGGTCTGGCCTTCTCTGGTGGGATAAGGCGGTCGGCGGTGTGGATGAGCGCGTCCGGGAATAAAAATGTCTTACTCAATGGAGCGTTGCGGCTTCCGGTGGTCGATGGCACAGCATCAAGTGGTCCCTGCTTCTGGGCAACACGGCTTTGACGGGCCTCCAGCAGTTATAGCAAACCTGCAAACCCTGGTCGACGACGATGGACAGAATGTCCAGTGCTTCTCTTTGTTCTCTTCGGCGGTCCACGTCGCCGGTTGGCAGCCTGTCGAGGGTCTGACTTCCAGGGAGCTTCGGCAAAGGTAAGCGGTGCTCGGTGGTCCCTCGGGGCACAGGAAGAGGGCGCCTAACCAGGTCCTCTCTTGGATCAGTCTCGACATCGAGGCGGCTTTCAGATTGCGGTGAAGGTAACAGCAGTCAACCTTCTTCTTCGGGCTCGGCTTCGAGATTCAGCTTCATTTTCAATGTCAGTTTCAACTCCAGCTTCTGAAAGGCGTCAGTTCCGATGTCAGTTTCTACTTCAGCTTCTGAACGATTTCTAGAAGTGAGAATCCCCCTGATAAACTAGTTGATCTCCCATTCATTCTGCTGGGTCACACTCAGGCAACCAATCACTCAGAAGGGCATTCAGCAGTCAGTCAGCCAATCAGGCATACAGTGCATTCAGGCCATTCTCCTCCCTCTCAGACACTCACAACAAGGAATGTGTATTGGGACAAGTACCCAGCCATTCAACACTACACAATGCATTCATACCAGTTTCGGGAAGGGCTGTCTCAGTCATTGTGTTTCATACTAGAAAGCAGACATCCACAACAAGAAGTGCTTATTGGTCACACACTCCTTTCACCCAGGTCCCACCCACAGAGTGTACCCACAACATACAGTCACTGGGAAGGCTCCAGTCCGTCTGGCCTGGACTTCACTACAATACCATATATGGAACCTCCACCCAACAGACAGTCAGGGGGAAGGGACAGAGTCAGGGCTTCCCAGGTCTTTGGGAAAACAAGATAGCAGGCAATAGAAAGCAAGAGGCCACAGGGGCCATCTTGTTTCTTATCAGGAATCAATTGATTGCAATGGCAGGTCCTGGGTATCCCAAAATGCAGGATACTCAGAGCACCTGTCAACTTCAGCATGGAGCTGCCACCAGCCGATGCCCTGCTCTGTGGGCTACACACAGGTACCCAAAAACATACACTAGGTGCACAGGGTTGTACCCCCACCCGTGGGTGCCGTAAGGGTATCCCATGGGTCTGTACACCAAACCAAAAACAGGAAGAGCTGCACTGCCAGGAGTCCTTTATGGACTCCTGGGCAGAAAACAATACAGAACGCAAATGAAAAAGGACTACAGGACAAGGACAGGGAGGCCCTGTCCCTCCAATGCATTTCCAGCATCACAGTAACCACGACCTCTCATAGTTTCTATTGAATCTCAATTTTCTCCACTGTACCTCGCAAACGTGGGTACTCTCAAATCATTATTTCTCCTCCTGCTGGGATTAGAATTGCCCACACTGGCTACAATATCCTCTTGTGCAGTTTGCAGCGTATTGACAGCCGCCTCTGATTTCACTGAGACTTCCTTCACCCTGACTTTTAGCGTCTGAACACGCCGTTTGGTATGCTCAACTTCCTTGGCAATCCGTAGAAATACATCTAAGTGTAGATCGTCCTCAGCCCACAGTCTTTCACAAACCTTGGCACTACTACATTCTAACATGAACTGATCCCTTAATCTTTCTTCCAACTGTTGACCAAACTTGCAGGTTCTGGCTAATTTCCTGAGAGATATTAAATATTGTTCAACACTCTCCCCTGTTTCATGTGTCCTCTTTCCAAATTTATGTTGTTCAAGAAAGGTACTCAGTTTCTTTTCATAATGTTTGTTCATTTTCACTATGCATTTTTAATACTCGTTCATATCCCCACATTCGGCAGTTGCAAGATCAGGAAGATTTTCATATTTCTCCTGGCCGGCTGGACCCAGACAATGCAGAAATAACAATTTCTTTCTTTCAACACTGTAATTTGTGCCACACACAGCATTGCCATAATGTTCAAAAGTCTTTAGCCATCTCTTCCAAGGCAACATAGGCTCCCCGACTTCAGTCAAAAACATAGCAGGTGGTGGGACACTGTGTATAGACATGTCTACAGCCCCACCAAAATCAACCGTCTTGACTGCTTCCTTCCTCTAAAATAATATTGTGTTTCTCTGTCTATTTTCCTGTTCTTGTTACTCCACACGTTTATGCTTATTACTTTAATGCTTATTCCTTCCAATGTGTACTTGTCAGGCTTTTTCAATGAGAGCAAAACACATTTTAAATTAAAATCCACTGGGACGAGGAGGAGCATGATCGCCGGTTGCATGCCTGCTTCCTCACTTTGCCTGGCCTTACAAAATGGCTGCATGTCACGTGATAACGCCATACGGTCCTTTCCTCTAAAGTGGATAACAGGTGCCTCAGATGGCACTGCAGGCCCTCAATTCCGCTTCACCGCCCACTAGCGGCTGCTCCACTACACTTTTACAGCTGTCCACCTCACTAATCTGTCGATGGGTAGTAGCCTGGGGCCCCCTAACCTGACATAGCGCTGCTGCATTCAATCGCTGCCATCGGGTCTCTTCCACTATGGATTCCTCTTCGCCACTTGAAGGGACTAGGTATACGGGGAGTTTCAATTGTATTTATTTTACATTTAGTATCTACATTAATGGGGATATGAACGGAGCAGCGGAATCAGCTGTTCTTCCTCTCTCTAACCGCCAGCACGTACCGGCTCTGTTTTTTCATAAAATAATGCTATATGGGTTATGTTATGTTGTATTTGTATAGTGCCTCCTACAATATGTTATGGTGTCGAAGCACTGTGGGTGGGGTGGCCCCGCAGGAGATCACAGTGTACAAAGATGGGAGAAGGGAGCACAGCATTGCATGAGGCAGTAGTAGTAATAGAAAGGATCTGTTCAGTAGATTCTGAACTGTTCAGAAAAGGCAGAACGTTCAGTGTAAATATGTTGGAAGGCAAAGAGTGAAAACAGAAGATTGTGGGTTATATTGAACTGAAAGAGAAGATGCAGTGAGGAAATAAGGGCTTCAGGCAGCAGTGATGAAGAAACAGTAATTTATTTCATTACAGCGACAGCGGCCTATGAGAGCCGAGTGCCAACATGGCTCTCTCCCTGCAGTCTGAACTGAAACCCATCAACATTCTTAGAATAACATTCTTAGAACTTAATGAGCTCATAGTGCAGCTCAATGCTTAACTAGGATCTGGTAATACATTTTTATGAACTTGTTTTAACTTACACTTACATCATAACACATCTCATCCCTTATGTGCATACAGCTGTTTACTCCACATAATAATCCTTAAACCAGCTGGGTTTGTTCTTTACTCTATTTGAATGTGTCTCTGCTGCAGACCTTGAATTGTTGTCATCCTTGGAACAATTATCTATGACACTAGAGTCTCTGATACTGTTATTAGCAAATTCACCATTGTCATGTTCACCATTGTCATGTTTATCATGTGCATTGTCCTTCATGCATTCTGGACATTTCACAATTCTGGACATTGACCAACACTCCCCCCCTTCTACAATTACTACATTCTTTCTTACTGCAGATATTTTCTTGGGACCGATGTATTTGCTTTCTACACATTTGGGAGTGAATCTAGGGTTCTTTATGAGAATACAATCTCCCACTTTCCAGGTATTACTTTTGACACTCTTGTCCTCATCAAATCTTTCTTTGTACACATCCTGTGCTTCTTTGATGAGAGTCATAATTCTCTCGCGATCAATGTTGGAACTCTTGGCTAAGTCCATCCACCCTGGACATAGTTTTGTTCCAGGTTGTCTCCCTTTCAATGACATGAACGGAGATACATTTGTAACTGAGTGTGGTGTGGTACAGTAGTTCCATATCATTTCTCTTACTACACCAAACCATCTTAGATTAGAAGCCATGGCCAATTGCAAACCACCCTTTATGAACCTATTGGCTCTCTCAACGAGGCCGTTGGCTCTTGGATGATATAAAGCAGTTCTAGTGTGTCTGATGCAAAATTTCTTCAAGAAAGTTAACATCCTTTCAGAACAGAATTGTACTCCGTTATCAGTGATTAATTCTGTCGGGAAACCCTCCCTGTAAAACACTTCCTCGAAGAATAACACCATCTCTGCAGTGGTTGCCTCACGCAAAGCCTTCCATTCAATCCATTTGGAATGGTAGTCTACTAACACAACAATGTATTTATACCCATTGTCAAGGTTTTGTAATGGTCCTATCAAATCAACTGCAACTTTTTGCCATGGTTCACTCGGTACTTTGACAGGATTTATTGGTACTTCTCTAACCATCTTGGTCTTGTCACTCTTACCACACTCTCTACAACCCCTAACACACTTCTCTGCATCGCTGTCAATCCCGGGCCACCAGAAATATTGCCGCAAATATCTCTTTGTTCCTCCCATGCCCAGGTGACCTTGATGTACTATATTTACTAAATGAGATCTGACTCCACTGGGGGGTATTATCCTATTTCCTTTTCTAAGTTTACATCCGTCCTCAGACATACTTAACTCGTCCTTCACACCAAAATATCTGTCAAACTCTTTTCCCACAATATTCTTGTGAGGCCATCCTTCTCTGGTCCAAATCATAACTTGATTCAATATTAAATCCTCCTCACCAGCTCTTATCCACATCTCTTTATCAATTGCATCATGCTCAATTTCTGCAATGCTCACATCTTGAAATTCAGGTGCTCCCTCCAATTCACCATCACATACAGGTAATCTGGATAAACAATCTGGTACCACATTCTCCCTCCCGGGAATGTAACACACCTTGAAATTATAACCCAAGAGTTCTACCATCCACCTCGAAACTCTTGGAGACCCTTTGGCTCACTCAGAACCGTTCATCAGTTGAACCAAAGGCTTGTGATCTGATCTGACAATAAAAGGTCGACCCCATAGAAAGAACTTGAAGTGCGTGACTGCCCAAAATACTGCTAGTGCCTCTCTTTCAATGACCGAGTAATTATTTTCTGCTCCTCTAAGTGGCCTGGATGCAAATGCAATTGTGTATTCAGTTTTGCCTGAGTCAAACTGAGTCAAAACTGCTCCTAAGCCAAGGGTACTAGCATCAACTGAAAGCAACGTTTTCCTGCCAAACATGAATCCACTTAAGGATGGGGCCTTGACTATACAATCTTTGATTTGCAAGAATGCTTCCTGACACTCTTTGGACCATGTGTACTTCACGTTCTTTTTTAGTAACTCCCTCAATGGAGATGAGATGGATGCAAAGCCATTCACAAATGTATGGGAATATTCCGCTAGTCCCATGAAAGAACGTAGTTGGTCCTTGATTTGGGGCTGAGGAGTTTTACTAATACTTTCTATGAGTGACTTTTTGGGAGAAATACCTTCTTTCGAAACTTTGTGTCCAAAATACTCCACTTCCTCAACACTTATTTTACATTTGCTTCTTTGGACCGTTAACCCATCCTCTTTCAGTCTGCATAGTACTGCCCCAAGAACTCTGTCATGCTCATGCTCATTACTTGCAAAAATCAGAATGTCATCTTGAAACACCTTAACATTTCCCAACCCTTTTAACACTTCCTCCATCACCTTTTGGAACACAGATGCGGCCGAGGCCAACCCAAATGGCATGCGATTGTATTTATAAGTGCCTTCAGGTGTGATAAAGGCAGTGAGATGTTGCAATTCTCGAGAAAGGGGAACTTGGTGATAGGCAGCAGAGAGATCAATGACAGAGAACAATTTGGGTTCGCCAAGAGTGGAGAGTGTCTCGGAAATGTTGGGTAGGGGATGTCTCTCCACCAGAATATTGTGATTAAGACTGCGCAAATCTACACAGAGCCTTAATTTACCATTATTTTTGGCCACTAAGACAATGGGGGACAACCACTCTGTGGCCTCAACAGGTTCAATAACACCCTTATCTACTAAGTTATCGAGTTCACTGCGTAGTTGCGCTCTCATGTTTAACGGCACATGTCTCACTTTATGAACAATAGGCTGAGATTCTTTCTTTAGTCTAATATGATGTTCGAAGTTCTTGAGTCTGCCCAGACCTTCGGTGAAGACCTCTGGGAACTCTCTTGACCACATATCATCAATCTCGGCAATGGTGACAGGCTCAGTGGCACTAGCTTGCACCCTGACTCTCAACTTCCTTTGTTCCTCCCAACCTAAAAGGGAGGCTCCCTTTCTTGCAACCAAAATGTCAGCTATGCATTCTCCACCTCTGTATTGCACACTTGCAGTAAACTGTCCCAGCATCTCAATAGGGGATTCTGCATAGCCGCAGGGCCGAATTCTTGGTGGATCCAGCATTGATTCATCCTTTTTTAGAACATCTTTAAATGTCTCTTTAGAAATGATGGTCCACGGGGATGTGTCAACTTTCATGAGTATTTCTTGACCATCAATTACAAAAACATCTGTTGGACCTTTGCTGTCTCCTCCTCCAATGGTCGAAATCTCGAAGACATGTCTGGGGTTGTCTTGCGAGGAGTATACCTCCTGTATGTTGTAAGCTGAGTGAGCACCTTCTTCTTGGTTGTCTCTGGTTTCTAAGAGATTTATTGATGACCTCTTGCATACATTAGCGAAATATCCTCTGGTCTTACACTTGAAACATTCAGCATTCCTTGCTGGGCACGAAGGGTAATTCGGACCATGCTTGAAACTGCCACATCTGGTACACTTCGCACCCCATGTTCCTTTCCTGCTTGTATTGACATTAAGTCTCTTCCTGTGATCAACTGCGCACACAGCTTGGGTACTCTGTTTGTCAGACTTCAGTTCTTTGACATATTGTGAGGTTTGTTCTATGCTTCTGGCTAGGTCCACTGCTTCCTCCAACTTCATGTCTTTTGCCAACAATTTCTCCTGTATACTAATATTATTTGTGCACCTCACTAACTGATCTCTAATTAACGAGTCAGATAGATGTTCGAATTCACAGGAGTGGCTTAATGTTCTTAATGAGGCTGTGTACGATTCCACGGATTCTGAGGACTCCTGCGTACGCTGAAAGAACTTGTGCCTCTCGAATGTAACATTTTTTTTTGGCTCAAAATGATCCTTGAGTTGTTTAATCGCAAGGGCATATTCATCTGTGTCCTCCGCTTCACCAGCCTGTGCACTGCCTAACCCATCAAACACTGCACGGCCTTCCACACCAAGATTGTGAAGTAATAAAGCCTTTTTGCGAGTTGAGCTGAATCTCTCTCCTCCCATTGCCACCAGGTAGTTTTCAAACATGTCTTTCCACCTGTCCCACCTAACTTGGGGGCGTCCAGGTTCATTCAAAAATGACATTGGCGGAGGTATTGAAGCTGCCATGTCTTAAGCAGTAAAAAATGGTAAAGAGTGGGCTTGCTAGATGCAACCAATAGACTCTGGATCAGTTCAAGTATGCCCAGTGGATGCACAGACTGAGCAGTGACAGTGCTGTGCTATGCAGACAAAGGGATCAGTCTTGTATGAGTACAATCCCTTGTTTATGATGTCACAATCCTCCTTACATCAGTCTGAATTGGAACGTGATGGCTGCTCATCCACAGAATGGATACATGTCATAATGGCTGGCTCCTGAAACTTGCCAGAACTGCATTGGCAGGTTGCTCAGCAACGATAATGTCAATGCTAGGGAGGCTACGCCCACTTCCTTGCTCAGTGACTAGTGCTCGAGCCGGGGATCCTTGAAAGTAAACACTGTTGCTTTGAGACAGAGTCAATACAGTAATGGGGAAGGCAAGATAACACCCCCAGGGGAGGCGCCTGCTGACCTGTTGTTCCGCTCCTCCTGACCTTCCTGCAGCGTCCGCTGTCGCACAGGAGTGTGGAATAATGCAGGCCGCGCTATGACGAGACTTCAAAGGAGTAGGGAGACACTGCTGAGAGCCATCCTCGTCGACAATGAGGAAATAAGGGCTCCAGGCAGCAGTGATGAAGAAACAGTAATTTATTTCATTACAGCGACAGCGGCCTATGAGAGCCAAGTGCCAACATGGGTCTCTCCCTGCAGTCTGAACTGTAACCCATCAACATTCTTAGAATAACATTCTTAGAACTTAATGAGCTCATAGTGCAGCTCAATGCTTAACTAGGATCTGGTAATACATTTTTATGAACTTGTTTTAACTTACACTTACATCATAACATGCAGCTCTGAAGGATGGTTTAAAGAGGTTTGACCAGGCAAAATTCTCATTATGATTCGTAAATGCACTGGCAGCAATGAGAGGGGAACATTACAGATACTTGTTGCCTTCAGGATCTTGGGCAATGCCATCTCTTCGTAATTTTCCAAAGACTGTGCCACCTTTCTGGCTGAACCAATGACACTAGAAGATATCACCCTGCTCCCTTTTAGCCTTTAGCTGCAGTCCAAAAGCCATTGAGGTATCTGCTCTTAATCTCGCCCTGCAGTAACCCTCACTGTGTCAAGTACCTGGTCTCGTCACTGCTAGGTTCCTGGTGTTGACAATCGTTCATGGCGAGGAAAACCATGTTTCGATCTCCCTAGGCAATCCAGAGTTCCTTCAGGACGCAATTATGGTGAAGGGTCCAGAACCCGAGCACCTTCTCCCCAAGGTGAATACAGGACAGGTGTTCGTAGACCGGTTCCCTACGCCAGGGTGCAGCTCCCCGGATTAACGTGGCATAGAGACAGCGACATGTGTTGGCTGGGAGAGCTGGATTTTGAATGGAGAGCTGAAGAGCAGGCACAAAGGCAAATGGAGGTAGTGGAACTAGGATGTGGAACGCTAGGCTGAGGCAGGACAAGCAGCAAGGCAAGTAACAGGAGGGGACCGGCAGCCCATAGGCAAGGCAGGCAAGGAGGACCAAGGCATGGAAGCAGGAAAAGGACTGGCAAGGAGCTAGATAGGTGTGGAAAACAAGGAAGAAAGGAAAGTCCCAAAGCACAGGACACAGTATGCAGCCAGGCAACTAAGCATATGGAACTCGTTAAGACGCGTCTGTGTTCCTGTTTGTGTGGTTTATATCCCCTGGTGTCTAGCAGCAATCAGAGCCCAAAGCTCTGGGCATAGTTGCTGCAGCAATGTACGATGCCTGCCAGACTGCGTATGCGCGGCACCTTAGTGCTGCCCCCCCCTACATGCACAGCACAGAGGACATGGCAGTGCCCAAGGTGTGCCTACTGGCGTTACCTCTGTGATCGGGCCGAGGACTGTGCCTCCTCTAGACATCGCAGTACTGCCTGCCAGTCCCCCTGCGCTGCAGACACCAGCACGGGCATACCCGCCAGGTAAGAAGCCGTGGGAAATGCCGGTGACATGCGCGAGGCGGCATGAAACACTGAACCTGCACACTAGAGAACCATGACCAAATCAATGCTCTCCCCGGGCTAGCCACCATTCGTCAACGATTGAAACGGTGGACGCAACAATGTGAAACCTGGACCGATGCCCCAGTGTCTGCAGATGAAAACTGCTTTCTGTGTACATCCTTCCTGATGCATCAGAGGCTGCAAAGGGCCTGCTTCTGCAACCCGTGGTAGTATCTGTTACATTTGTACTTGCACCAGGACCCCCGTGTGAAGGCCTTTCCCCCATACCTGAAATAAGCACAAAGACACATCGGCATGTCAGGGGCTCCCGGCATGCACTACTCGTGTCGCGGGACCACCCCCTTTATTTATATGAATGCACGATGGCAGAATGTTGCCATCACGGCACGTGACTTCATCACATTCCTCCTTTTTTATAACAATTTTAAAACTTTCCATAATCTGGTCAGTGCAAACAGTACAGACTTAAACATGGTAACATACCAAACTAGGTTGGGCCTATCATGGTCAACATTAGGTGACTTGGTCTGGCACAGGTTTTTTCACGCCTAGTCACCCATTATATAGTCTCGAAACCTCACAGGGCACCTTCTGCTCTCTCGGCAGAGGTATCTTCCTCCTGCTGGTACCTTCATGGCGTCTCCTTCTGCCCTGCCTGGTGTGGGCCCTGCATCTTCCGCATTGTCATCCGGTGTTGGCTCCACAACTGGGGTTCTTGTCAGGGGACCCTCTTCCTCTCGCTCTCTCGGCCCTTCTTTTCCTCCCAGCTTCCGAAAGAAACTGGAGTTCCGAGTTACCTTCCCCCTCTGATCGGCAGCAGTTACCATCAAGCTTTTGACCTGGACCACCTCCATAGGGGAGGGCTCATAGGTGAGGGACAACTTCTCTTCGGGGTGACAATTTTGCACCAGTACAGTGTCACCCACCCCTATGTCTGGTGGTTTGAGATGTCGTTGGAGGTTTTCCTCGCCGTTATGTATTCTTCGATCCTCAGACGTCCTGCCGTCATCAATGATCCCTGGGGGCCGACCTTCCACCCCTGGGAGTAATCCTCAGGAGCACCATCAGAAGAGCGCCTCTGCAGGGGCCACGCCTGTTGAGGTGTTGCTCTGTATTCCCTCAGGAGTTGTGCGGCTCTCCGCCAGTTCATATGACCTTCCCATTTCGAAGATCCGGGCCAACGACAACCCAGGCTCACACAGTACTTGTCAGCGCAGCTTCCCTGAAGCGCACCCTTGTATCAACTGGTTCCTCACCATACCCTCCTCATTCTCCCATGCACATGTACTTGCCAGGTGACGGATCCTGCCATAAAATTGGTCCAGGGATTCCTCTACCTTCTGTTTTTCACTGCACATAAC
Source organism: Ambystoma mexicanum (assembly GCF_040938575.1). Lineage (NCBI taxonomy): Eukaryota > Metazoa > Chordata > Amphibia > Caudata > Ambystomatidae > Ambystoma > Ambystoma mexicanum. The sequence continues at coordinate 529,639,806 of NC_090938.1, read as the reverse complement.
AAACCTTTCATAGCATTGATTGGCTATTGGCAGGAAGTGTTCTCTTAAGCTGTCTTTGGCAGCTTCGTAGGAGTTGCCCTAAAATATATTTCCAACTTCTCGATCCAGAGCAGCCATTTCGTTCCCAGCTTTGAGGGGTTGCCTGAAGTGTCGAATTCTGGCATCGGGGCCAGTGCCCTTGTTGGCGTGGTGTTCTTCTCGCTTGTGCGTCCCTTGCCACAACCTGACTGGCTCCCTGGGGGTCCTCTTCATCGACCATGGTAGCAAACTACACAGGCACCCTCTCTGTGAAAGAAGGCCGCAATTAGCGCCCACCAGCAAACCTTCATGGTTGCAAACTGCACAGACACCCTCTTTGTGGAAGAAGGCCGCACTTTGCACCAGTTAACACACTCCTCAGACTTCTGGCACTGTCGTGTTCAGTTCACCTTCTGGCACGCCAGCCCTCCCAGATGGCACTTCAGTATGGCTGAAAAAATGTGTTGCTTGTAGGCATAATGTACAGTCCAGTGGAAAAGGAGAAGAACAAAAATATATCATTTCCTTTTTTATTTTGTAAATGTCCCTCATGGCGCACGAACACTCCACATGTGGAGCCATAGGGACCCAAAGATGGCGGTTTTCGCTTCATCGCAAGGGTTAATGCCTCTGGCAGGCGTCGGATCAGGCCACCAGAGCTAAGACAAGCATCAGAGCACCTTCCCCCTGCCCAACTGCATCCTTGCTGCCAATGTTACATTTGGGCTTGCCCAAGGTTTCCCGTGTAAAGGCCTTTCCCCCCATACCTGAAATAAGCACAGACACAGATCTGCATGTCACGGGCTACCGACACGCACTACTAGTGTCGTGGGACCGCCCCCTTTATTTAAATGAACGCGGTACGGTAGAACGTTGCTGTCACGCCACATGACTTCATCATAGTATCTAAAGTTTCCAGTCCGATTCTTGATTGCCACAAGTCCTTTCACTTTGACAGAATACAGAGAGTCAAGAGGAGCCGTTCATATCTAAGCCCACTCCTGTCACCTTAGATGACCTGCAGGGCTTTCCTTACTCACTCTTCCTTTTCAACGTCTATGTGCAACTGCCCATGGGATGGTAAGAAATCTAAGTGTAATTTTTAACCTAAATCCAAATGGCTAGCGAGCCGAGGAGAAGTTCTCTGTAGTTCCACTCTGACTATGACGTTTGAAGAAAATGATATGTGATATGGCAATAATACTGGAGTCCGAGGGCTGGATTGGGCGGTAATGACCGGGGGCACAAGTTTAACAATGCCTCCCAGTGCTGTTACTGCCATATCCAGCCCGCCGCTGAGGGTATTATCGCTACATTAGCACCCTGGGTTCTTAATCCAGGTGCTGATAGCAATCTATTTGTTTTCAATGATCACCTAAGATGGCCACCAAGTAAATGGAAGTCGGCCAGTGACATTTGCCCATTTCCCAAAACACGAGCGTTTACTCACAAATACCCATAGTGATAAAATATCCTTTCTTCCAGCCCAATGATCCCTACAGCATCTTCCAGTATTCCTCGAGAACTTTCACCTGGCTGCGTCCAGCATTCAGATCAATTGGAAACCCGAATACACAGGTGCCTGCTATACTTCAGCTTCCCCAGATAGCAACAGAAATCGGACTTGCACCAATATGTCCAAAAAGCCTCATGTTATCTAATCAGTAGAAAAAAAGCGCCATATTGTCCCTTCATGAGCATATAGCAGTGGTTTTCTGCTTAGACTGCAAGGGCTTATGCCTTGCGTAAAGAATGGCTGGCCGACACTGCTCTCTGTTCTTGTACGCCAGTGTTACTTATGCCTAGAGTCGAGCCCTCACCTGCTGAACAACCTCTTTTGCAGAAATATTGTCCCAGGAAACACTGGCCTCATGGACCATGCACATAACATTTGGCGGCAGCTAACTCTACAGCAGGACCCCTTCCCCAAAGTCTTAATACATTCAGAAAGTCCCTCAAAAACTCTGTTGTGACATTCTGCCCTTTCACTTGGTTAAGCTTTACTTTGCATTGTTTTAGGAGGCATCTTCTAAGCCGACAAGGTTCAGCGAACAATATGTGTAATATAAAACATAATAATACAATTTTTCTCATGACTTCAGAATAATTTTTATGGTGGGGTCAAAAGAATTACACACAATCACTTGGCTCCTAGAGGGCTGAGTCTTTTCTGCCTCTTGATTTTCTAATTGAGATAGATTATGCTAGTTCTGGAGTCTTGCACCCTCCCAGTAGGCCCAGGTATAGAGATTGTTGGGAAACGGGGCAATCGTCCCAGGCTCCCAAGAGGTTCAGGGTGAGGTTGAGTCCTCGAAGTGTGTTGTAGACGCTTGGAGAGACTATAGCAGTGTGGGGGGTGTCGCTAGAAGCTGCATCATAGATGAGTTAGTGCATGTGTGGGTATAGGTTGCAATGGGAGTGAAATGCCATTTTTAGAAATAGCAGCCATATTGAAATCGAGGCCTAATGCTGCGCTGCAGCCAGGGCAGCAGGCCCAGGCCACAATCGTGGAAATAAGCAAATGTATGCGGGAATAGGTTGTAACATGGGCAGCGCTGAGAAAGGCCAGATCCGCAGAGATTCATAAACTCCCATCGTCTTCTACTGCCAGCATTCATATCTCAGGAGGAATGAGGAATGTACCCCAAGACCCCAGCATTCCAAGGTATCAGCCAGTCCCAGACCACGACCATAAAACTGTTAGATCACCAATCGATCAGAAAAGATCTGAAAGCAGAGACAACTGCCCACCACTAAGTCATGTGATTTGTGCTGTGATGTGCCAGGAGGGGCAAAGCAACAAACCTAAAAACCAGGGTGGAAAGCTTTGGACGGGCGCCAATCCGTCTGGGATCGAGCTGGGGTTTGTAAGTTATCATGACCTCGAAAGTATCCTCGATGCCCATGTCTGCAGGACCAGATGCACATTAGGTTAGAGATAGAGAATGCATTGTTTTATTGTTCCTAATTGGCAATTAAATATAGCTTCATGCCCGATGACACACCAGAAGGAGCCCATATGGAAGAAGACCGACAGAAGAGGCTGGGACCAATGGCCTGGTACCCCCTTATGGAGCAGGTGCATAGGGTCACACCAACCAGCCATTCGGATTTGTAACCTATGTAACTCACGTCACTGATGACGCCGTGTGCCCTTTTAACATGCTGCTTGTCTTGATTTTGCCAGAGTGCTCGTGGCAGCAGAGTTCTTTGTTGGCATGTTTTTATTCTTTGTGGAAATAAAACTTGTTCTCCTTGCAAGAGGTTTGTTAGGCCTTTTTCCCGAGTGGGTTGAATTTTTGCTGGTGTGAGCGTTGAGAGGTTTCTTTCCTTTTTTGGTGAGCCTGACGTGATCCCAGGTTTTCTGCGAAGATTGAGGCTTCCAGGCCGCATCTCTGGAGGAGCCGCACCCACCTGCAGTTTCCAGTCCCGAGCACGCAACCCGTAGTGGTGTACAGGAGCCACTTTCACAGAATTCCTGTCTGCTCTTTGGAGTGGGGCGTGCAAAAGACCACGTGGCAGTTTTGTATTTTTTCCGTATTATCATTGTTTTAAGGTTAACTAGAAGAAAAACAGAAGTGTGGGATCCTTTCAGAGCTAGGGGAGAAGGTGGCGCCATATTCTATTGTGATTAGGGGATACAAAAGTAGGAGCTCTGTATAATTAGAGAGCTCGAATTCATGTGCCCCATTAATTACGGGTGGTAGTTGTTATTTTGCCTTATCATTTTAGTTTGTTGTTTTGCTCTATTAAAATGTTATTGTGTATCAGGTGGAGGCAGAGGGAGGGCCTGTGGAAGTAGTGTGTGTGTTGGGTGTGAGGAGTAAGAGAGTTGGAGCGGGGGTGGGAGTGTGGACAGGGTTCAAACGGAGGACTGGTAGTGACTTCTGACAAAATTGTGCGTGGTGTATATCTTAACAGTTTTTGAGTGTAACGATGATCAATATGGGGATAATGTCTCAGTTAGACTATATGTACAGTGCATTTCCATTCTATAAGGACAGGATAGAGAAATATCATAAGCAGTGGGTAGGAAAACCCAGGCAGGGATGCCCTTCCCACCCATGGCCAGTGAAGGGAACGAATGACAACACCACGTTTCTGCCTGCCAAATACAAGGGTAAACAACTTCAGAAACAGAAAGAGATTCCAGACTTCTGGAAAATGGTAGAGGATATAGAGGACACTGATGGGTGCAAGCCCCAGTGCAATGATGATGTTGCCCCAAGCACAGTAAGAGCAACAGGAGGGCTTACCCGCTCACTACCCGCCAAACCACGTGATATACAAACCCAACATATGTACCCTCACCGCAACCGCCCCACTCCCAAATCTTCCGACATCTAACACTGCAACACCGTGGGATAACAAATCACAGAAAGAGTTAGAGGAGGCATTAGAAACAGTTTAAGCGGAGTTGGCATGGTTATGGGCATTAAGGGAAGGAGAGAGCAAACCGGGGTGTGGTTTGGACGAGTGGAGAGCTGGAGAGATTGGGCCTCATTACAAGTACGGCAGTCTGGAAATAAGCGTGCTGGTAGCAGCGTACCGGCACACTTTCTGGATCACCATACTATGAGAATGCCGGCAGGGGCACAGATCCCCCAGCAGGTCTGACCTGCTGGTGAATCCTGCTCCTACCGGCATGTCTCTCATGGAAGCACCGGCACCTTTAGCAATGGTGCCGGTGCTTCTGTGTCCCCATTCACGTGGAGTCCTATGTAACTACACGGTAATGGGGACTAACATTTTCCGGCACCTGACATCCCGGGCCACCAGGACTTGTAATGTCTCGGTGGCACCAGGATATCAGGTACCAGAAACGGTGTTACAAGTCTGGTGGCAAACCGCCGATAGCAGTGGCGGGTTATCGCCGGACTCGTAATGAGGCCCATTCTGTTTAGAGTGGACAGCACCGCAATAAAGGATGTGCATATTGAAAAGGGGAATAGTGGTGATCGAGTAGCAGAAAGTGTAGGTTATGGGACATTGAGGTCTGACAGGGATCCAACCCGAGACTTGCGGGAAGGAGAATGGAATACTATGGACGAGATAGAGGATGAAGAGAAAGCACAGGAGGCACCAGAAATCACACCAAGAGTAGAGATCTTATGGGGTTTGGAGCTGCAGAGTAGATTTGGGCCATTAGCAGTGGCTAGGAAAAAGGGAAGTGACCAAAGGACAGCGAAGCGAGGACTGGGCACACAGTTGCCATTATTACATAAAGGCCCTGGGAGGGCGCATTATGTCCTCTGTGCCCAAATGGACCAAAACAACCTGATGAAAGCGCACCCTCCCCTCACTGCCGGGGCTGGGAAGTGGATATATGCATTTGAAAAACAGACAGCTAGGATCCCTTTATCTGTGAGGGACATGAAGAGCCTACTCATTGTAATTGTGGGAGATCAGGATGGGGACGTGCGGGTTAACGCTGGGTATCCAGGAGTGAAGCTATATGATGAAGCACCCTTCAACAATATCAGAGGACAAGTGTGAGGCGCGCAGAGGCGGGCATATCCCGACACCCTGGACTTATAGTCCATAATGAAGTACACCATGGGGGATGATGAAGACCCCGCTCAGTATATTTTGAAAGTGTAGGAGATGTGGAGAGCGGAGACGGGAGCCCAGTGGGACAATTCAGTTCCTCTTTTCTATATTATTATTAAAAATAGATTGCCCAAAGAGGTGCAGAAGGCACTCAAGAAGATAGTGGATATCAAAGTGAAGGGACGGGCTATAATTATGCACCACTGTAAGCAGATAAAACAGAGAGAGAGGAAACGGCACAGATGCGGTAGGCTGAGGAAGTGAAACTGGTACAGAAAAATTTGGCAAAAATAGCAGTTGAAGGGGCAGCAGCTACAGTTCCTCAGACAGAGCCAGTGGAGCAGGTAGCAACGTGAGCAGAGGTTAGAATAGCAGCACTTTGGCAAGGAGGAGGACAGGAGCAATGGAGCGGTGGACCTCAACCCCAATATTCTGAGTGGCGCCAAGGAAGTTAGCAGCAGGGAAGAGGTAGGTTCCAAAGAGGCAGATCTGTCAGACGGATTGGAGGGATTGGGCCGTGAGGGGGAACAGGACCCAGTCAGCGTTGGAGCTGCGGGAAGTGGGGGTACTTTGCAAGGGAATGTAGAAATAGAATGGGAGCGGGATACAATCAATATGCCCCTGCCGGTCCAATACAACAACAACATCAGCACTAACCTGTGCCCCCAATGGCCACTTCCATCCCATATGGAATACACAAGACGTACACCCAATTGTCACCGCAACCTCCACATATGCAACAACAGGACCCGTCTTGCACCCCAAACCAGATGGACCAATTGTACAGCACCCCCATGTCCGGAGGCAATGCCGTCCCCAATGGAACGGTGACTCTGTACAGGGGGTTGAGTATCATGGCAGGTAACCCTTTCACCTTCCCGGGAAAAAAACACCTATCCTGATTAGGACAGCCCACAAAGAGCCTTTGCATCCCCGGTCCTGTCCATAACTACTCACCCCGACGAGAAACCCGTGGTGGGTGCTGAGATAGGAAATAAACAATTCATCTTTATGGTCGACACAGGTGCCACCAAATCATGCATCAGTGAAGAAAACTTCCTATTATAAGGTGAAACGCTCGATATGCAGGGATTCTCTGGGGCTGTGTCAATGGCTCTGTATATAGAAGAGGTAGCTATTAAGATAGGAGGGAAAGTGGTACATGCATCCCATCTATACTCATAATCCTCCCAGTAAACCTGCTGGGGTGTGACCTCCTCAGAAAGTTGAATATGACCATTTCTTTAACAGATAAAGGAATAGTGTGTACTACCCTTGTGATGTGAGCCATGAGGGTGATGGTGATTACACATGTGACGGGAGGAGAGGTGGTGGTTTGTGGCATCCACGTTGACTGTGACATGTTTATGTACAGAATCACAGTTTTGCTTGACGCAGTGCCTCGGATTGGTAAGGCATGCTGGAGGATCCCGTCTGATTTTATCTTTAGGCCTGTTGTGACCCTAGAGCTCATTGTGGGGACAATTCTATCGCTGGATCAGCAAGGGTTGGTGGTGTCTGCAAATAGGATTGTCGCAGTGGGAACTGATTCAATTGGGTGTAAGTGGTGCACTGTATTATGTATTGAGCCTACCGTGCTCCTAAAAGAGGTGACAGATGCAGACCTGTTTGATGTTCGAGCTGATGATGGAGAAATTGTGTTGGTGATCTGCATCCCCTGTGAGATCATGGTGCAGTATTGCAAGGTGCATTGTTCATTGATGGTCATTGCCACTCTACCATCCTTTACTGAGAAAGATCTAGAGCAGGTCCCAGAGAGGTTGTGGACAACCAGTGCCCATGATGTGGGGCTCCTGCAGGGAGTGGCCCCTGTACGAATAACACTAAAAACCTGGTGTCGTGCTGCCCCAAGCAAAACTATACCCACTGTCAAAAGAAACATAGCAGGGCATATGAGACACCTTTACCATGCTCCTGAATCAGGGAATTATTGTGCCCTCCACCTCCCCATGTAACACAGCGATTTACCCGATAAAAAAGGCAAAAGCAGGAGCTGGAGAATGATACAGGATTCCTGCACCCTAAATTAGATTGTATAGGCAGAATCTCCTGTAGTTCCTAACCCCGCAACAATCCTGTGCAGTATCCTAAAACAAGCACCACATTTTACAGTAGTGGATTTGAAGAATACCTTCTTCTCCATACCACTGCGCCCAGACTCACAGTATCTCACTGTGTTAACGCATGGCAGACAGCGGTTTGAACACACGAGACTGTGACAAGGGTACTGCAAATCGCCTAGTATTTTTAACAGAATACTGCATGCTTACTTGAGAAACATCTAAGTGCCCAGTACTGTCATTCAGTATGTTGACGACTTGCTAATGTGTAGTGCCAATGAACAGCAGTGCCAGTAGGACTCTGTCACTCTCCTGAAGCTGCTAGCATACAAAGGCGACAAGGGTGGCAAAGCTGAGTTGCAATATTGCCTCCAAGAAATGCTTTACTTGGGCCAATTACTTGGGCCAAATGATATCCGTCCATGGTAAGAAAATCATACCAGAACGCGCTGCATCTGTGCTCAATGCCCCTCAGCCAACCACTGCTAAGGAAATGCAGAGGTTCCTTGGGCTCTGCAATTACTGCAGAGCCTGGATTCTAGATTATGCAGCACACACTCGGCCCCTACTACAAGGCCTCAAAGCAGTACAAAAGCCAGACAAAAAAATAACATGGAGAGAGGGCATGCTGATGAGTTTGAATGGCCTAGAGGAGGTTATATGCACTGCCCCAGTGTTAGCAACTCCTGACTACCCACAAGAGTTTTACTTGTTGTCCCATTCCAATGAACAGTTGATGACTGTGATACTCACGCAGAAAAGCACGATGGGCCACAAGCCATTGGCCTGCTACAGTGGAGTGTTAAATCCATGCGAACAGGCTCTTGCTGCCGCTGTGTTTGCAATTTAGAAAAGCTCCACAATTGTCATGGGGTGTTTGGTTACACCGTATGTGGAGCACGCTGTATTTGCCATCCTTGAGCGAGCTAAATCAACCCTGACCACGCAGAGAGCATCTGCATATGAGGTCATTCTATCCAGCACGAACATCCACATAGTGCGATGCAATACGGTTAACCCTGCCACTTTTTACTGACCAAAATGTGTACTGGCGAAGACCTTGTAAGACATGACTGTGTGACATTTTAAGGGGAGAAAGAGGACATACCGAAGGCAAAAGACAACCTGTCCGAGGGGTTGGGGGGACTACTCTTCATTGACGTGTCAGCAACTATTGGCCAGGTGTCTGGCTTGAGGCATACTGGTGCGAAAGTGGTTCGCCTTGTGCTCCAAGCATCCCAGGGGTGCTGTGTAATGATCTATTCTGACTCTGCCTATATCACCACTGTGGTGCACTCAGGACTCGCACATTGGAAGAGGAGGGGTTCAGGAGAGTTGACGGGTCCCCAGTACAACATGCCCCATTATTGGACAAGCTGATCGAAACACTGTCCCAGTCCTCCCTGACTGTGGTGGTGAAATGCACCATCCACACTAATGACACAGACGCCATCTCACTCAGTAACGCCACCACAGATGTGGAAGCCAAACAAGCTGCATACCTTCCTGTGTCTGCGGTCCCAGAATATCCAGTGCTAGCGCAAGGACAAACTGAACTGCCTGAGTTGTACAATTCATTGCCAATTTCGTAAATAATTGCGTTGCAAAGTCATGTGCCACAAGAGGAGAAAGATCTGTGCAAAAGAGAGGGTGTAAGCAGTCCCCTACAAATGCATTGTGGTGGCAGAAAATGACAAGCAAAATTGTCATGCCACACAAGTTGCTGCTGGTCGCATTCGACCAGCTGCACCACCCATCCCATGTGTCAAAACAACATATTGCCGAAAGGTATACAAGAGGACTGGTTTGTCCCCAATCTGCAGGAGATATTGACTAAAATGGTTATTCACTGCACTATGTGCCAAACCTATAGCACTGGCCTTACCTTGGGAACTATTAGAGGTACCCTGCCCCACCTGACTAGGCCATTCCGTGAGTTGCACATTGACTACGCGGACATGGGAGGGAGATGTAATGGGTCTTGTTACATGATAGCAGTCGTGTGTCCCTTCTACCAATGGGTGGAGGCGAGTCTTTCTGCACATCCAGACGCTAGGTGTGCTGCTAAATGTTGGATCTGAGAGGTTTTCCCTCATTGGGGAGTGTGCAATGTAATAAGGTCTGATAACGGCACTCACTTTTTCAATTAGCTGTTTAAGGAAATAACAGCATTACTTGGCATCAAGAATCGGATGTGCACAATTTGCCACCTCCAGGCCAACAGGGTTCTAGAACAGACCTTTTGAAATGCAAACTGTCAAAGCTCTGCACAATGTTGAAAAAAAAATGGGTGCATTGCTTGCCTCTCGCCTTGTTTAGCATCGGCACGCAGCCCTGTAAGGATCACCATTTGTCAACCCTGAAGCGGTCACAGGGCGGCAAATGTACACGCCCGTACTCCCATCAGAACAGCATCGGATGCTCACAGGACTGTGTCCATTCTAGGAAGCAAATTTAAAAGTGACCTTTTTTGCCTTAACAAAAGCAATGCAATGTATCTCTCAACAGATAGCACCACCACGGTCGGAAGAATCTACCAACACTGCATCTGATTTACAGATGTCACCTCCCCTCCAGCGTTTTCCAGGAGATCTGGTTTATGTTAAAAATGTTGTCTGCCGGTGGAGTGAGCCTAAATACAACAGCCCTTTTGAGGTTGTCTATGCCACTCCCCTTGCGGTAAAGGTTCAGGAGCTGCGATATTGGATACATCTATCTGATGTCCAAGAGCAGCCCATGCCAAACCTCCCAATCAGATTGAGTAAATGTTGAAGGTATAAAAACTGTACAAGCAGTGACCCATTGCTCTGATTAAATATGTCTAAAGAAATATTTATGCATACCTACAACATGCAACTGAGTATTATTTTTGGGGTTCCATTTTTAAGGTTCCCCTGCAACTGATCTACCTTCAACATATACAAACTCTGCTATGCACTATTTGCACAAAAGTGTGTCTCTCTCCCTCTCTCTTTCTCTCTCTCTCTCTCGTTCTCTTTCTCATCCTTTTCTAGTCTTCTCTTGTCTCGCAATGGACGCACATGGCTTTAACCACTCATGTTCTCGTCCTCGTGAATATTCTCTCATAACAGTGTTCTGTTCCACGTATACCTGTGCTATGCACTGTGTAGCTGGAATATTCACTCTTTCTATGTTTGCATTAGGTATATATTTAGGATGTGGTTTTATATGGGGTAGACATATAAAAGTGGGGCAAACAGAAATTTAAATATTACTAATAGTTCTCTAACACATGCCAATGTGAATGCCAATGCTACTGATGTCTTCCTATTAAACAAAGTATCCAAAATGTATACTACCGTGGCAGCGTTCCCCAAAACAAAGACTAATAAAACTGCTACTAATATACCTGCCACCCAGCAAAATATGGGGAAGCTTGCTAATTTACTTACGCTATAATTGTTTCCTAATGTGCTTTCTGACATTATTGCAAATTTTAGTTCTTCTCTTATTGGTTCAAATGTGAATGCATTGAAAATATTTTAAAAGAAAGGTGAGACGAGCCAAGTATGATGAGTACAGATGGCTCATCAAAGACATTATAGAAAATGTGCATCACCCAAAGTTAAGCAATAGTTGGTACGCAAACATGAGCTCAGTGGGGAAAAACAGGGTTGATGGGAACTGTTACATTTTGTTCCTCGATACCACACGCATTGGTGGCCCCCAATGTTTAGTCCATCTGACGTAATGCAGGCTGCGAAACACTTTTCAATCACGGAACATACGACTCGAGATGATGCACCCAGACGAATTGCAGTGTGCCCGGAACCCCAGGAGTGTACAGTGCTTAAAAAAGCCATATATGAAGATAGAAGGAGTGAAGCTTGTGGTGAACAGGTGGCAGGAGACTACAATGAGCTGTATGGCAGGAGGCCTCGTGGGATTCAGTGAAGAAGTTATCGAAAGTGTGAACATTGTGTGGCGAGGGTACTGGAATCGGCATGTAGCAAAGCTCACATGGATTGAGGCGATGGAGAAGCCAGTGAAGGTGCAAAAGCAGGAAGAATACAAACTATGTTTCTATAATGAGGAAAGCGTCTTCGTAAGGGCCAACAGCAAGTGCATCAAGACATTGTACATCCCAGACCTCAAGAAAGGTAACTACTAGGTCTGTGGCCAGCAAGCGTTTCTGCACCTCCTGCCACTATGGAGGGGCACATGCTCGCTGGCCACGTTGCACTCAGCTCTCCTTGTGGTCCCTGAATAACCCCTAATAGTGGGACCCCAGGGCTTCTTCACCCCAACAGCAGCACCAGTGATGCATGCCCATGTAATGGTCCCACCACCAATATTCTGCATCCTGCCAAAGAAAAGCAAGGAGGAACTGTTGCACAGAAAGCCGAGATAAACTTATCTGCCTTAGGACTCTTCACAGTTTCTGAAAGAAACTACCTGATCATTATAGACTGTCCAGCAAGAAGGAGATATTCTTTGCCTCTTTGCTAGTGCCCAGAATACAAGCAGCCACATATGCTAAGTGGCTCCAAATTGTCCTCTGTGAAGTGATACAGTTGGGAATGACACTGAGCAGGGCCTAAACACCATCAAGGATGAGGCGCGGGCAATCAGGTTGATGACCCTGCAGAACTGATATGTGTTGGACTTACTAACAGCGATAGAAGGAGGTGTGTGCAGCAAAATTGGAGATTCATGATGTATCTACACACCTCCAAATGATGCAGACAATGGGTCCCTAACACAAATAATAGGGGCCTTGCACACTCTTAGGACCCACATGCAAACAGAAGTGGGTATCCATAAAAGTGACTGGTTTAACAATCTCTTTTCTTCGGCTCCATCATGGATGGGAGCGATCATGAAGATTCTGGTTCCAGCGGTAGTGTTTGTGTTGGTGGCCTTCTGCAAATGCCAGATTGGACTTTGCTGCTGTGCCAAAGCAATATCTAGCAGCAAACTGATGATGGTTTCAATTGGGGAAGATGGGGCACCTCACGGTACAAAAGACAGTGGCATCCAAGCAGATTACCCTGACACACCCTGCCTGGTAAGGTTAGAGTAACGCCTTTATCCCCCAGGCACCACCGCAATTCCCCCACCAGACCCTGAGAACTATGTGGAACACTGGATAGACTTAGAAGGGGACGGAGGGTGTATATATATGACCTGCACCCTGTAGCAATATGCACAAGCAGAGGAAAGTTTACGGTCTGTGTGCAGAGAATGGGTACCAAAGGAGGAGACACTGCCATATTTGGAGGCTTAGAGATTTGAGAGGCAGAGAATAGAGAAGGAGGAGAAGGAGAGACTTATCTGGGAGTTTGTTAATGTGGGATTAACGAAAGGGGGGAATGTTGGGAAGCGGAGGCGATCATCTCAGGATCCCAAGAGGTTCAGGGTGAGGCAGAGGCCTCAAAGTGTGTTGTAGATGCTTGGGGAGACTATAGAGGGAGAGTTGTGTCGCTAGAAGCTGCATCATGGGCAAGTTAGTGCATGTGTGGGTATAGGGTATATTGGGAGTGAAATGTCATTTTTAGAAATAGAAGCCATACTGAAATTGAGGCCTAACGCTGTGCCGCAGCCAGGGCAGTAGGCCCAGGCCACGATCATGCAAATAAGCATGTGCATGCCGGAATAGGTTGTAACATGGCATCAGTGACATAGGCCAGAGCCGCAGAGATTCATAAACCTTCCATTGTCACATATGATATGATATGATATGATATGGCATTTGTAACGCGCCTATACACAAGTGTTTCAAGGCGCGACGAGGCAGGGAGGGGGGAACAGGGGGGAAAGACAGACAACGATCCTACTAGGCCAGGTGTCATTCAGATCGCGCAAGTGCAGGGGTAGGGGGAAGGGAAAAAGTGCAAGGGGAAGGGGAGAGGGGGAAGTGCTGAACAGGGTAAGTAGAATAAAAATAAATAATAAATAGGGCCAGCTGGTGGCAAGTGCAAGGTAAGTGCAGACAAGTGCTGGGAGGGGGGGGGGCTGTAAGGGATGCAGAGACAGTCCCGCAGTGCAGGGGTTGCCAGGGAGGCAGTGCAAGTGGAGAGTGGCTGGGCCAAGGACCGAGGTCGGTGAGAGTGGCCCAGGTGCAGGTTCAGTGCAGTTTCAATGAAGAATTAGCAGGGGAGAGGGAGAGAGAAAGCAGAAGCAAAGAGGAAGGTTTTGAGGTGCTTCCGGAACCGAAGATGGTTCTCCTCAAGTTTCAGGGAGGCAGGAAGGCTGTTCCAGAGATCTACCCCCAGCTCGTTGCTTCGAGAAGCGGCTGACCCTGAGGGAGTTGGAGACAGATGAGCGAAGGGCTCGGGAAGGAAGATATTTAGGAAGAGAGAGTTGAAGGTATTTAGGCCCCAGGCCCCAGAAGGCCTTGTGGACAATGCAGAGGGTTTTGAACTTAATCCTCGCAGCCACAGGGAGCCAGTGTAGAGATTTCAGTCCTGGAGAGATACGGTCCCTGGGCTTGAGGCCAAGGACAAGTCTCGCAGTCCTGTTCTGGATGAGTTGCAGAGGACGGAGAGTAGAGGCAGGCAGATTAAGATAGAGGCTGCTACAGTAGTCCAGCTTCGAGAGAACCAGGGCTCTGGAGACCGTGAGCTTCTGGGGGAAGGTGAGGAAGAGAAGAATACCTCTGAGGAGGTGCAGCTGGTAGTGAGACTTTTTAGAGACGTCAGTTATATGAGGAGAGAAGGAGAGTGTGGAGTCGAAGATGACCCCGAGGTTTTTTGCCTTGCAAGTAGGAGCAGGAAGCGGGCCAAGAGAGGCTGGCCAGAGCGCTGCAGGGAAGGAGGAAGTGGGTGTGCCGATGAGTAGAATCTCAGTCTTACTGGCATTAAGGCAGAGGTCATTGGCGGCACACCATTCCTGGATAGCAGACAGACAGTCGGAGATGAGGGAAGGAGAGGAGGAGGCCGAGGGTATCCTGAAAATGAGCTGGGTATCGTCCGCATAGCACTGAAAGTTGGGGCAGAGAGTGGCGATGCGGTGGGCAAGGAGTGCCAGATACTGGTTGAACAGCCAGGTTGAATATTGCCAGCATTTGTCCCTCAGGAGGAATGGACCGCATATATGGGCTCAACATCAGTTGCTGGGGCCAGTCCTGCCTGTGGGTGTGGACGCCCTTAGGTAAGATAAGTCCATCTGGCAATTTCTCTTCCTAAAACCCACAAGAGGCTAGTGAAAACAATGGTTTTCAGCGTGTTGGCATGTGGTCCTCCATCACCCAAATAAAACCCAAATTCGCATACATGCAACCAAAGGATACAATCTTATACTTTTAGAGACTTATTGGAAATTAGCATCATAAACCTAAAACCATCCATCCATTTCCTCCTGATGAGCCAACACCCTACCTGCTGGTGAAACACGTGTAGAGGACCAGGAAATCAAGGATATTTCTAACTCAAATATGTAACAAGATTTACTGCATTTGAAATATATCTAAATAAACTTTAAAATCTTTTTTTACATAAGACAAGTAACTCTATTTTGGATACTAACCTAGTTTGGCGCGACCATAGCTGCTCTTATCTCACAACCACTTTCTGACATTTAGAAAGATGTTGGCACTCTTCACTTCCTCTAGCTGATAAACACAATTGCAAACAATATTCTTCTGCCTGCAAAAAGGCTGTTCAACAAGTCAGACATCTTATTTCACAGGAAGAATTTCAGCAGCTGAATCTAGTACTGCTGAACTGTTTGGAATGTAGTGAACTGGCAAATTCATATGAGAAAAATGACAAAGTTGCTCCTTCTCAGGCACTTTTTGATGAGTTGATATCTTCTTTGTGTGTACAAGATCAGCAATTTGCAGGATGAAATTGCTGCTGAACCCAGAACTTTAGTGCCAGTTTAAGCTCAACCATTTTCAGGTTTTGCCATTTTTTCATTTTTATCTAAACCAGAAGTATTACGAAAAGTACAAGGATTGAAACAAGTTCTTCTCTGAAGTGCCTATCAGCTAAATTCACAAAATATCACATTCACCTGCGTTCAAATATAATAACTTTCTCTCTTCAGAGAGACTCTTTTCAGAGGCATCTTAAAGAAATTGCAGTTACTCCTCTTTTAAAAACACAAATCTAGACCCTGCCAATCATGCTAATTTCAGACTAATTTCCAACCTCCCCTTCATGAGTAAACTCTTGGAAGGCAGACGTGGAGTTTGCTGATCCGGAATCAAGGGTGCAGATGAGTTTACCGGCACCCTTGTTTCTGGACCGGCAAACTCCAAGTGAGGCCCAATGTGTAGTTAGGGATTATCCTTAGTGAACGGAAACATGAATCATGATTCTCCACCCCAGTTTACATGGTGTAATGATTGTTCCAAATCTACTCTTAATTATATTTTTTGTCTTGTGACTTAAAGGAATAGTGCGCTTAATAATATTATTGTCCCGAGGGTTCGGGCATGTGTGTTTAAGCATACGTTGATCGATCGTGCAAAAATGTCCTATGCACCTTACCGTAGTATTCCTCTTTTTTACACATGCAAAAACAGGTAGCAGGGCTCAGCCATCTTAACCGTTGCTGCATCGCCCAAGGTGGACTGCCCTGGTGGCTCTAAATCATATCCCACGCCCCTGAGGCTGACATCACCAAACCTAGTGATATTCTCCGCCTATCTCCATGACGTTACTGGGCAGCGTAGCCAAACGCGCCCAGTCATCACCTACGTGTTAACGCTGGTTGATGCAGAACCCGGAATATCAACACACATCATCTCACAACACAGCGGTCCCAATTTAGAATATAAAACTATACTTTTGAAGGAAATAGCAAAACTGTTCAATTTGTAAAGTACTTTTATTTCACAATAAATGCTCCGAGAAAATCCTGCGACTGCCATATTCAAGCAAATGGGTAATTGTTTTCTTTGTTCTCGATCCACAAATGTTTATCGTGAGTCACACAGTGTTTATTTTGGGTATAAGAAGGGCATTGGATGCACCATGAATCACAAGGCTTGGGCATCAGCTTGGCACTAGGCTACCGTAAACGATATCAGGTTGCTCCTTATCACTGGTACCGCGTAAGGGCATATCGGCCCATGGCGATCGGCCCCAAAAGCATCCTTGTGATCCAGCCATTCAAGTGTATCTGCAGCTGCCAGTTAAAAAACCTGTCAGTTGGTGTCTGGAATCGATGACAATTACAGAAAGGTAGGATGTAGCTGTTTGAAAAACATAACAGAAATGTGTCTCAGTAGCGATCTTTATTACAATTTATCATTTTACCCATTAATTCTGCCCCGTGTTAAAACTAATGATGAACACAGACGTGAAACAATGGGAACACAGAAAACAACGTGGAATGTAGTCTACAATTTGCTTCAGAGGTTAGTGCAATGGAGTATCTTCAGCTTGAAATGGGATGCGGAAGCGGATGCTACAATTCGAAGAACACATAGACGGCATTTTAATTAAATATTAGTGTTGAACATGGGGGAACCCAGTGGTGGACTACATGCATCTCGATGCTGGACTGCCCATGTGCCCAGGACAAAGAAAAGTACACACACAGGTTGTATTTGCGTGTCATTGCAATATGCCACAAAGAACAACCCAGTGCAATGTAAGCCAGCAATAACAGTCGGCTAATGACACGTTGACTCGTTGGTCTAGAAAATCGTTGAAAGTAAAACTTACATAATATTCAGCATTTCCATTCTCTTGGCGTAACGCAGAGACTGTTCAGATCAATGATTTTTCATAAATGAAATTACATGTTCCTTTGTCCAGTTTTGGAATGGTGAATCTTATCATATTTGACGGTATTACAGCCCTCCCTTCATTCCTTCCTTTTTGGAATCATCCCTTTCTTTCAAGGTCGAAAAACAATTGAACCTTATACTGCCAATAGCCCTTCAGACCAGAGTGGCATTAGAAATATTTTTGAAAAACATATGAATAGTTTGCTGCCATCCACCAATGGGGTGCAACATTTCTAGTGTTTTACTTGTTTCCTCTGGAGAACTTCGCACTCTCCCAGCGACTCCCACAGCCAGCCCACACCACCTGTCAGCTCAGCCCGTCTCCTGTTCACACGGCAAATCACGTAAACATTTTTCACAAGGAGTAAGTCTCAAGCCCTGACAAAATGTGCTTGTACGAGAATGTCTGAGCAAGCCCTGCTGCAACCCCCTCCTGCCAGGCAGCGGTCCCCTGAACCCATGATAATGGAGAGGGGATGGAGGGGCCTGAGGCGTGCAGGAAAGGGCTGGAACACTGCTGAATGGAGACACACTTATGTGGATTGCAGGGGCGCGGCCTGCTTTATATTAATGACCTTGGTGAATTCCTGCAGGGGTCCTGCTCTTTTCCACTGAAATTGGGATCAATATGTGTGAATGACTTGGTTTATGTTGATGATATCGCTCTGTTCGATATGATTCTGATTGGTTTGCAGCGAGCCCTGGTAGTAACTAATCAGTACTTTAGTAAGCTGGATATAAATTAAGATTTAAACAAATCAAAGATCCTGACACTTAATAAGCGAGCTAAACCAACATTTTATTGGATATTGAACCATTCACGGTTGGAGCTTGTTCCAGCTTTTTAGATACTCTGGAATAAACATGCAAGTAAAGCGATCCAAATGGACAGATTTAAACTTTATGAGAAGTTTGGCAGCTGTGAAAGCGACTAAATTACAGCTGCTAGACAAAAAAATATGCGCAATTTTCAGCTATACCTTTGCTGAATTACTATCATCAAAAAACTATTCCTCAGATATTATATGGGACTGAAACGGGCTGGCTGCCATCCATTTGGTATCTGAACGAGGGTCTTTTGTGATGGAAAGCCTTGGCTCTACCACAGGGACCCCCATACCAATTATAAGACACAAGATGGGTTTACTGTCTCTACAGGTCAGAATAAGTTGGAAGACAGTTCAACCACTTCGGGAAGCTCCTTATTCCACCACCAAATTCATTATTTGTAAACTTGAACTTGGAACTGATCAAAGGCAAATGTACTGTTTTGTCGAGTTGGAAACATTCTGTAATTGCCATCATTGAGACGAATGATGTTATTTTACAGGACTTAATAGATAATCGCTTAAAGGTGAAAAGAAAATTATTTGAACAAGATTGGATTGAAAATCGGGCATTAGCAATGAATTATCATTTGTTTTACCATCTTAGATATGAATTCAGAGCTTTTAATGTGTTGCCTAAATACTTGTCAAAACATCCGTTTGGTGGACATGGAGATGCTTAGATTTAAATTGAATCTGCTGCCAACTAAAAAGTTGTAGGGGCACGGCAGAAGGTTTTAATATGGCAAAAGTTGTGCAGATATTGCTGCCTAACACTGGAAACTTTGTGTCATCTTTTAAATTAATGCTAAGTACTGCATGAATTACGTGTGAATATGTTTTCAAGAATCGTTTTTTATTAACCTTATTTGAATACTGATGATTTTTGGGCTAGGATTTTAAACACTCAAGATATAATTTGATATGTTGTGGTGTTAAAATTTGTATTGAAAGTCTTAATGAAAATTATGATTTAGGAAGGCTTAAGTTTTATTGGGAGTTTTAACTGAAAAGCATATAGAAAGATACTGTTGTGTATTTTTATAGTATTTATGTTATTTTCTTGTGCAAAATGTTGTACACTTATATGCACAGTAAATAAATAAAAAATAAAAACAAGTTGGGCAGTGGCAACATTCAATGGTTTGTACCACAAGTGATCGTCCTCCCCATGAGGACCTAGCGCATTAAACCACCCTTAGGGGGACTTTTGGATAGCAGCGGTATCTCCTTAGCCTCATGGGAAAGGGCTCATCCCTGGGGAGAAGTGACAAGTGACCTTGTGAATAGTCACAGTTTGCAAACCTAAAAGGCCCAAACTGTTATGTCTCACTAGGTTCTAATAATATAAAAAAGGGAATTAAAAAGCAAACGTGTATTGTCTTATTCCTTCATCATCTGTGTTTTTGTTTTCTGTTTTGTATTGTGTGTATATTTAGGATTATTTGGAATTTGCTTTCACTGTGATTGTTAAACAATGATGAGGCTGTAAATGTGTCATTTAGAATATTAATGACTAAGTGTTGATTGTCAAACTCTAATTTTACTAATATTGCATTAAAAGAATATTCATTTACATGGATTTACCTCATAAGAAATCTTTCCTCTATTTCTGAAAACAACATTTTGTACTTCGTTTGAACTTTTGGTTTCGAATAGGAAAATGTTTGGTTGTTATATTGAGGTGATCCCGCATGACGTGTTGTGCGCCGACGTCACGGTATGTCCAGCACGCAGAGTCGTCCAGGTATGCTGCGATCACGCATGGCAGAACTGTCCGCCGAATCTTCTCGACGTAGGGAAGAGAAGAAACCTGGACTGTGAATGTCAAAGCTGAGCCGGGAAAGCAGAGGCGGGAAGCGGAAGGACAACTTAATTGGTATCAGACTGACCCGACTGACAGTAAATATATAAGTATGTTGAACTTGCCGACACGCTTTCAAAGTGGGACTTTCAAGTAGGGTAGTTTTGAAAATAGAACTAACATGAACTGCATTTGACTTTGCCATCAATTCCCTACCTTTTCTTTATGTTATTGAAGTGCTCAAGAAAAAAAAGATCTCACTTTCTCTCTTCCCTTAGCTCCCTCTCACTTGGTTTATCCTTCCTTCCTTCCTTCCTTCCTTCCTTCCTTCCTTCCTTCCTTCCTTCCTTCCTTCCTTCCTTCCTTCCTTCCTTCCTTCCTTCCTTCCTTCCTTCCTTCCTTCCTTCCTTCCTTCCTTCCTTCCTTCCTTCCTTCCTTCCTTCCTTCCTTCCTTCCTTCCTTCCTTCCTTCCTTCCTTCCTTCCTTCCTTCCTTCCTTCCTTCCTTCCTTCCTTCCTTCCTTCCTTCCTTCCTTCCTTCCTTCCTTCCTTCCCTCCCTCCCTCCCTTCCTTTCCTCCCTTCCTTCCTTCCTTCCTTCCTTTCCTTCTTCCCTTCTTCCCTCCTTCCCTTCCTTTCTCTCTTTCTTTCTTTCTTTCTTTCTTGTATTAGATTTGTAGAGTGCACTATGGAGGAGGCATCGAGGCACTGGCACATCAAAGACAACCCCAGCTTTCCAGATCGATAAGAACCCCTATCTCGGGGACAACATGGTCTTCAGCCTGAGTCGAAACTCCATATAACTCTGAATAGTTCCAAGAAAGGGAGGAAGAGCATTCCATTGTTTGGGTGCAAAAAATAAATAATAAATAATAAATAGATGTACTGCCCCAACACTGATATTTGATCTTTGGCACAACTAACAAATTGCCAGAGGCCGCTCTCAACTGTCCGGGATATAGCAAATCAGACGTTCATGGAAAAAAAACATGCCCTTTGTAACAAAAAGCTTTGTGAACCATACAAAGCGTCTTGCATTCAATCCTACTGGCCACAGGTAGCCAGTGCAAATCTTTAAGGACCGAAGAGATATGAGCCTGTCTATTCAAGTGAAAGAGAAGGCGAGCAGCCGCATTTTGAGTAAGTTGAAGTTTAGAGATCGTTTTCTATGGAAGGCTTAGGTAGATGGTGTTACAATAATCAAGGCGTTTTGAAATTAAAGCATTTATCATTTGAATCTGAGCTGGAAAGCTAAAATAGTCAAGGACCCATTTCAGAGAATTTGGGCCTCTTTACACGGATGGTGGTAAGGATTTTTCCGGTACCGGTAAAATACCGGTACCGGTAAATCCTTACCGCCTTACTACGAGGTCCCTTTGCGGGTTGGGGGATTTAACGCCTGCTTTTTGCAGGCGTTAAAAACCAACCCGCAAAGGGACCCAGGGAGCTAATTACGGTACCGCAATTTGCGGTACCGTAATTAGTGCCTTCCCCATTCCCATTGAGCCCTATGGGGCAAAAATGGGAATGGGGAAGGGCAATGGTGGAAGCGGGAATTACCGCCCCGCCAACCTTGGAATGGGGCGGTTATTCCCCTTTCCGCCAAGGCGGTGCCAGTATTTTACCGGCATGAACCATGGCGCTAATAGCGCCATGGTTCTCCGCCATCCGTGTAATGAGGCCCTTTATCTTGAAAAAGCACCTGCTTGTGAGTTTATCTGGGTTGAAAATGAAAGGTCAGGGTCAAACCAGACTCTGAGGTTCTGGACAGATGAGACTGGAGCGGGACGAACACCCAACAAGGGAGGCCAAAAACTATGGCTCTCTGTTGCTCCCAAAATTACAGGGGCAGGTGGCACCAATGTCCAGGTGGGACTATATTTGCAAAACTGTCATGCCGCGGCAGGGTTGGCGGAAGTGGAATCGCTGGCGGTTCTGTCCGCCGTAGCATTCCGCTCCTCGTCTTCCGTTTTCCGCTCTAGTCGTTGTACGCGTCCGTGACCCGGAAGTATAAAAATCCTCACTTCCGGGTCGCATACGCGTTGCAACGTTTCCGGGTTTCCTCCTGTGTTGCTGCCGCTTCATCTCCCGGTGATATTCTTGACTTTCTGCATTTAGTTTCGCTGTTTTCCACTCAGCTGTATTCCACCCTGCCCAGTGCTTGGTCTCGTCCTTGTCTAGCCTTTTTCTCCTTATTTTCCTTTTCCTTCCTTTTCTCCTTGCTAATTCTTTCCCCTTTTTTCAAATTGAATCTACCGGTTGCCAGACCCCTGTCTGCCTACCGGACTGCCTGTGATTATCCCCGGTATCTACTTGATTCTACCTGTTGCCAGACCTTTTGCCTGCCTACTGGACTGCCTGTGATTATCCTTAGTATCTCATTGAACTTACCTGTTGCCAGACCTTTTGCCTGCCTACTGGACTGCCTGTGATTATCCCCTGAGTCCGTTGGATCTACCTTATTCAGATTCGGTGCCTGCTCATCGGATTGCACGCTCTTCAGCTAACTCGTCTTCTGGGATCCTCCACCTGCAATACTACGTCTAGGGCTTTTTTGTGCCTTCCGGCTTTTTTTCCCCTGTGAGGCGTTCTCGGTAGGATAACCCCCGTTGCCCCTATCTTAGTGGCACGGTGGCATCCTATCGAGGGCGTCCTTATCTTCACAAGAAAAAAGAGAAGCCTCCACGACATAAGGACGGAAGGATTAAGCAGAAAGAGGAAGGTGAGGAGTTGGGGGAAGGGGGAGAACTTGTCATCTCATCAGAAGAAGAAGACATAACCGACAATCGTGACAAAAACAGAACCTGAGTTGTTTGTGCTTTGAGTCGCAGTTGGTTTAATGACATCCAGTACCCAACTTGTACTCTGCATAATTGAATGCCCTTAGTGGGGTCTACTTCAGTGGCGTCCAACTGAAGAACAAGTTGGGTGTCGGCAGCATAAATATAAAAGCAGAGCCCAGCTGCAAAAATAAGGTTTCAAATATAAATTAAAAAGAAGCAGGTTCAGAAGGGAACCCGGAGGTACACCGCAAATAATAGATTGGAAAGAGGATTGAAAATGAGACCGCCATATCAAATGGGATCGCTCGGTCAAAAACGATTTGATTCATTCCAAGGTGTTCCCCTCAGACCCATTCTGTATAGACGACTCAAAAGAATGTCGTCAACTGTGTCAAATGCTGCAGGGAGGTCCAACAGGATCAATACTCCCGTACCACTGGAGTTAAATAATCTTTTTAGATCGTCAAGGACTACCGTAACAACTGAGTCTGTATTATGGCCGGGACTGAAGCCAGCTTGAATTTCATGAAGGAATTTGTTTTCCTCTGCAAAAGTCTGAATTGATGTGTAACTTCAGCCTCTAGCAACTTGACAATGTAGGACAGTTGATACATGGGACCATAACTTTCTGGGCAAGTGGGGTCCAAGGACGGCTTTTTAATTAAAGGAGCCACTACAGCTTTTTTTAATGGATTAGGTACTATTCCAGAAAGCAGAAAAGGGTGATCATATTATAAATATCCATGAATGCAAGCGCAATTTCTTTAAAAAAGATAAGCAGTATAGGGATCAAGAGGATCTACATTCAGCCATAAGATGGAGTACAGACATCTCCTTCAGAGCAACAAATGTAACATATATCTTTGCCTGATCCAGGCAACCCTAATCAGACCTAATAAAGGTTTCCGGATCACATGCTGGAGATGCCTTCAACAATTGATCTCTAATAGTCGAGATCTTGGACTGAAAACATTCAGCCAAATCGCCAAAGAAGGTTTGAGAGGGCATGATGGTGGGATCAGCGGCTTACACCATGCATAAATCACGTAGTATTTTAACCATTTCCTTACTACTATTAGAGCTGGAGAGCAAACGGTTGGCAAAAAAGAAGCAAAGCAGTGTGACTGTAGGGCCACAGAGGGGAGCAATAGGTGACATCAGGGTAGTGTGTGGGTTAAGGTTGTAGGGGATTATGTGCTTTGAGAAGGCCCAAGGGTGTGGGATGTACATGTGGGTTTATATAACATAGTAATAAGGTAATAAGAATGATCAAGGTAATGGCCAGCCCCATCCCAACGGCAGGAAACACAGAAGCACTGCCATATTAAGATCGAGGCCTAGAGTGGCACAGGCCGTGTTATAGACAGTAGTGCATCCTGGCACCCAGTTCCAAAACTCTTTCCCACCCCCATTCTCAGCCCGGCCGTTAGGCGAAAAGCCTTTCAGGACAGACAGATAAACCATCCATTGTCTCATGTTGCAGGCATGTGAAATCAGAAAGGAATGTGAATCGCCAAGTACGGATAGGGCTGCGCCCGATCCAAAGGACAATCTCCTGAGAGCAAGGGCAGAGGTATTGAGCTGGCAAAACTTTCCACCACAGATTAAGGGCACTAGCGCCCCCAGGATACTGGCCACTCTATTTGAACTGCCAGATGCCCACAAACAGCACCCCTAAATCCCCCACAACTCTATTGATTAGTGTGATTCTGAGGGGACCCAGGTGAATCCTGGTAGGGGTTGCTTCGAAGGTGGGAGCACAGAGCATGTTGTCCAGTGATTTGTACTACGAGGCGCATGGGTGATGGCAACAAATGTTCTGTGCCAGGGAGGCATGGCGGGGCACCAGCGTGTCTGCACTGCCCTAGCCTTTCGAAATTCGGCTGCTACTTTTTTTGCTCAAGTGAGGAGATGTGCTAGAACGTCTCTTCATTTGCATCAAAAGTTTTGATAATCTGGCCCATGGAATTTTGAGGACCCTGCTATTCTGTAAACCAAATAGCATGCCTTTTTCAAATGTTTTTTTTTACATTTACCACTGTCTACGCCTTTCTTTGCTAATGAATTAAATAGGTTCTATAGCAGATGAATGTGGGCTTAGACCTATAGCAATGTGGCATTCTGGTTTAGCAAATCCATCTGCTACATTAACAACAATACTGCATGATATTTTAGCAAAATATTACCCAGCTACAATACAGTGGATCTATTATATACAGAAGCTGACAAATGTTTAAACATTTGAATCCAATGATGCTTGTGAAGCAGGATACAAATCATATCCTCTTGAGTCTTAAGCAAAGCTGGAACAATAGAGAAGAGGAGAGAGAACTGACTAACAAATCGCAGATCACATGTTATAATCACTGCAAGTTAAGAGAACCCTACGTAAATTGGATTCCCAGGCCTAAGGACAGATTTATTTAAAACGCTTCAGATTAAATTTGTTACCAGTCGGACAACACTTGGCTCTATGGAAGAAACAAAAAGATGTGATCATTGTGTGTCCCTTTTTTCCTAAGACTAACGAAAATATGATTCACTTTGATTAGCTCTGACCCAGAATTTCTATAAGGAAAAAGATGTTGGTTCCAATTCTTAGGTCTGGAGATTTTAGAGAATGAGGGCCAGCCTGGACGTTTTAATGGCAGACACCAGATGGTATCCAGTAAAATTTTCGAAAACACATTTTCGAAATGCCATTTTGTCGAAAAAAAATTACCGGAAATAAATATTCCAAATGTTTTTTTTTATGTTTTATTTTTGTTTCGTTAGTAAAAAAAAAAGTGTCAATAAAAAAAACGGGGGGTTAGGGGGAACCCCCCATTTAAAAAATAAAATAAAATAAAAAAACATTCATTTTTTTTTTCCCGGCATTTTGGTGTCGAA
Source organism: Ambystoma mexicanum (assembly GCF_040938575.1). Taxonomy (NCBI): domain Eukaryota; kingdom Metazoa; phylum Chordata; class Amphibia; order Caudata; family Ambystomatidae; genus Ambystoma; species Ambystoma mexicanum. Next base: position 529,614,155 of record NC_090938.1, on the reverse strand, counting down.
AAAAAGGCATTTCGAAAATGTGACGTCCGAAAATGTCACTATAAACCACACCAGATATAGCAGAAGCTTGGCAGTACAAATATATCTGCAAACTGCAGTAAGAGTAAGGACAGCAGCCACATAATCCTGCTGATGTTCACATTTTCATGAATTCCGTTTTGTATATGTGTAGTTTGCAGAATGAATACTTTTGAAATATGGTTTTAATATTATATGCTAACAATTGTATGAATTGGTTTGTTAATGCGCTGTCGCATTTATTATGCACCTTAATGATGTGTATTTATTTATTCGTGCTATGGCTGTTTGCCAAAATAAATTATTTTCATTTGATTTGATATCTTTGTTACCATCTCTGATACTGGAGGCCCAATCTCGAGCCCCTACAGTAATATTAGAAAAGGGTGCAATTAATAACACTTACCCTATTACTTGCTCACCTCTTCAATGAGTCTGTACATTGTGTATGTTGCCAAGTTGTTCCACAATGCTTTAATGGTTGCCGCATCATAACTCCAGAACATAAAGGATATGAAGCATTAATGTTAAATAATACTTGTCTCCATGCCTTCACTAGCATTCCAACTCTATAGGAATTTACTTGCAATAATCAACATTAGATTTCAAAATCCCTGCCTGGAGCGTTAATGGTTTTTTAAATAAACATTAAATATGTATCAAAATGTACTGAAGAAGACACTCCGATTGAGAAATTCAATTATGTTGGCCACTCAAAGGAGTAAACTGGTCTTGATTTCTGACATCAAGCCAGCACTTCCGCCATCCCCCAGGGCTTCACCTAAGACCCATCTACATATCTGGAATGAGACCGTGCCTTGTTAAGTTAGCACCATTTTCTACAAAGAGTGTTCTCGGTGGAGTCAGTGGGATATATCAGTCGCACTGGCAAGAGAGATCAACAGGTTACCGGGGCTGTTAAGTGAGTGATGTCACAGGACCACACTAGACATCACAGAATCAAAGGATATTCTAAAACGCCACTGATGCACCCATTGCCACAGTACTTTCCCAAAAAAGCCCCCCACCCCATCACCCCAGTTACTACTCAAAAGATTCGTTGTGATGTCATGAATTGCGATTAGTGAATCTAGGTCACTTTTTCTGCTGTCAAGGGGTCCTTTATTTCCCCATCTGACCCTTTACGTGCTGAAACCATGCTGTATGCAACCTGAAATCGCAAAGTCCAAATCCAGGCTGCATTGACCTCGCCCATCAAGTGTCTGAAGGTCATTAAAGAACCATTGAGTTGGGTAATAAAAACACCTACTCTTTCATCACTTAATAATAATGACAACCAGTCATGATGGCTAAGTGCCCTCACTAGCGTGGGTGGGGGTTTAGATTGTATTTACGTAGTTCATTCTAGTGAGGGGTGTTAACTATTCTATGTGAAGACCTGAGGCTTCCGATTATGCAAGGGTTAAATCACTTGCAATACAACACTAGCCACATGTTGATGACAAAAAGTATTAAAAGTTGACTCGTTCAACCAGTCAGCTCCATGGAGATATTTTTCCAGCTTCCCACCCAACAAGCCTAATTTGGAGGCCATTGCGCCTCTGGCAGAGTAAGCCCCAACCAAAGCGCCCCCTTCCTAGCCTCATGCACTGTTAAGACGGATTTCTGAACTCTGTCCTGGTGGCGCAGAAGTTCAGAAGGCCAACCTAATTACTTGGAACAGGGTAACCTCTGGACGAGCCAGACCAATCAAGGTAGCGATCGCGGCGGTCAAGACTAGGTCTCAAGAGGGGTGAGGGTGACTGAAAGCCCGCAATGAGCACACAAAGCAAGATCACTTACAAACTACTCCAAACAGTTGTTATATTAAAAATATATACACATTTATTCCAAGGCCTTTAAAACAATGACCGTAGCGAGAAAATCACAATATAACGATAGTAAACCAACACATACCATATCAACACAATATATATACAAATACGACAGTCTCAAGCGTTAGATGCACGAAATGGGTAGTCCACCTAAAAGGGAAGGAAGACAGGCAGTGCGAAATAATGCTTAGACCCAGTTCGCCTTCAGAGGCACCTAACTAGATGGAAGTCCGAGCCCTGCGAAGAGTGGAGTCTTGTGCTCAAAAGTACCTGCACGCGCTGGTGCCAACGGGCAAAAGGAGAAGCTCTTCGAGGGAAATCAGGCAGTTCAGTTTAGTGCACAAAAGAAGAAGAACACGTTCCGCGACTCAAGCGCAGCCTCCACAGTGGGCAGAAGCAGAGCGCGAGTACGGAAAAGGGTGCTGTTTGACACAGCGGGGAAAAGCAATGGGCTCCTGCAGGAGGGCGACCAGATCCTAGCTATGCTACTCACCGGTCCCCGATGCAAGCAGACCCAGGCTTCTCCGCGTCCGTTTCAGTAGCTGGCAGGTTCAGAAGAGCAGGGAACGCCTCATCGTCGTGTTGAGTAAAAAGACGTCCCAATCGAAGAAACCCGCACAGTTTGTTACCACAGCAGGGCAACGGAGCGGCCGTGTGTATCTGAGCCAAATGTACACTACTCACTTCAGACTTGGGAACGCCAAGTGTACGAAGCGTGTGAGAGTGACAAGGACTCGAAATACTACACAACCTGGCGGCAGTTAAAGAGCAAGACTCCCGTGTAAGCTGGTCAGTCAGCTGGATGGCCCAGAGACGCTTCCGAAGGCTTACTGGCAGGAGATGGTGAAGATGCCGAGAATAGCTGTTCCCGCTATTCCAAGGGTCGAAGTACCAGTACAGGCCTTCTGGTTCGATCAAAGGTGAAAAGGGTTTCACAAGGCGACAGCAGTGCAGAGGAGCAGTCCTTCAGCGGGTCACCAGCGATTCCTCGGTCCAGCCTCTTGGTTGCAGGATACTTGGCTCATGTATTCCTTCGTTCGTGAGAACTCAGGAGATCGACATGGTAGTGGTGTTTCCAGCCCCCTCTTATCCACGGTTCCCTTCGCGCCAAAACGGAGGGGACCCAATGGGAGATCCGCTCATCAACACTCACACCATTTGTGGACCAATCACGGACCACGGTGGTCCCAGGCATTCACACCACCCTAGACTCTCTGGCACCCAGGATGTGTATTGGGACCAGACATCCCAGCCCACATCCTGGAGGCACACACAAGACATGTAGAAGCCCGCGAAAGCATCCGTGTTTCGCGGGAAAGTACATGCCCAAATAAGGAAGGCCCCGGGTCGGCTCGACCTGGGGAAGGTGAAGGGAGCAAGACGGTCAGCGGACAGGACAAAGGAGCCTCGTGGTCTGGCCATTTTGGGAGCCAGGCCACCATTTTGGGTTAAGCGCGAGAAACGCGCTTAGAACGCCAAAAGGAGCTCAAAACACAAGAAACGATTGCTGCCACCATTCCCGTCCCTGAATCACTTGCACCGATCAGATACAATCCTAAACAAGTATCTAGGGCATGTAGAAGGCTAGAGACCCAAGAGAGCTGTAACTTAGCTTACAGTGCCCTCTTGTGTCATGTTGCACGAAAGCCGCAACATGATAAAAGAAACTACGGGAAACAGCGTTCCCCGGTACTGACTGTCTTAAGGGCATGTCAGTTTCCCCGTAAGAAAGGAGCGAAAGCCCAGAGGAGTGCGGCAGAAGGCTGCACTTCTCTGGCAAAGTCAAGAACAAGGTGAAAAACAACAGCAAAAAGTTTAGGGGTTGCCACATGGAAGGAAAATTACCTACAATTACGAAATCTTTCCTAACACTCGCCCCTCCCAGACTATGGACAGGGGGAACTAATCCACCCCTGGATGAGTCTCTTGTTCAGGTCGGTTAAACATTCTGGACAACCCATCAGCATTGCTATATTGGACACCTGGCCTATGCTCAATAGTGAAGTCGAAGCCTTGTAGACTTATGGACCACCTAAGCAACTTTGGATTCTCCCCCTTCATGTTAATTAGCCACTTTAAGGGCTTATGGTCAGTTTGCACAGTGAAGTGGGTCCCATAGAGGTAGGGCCTCAGCTTCCTTAGGGCCCACACAACAGAGAAACATTCTTTCTCTACCGTGGACCATCTGAGCTCTCTGTCCTTAAGCTGGCGGCTAATAAAACCAATAGGGTGTTCCTTACCCTTCTCATCTACTTGTGATAGTACAGCTCCTATCCCAGTGTCAGAGGCGTCCGTCTGCACGATAAAAGGTCTTTGATAATCAGGGGCCCTGAGGACAGGGGCCTGGCACAAGGAGTCTTTTAAGCCATTGAAGGCCTTCTCACACTCGTCGGTCCAAGTTACCTTCTTGGGTTTCTTCGGAGTTGTGAGGGCAGTCAGAGGGGCAGCTATGGTGCCATAGTCTGCCACAAAATTGCGGTAATACCCCGTGAGTCCTAAGAAGGCTCTCACTTGGGTTTGCGTAGTGGGGGTAGGCCAGTCTTGTACTGCTTGTACTTTACTGGGAAGAGGCTGTATCCTCCCTCCACCTACTTCATGTCCAAGGGAAACCACTGAGCCTTGTCCAATCTGGCATTTACTAGCCTTTATGGTCAGGTGTGCTTTCTGAAGAGCCTGGAGCACAATCCCGAGGTGTTTCACATGGTCTTCCCAGGTGGCACTGAAAACTGCTATATCGTCCAGATATGCAAGACAGAATTCGTCCAACCCATTCAACGCATGATTCACAAGCCTCTGGAAAGTGGCAGGTGCATTCTTCAACCCGAACGGCATTACCCGGAATTGGTAAAGGCCGTCTGGAGTAGAAAATGCTGTCTTCTCCTTGGCATGTTCTGCTAAAGCTATTTGCCAATAGCCAGCAGTGAGGTCAAACGTGCTGAGGTACTTGGAGGCACCCAAAGTATCCACCAGCTCATCTGTTCGAGGCAAGGGGTGTGCATCTGTCTTGGTGACAGCATTCAGAGCCCTGTAATCCACGCAGAACCTCAATTCAGAAGTGCCTGCCTTTGGAACCAAAACCACAGGGCTGGACCAAGGACTACTAGAGGGTTCAATCACCCCAAGGTCTAACATCTTGTTGACCTCGGTCTTAATATAAGACCGTACTTTGTCTGACATCCTGTATCCCCTACTTTTGGTAGGTACACTGTCTCCTGTGTCAATGTTATGTTTGCACCAAGGTGTCAAACCAGGCGACTGAAAACAGGGGGGAAAACTGCCTAAGCAAACTTTTCACCTCAGCCTGCTGATCAGAAGTCAGGTGAGGGGCCACTCGGACACCCTCAAAGGAGCTATCTGAAGGACCGCTTTGGAACAGGTCGGGGAGAGGTATAGACTCCTCTTCCTCAACATCTGAAGCCAGTAGCAGTGCTGCGATTTCGACTCTTGGGACGAAAGCCTTCAGCCTATTCACGTGAAACACTTTTGGAGCCTGTCCAGGCCTTCCAAGGTCCACTAAATAGTTTTTTTTTTTTTTTTAAATATTTTTATTTTTATTTTTAGTGAAAACAGTATAAACAAACTTGTGACATTATACACAATAAACCAATAAAACACTTAACAAAGCACAACACTACACTCCCCCCCTCCCCCCCAAGAGCTCATCCACAGGGTAGTTCCGTATCGACCTGGTGTGGCCGGGTGACTTCCTCCTCCGAGGCAGTAGGTTCTCCTCGTACCCCAAACAGACCAGTGATTAATGACCTCCAGGCTACTAGGTTGCCCACATCCTCCTCCCCGCATTTACTGCATGCCTCTTGCCAGACCATGGTTTCAGCCTCCGCCCATTTTTGGAGATCCCTCCACCACATCTCTATCCTAGGTTTGTAGCATTGCTTCCAGTTCATAGCTATCCTCCTCTTAGCGAGTATATACGCTAGGTCTCTCAGTTTCTCCAGATGTCTGGTGTTCTTTGGTCTGGAGAACCCCCCCAGAAGGCAAGCCCAGGTCGTGTCAATGCTTATCGAGACCCCTTTGTCAGCCAACTTCTGTGACACTTCTCCCCAGAAGACTTCAATTACTGGGCAGGACCAGAACATATGCGTCATGTCCGCGTTCTCCTCGTTACACTTCGGGCATGCTTGCCTGCCCGAGTTAGCAAACTTAGCTATTCTCTTGGGGGTCAAATACGCTCTGTGTGTGATATATAGTTGGATTTGCTGTAATCTAGCATTCCTGGACACTTTTTTATGATATCCCAGAGCCCGTTCCCACATCCCATCCGTCATCTGAACCCCCACCTCCATTTCCCATTCTAGTCTCAAGTCTGTCAAGTCCTTTCCCACTCGGGACATCACCACCTCGTACAATCTGGAGATCTCGTGTCCGCCCTCTGATATGTCATATATTGTGTCAATCAGGGCATCCGGATCCTCCGCTAACACCGTCTCAGGCCAAGATTTTCGGATAATCTGTACCAACCTGAAGTATGTAACATATTGGCCCCCATGTAACCCAGCTTCTTCTTCTAAGTCTGCAAAATCCTTGATGGCCCCATCTTGCCATATATCTCCTAACGTGGCCAACCCAACCGGTTCCCAGTACATTCTGATCAATTTTCTAAGTTGACCATCCCCCGCAGTCAAGGCAACCAGTGGCACCTGCGGCGAACACGGATCCGGGCTTTCCAGTAACCGGCATGCTCTACGCCACATTTTCCACCCAAGTAACAGCATACCAGGGCAAAGGTTTAAGTCTTGTCTAGGGACCCAGATGATCTCCTTCAAATAAAACGAGGTGCAATCTGTCCCAACCAATCTGGACTCGGGAGATTCCTCATCAGAGAGCCACTGTGTAACATATTGCAATTGGCTCGCTACATAATAGGCCTCAAAATGTGGTAATTTAATTCCTCCTTTATCGTAGAAGTTTTGTAGCTTCCACAGCGCCACTCGGTTGCGAGTGCCGTGCCATAGGAAGTCCCTGCACATACTGTCGAGTTTGGTAAAGAACTTCCTAGCTATTAAGTATGGTATGTTATTGAAGAAATGCAGCAGTCTAGGCAAGACAACCATTTTAAGCAACGCCCCTCGCCCTATCATCGCTAGCGGCAGTTTTTCCCAGAATCGCATAGACGCACAGATTTTATCCACAGCAACCTCGGTGTTGTGCAGATGTTCGTTTCTCACAGTGTGATATATGTCTATTCCGAGGTATCGGAAGGACTCGGCTGCCCAAGGCACGGGCAATACCGGTAAGCGTTCCGTGGGGACCCTCGAATAGTACCCTAGAGGGAACATGCTCGACTTGTCAGGATTAACCGCTATGCCGGACAATTCGGCATACTTCTGCATGACCTCCAAAACATACTGGAGGTTCTCTTCAGGATACTTTAGGTACAGCAGCAGGTCATCGGCATATAAGGATATCAAATGACTCTTTCCTCCCACCTCGATGCCCACCAGGTCATATTGCTGTCTAAGATATACCGCTAAGGGTTCCAAGGCCAATATGTATAACATCGGGGACCAAGGACATCCCTGCCTAGTACCCCTACTTAGGTGCCACTTGTCGGATATCACTGATCCTGTACGCACCCTAGCCGTAGGCTGGCTATACAGTAGTCTCGCCCATCTGATATAGCCTGGCCCAAACCCATATTCCCTCAGGACCGCAAACAGCCACGGCCACCTCACCGAATCAAACGCCTTAACTGCGTCTAGGGAGATCACTGCCATTTCCTCATCTCTTCTGTTCCCTTCTTCTATCACTCGGTGGAGCCGCCTGTGATTATGAGTTATGTTCCTGCCAGGGACATAACCTGTCTGATCCGAGTGTATCAGCCTGCCGATGACCTTGCGCAGCCTATCCGCCAAGACCGCTGTCAGAATCTTACTGTCTTGGTTTAACATCGACAGCGGTCTGTACGATCCACAGTGTTGTCTCGGCTTGTTAGGCTTGGGCAGTGGTACGATCAGCGCTTCTCTGAGCGTGTCTGGCAATCGGCCTCCCTCGAATGATTCGTTGTACATCTCAAGCATAGGGGGGAGTATCTCTGCGCTATACGTTTTGTAGAACTCACTCGGGAGTCCATCAGTGCCCGGGGTCTTGCAAGTAGGCAGCCGTTTCACCACCTCTTCCAGTTCATCTAGCGTAATGGGGCCATCTAACTCCTCCCTTTCCTCTGCACTAATCCTGGGCAGTTCTATATCTTCCAGTGCGTCCCTGATTTTATCCAGATTGTCTTCCCCTTTGTCCTCATACAGCGCTTTATAATAATCTAAGAAAGCAGCGTTAACCTCTTCCTGAGTGTGAGCCTCCTCTCCGTCTTCCCTTTCTATCATCATGACCGGGGCCCTGGGGGTTTCCCTCTTGTAAAGCCATGCCAGTAGGCGACCCGTTTTGTCACCTCCTGCATGTTGCCTCTCTACGTATTTCCTGTAATTGAGGTCACAAAGCCGCTCCCAAAGCTCTGAGCATCGTTGTTGTAATTCGAGTACTAGGTCTGTGTCCCCTCCCCCTCTGGCACATTCACGCTCCAATTCTTTCTCCACTTTTCCCAGCTCAGCTAAAACCCCCCCCTGAAGGCCCTTTGATTTAGAAATAGCATCGCCCCTCACTACCACCTTGAAGGCCTCCCAAAGTGTACCAGCCGACTCCACACTGCCTGTGTTCTCCTCAAAATACCTTGTAATCGTCTCTCTAATATCTTCTCTGAAGGCCGGGTCTCTGAGCGCCTCCGCCCGGAGGCGCCATGTTGGAATCCGCCCTCTAGGGCGGCCATATTGCCAGGCCATCACCAAGGGCGAATGGTCCGACAGGACCCTTGCTCTGTATTCAACCTGTATAGTTGTTATCGTCACTTCTGGCGTAGCAAAGAAGTAATCTAGTCTCGTGTGCAACTGTTGAGAGGCCGAATAATGAGAGTACTGCAAGGCCGTGGGGTGTTTCAATCTCCAGACATCCTCTAGTCCATAGTCGTCTAATAGTACCCGTAGAGCCCTGGCCGCTGGGGTGGGCCTATCTACTTTCCTGTCGGACCTATCTATCTTGGGGTCAAGAACACAGTTAAAATCCCCCCCCCAGATGATCGGTTCTCCTGCGCACGAGCCCAGGCGTGTACATAGAGTCCTGAAATATACAGCAGTATTCTGATTGGGGGCATATGTATTAACAATACTCAGTCCTCTGTTCTCAATCAGTACCCTCAGTATTACCAGCCTACCCTCCGTGTCTATCTCCTCTCGTACAATTCTGAGTGGGACACGCGGGGCCACCCAGATCAGCACACCTCTGGCATAGGCCGAGTACGGGGAGCCCACCACTGTACCCCCCCATTTTTTCTTTACAAGGTCTAGTTTATGTTGGGCCAGGTGCGTTTCTTGTAGCAGGGCAATGTCGATCTTCTGTCGTTTAAGATACAACATGACTTTATTTCTTTTCAAGTAATTATTGAGGCCTCGGACGTTCCAGGTGGCAATCTTGAGGTCACCCATGGCAGCTATGTGTCTTCCCACCCCCCTTAAGGGAACCTCCAACAGTTCTCATGACACAGAAAGCGTCCCACTGCGGCCACTCCGCAGATAAGCTCATTCCCAAACTAACCGCACACACAACTAAACTCCAACCCCCTTTCCCCTCCCTCACCCACCCTCCCCCCAACACCACACACCCCAACTGTTGCCCAGCTTCAACAAAAGAGCTCAGGCACCCCCACATCTGGCTCCGCAAACACCAGTCCGTACACGGAGCCCAGTAGGGTGAGGTCGCCCTAATGGCCACCTAACCTAAGCTATTGTGGGGAGAGAGTATTGCTCCATGGGGCTCCCGTTCAATAATAATCTCAATGTTTGTGGCAAACAGTACAACCAACTGACCTTCCATACCGAAGGTTCCGAACCGACTATAATCAAGTCTTAGGGTCCATGTGTCGCGCCACCTTGCGACGCCATTTTACGTCTTCCGTAGCTCCTCCGAGTCCTTCTGGGGCCGGTCCGCCGATACTTGAGGGCACCCTTGTGCGTCGAGCCACTCCATGGCGTCCTCTGGGGTCTCGAAAAATAAAGTCTTATGCGCCTGTATGACCTTCAGTTTTGCAGGGTAAAGCAACATATATTTGTAACCTGCCTCCCTCAGCCTCCGTTTAACAGTTCCAAAGTTCATGCGGCTCCGCTGCACAGCTAGGGTGTAATCCGGATACGCCGTGATGTTTGCTTCTCCTCTCTTGATCGTGCCTCCTTTACGAAAATGTTCTAATATTCTTTCCCGATCACGGTAGTTAAGAATTTTGGCAATGATGGGTCTGGGCGGGTTTCCAGGAGGCGGCCTCCTCGTTAGGGCTCTATGTGCTCTCTCCACTGCGAAGCCTTGGGATAAGGCCCCTCCGGATATCTCCTGCAGCAACATGGTCTCAACGAAGTCAGTAGGGTCACGGCCCTCCGTCCCCTCCGGTAGGCCCACAATGCGGATATTGTTGCGACGGGCCCGTCCTTCCGCCTCCTCCGCTCTACTTTCCAGGTTGCCCACTCTTTGGATTAGGGCGTGCAGTTTTGTCTTGTGGGTGGCACAGTCCGCCGTATTCGGGCCGACTTCTTTTTCTAGGGACTCTGTGCGCTCTGCCAGAACCCTAACGTCTTGTCTCAGTAGATTGACGTCTTCCTGGACCTCCCCAACTTTGAGGTCCAATGCCGTTTTTAATTCAGAGACAGCCTGTTCTAATTTCGATTCCCAGGCCGCTCTCAGGTCCGCAATCGCTGCCAGGATCTCTTTGTTAGAGCTCGAAGTCGTCGCGCTACCTACGGCCGGTGCATCCTTATTCTTGGTGGCGTCCGAGCCCGGGGACGTTTTGGTGAAGTCATCCAGCGTGGGTTGTTTCGCCTTAGGTCGCACTGCCTTACTGGACATGGTTCTGAGGATGTGCAGGTCTACCGAATGATGAGTGGGCGCATTACGCGCTGACCTGGTTAGGTCTTCCCGCGACTCTTTTCAATCCCGTCTCAAGTCTATGTCGGCCATTTTGAATCGCCCTTTGTCCTCAGCGTCTCTCGACTTTTCTTCTCCGATCTCGGTCGTCGTAGCTACTATGACCTCCAAAAGTTCACAATACTTCGGCAGCACCTTCACACGCTGGCATGCATGTCGTCGGTTTTCAATAAGCAGTCGAATTGCACTGATTTGCCCGGCTCTGTTCAGGATCTCGGGAGCTCCGCTGGAACGCGTCCTCCTACATGGCTCTCGTAGCCACGCCCCGGTCCACTAAATAGTTAACCTCACCCAGTGGCTCCACCACTGTGTAAGGGCCTGACCATTTGTCCTGTAAAGCTCGAGGCCTTATGGGATTCATGATCAGGACTTGCTGACCAGGTGTAAAGTTGATGAGGGAAGCTTTCTGGTCGTACCAATGTTTCACCAGCGCTTGTCCTGCCTTCAATTTATCACTAGCCAAGCCCATCAGAAGTACCATCCGTTTTCTGAGCCCTAGCACATAATCAACTACGTTGGTAGTAACAGGGGGAGTGGGCATCTCCCATCCCTCTTTGACGATGGCTAAGGGTCCCCGTACGGGATGACCGAACAGAAGTTCGAAGGGGCTGAAGCCAACACCCTCCTGTGGTACCTCTCGGTAGGCAAACAGTAAGCATGGTAAAAGAAGATCCCATTTTCTTCTCTGAGGTTCCTCCAGAGCCCCAATCATGCTCTTTAACGTTCTGTTGAAACGTTCCACCAGACCATTGGTCTGGGGGTGGTATGCAGAAGAGAACTTGTAGGTGACCCCACATTCTTTCCACATAGCCTGCATATACGTCGACATAAAGTTGCTGCCACGATCCGACACAACTTCTTTAGGGAAGCCAACCCTAGTAAATATGCCAAGTAAAGCTTTTGCAAATGACTTGGCAGTTACAGTTTTCAATGGGATGGCCTCAGGATATCTGGTTGCATGGTCGACCAGCACCAGGATAAACCTATTGCCCGAGGATGTTTGCGGGTCAAGGGGACCAACGATGTCGATCCCTACCCTTTCAAATGGTACCCCCACAACTGGGAGCGGTACCAACATAGCTTGGATTGTCGCGCCAACCTTACCAGACAACTGGCAGGAGGCACAACTCCTGCAGTGACTTTCTACTTGCACCCCCATCTTGGGCCAGTAGAAGTGCATGGATAACCTTTGCTTGGTCCTCTTCATACCAAGGTGACCAGCAAGGGGAACTTCATGCGCCAACTGCAGGAGGAAGGGCCTAACAGCAAGGGGAACCACCAACCTCCTATGGTCTCCTTCTGTAGACTCTGTGGGCTCACTATACAGGAGTCCACCTTCCCAATAAATCCTATGCATCCCAGGAGGTTCACCCTCAAGCTGGGAGCAGGCCTGTCTCCTTAGGCCTTCCAGAGATGGGCACTCACGTTAGCCTTTACTGAATTCGTCCCTATCAGGACCTCCTTCAAATAACAAGTCTTTTAGTTCAGGATGATCGTTGGGGTCAAATACTTCAGGCATCGCCACCTCCTCGTCAGGCCCGGGCGATTGACCAACTTCCTCCACCGCAGTGGTAGGCAAGCTCGGGGGAATATTCTCTTTCCCTCATCTTGACTTGTCGACTCCTTTCGACTTGCGTTCCCCCTTCGGCTGGGGCAGCGTATTGGTCTTGGCCAATGCTGCCCGTGCTTGAGACCGTGTGTAGGGTCTTTCGGCAGTGTCTCCTACGAGCCCTAAAGCTCTGAGATCATTACCTAACAAGACCTTTCCCGGGACGTTTCTCTGAATGCTCATTGGAATCCTGACTGCTGTACCATTTAAAGTAAGATTTACAGGTATTACTGGGAACATACGGAGTGGGCCGTCAGCCAACTTAGTGGGCATCAGAGTAGCTCTGGCAACTTCCTCTGAGTCTACCAAGGTAGAATCCACTACAGTGCGACTGCACCCACTATCCCTAAGAGCTGGAGTATCTACTCCATTGATCAGCACACTGTCTTTAAAGTAGTGCTTGGTATTATCCGGAATCCTAGCATAAGCCTCTGCGACTTTAGGCTCCCAGGAACCCAGGGACACTAAAACTACCTCAGCCTCTATCCCGCTGGGAAACGAGTCTGAGGAGAAGGATGCTCCTGTAATCTCTTCTTCCTCGTAGGAGGAGAAGGCCAGATTAGCAGAGTGGACCCCCAAAGGTCTAACCTTACACCGGGGATCCCCCTTCACGTGGTCAGTTGCTCCACAAGCAAAACAAGATCCATTGGGTCTGTTTACATAGGGAGGCTTATTGTAACCAGAGTTCTGTTTCGGAGGCTGGCCTCCACTACCCTGTGAGTTCTCTTGTGTCTTACCCTTATTTTTCTTTTTGTGGCCCTTATGAGAAGAAGATTTATCAGATTCTCCACCCTCCTTATCTTTGGACTTTTTCCCTTCCTCCTGCTTACCAGGATGAGTTTTGTCCTTATGGGACACTCGATGTGACACCCATAAGTCGGCTGCAATGGCCAGCTTCTTAGGATCTATCTCCTTCGAATCGGCCAAATGCTGCTTAAGCTCCGGGGAAGAAGATGCAAAAATGTGTTCCAGCATGACAAGATTTATCATGCCTTCGAAGGTAGAAACCTTATAACCTTCGACCCAGCCAGTTAAGTTTTTCAACGACTCAGTGACATAAGATACCCAAGTACCACCTTCCTTTTTCTTATACTCTCTGAAACGTTTCAAATATTGGGCCGGAGTCTTCCCAAACTTTAAAATGAGAGTTTGCTTTAACATTGCGAAATCAGCTCGCTCAGCCTTCGACATTTCCATAATGGCACTACAGCCAGAATGGGGCAGTCTGCTGAGTAACCAGGCAATCTTATCAGCATTGTCAACTTGTTGAACTTCGCATGCATACTCAAACGCATTCAGCCAGTCCATAATGTCATTCCTTTCCTCATACACACTGAGCAGATCTTTCGGAAACCGTGGATGAGAGGAGGCCCCAGACCCATGTCCAGGACCCTTGGACCCATTTGCAACCTGAAGCTTGGCCAGTTCCAACTGGTGATCCCTGTCTTTTTGTTTTTCTACCTGTTCGATTTTTAGTTTGGCTATGCTGAATTCAAGCTCCTGCTGCCTAAACCGCAGCTCTTGCTTCTTGAATTCAAGCATAGCCTCCCCATCAGCACTGGCAGAGGAAACATTAGACATCTCATCCTCCCTGTCCTCGTGGTCGCGATGGATCAGTGCAGCGGCAGAACCGTTGGTTCTACCAGTGAGAGCAGCCCCACCTCCTTCCGCACTGTCCTCAGAAGTTATAGCGTCAAGCTGCGCTTCTTGCCACGCCACGATTCTTTGGATCATTTCCAATTTCGTGCCTTGAGAGGAAACACCTCTCTCCGCACACATCTTTTTCAATGTTTCTGATTTGGAAGCATTTAAAGTTAACAAGGTATTTGTTTCCATACTGTTAGATAGGACTATGGCCTTTTTAAAGTTATACTACAACAATTCACTACGTGTCCTTGTTGGAATAACCTGAAATGCCTTAGTTCGTGCGCAACACTGGATACCTTCAGTCGTATACCACCGCTGTACACCAATTTGTTAAGACGGATTTCTGAACTCTGTCCTGGTGGCGCAGAAGTTCAGAAGGCCAACCTAATTACTTGGAACAGGGTAACCTCTGGACGAGCCAGACCAATCAAGGTAGCGATTGCGGCGGTCAAGACTAGGTCTCAACATAGCAAAATCACTTACAAACTACTCCAAACAGTTGTTATATTAAAAATATATACACATTTATTCCAAGGCCTTTAAAACAATGACCGTAGCGAGAAAATCACAATATAACGATAGTAAACCAACACATACCATATCAACACAATATATAAATATATATACAAATACGACAGTCTCAAGCGTTAGATGCACGAAATGGGTAGTCCACCTAAAAGGGAAGGAAGACAGGCAGTGCGAAATAATGCTTAGACCCAGTTCGCCTTCAGAGGCACCTAACTAGATGGAAGTCCGAGCCCTGCGAAGAGTGGAGCCTTGTGCTCAAAAGTACCTGCACGCGCTGGTGCCAACGGGCAAAAGGAGAAGCTCTTCGAGGGAAATCAGGCAGTTCAGTTTAGTGCACAAAAGAAGAAGAACACGTTCCGCGACTCAAGCGCAGCCTCCACAGTGGGCAGAAGCAGAGCGCGAGTACGGAAAAGGGTGCTGTTTGACACAGCGGGGAAAAGCAATGGGCTCCTGCAGGAGGGCGACCAGATCCTAGCTATGCTACTCACCAGTCCCCGATGCAAGCAGACCCAGGCTTCTCCGCGTCCGTTTCAGTAGCTGGCAGGTTCAGAAGAGCAGGGAACGCCTTGTCGTCGTGTTGAGTAAAAAGACGTCCCAATCGAAGAAACCCGCACAGTTTGTTACCACAGCAGGGCAACGGAGCGGCCGTGTGTATCTGAGCCAAATGTACACTACTCACTTCAGACCTGGGAACGCCAAGTGTACGAAGCGTGTGAGAGTGACAAGGACTCGAAATACTACACAACCTGGCGGCGGTTACAGAGCAAGACTCCCGTGTAAGCTGGTCAGTCAGCTGGATGGCCCAGAGACGCTTCCGAAGGCTTACTGGCAGGAGATGGTGAAGATGCCGAGAATAGCTGTTCCCGCTATTCCAAGGGTCGAAGTACCAGTACAGGCCTTCTGGTTCGATCAAAGGTGAAAAGAGTTTCACAAGGCGACAGCAGTGCAGAGGAGAAGTCCTTTAGCGGGTCATCAGCGATTCCTCGGTCCAGCCTCTTGGTTGCAGGATACTTGGCTCCTCTATTCCTTCGTTCGTGAGAACTCAGGAGATCGACATGGTAGTGGTGTTTCAAGCCCCCTCTTATCCACGGTTCCCTTCGCGCCAAAACAGAGGGGACCCAATGGGAGATCCGCTCATCAAAACTCACACCATTCGTGGACCAATCACCGACCACGGTGGTCCCAGGCATTTACACCACCCTAGACTCTCTGGCACCCAGGATGTGTATTGGGACCAGACATCCCAGCCCACCTCCTGGAGGCACACACAAGACATGTAGAAGCCCGCGAAAGCATCCGTGTTTCGCGGGAAAGTACATGCCCAAATAAGGAAGGCCCCGGGTCGGCTGGACCTGGGGAAGGTGAAGGGAGCAAGACGGTCAGCGGACAGGACAAAGGAGCCTCGTGGTCTGGCCATTTTGGGAGCCAGGCCACCATTTTGGGTTAAGCGCGAGAAACGCGCTTTGAACGCCAAAAGGAGCTCAAAACACAAGAAACGATCCCTGCCACCATTCCCGTCCCTGAATCACTTGCACCGATCAGATACAATCCTAAACGAGTATCTAGGGCAGGGGTCTGTAAACTGCGTCTCCCCAGATGTTTTGGACTACGACTCCCATTAACTCTCGCCATTAAGTATGCTGGCAAGGGTTGATGGGAGCTGCAGTCCAAAACATCAGGAGAGCCGAAGGTTGAAGACCCTTGATCTAGGGCCTGTAGAAGGCTAGAGACCCAAGAGACCTGTTACTTAGCTTACAGTGCCCTCTTATGTCATGTTGCACGAAAGCCACAACATGATAAAAGAAACTAAGGGAAACAGCGTTCCCTGGTACTGACTGTCTTAAGGGCATGTCAGTTTCCCCGTAAGAAAGGAGCGAAAGTCCAGAGGAGAGCGGCAGAAGGCTGCACTTCTCTGGCAAAGTCAAGAACAAGGTGAAAAACAACAGCAAAAAGTTTAGGGGTTGCCACATGGAAGGAAAATTACCTACAATTACGAAATCGTTCCTAACATGCACCCAGTGAGCCTGGGCAGCCGAGGAGACTGAATTGTAGGTGCTGCGAAACGAAATGAGCAGCACAGTGGTGGATGGAGGACGAAACACTCTAATCTGATCGCCAGAGAATTGTAAATAATGGATCACACACTTTTCGTATCCTCCGGGAAGGTGATCATACAAATAGTCCTGCGTGTGATAAAGAACGCCACTCCCTAAGGAGATGACTTTTTATTGTCCACATCCAAAGCCTTAACATCAGATACTCTCTCAAGAGGATGTGGCATATGAACATTGTGAATTTAGCGGACAACTGCTGTAATGTTAGGAAAAATTGTCTGGCAGGAAATGAAACGTCATATTGTCATCCCATCGCATAGTGTCTTACTTACCAAGAAATGTTTGCTCACTGCCCCTCCCCGCCCCCCGTTAACCAAGATATGGCCTTCAGAGATTATTAATGATCTGTCAGGATGGATGCTATGATGACAGACTAGACACACCAGGGTTCTCTTTTCAAGTGGTTTGTTAGGGAAAACGTAATTACTGTGTCCTTCAATGTCCCAAATGCCAAGGTAAAAGGACAATGCTCAACATAATGTTTCAAGCGGTTATTCGAACCAAAAAGGGGGATTGTTTTAGTAGTTCTGCATTTTCCTAAGTGCCCCACAAAAATAGACACTTGTCCGACCCTTGGTACTAGGCCTAGGTGCTAGCTGCTTGTGGGCAGTCCCGAAGGCCCCTTCTACTGTTGCAGGTTCGCTCTGAGACCCATTCCCACCCAATAAGGGTGATGTTCCAGGTGCTTGTCACCTGGCTTCTACTGGATTTGCTCGAGAGTGCCCCTTAAAAACTGGATCCCTTCCATTTTGAAGTGGTGGCACAGAACAAAAGTATACAAGGTATTCAGTTTGTTAACAAGACCGTAACCTTCGTCCACCTTTTAAACTAGAAACATTGAACTGAGACAGGTGTGGGCGCAGTGCCTTGCAGGAAGCACTGCCTTTTTTCCTATACACTCGGCACCGCTGAGCTACCACCAACTGCTTCACTGTGCCAAACACCAACGGAACTGGGGGAACCAACTGACAAGGAGGGGGGAGTGGAACTCTGTGTTCGTACCCTGATGCCATTTGGAGAACCCCAATTCTGGAAGCAAGGACCAGTCTGCCCCCAACCCTTCCCCAGAGAAAAACCTAAACATGAAGTCCTTATCCGTGGAGGGATGTGGTCATCCAGATCCTATGGCAGACCTTTCGCTCCCCTGGTACCCCATTGGTGAAGAAGGTCTCCTGTCCTCCTCTGGAAGAGAAGGGCCATGAATGAGCATCTAAGGTTGAAACCTGTGAGTGGTGGGATGGTCCTGGAATGGGTAACTACAGGAGCAGGTCCTGCCTCTTCGAACCGCCGTAAAAAAACACCATGAGCAAACACTCTCCACAAATCTATTTTGGCTTTATGCAAAGCCATAAACATAAGAAGACAGATATTTCACAAGTCTGTCCCGACAGAAAAACGTGTGTGTGTTTGGCCACACTTCAAAGAGGCCATCTGATAACTTGGGGTCCATGTGCACGAGAACCACCTTCCTCGTTTCCGCCAATTAAGCCATATTCTCATTGCAAAGCAGGCAAGGTGACTGCTGGGACCATCTCCTTAGGACTTCAACATCTGGAACAGGGCCATTCCCTGCACTGTCCTCCTACTATTCCAAAATCTGAGTGAGCGGAACCAAAACACTGAAAAGCTTACCCTGGCATGACCTCAGTGCACCTCAGTGCTTTGCCTATACCCTTCTTAGGGTCCATCTCTTCATTGGGCAAGAAGGCCACCATGGACTGATCTATTTTAAGAGCCTTGGCTAGCCTAACTGGTAAGACAGGCCTACGGCACTCTGAGATCAGCTTATTTTGTTCATCCTACCGCATGTGCCTCCTAACACAATGCCCTCCAATTGAAACTATTCGGCAGAACATGGATGCTGCCTATTTGCTGGGTTGAAAAATGGCTTCCATGAGTCACCCAGGAGCATTGAAGCAGGGGAAACAGACTCAATGGACAGCATCCAGTGCCAGAGTTCCCAGCAGGGTAATTGGAGGAGCGTGATTGATATCGTGAACACCTGTGAGGGAGCAGCTCTACATTATCTCTTTTCCTCTTAATAGGCCCCCACTGAGGTGGGATCCCAGGCAGAAGAACCCCCCTGCCCTGCTGCCACATCTAAATACTTATATTGTAGAGACTTACAATGATTCATTTGCATGTACCCGGGTTGATCAGAAGAGACAGGGATGTTTGCTGGAGGAAAACCCTCAATCTAATCAATAAGGTTATTGAAGGCCGCAGCAAGGCTACTACTCTGATCCCTCGGGGCATTCCACATGGGCTGATGGACAACCCTATTTACTGGTGGACGCCATTTATCTGGAGGGAACCCTATTTTTTCTGCAGAGCTAGAGTACACCTGGATACTCGAAACAATGTTCTCCATTGGAGTCACTGTATCCTGCAGGGCACCTCCTCCGCCTCCAGCGGTCACCATTGTTCTTTACCAGCCATCTCCACTCCTCACTTTAACTTAAATCTACTGCCCCTTTAACAGCTACAGAAAAGAGTAACAAGCCCCGAGCAAATGCCCCCCCCCCCCAGCCAGGAAAGTCAGAGCCACCCACATAGAGCGTGTCTCCAGAGGTTCCGGGGAGAAAGAGAGGCAAGGCCAAGCAGGTACCCAAGCCAAGCAGGAACTCAAGTTGATGAAGCTTGTGATCACAAACGGGCGTGGGGGGGGGGGGTCAGTCCAGACCGTCTTCGCTTCTTCAACCAAGTGTAGCCACCGCCAAATGGCAACCATCACCTCAAGGATAGGATACAAGCTCTCTGTGTAATAAAGGTAATGTGGGACCCGCATCAGGAGAGCACACACTGAGTTCAGTCGAAGTCAGGTGTGCAGCCCACTGCACAGGTTCAACCCAGAGCAAGCCGTGTGCCCCCCCCCCCCCTACACCAACCACCACACAATCCCAAAAATGTCAAAGCAGCTCAAAAGACGAGCCATTCTTAAGCATAGTGTGCTTGTACATGCTGCAGCAAGGACCTTTAGTGCTTAGGTGCTCGAGCAGCCCAAATAATGTGGGACTAACTTTACGGAGAATGTGGCTAATTGGCTGTTGGGGGGGCAAGACTTGCACTTCCATTTTCGTGTGTCAAGAAAACATTTTTGGGGATTTATTTTGTTCACGAAAGTTTACAAAATGCTATTTCTTTGCTTCTGGTTGAAGTAAAGAAGAATTGATTACATAATAGGAAGTCTCCAGTCTTAACACAGAATTCGACAGCAGCTGCACTCATAGAAGATATTAATATCAAGAGTTCATATCACACAACTGCCCCTTTCAGAGGAAACATTCCTGTTCCGGGCAGCATCTGTTTTGCGCCTGCTCAGTCCCTCCTATGCGCTCTGCCCCATGGAGACATGAGCGACTCTAAGGACGAGGTTTCTCCCGGAAATCCCTCCACGGCTGCATGGGCAGTGGCCCGACGGATGCGTCGGCCGAGGCGGGTGCGGAGCGTGCTTCCACAGGGACGCCTCGCACACTAGTCGCACACTAGGTCAGGGGGAAGCTGTGATTGCCTCGGAATGTTTTCATCCTGCTCCGCGAAGTCGAAGGTGGGAGAAGGCGCCTCCGAGCGCTTGACAAGCCAGCCTTAAATTGATTGCTCGGCGGCGCCAATTTGCTTCAACTAAATATTTGGCTCTTGCGCTCTGGATGTGCAGCTCCCTGCTCAAGCAGACCTCAATTAAAACAAAATGATGTGCGGGGTGGGGAGGGAGCGGGGAGAGGAGCATTTGCGCTGTCAGCTTTGCTTCAGATACTGGGGGCGCCTATGAAAACGTTGGCAGGGATGCAGCCTTGAAGACATTGTGTAGACAAAGACACGATTATTTAGAAGGGTCAAAGCAAGAATGGTTGCCACCTTACCCGAATTAAATATGCGTCACTACTTCACAGATTGTGCATAGCGCCCAACGCTGGCTGGCTGGCCATGCTACCTTCTCGCCCTTTTACCCCACCACTCCAGGCGGCAGCCTAGGCCAACCACTACCTGTCCAAGTGTATAGGGTGGCATCTGGGGGGGACGCTGTTGAGCAGATGAGAAATGGCCGCCTGATAGAGTAGCTCCGGGCCGCCCTCGACAAACATCCTTAGCCTATAATCCTTTATTTTGTGCATACTATTCGAGTCCCCCATACCTGGGAAGGGAGAGTAAAGGTCTGTGCACCTGCAGACCTAGTTTGAGGGCCTGCGGTACCAACCTCACTGCACTGCAGCCACCTGGGGATCACGCGCAGCGGCGTGATAACCACAGCTGAAGGAAACTCCCAGAAAGCTGGGAGGTGCCAATTACATGAGGCCACCTGGTATGGCCTGGAGGGAAGGTGGCCTGAGCACTCTGGCTCCCAGACCCCCACAGAGTTATCTGGCACTGTACACACAGTGCAACGCAGTAATCCACATGAACGGTCTAAAACCCTACAACAGAGTCTGGCAGAGCAAGAGTACCCGATATACATATATCTGGGGTGATAGACAAACATCCAGGCAGCCCTGCATTGGAGGACGACCATACGGAATCGGGCCACTTCAGCGACAATTCGGGGCATTGAACGCGAAAGTTCCACTCAGGGAGGACGCTGACCTCACGTACCCATAAGGCCATAACACACGATCAGTGCAAAAACTGCCCAACAGCGTGGCCTGCACCTCTACTGAAGCGTTGCTGTCACCCCCTCACTCCCCCTCGGGTCAGGAACACTGACTGCACCACATAGCACCTACAATCAAAACTCACCCCGGCACGACAAGTCAATTGGCCCTGCGCTGGACACGGTAAGGGCAGAACAGCTACCTGATAAGGGTGCCCTTTGATGTCCCTACCCCTCAGACCAGGCACCACATAATCAAGGAGACGGGGACTGGCACTACCGGTGCAGACCGCTCAAGGTGGCGGGGCTCACGACTAACCAAATCCTGGATAGATACTGAAACAAGGGCCTGGTTGCCTGCTCCGTTCATGGTTTGGATTCTGTTGGCTGGGCAGGGAGCAAGTCAAACTGCTTTAATTACCCGGCACCATAAAACTGGATGTAGAGAAAGGGGGCCACTGGACACTTCCCTTGATGAACAACTAAAGTGACTTCACCACGCCTGATTGTGGAGTATACCTAGGCATTGATGTGCATTCATATTGACCCAAGGAGCGCATCAGGAGACGGTCGCCTTTAAAACTACATTGCGGCACACAAGAACCCTACGACAACAGACCTCTGAGGTCAATCATTTATCTGTAGGAGGACCACCATAGCACAAGCTGCGAGCCCACGCCACAACGTTCCAGATGCCCACTTGACAAAGCTGACATAAATCCGGAAACCCAAGTAAGGAAACTGTAAAAGAACTGTATGGGCTAACAACCATAAAACAATACTCGGCAACATGACCAAGGGTACTAATAAAAAAAAGGGCCCATGGGCTACTTTGCAGGTCCCCATGCATCAGCCCCAGAATCGGCCACTCATTCCAGCACAGGACAAGGAGAGGCAATGGAGGAGAACGTACACGAAGATCATCTTCTCACTGCTATGCAAAGCGGATTTATGGCAAACAATGTTAAACTTGATGATATAGTGGCAACGATGGGGTCCCTCAAATCAAAACTGGAAAAAGAAAGCAGACGCATTAACGAAGTAGAAAATAGGATTGGCACTGCAGAAGATACGATTAATCAACACGACCGGGACATAGCGACTCTCAAAGAAGAACTCTCCAAAAGTAGGAATAAATGCGAAGACTGGGAATCGCGTTCTACACGTAACAACATACAAATAATTGGAGTGCCAGAATCATCGTGCAAAGTCCCAATGGAACCTTTCATCGAAACACTCCTGAAAACGCTATTTGGCACTAGCTCTTTCTCTACACAGTTCCTGGTCGAAAGAGCACATCGAACTCCTGCCCCTCCACTGCGCCCAGGAGCTCCGGTGCGCACGTTCATCGCCAGACTGTTGAATTACAGGGACAGAGACGCTATCCTGAAACTTTCCAGAGAACTGGGAACACTGTGATATGGGTCGAACAATAGCCACATTTATCCAGACTTTGCTGCCGGAGTACAGGCTCAGAGGAAAGCATATGACTTAGTGAAACGTCTTTTAAGAGCACTTCCGGTACCCTATGCCCTCATGTTCCTAACGAAATTAAGAATCCAACATGGGGGAAGAGCACACTTTTTTTAAAAGTCCGCCGCTGAACCAGGATAGAGATCCAAATCGGGCCCGAGAGGGGGAAATGGTGGGGGAAATGTTGATGGTTGAAATGGAATTAAGACATAGATAACTGTCTTATTTCATGAAACTGCAAACTGGCACATTAGTTAATTAAATTTGTCCCTGGCCGGGCCACCATCAGAGCGGGCCAGGTAGACATGGCCACCAACGTAGCACTTTGGGGAGTTTACAAAGTTAATATGGGGGCACATCATCAAGTTGGGATGGATGGCACGGGCGGGGGTATGTGGAACAAAGTTAAACAAGTTACGTTAGGGGGGAGGAATGGGGTTGTAGAAAACTGTAATGAGCTATACCCAAAAGGAGTAGGTAAAAAGGAAAAATCTTGCAGATGGGTAAACGGGTTGACACAGCACTTAACAGGAAACATTGAGCATTATAAGGAAATACACATTAACATATGTGAATTAGATACATATGGATGAGACACTGATATCATGGAACGTGTGAGGACTAAATAATCCCATTAAAGCTAGGAAAGTATTGTCCTATCCTGAACGAAACACACCTAACATTGTGATGCTGCAAGAAACACATGCCTTAGAGGTGACACATAGAAAACTTGCACCAAAGTGTGGGCTGCAAAGGTACTACACCTCATATTCATCTCAAGCGAGAGGGGTGATCATCCTAATACACAAATCTGTTAGATTTCAGGCAGCAGATATTCAAATTGACCCGAGGGGAGATGCGTGATTGTAACTGGAATGAAAATCAACAAGGCCATAACACTGGTGAATACGTATGGTCCAAACAGAGATGACCCTGGTTTCTTTGTTCATATTTCTGCACTAATTGGAAAGACGTCTGATGCCCCGATCCTGTGGGAAGGGGACTTCGACACAATTCTAGTTATAAATAAGGATAGGTCTAGCACCAGGAACCGGGGGAGCACTGGGGCAGCACAAACAATTCCCCAAATCATGACGCAACATGTGCTTATAGACGCATGGAAGGAGGAACATCCAAACAGCACTGAATTCACATATTATGCCACAGTACACGACGCACTGTTCCGAAATGACTTCTGGTTGATATCAATGATATGGTCAGATAGACTGCAGGGAAGCAAGATCTTGCCACACACTCTGTGAGACCACTCCCCGGTGGCAGTACCAATATCATTAAAAGCTGCAGTTAAACCGTGACCACTATGGAGGATGGCACCGGCGGCTCTTTTGGATGCTGCATTAGTAGCTACTTTACATGATGAAATAACACAGTTCTTCACAATTAATGAGGGATCAGTTACGAGCTATACCAGGATATGGGAGATATTTAAAGCATAGTTTTGTGGCATGATGATATCCTCAATATCTGGCATACTCATTAACACTATAAAGGAACTGGGAAATTTAGAGCAGACACTAAAGAAACTCGAAAATAAATACAGCTCAACTAGAGATAAAGCACTTCTGGGGCTAATCAAGGGCAATTTATTAAAATTCCGAGAATTGGCAGATCGCGAGGTAACGTTTATGATATGATATGATATGATATGATGTGGCATTTATAACGTGCCTATACACAAGTGTTTCAGGACGCGACGAGGCAAGGGGGGGAACAAGGGAGAACAGACAACGATCTTACTAGGCCAGGTGTCATTCAATTCGCGCAAGTGCATGGGAAGGAGGGAGAGGGAAAAGTGTGTGGGGGAGGGGAGAGGGGAAAGTGCAGTACATGGGATAGTAGAATAAATAAGATAATAAAACGGCCAGATGGTGGCAAGTGCGAGGTAAGAGCAGACATAAGTGCTGGTAGGGGGACTGTAGGGATACAGAAAACAGTCCCGGGGTTGCCAGGGAGGCAGTGCAGGTGTGCAACTGGGGGGGCCTGGGCCCGAGAACAGAAAGGGTAGCCAGGTAACCAGCGCAGTTTCAGCCAGGAATTCAGCAGGGGAGAGAGGGAGAGAAAGCAGAGGCAAAGAGGAAGGTTTTGAGGTGCTTCCGGAACCGGAGATGGTAGGAAGGCTGTTCCAGAGGGAGGCCCCTGCTGAGGAGAGAGATCTACCACCAACTCATTGCTTGGAGAAGCAACTGACCCTGAGGGAGTTGGAAGCGGATGAGCGAAGAGCTCGAGAAGGAAGATATTTGGGAAGAGAGAGTTGAAGGTATTGCGGCCCCAGGCCGATGAAACCAACTCAGGCCCGCATGTATGGGGAAGAGGTCAGGCCTGGTCGCCTCCTGGCAGGGATAGACAGAGGTGAGAGTGGGATGCAGTACATCATGGGAATCGAGGGCCCGGACAGTCGATACATAACTAAAACAGAAGAGAAAAATACGATATTCTTAAACTATTATCAGACTTTATATGCTAATTCAGATACTAGTACAGCGGAAGACGTAGACCGATATTTGAATGGGATCACTCTAGCCAGCCTAGAGGACGAAGCCAGAGAGATGCTAGGCAGCCCAATCACACTAGAAGAGGCCCAGATGGATTGGGTATAGAACTTTATAAGATATATAAAGACGCCCTCGCCCCGTCTATTGAAAGTATGGGAGGAGTCATATACAAACGAGCTGCTTCCACCATCACTATCCAAGGCCGTAATAACAGTCCTTTTGAATGCGGGCAGACCTGGGAGGTGTCCTCTTATCGCCCATTGTCTTTAATAAATTCAAATACAAAGATATTTGCAAAAATGTTTGCAAACAGACTGCTCTCACATATGCCCAGTTTAGTACATCCTGATCAGTCAGGTTTCATTCCTGGCAGGTCTATGGCCCTGAATTTACAATGGTTATTCAGGATTATGGCTCAAATCGACCCTGGAGCCTTCACAGTAGCCGCCTTATAAGATGCCGAAAAGGCATTCGATTCAGTCTCGTGGAACTTCTTATTTGGAGTACTGAGATGATTCGGTCTGGGGGACAGATTTATAGGTTATGTGAAGTTATTACACACTAACCCAAAAGCCAAAGTACACACTAATGGGATTCTATTTGCTTTTACAATAGAACCACTTGCATGCCGGATCAGGGACCACAAGGGACATAGAGGGATACAAATAGCAGGACCCCCACAGGCAATTTCTTTATATGCGGATGACACCTTATTATATGTGTGACACCCCAGCAGAAACATCAAACCGGTAATGGAGGAAGTGGACAGATTTAGAAACTACTCAGGATACAAAATCAACACTGCTAACACCCAGTTATTCCCATTGACTGAAAATACAAGAGAACCAGAGGAACTTCATGGATTCCAATGGGCTCAAACTACAGTTAAATATTTGAGGGTAATGATATCCTGAACGCAGAAACTATTATATGAAAAAAAACACAAAGCATATTTACACCCTTTAGAAGTTAAGTTAGACCTATGGACTAAATACCCCATCTCATTGTATGGCAGAATCACACTACTGATAATGATATTGGTGCCCAAGCTACTCTATTACTTTAGTACCATCCCCATATGGCCAGGTCATACATTTTTTACTAAGGTTCGAAGGTTAGCAGGGCAGTTTACATGGGGGGGGGGGTAAGGTGGCCCAAAATGAAATGGGAATCCCTGACGGAACCCTATGATAAAGGTGGCTTGGCAGCCCCAGATTTTACTATTGTGCACAGGCACAATACGCAGGATACTGGTACAGATTAGAACATGATTCACGACACAGGGCAGTGGAGCGATATGGGGCCTCTCCGACCGATCTAAAATCAGTTATATTAAGTGACCACTACGTGGATTCATGCACATTCGACCCAGTGCCCACAACTTTGAAAGTATGGAATCGGATATTGAATCGATTGGATTAATATGGGATGTATAATGGCAAAGAAATGTATTTTGTTAACTTAGCACCAACCATTCAGGAATGGTTTAGAGAATTAACATATGTAAATGAGAGGGAGGAGGGATATGTGGGAACACTGCCCGCAACAAGTAGACCTAAAGACATCTGGGAGCCGCTCCGAGAATATTTTAAAGCAACAACATAGAGTTAATGCTACGACATCCAAAGGCTGGAAGTGCAAGAAATGTAATGCATTTCTGTAAGATGGTTATAATGTAAATGAATGTAATGTTGGTCTTCCTGTAACCTACCTGCAAGTAAAGTTAAAATAAAGTTTGACAAAATATATATAGAGTAGTCCCTTCATCAGTTTGAGTGTGCACCAGCAGCACATTATCATCCCCATCTCCTAGTGTAATTTCTTCAGACCTAGAGGCATAGCTAGACCTCCTTTGGGGCGTCGCAGCTCTGGCCTTTTTGGAAAATATTGTCCCTGCGCCTTCTCCATTCCTCTGCTCATCCACCTCCTCTATTCCTTCTGCAAAATTAACATTTTTATTTGTTTTTCGGTTAGCCACTCTTTTCCGTTTCCTCCGTTCTTTAGGTGATAGAAAGGAATCCTCCTCCAGTGCCATTATTTCCAGACTCTTCACTTCCAGGCACTCCTTCTTCAGTGCTACAACTACAGAGGCTGCCCTACTTGGTGGCACCACTGCTTCCCTTTCAGTTAACCCAGAGGAAACCATCCTATCATCTTTCCCTTCACGATTATTGCGATCTTTCATCTCCTCCATAATCCAATCTCTATCCCATGACCGCCAGTGCAGCCATATGTCTCTTCACCTCCTCGTCTACCCACATGGTCAATTTCAATAAAGGTTGTAGTGCCAGGTTCACTGCTTCTTGATGTAATGCACTATCAGCCCACTCACGATCGAATCCCACCATTGACAAATGTTCTATTTCCTGTCTCGACTTGAATCGCTCCAGCGAAGCACTCACATTGGTCGCCATAACTTCCCCTGCCCTTGTACCAAGTGTTGCTCATTCTGTGTCACCCTGGATGGAGTCATATGCTGATTTGCTTCTGCTTGGAGAGTTTAGCATAGGTCCAGCAGGGAACTATTGTCTATAGGCAGCTGATTCGATAGATCACTTATGTATTTAATATTATTCACACACAATGGTTCTCCAGCATTTACTTGGGGGAAATACTCCATAATGTTCCCTTTTGCTTTACGGCTACCAGCCCTTAACTGTGCATCTAGGTTTTTATCCATCACGTTTGCTGTTACCAAACTGGGTGGGTCAGCTGAGGACTTTGCAGTGTTTAGATGTTCTGCCATGTTACCTCTTCCCTGCTTTCTTAGGTATATACCACGCCTAGCATGTTAATTAGATACTTATTGTATAAAGTGCAATTTATCATTACCCCACAGTTGATCTTTACTCATGTCTACTCCAAGGGTCCAAAAGCAGATGACAACACCAACAGCCTCCAGTCCGCTCCACTCAACCCGACTCTGCGCCAGGGACGTAATTTCACCAAAATGTCAGAGGTAGCAGAAGGGACGTCACATTACCCTTGTCCTCTGATGACATCACAGGAAGTGATGTCATTTGACCCCATCCCGAAGTGACAGCGATCAAACATGACCTTTCACCCCTTTAATGAGTCTAGCAATTATTGTATAGAATTTCAGAAAGACAAATTATTTGTTATTCCTATTCTTTTTTTATTTAGGGTCACTGCTCAAAGTGTTACACTTATGGAACCCCCTGTGCTTTTAAAGAGGCCTCAACATAAATTCCAGCCACTCCAGAAACAAAGAGCCACATTGCACTGGCCACAGCCCAGGAGCTTCAACGGAAGAAAAATTACAAATAAAAATCGTTAACATTTTGTTTTTTTACGGGGTAGCAAGGGAGACCACAGGGGCGACCCCTGGAAACCCCCAAATGACGTCCCTGCTCTCTGCTGTGCTCTGTGCGTGCAGTTGCTGTTGAAGGCAACTGATTAGCACTGTAAGACCTCCATGCAGCAACACTCAGCTCAACACAAGGATACACAGGGTACCGCAAGACTGCCCCACTCAGCCACACTCATGAATGGTCCCTTTTTAAGGTAGCAGTGTTGTATTCTCTGCAAAGTGTCTCACTGCTTGCGTGACTGCAGCTCCCACAGTCCAGATGTACACACCGGCGGGACACTGCCCAGCTCAACGTCACCAGAAATGCAAGGTCCTGAGTTCTTGTTTTCACAGTGATGTGAAATCTACTATGCTGTCTAGGTTTTAAGAGCATTTAAAATACTACAAGGAAGAGTTACAGGGTTGTCCATCTCCAGGCCACCAGGGTCGGAATCCTGACGGGTTTTTGGAATATCACTTATTAAATATCATGATATGCACATTTATCGCATGAATACTAATGAGGGCTATCCGACATATTTTCGGGCCTCGAGACCTGGAGTTGGAAAACCCTGAGTTAGAAAATGAGTCACTAGTGACATAGAGGAGCTACTTATGAATCTTTCTTGAATATGGTGTTCCATATCCCATGCCTGGGCACAGGTAGTTATTTAACCAAGCATGGGACTCAGTTGTAAACCCTTTGCGGGAGAAGCAAGTCAAAGGCACATTGACAGAGCTTTGCAGCAATATCTCTGGTCTGTGAGCCTAACTTTTGCAATAGTCAGGGTTGATGTCAGATCTGATGTGTGTATTGGCAGAACCAGTCAGGTGGCAAAGGTAGTAAACACCCAGTTGCACACTAAATAGACTTGATAGGAGTAGAAATAATAGAACATGATGATAAACCAGCCTTCACATTGTATCACATTGCCTGTTTCTATGTAGATGTGCATTAAAAGGTAGGCTTCAAAGCATGGGCGGAGGTCCAGGCACTGCAATGCCAGTGCATTCCACAAGCCAGGAAACAGGTATTTTGGCAAAGCTCTAAGAGAGGGTCCAACATGCTAATATCGAGACAAGAAGGTGTGCACCTGGCCATGTGAGTGATAAAACAGCACAATTGAGTCCCTGCAGTGGAAATTGATTGGCAAGTGGATCGGCAAAGCTGTGTGTGTGTGTGTATAACAGGTGTTGGGACTTGCTGTGCTGCCTGCACTTCCATTCCCCACGATGGTAGCACTGGCAAAAAACGCATTCCCTCGCTTGACTGGAGTGTGACGCCTCTGGGAATAGCCAGGTAGGATCTTGTGAAGAAGGAACAGGTCCCTGGAGTCTGAGAAGAGGTTCGCAGCTGCTCCAGGAGGCGGAGAGTGAGATGAAGGGAAGTGTTGAAAGGGTGGTTTACTTTCACTGCGTATTGAATGGGTGTAGGAGGGCGTGGGTAGTATGCTTAGGCAGCGTAGCAGATCAGATGAGGATGTGCTGATGTTGGAGCTGTAAAGGCAATTTGTGAAATTTGCAAGCAGAACATTAGCCCATCTCGCATGAACGCGCTGATTAGGGAGCGCTGGGAGCCATCGCTATATTTAACCTCAGTTCACTAACAGGGAAGAGCGCGTGCCAACAAGACATGCGTGCATCAAGCGCCCCTCTCACTCCTCCCGGGTATGGGTGTGGTTAGGGGAAAAAGCCTTCTGCACGCCAGTGTCCTGCAGTCCATAGCTTTCTGGTTCGGCCTGGTTGCAGGTTTCGTTATTTAAAAGCTCTAGGGTTCCCTTGACCACACCTAAAGAAAACGGCAATTGATTGTAGGACGGAATTTTCATGAGGACAGTTTGCACAGTTGATGTTTGATCTCATTTCTTCACAGTGGTGCTGGGCTACGATTTTGAGCATCAGTAGTGTATTCTTCTGGAAATTAAATAAAAGAACCACTGCCTGTTTCATGGCTGTTTTAGTCACTCTTGTGTTCTTTGTCCGGGCCCCCCACACTTGTTTCAAAATTAATGTTTTGCAACTGAATGCGATGAATGGTGAATACATGATGTGCACTTTCACTCCACACACAGGCCCCAAATATTGAAAACATTTAATTTCATTCATCAGGTGGGTTTGGTGTATTCACACTTTCCGTGTGCCAGGATAAATGTGTTTTTGCACCGGTGCTGACTTTGCTGGGCACCTCCTCCATTCTCATTCGCCCCCATGCCCCACAGTCACAGCCTCTTACTCATATACAGACCGCCGGTGTACAACAAAAATGTTGCTGACAACCTCTGCGACTCGTTAGCAGCCATCCTGGTTACTCATCCCACCCTCACCATGTTAGGGGACTTCAATATATGGTTCGATGTCCCGCATAACTCCATGACACAACCAATCCTTGTCAACCTGGAAGCCCTCCACTTGACTTAACTGGTATCAGGCCCCACACACTCCGCAGGCAACACCCTAGATGCGATCTTCAGCACTTCTGAACTTATCTCCAAGCTCCATCCTTAGCCACTAATCTCAACGGAACACGCAGCTATTTCTTTCACCTTTTCAACAGCAGACCCTCTTTCCCTCCTCGACTAACTCAGGACCACACTCCATCTCAATGGAAGAGAGTGATATCCCTCCCAATGGAACGGACACCAACCCGCATACATCTGCAATCATCCACCACTTGAGCTATACAGACATCCAACTTGCACTAGCCAATAAAATTGTCACGCTCCAAAATAAAATTCAGCAAAAAAAAGAAGTGCTGAACCTACAGCACTCGCCCAACCTTCCCGTGCCTAGTTCTTCACTACCGGCTTACAATAATATTTTTTACTTTTCCAAAATGTCTACCCTGGAGGTAGAAAAAATCATCCTATCACTGAAGCCTTCTAATTGCAAAGGGGACATCTGCCCAGCACAACTAATAAAAGATGCCGCCAGAGAATTATCCCCATTCATCACCAAACTAATTAATGCCTCCTTTGCCACAGGTACGATCCCTGCCAACCTTAAACAGTCTTGGGTGCTCCCTCTCCTTAAGAAACAGACCCTAGACCCGCTCATCCCCACCAACTACCGGCCCATTATCACGGTCCCATTCTTACTCAAAATACTGGATAAAGCCGCCTATATCCAAATTCAAAAACACCTTGAACAACATAAACTCCTTGGTAACAGACAATCCGGCTTCCGTCCTCTACACGGAACAGAAACAGCCTTAATCGAATTAAAGACCCAAATAGACGAGCTGAGAGACAATGGGAAGTCAGTACTTCTGCTCGTACTTGATCTCTTAGCTGCATTCGATTTGGTCAACCACAAAGTCCTCTGCCAACACCTTGACTCTGCTGCCCACTTCTCCCCGGAAGCTATCAAATGGATTAAATCCTTCCTGAGCGAGAGAACCATAAGAGTCTTCTCTCCCTCGGCAGCCGCAGACCCAACCCCTACCCTGTGCGTTGTTCCTCAAGGCTCCTGCATTTCACCAACTCTCTACAATAGTTTCACCAAACCCTTGTTCGATGATCTGGACCATCTGAGTATCACCTACACCAATTATGCAGATGATACCCAGATTCTCCTCCCGCTTTCTGGGGATAACAGTAAGGACATGGGGTTGGTGAACAAAGTATATCTTATCATCCAAGCATGGATGGCCACTCATGGCCTATGCTTGAACGATGATAAGACTGAGTTGATAATTCTGGGCTCACAGGCTAACATTAAAAAACTAGGTCAGGAATTCTCCTCATTCAATATTGACGGGAATTCTATTAAAGTATCCAAGGAGGTAAGAACCCTTGGCTTCTACTTGGACTCCACATTGTCTTTTGATAAACAGATTAAATTCCTGACATCCTCCACGGCTTATCCGTGCAAGCTACTCAGAGCTGGCAAGCCATTCCTCTCTGACGACAGTTGCTTGATCTTGGCTAGAGCTCTAATACTCTCCAGAATTGATTACTGTAATGATCTTTACAGTGGCGCTAATAAAATGACTACCCAAAAGCTCCAAACCTTACAAAATAATGCCTTAAGAGTAGCCTTAGGCTTAAACAAAAGAACCCACATTTCCCCCTTTAGACGCCATCATAAATGGCTATCCACGGCCAATAAAATACAGTTGAAGACGTTATCATTGACTCATAAAGCCCTTAATAAAGCTGCCCCTAGCTACCTTACAGCCAAGCTTCAGAGAAGAATCTCTCATAGACTAACAAGAGCTGGCAATGTTAATTGCCTGACTATACCTAAATCCAAGCTTACCACTATTGGTGGCAATAGCTTCCCTGTAAAGGCTGCTAAATGTTGGAACGCTCTGCCTAAGACTTGAGAGCTGACCAACCCTACCTACACTTCAGAAAAAATGTTATAAAACACATTATCGCTTCAGACCCTTAGACTCCAACCTTTTTAGGTTATGCCCGTTATTCCAGCTTACCTGCAAGCCTAATGACACACGCAGGGTACGACTATGCACTTCGTATTTCTGCACATTATTCATGGCTTATTCTTGTAACTATAAAAGCCATCTTACTTCTGAATATATTTGCACATTCTGTATACTCTGTATTTATGTCATTTCTGTACCTGGTGTATATTTGTAACTATGTAAGCTTTGCATCTTCATACTGCTGCGCCCTTATACCTACGGGTCTGGTGCGCATAACAAATAAATAAACAAACAAACAAACAAACAAACAAACATTATGCCTCCTCCCTGCTTTCTCAGGTCTGTGAAATGGTCTTATAGGTGAGTGAAGCTCAATACAAGACAACCGACATAGCATAAAGTCATGTAGCCTCCTTCCCTCTGCTTCCGTTGGTCTCCCTACTGCTCCCCGTCTCTTTTCCTAGTTCTCCCTTCACTATGCTATGAAATGCTACACAAGTAACCAACATAAGGTACCATGCTGTCTTCTTCCCACTGCTATTCCCTTTCCTTCCTACTCCTCCTCCTATCGCTATGCAAGGATCCAAGATAACATAGCATACACACTCCGACAGGCCTAACAAACTTAGGACCTTTATTTAATTGCCTTATTTTCTGAAGTACAGTATTTAACATTAGAACTGGCTGGTGAGCAGAACACCTGGTGGACATGTCTGCTCGGTAGGAGACCTCCTTCGAGTCTGGGTGATGTTGCCATGGCATATGAATGTCCCAGATATCATCTGGAGCAGGCCGGGTAGGTAAGGGGGTGTTCTCCTCTACTGCTCTCCACCACCAGGTTAATGTGTCCTCGACTTCTTTGGGGGTATGAACGTCAAGGGTAATGTTGTCTAGGCTTAACAGAATTTACTCAAGGACAGCCGTGTTCATTAACACCTTTTATGGTTTTTCCTTGCTGGGATATAATCACATTAACATATGCTGACATAGGTCATGCCAGTGTTGAAAGGGATGGGCGTTTTTAGCATGGAAATCCCCTTTTAGCCCTGTGACGAATCGCAGGATTCTGTCACTTCTCCCCAGGGAGGAGCCTCTCCTATGAGGCCAGGAAGGTGAGTAATACCCTCCTGAGAGGTAGAGGCAAGCAGGACCTCATCGGGAGGGACTCCCGTTCTAATGAGGAACTCCCTAAACAAATTGTCACCAACCCATCTTCTGAAACATCTAATGGAAGAACATATGAAGAACAGATTAGAATCTCTTATTGCCAGCCAAGTGTAATGGGGCAGATGAGTGCTCAGGTAATACCTGCTGCCTCAACTCAGATAAGTATGCAAGTACCACTTTCTATTCCTTTTTATTTTATTTATTGATTTATTCAGATTTTTAAAGCGCACAACAGCCCAAGGGCATCGTAGTGCTGTTACAAGTATACATATCTGGTTACAAAGTAAGGCTTAGTAGTTACATTGATATTTGCATTTACAGTTCATGTTAATGTTACATAGTACAGAGAAGGTATAATACATTTGCATTTACAGTACACCTTATGGTTACATATTTGCAAAGTTACATATTACCTCTAGGAAGATGGCATGTATATATCAGATAGTTGGTTTGCAGGGTGATAGGGTACAGAGAGGGTTATATAAATAGCGTGGTTTTGAGGGATTTGCAAAAGACTAGTAAGGAGGGTTCTGCTCTAAGTGCATTGGGGAGGGCATTCCAGAGTTTCGGAGCTATGTAGGGGAATCCAATGCCGCCTGCCTTGGCTCTTTTTATGGCGGGTACACAGAGTTGGTTAGCATGGTGGCTTCTTAAGGGGAGGGCAGAGATTTCTTTGGATAGTGTTTCTGATAGGTAGGGTGGGGCGGTGAGACTGATGCATTTGTGTGTAAAGGTGAGAATTTTAAAGTTAATCCTTTCCTCAACTGGGAGCCAATGGGCTTCGCGTCTGGCTTGGAATATATGGTCACTTTTTGGAATGTGTAGGGCTGCGCAGAGCGCGTTGTTTTGTGTTATTTGGAGCCTATTGATGTTTTTAGTAGAAGTGCCTGCTAGAAGGGCATTGCAGTAGTCAAGTCTGGCTCCTATTGTGGCTCTAGCTATGGATAGGCAGTTTTGAGTGGTTAGAAAGGGTTTTATGGTAGATATAAGTTTAGTGGTGTGGGCAGAGGCAGAGGAGATGGCGTTGACCTGTCTTGTCATCAAGAGAGTAGAGTCTAAGTAGACACCTAGGGTCTTTACAGATGTGGAGACTGATATATTGGTGTGGTTGATGGTAAAGTGAGTGTATTTAGTGTTGAGTTTGGAAAGAATTTCCTTGGGGTCCAGGATGATGATCTCAGTTTTATCCCCATTTAGGCACAGACCGTTGATTGCCATCCAGGTTTGGATGGTGGCATATATCTGGAGGAGAGCTTCTGCATCATGGTCATAAGCTCCAGTAAGGGGGAGGAGGACTTGTCTGTTGTCGGCATAGTTTGTGTATGCTATGGCGAGCGCATCCAGGAAGTCAAAGAGAGGTTTGGTGAACAGGTTATAAAGGGTGTGTGCAGTACATGAGCCCTGGGAGACTCCACAGTTGATGGTGGTGGGTGCTACGTTGGCTTGGTCAGAGTAGACTTTCATGGCCCTACCTTCTAGGAAGGAGGTTATCCATGTGGTGGCTTTGTCCAAGAAGTAAGCAGCTTTGGACAGGTGGGAGGTAAGGATATTGTGGTCAACAAGATCAAACGCGGCGGAGAGATCGAGGAGGAGCAGGAGGGTGGGTTTGCCATTATCCATTATTTTGATAATTTGGGTCTTAAGATCCTGGAGGGCGGATTCAGTGCCATGGCCTTTGTGGAAGCCTGATTGCCTTCTCCCTAGGATGGCATTGGCTTCCAGATATTGTTGGATTTGGACGTGAGCGGCTTTATCCAGGATTTTTAGGAGAAAGGGAACGTGGTGATGGGGCGGTAGTGGTTGGGGCAGGCGGGATCTAGGGTGGTTTTTTCTATGAGTGGGCAAACCCAGGCTTCTTTTAAGCTTTGTGGTACGTAGGGGTGTAACGGTATTAGTTTTATGACGGTACGATAACCTTCTTGCCAAATGACGGTATAGCATGGTTATCGCGGTATAGCAGGTGAAGTTAACTAATCTTAACAAATATTTTCTAAAAGGTCATACATTGACAGATTTATCATCACAAACAAAGCCAGGCACCCAGGGCCAGAATTGGGCTTCTCAACATACTTTCCACTGAAATGCCACCCCTTGCTTCCACCAAACACAAATACACATGTGGCGAGGAGGAGGGGGGGAACCCTGCGGCGACTGGAAAACTGAATAGCTTTTCTTAAGTGGTCATTTAGGCTTTTAGCTTCCCCACTGGCTACTGGTGAAGATGAACATGTTGCCATCTTGATAACCTGCATGCCACAGATCAATGGAGGCTGATGGTAGTATATGCTTCTGCACATACACGCACACGCTCTCTCTTTACGTTACAGCCTTTAGTTTGCTTGCGGGCCAAAAGGTGTTCAGTAATCACGGACATGTTACCCTTTGGTATGGCAGCAGGGAATACCCACAGAGATGAGTGAATTTCGCAGTGAGACTTATTATATGTAAATTCAATGATCGAACCAGGGAAATCCCCCATTGTCATATGTCTAGAAAACATTATCCATCATAAATATATAAACCCCAAAGCCACCAACCCAAAGTAAACCATTCTCCTTCTTGGCACTGTATTTATTCTTCCTATTGCTAACATATTGATTTTGAGTCAGGCACGTGTGGTTTATGGAATGGCATTAAAAACTGCTCCAACTGAAACTACTTGGCAGACAGCACATCCAACAGTACATATGGCCGTTTGTCTCGCCATAGGTGATATTTTTGGGAGGATATTTTGTGGGAGCGGGGGTTGCAGGGGTGTCCCCTGCACATTATAAAATAATGCAGGGGTTGCGGGGGTGTCCCCCGCAGGGTCCATGGGTCAATATTGCTGCAAAAATATAGCAATATATTTGTATCGCAATATTTTTGCAGGGATATTAACACATGAAACCCAGTGCAAGACCAAGACTGCGCAGCACTTGCTTACTGCAGCCTTTCCAAATCAGATTGAAAAGCACACTTAAAGGTATGAACGGTATACCGGTATAAACAATGTGAGGGTTGTTATTGTTCAATTAAGTGGTTCACGGTATCTTTAATGGTATACCGTTATACCGTTACATCCCTTGTGGTACGATTCCTGAGGAGAAGGATGCATTAATGAATGCTGTGATGATAGGGGTGAGTCAGTCTGCGCATTCTTTGATGATAGTAGGGGGGCAGATGTTCCATTTACAGGTGGAGGGTTTGATAAGTTTGAGAAGATTAGTAACTTCTGTCTCTGTGATGGGTATTTCAGGGAGAGGTGTAGGGCGGGGGGCAGATGTGGAGTGTTCTGATTGGGAAGGGCTTTGCGCTGTGCTGATATTTTTTCTTGGAGCTTTTTGACTTTGTTGATGAGGGCATCCTGGATGTTGGAACACCGAGCTTTATCTTTGGTGATTTCATCTGGGGTAGTAGCCGGGAATGTGAGATCTTTGAAGATAGTGAAGATTTCTCTAGATTTAGAATTAGCTTTGGAGATTATTTGATTGAATGATTCTGATTTTGCTAGGAATATGGCTTTTTTATACGTAGATGAGATCTCTTTAAATTCCTTTAGGTGGGATTGGTTGGGCGCGGATTACCATTTGGTTAGAGCACAACGCTTCTTGCTGCGTAGCGCAGATAGGTCTTCCATAAACCATGAGTTAGAGTGCATTGATTTTTTCTCTTTTTTGTCTTCTAGGGGAGCTATGGATTCAATAGCCTGGGTGAGCACGTGTGCATAGGTGTAGACCAGTGAGATGGGGTCGTTGTTAAGTGGAGATTTGAGTTCAGGGATATCCAGAAGCGGTGCAAGGTTGAATTTAATTAGTTTTTTAGAGCTACTGACTTTGGCGGGTGGGGCATATGAGAGTATTTTACGATTAGGAGTGGTGGGAATGGCAAATTGGATAAGGTGGTGGTCTGTCCATGGGAGGGCTGAGATGTTGGTGATGGACGAGTTGCAGTTGTGGTCTGCAATCCAATCGATGGATCAGCCTTTGCAGTGGGTAGGTGCAGTGATTTTGCATTCAAACCCAATGTGTTTGAGTTCTTTGGCTAGGGCGGCAGCTGCTTTGTACTTGGGGTCATTCAGGCCTAGGTTGAGGTCACAGAGTAGGATGGCTTTGGTTGAGTTTTTTAGGTTATTCCTTATGATTTGGAGGAGGTGCTTTTGGTAGTTTGGTGGTAAGCCAAGTGGCCTATAAGTGATTAGGATATTTATGGTGCAGTTGGGGAGAGAGAGAGTTTGGCAATGAGAAGGTCAGCATTGTTTGCCCACTGTTGGCAGCAGAGTCTAATGGAGAGGGTATCTTTGAAGGTGAGGGCTACACCTCCACCTTTGGTTGTCTTGCGGTCCTGTCTCAGAATATTGTATCCCTGAGGTAGGGCAAGGTAGAGGGAGGGGCCTGAAGCTTCATGTAGCCAGGTTTCAGAGATGGCTAGTAAGTCAAGTTTAAGGGCAGTGATGAGGTCGTTGATCTCCAGAGCATGTGCTGGGAGGGATCGGGTGTTGATGAGTGTGCATTTCAGATCTGTGTGGGGAGGTGCATCTTTCAGATCTGTGTGAAGTGGGGTGAGTGATTTTTGGGTGTGAATGCAGAGGTTAGGTCTAAGGGGTGTGGTTAGAGAGTGACTGTGTGGATGTGACGCGTGGGGGTGGGTGTTGGTCAGCTTGTGGTTAGGGGGTGAGTGCGTGTGGTTGGGGTGCGGGAGCGAAGTCTGGAGTTTCTGAAGTCGATAGTGGGTGGGGCGCTGCGGTGTATGATGTGCAGTTTAGTGTGAGCTCTGAGTCTGCCGAGCCTAGGGTTGAAATGATTGTGGTCCTTGAGCTTGATGGTGTGCAAGCTGGGTTGGGTGTTCTGTAGAGGGTATGAGGTGGTATGACTATGGTCTAGTGG
This sequence comes from Ambystoma mexicanum, assembly GCF_040938575.1. Classification (NCBI taxonomy): domain Eukaryota; kingdom Metazoa; phylum Chordata; class Amphibia; order Caudata; family Ambystomatidae; genus Ambystoma; species Ambystoma mexicanum. The sequence goes on along the minus strand of NC_090938.1, from coordinate 529,575,128 downwards.
TGGTGCGTGGAGGTCTGTATGCGTGGGAGTCATGCTGTAGATGGACTAGAGGGCGACCGTAAAGAGTGTGATGGCTAAGCGGGTGAGGTGCACTGAGGTGGTGGTCCTGGCAAGCAGTGCATGGGAGTATACATTTGTGCAATACAGAGGCAGAGATGTGTCTAGTGCAAGTAGAAGTCTATCTACGTGGATTCAGTGAGCATGGTTCAAAATGGGGCTTCCAACAGTTCAATGCGGGAGGCGGCAGAAGCAGTTCAGAGTAGGCTGACCCCTTAATCAGCAGTTCAGGTTCGGCTAGTGAGGTAGGCAATTCTAGATAGGCTTAATCATTAATCGACCTAGGGGCAGTTTGCAATGAATAATTCAGATTAGGTTAGTCTGATGGGCAGTTCAAAATAGACTAGTCCAACAAAGGGGCAGTTCACAGTAAGCAATTGAGGTGCGGCTAGTCAGATGGGCAGTTCAAAATAGGCTAGTCCAACATAGGGGCAGTTCATGGTAAGCAATTGAGGTGAGGCTAGTCAGATGGGCAGTTCAAAAAGTATGCCAGTCCAACATAGGGCAATTCATGGTAGGCATGTCAGATAAGCTGGCCTGACAGTGGTAGGATAGATTAGAATAGGCAGTTAAGGCAGATTGCGTAGGTCAGTTTGTGTAAAAATCTTAAGATATGTCTATGGGGAGTATAAACAGACCTTTATACGCTGGTATTAAGGCAATTCAGACATTTGAATGAAAGTTTGTGTTGGTCATTCAGCATCTCTTGTAGATTGCAAATACATTGACTAGATGGACAAGATCAGCGTTTATTGCAGGAAGTCATATAGTGCACAATGCGCCGGGGCATATACAATGTTATTAATGACTAAGCTCTGTAACAGTATAGATCCGCTGTTGTGATACCCAGTAAAATGTAGGAACTTGCAGAATAGCTGATTGATGATAGCGTTAGCAGATGCATTGTTGTACAAACAAGAGGTGGCAATCGGGCAGCGGGACGGCCAGCCACAGTCCAGACACGGACAGGCACAGACAGGCACTTTGCCTACTCCTTGCCAGTATTGTACAGGTGAGAAACAATACCAGCTGAGACAGCCCAGGAGTCTGTGGTGAAAGGCTAAAGTAACTAAGATAATGAAGATTTCGGTTTGAATAGAATAGATAGTGTGACCAGTAGAGCGACATGTAGAGGTTAGTCTATACATGTATATAGCGATAGATAACAACTAGATGGCTACACATATGCACACAAAGTACACATAGTGAACACAAGTACCTATACACACAAATAGCACATAGACAAGAAAAATATTTACCAATAGATATGGAGTACATATGCATGCAGATATGAAGGATATTTGCATGTGGTCACCAAGAACATATACACGTATCGGTGCACCCCCTCAAACCGCTAACATGTAAAAGGTGCAGGGCATAACATGATGACGAATGAACCAAAGCACAGCCAGTTTCTTAAACACAGAGACTGCAACAGGTTTCAGATGAATGGAACGTAGCGTGATGAATCTAGTGGAGTCATCACTGATGTCCCAGCAGTGACCTCCTCCCATGTGGTGATGGGACGGCAGCCACTACCTGATCCTGACCTTGGGGGCGGCTATATGAGGGAGGATCACATGGGAAGAGACAGTCTCAGGGGTGATGTCATGGCTTCATCGGGTGAGACGTTATCCCCCATTTTCCATTGAAAATTACCTTCCCATATCTGAAATCCCTCATGGCCTATTCTCATGCATCCACTACCTTTACTATAAAGAACAGAGAAAACCTTTTCACCAAACCTATGGATAACATTTCTAACTATGTTCTGCCTTGTCAATCTGATGAAATTACCTTTTTAAATTCCATTTATCAATCAACCACAACTGACTTGCCATTTAAAACTTTTAAAAATGCTTATCCAAATTCCTAGAGTCAATTATCAACAATGCACTTCTTTTCCCAGAATTCTCAAAATACTGGAACAAAGAAGAGAGATGAAGCAATGCGAACCAAAAGAGATTACCATCTTAGTGAACGTTCTAGTGTTTCCCGACATGCACCGGTGCCCAGGAAATGTAAGCAGTCCGAGCCGCGAATCAATGACAGCTGCTGTGGCGACTGATGAGAGTTGCACCTCTCTGCGAGGAACGAAGAACGGAAAGGCTGGAACCGGCGTCGTGGACCAGGCGGCTCATCGACGGAGAAGAAGGAAGTTGCTGCACCAAGACAGGCTGCGGGAACGCCAGGAGCCGACAAGGGACTCCTGCGCGTTTGCAGGTGAAAGAAAGCAGCGTTTCATTTACCGGAGGAAAGCAGACATGTTAAATGGAAGCTGCAGGAGGCAGGCGAGCAAAGCAAATGTGGACATGAGAAGGAAGCGGAATGGAATCCTTCATTGGCAGACCATGAGAGAATCCAGAGATGCTAAGAGAAGCCAGTGAGTCCACCCAGAAGCAACAGAGACACATAGGTGTATAGGCAAACACCCTTTATAAGCAACTTTGGGAGCGGGAGAAGACCCAGAAAGACCAAAAATCCTGGCAGGAGAGTATACCACGCAGTCACATGTGTGTGAGAATCAGAAGTCCTGGCAGGAGAGCTCACCAGACAGTTACACGTGTGTGAAAATGAGAATCCCTGGGAGGAGAGTAAACCAGGCAATTTCAAAATGTATGAACCAGAAGTCTTGGCAGGAGAGAATACCAGGCAGTTTGTGTGGAACAAGAGAGAAGAAACAGCATCACCTGACAGAATGAGATATCCCAGGTACCCTGAAAGAAAGCAAAAGAAACCATAATTATAAAGTCAGACAGTTCTGTGTGCAAGTCTTGTAATTGGCCAAGAGAGGTCAAAAGAACTGTTGCGTATAAATCCTCAAAGAGTAAAGAAGAATCCAGGGGAAGGGAACTACCCTCTGCAGACAGAAACTTTACTCTTGAAGAATTTTTGTTGGAACCATTTATTCTTTCTTTGTGAACACTTTTCTAAACCTCCCAAGGTTAAAGGCATTTTCATATTCACCTTAGAGTTAGTTTGTAGAGTGAGAGTCAGAATAGAACTTTGGACACAGGACAATTTTTGTTTGGACATTCTGACACAGACACATTCTTAGTATTGGTCCAGGTAGGAAAATTCCTCTTAGAACAGTGTCAGAGAGCCATTTTCCCAACCCCTTTAATCATGGCTGACTTGTGTCCGAGTATCATTCCTGATTCCTCAATGTAGGCACGAGATATAAGCTCCCAGGAATCAAGTAACCGACCTGCGCCATGAATGGCCACAAAGAACACAATATGAATACAAGTATTAGCTCAGACCTTAATAAATAGACGAAAATCCACTCTCAAACACCATATCCAGATATGAGAAACACTGCCTATTCATTATGTGCCTAATGTAGATAGAACATGTTCAGAACTCTCTCAATTTTCACACAGACACGAGATGGCACACAGGTTCAAAGAATAAGGGAAGACCTCATTGCTTTGGGATGATCAGCAGTTTTCTTTAATTGGAAATATTTCAGACCATGGAATTCTCTTCCCCCGCTTGTGTGCCACTCGTATCTTGACATCCTGTCAAAGTGTCCAAGGTTGGTAAGCTAGATGCCTTCCGGACAATCGAGGGGTCCTCGCTGCTTCCTCTTGGGCAGACTGGGAGGTCCGTGAAGAGTGGAGATAAGGCGCAAATTGAGAAGGGAGGTCAGCAGGCACGCCTGTTGGTGGAAGAGCCCTGCCCAGTTCACGCAGGTCACCCAGCTGGGCGTGAATGGGAGCAGGTAGCTACAGGAGGCTCGATGCCAGAGACTCTCAGAGGATCCAGGGATGTAAGTATTAATGGTGCACTTTAAAACAGGGGTTCTGTGTTTATGTGTGTTGGCGATTTATGAAAAGTAAAAATATTAATGGATTGTGTACCTTCTACAAGGGTTGAGGTAGATCATGTGATAAGCATCTTTATGGGGCAGAGATAAAGAGATTAATCCCTTGCTTAAATGGGAAGACAGACGTGTTTTGATTTGCATCATTGTTTGCTGGCGCCAGCCTTGTGTTGTGGGTTTATATAGAATTGTAAAGTGTGTTTCTTCTTTTTATTGGTAGGAGAAGTGAATTGGTTTTGTGGACCAAGTAAAGGGGTCCCGAGCATGAGTGGTGTTTGTGGTGCTGCTCAAAAGAAGAATTGTGGGTTATTGAGGACTTGGTTTCAGAGAGAGACATGTATGTGGTAACATTGGGGAAGCTATTGTGGGGAGTGGGTTTGAAAAGGAGCGGAAAGAAGGTGAGCGAGGGTTGAAGCAGTTTTCCTTGATCATTGGTAAATTGTATTTTGTGTTGTCAGCATGCTGGACACCCTATTGTTCATTTATGTAAGACATTTCCCAGATACAAAACTCTCAAGTAATATGTAAAGTGTGTTAAAAATATGTCTGGCAAAATGTTTATGCCATGACCCAAGATGGCACTCATTTGAAATTGGTGCTGCAACACATGTGCACATATGTACATGCCACACACAAGGGGAGACAATTACAGAACAGATTGAGTATTCTTGAACTATGGAAATTGTTCATAGAAGATGGTGAGGAGCAAAGTAATAAAGAATGGATGCTTAACCAGCATGACAGAGAGAGCACAGAGCACACAGCTCCTCCTCCTCCTCCCCAGACTAGTGACCCACCCCTGAATGTACCAGCACTATATCTATTAAAGGCTGCTGCAGGGTACTTCAATCTCATATATGCGCCCCCAGAGTATAGGGGCAAGGACAGTATGAGAGGTGAGAAGTCGAGCAGGCAGAGAGGACATGTGGTGCAGGGTGCAAGCAAAGTTAACAGAAGCCGATGAGGAGTGTTGTAGAGCAGAAGGAATGCAGAGCGAAAAGGGAAAGACAGAGATTGGATCAAATAAATGGATAGGAGGGCAGATTTTATTTAAACTAAATGGAAAGAGTAGTGATGAAGGTAATGAGAAGGTGAGAGAAGGTAGGGTATAAACAGGAGGCAGAGTTGAGGATAAGGGTGTGGGAAGTGAGAGAAAAGGAAAGACGAAGAGAGGAGAAAGACAGAGAGAGTAGGCAAAACGATGACCAGAAAAGGGAAAAGAGATGGAAAAGACAGGAAGAAAAGGAAGGACACAGAAGGTGAAATGAAGAAAGGGAAAAGAAGAGAAGTTTAGAAAGACGCTGCAAGAAAGTTGATGACATGAGTAGACACAGATTTTTAGACAAGGGGGAAGAAAACATTGTGCAGTAGCACCTTTGAGCGTTCTTATGTGCCGAATAGGATTACCATAATAAATAATCTCAGGCCCAAATAACCAGACAGACTCAAAGAATATGGTAAAATACTACTTTATTATCAATTCAATAAAATAAGGAAACCTGGTGAACAACAAATCTTAGTCTACACACTCTCAATTACATTTCAGGTACACAAAGGCTTTATACCTCGATATACATCAGCTATATATGCCCACTTGCCCAATTAGTCTTCCATCTCTCATTAGCCAAGGCTTCTCTTTTGCACTTGACCTTGCTGGATGTACTCTTCTCTGGAACTTTAAGAGGAGTTAAAGGAAATCGTTAACTTCTCCTGTAGCTTATGAATAGGCCTTGTTTTATGGTCTTGCACCATGTGTGAAAAGACTGTAACGCTCACCTGACTCCCACGGAGGCGCTGGTCTGGTTTGGAGTGCTGTTGCCTCTTCAATGGTAAAACGCAGGACTTGAAATATGGAATGGACCGGCCCTTCGAATTTGACGTGTCTGGCTCGCAGAAATACCTTCCTTAGGGTCTGGAAGGATGAGCTCTCCATCCAGCTTCGGTAGCTGGGGCGCGTTGAGGTCCAGTTACTTCACTGGAGCGTGGTGTGATGAGAGTTCAGAATTGCTTGAAAATCCGGTAAGATATAGTTAAAGTTCAATTGCCGGTCCAAGCTTTTAATAATAATTGTCTTTTGCTTCTTTTGCAGATGCCGAATAAAGATTCCGCGGTTGGCCGTGACACCGAAGAAGGAAGCTCAGGTGAGTCTCTTTTTCCCCATAGGGGCCGGGGTACGGCAATGCCGGAGGATTGGCGCCGACTCGAAGTGAGATGTGCAATCTCAGGTAAGTCTGTAATGAGCGTTATTATAATTTCTTTGCATTCGCTCACTAATGTTTGTGTTCTTTCCCCATAGGGGCCGGGGTTCGGAAATGCCAGGGATGAGGCACCGACCCGATGTGAAAAAGGAAAACCCAGCAGGTAAGTATCATGGTAGAAATTAAGGATTCCCTATTCTCTTCCCTAGCTCACCTTTGTTCTTGTCTTTTTTCCTTAGGCACCAAAAAAAAGGCCGAGGATCCTGGTGGTTGCTGATGATCGTGCCGGCGCCTGGTAAAGGTGAGTAGAATGCGGTGCTGCAGCGGGCGACGCGATGTGCCTTTTAAAATGAATGTCTTTCTTTGCAGGTTCGTTGAGGAGAAGATTCCGGGATGCAGATTCAGCAGGTAAATGTCTTCTCTCTCCTTTTCTCTTCCTTTCTCCCCCTTGCAGGTGTTCCAGGATGGTGACAGGCGTGGCTGAAGCCAGGATGCAGGAGCAGACACGGTGAGCGTCCAGCTGCTAGATGCAGAACAACGCGAAGCGTGGATTGCTGCTTGGGTGTGGCTTAAACAGCCTTCAAAGTAGTTCCAGGTATGTATCCTTCCTCCAAAGGTATGTATACTTCCTCCAACCACACCCGTGTGGTTAAGTAGTCCTGAAGATAAAGTAGTCCCATTCAGGCCTCTGGATGGTCTGGATGTTGCAGCATGGTCTGCATCAGGTAAGTCTTTCACCAAGCACCTTCTTACACACAAGTTCACCTTTATGAGCCTGGCGCCAACGGCGCCAGGACTGAGTCCAAAGGGCCCCTATTTGGGGCTGCTGAGGCTTTCCCAAGTAACATGATGTCTGCCTCTGGGGGTGCTGGACCGGGTCTGGTTCCTTGGAGGTAGGCATCATGACAAAGACCTGGATTTTGTCTTCTATTTAGTGCTGTTTGATTCAATTATGTCAGGTGCCATTACCCTCTTTGGCCTCTTGAGACTTGCTTGCTCCATCTCACCTATGCTTTCTGCATCTTTAATTGTCAATACTTGGCATTCACAAATGTTCGCTCATTTATTTAATCTAAGATAAATATGTCCTGTGTATATTGCTTATCCTTGTTGGCTCCCATTGTACCTTACAATTACTTCTTGCAGCTATTCTTTGTTCATGCACACATTTACTTTCAGCATCTGCCAGCCCTGCCAGCTTTTTGCTTACTATTATTCAGAGCCGACGTCCATCTTTTCAACATGGGCGCTTTACCCGTGTTATATTTTCTATTGCAGCAAGCTTTTATGTAACTCATCTACCTTGTGTTTCTCTGTATATACATTTACTACTCACCTGGTTACTTATCTTCTTTGTATATTTGGTTTCTTCTCACTTGTATGTAATCTTATTCTTGTTTCTTCATTCTATTCTCCTTATGACATCACTTTGTGCCCGTCAGACTTCCTTTACAGCTCTTTGATATTCAGTGATGTATGCAAATCTCCTGGTACCACTTCACTTCAAGGGTACATTTGTTACGGTTGTCTGAGTGCGTAAAGTCTCTAATACACCCGCTGCACGCTGCAGTATTGGAATGATACCTGGTGTCATGCACAATGCCTTATTGTTCTTCATCCAATATGTCGGAGGTGAGGGGGCGGGTTCTATCAATGACGTACATGTTTGCTTCTCTACATGACCCCCTCTGGTCAAGTCCTCAACCACCACCTCCTCCTCTTCCTCAATTTTCTTCATTCTTCCACAGAATTATTGATTTGGGATCCATATCTTAGTCACCCCCCTCAGATCACCTCCATTCTTTATGTGTTCATCCACATTCCAGCTCATATGGCAACACTCCCCAGTTGGTTGACAGAATACCCAACACCCTACATAGTTTTTATGATCCTTGGGGTAATAAAACATTGTTCCTGGGGGTGCCAGAGGACTTTATTTCAGGTGCTCCAGGTTGTGTTTTTGATCTGTGTGTGCCCATCCGTCACAGCATTCAAATTGAGCATTATCTTCATCCCAATTGCTTTCTTTGCTGTCTTCTTGCAATGTCCTATGAATATTCTTATAAGACAGAATCCCAGCAATACTAACACTAGTATTGCTCCAAGAAGTTTGAAGGCATTTGCCAACCAGGTTAGAACCAGGAGGACCGGGGATGACAGTCTGAAACTTCAGTCTCATCTACTTCTTTCACCATCTTCATATGTAAAGTTGACAACATAGTTATCGCTTCTGTCAGGGTTCCATTTTCTCCATTATGGGCAGCTATATATGTAGAGCAAGAAGGCCCAATCGCCTTCCATTGCTGCAATTAAGTCCAGGAAATACCTGTTCTGGAGGGCCATGAGTCTGATGGCCCTCAATTCTTCCTGATCACATTAAATCCTTTGGTTGTCGTATTAATCGTCTGTAGCAGCTCCCATCTAGTGATTTGTAACAACTTACCATTCACTTCAGTTTGAATTCCTGGCATAAATATGGCTGTGAATATTACTGCCATCCTGTCAAATAATGTATGCTCATCTGGGAGGTCATGATAAGCTTCTATTGATTTTACGGAGAAGTAATTCTCCCTCTTCTGTCTGACAAGGTTGAGCAACCTCTTCTTCCTCTGGTGTGCATCCATTGCTGGAAAACCATCTATGTGGAGGTCATTTTGAGGGATCACCAATGCAGGAATGTGTATCAACACCAGAGAGCATACGCATTCCCAGCTATTGGGTAACTTCATATAGGCCTTAGATCCAGAGGCCCAATAATGATCCATCACTACTGTAGTTCCTCCTATCATTTGTGGAACTTCAACTGTTTTCTGACATCCTTTATTTTCTCCAACCTTGATTGGGCTTTTGTTTCTAAAATGCAGCATTGCATTCTTCATGGGTAATATAGATACAGGTCCTGCTTCATCTTCAACCCATGTTAGTAATCTTGCAATCCTGGCCCATTCCTTCAGACATCCATTGTTCACTTTTTGCACTACAGGTACTGGTGATGTCATCAATAAGTGGGCACTGCATGCCAACATTCCTGCTTCCCATCCTGCACTAGTGGCCACTTGTCCACATACCAATAGCTGAGGTCTCTCCCAGCATCCTGTTAATCCTGGCCTTTCCCATCCATCTGCACAATTCAATCGTTTTTGTTAAATTATTATCATTTGTCCTCCAGTCAGGTCACTAAATGAATAATGAAGAATCCCACTCTTCCATTCTGGATCTTTTTCCATCTTCTGTATCTTGATGTAAGCATCTTCATATGGGAACGTTTTCTTTGACATCCATCTTAAAGTTGCCAGTTTTCCTTCAAATCGTCCCGTGGTCAAGAATGCTGCTAGGTGGATGAGACACATTGCATCATGAGCAGGTATTTCTCTTGCTATACATGTTCTGGCTGTATTCATGGCATAAGAGATGAGAGAACATACATAACAGCTTTTGTCTAGTGTGCTTTGCCCCACCTCACTCATGTGTTGATACACATGTTATTCTTTAAATACGCTGAGATATCAAGATATGTATTAACAGCATGGCTGGCTGTCTTCCCTAGCATCCCTTTTAGCTTGACCAATTTGTTTAAGAAGGTCAGGAAAAAATATCACTCGTGCCCTTCTCAGGGATAGAAAGAGATTTCTCATTGTCAGATACTTCAGATGTATTGTAAAACAATATGTCACGAAATGTAAATAGCATAAGAAAATAAAGACAACACATGAAATTAAATGTAGTTAGCAGGAGTATTGCCATTTTATTCAAATGCCACATTATCTCTTTTGGAGTAGCTGGCCTTCTTGTTAGCAATGTGTGTCTTATATAATGGAAAATTCCCATTTTTAATTCAATTGTTCACCTTCAATCACCTTTCAAAATGTGCACTTTTTATAACGGGAGTTCAATTATAATAACAATAATAACTCTCTGAATGATAGGACTGTTTTTAGGATTCATAAAAAATACAATCATCATTCACGTTTCGTCACGCTAGAGCTGGATATGTTCAGAGTATATATAAAAAACAGCATGATGAAATGTGTGAAACATAACAGGCAACAAAGTGTATTGTACAATCTTTGTGTCTCTTTTTTAATGTATAGTCTGTTTTTACTTCAACTGAAAAAGTTCTGGAACTGCAGTAAGTCCATTCACCCTCTATTAGACTTAGGAAATATCAATTTCTTCCAGAATGTTTTTAATCCACTGGTTCTTTGTCATTGCCCTTCGTAGCCTATATGGGCTGCATGTGCAGAACTTCTTCTCTTGCTTCACTGTCAGCAGGTGCCAGAGGAGTTGGGTTCTCTCCTTTGTAGAGCTTTATGTCATTCAAATGCAGCCAGGCTCTTCTCACTTTAAGTTTCACAGCAGTGGGGGTGACCTCCTCTACTAGGTGAAGTCCCTCAAAACGGGACTTGTTCCGAATACGGACCAAACATTTTAATAGTACTTTATCCCCTGGGTACAAACTAGGCTGTTTTAACGAGTTAATAAAATCAGGTGTTTTCCCGTCTTCATCAATCTTCTTAGACCCAGCCTTGCAATTTTTGATCTGTTGAGAAATAAAGGAAACACTAGCAGTCATATTTGTTAAATATTCATGCATCTGATCACCTAATGTGTTTGCTACACTGTGGGAATCAGTTTTTATTCGAATGGGAGGCGCAAGGGGTACGCTCATGCAGTGTCATGTCACCAACTCATGAAAGGTTAGGGGGTGATCTGAGCCAGGCTGGTTTCTCAGGGCAAATAAGGCAGGGGGGAAGCAATCTAGCCATCCCTTCTTCAGAGTGATTTTGATTTTTGCTATCCTTTCTTTGAGAAGTCCGTTTAACCTCTCACAGACGCCATTCACCTGTAGTGATAGGTGGAGAAAAACGTGTGTTTTATACGTAGTAGGAGAACGATCTGTTAAAAAAACTAATTTACAAAATGCAGTCCATTATCAGAGCATAGGACTTTGCACACACCTCAGGCACAAGAAACCTGGCACAGCATGTGGTATTGGGGTGCATCCATGGATCTGCCTCTATCCATCTGGAAAAGGGACATACTGCTACTAGCATGTACCTATAACCGTTGCATACTTGTAACATATCCACATAATCTACATGCAGATGCTGAAATGGACCATTGGGTCTAGGAATTGCTCCTTGCACTGTTGGCAAGGTGTTCTCTGCTGTACATTTCTGGAACACAATGCAATTTACAATATATTTGGTGTGAACCAATCTTCTGAGATCATTGCAGCAAGACTCTCTCTGGTGGTGTGCACGGGGATAGTGAAGCTGTTCCAACGCTACCTTCAATAATGCTAGAGGCATAACTGGCTTTTCATTTCAGTGCTGTCTTGTCTCCATATAGCCTCAGTGGGGGCTAGAGAACACCCCTGTCTCTTTCACAAATCTTGCTCTTCCTGTGGAGCTCGATCTTTCAACTCAATTAATTGCATGATGGATAACGTATTAAATCCTTCCAGCATTATCATGCACCATTCTGACACTTGCTTAATATCTTCTAATTCCAAATCAGAAATATTTGGAAAATGTGCTGCTCTTTTGGCATCAACATATGCTGCTACGCTACCGCAAGAAATCAGATCTGCCCCTTTAGTATGTGCTGCACACTTCACCACAGCGATAGCCAATGGGAGCTTTAGTACTTTAAGGAGCTTGCCCAATAGAGATGCATGTTGCACTTGAGTGCCGTCTGCGTGGAGGAAATCCCTCCTTTTTCAATGTGACATCCCTGCATGTAAGGTTGGAGTCACGTAGGCGAAGTCCATATGCGCATCAATTCCTCTTCTTCAAATCTCTGAAGCATGCCGAAGAGCATGCCGAAGAGCGCCACTAATTATGCAGCCTGTGCTGAACAATGTGAAGGTAATCTCGCACTCGTTAATACTTCAAATTCACCATTCTTTCTTTAATTTCACTACTGCCATCCCAGTATGCCTTTCACCAGTCGTTTGATCAGTTATTCGAAGAACCATCAATAAAGAGATCCCCCCCTTTAACATGCGGAATATCATAGCATTTAGTATATGTTGTGCAGTCATGTACATATTCGTCCTTCCCTACTGGTTCTGCTATGAATGTTGCTGGATTCACTATTCTACACCTAACAATTTTGACTACTGGATTTGAAATAATCACTGCGTATCCAGGTGCTCTTTGTGTAGAAAATGTAATTTTAGGTTTCTCCAAAATGGCAAATAGGGGATGCTCGACAAATAATGTTATTGAGCATCCCATTGTAGTACAGGTGGCTTTCTCAATTGCGAAAGCAGCATCCGCAAACGCTTGTGTACAAGGATAATATCCTTTCAATGCTGGGTCTCGAATCCCACTGTAATAGGCTAATTGTTTGTGTCCATGTCATAATGTCATCTTCTGTATAAGTACTGCTGTCATCACTGCTCCATTTAAATGTCAGAATAAGTAAATCTATTCATTATAGTCTGATATTCCTAACACAGGGGCTGTGCAAATCACCCTTTTTAATTCTTCGCATCCTTCAGTCATGTAATCTGCCAGTGTTCTCTTACATTTGCCTATCTGTGGTTCCTTAAGTACTTTTAAAAGTGGTTGAATATATATGTACTGTAATCAAAAACCCAGGCCCTACAATAATTACAAAGGCCTAAAAGCTGTTGCATTTCCCTTACTGCCTCAGGTTTTGGAGTTTTCATGAACCTTTCTGCTCTTTCAGGTGTAAATTTTCCCCGCTGTTAAGAGATGAGCTGTCCTATGTATAGGTCCTCTTTCTGACAATATTGTAGCTTTTCTTTGCCTACTTTGTATTCTTTTTCTTCTGGTATTGTCATTAGTTGAACTGAGTGTTCCCTGCATTTTTCCTCTGTTTCACTGCACAATAATATATCATCTACATACTGAATTATTGTGCTCTTGAGTTGTATGTTACCCAGGTCAATCTGAAGGTCTCTATTAAAGATTGATGGGGACTCACAATACCCCCTTAGGCAGTCTTGTATGTTTTAGTCGCTAATTTATATATGAAAATGAAGTCAAATCTTGTGAATCTTCATGAAGGGAAATTGAAAAGAAGGCATTCTTTAGATCTATTACAGCAACATATTTGGCTTTAGCTGGGATGTTACATAACATTGGAGCGTGGTTCGCAACACTGCTTCAACAAAATTGTTTAAGCGGTGGAGATAATAAATCCCCACAACCCCCCAGGTAATTTCTTCACTGGGTACACAGTCGTGTTATATGGGGACTCCAATGGCACTAATATTCCCTGCTTTATTAAAGTGGAAATGTTCTGATATATGCCTTCATCTCCTTCTCTGGACATGGGGTACTGCTTTGCTTGTGCCAGAATTGCTCCTGGTTTAAGCTTAATTTTAACTGCTCCTGCTCCACTCAATAGACCCATGTCATATGGACTGCTGGTCCATAAGATGCTAGGCATCTTTTCTAAATCTTTCTGAAAAGATGATGGTTTCTTTTTTACCAATGCCATTCTCTGTGGTATTTTCTTCTCTCAATTTTCATCCAATAAGTACGACTTATATAAAATACTAATTCATTGTACGTATATTCATCTCTGAACAAGTCTTTGTCTGTCAAATCTGTTAATCTGTATCCTTTCTTAAGGGCTATTACTGTTCTCCATGTTCTTCCCTCGTCTGTCCCATGAAAAACCACCCTTTCTCAATTTACCACTGCTGCCTCTAACTCTATGGAAATTACCTGTCCCTCCTCATCAACCATATGTATTTCTGGTTTAGACAAAAATTCATCATGTATCCTCAATATTTTCCCTGTCAATCCAGGAAACCATGTCAACCAAGTATTTAATCCATACACATATATGTCTGGCTCTAAAGGAACCGTCATAATTCTTTTTGGCATGTAAAAGCTAGCATAAGCTCTCTCTCATTCATATAATGTATCCTTGGAGTTGAACACGCTATCGCTTTGTCAGTAAAAGATATCGTCATGTTTAATTTTGTAATCAAATCATGTCCAAATATGTTGACTGGTGTCTGCCGAGAGTAAAAAGTGGCATTGACACATCATGTTCACCTATAGAAAGTGGTGTTTGGCCCTAGAGAATCCCGGCGCATTTGTGGTGATCCCAGACATTCGGTATCTTCCATCTTGAACACAGGAACAAGTTGCTCCTGTATCCACAAGGAACAAAAATGTCTTGCCTCCTATTGTTACCCTGACCCTTGGTTCCTCTTGTGGGTCTGGTGTCACAGATAGTACTGAACACATAAGGTCGCTCTGTGAGCTTTCCTATTATGGATATCAATTCATCTCTGTACCTGTAAAAGGATTCACTGCCACCACTGTCACACTCCCTATACTGGGTGTGGATGCCTGTGGAGCTCCTGTATTTGCCTTCCATTGTGGCACTGTTGTTTGCTGCACAGGTGTGCACTGTGGTTGCTGGGTCTGTACTTGTTGTGTCTGCATGGGTACTTGCTGTGGTTGCCCTTGTGGCAACTGTGTTTGCTGTGAAATCTGCTGCGCTTGCTTTATTTGTGGTCCGCCTGTCTGATACTGTGTGTGATCTTGGACATAATATTCCTGTGGTTCTGTATTGTACTGCATAGAATAGCCCATCCCCCCTTTTGGAGCTTGCCAGTTCTGTTGCATGCCTCCTCCTCTACTTCTACACGTTCGGGCTATATGTCCTGTGTTCCCACAATTCCAACATTGCTGTGGTTGTCCCCCGTTAAATCCTCCTCTCCTTTGAGGGTTTTGTCCCTCTATCTCGCCGCCAAAAGTTGTACCCACTCTGATCCGTAAGGTGCACTAGATTGCTTTGCTGTACTGACTGCGCTTCTTATGTGGCCACACCTTCACCAGTCTTCAACGTCAATACTACTCCTTCTATAGCAAACTATGATAAAATGTTGTGAACTAACTTCGCTTCTTCCAGCTTTCTATTTTCAAATGTCTTCTTATTTTTCTCTTGTAGCAATTGACAATGATGTATTTCGCTTCCATCCCTACTTGTTTCTTCATCTGCTGTTCCACTGGCTCAGGCAGTTCCTGACATAAAATATGATAAAAATAATGCCACTGTTTTATCCCACGATTCTTTCATCTCAAGACGTCAACATTCCTGAATCTTCTGGATAAAAGTAACAAGATCTTCATCCTCTACCATTTTCCTTGTCATAATTGCACCCATCTCTGATGTGTCAGGATACTGTACTCTAAGCACCCTCATTATGTTTGCCCTGCAATTATGTTCTGTGCAGTTACACTCGCATATCCTGCTTGTCCTCAAATGTCATCAGCTCTCTCCCCTAGAATAGCTGGCAGTGGTCCTTTTACGTCACTGCTAGCATCATTCTCGCTATCATTCTTTCTAATTCATAAAGCCATTTGTTAAGTATGAACATCCGGACAACCGCAAATTAAAGGAACTGTTTATAGTAAGATATATTTATAATGAAAGGACCTCCAGCTGCATAACACTACAACCAGGCACACAGGAAAGCAGCAACAGATTCACTTGGAATGTCAACAAAAGTAAACAGCAGCATCATAGCAAAATGGAATGTTCTCTTACAGTATGACATACCTCCTGTCCAGGCTAAATTGAATAGACAGGGCTGTATTCTTTCCATGGCAATACTTGCTTTCCATAGTTATTGAACACAACATTTAACTTGCCTATATTTCTATATCTTGAACCTACATCTTAATTGACATGTATCTATGCCCCATAAAAGCTACACCATAACACATCTCCCTCCTTTATTTTATTCAAAACATCATCCACCCCTTTTCACAAAAGCAACACGATTCAAGTTCCACACTTGTCCTCCCACTACCTGAATCGCTACATGCAGCACAGCAATTACCTTTACAGGATCGGAATATAGTGCTTCTCCTTTCTTCTTCAACACCCCTTTTTTATCCTCACCATGTCTCCACATTCAATTCTCAGTTTTCTTCCCTCTCCTTGCATTCTCACGCGCTACCCATTCCTTCTTTTTCTTTTTCAAATCTTTGCTCACACCATCTACCACATAGTCACTTTCTCTGCTTCTTCCCAACCATGGAGGACTGACCACTGTGTTTGGTTTACGTCCTCTCATTAACTCGAAAGGGGTTATTCCCGTAAATGAATGAGGTGACATACACAGACCAAAAATCCTGTCCTGGATTGCAACTTTTCTATCACAACCTGTTTCAGTTGCCATCCTAATACTTTCCATGATACATCTATTCATTCTTTCTACACACCCATTAGTCTCTGGGTGATATAAAGCAGTCCTCTTGTGTTTGATTCCAGACTCTATGACATATTTTGCAAAACATCCACCAACAAATTGAGGACCATTGTCAGTCAGAATGCTTTCAGGGACACCTTCCCTAGCAAATATCTGTTGTAACTCCTTTACTAAGGCCTCTCCGGTGGTCTCCCGTACTATACTAAACTCACACCAGCGTGAAAATAGATCAACTAGAACAAAGATACATTTTCCTCTTCCATACTCTAAATCAACTGGGCCCAGGATATCCACTGCCACATCTCTCCAAACTCCACCTGGTACTTCTACCTCTATCAGAGGTTGCTGTCTAGCCACTTCTCCTTTTCCAATCTTAGTACACATAGGACACTCAGCCAGTCTTCTTTCTATGTCCCTATCAAATCCAGGCCACCAATAATCATTACGTAAAACACTTTTTGTTCTGCTAATGCCAATGTGTCCTACATGAGCTAAATCAGTAATTCTGTTTCGTAAAATTTTGGGGACCACAGCACGCTCCCATCTGAATAAAATACCATCTGCCACACTTAGTTAATTCCTGACCTCCCAAAATGGGACGGTATCTTCTTTTAATTCTGTTTTCTTGGGCCACTCACCCGAATCCACATATGTAATAACCAACTTTAAACACTCGTCCTTGTCCATTTCCTCCAACCATTCTTCCTTGGACACTATGCCCTCAGTATTAATGAAAACCATTTCCATATACTCACCATATGAATCATTTTCATTTTCTTGTTTCCTTAACCTTGACAAACTATCTGCTAGTATGTTTTCTTTACCCAGAATTACTTTAACCACAAAACTGTGACATTGCATATGGGTAATCCATCCGGCAACCCTCCTGGACACCTTATCTAGGCCTTTGTTCTCTAAAATTTCTTTAAGTGGTTTATGATCAGTGCACAATATAAAACATGTTCCCCATATAAAATTTCTGATTTTCTCCCTGGCCCAAAAACAAGCTAAAGCCTCTTTTTCAAGGACAGAATACCTAAATTCAGCCCCTCTTAACCCTCGAGAAGCATGTGCTATAATCTCTTCCTTTCCCTTATCATCCACTTGAGACAACACTGCACCAATCCCCATTTCGGATGCATCAACAGTGACTTTACTCTGGCGGTACGTATCAAACTGTCCTAATGGTTGTGCTAAATCTATTTCCTTCTTCAATCTGACAAATTCACTCTCACATTTGGACGACCAGACAAACTCACTTCCTTTCTTCAGCAGTTTTCTCAATTCAGTCACCTTACTAGCATACTTGTGTACAAACCTCTGATAAAATTCAGTCATCCCTAGGAATGATCTCAATTGTGCTTTGTCCTCTGGGCGTTTGATATCTTTTATGGCACTTACCAAACTCTCTTTTGGCTTTAAACCATCTGCCGATATTTCATGGCCTAAATATTCAACTTTAGAAACACCAAATTTACATTTTCCTTCCCTTAACACTATGCCATTCTTTTCAAATTTCTCCAAAACTCTATGCAGTGTGTTATTGTGTTCCTCTTCACTCTTCCTACAAATCAAAACATCATCCTGAAAACAATATACACCTCAGATTTTTCCAACCAATCTGTCCATAACCTTTTGAAAAACCGCAGCAGCAGATACAAGTCCAAAAGGCATGCGTTTGAACTGGAAAACTCCCTCATGAGTGACAAATGCTGTGAGCTTTCTGCATCGTTCTTCCAATTCTATTTGATGATAAGCAGAAGCCATGTCTAATTTCGAGAATACCTTTCCTTGCCCAATTCTCGAAAGCATCTCTGACAGATTAGGTAGAAGATGGCGATCTACCAACACACACTTATTGAGTTGACATAAATCCACACACAAGCAGAGCTCACCTGAGCTCTTCTTAACTACCACTAGTGGAGAAGTCCAGTCTACCCCTCCTGTTCTTTCAATAACACCTAGTTTCAACAATTTCGCCAGTTCCTCTTTAACTCCTTCTCTAATTGCCAAAGGTACTGGCCTCAATTTTGCAACCACAGGGATACTCCATTTCCTTAACAAGATTTGATGCTGTATACCTTTAATCTTTCCAATGCCCTCTCTAAATACTTTGGGGTGTTTACTGATGATTGATTCATTCACTTGAAACACTTGTTCAGGACTATTGGGATCTAGCTTGATCTTCAATTTCTTTTGTTCCCTCCACCCCAGTAGAGTAAGACCTCTTTTGGTTACATACATTTTCCCTTCACATTCCCCGTCTTTAAATTGAAAGCGATTCTTACTATACCCCAAGAGATCAATGGGGTACTGATTGTAGCCACCAGGCCTAATATCAGGTTTAAAAAGTCCTCGTACATCCCCTTTCACTACTCTTTCAAACACCTCCTTTGACATGAGTGTTATTTTTTATCCTGAATCTGCCATCATCCATACTTCTTTACCATCCACTTTAACACTTGCATAAGCACGCTCACATTCATCTTCATTATCCACATCATCAACAGCATTAATGGTATCAGTGAGGGTGTTAACAATAACATTATCCACTGGAAATTCATTCTCATCATCAGAAGACTTCTGTCCCTCATCCTCAGTAACATATAGGACTTTTTTTTGAGTGTGTTGATAGTTTCTGCAACAATTTGCAAAATGTCCCTTCCTCTTGCATTTAGAACAAGTTGCTCTTCTACCAGGACAAACTACTGAGGCAGCGAAGTGTGTACTACTGGCACAGCAATAACACAAGCGTTCATCCTTTTCTCCTTTCTCTCCCTTCTGTCTGTAGTTCTTTGACTCTGTTCCTCCTCGATAAGACTGTTTTTCCTTATCTTTGAATTTCTTTTTATTCTTGTGTTCATTCACATTCAATGTCTCTTGCTTCACCTCTTTTGTATCTCTCTTTGCCAGCTTAGCAATCCATGCCAAAGAATGTTCAACTCTTTTAGCAATGGTTATTACTTCATCCAACGTGGGTTCATCTTTGAGCCATAACTCCTCGCGTATGCAATCAGAGTTGCAGTGAGTCATGAATTGGTCACGCAGATGCTCATCATATGCTCCAAGAAACTTGCATGAGGATGCTAACTGTCGGAGTGCAGTTATGTATTCTTCAACTGATTCACCAGACTCCTGTACTCTCATGCGAAAGTTATACCTTTCTAGTATAGTGCTTGTCCTCGGGTTGAAATGCAAATCCAACTCCGCAAATGCACTTTCCAGATCAGAGATGTTGTCTCCCTCTCCATCACTTGCAACTTGTGGCAAAGTCTCAAAAATTCTCTGTCCTTCATAACGTAAGTGGTGCATTAAAAGAGCAAGTTTTCTGTCATTGGAAAATGAATTTCCGCCAGCTGCTCTCAAATAGTGCATGAAACCCTTCTTCCATTGTACCCATTTGATTTTTATTGGTCGTGGAGTGGCCATGAACATGGGTGGGCCACTAAGATTCGACATAGCCATGATGCTATTTGTGAATTATCACTTGTTATGGTGCAGATAAAACTTCTCCCACTTCTCAATTTAAGTGTCTTGTTGCTGCTATTTGGTTCCTGTTATACCAATGTATTTATTCCACTATAGATGCCTTTGATCACTGAGAACACCTCTCCCTGAGCAAACACATAGGGCAATGTTCTGCTTCAGGTCTTAGGTCCCAGGTCAATTCAAGTTTCAATTGAGCACAATGAAAGTAATATTGTGGGTGCTGCCTTCTGATGAGTTTCTGAAGATGCAGCCACCAGCGCAAACCCCTAATGCAATAATGTACCTTCTCTGACAGTACTTTTGTGTTTGTTGGCTGTGTCAGCAACGTGCCTGCTTGCTTCTCAAAATTTCTCTATGCACTTCCCTATTGCCTAGAGAAACCTCCAGTGAAATGAAAGTACTACAATGAAAGTGCTATAGCGGGTGCTGCCTCCCGATGAGTTTATGATGATGCATCCTCCAATACAAATTCTCACTGTAACAATACATCTTCTTAACTGTACTTGCTTGCAACACTGTTGGCTGTGTCTGCACTGTGCCTGCTTCCAAAACATTTTCTATGTGCTCCCTTATTGCCTAGAAATATCTTCCTGCTCCTATTTGTAACTCAAAATATATGCCTCTTCAATGTCTCACGCTCCACATGAAACATATGTCTATTTAATGTCTCTTCCTCTTGTGGCTGGTTCTCCCCCTTTTCTTACATGTCATCACATGTGTTCTCAATGTTCACCCCTCCACACTCCTCATTCCAAATCAGTCTTTTGCTTTGCTTCGCTTCGCTTATTGTGCTAAGGCGAGGAGAGTAAATGAGAGGGGAAGCCACTTACCAGGCCGCTACAGACGTTCAAAGAACGGAGTGGCTGCTCACCAGTGTGCAGAGGAGGTCCTGACCTGCTTTAGGTTGGCTGGGAGGAGTGGTCTCTCTTCTTTTGCTGCTCCCCCACCACAGCTTTACTCTGCTTCTGCACCAGGTTCTTGAAAATCCTCGTTGCCAATGTTAAGTATGAACATCCGGACAACCGCAAGTTAAAAAGGAACTGTTTATTTTAAGATGTATTTATAATGAAAGGACCTCGAGCTGCATAACACTACAACCAGGCATGCAGCAAAGCAGCAACAGATTCACTTGGAATTCCAACAAAAGTAAACAGCAGTATCATAGCAAAATGGAATGTTCTCTTACAGTATGACATAGCTCCATTCGAGGCTACATTGAATAGACAGGGCTGTATTCTTTCCATGGCAATACGTGCTTTCCATTGTTATTGAATAACATTTAACTTGCTTATATTTCTATATCTTGAACCTACATCTCAATTGACATATATCTATGCCTCATAAAAGCTACACCATAACACCATTCTCCTGCACCCACAATTAAACTATGTAATTTACATTTCAAATGTTCTTTATCCATTTGTGGCCATGATTAATATTGCTGTCATCCTATATCTTGCTCTAATAACAGGAATTGTGTAAATCCTGGTCGAAAAATCATATCCCACAACCCTTCGCGTCTTCCACGTGGGGCTAGTCTCGCCCATTCGTCTTCTTCCTGGCAGCGATCTTAACCTTCTTACAAAAGGCGGGGATATATCCCCTGCACTACGCAACTGTACTGGTGGTTGTTTAGAATATGGTTTGGGCTCTGGTGGTTTTTTCTTATGGGTTTTCTAAATCTGACCACTTTACCCCTCTCTCTATACGCTGATCTATTGAAGATCTGCATGCGCCTTCCCTTAGCGCTTTCTCATTCTCCTCCTTCTCTTCATATGACATCATTATACTCCAAGTGGTGTGGCTGTTGTCCCTTTCCTCATCATCAAGATCATTTGGAGAGGCTGGTTGTCACTGGTTCTCGCTTGGTGTACTTATTTGCCCCCCTCACCTCTGGCACACTAGTGTGGCTGTGAGGCTGTGAAGTGCTATTTTGCTGAAATAGTTAGTGTATGCCTGAAAGTTAAATTATTGCTTTATTCTTCCAAGCAGTAAGGACTGAATTTACAGGTATTTACTTTCATTTGTTGAGAGAGTTTTTTAATAGCTGTTTATTCATTTTTTCAGATCCTCTAGACCTGAATTTTTGGGCTTCTCCAATCTCGCCTGCCTGCCGGAATCACTGCATGCCTCTTAGCTGCAGTGTGCTTTACACCGCCTAGTAATTTGTGAGTCCTGTAGTTCTACTGACCTACTCTTCCCAGCAACACTGGCTCTCCTTAACACGTTGGTGGCACGTTAGCACCAGTGCGTTTGGAGAGGCCGGTTGTAACCGGTTCTCGTCCGGGCTTTGCAGTTGAAGGATCACGCTGATAAGAGCTTCTGCTTTATCTCCACTTTTTATCCTGTGTGCAATACGGCGACTGTCTGACCTGGTTCAACTGATGTGGAGCCTGACAGCCCTGCTCAGCATTTTACATGTACAGCTGACCTGGCTCCTGAAACCCCTCATGCACTAGATACAACTTTATGCTGCATGACTAGCTCATCTACCAGTGCTGTACTACACAGTAAAAACAACCTTGGTACAGATTTGACTACTGGCCCTAAGCCTGTGCAATTTGCACTACTTAACACCAGATCTCTGATCAAACATTCAACTGAGATCTTTGACTTTATACAGGATAATGTGCAATAACAGAAACCTGGCTTCATTCAGTGGCAGGTCCAGCCCTAATGATGGCAATACCCCCTGATTATAAAGTCCTTAGAGATGATTGATTGGCTGGGAAAGGGGGTCGGGGGTGGCTCTCATCTTTCGCCTATCACTTAATATTCGACAGATGAATGTTGAGAATATTTCTGACTCTGAATTCATGCAGATAAAGTGGGCCATTGATCCCAATAATACCTGCAATATACTCTTAATATATCACCCTCTCAATAACATGCCAGAGTTCTGCTCACAGCTGTGTGAGCGGTTGTCTATGGATTTGAAACCAAGTACCAAGACTATTATGTTAGGAGATTTAAACCTAGATTTTGATGATCTATCTGACCCACATGCTAGAGCCCTACAAACCTTGCTGCAAAGTCTGGCCTTTACACAGAACATTCTTAATCCCACACATACTGCAGGCAGGATTCTGGACTTGGTAGTCACGCATGGTGTGCAAGCAGAGAAGGTGAAGGCCATTTCATGTCCATGGTCAGAACATCTATCTATACATTTTCAAATAGCTCCTCCATTGCATAGGCAGAACATTAGAGTTGCCCTTAAGAAAGCCAAGTACTGGAACCTGCATAAACTCAACCCATCCTCTTTGCTTCCCTTTTTTGAACCCATTCTTAATGTCCTTGATGACTTTGAGTCATCCACTGAGCTGGTATCAGCCTATAATGATACTATGGCGGTGCAGTTAACACACTAGCCCCATTAAAGCTAAGGTTTGTTAAATCCCAGCCCTCAAAACCATGGTATTACCCAGTAATTCAGACACTTAAGTGCAGGAACAAACTTGCACTCAAGAGCTGGAGAAAGTCATCATCACTGGTGGATACAGCTAGCTACTGTTTAGCAGCTAAAACGTATAAATCCGCAATTTAGGACGCAAATGAATCTTCATATAAACAAAGAATCAACGATGCAGTGTCAAGTTCCAAAGAGTAGTTCAAAATTCTTGGTGAGCTCGAAGAACCATGCCCTGTCATCTCACCTGTGATTAAAGACACTAGCTGGTGTACCAAAATCCAGAATTCCCTGAGGCAAAAGGTTGCTAATTTCAAGGAAGGGCATTGTATCAAATCATGTGTCACCCAAGATCCATTTACCACAGCAGGTCCCAAGCAATCATCTTCATCTCAGCCTCTCTTTAGGTTCTGTGAAATATCGGAACCTGATATGCTTGAACTACTGGTGAAAACTAAACCTACCATCTGCAAGGGCGATATCTGTCCTGCCACCATCGCCAAATCATGTGCAGTGATCTTGGCTCCTCTCATCACCAAATTTGTTAATCTCTCTTTTAGGGAAAATGCTGTCCCGAGCTCTATTAAACAGGCATGGATTCTGCCTCTCCTGAAAATCCCAGCTTGCCTGGCAACTATCGCCCAATTACTAACTCACGCTTTCTTTTGAAAATTCTTGATAAGGTGGCATATCTCAAATGTTTTAGATTTACATAACATCCTTGGCTCCAGCCAATCTGGTTTCAGAAGTAATCACAGCACAGAGACTACTCTTCTAAAACTGAAAACCTCCATCTTTCAGCACGCAGACAAAGGTAAAGCATCTCTTTTGATGCTATTGGATCTTACTGCAGCCTTTGACCTTTTAGATCATGCCACCCTAGCTACCAGGCTACAAGATACTGCCTATTTTTCTAGTGAGGTGTCTATTTGGGTCCTGTCCTTTCTCTACAATCGAATGGCGAGAGTATTTCATGAAGACTCTATGGCAGAGGGATATGGCTGAAATGTGGGGTGCCCCAGTGCCCTTTGTGTGTCCCCAGCGCTCTGTAACATCTTTACCATCCCTCTTTTCAGTTGCCTTGATGCGGAAGGCGTTGGGTGTGCAAACTATGCAGATGACACTCAGTGTCTCTTTTCGCTCTCCGCCAACTAGTAGTTTGACTCACAACCATTAATAATACCCACAATCATATTCATCAATGGATGGCGCTTAATGGCATGGTACTCAACAATGGAAAGACATAGATTATGCTGGCAAGCACAGCCTCCAAATTGCGCGAAATGGATCCTGCATATGCCACCTTTCAAATTGCTGACTGCCATCTAACAACACTCCCGAAGGTTAAAACACTGGGTATGATACTGGATTCCAAGCCGACAAGGAAGGCACATGTCAGCAGCTTTGTGTCTTGCGCCTCCTATTATGTCAAGTTATTGGTACAAGCCAGACCATTCCTTGATATGGCGGATAGTGCCACACTAGCTCGTGCTATCACCGGCTCTCTCCTGGACTACTGTGCCTCCTTCAGGGCATTGGTAAAACAGAGCTAAATCGACTACAGGTAGTCCAAAATAATGCAGTTAGGGTAGTGACTGGTCTTTGCAGAACGGAACATGTGCCTGTAGTAAGAACATCGCTCCACTGGCTGCCAATAAAGAAGCTGATTCTTTTTAGGACACTGTGCATTACGCATGCATGTTTTTACGGGAAACGCCTGGTTTATTTGACCAAAAAGATAAGGTGGCTGGCAGTTAAGCGAGCACTACAACCCAACAACATTGGTCTGTTGGAAATACCTGATGCTAAGCTATCCCTTGTACAAAATGGCTGTTTCTCAGTGGCAGTACCCCTGCTATGGATCATCCTTCTCCCTGATCTGAGACTATGCAGGGTAGTTTACATTTTTAAGTGTAGACTCAAGACCCGTTTGTTTGAATAAATCACAGTATTCGCTCTCATTTCTTTTTCCCGTTGACTCTTTGGCCCGATTGATACTTTACTTTTGTTTTGTGTTGTTCGTCTTGTGCAAGCACTTCTATGCCTTTGGGTGCCGTTCCCGCGTGTAAAATAAACTAAATAAATCCGATAGATCACTGTTGGCCGCCTGCACCTGCCTGCAATCCTCCATCCCTCCACTTACGTTTACTGCGGCAAACTTCTGTGTGTGCCGACGGCCTTGTGCCCCTGCGGCGTCAGTTCCTCCCACTTACGTGGGGCGGTGCTGTTGCTGCAGGGTCCTTTTTTAATTTTATTATTTTGTTTTCCATCGTTCAGAAGAAGATACCCATTGATGCAACCCTATTGAAAGTACCCCCAAAGGGATGAAGATCTGAGGGAGGAACTCCCTGAGTGAATGTAAAAAAAAGAGTAAAGAAAAAAGCCTGTGATGTCATAAGAGAGTATAAGCGACGTTGCAGGATACTGGCTGAAGAGGATATATAGATCTTACAGAAATTAATGATGAATTAAAGAATTAAGGGGACAGTGAGCTAAAGACTTGGTAGACTCTTTCCCAGGGGTTATTCACCCAAGAACAGGTCATTGGGCTGTGTTCGTGCTGGTATAGAGATTCCCAAACCCACCTTTGTTTTGTATAAATTAACTTTGGGTCTCACCCTAAGTTAGCAGGGCAATCCAGACGTGGACCCCTTGCTCACTGTTCTTAGAGAGGCACAGCTTCACCTCACTGATGATGCCCAACAAGGCTGAAACACGTCTATGTGGTTGCTGTTGGTACTCTTGTTCAGAGGAGAATTGCCTAGCATTTCGGTGCTGGACTGCCCCTGGGCAGGACAAAGACTGATATGCAGGGAAATTTCTTCTCTGTGAAAGGGAAAGTGAGCTAAAAACTTGGTAGAGTCTCTCCCAGGGGTTATTCACCCAGGAACAGGCCATTGGGCTGTGTCCGTGCTGTTAGAGAGATTACCAGACCCCCCTTTGTTTTGCAGGTTTATTTAACAGTCTGGTAAGTATCAACAGTCGATTGAGAATTGTCATTATGGGGGATACTCCTCTTATGCACCTATGCAAGACACTGCCAAAGCATATGCCCAAGCTCAAACAGTATATGGCGGAATGGGTAAAGGATATAGCAGATAAAATGTCATGCCATGGCCACAAGGATGATCATTGTTAAAAGCGGAATTGCAACACATGACCACAAACTTGCACGCTGCATACGCAGGGAAGAAATTAGAGAAAAGATTAGCAATTTTAGAGATCTGGAAGATGTATCAAGAGGAAAGAGAAGACCCGCCACCTGAGGAGTGGATACTTAAACCAGCATAAGGGAGAAGGCATTGAGCCCTCAGCTCCCCTTACCTGGCTTGAGGCAAAGGGTGTTGCTAAGGAGGAGATAGGAGTATATCTTTTAAAGAAATGGAAAGTAGCAGCAGGGAATAGTAATCCGATATATGAACCCCTCGCTTACACTAGTGATGATAGTCCGGAAGAGAACAAGAGAAAGGAAGAGATTTATAAGATCATACAAGACAAGGAAGAAAAAAGTGAGCGGTAGAATTTGTCGATGGAAATAGACAGAGACATTAAGAGATGGAAGGGAGAAAAGGATAAAGCTAATGAGGTAGCGCTCATGTACAACAAATGGATGGGAGGACAGATATTACTCAAGATAGATGAGAAAAGTATCAAGGAAGTTAGGCAAAGAGAACATAAGGATGAACAAGAAATAAAAGATAAGGAACGAGAGAAAAGATTAAAAGAATATGAGCATAAAAGGAAAAGCAGGGAGTGACGAGAGCAGATATATCAGGAAGAAGAAGACAAAATAGAAGAACGAGCGGAAGAAAAAAAAGTACGATAATAAACAAAGACCTATAGAAGAACGAGACAGAAAGGAAAGAAAGAGAGAGGAGGAAGAAGCACAAAGACTAAGGGACAAAATATTACAGAGACAAAGGGAAGAAGAGGAAAGAAGGGAAGGAGTAAGGAAAGGAGAAGAACAAAGGCAAGATAAAGAAAGAATTAGAAGGGATGCGAGAAAGCGAAGGGAAGTAGATGAAGAAATAGAACGGAAAAGGGGACAGCAAGGTCTCGATGCCAGTCTCATTCATAAAGAACAAATGAGGCTGAGCACAGAAATACAATGGGACAGAGTGGAAGAGATTCTTCTGATAAAGGAAATAATACTGGCAGCATCTAGAGTAGTGCTAGAAGAAGAAAGATTTGATGCAGAAAGCATTGGAGAAAGGATCAATAAGGTCTATTGACAGTTAAGACGAGGTAGCGAGTATGGAACTCGAGGGAACGGTGATCAATCGCCAGTACCTCAATCACAAAGTGAGGAGGTAAACCTGTTCAGTGATGAATGTCGGGCATTGTCTTTGAGCAGATTGAACTTAGACAAGGGTGAAGGGGATGATAGTCACACTAGTTTGGGACTAGACACGTCAGACGAGGAAAGAGAGTCTGGTCTTGGGGTAGGAGCAGGGAGCGCGTGCACCACTGAAGGAAGTCTGGAAATGGATGACGAAGTGAGATGGTCAGATCTGGAACAACCTAAAGATAGAACGCCTGATGCCCATAGCATATCCTGAGCGTCCTCGAGGATGTTCGCAGAGTGAGAAGGGAGTGTCACCACCATATGTAAGCAGATTAAGGTCATTACAGACAAGGAGACAGACAGGGACAATTATCCATGTCATCGATAGACCAATAGTGGGATCCAACTATGGGATGGGCTTTACACAGTTTCCCTTAATGGAGAAAGAGGGAGCAAGACCGCAATACATTCCATGGCCTCAGATGGACATAGACAATTTAAAATGAAAGCTCCCTAGTTTGAATTCAGGTGCTGGTAAATGTATATATAAATTAGGGAAAATGACAGGAGGAAATACACTGGCCATAGGGGACATAAAAGGTCTCCTAGCAGCCATTCTTGGAGAGAGGGCTGATAACATGTGGAGGAGAGCGGGATATTCAAGTGTGACTGCACAGAACACAGCGCACGATGGAGTGGCATTTGATAACTGTAGAACAGACATTTGGAGCATCCTGACACATCAGATATGGGTGCAATTATGAAATGTAAAATGAAAGAAGATGAAGACCCTATTGCTTACATTAAGGATATTTAGGAGAAATGGCAGCTTGAAACTCGCTAAATCTGGGAAAATACAGTGGCATTATTTTATCATATTTTATGTCAGGGGTTGCCTGAGCCAGTACAGAGGCAGATGAAGAAACAGGATTCTTATATTAGATGCCCTTCCATTCCTGTCTTTGAATTCACATCAATCACCACTCCTGAACTGGCTAATATAATTAATCATCTCAAAACTACTAAATGCAAAAATGATATCTACACAGCCATGAGGATTAAAACTTGTCCTCCTACCCTACTCTCCGCCATTTGCACCTTTATTAACGCCTCCCTGAACACTGAGATTGTCCCTCAGGAATTGAAGGACGCTTGGGTCATGCCGATACTCAAGAAACCTGGACTAGATGTGAATCTAGCAAAAAACCTATAGGCCTATCACCAATACCAGCTTCATCCCGGATATTCTAGATCGTGTGGCCGATGAACAAATAGCAAAGCACCTCGAAAAATACCCTGTCCTACATGACCACCAGTCAGGCTTTAGAGTTGGCTTTGGCATGCAGACAGCACTCTTAGAACTTAAATCCAAGCTCCTAGCGCGCTTGGATAAACAAGAAGCCTCCTTACTGATGTTGCTCGACTTATCGGCCGCCTTCGACCTGGTGGACCATCCTAATATGGCCACCAGGCTGAAGGAGGTAGCTAATTTCTCACCTCTGGTAGTCCAATGGATCTCTTCATTCCTTAATAATCGAGAAAGTAGAGTCTTTTTTTGGTGAAGCAGAATCAACCCCTATTAATGTTGCTATGGGTGTACCACAGGGTGCCTGTACATCACCATGTTTGTACAACATATTCACCGCCCCTCTGTTTGCTATGCTTGCGCATGAAGGTGTAATTTTCACAAACTACGCCGATGACACACAATATGTCATCCTCTAAAGGGTAACTGGACATGCTATTGATCAATTAGATCTAAGCCGTAGTGGAGTCATGGATGATCTCTAACAAGCTAGCACTTAACAGAGAGAAAACAGAATTGTTAGTGATTGGTTCTCCTCATACTCTACAAAAACTTGGACCCAATTATAAGAACTTTCCTTTAGGAGAAATGAAAATCGCTCCCCTGAAAAAAGTCAAAACCTTAGGAGTAGTGTTTGTTCAACATCTTACTATGAGATCACATGTAAACATCCTTATATCATCATGTGCTTACTACATAAAACTACTTGCCCACCTAAGAACATTTATATCGCAAAAAAGCACAGAAACAATTGCGAGAGGGATCATAGGGTCAAAATGAATTATTGCTCTAGCCTCCTGATAGGACTAGACAAAGCCACATGTAACAAATTGCAAGTAGTCCAAAATGGAGCGGTAAGGGTGGTAAAGAAGCTGAATCGCAGAGGTCATGTTACCTCAGCGAGGCGGGCTCTGCACTGGTTACCAATTGAATCACGCATTCTTTTTCGTATCCTCTCCATCAATCAGAAGTGTCTCCAGGGGAAAATGCTGCTCTATCTGCGTGAACTCTTAGTAAACAAAACTTATGTCAGATCTCTGAGATCCAGTCAGTAACATCTTCTCGCTATCCCAAGATGCAGGACGGTGAAGGTCACTAACACTGCCTTCT
Organism: Ambystoma mexicanum; assembly: GCF_040938575.1. Lineage (NCBI taxonomy): Eukaryota > Metazoa > Chordata > Amphibia > Caudata > Ambystomatidae > Ambystoma > Ambystoma mexicanum. Next base: position 529,545,235 of record NC_090938.1, on the reverse strand, counting down.
ATGCCATCGCTCTAAAAGCTTGGAATGACCTCCCGCATGATTTGTGCGGCATTGAATCGACTGACGTATTTAAAAGAAAGCTTAAGACCCATTTGTTTGCATAACTCTTGACTCTAGTGTCTCCTAGACTCAAACATTTAGCATGTCTCTCATGCTTTACTTGTTATATGTTGTCCCTGTCTTGTTGCACCCTTAAACCCAAGGGTCAATGGCTGCGCAATATAAATCTATTAAAAAAAATCAAGTAAAGGGATGGAAGGGAAGCCATGAGCTGAGATACAATTGACAATAGCACATCATTGTCAGTTATTACAAGAGAATAAGAAGAAGAAAGATGAGAATAGGAAAATTGAGGACTCTAAATTAGTCGAGAAAAAATTGTCAAAATTTGCCATAGAAGGGGCGGTACTGACGAGCAGAGAAGGATTGAGAATGCTGGAAGCAATGGGTGCAGCACGGGTAAATAATTCACACCCGATCGACCAAGGTGGATATGGGTTTACGCCACGTGGCAGAGGTATGGGATATAGAGGAAGAGCAGGTGGATTTCAGAATAACAAAGGTGGGTTTCAAAATATGCAGAATGAGAACCAGAGTACTCGGAGAGGATATAATCAAGAAGGAATTAACAGAAGAGTTCCCCCAGTACGTTGGAATTGTGGAATGACAGGACATATTGCGCGCATATGTGGGAGCCAAGGGAGTGTACAAAATGGCCAATTTTACAGAGGGGGGGACAGCCTATCCTCTGCCATATAGCACACAGACCAGAGAGGGCTTTGCTCAAGATCACACATCTTATCAGACACAAGCGCCGCGAGTACAACAGGTAAAACAGCAAGGACACATACAAATAAACCTGCCACAAGGGCAGTCGCAACAAGCCCCTATGCAGACACAACAGTATGCAAAAACAGGACAAGAAAATACAGTAGCCCACTGGCTATGGCCTTTGGCAGTGGCACTGTTAGGCAGAGTTTGTATGCAGTACCCTTTGGGACCACTACACACAACTATGACCACAGTTGTAAGCAAAACCAACCTTTGGTATAACTCTGTACTACAAAGTTTTTGGTAGCGGAGCTGAGCAGCCAGGTTTATCTCAAGAGGGAATGTGAGCTTGTAATGAGATTACACAGAGGTCTACAATTACAAGTATTCAAATAGACTCCTGCACTCAAGGTTTCTTGGTAAAACACTTATTAATTTATTTTGCAGTCAGTTATAAAACATTCAATAGAAGGAGGCAATATAGATCACACACAAATATATTTCAGTACTTTACGCTAGAAGATTCTGAGGCATTTAAACAACTTTGAAGGAGAAGCAAAATGGCATTCACATTACTTTGAAGTAGGAGCAAAAAGGCATAGGTTAATAAAAAGAAGGTTACAAGTATTCTTAGACAGTGCAAATGTTTTGAGTTCACCAGAGGAGTAGATTCAATGCAATAGGTTAGGCCAAAGTCAATGGGCTAAAGTCTTGTATAGGATAAAGCAGTTCTGGTAGTTAAACGGAAAAGTCTTTGCCAAAGTTCTCAGAAGTAGTTTGTAAAAGAAAGAATTATATGTTGGGTCACAAGCTGATTAGGCCTGCAAGTTGGGAATGTTTCAAGAACTTTCACCACGAGAGGTAAGTACTCTGTCTTGTTTCACAGTACCTTTCAAATGAAGAAAAAGATGCAGCTGAAGACTTGTGTTCCTGGCAGTTCCTGCAGATCTCGCTGTTCCTAAGCCTAAGTCGTGGGGACAAGAGGGAGGACTTCAGGGTACTCCTGCACTACACGGTGACTGGTCAAAAAGCTGGCACTGGCAATTCTTCCATTCCGGTAGCTATAGTCAAGCACACAAACTGGTGCCCCTCTCCCTGGTTATTTGCTTTCCTGCAGCACTCTGAGGAAAATACAACCAGCTCCGAGAATGGTATCCAGGTGGCTTAGTGTCGAGTTGATTGGTCCCACCAACTCAAAGGGAGAAGTCGCCCTGGGAGGGCTTCTCTGTCGAGATGAACTTAGCCATTCAGACCTGCAGCAGGGCTTCACCAGGCATACTAATGGGTCCAGGAGTTTCAGCAGCCGTCCTCTTCAAGCTCGTCATCAGTTCTTTTGTTCCAGTGGTCGACTCTGCCTTCCAAGTCAAGAGACTTGCCTTTTATCCAGTTTCCTCCCATTCATTCCAGCCTGGCTGCCACTCACTCAGCAGGGTGTCTGTCCTTGCCGGACAGTGAGCCAGCCAATCACGCCAGAGTGCATTTGGGTCTCCTAGGAGATTAAGCACAGGGAGTTTCGGGCACCTCCCTCACTTCCTGCTCACCACAGACACTCGGGCGCCAGAGGCAGTCTTCAGTCCTGAAGCCCACCAAAGGCGATGGAACAAAGGGACCAAACCTGGTTTGGCACGCAGAGGCAAACTCTAGAAGGACCTTTCCAAAAAGAAATGGCAAAAAAAGGTGACCGGGACCTGTTTAAAGAAAGGAGGCTCGACGTCATCTTGAAAAACATGGCTCACGGTGTTCGCGGTCGGGAAAAATCATGGTAGTTTGTTGTAAAACCACGGCCACCAGCCATTTAAAGAGGAAAGGGTAGCATTTGACTGCTACATGAGTATCTAGACACAGGGGATACTAAGTAACCCGTCCAGCACTCTATTGTAAGATATTGTGTGCTGGGTCTAGGAATTTGAAAAGACTAGTAAAGTCAATTTCACTTTACTTTCTCCGGGAAACAGTAGCTTATCCCAGAGAAGGTATTTAAACCTTGGGACAGCCTGAAAGGCTTCCCTGTGCCACTGCACTGAGGGTGCTGTGTGACACAAATCAAAAAGATGATGCCTATGGAGTTGTCTAAAACTCCATAATCAAAGAACACAAGAGTAAAACATACATCAAAATACATGACAGAGTGGGAAATAAAGGGTAACACTTTCTCCAGGTAAAAAATCAAATCCTCAAAATCCAGCAAAGTTGTAAGGTGAAAGTAATTAGTACATTTTTGAGAATTCTCCCTAACACTTGTCCCCCCCACCCCACACTAAGGGACAGGAGGATTTTATTCACCCCTGGATGAATCTCCTTACTCCAGTCTTTCATACATTCTGGAGAGACCATCAGCATTTTGGTGATTACACCCTGACCTGTGTTCAATGGTCAAATCAAACCCCTGTAGGCTGATGACCATCTTAACAATTTAGGATTTCCCCCCTTCATCTGCATTAACCATCTCAAAGGTTGGTGGTCTGTCTGAATCACAAAAGTAGATCCATTCAAATATGGTCTAAACTTCTTCAGAGACCACACAATGGCAAAACACTCACGTTCTATGGTTGCCCACCTTGTCTCAGGTTCCTTCAGCTTTCTGCTGATCTAGCAGATGGAAGCAGATGTGGTGTTCCCTACCTTTCTCATCCAGCTGACTCAGAAGTGCACCTATACCTGTATTGGAAGCAACTGTTTGCACAATGAAGGTTTGGCTGTAGTCAGGAGCCCTTAAGACTGGAGCTTGACAAAGGGCTTTCTTAAGTCCTTCAAATGCCTTAGTGCACTCCTCATTCCACCTGACTTTCTTGGGTTATTTGGGTGAGGAGGCCACAATCAAGGAAGAAGCTAGGGACCCATAGTTCTCTATGAAGTCCCCATAATAACCAGTGAGACTTAAAAAGGCTCTCACTTGGGTTTGAGTAGTAGGGGTGGCCCATTCTTGCACAGCTTGTACTTTGCTAGGCAATGGCCTTATTTTACCTCCTCCTACCTCATGTCCAAGGTAGACCACTTTGCTCTGACCAATTTGACATTTACTTGCATTTATGGTCAGATGGGCCTGCTCAAGAGCCTGCAAAACATATCCTAAGTGGTCAGCATGTGCTTTCCAAGTAGGGCTGAACACTGCAATGTCATCCAAGTATGCCATGCAGAAGTCCTCCATCCCATTCAGAACTTGATTAACCATCCTTTGGAACGTAGCAGGTGCATTCTTTAATTCAAAAGGCATTACCTTAAACTGGTAGAGGCCTGCTGAGGTCGAAAATGCAGTTTTCTCCTTGGCATGGTCTGTCAGAGCCATTTGCCAATAGCGTGATGTTAGATCAAGTGTACTGAGGTACTTGGCTGAACCAGGTTTGTCCACAAGTTCATCGGTCCTTGGTAAAGGATGGGCATCAGTCTTTGTGACTGCATTAAGAGCTCTATAGTCCACACAGAATCTCAACTCCTTGGATCCTGCCTTTGGTACTAGTACAACTGGACTAGACCATGGGCTTGTAGATGGCTCTATTACCCCGATATCAAGCATCTTGTTGACCTCTTCCTTTATGTGGGTTCTTACATGGTCTGACATCCTGTAACCTCTGCTTTTAACAGGTAAACAGTCACCAGTGAGAATATCATGCTGGCCCCAAGGGGTAAAGCCTGGTGATAGTGCAAACGGGGAGGCAAACTGATTTAACAGAAACTTGCACTCCTCCTGTTGTTCCAGTGTCAGATTAGAAGAGAGATTAACTCCTTCTATCTTCCCATCTAAAGGTTGTCCCCTGAGGAGGTCAGGTAGAGGTTCACTCTCCCCCACCTCCTGAGCAGAGGCTAGAAGCAAAGCTCCCACCTCTGGTCTAGAGACATAGGGCCTCATTCCGAGGTTGGCGGTAAGGGGTTAACAGCGCCGGTAAAGGTACCGGAGCCCGTCAACCGCTTACCGCCTTATTATGAGTCTGCTTGGGGACCCGCAAAGGGTGCCTGGTAAAACCAGGTGCCCTTAGCGGGTCCCGCTAGCAGACCAGGGTGCTAACTACAGGCCCTTTATTAACAGGCCCATTGTTAGCACCCTCCCCATTCCCATTGAGCCCTATGGGGGCTCAAATGGGAATGGGGATGGACCGGGTTCCCTGAATGGGGAAATACCGGGCCCTCCAAGGTTGGAATGGCCCGGTACTTCCCCATTCAGGGAACCCGGACCCGGTACCCGGAATGGAGGTAGCCATGCTGCAAATTGCGGCATGGTTACCTCCAAGGTCGTAATGACTCCCATAGGCTTTTGGACGGTTGGTGTGAACGACCCTGGGGACCTGCTTGGGATTGCCTAAGTCCACCAAATAATTGACCTCTCCACGTTTTCCCACAACCTTGAAGGGTCCAATCCATTTGTCCTGGAAGGCCCTCTGCCTTGTAGGTACCATAACTAGAACTTGCTGGTCTTGAGTAAACTCAATCATGTTGGCCTTCTGGTCATGCCAATGCTTCACCAGAGCCTGACCTGCTTTCAAGTTATCAGATGCTTCTGTCATCATGTGTGTCATTCTCCTCTGGAGACCTAACACATAGTCAGTGACTCTCAGTGGCTTGGGGGAAGGATCACTCTCCAGCCCCTCATTAATTAGGGCCAATGGACCTCTAACTGGATGGCCATAGAGGAGCTCAAAGGAACTAAATCCAACTCCCTCCTGAGGGATTGCTCTATAAGCAAAGAGAAGGCATGGCAGTAGAAGGTCCCAATTTCTTCAAAGGTGTTCTTCCAAAGCACCTATCATGTTCTTCATAGTACGGTTAAACCTCTCTACCAACCCATTCATCTGGAGATGGTAGGCAGTTGAGAACTTGTAAGTTACTCCACAGTTTTTCCTCATGGTCTGCATGTAGTGGGACATAAAATTAGATCCCCTGTCGGAGATAACCTCCTTAGGAAAACCTACCCTGGTAGAAATACCAAGTAGGGCCTTAGAAACAGCCTGAGTTGTAACAGTCCTCATATGTATAGCTTCAGGATACCTAGTAGCATGGTCTACTACAACCAATATACATCGATTGCCTGAAGAAGTTGGAGGGTCTAAGGGACCAACAATGTCGATTCCCACCTTCTCAAAAGGGACTTCCACCACTGGAAGAGGCACCAAAGGTGCCACATTCTTGGCTCCACTCTTGCCAGATGTCTGACAAGTGTGACAGCTCCTACAGAATTTATCTACATCAGACCCCAACTTAGGCCAGTAGAAATATAGAGAAAGCCTTTCCTTGGTCTTCTTAAAACTTAAGTGATCATCTAAAGGAATCTCATGGGCTAACTGTGGGAACTGTTGTGTTATCTCTAGAGGCATTGCAAGTCTCTTCTTTAGGCCCCTGGGATAGACTCAGTAGGTTCACTGTAGAAGAGGCCATCTTCCCAGTGCAACCTGTGCTTCCCTGGCTCTTGCCCGTCCATCTGGGAAGCTGCCTGTTGGCAAAGGCCTTCAAGAGTAGGACACTCTTTTGACCTCTGCTGAAGTCTGCCCTACAGGGGCAACCTTCTGCCATTAAAGACTGCAGCACAGGATGGTCTTTAGGATCCAGATCTCCAACAGGAGGAAGGTCTTCTTCCAGCTCTGAATCTTCAGCAGCTGATTCAACCTCGCCTGGTTGTTTCTCACACTCAGACTTAGCTGGTGGAGTAGTCACAGGTGTGACTTCGGACAGTCCCCTTGGGGATGTTCTAGTTGGATGCACAGGAGTGCTATCTTTCTTATTTCCTTTTTCATTTTTAACTTTATTTTCATTTTAAGTACATAGCAGTAACAAATATCAACATCCAAAGAACAACAATTTCATAATAACACAGCTCTCAGTGGGCATCTTGTACATATTTACAAACCCCCCACCCCCCCACCCAACACCAGAGTTCACAACCCACACAGAGTACCGGTCAATACATTGTGAGGAATTTCTTCCATATTTTTTCAAACAAATGAAGCTTTCCGTTACATTGAAAGATAACTCTCTCTGTCTCCGCTAATCCATGCATTTCATCAATCCAATTTTCAATCATAACTGGATTCATTGTTTTCCATCTTCTCAATATAATCCTCTTACCCACCATTGCACCACGAAATATCAATTTTTGCTGACACATGGATAGTGCCTCCAAAAGGACTTCATTATTGAGTATCAAGGTCTGAAAATCAAAGGCTATTCTTTTATCTAACACAGCATCACAGATCCTACCAAATTCAAACCAAAACCCTTGCACTCTAGTGCAGGTCCACAGCATATGTTCAAAAGTGCCCGTGTCATGTACACAAGACCAGCAATACGAGTTGTCCATCATGCCCCTTTTAAAAAGTCTTTCAGGAGTCCAAAAGACCCTATTGATGATTTTAATCTGTCGGGACCGCTCCACCAAACTTAAAGAGTACAATCTAGTATTTGCACACATAATTGACCACTGATCCTCGTCAATTGCACTCCCAAGCCGTCTGCCCCATTCCTCCCTCAGCAAATCATTTCTCTTAAACTCTCCTGCTATCAGACCATAGATAAGGGTCACCAGGCCACATCCACCAATTTTAGGTTTCTGTCAGAGTATATCAACATCCAGATTTTTTCCCAGGTCGATGTCACCGACAGCTCTTCGAATCTTACGATAATCACAGTGAAGTTCGGAATATTAAATTTAGATTGTAATCCCTTTGCAGTCAACCATCTTCCATTCTCAAATAGATCACATAACCAGTGTACGCCTGCCAGAAACCATTCTGACCAAAACAAGGGCTTCCCCTCATATTTAATACCAGGATTTAACCAAATAGAGGCTTTAGGGTCCTTCAATGCATTGTATCCCAAAATGGCATTCAGACATATCCACAAATTGAATATACATTTAGTCAATGGATCTTTAACACCCCGCTGACCCTGCACAGTTGTTAACAATGCTCTGGGCCGTAAAGGACTAACATGGCTACTTTTAGCACACACCCACTCATTTGGATCCGGTTTTACAAAATCCATTAAGGTGCGTGACATAAAAGCCAAATGATATGCCTTAAAATTGGGCACACCCAATCCACCTTTTTCCAGAGGTAGTTGTAATTTACACAATTTAAGCCTAGGCGCTTTATGATCCCACAAACATTTTTGGGTAAGTCTATCCAGTTCCTGACAGAAATTCTTCCCTATATCCATCGGAATCATGCTAAGTATATAATTAATCCTAGGCGTGGAAACCATTTTTAACGCATTTACTTTCCCCCACAAGGACAACTTCAGAGAGCACCATCTGTCTAAATCCAACTTGTATGCAGTACAAATCATGTTCATGTTGTCCGATTCAAAATCACTTAAATCCGGCAAAATCCACACTCCCAGATATAGCAATTTTTTGTACACCATTTGAAACCCCATTGTGTAATGAATTTCTTGTCACAACATGGCACCAAAGGTAGGACCTCAGACTTGGCCCAGTTTATCTTATAGCCTGAGAGCTTGTGAAAGGCTGATAAACTTTCCATAAGAGTCAGAATTGAAAGTCTAAGATTTTTTAGAACTAGCAGTGAATCGTCAGCATAGAACCAAATCTTGTGTTGCATACCCCAACAATTCACACCTTGCATATTCCTTTCCAACCTCAGTGCCACGGCTAGGGGGTTCTATACCAATGACAAAAAGTAATGGGGACAAGGGACAGCCCTGTCTAGTTCCTCTCTCTAATTCAAATATTTCTGATCTTAGACCTTTGGTGTTCACATCAGCCGTAGGTTTGCTATAAAGAAGGTCAATCCAAGAAATGTATCTAGAGCCAATTCCCATCTTCACCAGGACTCTGAAGAAATCACCGCCGAGTCCTCCAGTGACCCGGAAGCCACAGAAATAGTTTGTAGCAACTTTCTAATATTGCTGGTAATATTCTTCTCTTTTAGAAAGCCCGATTGATCTGGATGGACCAGTTTTGGCAGTAGATTTTCCAATCTTAAAGCAAGCAATTTGGCAAATATTTTATTATCAACATTGAGCAAACTAATTGGCCTATAGCTGGAAGCCAAAGTCTCATCTCTTCCTTTTTCAAGAACACTGATAATATAACATGTCTCGTTGTAGGGGGTAGGAGACCCTCTGAATGGGATGATTTAAACATGTCTTAATAATAGAGTTAATGCGGAAGCTGGCAGCCATTTATAGAATTCAACTAGTAGACCATCTGGCCCAGGAGAACGTCCCGAATTCAGTTTCCAAATTGCTGCTCTCACCTCATCTAGTGTTATATCTCTATCCAACAATTCCGATTCCACCCCCGACAAACTAGGGAGTGGCAAACCATCCAGGAACCCAGCAACATCCCATGAAATATACAACTCATTTTTGTATAGGTCTGAGTAGAACGTCTGGAAGACCTTATTGATTTCTTGCGGTTTGAAAGTAAGTAGATTATCTTGACCCCGGATAGAAGTAATAGTTCTTTCTGACTCTCTCTTCCTCAGTCTATAAGCCAGCCATCGTTCACACTTTTTCCCTTTTTCAAAATAAGAACATTTCTGTTTAAAGTAAATCTTATTTGCCCTGTCTGAAAGCAGGTTTTGTAATTCCAGCTTCAAGTGTTTAAGTTTCTGAATCAAGACAGAGTCATTCGAGTTAGACAGCAAATCCCTTGTGATGTTCTTAATACTTGATTCTAATTCCTGATGTCTACTATCAGATCTTTTCTTCAAACCACTTGCCAAACTGATGAGCATACCCCTCACTGTACATTTGAATGCTTCCCAAACTATACCAGGTCTAACCTCCCACGTGCAATTCTCTGTCATAAAAAATTAAATTTCAGTGGCAATTTTATCCATCTCTTTTTCATTGTCTAATACCCAGGTATTCAACCTCCACGTGTAATATTTGTTCAATACAAAATCAAGTTTCACATCCATGACAACATGTACATGATCAGACAGAACTATATTACCAATATTGGATGTTAAATAATTTTCAGAAATCTTTCCTGACGTTAGCAGCATTTCCAGCCTCGAATATGACATATGTACCCCTGAGTAGAAGGTACATTCTCTGGCCCCCAAATTCTCCATGCTCCAACCATCCCTCAAATTGTGCTCCTCCAAAAGATCATTCAAAGCCCTGAAATGTCTGTCATTAAGCCTGCCAAACCTAGAGCCAGATCTATCAACATCACGATCTAGAACTGTATTAAAATCCCCATCTAAAACAATGTTCCTTGATCCCATATCCTGTATAAATTGAGCAACTTTTTGGAAAAAAGAGCCATCATCCACAGTAGTTGCATAAATATTACAAAAAATGACCTCCGTACCCTGAATATTTGTCACAATGGCAACAATCCTGCCTTAATGTTCAGTAATTTCTTTCACAACTTTTATCGGGGCATTTTTTCTGATCAAGATGGCCACACCTCTAGAGTTCGAGTTGAACCCGGACCCATACACTCTTCCAATTCACCCTTTCTTTAAGGTTTCAAGCTCCCCTTTAATGAGATGCATCTCTTGGAGAAGACATACATCACCCCTGAGGTCATTCAAGTAGGACATGACTTTTTTTCTTTTTTGTGTATTGTTTAAGCCATTCACATTCCAAGTGACCACGTTTAAATGTCTATCCATTCTGTACCACCAGCTTAATCGTCCCAGCACCAAATCACAATGTAACAACACCCCACCAACTGATCCCAAAACCTCAGTGGAATGATTAGTTGTAAACCCTACCCCCCTCCGACCCCAACATAGATGCAAAACACAAGTAACAGCGTTAAATAGAAATACGTATACAACATACCAAGATGTCCAGCACCCTGGACACCTCTCCTAAAATCAACTGTATTCAAATTCTAAAACTAAATATAGGCAACTATGAAAAGAACACAAACCCACAATCAAACATATTCATTTTGAACCAATGTCATCCCTGTCTACCTGATCAAAACAAAACAACAACATATATTCAAATAACCCCTCCACTGACCTGTCCAGAGATTACAGAACAGTCACAAGAATGAAAAACTCCTCAAGACAGCTCAATACCCTCCAAGGAAAGAAATGCTTAACAAAATCTAGAACCGAAAAAGACCAATCTAAGTCCGAGGTATAACATCTAGTGTCCCAATGCATACCACATATACAAACCAACTCACATCAAGACCAAATGAACAATTTGCCACATTTTCAGTCGAACCCATAGATACTATTGACATAAATAATGTCTCAAAATGAAAGTACTCAAACACATGTATCTAAATGGAAAACACCACAAAAGAACCCAACCCCACCATCACTATTACTTCCCAGAATACCTAAATAGATCAATTAATAAAATTCAAGATGTTGTACAACACCAATGCAATTCAGCTCATTCTTGTCTTGAATTCCTAGCTTACAAGCTATCATGAGACCAACCCAGATTTACCAGATGTCACATCTTTCTTATTTTCTGAGACCTTGGGGTTCCCTTTTGTCTCCTTTTTCCTGGAAATAGCAGTTAGTAGTTCCTGTGGACTGGGTGTTATAGGTTCTCCTGTAACAACCCCCTGAGAGTCATTTAGGGTGATCTCTCTGTCCTTCCTTGTCTGCTCCTGTTTCCTTTTACTGGGATGCCTGGGGGTGCTTGATAGAACTCCAAGAGTTTTTAAGTCATTCCCCAACAGGACTCTCCCAGGCACCTCACTTTGCACACTAACAGGTATTCTGACAGTCACGTTGTTGCACTGGATGAGAGCTGGTAGTCTTGGAAGCATTTGGACAGGGCCTCCAGCAGGCTTAGTGAGGTCCTTGGGTGCCTTAGCAACATCCTCAGGTTTGAAAAATGTTTCATCCACCACTGTAATGCTGGCCCAGTCTTTCTAATGGCAGGGGTCTCCTGACCATTTAAAAGTACACTCTCCTTGTAATATTCTTTTGTGTTATCTGGAATTGAATTATAGACATCTAAATTCTGCTTTTCCCACAGACCCAGGGACACTAAAGAAACACTGGCAGAGACTCCAATGAGGTCTTCAGCCAGTAATTGAAAGTTTCCACTAGTCATATGTACTTCTTCCTCTGGTGAGAAGGCTAAGGAGGCAGCGAGGATTCTTGAAGGTTTACCCTTGCATCTGGGATCCCCTTTCACATAGTCAGTTGACCCACACGCATAACATTTTCCAAATGTTTTGACAAATGGGGGCTTCTGCTGCCATCCCTCTGGTTTGGCACCAGAGGTTTCACTTGCCTGATTCGGTTTTCCTTGTGGCTTACCCTTTTTCTGTTTGGGGCCCTCTTTTGGATTGGAGATATTAGATTTCTCTTTACCATCTTTCTTTTGCTGCTTCCCTTCACCCTGTTTCTGAGTTGCCCCAGAATCCTTGTGAGTAGCCCTTTTGGCAACCCACAAATCAGCAGCTTTTGCTAGCTTCTTGGGATCAAGCTCTTTAGAGTCAGATATGTGATGTCTCAGCTCAGGAGACCAGGCATCAAAAATAGATTCCAAAATAAGCAGATTTCTCATTCCTTCATAAGTGTTGACTCTGTAACCCTTAACCCATCCATCTAAGTTTCTCAAACAAGCACATACCCGATAGCCCAGGTGGTACCAACATTCTTTTTGAGGGTCCTAAACCTCTTAAGGTATTGGGAAGGAGTTTTCCCAAATCTAGCTATCAAAGCAAACTTCACATTTTCGTACTCCAATCTCTCAAGTTCCCTCACCTCCATTACAGCATCAGTTGCAACCTGGGGGAGCCTAGACAAAAGCCAAGTATTTGTCTGATTCCCTGTGAAACCCTGAATCCTGTAGTTATACTCAAAAGCACCCAACCAATCCAAAATATCAAGTTTCACCTCATACATACTCACAGGTTCCTTAGGCATGCAAGGTCTCTTAAGACTGGAAGACCTAGAAGACTATGGGATAGAAATATTTTCAAGAGACAATTTCTTAATTTCAAGAGCATATGGCATTTCCATTTCCCTTAGTTTGAGTTCTTGATGTTTACTTTCAGTTTGCATTTGGAGCATTTTGAACTCTAACTCAAGTCTAGTTTTTTCAAGAGAGACGAATTCTGGACTCAGTACTGGACCTGGTAGGGTCCCTGTGGCTAGAGCTTGAGGCCTAAGAGCTTGTTGAGGTGCAGAGGGGCTCACATCCTGAGACTCCTCTAACTCCTCCTGCTCCTCAATAACATTAGAGTTAGACTCTGAATCATTATCATCCTCATCAACATTTTCCACATTTGCTGAAGGAATAGGTGTGACAGACCCACTTCTCAGACTTTGATAATTCAATCTTTCAATCAATTCATGTTTCTTTCCTTTAACAGGGAGATTCCTGACCTTACACATATCTTTCAGTTGATCTACTGTTAGAATGATCAGGGCTACCTGTATGAGGTTATCCATATCCGGCATGATTAAAATTGCTTTTCTAGTGGTGCTTAGCCTTGTGAAGGTTACTATTTGAACAAAAGTAAAGCAGAACTCTCAATGTAGCAACTCTACAATTTATCCACACTGCTTGCCACCAGTTTTGGGCAGAGTTTGTATGTAGTACCCTTTGGGACCACTACACACAACCATGACCACAGGTGTAAGCAAAACCAACCTTTCTGTACTACACAGTTCTGGTAGTGGAGCTGAGCAGCTAGGCTTATCTCAAGAGGGAATGTGAGCTTGTAATGAGGTTACACAGAGGTCTACAATTACAAGCATTCAAATAGACTCTTACACTCAAGGTTTCTTGGTAAAACACTTATTCATTTATTTTACAGTCAGTTATAAAACATTCACTAGAAGGAGGCAATATAGATCACACACAAATATACTTCAGTACTTTACGCTAGAAGATTCTGAGGCTTTTAAACAACTTTGAAGGAGGAGCAAAATGGCATTCAGAGTACTTTGAAGTAGGAGCAAAAAGGCATAGGTTAATAAAAAGGACGTTACAAGTATTCTTAGACAGTGCAACTGTTTTGAGTTCACCAGAGGAGTAGATTCAATTCAATAGGTTAGGCCAAAGTCAATGGGATAAAGTCTTGTATAGGATAAAGCAGTTCTGGTAGTTACACAGAAATGTCTTTGCCAAAGTTCTCAGAAGTAGTTTGTAAATGAAAGAATTATATGTTGGGTCACAAGCTGATTAGGCCTGCAAGTTGGGAAAGTTTCAAGCACTTTCACCGAGAGAGGTAAGTACTCTCAGTCTCGTTTCACAGTACCTTTCAAATGAAGAAAAAGATGCAGCTGAAGACTTCTGTTCTTGGCAGTTCCTGCATATCTCGCTGTTCCTGAGCATCAGTCGTGGGGACAAGAGGGAGGGCATTGTGGTACTCCTGCACTGCACAGGGACTGGTAAAAAAGCAGGCACTGGAAAATCTTCAATTCTGGTAGCTGTAGTCAAGCACACAAACTGTGCCCCTCTCCCCGGTTATTCGGTTTCCTGCAGCACTCTGAGGAAAATACAACTAGCTCCGAGAATGGTATCCAGGTGGCTTAGTGTCGAGTTGATTGGTCCCACCAACTCAAAGGGAGAAGTTGTCCTGGCAGGGCTTCTCTGTCGAGATGAACTTAGCGATTCAGACCTGCAGCAGGGCTTCACCCGGCAAACCAATGGTCCAGGAGTTGCAGCAGCCGTCCTCTTCAAGTCCGTCGTCGGTTCTTTTGCTCCAGTGGTCGACTCTGTCTTCTAAGCCAAGAGACTTGCCTTTTATCCAGTTTCCTCCCATTCATTCCAGCCTAGCTGCCACTCACCCAGCAGGGTGGCTGTCCTTGCCGGACAGTCAGCCAGCCAATCACGCCAGAGTGCATTTGGGTCTCCTAGGAGACTAAGCACAGGGGGTTTCGGGCACCTCACTCACTTCCTGCCCACCCCAGACACTCGGGCACCAGATGTGGTCTTCAGTCCTGACGCCCGCCAAAGGCAATGGAACAAAGGGACCATACCTGGTTTGGCGCGCAGAGACAAACTCTAGAAGGACCTTTCCAAAAAGAAATGGCAAAAAAAGAAGACCGGGACCTGTTTAAACAAAGGGGGCTCAGACGCCATCTTGAAAAACATGGCTCCCGCGATTTAATGCTACCGGTGTTCGCGGTAGGTAAAAATCATGGTAGTTCGCTGTAAAACCCCTGCCACCAGCCATTTAGACAGGAAAGGGTAGCATTTGACTGCTACGTGAGTATCTAGACACAGGGGATACTAAGTAACCCCTCGAGCACTCTATTATAAGATAGTGTGTGCTGGGTCTAGGAATTTGAAAAGACTAGTAAAGTCAATTTCACTTTACTTTCTCTGAGAAACAGTAGTTTATCCCAGAGAAGGTATTTAAACTTTGGGACAGCCTAAGAGGCTTCCCTGTGTCACTGCACTGAGGGTGCTGTGTGGCACAAATGAAAAGATAATGTGCCTCATTACGAGTTTGGAGATAACCATGGCGCTATTAGCGCCATGGCTGCCTCCAAAACCTTACCGACTCCGCCCTGGTGAATGGAGCAATTACCGGCCCATTCCAAGGTTGGCGGGACTGGTAATTCCCCATTCACGATGGCCCTTCCACATTCCCATTTGAGCCCCATTAGGGCTCAATGGGAATGGGGAAGGCGCTAATAACGGTACCGCAAATTGCGGTATCGTTATTAGCTCTAAAGTCCCTTTGCGGGTCCCGTCCTTAACACCTGCTAAAAGCAGGCATTAAAGGAGGACCCGCAAAGGGAACTCGTAGTAGGGCGGTAAGGGATTACTGGCACCGGTGCCCTTACCGGTGCCGGTAATCCCTTACCACCCACCTCGTAATGAGGCCCAATGTCTATGGAGTTGTCTAAAACTCCATAATCAAAGAACACAAGGGTAAAACATACATCAAAATACACGAGGGAGTGGGAAAAAAGGGTCACACTCTCTCCAGGTAAAAAAATCAAGTCCTCAAAATCCAGAAAAGTTGATGGGGGTCTCTAAGCCATTTTTTGAGAATTCTCCCTAACAGCCACCTATTCCCTTTAGTAGTAATCAACCATATCCCACTGCCCAGGATTTTCAGCCATGACCATTGGCCACAGACTTTGGCCATGGCCAATGTCACTTTGCCCGAATTATGGTGGTAGACAGTGACCCTATGGCCATGGCCTGCATCCCCTTTAATAGTAAACAACTATCTCCCACTGGCCATGGCCTTCAGCTGTGTCCCCTGCCACTTTGCACCAATTAGGGTGAAAGACCATGCGCTACTGTACATAGACTTTGAGCATGGCCAATGGCGACTTTCCACAAATTATCATAAAATACAGTGGCTCAGTGGCCATCCCCTGTCACTTTTCCCCCGCTCAAGTAAAAGACAGTTGCCTACTGGCCATGGCCTTCTGCCGTGGCTGCTTCACACTTTCCTTCTATTAGAGTAAAAAACAGGGTCCACTGTCCATGGCCGTGTCCATGTATTACACTGGCCATGGCCATGTCAATTGTATTGCATCGGCCATGGCTGTGTCCATTGTACATATTGCACCAATGATTCCCCAAGTCCCTTTGCGCCACCTGCCTAGTGAATGAGATTTGTGCAGGTTTGAGACACTGTCCCAGTGATTTTCCCCCCACTCTTGGTATTCCTGCGATAATTTCCCATTAAGATTTACAGAGTGAGCAGATTCTCACGATAACGCATTGTTTGCATAGTCCCACAATGACGGGAATGCCCTTGAAAATTAAAAACTCTTCCCCCTTCTGGCTGGCATTTGTCATGTGCCCTCTCGTGGTTTCTTTGTCCACCCATTGCCCTGTATGGTCTATTCCCTCCCTGGCCATCTCCAATTACCCCCTTTCACTCTTTGCTTCGTGTGGCGTATTTTATTTTCGGAGTGCGCCTTGCAATAATCCCACAGGAATCTCACAAAATTTCCCCTAGAAGTCAAAACCCTTCTACACCAAATGAGTTACTCAGACCAACCCAAACTCTCCCACTTCACAGTTTACCCATGTCCTCATCCCCATCTATAGCCTAATGTGAATATACCCCTTTTCCTCCTCCAAATAGCTTTTTGAGTACGTTTCATTTTTCAGTTTACCCCAGTATTACAGAGGGAACTGCCTGCATCGAGCAAAAAAAAAAATGTGTCCCTCTGCTGAAGCGCCATGGGAGATATATAAAAGTTTTCAGGAACAGGAGGGCACCCCCCTTCTCCATCGAATATTTTTGAAACTACTGGACAGATCTACCCCAAACTATTAAAAAGCACATTTGCAGTACCTTGTTCCCAAGTTATTTCTTATTTGGTCCAAATTTGCCCAGTCGTTTTTGCACTTTTTCTCTATTAATGCAACTAGGCCAAAAACAGCTTTTTATAATGTTTCCTTAATACATTTTCTCCTTTTAATACATTTTTCTCAAACATTTCAGTTTGGCTGGGAGCGGCGGGCCGGGACAAAATTTGTTTTGGGAAAATGTCATCTAAATCCATTGAGCAAGTCAAAATGTATATCTAAGCAAAAGCACTTAACTTGAAAATAGGGCAAAAGCCTATGTTGGCACTTCTAACATAATAGAGATTTCGCTCCAGTGGAAGGCACCCGGGTAAATTCAGGCCGATGGGATATTTCAGTTGCTCTATGATTGGCAATGAAACATTGTCTGCAGACCTTAGCCCTTTTATTCTGACATGCTCGTGTCATTTGAGTTCAGCGGTGAAGGGATTATCAAAATCTTCCTCCTGGAAAAGTGTTCTCTTTGTTCTGCATCTGAGTCTCAGTAAAAGCTACACAACACAAAGCTAATTGGTTCCAGGAAAAGACTACTTTTGCTGGTTCTCTTTTCTTTTCTTTCTCCAAGATGCTTCTTTCTGTCCTTTGTTTCGATGTATCACTTTTTTTTTCACTGACGCCACTTTCTATCTACTCTCTTGTAAAATGTGCATGGTGTGGCATTCATGTTGCCCTATACTATCGACATCCTTCTTTTGTCAATCTGTTATATCACAAAACGCAGCCTACCTTATTTGGCAGTTCTCAGCCGTGGGATCGTTTGCCCAGTCAGACACTTACCTGTTCTACTGCCTTTGCTTGTTTCATTACTTGGATGATTTACTTGCACCTGGGTCATGGCAGCCATGTCCTAATTTCTAAAATGTTGTTCTTTTTTAAATTAAAAATGTGCATTTTGATATTTTTCTCGTTCGATTAAACTGTTGTTGTTAAAAATAATACATAATGATAGTGTCAAGCCCAGGATTCTTTTTTTTTAACCTCTTTATTTATACATTTTCCATTAAACACAGCTCAGTCATAGGAACAGAATACATTAAGCAATGCAAAAGACACCATGAAATCATTCACGACAATAATGAGATTTAATCGAATTTTGGCTATATAAAAATTACGTATTGCCGTTACTTTCGATTGAGTCTCCCATTCGGAGCCATTACAGTGAACAAGGGGAACTGGGGTTGCAGGGTCGTCCACTGCACCCTTGTTCACTGTAATGGCCTCAGGGGTTGCAGGGGTGTCCCCTGCTTCCTGAACAATAACGTTTTTTTTTTTAAAAGGGCCTTGCAGCGCTTGTTCCTGATCACGGAAGTGAAGGGATAAGACATTGCAGGGACCAGGCGAGTCAACAGCACACAACAAAGGGGGTGGGTGGGAGCGGGTGATGAAATGGCTGAGGGAGGAAAAAACAAAAGTTATTTTTGAAATCTCGGTAATCCCATTCACACACAACCCACCAACCAAACCTCCAGCAAGTCCCCACTCACAACTCAACCCAGAAGCTCCCCCATGCCATATAAATCGATAAAGGGCACCCATATTTCCAAATATAAGTACTCCCAATTCTGTTTCAGAAGCATAAACTTCTCATAACTGGATAAAACCTGCAAGTCGGCAAACCAGCCCTCCACCCTCAGCTTTTTCGTATTCTTCCATTTTCTCAAGACCTGGCCACTAAGACTTTGTTGATCCAACACTCAAAACTTCGGGCAATCCCACATCTCCCACTAGTCGATAGCAAAATTACCAGAAGAGACGACCTAGGAAACCTCATATTTAAAATCACATTCAACCTGTCCAGCATTTCCCCCCAGAAGTCAACAACTGTGGAACAATCCCACAACATGGGCAACAACGTACCCCTTCCCATACCACAGCCGCAACATAAATCATTGTCCAACATACCAAGTCTGTGCATCCGCACAGGGCTGCAATACAATCATCCAAACATTCTGTGTTGGATAAGTCGCAAGTTAAGGTCTAGTTTTGACCTAACACCGACTCTAAACCTGCAGTCCCACTCCTTGACAGAAATATCCTGATCCAACTCAACAGCCCAAGCCTGTCAATTGCTCCGATGACTCAAAATAGGAGGGATACATAGGCATCATCCTAAGGAAGGCGGAGGCCATACGTGGAGGTGAGCCAAATAAACCACAAGCCGCCAGTCTAGCCTCCATCAGCGAATCCAGCATAACCTGCCTGTGCGCCAAAATGAACTCCAAATCTGTGTACCTCCTAAACTCTCTCTTCCCAAGGTGATATTATGACAGAGAGAAGCAAAAGACACCATTTGCCCTTCACTCAAGACATCACCCATCTTCAGTATCCCCCTCGAGACCCAACTACACCAACACAAGGTTGTGTTCCCAATCTGCAGCCCAGGATTGTGCCACTGTGAGGCATCATAATGCAGCCACAGATTCTGGCCATTACCAATCAACCACGATGCAAGAGCCACTCGTGTGACATCTATGGAAAGCAACTGAGTCTTCAAACTTGGCATTTTGCCCATGGTATACAAACTACTCAATACATTTGGAGAGAAATTGCCCCTCTCTATAGTAATCCAAAGCGGCGTAAATGCACCCCATTCTGCAAAATAATAAGAAGATTTTTTACGCAAGAAGCCTTTGTGATAACTGTCAAGATCAGGGTATCCAAAAACACCCTCTCGATTGCTGCGCACCAGAATGTATCGTGGAATCTTTGGTCTCTTCCCCTTGCCCGCACAAAAGATTCTGGAAGACCCTATCAATCCTCCAAAGTAACTTCTTAGGAAACTTCAATGGGAGTGAATGACATAGAGCACCTTCGGCAAGAGCACCATCTTAATGGCATTAACCTTAGCCCAAATATTCAAGGTCAACTGTCCCCACTTACACACATCGCTCAGCAATACCTCTATCCGTTTATTTACGTTAAATTCAGAGATTTTCTTTAAATCCTGCATCAGGTAGACCCCCAAGTACTTAACGCAGGAATTGGCCCACTTACAATTCCATGATGCAAAATTCCCTCGCGGACAGGACGCAGCAGGTGGAAAAAACTCTGACTTGTCTCAATTTATTTTAAGACCCGACAGACCCAACCTCTTCAAACATACTTTTTAATAATACACTAAACTCACTTGGATTAGTCAGGATCACACTCATATCATCTGCGTAAGACAAAACTGTAATCTCCCTATCCCCTACCCAAAAATCCATGGATACCCTGCTCCTGTCTAATATAAGCAGCTTATGGTTCCAAAGCCAGGTTAAAAAGAAAGGGTGACAGCGAACACCCTAGCCTAGTGCCCCTACTTAGGGGAAAGGAGGCCGACAACTCATCATTCACCCAGATCCTTGCAGGTATAGATGAATGCAAAGAACTGACCACCCTAAAAAATACACACCAAACACCATCCTAAGCTACGTATACTCTAGAAACACCCAACTGACCCGAACAAAAGCCTTCGAGGCATCCAAAAAACCAGTACAGCATCCACAATCTCGCTCCCCCTAAAATCCCAAATATCCACGAGCGTCCTGATATTGTCATGACCAAAACTTTGCCCAAGATTTAAAAATTGCCAGAGAATGAGTCACGAATCTCATAATGCATTACAGATTAACAAAACACACCATGGAAAAGGCCAAAAGTAGAAAAGCTATATGTTTTTTATGGGTTTCTCATAGGTTGTCACACTGCAAGCTGTTCAACACATCAGAGCCTATTTCATTCCAGGGCTTTAGACATATGACCACATCAGCCCAAAACACAGAGCGTGGCATTGTTACCCATTCATGCCAATGTCACCTTCAAAAGGGCCTGCATAACATATAAGGCAATGCCAAACAAAGTTTCATCCACCTGACTGGAAAACTTACCATCTCTGAAGATCTCAATAGCAGCAGAAGCTCCAACATCTCCAAATTACAATCTAAGAACTGCAAGAAGGAAAGAAGCAGAAAACAGCTGCTATCCAGCTACGGACCTGGACTTGAGAATAAAATAGCCAAACACCTCCTCTATAAACCAGGCTTGCCTAAAACCAAGGTTTCGATGATTGACCACTAGGGGTGTTGGGACCATGAATAATTCGACCATCCGCACAGTGGATGTGCACTCGCCTGTTTTTTTGGGGGGAGGGGGCTAATCTGCACACATTTTCCTGTGCTCACCACACGACAAACACATAGACCCATGTACTCTGGGTGGACACAGCCTACAGGAGCCGCTTCCCCTGTCCTATTTAGTTGTGATATGACACCAAAGAGTACATCAAGGAATCTCAGAAAGGGGATGGCAAAACCTTTCTCCTGCCACATGGCCAGCCTAATTGACTAACAAAGGCTCAATGGATTTACCCTGTCCTTTTGTGTAAGCACTGCAGATGGAGGCAGCAATTAACATAATTAGCATACTAATAGAGTATACTTCAAACAGTCCCACATGGGGCTTGCCTGCAGAGTTTAAAAAAGGAGACAGGAAATGCCAACAACCTTTGATATGCACTGTGTCAACCTGAAGCCAGCTTCCACCTTTCAGTATCAAGGGCAGTGACCTGTCATGTCTGGGACTATGTGTTTACAGTGGGCAACCCCCACAGGGGTGCCCGATTCATAAGGTACGAGATTGTGGGTTGCAGGAGACAGAAATTCTGTTCTCAGTGCAGCTTCAAGGGAGACCTGCTGCTTTAATCAGGAACCACAGAAACCTCGGTTAACTAGAGAGACCCTTTGATCCAGAACAGACCGGAAGAAGGGTGGGACTTAGTATTGCATGTTTTGACCCCTTTATCTTTTCTGTTGCAAAGCACTCTGGTAATGAACTCGTGCATGCAGGAGATTGTTGGTGGGAACCCAGGATTGATTCATTAAGGTAGGCTTAGCCTGCACCAATCACTGTGGCCCATTTTATTGGCAGATTATCTGAAGACTTTGCAAGGAATAACAAGAAGAACTCATTTGAACCCTGGCTAAAGGTACAGTCTGCCAGTGAAGCAAGGCCAAGATTTCCATAGAGGGAAGCAAGACGTCTCCCCTAAACATCTCTCAGGGAACAGAGGGAAATACTGAATCCAGAGGACCCTCTAACAGCTCCAGAACCAGTACCCAGCCAGCACACAGCATGCCCTGCTAGGCTCTGCAAGCAAGCTTCCTTGGTGGGAAGTGCCAGAGATTCTCTATACCAAACCAAGGACAAGGCTGTTGCCTGCAAAACTCTCCTCAGCTTTGGGCCATCCGCCTTAAAGGACGAGTGCAGTGAAGAAACTAGGAGGCGTGCATCAACAAGCATTAACCAGTGTCTGCCTTAAAGGATATTTTTGAGCCAGTCGAGCCCCTCGAGCTGTAACCGACTGCACTGTTGACTGTTGTCAAGCCGATGTCGCTAATGTCATCCAATACACCTCGACCAATGGTTCAGACCCACCAACCAGCACTGATACAACAATTCTTGACCTTAAGCCGCCGTGTGGGCCAGCCTGCAGCCGTCCGTCCAGCATCGCTCGCCAAAAAGCCTGTCGCAGGAGCTGGAAAGTGTCCTGAAACTGACTCAACCCTGTTGAGCACCAAGAACTTCTACAAGCACATGGTGCATTGTGGTTCTGCCCCCCTGGTCCTTCTCCGAAGGACCCTAGTGACATTTTACGACCCATTGCTCCCTTTGTGCTGAAACCAAGTTTCCTTAAACTACTGCGATTAATTACTTTACCGGCTAACCACCTGTCAGTATCCAGAGTGCACCCTTTTTCCTTCTTGAAACTGTCCTCTGCATTCCTTTACAGGGTGGGTTGTATTTTGTAGTGTGCTAGAACTGTCTGTTGAAAAATAATGAAGTAGATATTCATATATAACCTTGACTGGACAGTCCCTTTCATCATTGGGTAATGATTGTACTTTCGCTGTGTTGCAACTAACCAACAATCCACAAACTGGCAGAGATAAGCCTGTCGTTCCGTCCGTGTTATCAAAATTGGACAAGGAGGTTTATAATTGACTTGTGTTTCCAATCTGTTAGGATGCATTCTGGTGTACTAGAGGTGTGGGGCTGATTGATGGTTTAGAAACCAATATTCATCTGTGGACCACTGGTGCCCCAGAAGTTAATTTGTCACATTGGTGGCAAGCGGTCGGATCTAGTTGGAGCCTTGTGCACAGATTAGTCACCCAACAATAAAAGTACTGTTGCAGGCAACGTTTAGACACTGCTAGGTATTTGCAATAATCATGGATCTTGGCATAGAGACTGTGAAAGGCATGAGCAGGGATCTAATGCACAACCTATGTCAAGAGAGAGGACTTCCCCACAGCACAAAGGTTAATAAAGCAGAGTTGCTGAGCAGCCTCCAAGCTTGGGTAGGGGGTGGTTGGGGAAAAGACCCCAGGGGATGGGCTAGGCCCTGTGCACCCAAACGGAAAAGACCTTCTGGAGGGGGAAGTGGAAGATGACGAGGAAGACAGCATGAGCAGTGTTTCTCGCCAACCATCCTGGATGGTTTCTCAACACTCTAGAGTGTCACTGAGGTCAGGGGCTAGTGCAGCATCCCGCAGGACCCAGGCTTCAGCACAGTCTCTAAATGGCCCAGTAAGTGTTCTAGCTGTTAATGAGGTAGAGGCTAGAAAGCTCTTGCTGGAGGAGAGGAGACTAGTGCTAGAGGAACAGAAACAGCGAGACAAGGTCAATATAGAGGGACAGGGCTGCCATAGACCTGCGCAAGCTGGCATTTGAAGAGAAGAAGGAGGCTAACAGATTCCCCTCTAGCGAAAGTAGCAGTAGTGGCTCAAACAAGAGTGCCCGGATAAGCCCTGGCGGCACATCCCCAAAGGCTAAGTGCAGGCTTATGAAGTGGGGAAGGATATTTTTGACTGACTTAAAGTGCTGAAGCTGGATTTTCAGCTACAGGACGTGGACATGGCACTGTGGGGTGCAGCCCTGATCAGTTGCTTACTGACATGAGGGACTGATGCAATTCTTCAGTTAACGCTTGAGGAAAGGCCTGTTTATGAAAGCATGATGGCAGCCCTCTTCAGGAAGTTCTGTAAAACCCCAGAACAGTATCTCAAGAGCTTCGGAAAGCTTGGAAAGAGAACTGGGCAGGCATTTGGAGCATTCACACACTTGTTGAAATATCTGAGTGGGTGGGCGGCTGGTAACAAAGTTGACACATTTAAAGGGATGTACAATTGAATTGCGTGTGAGCATGTTTTGAGGAATTGTGAGTTTGACCTACACCAGCATCTTGTGGACATGACTAGGGAGCTTGCAAAGGCTGCTGACAGGTTTGTGAGTACTCGAGTCCAGAAAAAGGCGCAGGTGAGCACACACAAACCAGGAGAGAATTCTTCAGACAAAAAAGTAAACAAGGATGGGAAGGACAATGGTCCAACCCACTCCTCTTCGATGTCAGGTCTCCAAAAGAATGAAGGGAAGCCCCAAAACTTTAGTTCAGTTGTACACACTGAAAAGAAGGGCACAGGCACCCCTAACACTGGGACACCTGTGTTCTCACCACCCAAAGGTTTTTTTCGTGTGTAAGGAGCTGGGCCAAAGGAAAGGGGATCCTGCTTGCAAGGGCTTACCCAAGCAAGCCATAGTGAATGTTGGACTCATGGAAGAGGCCATAATTAGTGTCACTAGGCCAAGGAGTGGCTGAATTTGGTTTGGTTACACTGAGTGGGAACAGTACCGGTTCTCCAGAGGAGATCATAGTTCCCAATAATACTCAACTCTATTTAGAGCATGTGTATATAATGGACACAAAGCTCCTGCGGTCCGAGACACCGCGGCTAGCATCACTGCTGTCACCCAGAAGTGGGTACAGCCAGGCCAGTATATTGATGGGCCTAATTGTAGCATTAGTGGGTTTAATGGAAACAGTAAGTGCCCCTTGGTGCTAGTAGAGTTCAGCTGGCACAGTGAAATGACCGAGCACCTTGTAGCAGTGAAATACTCCATCCCTGTTCCATGTCTGTTGGGTAATGATCTTCCTGCTCCTGAGATAGTCGCAGTGGCTACCCGATCGAGGGCCAAAGAGATCACCAGATTGACCAATCTCAGAGCCTTAGAGCCTGGAGTGCTTCCAGAGGGCTTGTTGGAAGGACCCGCATGGCTGGTATCCCCTAGTCCAGTTCCACTGACTGCTAAGTCACCTACTCCAGGGGAGAGGGGCCAGTAGCCACTGAGGACCCTACTTTGGTAGCCGGGGACTCAGTGACTGCAGAGTTGCCTGGTGAAGTGCAGGAACCTGAGGTAGAAGACCAGGTGGGGCAGATCGGCATCCCCATCTACCCCTGTCAGACTTACAGGGTAAGTGCTAATTGAGGAACTACAATATATTGGCCAGTTAATACATTCTGTCCTAGAGTATCTCAGAATTTAGAACCTTTCAGAACATTATTTTGATTTAATTCTTTGTCTGCTTCCCCACTAGGGTTTGTTTTTCTTGCCCTGAGGAAGGCGCTAATGGATGGCAAACAGTTGGCGTGCCGAAACGTGTGCATATGTCCAACAGATAGAAAGGGGCATTGTAAAAATTGAGATTTTCTTTTGATACATACTTAGGCAGAGTGTGTGCATGAATATCTATTTACCATGCAACGATTAAATAGTTTTTGTAATACAAGAATACAGCTAATTAAAAACCCTTTGTAATATCAGAGTATGGACTATACAAAAATGTATGTAATACGTGTATTCATATAATCTTTTCTGTTTTGTTTATCACTCGTTTTATCTTATCTTTTGTAATACAAATATACTGTTTGCTTTTACTGATGTTTGTATGCATTGTAATTTCCTATTTCATATAAACATGATGTTTGAATATCTGGGATACTCTCTGTGGCTTTTTTGCACAATTTGATGTACCGTAAATAATTGTATTTTACATAACGAAACGAATTGAGTTGTATGCAGCGTAGACCATTTTTCTTTCTAACAGGGCAGATCTGAAGGGCCTGCCCAAGCTGGATCAGTTTGCATGGGCTGGGGCCCAGATCAGACTGACTTCTTCACAGCCCAGAAAGAGTGTCCCACTACGGCGGGTCTGCGGAAGCAGGCAGAGGAGCAGGCTACGGGTGAGGCCCCTCGACTGTTCAAAGTGTACGGAGAGGATGGACCCCTGTACAGTGAGCCAAAAGACTGAGGGCGAGGGCACCAGAAGGTTGGTGATTCCCCAGTGCCACAGAGAGTTCCTTTTCAATTTGGCTCATCAGATTCCTTTAGCGGGTCGCTTGGTAGGGACTAAGACATCGGACCGATTGTCTGCGTACTTTTACTGACCTCAGTTTGGTGTAAAGGTTAAAGAATGTGTCCGGTCCTGCTCGACTTGTCATGCTTCTAGCAAGTCATGTGGTGTTACAAAGGCCTCCTTAATTCCACTACCCGTGGTTGGGTGGCCTTTCGAGAGAAAAGACATGGACATTGTGGGTCCTTTGGATCCTCAAATCAGCTCAGGAAACAGATACATCTTGGTGGTGGTAGACCACGCCACAAGGTACCCTGAGGCGTTTCCTCTGAGAAGCATCAAAGCCCCTGTGGTTGCAAAGGCTCTGATTGGGATATTCTCCCATGTTGGATTCCCCAAGGAAGTAATTTCTGACAGGGTATCAAACTTCATATTCGTGTTATGAAGGCTATGTCGGAGGAGTGTGGAATTATCGACCGGTTCTCTACATCCTTCCATCCACAAACAGATGGACTTGTTGAGTGGTTCAACAACACCATGAAAGACATGATGGGTGGCTTGGAAGAGCTCCAGAGGAGAAAATGGGATATTCTCCTGCCATGCCTTTTGTTCGCCTATAGGCAGGTGCCACAGAACCGAGTAGGGTTTAGCTCCTTTGAGTTTCTGTTCAGACACCCTGTACAAGGCCCCCTCAGTCTAGTGAAAGACGGATGGGAGAGCAACCCCTCATCCCCTACATGAGGTGTGGTGGAGTATGTACTTGGCCTTCGGTGTAGAATGGCGAAGTACATGGAACAGTCAACGAGAAACCTAAAGGCCATTCAGGAGCTGATGAAGCACTGGCACGACCAGAAGACCGCAGTGACAGTCTATTCCCCAGACCAGTGGGTGTGGATTATGGAGCCTGTCAAATCCAGTGCCCTTCAGGACAAGTGGACTAAGCCTTACTGTGTGCTGGAAAATGTCAGTGAGGTGAATTATCTCATTGACGGGAAAGGACCTAAACAGATGTGCAGGGTCTTTCACGTCAACCGGCTAAAACCCCATTATAGCCAGGATGACTTGGTCATGGCATTAGTGACTGACAGAGAGACTGGGGAGACTGATCCCCTGCCAGACCTCCTGCACACTGAAGCCAAAGATGGGTCAGTTGAAGGTGTCAACCTTGCAACAGACCTGCCTGTCAGAGCAGCAACTGACAGACTGTCTTCGTTTACTGGGACAGTTTGCGAGTCTATTTTCTCTGAATCTAGGTCACGCAGATTGATGCACTCATGATGTGGACACTGTACTACTTCCTCCTCCACTCTATTACCCATTCAATTTCTACTCAAACTCCTGCTTTTCATTCACTCAAGCACTTCACAGTCACTCCCTGCAAACCCTCTCCTAAGCAAGCTCTCCATTCTCTCACACATACTAACAACACAGTAGTACTTGGACTCCTAACCAAATGCATCACCTGGTCTAAGAATCCCCTCCAAAGTAGACTCCATCATCCGTCTTCCTACTGGTAACTTTGTAGGCTACCTCCACTTACTCTGATCTCACCTGAACAACCCACAACTCCCTGTGGCTCATTTTAATTCCCTCCCTACTTCCTGATTGGTCCTCTGGCTCTGGCCAATCTGCCCCTGTCTTCCCCACCCGGCAAGTGTCAGTATTACAGAATGTTTTAAATGGTGTTTAAGGTCCTCCATCTTTTCTCCACGCTGAGCCACAGTGCTGCTAAAATAACTGTTTGTGCTAAACAGCGTTCATGTTAGTGTTGGAAAACAAGGAGCACTTCCCCCTGAGGTATGTACAGTCTGTTTTATCTGCCACCCTTTATGTCAAGTCACTGGTGGTCTAGGGGGACAGCCCTGGACTCCTCCTTTGAGCGTTCTAGGACTGGCATGCGATGCGCGATTTAAGGGAATGTCGCGTAGGTGCACCTGCTCCTGTCTCTGTTCTTTTCCTTCTCGCGGACGGCATAGCCCTCATGTATGTTGGTGTCTGGGAAAACCATGTGTCTCTCCCTACAGATGTTTTCTTTCTTCACTGAAGCATTCACCAGTCTCTGTGTGGGGCGTTGATCGTTCTCTTACTCGTGAGTGTTTGCCTTCCAACTGTATTTGGTTTCTGGAATGAGAAGAGAAAACGCTGGGTCATAGGCATGGGGTGATGCAATGTGGTACTGCCTGTGTACAAGTTGGCAACTGGGGTAGTTATGGGAATTGAGGCCCTCTCAACTGCCACCGCCACCCTCTGTGGTAGGACTGGCTCTGCATTCCTCCCTTGTAGGCCTCCCACCCCAGGTTGATAGGGGTGCCCATCCCCTCTTGACACGGTCAGGGTACTGACCTTGTCACACTGTAGATAGAAACTGTTATCCCTCTTGTACCCTTCCATCCCCTGGCTCTACCTCGTCTTCACTCTCTTTATTTTCCCAGAATGTTTGGCAAAGCTTTCCGGTACTTCCTAGCGAGGTTTGCACTATACAAGTCGCTTTCCAACATACATACACACCTAGTCACTGTTGAAAGCAAGAGGTTAAATCACTGATCCAGTATGCCAGTCGCTTTGAATGAGAATTGAATACACAGTGAAGACGGCACTTTTAAGTGTGGCATGCTACTGGGCTCGAGCCAAGAGCTATCTCAACTCGTTCAGGAACACATTCTCTACTGAAAGTCTTGTAGACTCCATGTCACATAATCAAAGCCTCTTAGCATACACTCCGATTATGTGGATTTAGACTACGTCTCTCTTGCTACGCAACTCACCAACTTCAATCCTCTTGTCTGAAAGCATCTACATTACATATATGTGCATACCCCTCAAAACGTATTGTATATGTATAAACAAAGAAGTGAAACTGGAGTCTCCCAATGGTAACATACAGGTGACGTCACCTATCCCCCTTGTCCCTCACCCAACAGGTTGCTGTTTTTGCTTTCCCGATCAGATGGGTCAGAGGAAGGAAGAGACAGGCAAAAAAGATGATCTGTTATTAATTAATTAAACTACAAACAGCTTGTGCATGAACCCTGAGGAACGGGATATCCTCAACATGAGCCTTGGACGCTAACTCCCATTTTAGTCAAGATTGGGGATTCGCTATATTGGTGTAAATAAGTCCTGCCCTACTGGCTCCATGTGCATTAGCACAACAGCATATGTGGTCTTGGAAGCTGATATTGTGGCTATTGCTGAAAAAAGGTTTTAAGGTTTTGCGAAATATGGAAAATGCAGACTTCTAGCCACTCTCAACATCCTGCATCAGTAATAGTTGTCCTAGCCACATTACCCCACTTGATTTCTCCTGGAAAGAATATGTACCTGTTGCCCGCGGATTTAAGAATATTTCTTTCCTAACCATTGCATTGCCACACCCTCAGCCGGCGAGTCTCTAGAAGGGATTTGGTTCACAGTGCTGACTATACACATCTTCATTAATTAACTCATCAATCAGATACCAAATAGCTTTCAGACATATTCTTGTATCTGTGGCCCCAAATAAATGAAGTATTAGTCCAGGATGCATGTGTTGGGAAGGAACTAGGGACCTCCCGCACCTCTAGCACTTAAGAATTAGGCAAGACCTTTTTTAGGCGCTATAGGCACGGGGAAGGCTCTCTCATGCAGATATAATCACATACACAGACATTGGCAGGCACTGAAGAAGGACGTGGGCAGACGCTGAAGAATGCAGTTATTGTTTAAATATAAGGCACAATTAACTATTAGCTGAATACATTTGTTAAACCTATGCATTTGTAAAAAATCTTAGTATGGTAAAGGCAAACTCCCCCTCCCTTCCCAGAAAGAATGCAGCTTGTGCTAAAAATGGACCACAGGCTTCCGCGGTGGTTCGTCACTAGAGCCAAGCACTGGCAGCACACGTGACTCACCAGACGTCTACTGTCCATCAAGAGTCCATGCAGGCTAAAAATGGGATTTGTATGTTCCATACGACAAAAACCATTAATTCGAAAACATAATCAAGTTTTCCACCGCAAATACATGCCAGTGGGATGGAGGTCAGGACACGAGGAAAAGATATAACTCCTCAGTCCTAAAGTGTAAATTTAGAAGAAGCTGGGGATTAGGGCAATGGATGGGGATAAACAGAATTGCACTTGCACAGAGAGAGTATCCAAAGGTTACTGCATGTTCAAGTAAGCCTGTGTGATAGGGTAACCTAAATATAGGCTATGAATGAGTGTGTCCACGTTATAGCCATGAAAGTATGGGCTCCAACTTCATGTGCAGAGAAAGTCAGGGACAGTGCGTAGCTCAGAACCTAGGCTGCACTTTTGGTGATGCTTGGAAAAGCTAACCTGTGTGATTGTTTGAAAGTAATTGATGCCAAGATGACTGCTTTGTTTAGAACTGTGATGGTCGTGTGTATGCCAATCTATGCTCTGCTATATTAGGGCTGATATGCTTCCTGTTCTAGTGCTACTAAAGGAAAACATTCAATCATAGGGTTGCCTTGAAATGTAGAGTATAGTGAATTGGCTGGGTGTGTGTCCTGGGGGTGCCCTACTGGACTCTAAGTTGCTTCTGCTGATTCTTTGGGGTTTCACTGATGATCAGATCATCATCCACAAAGGTATCATATATCCTATCAAATATTCTGACAGCACGATAGGGACTCCCGTCAGACAATATGTGTGCTAAAATATAAGCTAGCCCTAGGTTGTAGTCTAATGTCACCAAATAACAGGGCCTTGGCTTCTCTGAAGTACTCTATATTTGGTGGGTGGCCCAACCTGATAAAACCACACATGCTACAAGAATCTGTTTGTCTCTTCTTTCTAACACACCCATAAATGCAACACTCACACTCTCACTCGTGAGCATCATCCAAATGGTTGGGTGGAACCCCTGAATTCATGATGTTCCCCAAAATAACCAGTGAATCCCTCTTCCAGATCTCGTATTATCTACCATGCAATCCATGAAGGCCAGTAACTCATGTGGAAAGACTTGGTAGCACACGATGGAAGGAAATCATGATTTACTAGCATGTTCCCTCATTAAAATTAAAACAGAATACAATTCATTTATATGTAGTCAGGGACTGTCTCAAAAACACCCAGCATTTTTTCAGATACAAGGCAAGGGTGAGGGTCAATGACTTGCTCAAATATCATTTAGGGCCTATGTGTGTCAAAAGTAATCGATGCACTATTTTAACAGAGTCTAATTAGTACTAACAAGATACAAACTCAGCTGTTTCCAAAGCTCTCCTTCCTTGAGGGGAAGGTTTATAATATCCAGTCTTCAAAAGAAATTCAAATCAAATTCTCCAGACCACTGAAAAGCAGATCAAGTGAACATGTGCATGCTGACTCTCTTCTCACTTGCACGTTTTGCCACCTGCTACTACCTACCCCGCCCCCTTTAATCAACTAATACATCACACAGGTCTGTCTCATCTCAAACACAATCACCTCAATTCCTGAGAGTTCCAGAAAGTGGTAAGGTGTTCTTAACTCTTTGCTATCGGCTGTATTTAACTACATTGGAACAGCAATGGGGATACTTTCCATAAGTGCAATATACGTGATGCACGGTTCAAATCTCAGTAAATGTGTCACACAGTTGCATGTTAGATCTGTGGTCATTTCTACTCCTACTGACTTTCTGTGGGTATATAAGGTACAGAGCTTCAATGGATAACTCAAAAACACACAACTTCTGCAAAGCGATACAGATAACGTGGATCAAATAAGCATGCCTTACTTGGATAAATGATCAACACTAATGTGCTGAAATTAAACCGATGCACCTGTATGTATCTCTTGATGGTCATTAATACTGTGCCCCTTATTCCTCACCCCTGACATTTCACATTTTGCTAACTATGCAATCTTAAGTCGATTTTCGATGGCATCAATGAGCTGTAAATTTAGAATGAATAAATGACCACACACAGAAATCAGCGTCTCTTCATAAGGCTCTAACCAGCTGTGTTTTGAAAGTCTTAGCACTAGCAGAACCAATGTTCCTTCCAGACTGTAGGTCAAAACAACATAAGGGGCCTCATCACGAGTTGGGCTGTAGCCCTTAAATGTGGCGGTAACGGTATTACCGCCGCATTTAAGGGCTAGCCCTATCATGAGTTGGGCGCTAAATTGGCTGTTTTATCTCCAGCTTTTTTCTGGAGGTGAAAATCCCTGTTTTTGGTGGTATTACAGCCAGCTGTATCAGCCCGCAGTATTTGCACCGAAAATTCCCCATTGGATCCAATGGACCCAATCAGGAATGGGGATTTACCGTTAAGGCCCAACCTGTGATCCGACCGGTCGGTGCTAGGGCTATTACAGTCGGCGGTATTACAGCCGGGAATACAGACCAACTCATGATGAGGCCCAAGCTCTTTGTGGACGGATCTATGATGTTTCCATGAAGGTCTTTTTCACTAAAGCCCTCCTTCCATCTTCAGGCTACCTCAAGTTCGGTGTTCACACTATCCCTACCTGCTATCCCTTGCCCCAGAATATTAGTGGGTATTAATCAATACCTGCTCCATCCACAAAATACATTTTGGTCTCTTTTGCTTTTATCACCGACTCTAAACTCAAACCAGTTTTTGTTTAGTGGAGCTTGCTATGTACATACTCATGTACACATGTTTCCTTTGCTTTATTTTGAAAGGCACAATATTGTTATGTGTGACCACCCTTACAAGGAAGTGGAGGTTTGGCCATCATTTTTCCGAAAGACTTTTCTGAATGCTCTCTAACTGGACTTCCTGGAACTGCCCAAATGGAATGCCATATCCTCAGTTTTATTTCACTCCTCTATTCAGCCTCCCACTTAGTCAGACAAAAACGCAGTTCCTTTTCCATTCTAGCCCCATATGGTTTTCAGGCCTCCCCTGCGTAGAACTGTTTGTTGTTGTTGGAAGCAAATGCTTACAGAGCTTTATCAGGTACATTTCACCCTAGTATTACTTTCTCGATCCTCCATGAGAACAGAGCTACTTGTGACACACAGTTAGCAAAGCCACCTGATACCTTTGTCCCATTTACAGTCCTCTTTGGCTCATCATTGTCATAAACTGGAAGGTGAATCCCCACATGTGGCATCTCAGATGTAATTTAGAAAGCTCCAATGGTGAACACCTATAAATCCTAAAGCATCCTAAATACATAGTCCAACTCAAGCAGTATAAGAGTTTAATTAAATGGGCTAAAGAGGACTTCTTCACCAGATAGATTTCAGGAATGCTTAATTCACCGATATAACTTTTCTCTGTATCAAGCTGTTAATCCACCCATCAATAATGATCCATGCTATGTCCCCTTCCCAGATTCTCTCAGAAGGAATTGCGCTCTATCTATTACAATCAGTTAAATCTGGGACAAATTGCAATTAGTTAATTATATTTGTCACGCTTTGTAGCCTGATTCTTTCCACCTCAACAGAATGTCCTCCGCAAACATACTCATAGCTGTACAATATTCTGGAACAGATAACAAATGCCATCTGCCCTGGACCCACGTCAACCCAATATAGTAAGCGGTGAGTTCTGCCTTGGCCAATCTTTTCAATACTTCACTTCATCGAGTGATCCTCTTGCCCCCATTCTAGCAAGAATTACGTCTTTACACACTCTATTACAAAAAGTCACACTTGACCTTATGAATCTAGCAAACTTTCAAACAATTAGCCAGCTGCAGTAAACATCATATTAAGGTAGGCAGCACAATACTTATTGGGGAGAATGTATCTTCTAGTTACTGTGAGGTGGCCGATAGTGATCCACACACAAATGGCCAGACAGAAGGATGTGATTAGGAAAAGCTTAATTAAGAATATTTACAATTAGAGCCAAAATAATTAAGAGGGAGGCTATTAAATAAACCGAAGGTGTTGCAATGATGCTTATCCAGAGGGTAGGTAGTGCCTCAGGACAACGTAGAAAGAACAGGCTAATTTATAGAGTATCCAAATAATAATTTACCCAGTTCTTCATAATTCCGGGGCTGGGTAGCTCCTATCAGATTAACTCAATAACATCTACGATAATAAGTTTTGGATTTAGCAGTTGCTATTCCCTTTTTATCTTGTCTTCTCTGGGTGTCCTCTCCTGGGTTCTTGGTCCTGGGTTTAAGTGGTTTACGCACCTTTCTTCTGTGGTTGTCTTGGGGATTCTTTTCCTTGGTTCTCAGTTCCAGGTTTAAGGGATTCCGGAAATGTATTTCTGGCTTTCATGGGGCGAGCTTTCACCCAAGTCTCAGATTCAGACTGGAGCCAGTTGATGGCCTTGGTAGGGGGTGTCACGGTGAAGCTAGACTTCAACCAAGACCCGGAGCTGTAGTAAGACAGGAGGCCACCCTAACGTCTGGTTCAGGTATTACCTAGGCTTCTTACCACTTCCCTACCCTTCAGCATCCTGGTTCTCCAGCAATTTACGCTGCCTATCTCTTGCCTTCAGCTTCTCACTTCAGGTCTTACTCCTAGAGGTTCCTACCCTGCCGTGGAACGGCCTCTCTTTCTCTCTGAGCATCTCCTGCCTTTCATGGACACCTCGACGCAAACTCGTTCCTCCTGCCACCATAACTGTGCCTCTTGGTGTCTTAGGGGACATTGATTTCTCCTCCTTGCAACTGTTCTTCCACCTCTTGTCTTATGTAATGTATCCATCCTCCTCCTTAGCAATTTCCACTCTTCCACAATCCCTTTCCCCTTCACCTCCTTAATGTTCCTCCCGTTTCTCTTCTCTGCCACCTCTTTCAAGCAATCTCTAGGTGATCCCCTCTAGTGTCCTGCCTCCGGCTCTTGCTCCTTCTGCTCACCTTGTCGGCAAGCTCCAAATTAGTCCTTCCTCCTGAATTCCACTGCCTTTTGCTTTTGACAGGGCTTTGGCTCCGCCTCCCAGTTTCTACCTGGTGTAAAGGAACTCAGGTGTGTGTCCTTTGGTAAGTGGGCTAAGCGTTGGTTTACATGGGCCATACCCTGGGGTTGGTTTACAGTTTTGATATGGGACATGGGGAACACTCACCTACACATCCTGGCTATGAACACGGGATGGACTACCTTGGCCTAATGGAAGGGTCTGAAACCTGTGGCTCTCCAGGATGCAGGATGTTTTGAACTATGTCTACCATGATCCCTCAACATGGACTATGCTGGCTAGGGTTGATGGAACTGTAGTTCTAAACAGCTGGAGATCCAAAGGTTGCAGACCTCTATCCAAATGAAGTAAGATATGGAGCAATGTAAAAATGTAATACTCGGAAGAGTCAATGTCAGATCCATTTACCGGACAAATAAGTCATGAAAGTCATCATGCTCTCAATACACTAAGGGGTAGATTTAGCTTTTTGTCTGGAGCCCAATTACATCACATGGCAATTTACTTTGATATTGTTTACGATCTTTTTCTTGCTGCACCTAACATAGCCAGATTTTCCTCTGAAATCGGTGAGTAAATGCTAACTTTTCAGGCACCAGGCTCTCAAGTTTAACAATGGAACAGGAGGTTTTAGGAGGATAGCACAGCGGCATTGTGGTTGCCTTGGAAGCAAGACGACACAGAGCACCACAGACCTATCATATCATATCATACAGAGGGGAAGAGAAGAGATCTTCTGAGTAAGGTGATCTGGCACCTGAGGGAATGCCAGGAACTTGCCTCCTGAAAACTGGAGGTGATCTGAATACCAAATCTGGCGAGGCCAGTCTGGGACCATTACAATCATGGAGTAATTGATGGATAATTGAACTGACGATCATAGAAGTTAGCAGAAAGGCACACAGGGTCTTGTTCATCAATTTAGAAGAAAAAAACACTAAATAAATTGCGGCAGAGAACCAGATAGGATGGGTAATGGTAACACTGAGCGTGTTTGTTAAATAAGTCTATTTGTAATGACCCTTTCATAATGAGTATGATGAAGTCTGCGCAAAGACTCTACTGTGAGATTGCTCATTCTCTATAAATGGAGCGCCAGGTCCGTCAACTGAAGATGAAGTGTTTCTTCCGGTACTGCACTTGAACTTATCTGTACATCTGGGCACAATAAAGCTTGCAGATAACGTACCTGGTGTCCTGCTTGATACGTGGTGGAAGGACCCTACCTTGGTTACTTCACTGGGCATGAGGATTCCCGTTAACAGGACCAGGTGCTGCTGCTGGGGAGCAGCGAATGGAAGCAACTGCCCTTGAAAGGATCCCATCCACAGGACCACCAGGAGAGACCCGCAGGCCGGGCGGAGCAAAGTCTGCAGATGCGGTCTAGCAGCTGCGGGAGGTTGTGCCCCAGTAGTTTGTTGGGAGCTTCGGAGGTACTGTGGGGAGGGTTGTCCAATGGGCAACTGTTGTGCCCTGCAGTCGAGACGGCACAGCGTTGCCTTATCGGCATCAACGCAGTGAGCCATACAGTGCCTGCTGTCCGGGCAGAGCAGGACGGTCTGACTTCAGGAAAGGCGTTGGGAGCACTGTGGCTGGGTGACATCATCCATCTTATGCCGGTGTGCATTCGTCAGTTTTGTTAATCATCCATCTTGTGCTGGAGAGTGTTCTGTCTATTTTTGCCGGTTAAGGGTTGGGATACACCGTGCCCAAGTCCCTTACCATTTCAGTCCTTGGCTATAGCATGTGTGAGCAGGTGTTGTGCAGTGTGGCCGTTTCTTCTTTTCCTTGAGGGCATCTCATGCCATGTCAAATGTTCCACTGTTGGCATTCCTGGTGCAACTAACGGGGGAGGAGAAGTGTAGTAATAATGGGTTGGTGCCAGTGGAACGCTGTGGTTATGGAATGTTTGGGGTGGAATATTGAGTGGGTTTAAGTGCAGGTGTTCTAGGTGGACAGATAGACTGAGCTGAGCCGGAGTGGATGGGCCAGTGTTTTTTTCCGGTACTAGTCTTGAACTTATCTGTACACAAAAAAGCTTGCAGATAGTTTACCTGGTGTCCTGATTGATACGTGGTGGAAGGAACCCACCTTGGTTACTTCAAAAAGCCAGATCCCATATCTCTTTCACTAGGTTGGGGAAATGAAGGTAACAAGTACCTCCCTGTTTGCTCAGGTAGAAAAGTGCAGTTACATTGCCAGTTACAACTTAACCAACTTTGTTTTGAAGCAGAGGTATATTTAGCATTTAATGCTAGAAATATTGCTTTTAGCGCAACAAAATATATGTGATGGACCTTGCCATGAGGTTCGCACAGATCATGTATTTTTGGTTATCGACAATGGGCTCGACAACCATATCCAGAAGAATCTGTTGTGACTGTAATATGATGACAGGGAGGAGGATGAAGCTCATTACACCAGACTGCATTCTTGATGCCACAACCGGATGCAATGAACCACAGTGTGAGGAATGAATATTTTCTTGACTGTGGAGACAGTTACTAGTTGGGAGCCAGATGCCACTAAGATGGTCGTTCTAGACAGAGAGCATTACTTCGCAAGGCCATGAGCCCCAGAAATCTCTTAAATTCCACAAGATGAGTAGAGAATATCCTGCATGAGGTGGGAAGGACATCCTTTATGTACCATATGTGAATGCTCCAATCAACTGCATTTTCTTTTGTTGTCCAAACAACTAGTCTCAGCCAATCTTACTGTGTGCAAAGGGTTCACTTTTAGAAAGTGATTGACACTGTTAAGATATTAAATGGGGCTGTGTTCTAATTTTTTCTTGAGAACAAAAAAATAGCAGAAGATGTCGTGGCCCGTTTGGTGGTCTGGGGCTTTTTTCCCTGGAGTTGAAAGAGACTCTGAATTTCTTGTAGCTTTTTTGGAGTGGATCGCTCAACATTTAGAGGGGATGATGGTACAAGTGTTCGCAAAGTGCGGAAATAACAATGATTAATGATTTGTAGGACTGAAGGATCTTGCGTTATCTGGATACAACGATGGTAATGAGATGGCACTCTACCACCGAGGGGGGAGTACTGTTCCTGGGTGACAAAAGAAGCTGGCATCCCCGTCTGAAAGTCATGTACATGACCTGAGTAGTACGAGTTGCAGGTTATGAATTAGAGCAGAACCTGCTTGATTTTAATTGATATTCTTAGTTTTGGTTACAGCCATTTGCTATGTTTTAAAAACCTCAAAAGGTGAGAAAGCTAATACAGAGCTTTTGTATGAGGAGTCAACATTCAACTAAGAGACTTCACGGTCACTACTGGTGTCTTCTATTTTCTGTTACACCTCATTCATGGAAGGAGCAGAAAGTGTGTAGCAATCAAACGTTAGGTCAATTACTTTATCCTGTATGTCTTAATGCAACGAAGATGCTCCCAGCCAAGTACGTCTTCTCGTTGCCACAGCTGAATTTACATCCCTGGTGGTATCCGGCATGCCCTTGTTCATCTGCAATTGTTTCACAACAGATTCTGTTCTCTCAGATGGCCAGAAGGTTAATTCTTCTGCAGCATCAGAAGGGACCAGGCCTGTGAACGTATCAAGGTCAACACAGTTCTGCAGAGTGTAGCAGGTTATAACCATAGCAGCAATCAGCTGATACAGGAATAGAGTGACATTTTGATACAACCTTGTCCCTTGGCTTTCCCATGCCTTTGCCACCTGGGTATGTTACCCTGGGTAATCCAGACATGGACCCCTTGCTCACTGTGCTTATAGAGGCACAGCTTCACCTCAGTGATGAGGCCCAACTAGGCCGAACACATGTCTGGGATTGCTGTTGGTACTCTTGTTCAGAGAAGAATTGTCTAGCGTTTCGGGGCCGGACTTGCAAAGTGGGTGGGATCAGACGGATATGCAAATTGATATTTTTCCTCTGTGAAAGGTACAGTGAGCTACAATTAGGTTGTAGATCCTCCCAAGTGGGCACCTTCCCATAGAACAGGTTATTTGGGTGTGTCCGTTCTTGGTAGAGGGGCTCCCAGACCTTTTTTCAATTTAACAAAAGATGGCTGATGAGAGGGACCCTGTGTATTTCCAAGAGCAGCTGTAAACACAGCCGATTATATTGATAGACCACCTAACGCCACAAAAGATCTGCCTTTAACAAGTCTAGATTTTTGGTCCTAACCCCTTAAAATGTGTGGTTGTGCATGGCATTTGTCTTATAAGTAAAGGTTACTCTAGAAAAGAGGAGTCCATACATAGGACTGATTTCTCAGGTCCTGAAGGAGCTAGTCGGGAGAAAAACCCACCAGAAAGAGTTTTTTCAGGAGGCAAATATCTAAATCCCACATGATGTTCCCAGGGAATAAGTTAAATTGGTCTGGCGAAGTTGATTCTCCCTGGTCAAAATCTGACTTTGTGCCAAAATTCGCTATTGCTTAATTTTATTATGAATCAGATCATCCTGGGGAGTATGTTGAAATGAGAATGACTAAGGGTGTGGTATTGCTACCACTGTAGTAGTTGCTAATTCTGGATCTAGGCCTGGTACAGGCACCTCACCTCAGGATTAAGTGGTTGTAACCAGCACTTGAACACAAAGATTTTCAGAAATTGGTCTGACAGCATTGTCTCCAAGACTTTAGTAGTAGTCGTTTTCTTGCTTTCCTAATTGCAGCAGTGGCACTGGGGTGGAATTATATGCTGAACAGGAGGTTACGCCATATTTACAAGCTCAATAGCTAGTATAGACGGTTTGAGCATTGTGTGACTGCGAGTTTGCAGCAACAGCCTTAGTATGTGAATATTTGTAAGGACCAAAGGTTTATGAAGTGGTGGTGGTGACAGAGAGGAAGGATGTGGGCCACAAAGGGCCTATCTTGCAAAGATGGAGGTGTCAAATTAGATGGGGGAAAACTGGGGTGGTGGAGAAATAGTACCATTGGTGGTGTATAAAAATACTGACCAGGTGGAACAGCAAAGCATTGTGAGGTGTCAAAATCTGGCTCCTTTGGGTAAAATAAGATAATGGATTCACATCTTGGTAACAAGGATGGTTCACAAAAATCTTTTGCTGAAAACAGCCAGCTTAAGGACATGTTTGCTACTGGGTGAGAGGTGTTCTCTTTTTTACGGAGTCCCGAAGTCCAGATAAGAGTTGAGGGCATCTTCACTTCATTCCTTCATTTTATGCTTTTTATGGTGTTTATTTATTGTATTTATTTATTGGGTATTGGCCAGGTGAACAAGTGCCAGGGAATGCAGGAGTGCAGGGAGCGAAGGTCCACATGCTAAGTGCGAGGATGGGGCTGACTGGACGAGAAGGGCCTGGTGCCCTGCAGGACTCAGAAGGAATCAGGCAGCAAGTCAAATGCGGTAGACAGGGGCATTGCAGGGAAAAGGGGAG
The DNA here is from genome assembly GCF_040938575.1 of Ambystoma mexicanum. NCBI lineage: Eukaryota > Metazoa > Chordata > Amphibia > Caudata > Ambystomatidae > Ambystoma > Ambystoma mexicanum. The sequence goes on along the minus strand of NC_090938.1, from coordinate 529,504,879 downwards.
GAAGAAGAGAAAGGTGGGTCTTGAGGAGCTTCCGGAACTTAAGGAGATCTGGCGCAAGCTTGAGAGAGGCAGGGAGGCTCCTGCAAAAGAGAGAGATATGCCCTGCACTTTCTGCCAGAAAAACATCTGATCTGCAGAGTGTTGGAGCTAGAAGACCGAAAGGCTCTAGCAGGGAGGTATTTTGGGAGAGAGAGTTGAATGTAGTGGGGACCCAGGCCCCAGAAAGCCTTGTGGATGATGCAGAGGGTCTTGAACTTGATCCCTTTTTTTAGGGCTGGAGAGATGCAGTCCCTGGGCTTGAGGCCAAGGATAAATCACGCCGTCCTATTCTGGATTAGTTGAAGGGCGCAAAGCGAGGAGTTAGGCAGATTGAGGAAGAGGCTGTTGCAGTAGTCCAGCCAAGAGAGGACCAAAGCTCTGGAGACATTGAGTTTCTGGGGGAAGGCGAGGAAAGGGAGAATTCCTCTGAGAAGGTGCAGCTGAAAATGGGCCTTCTTGGCAAGGTCTGGGATGTGAGGAGAGAAGGAGAGAGAGGAATTGAAGATGACACCACATTTTTTTGCCTCACAAGAGGGTGAGGTAAGGGGACCCATGGAGGGCAGCCAGGGGGAAGGAGGGAGCTGGGGTCCCAATGAGAAGGATCTCAGTCTTACTGGCATTAAGGCAGAGATTGTTAGCAGTGCACCATGCCTGAATAGCAGTCAGACAGTCATGAATGAGAGGGGAAGAAGAGGGAATGGGGGAAGCTTGAAGGAGAGCTGGGTGTTGTCTGCATAACACTGGAACTGAGGAGAGAAGGTGAAGATCAAGTGGGCCAGAGGGTCAAGGTAGATGTTGAAGAGCCACAGCGAGAGGATAGAGCTCTGAGGGACACCGCAGGTGGAGAGTGAGATGGAGGAGAGAAAATACCCCAGTTCAACCTGGGAAGGTCGGTCAGACAGGAAGGAGATGAACCAGTCCAGTGCCAGATCCGTGATGCCAAGGGTATCACTGAGCCTGTTTTTAAGGGTGGTATCATTGACCGTATCAAAGGCAGAGGAAAGATCAAGGATGAGAATGGAAGGAGTGTTAGAATCGAGATTTGAGAGCAAGTCGTCACAGGTGTTCAGGAGTGCAGTTTCCACACTTCTGGCTGCTCTGATGCTAGACTTGTGGTCGTGGAGACACCCAACAGATTCAGTGTGGTGGATCAGTTGGGAGATGACCAGTTTCTCCAAGAGTTTGCCCAGGAAGGGGGTAATGGAGACAGAGCTGTAGTTAGCTGGGCAGGAGGGTTGCAGAAGGCTTTTTGTCTATATATTTTTGTCAGAGGGACCGGAGGCTGCGCACAGGATTGTGGATTTCTAATTTTTCCTTAAAACAGAGTGGCACATTTCCCAATAGGCATTTGTGGCCTAGGGTTAGTATTTTGAACTGAATCCTGGCGGAAACAGGCAGCCAATGAAGTTCTCTGCGTGCCTCAGATACAGGATCATTACGAGCAATGTTAAAGACAGCTCGGACAGCATAATCTTGGACTTTTTGGAGCTTTCCTAAACAGTCCTTGCTTGCCCAACCCAGTAATGAATTACAATAATCCAATCTGGGTATGACTATTGCACGGACCAGTTTCACATGATTTCCCTGAGTTACCAATGGACAGACCTGTCTGAGGACACTGAGCTAATAATTTGAGTTTTTTACTATATGGTTGACATGAGCTTCCGGATTAAGTGATGCCTCCATACAGATGACCAGAGTTTTAACTTTATCAACGACAGGGACAAAGCCCACATCTACAGTAAAACCCTTATAGACCGGACCCAATGTATCCATGGCTTATTCGGATCCGTAAACCATCAGCTTAGTCTTGGCCGTGTTCCAGCATAGCCAATTTATGGTCATCCATTCTTTAATAAAAGTATAGATTCTGTCCAAATTCTCCTGGTCCGCTTCGTAACCTCCACTCAACTCCATGGTCAACTAGAAATCATCGGCATAGTTTGCGAAGAACAACCCCAATTTTTTTATCTCCACACACTGGTTGAATGAAGAGATTTAACAAAATGGAGAGAGGCAGGTCCCCTGTGCAACCTCACAGGGCGAAGTGGGGCGAAATCAGATGGTGCTCCCTCCCAACAAACCCTACAATTCCAGCCACAGAGGAAAGACCCCATCCATACTGTGGCTTCACCCGAAAAGCAATCAGTTTTAGTCAATGCCTTTAACAACCGTTTGTGATAGAGGAGATCAAAGGTGGATTCAACTGATAAATCCGAAAGTATCAGCAAGCCCGACACACTCCGTTCCAGTGCGGTTAACATATGGGTGCGTAAGTCAAGAGGAGCACTCTTGGTGCCATGTGATGTCCGTAAACCAGTATGCAGAAGTCCCCTAGATTCCAACTGGTGCTGCATCTGATGGGTGGCCATGTTATCAATAAGTTTCAATAGGAAAAGGGTGTTTGTTAATGGCCTGAGATTAGAGTGATCCTTAGGATTAAGACCTGATTTCTTCAACAATGGGGTCACAACTACATCTTTGATGGCCACTGAGACAATGCCTTGAGCAAATGAAGCATTAATAAATCATCTATAAAAAGGCACAAACAATTTGCTATTTTCTAAGATAAATTTAGATCGCAGATATTTCATGGACAACTAGTTGGATGCATGTCCTTCAGTAAATCAGTTACTTCACCATCCGACACCGGAAGGAAGTTGAAAGGTCCCTTGGGTTCACCACCCGGTTCCTGGTCTGTGACTTTTGGGAGTACTAGTTGAGGTTGTAATTCCAAGATGGAGGAGATTCTGCTACGAGCAGTGGACATTTTCCCCCGCAAAGGCCTTCTGGATGTCGATACAGGCCTCTCTATTGGGATTAAATTAGGGGGTCAGAGCATTTGGTTTTTCCCAAGATTTAAATAATTTAAATAGTTCTTTTGTTTCATTTCCTGCTTGTGTTATTTGTTATAGAAGGATTTTTTAGTTTCTATAATTTTACGTTCATATTCCTTCTCAAAAAGTTTCCACACATTTTTATTTTCTTCGTTTTTTTCTTTGATCCATCTGTGCTCAGCTTTTCTCTTTCGTGTTTGATGGCATTCAAATCTGGTGTAAACCAATTTTGATGGTTAGAGCGTTCTCTGACCATTCTTGCTTTCATAGGTACTAACATCAGTGTGTCCAAACAGTTTGCTAGGTCCCTCTTTTAATTTTCCGAAAATTCCTACCATTGTGTTGAGAAGGGATCCCATGGCTACGTTGGTGTGGTGATGGAAAGACCATCCTGGTAGTGATAAACAAATGGTCTGACCATATACAAGGTGATGTTACCATATGCACTATGTTTCTATTGTGGGCGGATAATCAATCTAAGGTATGACCCTTTATGTGGGAACGAGAGGCCGCACCAGGGAGTGCTTGAGGTGTAGCGGGAAGGAGTCAGTGACAAAGGAGTGATTGCAGATATCAGCCAAGGCTGGAGAAAGGGAGGAAATGTTGTCCTTGATAGTTCTGGGGGAGCAGGGGAGCACCTGTTTGAAGGAGACTTTCATAGAGAGGACTTGTCTAGAGACCTCATCTGGTGCTATGGGTGAGAAAGAGGAGGGTAGGAGGGAAGGGTTCCATGTAATAATGTCGCCACAAAAATCTCGCCATGCAAAAATATCGCCGAAAAATGGCCGTTTTTTGTGGCAACATTATTGCATGGAACATGCGGGGGACACCCCCGCAACCCACAAACTTTTTTTTTTTTTCTTTTCTTTCTTTTTTTGCCGCTGTCCCCATATATATGGTCACCCAAATAATATTGCCACAACATTTTCCCGGCAATATTATTTACGGCGACCATATATATGGGGATATTATTACCTGATACCGAGGGAAGGGGGGAGGGGGGCCAGGAAAGGCCTGAGACCGGGTGAAACCGGGTGAGTGAGGAGGGAAGGGTGAAGAGGAGAGTGAGGACAAGATGCGCTGAGTTTTTAGTTATGAAGGGTTCTGTGTGCACAAAGGCTATGGTACCACGCTGGCACAAAGGGATTTGAAATGTTAACCTTCCATGTGCTAGTTGCAACAGGTTCACACATTTTAAGGCTTGGGTGAGACTTCGGCACTACCTTTTGCAATTCTTTGGGATGGGAGCCACAGTGTTAGTCTTCTTGGAGCAGGACCCATGACTTCAGAGGACTTGGTATCCAAAGACACCATTATCAACTGCAGGATGCCCCATGCCTGAATGTCTTTGTGCCTTGGTCCAGTAACCAGATGCCTACCATGCAGAAAGAACTGGTTTGCTTAGGTTCCTGTGATGGTTCCCTCCCAAATGGGTGGTTGAAGGTCACTGAATGGAGTTGTCAACCTGTAACCGACCATTAAAAGCCACTGCTGGCTTTAGTGTCACTCCTGGTGAAAAATACTCAAACCTATCTGTAACACCTTGCGCTCTTCAACAAAGTTGATTATTGCCTATGGTACCTGACCCTTTGTATACATTTACTGAAGGCATACCCTGAGCGACCTTGGTGCTAACCCACAGAAAATGGCACAGCTATCCACCGGATGAAGTTTCCAGGGCACCTCAGAAAGGCTTAGTGCGATTCAGCCGTGGGATCATGTCTATATCTTTTGGAGTCCTTCACATACCGTGAATGGAGGCTGCAATAGTAAAAATAATGTACAATATTCCATACGAAAGCAGAAAGACCAAAATCCCTCCAGGGGGAGTGACCAAAGAAAGTTGCCAAAACACCTCAAGGTCAAAAGGGGGCGGTAACAGCCAAGGAACCCTTTCCTGGCCTGCTTATAGGCTGAAAGAACACGGACCAAGTGTGGCAATGGGTGCGCTGCATTCGATCAGGCCTGCATTTGAAGAAGAAAACTGTGATTTTAGCGATCCTTATGGCGCAGGCAATTCCCAGCTGGTGAGGAGAAAGAGCGGGAGGGCAGAGGAAAAAAGGGTGGCATTGCAACCGGAGACAGTCAGAAGCTAGCAACTGGCACATAAAGTGTTTTTGTTCAAGAGTGACTCAAATCTAACGTTGGGTTACAGAAAGTATTACTCTTGTACAAGAGTAATCTTGTGAGTAATCTAATCTGTGAGATTTGTGTATTTGCACCCACATCCCCTCCCTTCACACAGATCGCACAGCTGGCTTGCAGTTGAGGGATATAGGCATCCCACAGGTCCTGATTCTGCAGGACTCTTCTCACCTAATGAAATAAATCAGGGGGACACGATGGCAATCCAAACCTGCTATTCACAGGATTGCAGCACGCCCTCAGAGTGGGAGTGGAGAGCAACGCATGGAGGCGGGAGAGGGTGTCAAGCCCCCTGTGCATCTTCAGAGATTTAAAAGGGGTAGGTACTAAATACACTGCAATGCCTGGAATTAAAACGTGACAATGGCCTCATTACAAGTCTGGTGGTAGCCGTGCCGGTAAAACCGTCCGGGTTGCCGCCGGATTTGAAATATTTACCGGCGCCGGCTTGCCGGAATTACTGGTGGATTACGATCCCGGTGTTCCGGGAAGTCAGGCGCCGGTAAATGTTAATCCCCATTCATAATGGGGCCCACGGAAGCCTTTGCCACAGTGACTAGCACTGTGAGTACCTGTCCCTAGGTTCTGATATATTCCTTGGAATTGTCATATGGGCTGTGAAAAGTAGGGTGCTGCAGGCCCCCCCATAGCGTATTAGCATTGACTTGCATAAGTGTCCTTCCTGCTTTCCTTCCATTCCTCTCCAAAATATGGGGTCTCAGAACTGCGGCGTGAGCTCTTCTTGTGGGGGGTCACCGCTGGTGTTCCCTGTGGTTTCTTGCTTCTTTGGCCACACCTATGGAACTCATCTCTACTTACTCCCATATCCACTGTATGCCAATGGACTTTGTTCTGTTATTTTCTATGGGGAAAACTTTGACAAACTTTGTGACACCTGCCAAGTGACTGAAAAGAGTACTTACCTGACTGTAGATATTTGTATTGGGTCTCGAAACGGTCCTTTCAACTTCTCATTGGTGATTAAGTAGGTTGTTAAAGATAATAAATCACTGCACTTTGCGCCATTTCTATAGGATAACAAGGTATAGCAATAACCACTGGTGTTTACATTGTTCTGTTCTATTCTAGGGGTGAAATTCGTCTCTGGAGGATAGCTCATGGGCAAGGCGCTCGCCTTGGAAGCAAGTCGATGCAGACAACACAGGTTCGATCCCCGGGTCCACGCACGTCATAAATAAACAACTACAATTGGAACTTGGTAGTTCCTGGTATTGTTGGACTAATTGTATCTATCTTTTTGGTGGCCCTCTGGCCAACCCATTCACTTCCTCTGTACCGGACTCTATGTTTATGATTTACCAGTGGGTGGGTCGAATTTCACTGTGTGTTAGAGGCTGTGGAAAACATGTAGTAAAGAAGGCTCCTTAGCTCTCAAGGTAAGTTGTACTCTTTAATGTCCAGGTCCAGTTCCTTCTTCACATAACAGGATTGTAGGGGAAACACTAAGACAAGCAGAAGAGAAAACACTGGGACAGCCCCACACCCCATAAGCACCTTAACTCCACTGACTAGTCCCAACCGTCAATAGTAGAACACCTGAACCCACACATTCCACACGATGACACCCTCATCATTCCACAAGCTCATAAGCATACATTATAACACTTCCCCCTCCCTTGGGAAAACAACAAGGAACAAGGGAAAAATGACCAGCATCAAACCCAAGTCAACACAAGACAGGCACTGCACTACTAAACATGGTGGCCGTCCAAGTTAGCAATACAGCACCCACATAAGGAAAAATCTCACTGGGCCAACCGGACCACAACCACAACGATGCTCCACGGGCCCACCAGGACCACAACCACACCTAACCACTACACTATCACCAACGACCAAGTCTAGATCAAATGCCCAATTAATTCCAAAATGAGTACATTCATACCCTAACCAACCCACCAGCGAATCCAACACCTCCATACCAAACACCTCGGTGAAAACCTGCGAGGAACAAAATAAATAAAGAAATGCACTTCCACCGTTCCGAGCTGCCCCTCGGAACCCAGGACTGCCACTCCCAGTCACACAGTTCATCATAGAACACCACTACCTAACAAAACCAACACCAAAATGGCACTAACATCCTCCCACTCTGGTCTGCTCCCCAGAGTCTCAGAACTGCCACTTCTGAGCACAAACCCGCTCAAAAGAGCACAACAAATGCCCAACACCACCGAGGTACCACGCAATTAAACAAACAGTCCACTGCACCAACATCTTAGAAAGTAATCACCTAACACCCTAACCAACATTAGATCTGAAAAGGCTTCTTGCAAACTTCACCACTTCACCACGCCCCTGCCCAAACGGTATGACCAAAATTGGGGCAAGGTAATACCACTGCCAGGACAAAATGCCACAGCCTGGCATAAAAACATACTTTCCAACTCCTCAGACGGCACATTCCTCTAAATGAACTCAAATAAGTCCAAAGGACAAGGTGAGAATGACGTACTCACCCAAATGTATCCACTGGAATCGCGGACCCACCTGGCTTCCACAACCCACGAAAAAACGGAGAAGGACCCAAACCGGTATCCATCTGCCAAAACATATCCATGCCCAAGATTAACATGGTGACAAACTCATGAGGCTGAAGATGCAACAATAGACCCACCCGGCATCTACGACTTGCACTGCCTAAACCGCAAACCGACATAGTATATACATAAATTCACCTACAATGAACCTATGAGATAGAACATGTAACATAGACCCACCCGGCATCTATGAACTGCAGTGCCTAAGCTACACACCAAACATAGGCACACGCATAAACCAACACGTAATGAACCAATAAACAAAAATGCAACATAGACCCACCCGGCATCTATAAATAGCACTGCCTAAACTACAAACCAACCTAGGCACATGCATAGAGTCCTACAGTGGTGAACCAATAAACAGAAAATGCAACGTAGACCCACCCGGCATCTACGACCTACACCACCAAATTCTGCAATCCAAAAATTGGCATCTAAATTCATCAGCTATAAGTACCACACTCACACCCCTCACAAGACAACGTGACATGAAACATAAACATTATTATGCATTCCATGCAAATAACATTTCTTGGTAAAATGTGCATTGCAGTACAATTCATTACATTCACAAAAAAAAAACTTTTTTTTCTTCCATAAACCACCACCCTCAAGTCCTTTTTTTTCCTACCATAAACCACCACCCTCAAGTCCAAATCCAGTCCCCTGGAGACACCACCCGCAAGTCCACTGGAAACACAACCCGCAAGTCCAAATCCAGTCCCCTGGAAACACCGCCCGCAAGTCCTTGCTTCCCGCATAAGAAATAATCACTCTAGACCAAATCCAGTCCCCTGGAAACACCACCCGCAAGTCCATGCTTCCACCATAAGAAATAATCACTCTAGACCCATGGAAGCACAATCCTACTGTAGTGACATAGCTGAGATAGATTTCTATACTGGGACCTAACATGCACTATGAGGCCACAACAAAACTCTCCACTAGGAAGACACAACGGCCCCGACAACATCTACCCCTTACACTACCAGGAGTTCAACCTGCACCCACAGTGGGCCACAACATCAACACAACAACACACTGGCCCAAAACACTAACCTGCAATGTTCAATATTGTTCCAATTCAGACGGTTCTTTGAAGTGCCCAAACACGAGATCTAGGAAGTGAAAGTGACGCATATTACTTCCAGCGCTGGCACATAAACTCCCATCACACTGTTCGCCGTCCTCTGCTGGGCTTCCATTACCAGGACAGCACGAAGAACTCCTCGGAACGGGGTGCAAAATCCTCTGCTGGCAGACCCCACCAGGACCAGGACCATCCACCACCCCTGACCGCATTGCTGAAAAGGAAATATCCACGGCATCAGCCACATCGCCGTACTTCCGCATCACGTGACCGCCATTCGTAGCCTCCGGAAACGAACTGTGAAAGTTAGCATTGACCTCAATGCTGACGTGAGCAGAACAATTCCCACAGGAACACCAACGGCCTTGGCGGTAATTGGCCAGCTTAGTGAGAGCCAGAGACGACGTCATCATTCTTCCTCCAGCCTTCGACCTGGCAACAACGCTACCGAACGCTGCTGAGACCTCCTCCTTGGACTTCCCATAATGGCTCACGCCAGGATTCTTGGACGCTGAACTCTGTCTATGGAAGGGACCAGGCACCCACAACTGCCGCCCGCCGGACAGTCGCCCGGACCCGCTCCTCCTCTCCATGCCCAGAACGAGCCCAATGCTGACTGCTGACCACTCGCCTCTACTCAGCCGCTGGAAAACTTCGGGAACCCGCTCCGAACTCCTACGCGTTGCCACACGGCAACGAACGGGACCTCTGCCACTCCCAAGCGGCGCACCCTGCACAGGGCCTGCACAGAGGACTGGACCAACCTCCGTAGTTGAATCTGCTCGGGGTGCCACGGACCGCCGGGTGACACTGAACACCTGTGAAGCCGGTAGTCGCTCCTCTGCCACTCCTAAGCGGCGCTCCCTGCACAGGGCCTGCACAGAGGACTGGACCAACCTCCGCAGTTGAATCTGCTCGGGGTGCAGGGCTTCTTTCGGGGGCAGTGTACTCCGGTGGCACAGGGCTGCACCCCCACCCCCAGCAGCAACGGTCTCCTCCTACAATCCCATCCTCGTCGCCAGTGTAGTAAAGAAGGCTCCACAGCTCTCAAGGTAAGTTGTACTCTTTAATGTCCAGGTCCAGTTCCTTCTTCACATAACAGGATTGTAGGGGAAACACTAAGACAAGCAGAAGAGAAAACACTGGGACAGCCCCACACCCCATAAGCACCTTCACTCCACTGACTAGTCCCAACCGTCAATAGTAGAACACCTGAACCCACACATTCCACACGATGACACCCTCATCATTCCACAAGCTCAGAAGCCTACATTATAAAAAAAACACTGAAGCATCTGTATGTCAAAACCCCACAGGGCTTCTGGTTACTCAATCAAACCGCTAGCAATTTAGATAAAATGACAATTACGTTGAATAAGAAAGTCAACCCTTTTTGATAAACTTCCTAAAGCTGTAGAGTCTTTTACCTGTAGAGGACCTTCATTTTTTGTGGGATTTTACATTTTAACCTAATTATCAACGTGCTGCATCCAGGCTTGAGCGTGACTTTATATACATAATAATAAACCAGAGGAGAGTTGGCTGGACTCTCATATCGTCCCATGTAAGATGGGAGATGACATGATATTTAGAACGCACTTAATACCCAGAGGTTTCTAAGCGCGGACCGGGGATCGAACCTGCGTGGCTCTGCCGGCTGGCTTTTAAGGCGGGAATGTTGCCACTGAGCTAGCCTCTAGAGACAAAATCAGCCAGTACTTTGGACTTCCATCATTATGCATTAATTTACCTACTTGCATTTACAGTGGGGAGATAAAACTACGAGTACTGAACAGAAATGCAAAATGAAAGGATGAGCAAAAAAATCAGGAGCAGTAGAACATATGTGAGGGGACAAGTTGAATGCTGTTTTTCTGTGTGCCAGTGAGAAATGAGTCCGAGAAAAGTGGGTGGTGGCATGCCAGTTTTAGTAGCTTTCACATTTCCCTGCTAAGAAGTTATTTCACATGCAAGGTAACCCCAAGCAATTCATTAACGGATTAAAATGATATGGGCGCTAAAATTAATCCACCCCCACTGCATTTTAGTTGCAATTTAATTGGCTCCAATCATACCCTGGTATAGTTCGGGTAGCTCACTTGGAACACTTTCTAGAGAGGCAAACTGCACAAGTAGTTTCATGGGATACTTTATACGCAGAGGTGCATCAGCACCAGTCTGGGGTGTGGGCAGTTCTGCAAGGGTTCATTCATGCCCCTCTTTTGCCCACTAATCCATTGTTGTAGTAACATTAATTGTAAATGGAATTTTACCATAAACACAGCCCTAGAAATTTAGAAAACTGAAGGAATGTTATGCACAGATGGCACTAAGTTGTGCAATTTTTCTCCAGGACCAGTCCCAGGATTTCTAAGGCCCTGTGCAGAAAAACATAGGAAGCCTCCTAATCTGCATATATATTGACATCTGAGGTGGTGACACAAAAAACGACCCTACAAGGTGCGTCATCAGTCTTTCATAGTTAGGGGCCTCATGGGTAAGCTAAGAGAAACATAACTTTGTTGTGTGTGTTTGGATTATATAAATGGTCACTAATATATATTAGTACTCGGTGAGGGACAATGAGATTGTAACATGCAATCTCATTGGCCCTCGCCAGGGCATTGCCCGACCGGTAATCCCTCTCTCCTACAACGTTCCTTCCTTTCTGTCCCCGGCGAGGGGTGTGTGTGTGTGTCACTCAGCCAATGAGGAGGCTCAGAACGGGGTAATCCCCGCTACGAGCCACCACACGGATGGCGGGTGCCATCTTCCCCCGCTGTGGAATTGAGGTAAGTGTTGTTGCCTCCTCCCGACCCCCCGGTTTCTGGCCATGCCTGGGCCGGTTTGGAAGAAAACATTTTTTTGAAAAAAAACATTTTTTTCAGATTTTTTTTTCTTTCAAAAAGCCTTTCATCCTTCTTAGGTCGATACATGAGTACCAACACAGGTTATGTGATATTGTATGCATATTTGTTCTATAAAAAAGAGCTTAAGCGTAAGTGCCATACAATAACATATTATCATTTGGCCTTCAACGTCTGTTTGCATTCACAGTCATTTAGTGCACTTAAGCAAAATGCTATTTGATGCCACGTCCTGTTTTGTCAAGGGGTGAAATGTTGTGTTTCATCACTTCCAGGGATGCGACTTTGGGGTCAAATGACATCACTTCTGGTGATGTCATCAGAGGTCAAGGGTATTGAGGCGAGGGGTGGGCCACTTCTTTGAGGCAAGGGGTGGGCCACTTTTTTTTGGGTGACCGGGCCTATTTCTTCTCCCAGTCCGACCCAGAACACTTCTGTCACCAGCGCGTCCGCTCCCGATTCCTAACAGGCCGCCATGGAGAGGAAGAAGGGACTACATGTAGTCCCTTCTTCCTTTCCATGGCACCCATTTTCTTTGTTTACGTTTTTCCCTTTTTGAATGGTCGCCATGGAAAGCGAGATAAGGCTACTTGTTTCTTCTAGGGTGAAGGGACTATTTGTAGTCCCTTCTCCCTTTCCATTGCAGCCATTTTGTTTTTTTACCTTTTTACATTAAATTTCAATGGACGCCCTTCACCAACAGCCATTTTTTTTTTCTGTTCCGAAATGACAGAGCTCTTACGGGCCAGGGTACTAATAGCAATAGGCCCCTCGCAGGGGGGGCATTACCACTTCAGGTAAGGCCCCGGGCCACTACCTGAAGTGGTAATGCCCCCCCCCCCTGCTCGGGGCCTATTGCTTAATTGAACAATCACATTTAGGTACTCCCAATTTTGGCAGACAAGACACAGTAAGATTAAATGATTTTTCCCAGGATCACACACTTTGGTCAAGAGGTGAAACCGAGAATTGATCCTAGTCTGCAAATCTAGGAAAATGTAGTCTCACTTAACTACAGCTTTACGTTTTACAAATATTTGTTATGTTAAGGTTTGAGTTTCAAACGCAAAAATCATATTATTTTCCTAGTGATTCCTTGAAAAGTACACAATTACATAATAAATTATCCTGAGAATATGTACATTGTTACAGAAACATGTTGAGCAATAGGAGCATGACTGAAAGCTTTATTTTCCCCATTCAAATTGAAGTTTATAGAAGCAGCATGCATAGTAACGTGAGACTAAGCAAATCTACTTTGTGTTTTAAATCTGTATTTTCAAGACATATAGACACACAAACCCTCACACGCGCACACATTTTGAAAGAAAATGAGTTATAAGAGCACCTACGTGCAGTCATTATTCAACCCACCATGCAGCGCTATTCAGCCCTGGCATTCCTAATCAACCACCATTCCCACCTCCTAAGGGCCAATTGTCACTCCCAATGGCCTAGTCACTGCTGTCTCTGCACTCATCTACCATTGATCTTTCCTGTTTCAATGAAACAATGCAACGTGTTAACAAGCTACTATAAAATTCCAAGAGACAATCCCTGTGCCACCCTGCACTTGAAATGCAATGTAGGGACCACAGGATTGATTTATCCTGCTTGCAATTATGAGGATTTTCAGCTTGTATACCATGCAGGCAGAGGAGTTGCTAGGGGGGGGCTAAGGGGGCTATAGCCCCTGGTCTTTTGGTTGTAGCCCCGGATAGAATCTCAGGAGCTACAGCCGAAAGGCTAGCTATCCCCCAGTCTCAACAGTTCTGACATCAGAGTAGCCCAAGGTCTTTTCCAGACCTAGCAACACCCCTGCATGCAGGTTTCTCATCCTGTCTGCTGACTTGCAACTTTCCTTCTCTCTCTGTCCTTGGCGAGGCTGCGCACAGTGGCTGCACTGGAAGCCCTGTCTGCGTGTTTCAGCGAGATCAGCCTGTCAGTTCGTCTCTGTACTCTCAAGTCCATTCTGCTTCTTCCATTCACTCCAAAGTACTTGTGGCTTCCATCCTGATTTACATGACTGCCCGTGATAGTTGCGTTTAAGCATCAGCAAGCAGTTCATATGCATGTGTATGAAACTTCTGTTTTCTCTTCATTGAAAGTGTGTGTGCCTCATCTATCTAAGTGAGTCATAAGCATGTTCTTCGTGTCTATCAGCAATTGATCTACAGGGTCGACATAACTTCATGCAGGGATGCCTATGTGCTTCATGTCTAACGCATCTATGCCAGAGTGTCAGTCGTGATGTCATAAGCTTCTTCGAGGTTACAGTCAGTCGACCTGTTCCATTGATTGCAGATGTATATCTTCACCACCGCCATCAGGATAGGGTCTGAATGGTTGAGTGAGTAGTGTTTTTCACACCTGCGATATACCGAAGACAGGGAGGAGGGGCACGGGAACAATATACACCTTTCGTTTCTCTGCCGTCGAGATGAGTGGGATAGGTGCAACAAGGACCACATTTAGGTCTCCCTCTTCAATACCCTGATGAAGCTGACCCATCATTTCTTTTATTGGTGCGTTGTAAATGATCAGATCCTCAGTGAAACATAATGTTGTATAGAATTTCATTTTCGAGATTACCTCTGTAATCTGTGAACTGGGTGGAAACATCTTCTCCAGGTTCTCCTCCTTCATCCACCATTTGCTTGATTCTTCTACTCTGCTCCTCCTCCCCCTTTGCCCCTCCTCCAACCTACTTCTGCAAGAGTCTGTCCTGATACATTCTGATTTCACCATCACCGTCTTGTGGCCAATGCTGCATTTGACTTTTATGGACTTCATTGAGTCACGGTGCGTCACCCTTTCTCAACTCTCATGCTGGACTTCCTTTCCATCTTGCACTCTTGGTGGCCCTGAATCATGCTGTTCCCATCTTCAACTTGTATCCTGGCTTGCAACATTATGTGTTACTACTGACTTCTGCAATTGTATTCCCTCTCCCCTCTTGCTTCTCCACTATTTTTAACTGCTTACTCTCTGTTCTCTCCTCCTCTGCCTTTTCCCATCTCCTCTCCTTACTTTCTTCTATGCACTTACTCTATCAGAATTGTCCCTGGACCTAGTAGGATAGCAATCTCGTCTGTCTCCTCCCCTCCCCTTACTTGTTCCCCGCCACCCTCCCTTCAGCACTATCTGAAATGTCGTCAGGCCAAGTACGATAGTCGCTTGTTTTGTTCCTCCCCTCCCTTTCTGCACCCCTCTCCCTCACCTTTTATTTTTCTCCGGCTCTACCAGAATGTCGTCAGGCATAGCACGTTAGTCACTTGTCTGTTTCCATTTCCTTCCCACTCTCCCCCTCCCTTCCTTATCTGTTTCACTACCTGAAATGTCGTCAGGCCGAGTACGATAGTTATTTTCACATCATTACTGTTCCTGGCCTGTAAGAATGTAATTGTATTTCCCTGTGGTCCCTCCCTTGCCTTGAAGTGCTTTGAAACACATTGTGTATAGGCGCTATATAAATAAACTATCATATCATATCATTGCAATTGAGAGCTTAAGTTCTGTGATACCAGAATCCTTGTTAAGTGTTGTGAATGAGGATTCCATTGGTCCAGGAGGTAGATAACAAGGAAATTCATGTGAGCTCTTGCCCAGGGGACCAATAAGGCAGTGGCTGCGGTGTCTCCACTGTCTCTCATCCATTTCCTTGTACTGGTGTAATCTTGTATCAGTTAGGCTTGCAGTCTTTTACTGAGCTTGATTGCTCTGATCGAGGGCATGGAACTGTACTAGCAGGAGTGGCAAATGTTGCTCAAATGAAGTCTGAAAATTGTGAAGGGGTATAATCGGCCTTGCAATGATTGATCGGGAAGCCCATGCTTGAGTAAAGCTTGCATAACCTCCCCTTGTTCTGTGTTGCTTGTTTGTGAGATATCCCCAGAAAAAGCCAGTTGCAAAGGTAAGGGGGATGTGTATATCTCTCTGATGTAACAGAGCCCCCACTGGAGCACTACTTTCTTGAAAATTCGAGAAGTGGTCATAAGCCCCAAGGGTGGTACCATGTATTGATATTGTCTGCCTGGCGCGACAAACTTAAGAAACCTCTGGTGATGATGGTGACTCAATATGTGGTGGTTTGCCTCTTGTAGTTCAAGGGATATCGTATAAATCCCTCCTCAGTCAGCTTTTGTACATTCTGGAGGGTTTCCATTTTGAAGGGAATTACTCATGACCCAATAAATGAGACCCTTTGGGTTGAGTATGAGTATAAGCCAAAAGTCCCCCAAGGTCTTTGAAACCAGGAAGATAGTCGAGAAGAGCCTTCTTTCTGCCTTGGAACTGGGTAGTTTCTTGATAACACTCTTGTGCAGAAGGGAGTAGATTGTCTTCTGCATAGTGACACTTTTTGTTCTTGAATTCGGAGTCGGGAGGAAATAAGAGGATAACTCTATCCGGTAACCTTCTGAAACTAGCTGGCACACTCAAGGATCCTGAATCTGATGTATGTGATTGCATCAAAACCAATACTGCAAATTCGATTTCATCCAAAGATATTTGCACATTTCATCACAAACAAATGGCCCCCTGCAGCCCCGCCACACCTTAATTAATACCCTAACCCAACCCCATCTAGTTTGCGGCGAAATCTGCAAGAGAAAATTCAGCAAAATCTAATTTGCAGTAATGGGCTGCGATGTAATGGTGGGATATCTCCTGAATCAGCTTCATATAATCCTCTGCAAACTCTTCAGTCAACTACCCACTAGCGGGGGAAGCTTCTTCTAGAAAGGCAGATGCACTGTGCAATATTTGCTGGGTTTGCAGTTGTCTGTTGCTTGAACTTTCTTCCCAGGTCTTTTGGCCGACATGTAGGATGATTCAGGCAAGGCAACTCTCCTGAATGATTTATAATTCTGTGACCTTGGGGTTGGCTTCTTACATGATAAAGACACTCTACCCTGCTGAGGTCCAGAGTAGGTTCTATCCTCGTAGGATTTTGTCACCATCTCGTCCAGCTAATGTTTGAAAAGATTCCCACCCAAGGATGGCATATAAAGAACTACACCACTCTAGCGGGAGTCTGACTTTCAGTCACGCAGGCCTATGTGTCTCCTGGTCCCTGGATTTGGTGCTCCAGTCAGAGCCAATGTAGTAATCGCATCCAAGCTGGAATCTGACAATAGCGTGTTGCTCAATCCTTATCAGTTCCTCTCTATAGTCCTTATCTGCATCCATTTTCTCAATGAGTTTGGACAAGTCTTTAAGGGGAGACTGTGCTAGATACACCTGGTATGTACAAGTTGTTAGAGAAAGAATAAAACTAGACAAGCTTTTTTTTTTTTAGAGCTGCAACAATTCTTTGCTCTACAGGATCCTTTGGAGCCATATCTTCAGCTGCCGTTCATGGTTGCTCTAGAGTACACAGATATCGAACCTGAGATGGGGGGGATCTCCTGGGCATCAACTTAGAAACTGTCACCTTCCCTGGGTCATTTCCTTCATTCTTTCTTGCGAAACTTGTCAGCTGCAATAGGGAAGGTTTGCCAAATATCCTGAACAATCTTTCTCCCCCTAGAACATAGTTCCCGTCTAGGGAAATTGAGGTTCCTGCAGACATGCTCTTGTTTGTTAGGTCTAATTTCCTTAGAGATATACCTCCCCTTGGGAGCAGGGTCAATTTCTGCAACCGCCTATGCCTGTCTGTTATATAAGCCTGGGTCGTTTTATAGTAGAGTGATGGCAGAACCTACTGCTTCATCAATTAGCCTGTGAAGGTCTTCTCTGGACTTGAGTAAATCAGAGGATGGGGAGGACTTCCTTTTCCTCTTATTGGTCTTATGTATATCATGTGAAGTATGGGGAGGCCTTCTCTCATCCCTCTCATGCCTTTGGTTGAGTTCTTTCCCCCATCTCTTCTGAGGAGGCGGGGTGTGTGATCTGTCCCAGTGAAAGCCCCCCATGCAAAGATCTCTATAAGCTCATATTTCTTCTTCCAGCTGAGCGTCACTCTCTCTCCCTCTCTGGCAGGAGACAGTGATTCGTCCTCAATAGAAACAAACTTGTCTGGATATTCAGATATCCGCAAGGAAATTACACAGTATTGCTTCAAGCTGAGTAGAAAGCTGTGAATGCATACTCCTGTTCTCAGTCCTACTCTGCTTATACCATATGCCCTGCCCCAAATCAATATGCTGCCATTAGCTATGACATCAGATGAAACTCTATTTTCCATATGATATGTCCCGCAGCCAGTATCTTCTGAATAGAAGTACACTCCACTTGTATGACCTTGGCTAATGTTCCACAGAATGAAAAACTAGAGGAACTTCCCAGTGAAGTAACTTTGCTGAAAATGTTGGGGGGTGCGGGGGACATGACATCTGAAGAAAAGGTGCCTCAGCCAAATGAATTGGGACAAAATGGTGTACCATGAAAGTTGGGGGGACAAACACCCCTGCCCCCCCTAAAATTACGCACATGGAACTTCCTATTTTTTAAATTTATTTTATTGTTTAACGTGCAGCCTAGCTCAAGAGCCGTGGAGCACTGTACAAGGTTTGGGTAACCAGCGTTATAGCTGGCATCTGGCTCTGCGTTGAGTTGCAGTCTATGTGCCCATTGCGATTACTCTATGGTCAGGTGGTGACACCATTAGGGTTGTCAATGTCACATGGAGCAGTAAACAACATACTTGAGGGTGGTGTTGAGGGAGTTGAGAGGACGAATGGAAGCAGGGATCTACCACTTCTGGCTATATTTGCGACTTTGTCAAAATTATCATTCAGAACACCTTTCTCTAGAAATAAGAAATGTTAACAGGAAATATGATTTTTGGGGTTGGGGGGATGAGGGAGCACGACGCTGCTTTACATGTCCCTTCGCTTTCTTTCGGGAGCGCTCTCTTGTCCCTTGCCTATCATTGGTTCGGTTTTATTCTTATCACGTACCGAGCAAACTAAGATGTGTCGGCAGAGACACAGAGACACTGACCGGCCGGCCTCACTGTTACCAGAGTGTTTGATCAAGAGAGAACAATCAGATAAAGGCTGCTTTTGGCTTACTGCACAAAAACCCAGACTCATTTAAAAATGGATAAGGTCGCTTTAATGTGACAGGTCAAAGCTTACAATTAAACGCTTACCTGGCTCCATGGCCTTACAAACTAAAGAAATATTTTAAACAACCAATTAAATAATTAAACATTTTCCATTTTTCCCCAACAATTAAATAATTAAATAAACCCATTTCCTCCCTAACTATCCCTTGGACCCTACCGTCTCCTTACCCCTTTTCCAGGTGTCCCGCTTTCTCCCCGGGCCCATGCCCCTCCAGGCTCAATACCTGTTCCCCCGTGGTGGCCCGCTTGTGCAAACAGCGCCACCCCATCCTTTCCCGTGTCATTCCCCCCATTGTGCTTCCCTCCCCCCACATCAAAAGGGGCCATGCCCCCGGAGCCCAGAACCACTTCAATACCGCTCAGACTCCCCTCTACACCAATCTCCCCCTTCCTATGACCTGCAGCCAGACTGACCTGCCACATCAGCAACAGAAATTTACATCACAACTTCACTAATGCCCCGACCTGTCACACGAAACTACCAACCCAAGACTCCTTAACAGACCAAAAAACCCCATAAAAACTTGACCTGGCCCGTAAACCCCCCCCCCCGCAGAACCCCAAGTACCATGGTCCCCCCCTTTTTATAAAACCAGACCCCCGCCTTAACCAAAATGAAGGGGTGGGACGGCAGGACAATCATCAAGTCCAACCGTCGCCTGCCTCCCGAACCTTCCCTGCCCTTAAATACCCTAAGGAGGCACTCTGCCCCCCACGGCCACTCGCTGGCCGTGTGCAGCGCCAAAAACCTCCCCGGGGGGAAACGCTTCGCGTTCCCCCCGGAACCCTCCTTTTGGCTTACTACACAAAAACCCAGACTCATTTAAAAGTGGAAAAGGTCGCTTTAATGTGACAGGCCAAAGCTTACAATTAAACGCTTACCTGGCTCCATGGCCTTACAAACTAAAGAAATATTTTAAACAACCAATTAAATAATTAAACATTTGCCATTTTTCCCCAACAATTAAATAATTAAATAAAGCCATTTCCTCCCTAACTATCCCTTGGACCCTACCGTCTCCTTACCCCTTTTCCAGGTGTCCCGCTTTCTCCCCCGGGCCATGGCCCTCCAGGCTCAATACCTGTTCCCCCGTGGTGGCCCGCTTGTGCAAACAGCGCCACCCCATCCTTTCCCGTGTCATTCCCCCATTGTGCTTCCCTCCCCCCACATCAAAAGGGGCCATGCCCCCGGCACCAGAAAAACCCTCCCCCGAGGTGTTCTTTCTGCCCCACCACCCCCCACCAATTTTCCTACCTCCAACTCCTCAACCAATCTCCCAAACAAGAGCTCCAGTCCGCCAGATAATGATTGTTCCCCAAACCGTAAAGTTTACCCATCCTCTCTAAATCTCATCAATCCTTTCTAAACCATCTCCTTACAGTCCAAAACCTGTACTGACACTGATGTACAACATTCTACCATCTCTCTGTTTAACCCCTTCCTTGCCCGCTCTATCGGACCCTCATTTTTCGCTCCCCTCCCACCTCTCTGTGGCAAACACTTAGTCCCTCCCTACAGTTGCTTGAGGCCACACTTGTCAGACCCCTAACAAAAAACCCTTTTTATTTTCCTAAGAAGGGCCACACCCGTATCCCTTACCAGATCATTTTCCCCACCAAGACTAATCCCCCCCAACTGGAGGCCTATAGTTTTCCCCCAACCCTACCAACATAGGAAGCGACTGATCCCAGCCCAGCCCCCCAAACCCGGACCATCTTACCACAACATCTTATAGTTGCACCCCAGTTGCCTGACAACAACCCTTTTCTCAGCTTCTTACCCCGTCCACTTAACCCTAGAATGTCCCAAAACCAGATTTTTGACATCTGACCGTACCTCCTAGCCGCATCTGAAAAAGAAATTACAAAATCACTTACAAATCAATAACATCCCAATGAATGCAACACTCCTGCTACCTACTGAAAAATTGTTATAACGACATTCCGTTTGACCCGGTCCCTGGCATACCCTTTGTATCTCCCTTACTCCCAGCGTCCCAACCTATTCACCTACTCCTCTGAATAGCCCAGCCTGCTACCATCAGATGCTGCACCCCTCCTAAAAGAATGAGTTACCAACCTCCTAACCTTTCCCGCACCACTAGTAACACCTTCCTCAGTACCCTATCCTTTCTGGCCATCTCCTTAACCCTCTCCGGAAACACCCAAGGTCCTCTCCTACCTGTCCCCCTATATTTCGCCCCTTTCACTTAACCTTTCCACAATACACCTAAACCCACTTAGCCCCCCCTTTTCCCCCTAAACCATTACCCTCCTGCTCACCCTTGCCCCCCCACCTTCCATCACCTTATTCATTTGGCCCTGCGTTGCCCCCCCCTGCACCGGGGGCCCACGTGCACCCCCGTCCATGCAGGCCCTTTACTTTCTTACTCCCCTCGCCACTGCACCAGGGGCCAACCTGCACCCCCGTCCCTGCAGTCCCTTCCATATAACTAATCTTCAAGCTCCTTGCAACCATTACCCCTGTTTCCCACCTGCACCAGGGGCCCTAGTGCACCCCCGTCCATGCAGGCCCCTTTTCTGCCTTACTCCTCTCCACCGCTGCACCAGGGGCCAAACCTGCGCCCCCGTCCATGCAGACCATTCCACATAAATTCCTCTTCCAGCACCTTGCTTTGTTGCTTCACTTTTTTCCCCCAGCTGCACCAGGGGCCCTAGTGCACCCCCGTCCATGCAGACCCATCTCATCACTTCCCCCTGCTGCACCAGAGGCTCTCCCGCACCTCCGTCCATGCGGCCTCAAGCTTACTCACCTTGTCGTGCGGCAAGCGTGAGGGCTTCGCCACCGTCAACCATGCCCTCCAAACGACGGCCACCACCCCTTGACAATTTCCACAGTTACACCCCCCTGCGGCCCTCCCCTACCTTCAATTCTTCCTCCTCACCCCTCTCCTACCTCCTTCAAACTGCCCCAAAACCTTTATCAAACCTTGTGCCCCCCCTCCTTATCCGATAAACTGAGCCCGACCTACCAGCACACCCCAATTCACCTGGCATGCGGTCCCCCCCCCCACCTCCTTGCCCCGCTCCTCGCCCTGACCCACTGTCCCCTGCCTGAAAACAATCCGTAACCGGATGCCGACCCGCACACCTGCTGCACTCGTGTTTAAATTTGCACATCCACCTCATGCATCCTCCTTTATTGAACGACCAACATGCTGTCGAGGGCTGTCCTCTGCCTCCTCCTCCTGCCCCCTCATGGGCGGGGCGACCAAGAAAGGGCCGGAAAGGCACAGGCAGCCCACTTGCTGTGTGCAATGTCGGAGCAGGCCTCGTTGGAGCCATCCATTGCAGCCAAAGATCCATGTCTATCTCCCCCCAGACCGCATGACTGTCCTCTGCCATTCTCGCTCTGAATTCCTCATCATACCTTACCCAGGCAAAACCCCCAAAACTCGTGAAAGCCTTCCTAATGACGTCCATGTATTTAAGCAGGGCCACGCAACGCTCCGGGAATTTTTCACAATTAACACTGGCATAAATGATAAATGCTGACGTCCAATTCTCAATATTCACCGGGACCTTTGGGTGCGAAGCCAGTTCCCTCTCTTCCTCCTTAGACCCCTCCTTCGCTCGGACTTCCCTATGGAGCAATTTAAAAACATCTACAAATTCCCCCGCCTGAATCTTCTCCCTGGTCTCTGCCATCAAGTGCGCCCCCAACGGTTTTGTTATCCCCATATATGGCAATTTTTTCTCCTTGTCTTTCACTTCAACCTCCTTTCCTTTTTCAGCTTGCACCTCGAGCACCAATGGCTCCACCACCTTGTCCGTTTGGACCTCCACTGAGCTAACGCTCTTCTCAACCCCCAAGACTCCAATGGCCTGCACACCAACTTCTTTCCCTACCCCTTGCAAACCAGCCCCTTCCTTTCCTGTCACCCCCCTTTCGACCCCTCTCTGCCATGCAGATGACCATTCCCTTTCCCGCTCACCTCTTTCCACGCCGGCCGTCTGCGGTCTGGCGTCCACACCGATGCTCCTCATCTCTCTTAGAGGGCTCCTGTTGCGGGGACAAAACATGTCAGCAGACTCACCCAGCCAATAGTTCTCCCAACCTCTTGCCCCCCGACCACCCTGCACCTGCTTTCCCAGATCCCACCTCAAACTTCTTCTCTCCTCCCCCCTTTCCCTTACCGCCCTATAACCTTCTACCTCCCATTGCCCCACATAATCCTCCAACCCCACTTCATCGTCCCTTAAATACCATTGCGGATGCGAGCTCATGCCCGAGTTCAGTTGATCTTCCTCTTGCGAGCCCGGGGCGTCCGCCCCGCCACGCCTTTGATGTCTTCTCGGCGGGGCCGCGGAAACCCCTGCCTGGTCCTCTTCTCTCGGGCGAGGCGTTCCGTCCTCCACCCTGGAATCCTCATCGCTAGGGGGCGTGCTGCACCCTCTAGGCTCTCCTTCCGGTGACTGAGGAGGGGCCGTTCTAAAACCCTCTACCTCCACCTGACCAGCGGGGGCTGCGCCGCGCCCTCCGCCCTCACTCCTCCTACGCGGGGGGGTTGTTCCGCGCCCCACTCTAACCTCCTCAATTGATGGGGACCTCTCCCTCTTTCTCCCACCTACACTCCTCTGCAGGTATTTACCCCTTCCTCCCCTCTGCCCTGTTCCCCCCTTCTATCCCCCCTCGCTGGCCCCACTCTGGTTCCTTTGAGCCACCTCCTTTTGAGCACACCCACCTTCCCTAGGGCTATCCTTCACTCCCTCCCTCAATGGCTGCCCCCCCCAAATCATTTCTCCCCCGGACGCCCTCCTGTCTATCTCCCTTCTCAACTTCCTGCCCCTGGATTCCCAGACCTCCCCTCTCCCCGCCGCGGGGGTGCAAGCCACCACTGCCGCGAGAGCCCCATCTGCCGCTGCTCTACGCTGCGGCCTACCGCCACTTATCTCCTCCTCCCCCGTGACCTCTCCACCAGTGACCTCCCCCACTGCCCCCTCCAACTGGGCCCTAGATGCCCTACTAATTATTTCCAAGCCCTCCATCAGAGCCTTAGCATCCACCAGACCCTTCTTGCTGGCTCCCTGGCCCACCATGCTGCACTACTAATCTGGTTGTGCACTACAATATATGTAACCCCTTGAAAATGTACCTAGCAAAACCTAAGCCCCCGAGCCAAAACTACCCGTGGACCTATACCCCAATTGAACAGCTAACCTTGAACCTAGTAAATCAGCACTTCACCACACCCAAACGTTAATATGACTTCCCCAATAAAATGCTCCAAATTATTATTAATTAATAGACAATTTCTCTTTTTTTAATTGTTTTTATTTCCCTATAATTACCCCCTTAAATTACAGGCCAAGCCCCTGCAACCCTATAACCCCTTGACCTGGCAATAATGTGCCACCAGCCACAGAACCCCCCCCCCCAAAACCAGAGGCCCAACTAACAGGGGCCGAGATGCACCCGTGTCACACTGCCCCCTGGCGGCGTGTAAGCCCAACCGTACCTAAAAACAACAAATGGACGCGGCCCCTTTAATGGGAGCACACTGCCCCCTCCGTCACGCGACGGCCACCGCGCGCAGCCTTCCTCCCTCACAGACGAAACCACACGGGACCGGGAGCTCCCCTCTCACAACAACCCGTGTGCGGGATGGCACAGAACACAAATGCCCGCTGAACCCGCCCTCACTCCCAACGGCCCACGTTCCCCTGCACCCTACCTAAACCCCCCCATTCCCTGCAGCACCTGCCGAAAATGCTGCGTCACGATGCCGTGACTGGAAGAAAAAACCCCTACGCCTGCACACGGACCACGGGAACCAGAGCCTGACAAGTAAGAGGGGGTACCTTATCTACAGTACCCCCGGCTATAACAACAATTCTGAAATTAAAAGATTTTTTTTTTTTTTATATAACTAACTATGACTAACCTCCCCCAACTTCTAAAACCCTGTCCTTCTCACCTACGCACCGAAGGCCCAGCTACTCAGGGAAGGCTCGGGAGCAGGCGACAGGACTGACAATCATCTCCTGGGAATGAACTTAGAAACTGTCACCTTTCCTGGGTCATTTCCTTCTTTATTTCTTGAGAAACTTGTCAGCTGCAATAGGGAAGGTTTGCCAAATATCCTGAACAATCTTTCTCCCCCGTAGAGCATAGTTCGTGTCTAGGGAAATTGAGGTTCCTGCAGACATGCTCTTGTTTGTTAGGTCTAATTTCCTTAGAGATATACCTCACCTTGGGAGCAGGGTCAATTTCTGCAACGCCTATGCCTGTCTGTTATATAAGCCTGGGTCGTTTTATAGTAGAGTGATGGCAGAACCTACTGCTTCATCAATTAGCCTGTGAAGGTCTTCTCTGGACTTGAGTAAATCAGAGGATGGGGAGGACTTCCTTTTCCTCTTATTGGTCTTATGTATATCATGTGAAGTATGGGGAGGCCTTCTCTCATCCCTCTCATGCCTTTGATTGAGTTCTTTCCCCCATCTCATCTGAGGAGGCGGGGTGTGTGATCTGTCTCTGTGAAAGCCCCCCATGCAAAGATCTCTATAAGCTCATATTTCCTCTTCCAGCTGAGCGTCACTCTCTCTCCCTCTGGCAAGAGACAGTGATTCGTCCTCAATAGAAACAAACTTGTCTAGATATTCAGATATCCGCAAGGAAATTACACAGTTTTGCTTCAAGCTGAGTAGAAATCTGCGAATGCATACTCCTGTTCTCAGCCGTACTCTGCTTATACCATATGCCCTGCCCCGAATCAATGTGCTGCCATTAGCTATGACATCAGATGAAACTCTATTTTCCATATGATATGTCCCGCAGCCAGTATCTTCTGAATAGAAGTACACTCCACTTGTATGACCTTGGCTAATGTTCCACAGAATGAAAAACTAGAGGAACTTCCCAGTGAAATAACTTTGCTGAAAATGTTAGGGGGGGGGGGGGGACATGACATCTGAAGAAAAGGTGCCTCAGCAAAATGAATTGGGACAAAATGGTGTACCATGAAAGTTGGGGGGACAAACACCCCTGCCCCCCCTAAAATTACGCACATGGAACTTCCTATTTTTTAAATTTATTTTATTGTAGCTCAAGAGCCGTGGAGCACTGTACAAGGTTTGGGTAACCAGCGTTATAGCTGGCATCTGGCTCTGCGTTGAGTTGCAGTCTATGTGCCCATTGCGATTAGTCTATGGCCAGGTGGTGACAGCATTAGGGTTGTCAATGTCACATGGAGCGGTAAACAACATACTTGAGGGTGGTGTTGAGGGAGTTGAGAGGACGAATGGAAGCAGGGATCTACCACTTCTGGCTATACTTGCGACTTTGTCAAAATAATCATTCAGAACACCTTTCTCTAGAAATAAGAAATGTTAACATGAAATCTGATCGTAGGGGTTGGGGGGATGAGGGAGCACGACGCCGCTTCACATGTCCCTTCGCTTTCTTTCGGGAGCGCTCTCTTGTCCCTTGCCTATCATTGGTTCGGTTTTATTCTCATCACGTACCGAGCAAACTAAGATGTGTCGGCAGAGACACAGAGACACTGACCGGCCGGCCTCACTGTTGCCAGAGTGTTTGATCAAGAGAGAACAATCAGATAACGGCTGCTTCCTAACCCGTCTGCGCTGCACGCATCCTCTTCAGACCTGACTTCGTGGAAACTTCAGTCTTCCACGCTGCTCCATTCGCCTTCCGAACTACTTCCCCCGGAGGTCCTAGGTCTGCCTCGCACTGCCATCTGCTGACCACTGGGAAAAACGTTCATACAAGACCCTTCAACTTTAGGATTTATGACGCAGATTAATTGAATAGATGTCTGCACACAATAATCCTGCGTCTTGAGGTGCTATGGGTTTTCTCTCAAAAAGCGGTTGTGCAAATTATTTTTTAACTTCTTATAGAAACCATGCGATTTCCAAAATAAAATAAGAAGAGAGTAACTATTGTATAAAAAGGGCCAAGAAGTCTAGCGTGCATCCCTTGATGTAAAAATTATACATTTAGACAGGATGTCTGAATAGGTGCTGTAAATGAAACGGCAAGTGTCCTGCAGTCACCACCGTGTGAGTTTCGACCCCGTGCAGTCTATTTAGCGCTTCCTCCTTCCAAGCTTGATAACTTGGGGGTTTTTTGTAGGGTAATAACACAAATTATATTTCAAGACAGGAGGCTTTATATTATGCAATCTATCTTTACTACTTGACACCACAGCAGCAAAGAAACAAACTAACATAAAACAAGTTCTGTTTTAAATAATAACGTTTTGTTTGTTAACATAACCAAAATGGAGGACAGGTCATGCCCTGGCAACACCCAATAGGCATGGACCCTTCCATATAAATCCTTTCCTCTAAAATGACATCCTCTTTGTTTGCTGCTGACGCCACGAGTTAAGTCACTTCTTCGTTAGTTGTGATTCTCTGTTGCTTGTCTCTTTTATTACTGTACAGTTAGTGTGTGTCCTTTCCATTGAACGCCTCTATTGTAGCTTTGCTAGTTGGCTTTCAGCGTGTGTGTTTAACACCTTTGACAGTGCTTTTCGCACCCTCTGTTGTTTGCTGCTACTATTCAAGCTCGGTGGACCCGGGGGGTAGTTTTGTTCCCTTCCCTCCCTCAGTTATAGTAAAGTCAGGTGTCAGAGTTGTGACGCAGAGACAATCACTGCTACACAGCCTGCTTTATTTGTCTCTTGGTGCCTTATTTACTATACAATGGTAGCACTGTTCTAAGGCACTTACACCAGAGCTGCTGGTTTTCCTTCTGTCACACAAATTGGGTTTTCTCCCTTCCAAGGGTCTGGGGTTCTCAGATGATTGTTTTGGGCCTGGTGCTTTAGAGAAGATGGTGGCTAGCAAAGGGGGAGAGGGGTCCTTTGTCAGACAATGCTAGTGTCTAAGTTAGGCCATCTAAGAAAAGTGAAAAGTGTTAAGGAGCTGAAGATGTCCCTGTCAGGGGGTCAGAGGAGGTCTCCCTGTCTGCCCCAGTATGTGGTCTGTGTTTAGAGAACACCCTGAACAACATGTAATACATATACACATTTTATTCATATGATTTAAAAACCCAAAACATTTTTTTACTAGCATGACATAGCTAGTGTTACCATAAATTTTTTGCTTGCCCTTCAGGCTTTCTAGATGTCCCTCACCAGTGAAAATCGGTGACATCATCAAATCCACTAGAACTGTCCTGAAGACAGCACCAGAACTGAAGCAACCTATTCTATGGCAGAAACACTAATCAGTGTCGACTAGATAGATGCTAGGTCACTCTGACCACATTCTCAGTCACCAATATGTACTAACTGACACTGTAAAGAAATTAAATGTACAAATGACTGTTTGAATTTCACTTGAAAAGCCTGAAGGGCAAGCAAAAAAGTTATGGTAACACTAGCTACGTCATGCTAGTAAAAAAATGTTTTGGGTTTTTAAATCATATGAATAAAATGTGTATATGTATTACATGTTGTTCGGGGTGTTCTCTAAACACAGACCACAAGCAGTGATCTGCCAATAGTGTGCTGGTTCCTTCCACGGCCATTATCCGCAAGGTGGGGTAGCCTTAGTCCTCGTTTCAGTACAGTTATACCCCCTCATGACTTAGGCCCCCCTAAACAAAAAAGAGGGCCCCCTACCCCTTATATAACAAAATTCCCCAGTATTAGTGACAAGAGTATTCCAAGATACTATGGATTCTGCTCTACAAGAGCTCAATTGTAGACTGGCATCTGCATTTGATACTTATAAGTAAAATTGTGGACTGACCCCGAGCCCTCGTTGCCCTCACAGATACCATGTAAGTGCAGGCAAAATCCAAGCATTTAGTAAGTCAAGATGGCCCCAGCCTAGTTCCTTAATCCAGGAAGACTCCCCTAGGAGGGTGTTAAAGAGGAAACTGGACGATAAAGACCATTCTCATTCCCTTCCTTCTTGGGCAACTCACTGTGGGGGGGTGGGGTTGTCCGACGGTCAGGGACCCGTCCATGTCCAGGTCATCTCAGGCAGGGGTGTCATTTGAGGGTAACTACCCCTAGCTCCCCCTCTGGTACCCCTAAACCTGTCCTTGCTACCCCTGGGCCACCGGACACAGAGGCAGTGCCAAGAGCAGATGTCTGTGTTGAAAAATGTGGTTGTAAATGCAGGTACACGTGCCACAGCTTTTTTCACCTGGAATCTAAATGTTAGCTGAAGAAATAACAGGGATGCAGGAATAAACCATGAAGCCGCTGTTACTAACAGGTTGGCAGTCCATTAGTGAAGAATGCCTGAATGGTTAGGTTCAGAGGTGGTGCTGTCTGTGCAGATCATACCTATTACTGTAAGGGTATGGGGGCTAGGTCTAGCTAGTTGCAAATGGGTAAGAACAGCTTGCAGTTCTCAGTGACAGCACAGCATGAATGCAAATCTCATTAGTGTTTCTCGTTGTCTGCTTTGCACATCCAGTGAGCCACTGGGCCTGTGGTGAGAGGGTTGTGCCCCAGCGGCTTCTGCCACCAATCATGCCTGGGCACTGTGTGACCTCACCCAAATGTGCCAGCACAGCATCACAGGCACACTGTAGATAGACCGAAGGTGAGATAATTAATTTACATGAAGTTGTCCTCTGTGTTTGAAGTAAACCATCTGTTGCTTCCTCAAGCAAAAAATATATATTTGAAAGGATAGCTCAGGGGTAACCCACTTGCTTTGGGAACAAGAGGATGCAGTGCAATGTGGATTCAGTTTCTGTTGAAGTGCCTAGAAGCTGGAGGAGGCTGACATTATGCAAGATATAAAGGACCAAAGAAAACAATAAAATTGGCCTTTTCTAGGGGTGTTGTTATGGACCTGCTGCTGATGCTGTTTACATTTTAAAATTTAAAAAATGCAATTGCTTTGATCTGCAACACTTCTTTCCCCTCTATCTCTCATCTAACAAAACATGGCGGGTTACGTACAAGATAATCAAAACAGAAAGGTGATGGCTGGAAGGTTTCAAATCATTCAACCAAGGGCACAGCTACAGGCAACCCTCCAGACCATAACTTTTCTGATTGGACTCGTGTTGGTCAGTTGCTCTTTCCAGTCTGTGACCAGACACTTGGCAGGCACTGGAGATCTGCGCTTTGGGGTCTAGGCCTCTTTGCGATGCTCTGTCTGTTTATAGTTTAGCCTGACTGATGAATAATAGTCCAGGTTTTTGTGTTGGACATCTGCTTACATTCATAGTCATTTGGTAATATGGGACTATACACACTGATATTAACGCTACATATTGTGATCCATTCTTTTATGAAATGTATATCATATTACAGTGATATCGTAACCATATTTCTCTTAGTATACCCAAGAACAATGCTATGTGATGCCACTTCCTGTTTTCTCAAGGGGTGAAATGCTGTATGCCATCACTTCCTGTGATGGCACTTGGGGGTGGGGTCAAATGACATCACTTCCTGTGATGTCATCAGAAGGTCAAGGGTTGTGTGATGTCACTTCCGCTACCCATGGCATTTTAATGAAATGACGTCCGTGACCTCAGGATAGCTCGGAGGATTCTGATTCCCCACCTAAAAGATGCAAAAGAAGGGGATCCCTTAAAACCGCTCCCAGAGTGCTCATGTCCAGTTGTTTGACCCGTCCCTCATTCAGCATCCCGGGTCAGTCGAATGGCAACTATCGGGGGCGGTCTCCGCTTTCTTGAAATACTGGGTCAGGAGGCCTTTATCAAAGGAGGATAGAAATAAACTTGGCTCAGAGTGTCCCAGTCCAGTCCTACCCAAAAAGATGGCCCTTACCCCAGATATAGACCAACCCATGGTTTCTTTTCTATCTCAGAAGAGGAAAGACCCAAAAAAGGGCTATATAAGGTCTTGAGGTACTGCCAAGACAAATTAGCAGATGGTTTAGGTCCCCTTACACAGATATTTGAAATGTCAGAGGATGCTGCACTCCCTGACTCCCCTTTGGATGTGCACACCCTCCGGGAGTGGGTGCAAAGAGCTATTTGCCGGCTCGGCAATGCTAACGCCACTATTTCCAGAGAACGCTGCAAGGCGCTTCTGTGAGGAATTTGACAGTATGCACGGCAGGTGTGTACTCGACTGGGCTTTCGTGATATCTTTTAAAGAAATTGGATGAAAGGAGATCAAACTTGGAAAATATGTGGGGCTAAACCGCACACATTTTCCTGTGCTCGCCACACAACAAACACATAGCCACGTGTACTCTGGGTGGACACAGCCTACAGGCGCAGCGCCCCCCATCATGTTCAACTGGAATGTGACAACCACGGGTACATCAAAGCGTCCCAGGAAGGGGGAAGGCAACACCTTCCTCCTGCCATGGCCAGCCTAATTGAATATCAAAGGCTCCATGGGTCTGCCCTGTCTTTTGTCAAAAGTTCTGCTGGTGGCAGCGCATACTGATGAGAGTTAATTGAAACAGGCCTGCGGGAGGCCTGATCGCAGAACTGACAAAAGGGGACAGGAAACCACCACCTCTTTGATTTTAGCATGCTGTCAATTTGAAGCTTCTCCTAACCCTCTTTTTGAAGGGCAGTGAATAGCATGTTTCGGACAACTGTTTACCCCTGCAAAGGGATCCCCCTTTCAGAGGGAAGATGTATGTAATTTGTTGGAGACCGAAAGTCTGTTCTCACCACAAACTTCAAGGGAGACCTGAGGTTTGCTCAGATCCCATAGATAGCTCAATTAACCAGAGAGACACGTTGATTCACAACAGACAGGAAGATGGGTGGGACTTAGTAGTACATCTTTTAACCCCTTACATTCCTGTTTCAAAGCACTCTGGTTATCAACTCACACATAACAGAAGATTGTTGGTGGGGACCAAGGATTGGTTCATTAAGGTAGGCTTAACATGCACCAATCACTGGGGCCCATTTGGCTTTAAAAGAGGGTTGAGCACCTTTTTTGGCAGATCATCCGACGACTTTGAAAGGAGTAAGAAGAAGGACACATTTGGACCCTGGCTGAAAGTACAGTCTGCCTTGCAGCTTCCGCCAGTGAAGAAAGGCCAGGATTTCCAAGAGGGAAACAAGATCCCTCCCCTAAACATCTCCTAGAGAACAGAGGGAGAGACCAAACTCAGAGGACTCGTCCAGCAGCTCCAGAACCGGTACCCAGCCAGCACATAGTGTGCCCTGGTAGGTTCCCACAGCAAGCGTCCTAGGTGGAAAGTGCCTTAGAGTCTCTAACCAAAGGACAAGGCCGTTGCCTGCAAACTCTCCTCAGCTACGGGCCGTCTGCCTTTAAGGACGACACGTGCCCAGAGAAGAAGCTAGGAGGAGTGCCACAACAAGCAACATTTTCGAGACAGTCGAGCACTCAAACTGCGAACAGTTGCACCACTGACTGTTGTCACACTGCAGTCACTAAAGCCATCCGAAATGCCTCGACCAGCGTTCCAGATCCACCAACCAGCACATAGACAACAATTATTGACCCTGAGCCACAGGTTAGGCCAGCCCACAGCCATCTGTCCAGCCTCAATTGCCGAACTGCCTGCCACCTAATACCCGCAGCTGTCTCCCATCTTGAACTCTGTCGCAGGAGCTGCTAAGCGTCCTGGAACCAGCTTGACACTGTCAAACATCAAAATCATCTCAAACAGCAGGTACATTGTGGTTTTGTCCCCCTAATCCTTCTCCGAGTTGTAGTCATAGACGTCATCCGGGCAAGAGTCAGAGATAGAAGTGTCGGGGAAGGTCACCCAGCGTTTCCGTGGTCTGGATCCTGATATTCTGTCTGTTTTCATTCCTTTTCTTTGTTATCTTTGTATTCGGGTGAGAGGTACGGGTATATATTGTCTATTTTGAAATTCCTAATGTCCTTGGCTAGTTTCTTGTGTTTCTTCTCCAGTGTATCTGCCATGAATTGGTCAAGCATACCGTTAATCTCTTTTAACTTATCCCTCACGCAGTGGTGATAGTCAAGACCATTAGGTTTCTGCTGCATTTAGTCGCGTTCTGGCTAAACCCCAGTATATATTCTCTGTCTTCTAGAAATAGTGCTGGTTCGTTTTTAATCGTTAGCCCCAATGGGACTAGGTTGGCTTTTAGGTATTCTCGCTGAAAAATGGCTGTGCACTTCAGTGCGGAAGCATTTCTTCTTAAGTTTAAGAAGTTCATCGCTCGAGGCTGTGGATATTGTGTTGTGGGTCATTCCCTGGGTGTTGAATAGAGGTGGGCCTCTGTCCTCCTGGCCCTTCTCTGAAGGCCCCTAGTGGCATTTAAGACCCCTTGCTCCCTTGGTGCTGAAACCAAATAACCTTGAACAGTTAAGACTGATTGCTTTACCAACTACCCTCCTATCAGTATCCAAAGTGCATCCCTTTCCTTCGTGAAACTGTCTGTCCTATGTGTCCCTTTAAAGAGTGGGTTGTATTTTGTAGTGTGCTAGAACTGTCTGTTGTAATAATAATAAAGTAGATACTTGTATACAACCTTGACTGGACAGTCCCTTTTATCATTGGGTAATAATTGTATTTTCGCTGTGTTGCAACTAACCAGCAATCCATGACCTTGCAGAGATAAGCCTGCCGTTCCGTCCACTTTACCAACATTGGACAAGAAGGTTTATAATTTACTTGTGTTTCCAGTCTGTTCGGATCCCTTCTGTTGTACTAGTGGTGGGGGGCTGATTAAGGGTATAGAAACCAATATTCATCCCTGGACCACAGTGCCCCAGAAATTGATTTGTCACATTGGTGGCAAGCGGTCGGATCATTTGGAGCCCTGCACACAGCTTAGTCACCCATCGATAAAAGTACTGTTGCAGGCAACGTTTAGTCACTGCTAGATATTAGTAATAGTCATGGAACTTGACATGCAGACTGTAAAAGGCATGACCAAGGATGTAATGCACGTGTTATGTCAAGAGAGGGGACTTCCCCACTGCACTATGGTTAATAAAACTGAGTTGCTGACCAGCCTCCAAGCTTCCGTAGAAGCGAGGGCGGTTGGGAAGAAGACCACAGGGGATGGGCTAGGCTCTGTGTACCCGAACGAACAAGACCTTCCGGATGGGGAAAAGGACAAGGACGACCGCATGAGCATTGTTTCTCGCCAATCATCCCACCGGGGGGGGGCAAGTGTGGTTTCTCAAAACTCAAGAGTGTCACTGAGGTCAGGGGCTAATACAGCATCCCGCAGGTCCCATGCCTTAGCACAGTCTTTAAGTGGCCCAAATTGTTCTGGATGTTAATGAGGTAGCGGCTAGAAAGCTCCTGCTCAAGGAGAGGAGACTAGCACTAGAGGAACAGAGACAGCGGTCACCACAGAGCTGCGCAAACTGGCGATTGAAGAGAAGGAGGCCAATAGATCCACCTTTAGCGAAAGCAGCAGCAGTGGCTTAAACCAGAGTGCCTGGTTTAAGCCCAGACGGCACATCCCCAAAGATTTAGTTCAGGCATATGAAGTGGGGAAGGATATTTTTGACTGGTTTTAAGCACTGTATCTGGCTTTCCAGCTACAGGAGGTGGATGGGATACTGTGGGGTGCAGCCCTGATGAGTCGCGTACTGACACCAGGGACTAATGCAATTCTTCAGTTAACTCCTGAGGAAAGGACTGTTTATGAGAGCATGAAGGCAGCCCTGCTCAGGAAGTTCTGCAAACCCCCAGAACAGTATCTCAAGAGCTTCAGAGTGTTCAGAAAGAAAAGTGGGTAGACATTTGAAGCGTGCATACACTTGTCATTGAAATATCTGAGCGAGTGGGTGACTGGTAACACAGTTGACACATTTTAAGGGATGTACAATTTGATTGCGTGTGACCATGCATAGACAAATTGTGAGGTTGGCCTACACCAGCATCTTGTGGACAAGACTATCACAGACCCTAGGGAGCTTGCAAAAGCTGCCAATATGTTTGTGAGTCCAGAAAAAGGCACAGGCAAGCACACCCAACCCGGAAGAGAAATCGGCAGGAAAAAAGTAAACAAGGATGGGAAGGACAAAGGTCCAACCCAATCCTTTTTGGGGACCTGAGGACAAGATCCTTGTCAAGATCCTTGTCCTCAGGTCCCCAAAAGAACAACGGGAAATCCCTGAACTCTAGTGCAGCCATGCACACCGAAAAGAAAAGTGCAGGCCCCCCTAGCATTGGGACACCTGCGTTCTCACCACCCAAATGTTGTTTTGTGTGTAAGGAGGAAAGGGGAACCTGCTTGCAAGGGCTTACCCAAGCAAGCCATAGTGAATATTGGACTCGTGGAAGAGGCCATCATTAGTGTGGGCCTCTTAGAGGAGGACTTCCCACTAAGCCAGGGAGTGGCCAATTGTGGATTGGTTACACTGAGTGGGAACGGTACCGGGGCTCCAGAAGAGATACCAGTTCCCAATAATACTCAACTATCTAGAAAATGTGTATATCAATGGACACAAAACCCCTGCGGTCCGAGTCACCCGGCAGTGGGTACAGTCAGGCCAGTGTATTGATGGAGCTGATTGTAGCGTCAGTGGTTTTTGACGGAAAGAGTAAGTGCCCCTTGGTGATAGTAGAGTTCAGCTGGCAAAGTGAAACGACACAGGGCCGTGTAGCAGTGAAAGACTCCATCCCTGTCCCATGTCTGTTGGGTAATGAGCTTTCTGTTCCTGAAATAGTCGCAGCGGCTACCCGACTGAGGGCCAAAGAGATCGCCAGATTGAACACTCTCAGAGCCTTAGGGCCTGGTGTGCTTCCAGAGGGTTTGTTGGAAGGACCAGTGTGGCCGGTATTCCCCTAGTCCAGTTCCACAGACTACTGAGTCGCCTACTCCTGTGGGAGAGGGGCTAGTAGCCACTGATGACCCTACTTGGTAAGCAGGGGACTCAGTGACTTCAAAGTTGTCTGGCGCAGCGCAGAAACCTGAGGCGAAGGACCAGGTGGGCGCAGATCTGAAGGGCCTACACAAGATGGATGAATTTGCATCAGCTGGGGGCCCAGGTCAGACTGACTTCTTCACAGCTGTAAGGAAGGCATGGTATCAAACAGTAAGACAGACACAAGTGATCACAGTTCAAGGGTGTTTATTTCACTTCAAAAAGGGTTTGAAAAACGCCTAACTAATCCTAAATCTAAAGATGGGAGAAAGCTACAACAATCAAATAATAATAATGCAGTCCTAGTGGTGTCTTGTCAAAATAAAAGGGCCTATACTAATAAACCTATGCCAATCCTTACTTCTAAATACAAATAGTGTGGGAAACAATGTTACGCAAAATTAAATGTGTTCAAGGAATGATGTGTCAGGATATTCAAGCCGTTGGCCTCCTTTCCCCACGTTTTCAATACGGGACATGGTGGCACACTCAAGCTTACCACAGTCTCTGGATTCTCTAGCACGAGGATGCAGTTCAAATCTCAGTATCAGGGCCCTCTATGTGTAAGGAAAGCATGGTATCAACAGTAAGAAAGACACAAGTGACCAGAGTTCAAGGGTGTTTATTGAACTTCAAAAAGGGTTTGATAAACTCCTATCTAATCCTAAATCTAAAGATGGGAACAAGCTACAGCCATCAAATAATAATAACGCAGTCCTAGTGGTGTCTTGTCAAAATAAAAGGGCCTATACTAATAAACCTATTGGTAATCCTTACCTCTAAATACAAACAGTATGGCAAACAGTGTTACAAAAAAGAAAGAAGTGTTCACAAAATTATATGTCAGTATGTTCAGGCTGTTGGCCTCCCTTACACACGTTTTCAGCATGGGACAAGGCGGTTCACTCGAGCTTAGCACAGTGTCTGGCTTCTCTAGCACGAGGATACAGTTCGATCATTAGCATCAGGGCCTTCTGTGCTCAAGTCTCTTTGCTTATCAAAGTCTCTTCCTTCAGAGTGCCTGATGCAACAAATAAATGAAAAGTTATTTTCCTCTTTCAGATTTTACAAGTATGCATCATCATCAACATAACTTTATTCGGCTCACACCCATGAAAGTATACACATCAACAAAATATACAATACATCACATTGTCGGAATTTGCCAATTTCCTGTGAATTGCGCTATGATAGGGCGATCACAGTAATCGTGTTTCTTACCAAGTCTGCAGGCCAAAGGGGCAAACTTTGGGGGATGACAAGCATGGCTCACTGGTGGATATGAGGCATCCTGCTAGACTATACTCCCCCGAAGCGGGTGGCATTTGCGGCTGTCAAGGGGGTGGCATTTGCACTTGTGTGAACAGAGCCCTTTGACCAAGAGCCCCTGATATGGCAGCACAGTTCGATGGCGCTGTTGGCCGGAAAGATATGCGCCCTATAAGCTCTCAGAATGTCCCTTACCACTCAAGTGTCGCAGACTTTTAGTTCAATAGAGTCTGGGGTATCCCCCCTCTTTACAATTCTCGTGCAGTCAATGATGTGTGCCCTGTTAATAAAGGGCCACCCCCCTATGGTTCGTAGCGAGTGCAAACTTTTATTATGGAGCGCTTCCTTTGGTTCTGGCCGATATGAGAGAGGTTTAGGGGCTTCATGAAGAAAAATTGAACTTGTTGCCAAAAACCTACTGTATTTAGCCAGAGGGTAGCGTGGGGCTGAGTCACCTTCTTAATACACACTTCACGATGTAGGGGCCCCGTTAGAACAGAATTGAGTGACAGTTTGTTACGGGATGCCCCCCCCATGGACTTTCTCACACGTAAATAAATACCTGTGTGATGTTGGATATGAGAGGCAGTGGCTCCTCAAAATAGCCTGGCAAATGTGGGGGGAGGGAGGATTCAGATCAAGTACATTGTGCTCACCACATTCATCTTTTCCCTGTGCGGCCAGTTTATTCCCCACTGCTACCCCTTTGCCTTTGGTTTCGGTAAACGACAGAAGCAACTTCCTTATGTGGAAGAGTTCGGCCAAAACCAAGCTGCATTTACAGCAGCACGCCCTTGTACCCGGGTCCCCATCCTTTTTCCGCTCTTCTGTAGGGGTAGCCACTGGAGTTTTTGTTGGCCTGACCAAGCCAGTCGTTGAGGGGGCATTGTTAGGCCATGGGTCGAATGATGGGACACCATCCTTTTCCATAAACATATGAAGTTGGTGTGGGTTTGTTGTCCCTTCCAATTTCGCCTTTTGTAGGGATCGGTCCCCCTCTCCTTTTGATGTCATAGAACATGGGCCTTCTACCCCATCTAGCATTGGTGCAAGAAAAGAGTTTTGCGTCTGTCCAAGCCCAGAAGTTGTGCAGTCCGCCGGCAGGGCTGTGGCGAGGGGGCAAAGGATGCAGGGAGGCCTTGCAAAAGGCGTCTCTTGGGGGTGTGTGAACTGGGCATTAGATTTGATAGAAGCAGGCCTCGCCTCCTCTGTGGGGCCCAAGCAGTCAGCACGTGTCTGGGGCGCTAGGGTGCACAACTGAGGTTCGGGTCCTTGGACAGCCGTTGTCAGTCCTGATGAGTTAACGCCCCCCTCCCCAGGGCCTCCCAGAAACTGGCAGATTTCACTAATCAGCATTTCTGTGTTGCCAAAGGTGGCTGAAGTACCTACAGAGATTGTGGGGGCCAATACAGCAGTGTTTTCTAGTTGTTTAGCCCTCTTCAATGTCCGTATTTTCTGTTTTGAGCCTACTTCGGGGCCTGGGCCAATCTCAGGCCCATAAAACAGTAGTGGAGCAGGTACATGGTTCTCCCCTTTATCTTTGCCAGGGAGGGTTCAACATGGTGGACATAGTGGGGTAGGAACAGAGTGACAAGATGACAGGATAACAGTCTGCCTCCCAGATACTGAAGTCAACTCCCTACCACAATTTAGCAGACAGTTACCCTTGGGAGATGGGGGGGGGGTTTAGGCAGGACTGGCTACTGGCAATACTCTAGACGAAAGATCCAACGGAACAACAAGTCAGCAGCTCTCCACACTTTGAGACAGCCTGAATTATGGCCACAAAAGAGTTACCTTCTTTTGGGACAAGGCAGCAAGCCCAGCCCAGTGTTCGAGCTCAGTGGCTCGATGACAGACTTCGCAGCCTCCGTCTAGGCTTCAGAGGGAGCGTGGTTAGTGGCACTCACCTTGGCAGTCTGCTAGCGCCCTCCTAGATGCCAACAGCCGCCGCCCTTGGTCCCCGCTGGGCTTCAGCCCTGGCGGGAGAATGAGCAGGATTTGTGGAGGGGAGGCGTGGCTAGCCAATGGAACAGCAGCAGCGGTCCTCCTGCCAGGCATTGGATGCCAACACCTGCCGCCCTTGGTCCCCGCCGGGGTATACAATTTCTTAGGCGATTCACTATTCACCCCGGATCCCCCGCAGCCAGGCTCAGATGCTTTTAACACAAAGTTCTTCACCTTGGATCCCCCTCATTCGGGCTCAGATCCTCTTAATAAACTGTTCATATGATATTCTTTTTTGGGTGACTTACGGTTCACCCCGCACCCTCCTCAGCCAGGCTCAGAGCCCTTTTAACACAATTAGTCTCCCTCGGCCGGGCTCGGACCAATTTCAATTAACATCAACTATCGAAGACTTTTAAATGTGCACAGGGTTTGGCTTGACACATTTCAGGACCACTTCAATTTTACAATTCCTTTCCTTTTAACATTTGCCACCTCTCAGTTGGATACTTAAAGATTTTCAAATGAGCACTCATGTGGTGCCGGAACACTCCGTCTACGGTACGTTATCTTGGCTTCAAAGTTCAGTCACTCATCTGCTGGTTTAATTATATTTGCGCTGCTTTCCCCATACGCTTCAAACACTGGTCTCTTCAGTTTTCCCTATACAATGTTGCCACTTGCAACTTTGGCTTCAGCACAAACCGATCTGGTATCAGTCTCCCTAACTCACCGGCTGTGCTAACTTCACTGGCGCTGCTTTGTTTTAGGAGCCAAAGACAGTACCACGGCAGCAAACGATTCTCCCCGCCTTGACTATCGACATGGGAGAGCCCCGGGTACTTCTGACACACAATGCAGGAATCTTCAGCTTTGATTCCAGGT
Organism: Ambystoma mexicanum; assembly: GCF_040938575.1. Classification (NCBI taxonomy): domain Eukaryota; kingdom Metazoa; phylum Chordata; class Amphibia; order Caudata; family Ambystomatidae; genus Ambystoma; species Ambystoma mexicanum. Next base: position 529,465,383 of record NC_090938.1, on the reverse strand, counting down.
CTGACATTTCCTATTCTCGAAGGCTCATGAAAGTTACAGTCTTTCGGTGAAAAGGTCAAGGCCACTTCCCTCCTTGAAATCCTCTTCAGTCTTGCCGTCTTTTGCCTTGTATTAAACTGCCATCTTGGAATTGCTGCTTCCTCATGTGCTTTGCCTCGCTTAGAGTGTGCTTTTGTGGTCCGCCTTTATTCTGTGTGGGGAAGTGTGATGGAAGTCAAGTGTGTGTACTGATCAGTAATTGCCTGACCACTGTATTGGGACATGTCAGGTATACGGCTCGGGTGTTTTAGTCCATTTTCTCTCACAGTGAGCTGTCCGCGAGTGTTCATGTTGGAAAAGGGGGAGGGGGAGTTTGAGTTCCTAAGTATCCTACCTGGTAGGATGGGGTAAAGGTGTTGCAGGTAAGGGGATAGCACGACTTGCCATCCGGTGTCCCACTTCCACTCCCCGAAGACACCTCATCCAGGTGATCCTCCCGCACTCGTCCACCCCCAGGAACTGGATCCAAAAGGGACGGCTGTGTCCTGGCCACCTGGATGACAGATCCCCGGGGACTAGCGGGTGAGACGCCTTCAGGTTTCTCACATATGTCAAAGTCTCTTTGACATTCAAAGTCTCTTACTTCAGAGGGCCTGATGCGACAAACAAACATTCAAAAGTTTCGTTCTCCTTAAGGTTTTCATGTACAACTTCTTGGGTAATTTATTGATTCACCCCGGGCGCCCCTCTGCCGGGCTCAGACCCACTTCAACACAAAGCTTTCATTTGAACCGCCTCTGTCGGGCTCGGACCAAATCCATATACTTTTCCAAACTTGCTTTACTTTATCGAAATCAAATACTTTCGACTGTGTGCAGGATTTGACTTGACCCATCGCAGGACCACTTCGATTCACACTTGTTCAATTGATCTCCCTTCATCAGGCTTGAATCAACTTTATCTACTTTGCCACAGTCTTTAATGTATCAATGTCAAAGATTTTCGATTGAGCACAGGGTTTTGCTTGACCCGTCGCAGGACTACTTTGATTCACAACTCTCTACATCACTTTCTTTTCAACTGGATACCTTACAGAGACCTTGGATTGAGCACCCACGTGGTGGCAGACCACTCTGTCAAAGGTATTTTATCTTAATTTAAACGTTCAATCACTTATCAGCAGTTCCTTCTTATTTGCGTCTTTTATCACATGCATTTTAAACAATGTTCGGTTCAGCGCTCGCCATACAACAATGCCTCTTGTAACCTTGGCTTCAACACAGACTGGTCTCTTATCGGTCTCCCCAACTCACCGGCTCTGTTGCTTTCACTGAAGCAGCTTTGTTCTTGGAGCCAAGGACAGTACCACGGTGGCTGGAGATTCTCCCTGCCTTGATTACTGACGTGGGGGATGGGGGTGAGGGGCGGGTACCTCCGACACACAATGCAGGATTCTTTAGCTTGGTTTCCTGGTCTTACGATTTCTCTCAAGGTTTCATGAAAGCAACAGTTCCTTGTCAAAAAGGTCAAGGGAACTTCCCTCCTTGCAATCCTCTTCTGTTTTGCTGTCTTTCTCCTCTTGTTAAACTGCCATCTTGACTCTGCTGTTTCCTCAAGTGCTTTGCCTCACTCGTACAATGCCCTCCTCATGGGCAGCCCCCTATCTTTATTCACCTGGGTCATGTTAAAAAGCTGCAGGTGTGAGTGATTGGCGATAATTGCCTGACCTCGTCTGACCATAGTATTGGGACAAGTCAGGTACATGGCTCAAGTGTTACTCTGTTTTCCCTAAGAGCGGGCTGTCATTGAGAAAGTGCTTGTGTTGTACATGGGGGGATGGGTAGAGTTCCTAAATATTCTAGTGTTTAGGATGGGGTAAAGTTGTTAAAGGGAAGGGGATACCACATCTCACCATCCGGTAATAAAGTCCCACTCCCCAAAGACCCCTCACCTAGGTGATCCTCCAGCACTGGTCCACCCCCAGGAACTGGATGCAAAAGCGATGGCCGTGTCCTGGCCACCTGGATGACAGATCCCCAGGGACTAGTGGGTGAGACACCTTCTGGTTTCTCACACAGCCTAGAAAGAGTGTCCCACTCAGGCGGGTCTGCAGAAGCAAGTGGAGGAGCAGGCTAAGGGCGAGGCCTTACTGGGAGTGTACTGGGAGGATAGACTCCTGTACAGTGAGCCAAAAGACTCTGATGAGGGCGAGAGCACCAGGAGGATGGCGATTCCCCAATGCCACATAAAGTTTCTTTTGGATTTGGCTCACCAAATTCCTTTAGCGGGTCACTTGGGAGTGACTAAGACATCTGACCGGTTGTCTGCGAACTGTTACGGAATTTGTCTGGTCCTGCTCGACTTGTCAAGCTTCTGGCAAGTCAGGTGGTGGCACAAAGGACCCCTTAATTCCACTACCTGTGGTTGGGCAGCCTTTCGAGAGAATAGGCATGGATATTGTTGGTCCTTTGGATGCTCAAAGCAGCTAAGGGACAGATACATGTTGGTGGTGGTAGACCACGCCACAAGGCTGTCCCTCTGAGGAGCATCAAAGCCCCTGTGGTTGTGAAGGCTCTGATTGGGATATTCTCCCGTGTTGGATTCCCTAAGGAAGTCGTTTCTGACAGGGGATCAAACTTCATATCAGCGTATATGAAGGCTATGTGGGAAGAGTGTGGAGTCATCTACCGGTTCTCTACATCCTTCCATTCACAATCCAATGGGCTTGTTGAGTGGTTCAACAAGACCCTGAAAGCCACGATAGGTGGATTGGAAGAGCAACTGAGGAAAAAATTGGATATTCTCCTGCCATGCCTTCTGTTTGCCTATAAGGAGGTGCCACAGAACGGAGTAGGGTTTAGCCCCTTTCAGATTCTGCGGGGTCCCTTTAGTCTAGTGAAAGAGGGATGAGATAGCAAACCCTCATCTCCTACACGAGATGTGGTGGACTATGTACACAGCGTTCAGTCTAGAATGGCAAAGTACATGGAACAGTCGACAAAGAAACTAAAGGTAGGTCAGGAGCTGATGAAACACTTGCACGGCCAGAAGGCCACAGTGACAGTCTAGTCTCCAGGCCAGTGGGTGTGGATTACAGAGACTGTCAAACTCAGTGCCCTTCAGGACAAGTGGACTGGGCCTTACTGTGTGCTGGAAAAAGTCAGTGAGGTGAATTACCTCATTGATGTGAAAGTACCTAAACAGATGTGCAGGGTCTTTCACGTCAACTGGCTAAAACCCCATTATAGCCAGGATGACTTGGTCATGGCATTAGTGACTGACGGAAAGACTGAGGAGACCAACCCCCTGCCAGACCTCTTGTACACTGAAGACACAGATGGGTCAGTTGAAGGTGTCCACCTTGCAATGGACCTGTCAGAACAGCAACTGACAGACTGTCGCTGTTTACTGGGACATTTTGCCGGTCTGTTTTCTCTGACTCCAGGTCGCACAGATTGGTGCATACATGATGTGGACATTGGAGACAGTAGGCTGGTGGAGAGTAGGATTCACCAGATGTCCAGTAAGATCAGGGAGACCATCAAGGAGGATGTTTCCAAGATGTTGTCTCTAGGAGTGATAGAGCCATCCTACAGCCCCAGGGTTAGCACAGTGGTACTAGTTCCTAAAAAGACCAGTGGTGAAAAAACCGGAGTTCGCTTTTGTGTGGACTAATGGGGGCTCAATTCCGTCATGAAGACAGATGCTCACCCCATTCCTCAGGCAGATGAGCTCATTGACAAGCTTGACGCTGCCAAGTACATGAGTACCTTCGACCTCACAGTGGGGTATTGGCTGGTCGGCTTGACAGATGGAGTGAGAGAGAGGTCAGCATTCTCAACCCCGGAAGGACATTATCAGTTCACTGTGATGCCCTTTTTTATTTGAAGAATGCCCCTGCCACTTTTCAGCAGATGGTTAACCAGGCTTTGTCGGGACTGGAAAACTTCAGTGTCGCCTACTTAGACGACATTGCTGTCTTCAGCCACACCTGGGAGGATCACTTATCCCACCTGAAACAAGTACTTGAAGTGCTGCAGAATGCAGGTCTGACTATCAAGGCCAAGAAGTGCCAGATAGCGCAGGGTACCATGGCTTACCCAGGCCACCTAGTCGGCGGAGGTAATAAACAACCTCTCGAAGCAAAGATACAGGCTGCAAAGGAGTGGGACATCCCCACCACACAGATGCAGGTGAGAGCCTTTCTAAGTCTCACCTAGTACTACCAGTCGTTCATTAGAGGGTATGGGACCATTGCCATGCCCCTCAATGATGTAACTTGCAAGAAGATGCCGAAGAAGGTAACTTGGACACCTGCCTGTCAAACCTCCTTTTAGGATTTAAAGGATGGATTGTGCATGCTCCCAGTTCTGAATGTGCCAGACTATGGTCAGGAGTTCATTATCCGGACAGACACCTGTGATTGTGGGATTGGAGCAGTTGAACTCTGAAGGGGTAGAGGAACTTGTCGCCCACATTAGCAGGCAGTTAACAAAAATGGAAAGGAACTGGGCTGTCGTAGAAAAAGAGGCATACACGGTCATGTGGGCCATAAAGCAGCTGAAACACTACATCTTCGGGTCTCACTTTACGATCCATACTACTGGCTTCTGCGATGGTTAATGGCCATGCAAGGGGAGAACCCTAAGCTTCTGAGTTGGGACATATCTCTACAGAGATTAGATATGGACATCCAGCACAAGCCAGGCTCCCAGCATGGAAATGCATATGGCCTCAGCCGGTACGTTCACCTTGATGACAAATCAGACCCTTAGTAGGGTGGTGGTTTACATTTTGAGGCTGGGGCCATATGAGGAATTCGACCATCCGCACGGCGGGTGTGTACTCGCCTGGGCTTTTTTAAAGAAATTGAATGATGGGAGATCAACCTCAGAAAATGTGTAGGGCTAAACCGCACATATTTTCCTATGCTTGCCACACAACAAATACAGTCATGTGTACTCTGGGTGGACACAGCCTACAAGCGCAGTCACCCTGTCATGTTCAGCTGGAATATGACAGCCACGGGTACATCAAAGCATCTCAGGAAGGGGGAAGGCAACACCTTCCTCCTGCCATGGCCAGTCTAATTAAATATAAAAGGCTCCATGGATCCGCCCTGTCTATTTTCAAATGTTCTGCTGGTGGCAGTGTATACTGATGAGAATTAATTGAAACAGGCCATGCGGAAGGCCTGATTGTAGAACTGACAAAAGGGGACAGAAACCACTACCTCATTGATATGCAATGTGTCAACTTGAAGCTAGCTCCCACCCCTCTGTATGAAGGGCAGTTAATGGCATGTCTGGAACAACTGTTAACAGTAGGCAACCCCTGCCAGCCCCCCACTTTCAGAGGGAAGAAGTATGTGATTTGATGGAGACCGAAAGTCTGTTCTCACCACAAACTTCAAGGGAGACCTGCGCTCTGATCAGGAGCCATAGAGAGTTCAATTAGCCAGAGAGACACTTTGATCCACAACAGACATGAAGGTGGGTGGGACTTAGTAGTACATGCTGTCACCCGTTACCTTTCCTATTACAAGCACTCTGATTATGACCTCACGAATTAGCAGAAGATTGTTGGTGGAGACCCAGGATTGGTTCATTAAGGTAGGCTTAGCTTGCACAAATCACTGGGGCACATTTGGCTTTAAAAGAGGCTTGAGCTCCTCTTTTGGCAGATCATCCGATGACTTCAAAAGGAGTAAGAAGAAGGACTCATTTGGTCCCTGGCTGAAGGTTCAGTTTGCCTTACAGCTTCCGCCAGTGAAGAAAGGCCAGGATTTCCAAGAGGGAAACAAGATCCCTCCCCTAAACATCTCCCAGGGAACAGAGGGAGATACTAAACTCAGAGGACCAATTCAGCAGCTCCAGAACCGGTACCCAGCCAGGACATAGCGTACCCTGCTAGGTTCTGCCAGCAAGCTTCCTGGGTGGAAAGTGCTGGAGAGTCTCTGACCAAAGGACAAGGCTGTTGCCTTCAAACACTCTCCTCTGCTTCGGGCCATCTGCCTTAAAGGACGACACATGCCCAGCCAGGAGGAGTGCCACAACAAGCATCAATCAGCATCCATCTTTTAAGGACAGTTTCGAGGCAGTCAAGCCCTCGAACCACGACCGGCTGCACCACTGAATGTTGTCACGCTGCAGTCACTAAAGCCGTCCGAGACGCCTCAACCAGCAATTTAGATCTGCCAACCAGCACAGAGACACCGATTCTTGACCCTGAGCCACTGTGTAGACCAGCCTACAGCCGTCCGTCGACCCTCGCTTGCCGAAATATTATAACAAAGAGTGTCTTGCCCAGGTGTTATCTTCATGCATCAGTATTGCATGGTAATGGGTTTAATATTTGTAGGATATTGCTATTCCAAATCCCTTCTTAGAAAAACTATTAGTTTTCTCTGTATATGGATCAATACATAACAATTTCTACTCATTTTGTATTTGTATTTATTGTTTTATATAGCGCCTTTGGCCTTTTTAAATTGGCCTATATTTATTTCTATTTTGTTTAGTTTATCTTTTTTGTACAGCTGTTTAAGATGCTCAAAACACTTGGTTTTACATCACGGTACATATGGTGGTTCAATATTAGTACAACAGCATGTTATAACAGTGTATAAAGCAAAGTACATACAACATAAAACATTTGTGAACATCACATGTGTACATCAAACATTATAAAAAGATTTTAATTTCATAGTTACTAATAATTCAAATGTTCATCTTGTCAGGAATATTTCCTGACCAATCCTGGGCTGATGTCACTATTAATAATGTAGGACGCGTGTAACTGGTGTCGATAGTGGATCGTCCTAGACCTTAGACGTTTCGGCTAGTGATGTAGGAGCCTTCATCTGGGCCTTGGATTGGTGTTGTATGTAGGTGAAGACAAAGGTGCACATATTCTTTCTAAACAAGATTGTTTTCCTAAAAAAGACTTCCACTTACCTTTTCTAACCCCTCACAGTTTCTGCTTGTTTCGGGTATGTTCTCATCTGTGTGACATGGTTTCAGGCGACTTGCTGTCACTTGTGAGTTGTTTCAATGCGCCTGTGCCTACTGTTTAGGAAGACATAGTTGAGGTAGGCTACCATTAGTGATGAATGGGGAGAGCTCCTTGTTATGTATGGTCATAGTTAAGGGGAGGCAAAAGGTTACCTGATAACAGTTTTTGGGGGGTATAAGGGGGAAGGTCCGAGATATCCCACACTCATGGACTCTGGTGTGTAAGCTGGTTGACTTTGTCTGTGCGAGTGAGAGGAAAAAGGTGTCACTCAATGATCTAAATAATGCAGCATGTGGGAACCAGCGTGGGAGAATGGTTCCAATCTTGTGCAGGATGGTTCTCTGAGGGCTTGATGCTTGGCGTCCTGCCATGCCTCTGCGCTCAATTGAAATTCTGTGGTTTCTATGCGAGTGAGAGGTATGTGTTAGTGTCTGGGAGGACTATGTTACGGGTCTGACTCGGACAAGGGGGCGAGTTACGATAAAAAATGAAATAGGGTTGCGTTTGCTTGCTCTAGGTTGTCAGTTTATGGACCAAGCATAGGGCGTTCTGCTGTGGCTTCTCTGCTAGTGGGTGTCTCTGTGGTAACACAGTAGTGTTGCTACGGGGCGCGTGTGCATTCGATATAGATTTGTAGAGTATGCTCTGTGGGAGCGCATGCGCGTATGGTAAGCGTTTCAGGATCAGGAGCTCTGTTAGTGCGCATGTATATGTTATTAGTGTTGTCAGTGATTTTTTTGGTGTTGTCCTGGCAACAGGCAACTATGGTTTCTTTCCTCAGTTCTGTGGCTGTGCTCAATTATATTAGCGAGTGTTTTTAATAATGATCACGTGAGTTCTTAGAAATGGGGGTATGGATATTTTTTGTAGCACCTGCTGTCCTGTGCACACTGTACATGCGTAAGTAAGCATCAGCGATGACTGTAACAGGGAAAACTTTGAAAACGCCTCGGGAGCAGCTCCAATGTCGAGCAGAAGTCTTGTAATAGGAAGATGTGTTGGAAGGACCATGGGGAGATGGTGCAAAGCGTGTGCCCAGGGGGGGGCAGGTTGCCATGGCTGGAGGAGGGGCACGTGCAGTGATTAGTGCTTTTTGTCCAGATGGTGGGTATGCTGTTAGCCATATTGCATTTTGACGGGTTTTAGTGGTCTAGGTTGTTGTACTAGGGTGAGCTTAGAATCCAGTAAAGGTTGGTGTTATCTCATTAAGAACATTGGTCGTTTTTAATCTATGGATCCACCATGCTTCTTTGTGTGCCAATGCATTGTTTGCATTGATGTTGTTTCTTACTAAGTCCACAATCCACCACTTGATATCATCAGAGCTGTCTTGTTGTTCGATGTAGTGTGTAACCATTGGGGCATTGTGAATTTTACCACTGATTCTTGAGTGGTGTTCCCAAATTCTTTTATTCACTGCTCTTGTTTGTCCTACATATCAGAGTCAGCATGGACATTCGATTATGTAGATGGCATTATGCGGTTTGCAATTTGAAAAATTCTTCAGTGTCCATTGTTTGCCCGTGACTGTAGAGATTTTTGTCTCATTGGTAAACCTACAGACCAAACCAGTCCCACAAGGATGGTGACTTGTGATGTCTCTTAGATTCCATAGGTTGTTTCTGGTATCTTTCTTTGCAAGTCTGGCATGGGTAAGGTGTTCTTTCAAGTTCTTGGCACGTTTCAAGGCCATCCTGGGCGTTGGTTCTCCTGGGAAGTTGTACTAATGGCCAGAATTGCTTGATGATCTTTCTGATTTTGCCATTGTCGGGGGGGAAAAGTAGTTACACTGAAGCGTGTCATTGTTTGTTGTTTTTTCTTTGGGGCTTAGTAGGGCTTCCTTCTGTGTATATGTGGCTTTTTTTAGTGCTGTCTTCAGTATTTTCTTGGGGTATCCTCTGACAGCCCATCTCAGCTCCAGATCTTTGGCAATGTGGGTATATTGAGATAATTCTGTACAGTTTCTGTGAATACTTAGAAATTGTCCATAGGGCAAATTATCCGTTAGATTCTTTAGATAGTTGCTTTGATAGTGGAGTAGCGTGTTCCTGTCAATAATTTTCTTGTACAGTGTGCATGTTAATTTACCTTCTTCGTTGGTGATGGTAAGATCTAAGATGTTGATCGACTTGGGGCTGCTACATATAGTGAATTGGATCCCTGTGGTACGTTCATTCAGCCATTGTTGGAATTCTTGCAGTCTCAGTATCTCCTTCCCAGATAAAGATAATATTGTCAATGTATCTCTTCCATTTGCTGATACGTTGTAAGAAGGGGTTTGTGTTGCTGAATACATAGTGCTTCTCATATTCTGCTATAAAGATAACTGTTAGGCTTGGTGCAAACGCCGCTCCCATGGCGGTGCCACAAGTCTGGAGGTAGTATGCGTCTTTAGACAGGAAAAAGTTCCTGGCGGGTGCCGCCTCTAGTAGCTCGATGAGGAAATTAACTGGTGCTCTTTTTGTGTCATGTAGTTGGGTGACGTGGTTCCTTATGCATTTGAGTGCTGCTTCTTTTGGGCTGCTAGTGTAAAGCGCTTTGATGTCCATGGTGACTAGAAGCTGGGTTGTAGGGTCACAGGGAGTGTTCTCAAATTCATTGATTGTGGTCATTGTATCCTTTAGGTACGTTGGTGTCTCTTCACTAAGAGGTTTCAAAAAGAGGTCGATGAATTTAGAGATGGGTTCTAAGACTGATCCACATCCTGATATTATAAGTCTTCCTGGTGGGTTTGTTCGATCTTTATGTATCTTGGGAAGGGCGTAAAAGGCTGGAGTTCTGCCTTCTGATTTGTTTAGAAATTGTAGTTCTTTATCCGTGATCCAGCCATGTTCCAGGGCATATGCTGTTATTTCTTCGTTGTCTCGCTTAATTTCCACAGTGGGTCCTTCCTTAATTGTTTATAGTTTTTACCATCTTCTAGCAGTTCATTAAACATCTTTTGACATTGGTCTGTGCTTTGGATGACAGTTCCTCCTCCTTTGTCGGCCGATTTAATCACAATCTCTTTGTTGTTTGCTAGTTTGCTGAGGGCTTCTCGTTCTTTGTTGCTCATATTATGTCTCATGTGTTTTTTCTTTCCTTCCAGTTTGTTAATCTCATTCATAACACATTTTTCAAATAATATTATTAATTATGTGGTTTCATTCTCATTAGGGGTGAAAGAATTATTTTAGACAGACCTTTCTGAAGAAATTCTTCATCTCGTTTTCTAGTGATAACCAATTAGTTGGATTAGGGGGTATGAATAAGAGCCCTTTTCCAGGACCAATTTTTCTTCTTTAGTGAATTGGAGGTTGGAGAGGTTAAAGAGTGGTATTCCTCTATTGTCGTCTATCTCCTCAGAGTTCTGCGTCGGGTTCTCACCGGGTGCTAGTTGGGAGTTCCAAATTGGTTCCATTAGGGGGGACCCCAGTATTGTCCTCTGTGGTCCCTGCGTCCTAAAAAAGGACATCTTTGGTGGTGTTGCGGTCCATAATAGTTTTAGTCATAGATGTCATCCCGGCCCGAGTCGGAGCTGAAGTGTCGGAGAAGGTCACTCAGCGTTTCCGTGGTCTGAATCCTGCTGAGTTCGTCTGTTTTCGTTCCTTTTCTTTGTTATCTTTGTATTCCGGTGAGAGGTACAGGTATATATTGTCTATTTTGAAATTCTTAATGTCCTTGGCTAGTTTCCTGTGTTTCTTCTCCAGTGTATCTGGCATGAATTGGTCCAGCATACCGTTAATCTCTTTTAATATAGCCCTCCCATTTTGTAGCTCTGTATTATTAAGGAATTTCTCTTCATTTTTCAGTTCATCCTGGATTTTGGCATACATGCGTTGGCGCAGTGGCGATACACAAGACCATTAGGTCTCTGCTGCATTTAGTCACGTTCTGGCTAAACCCCAGGATATCTCTCTGTCTTCTATAAATAGTGCTGGTTCGTTTTTAATCGTTAGACCCAATGGGACTAGGTTGGCTTTTAGGTATTCTCGCAGAAAAATGGCTGTGCACTTGTGCGGAAGCATTTCTTCTTAAGTTTAAGAAGTTCCTCGCCCAAAGCTGTGGATATTGTGTTGTGAGTCATTCCCTGGGTGTTGAATAGAGACGGGTCTCTGTCCCCCTGGCCCTTCTCCGAAGGCCCCTAGTGACATTTCCGACCCCTTGCTCCCTTGGTGCTGAAACCAAAAAACCTTGAACAGTTAAGACTGATTGCTTTACCGACTACCCTCCTGTCAGTATCCAGAGTGCATCCCTTCCCTTTGTGAAACTGTCTGTCCTCTGTGTTCCTTTACAGGGTGGGTTGTATTTTGTAGTGTGCTAGAACTGTCTGTTGTAATAATAAAGTAGATATTTGTATACAACCTTGACTGGACAGTCCCTTTTATCTATGGGTAATAATTATAGTTTCACATGTTGCAACTAACCAACGATCCATGACCTTGCAGAGATAAGCCTTCACCTCACTGATGAGGCCCAACAAGGCTGAAACATGTGTATGGGGTTGCTGTTGGTACTCTTGTTCAGAGAGGAATTGCCATAGCATTTCGGTGCTGGACTGCCTTTGTGGGCGGGACAAAGACTGATATGCAAATGGTTATTTCCCATCTGTGAAAGGTACAGTGAGCAAAAAGCGTGTGCTGCAAACTCTCATCTCAGAACAGGTTGCAGCAATCCCTCTCCAAGTTAGCCATGTTTTCGTGCCTCATTTCCTTTAAACAGGTTTTGGATATTAGAGCATTGGATGTGGACAATAAAATGTATTCTCCTCAAGGGGTAACCATCTTTGTTTCTAGGAGAACAAAATGTATGATTTCTTCAGTTTCCTACCCTTCCTTTCAGAAGGATGGAAAGATCTGTGTGATGCAATGTTTCAAAAGTTTTTAACAAAGGACTGTGGTGCTCAGAGCTCCAGCTTCCTCTCAGCTGCTCATTTCTTACTGTAGACCCCATAAACCTGTGTCCCCGTCCACTATAGCCAGATGGGTAAAGTGGGTCATGAGGAAAGGCAGGTATAGATGTCTCTTATATCGGGGCCCATTCAGTTAGATGCACCATGGCTTCTAAGGTTGGCACACAATTTAAAAGCAGCTGATTGGTCCAAAGACTCCACGTTCAAGACCTTTCATAATAAGCGTATGGAACCTGTTGCCATTGATGTAATGAAAGGGCTCTAAACTTGCATAATATGAAGCCACATGTCTTGAAATAGAATGAATAATCCCCCTCACTAATGTGAGAGGTGGTTTAGATTCTATTAAAGACAAAGAGGCAAGTATTATTACACCCACCCACCCATATGTTTTGTTTTTTCTGGCAGCTTTGGGGTGACGTGCTGTCCACTCAAAGAAGAGCCAGGAAGTTTTGGAGAGGATAGTTGTGCAAACAAGCTTTGGATTTGACAGTTCGTGCAGGACTTATAAGAGGGGTTGTCCATGCGTATTGGGTGGTGCCACGGCATTACCTGCCCTCTATTTTGGTTTGGGGTGATCCCCTTCAGTTATGTTAATAACAAAACGTTATTATTTAAAACAAAACTTGTTTTATGTTGAAATTTGTTTCTTTGCTGCTGTGTTGTCAAGTAGTAAAGATAGATTGCATAATACTCTCCTCCTTGTCTTTAATAGAATCTAAGCCCGCTCTCACGTTAGTGAGGGGGATTATTAATTATTTGACCGCTAAAATGTGGAAGGAATCCAACTTGAAGCGTTGTGTGTAAAAGTGATATTATAATTTGTATTTTAATATAACACTGATTGCTTAAAATAATAGAAACATTACAGCAAAACATTTTCAAACATTGTTACTCTAGAGATTTTTCCAAAGGGGGTACACAATTATAAAGTCAATGCAAATAAAAAATGTATATAAGCAGACCATTGACGTATTTTTGTGTTATTTGTATTTCCTTTTTCCGGACACTAATTTAGAGAAAGCTATGGAACATATTTTCAATCCCACCTAATGAGGTGGACTATTATAATGGTTGGTTATTGTTAGTGTGAGATGTGTTTTTCGTCTTTGTTCTTCTAAGAAACGGCAACATTTATTAACGTTAATAGATGCTAATGAGACCGGCATTCGGTGAGGAAATGAGAGTTACCGCATAGTATGAACATTGCAGAGTAGGGGCTTGGGTGAGAGTGGAAAATCAGAGCCACTTGTGTCATGGAAGATGGCGATTCTGTTCATTTCTCTCGCAGAAGGACCAGGTAATGTGAACAAAGAGAGTCATCTGCATCAATGATAGACTAATAGGCCTGTCTAGCGCGGACTGGACAGGGGAGGGAAGCCTTCTCTGAAGTACCGGATGCTGTATTTCTCAAAGGGTTGCTGTTAGTTTCTTTTTGATCCTGGAGCCATCACCTATATAAGGGGAGGTGTGGAGGGTGAAATTGTTTTGGTAGTGTGAACATGTAGCTCTGTGTACTTATCTTGCAAGACACTAAATCTGTCCCTGTCTTTGCTACTAACAGAAAATGATGGTGTGAGCTTGGTTTAAATTTGGTGCTGTGACTTATATCTGAATCAAAACTGGTACGCCCCGGATTTGTCTTCTATAGTACAAGCTTATTGTACAGAGAGCACAGGAGCAACGCGCTAGTCTTGGAAGCAAGACCACGTAGAGCAAGCAAGGTTTGAATCCCGGATCCATGCTTAAAAACCAAACTCAGGTACGCTATTAGGCGCGTTATTAAAAAACAATAAAATAAATAAATGTGTCATTAAAATAATGTTAGGAAAGCTGTACTTTTAACACCAGGAACACTTTTACGACTTTATGGACCTTGCACCAATTTGCAAACGGACACAAGGTAACTCCAAAAATGCAACAATTACCAATTTGTCCTTGTAATAAACAACACCTTTTCAGGGTACATTGAAGCCTATCCATGCATTGGTAGGTAAGATATTGATAAGTGACTTCATACTATGATTCAGGGTGCCTGTGAGTATAGAGACGGAAGACCCATTTCACAGGCCAGCTGATAAAGGAAATGTGCACAGCGCTATGGATAGAGCACAAGCTTCACTGTCCCCATCACCCCTAATTTGTTAGGACAGTGGAGAAACAAAATGGGATACTGAAGTATAGACGAGCAAAACTGTGTTCAGAAACAGGCCTCAAAAGGCCAGAGATTAATCCTAGGTTACCTTTCAATATGCACAGCACAGTCAATAGAAAGACAGGATTTAGACTGATCCCATGAGGTTTTGATGTGACGTCCAGTGCGCCTTCCTTCATCCCTACCCGTCAGGTGTGAGTATTCAATTATTCAACTTACTGGTGACATTATTCTGAATTATTCCACAACACCGATGAGTAACCCCCGGTCGGGGGGATAAAAGTAAGGATACCCGGCGCGTGAAGCGGTGCTGTGGATCACAAAATGAAAAAGAAAATCGGGTTCCCGACACAAGCTGCGCCAGGGGGTCAGGAAGTTAACATTTTTTAGAGTACTGGTGCCTCATGCATGTGCTTGTAAGGGTCGCTTTACTCTGAAAATAAAAACAGTCCCCGTTGACAGTTGGTGAAACCCTGAAACCTCTGCTCATGTAGCGCTCCCCTGATAGGAAGGGGAGCGCCCTAACCACTGCTGCTGCCCCCAGGTAGCCCTTATTCCAGGGCACATTTAATTACTGGAGCTGCCCATAGCAGGGGAGTGCCTTGAATGTGTTTTAGCTCTCCCGGGGGCTTAATTTAAGAATAAAGGCCACCTCCCTTACAGGTGGCCCACCAGAACTCTCTGGGCCACACCTGGCAGACGTGGCCCAGGTGGAATGATTAGTGTTGGCCCCCCCACGCTGCCACTGAGTGCTGGGCTGCATCTGACATACACAGCCCAGCCTACATAAAGACCTAAAGACTTTGGGGCCCCCAAGCCCTGTTGCTGCCGCCTGCCGCCCACTGCCCGGAGAGTCACCATCAACGAGCGCAGGAAGAAGGAAGGAAGATAAAGCGAGGAGCAAGGACCTTGAGACAGCCCTGGCCAAGTTGTTTTACAAGTATTTAAGTTGCACATATTGGGCCTTATTACGACCCCGGCGATAGCTGTGCCGGTAAAAACGGCACGGCTGCCATCGGAGTCGTGTTTTTTTCCGGTGCCTGGCTTTGGGGAATAACCGGGGTATTACCGCCCCGGCAGTCCCGGAAGCCCGGCGCCAGAAAAATGACTCCCCATTCTCATTCGAGTGCCATAGGACTCAATGGGAATGGGGAGGACGGAAGCACCGGCACCGTTGATAACGGTGCCGGTGCTTCCGTCAAAGTCTGCGAGCGGGTGCCGTTCCACCCGCCAGGTCGGATCTGACGGGAGGGACGGCACCTGCCCGCAGAACTCAGTGTGTCGGTCCGGTAACAACGGTGCCGGTAGCTTACCGGCACCGTTGTTACTGGACCGGCATACTCATAATGGGGCCCATTATCTTGTGTTTTGCCCCTTTTTGTAAATAAACTCACAAAACCCTGCTGGTGTACTGAGAAAGTATATAAGAAAGCTTAAAACAACTAAAAAGAACCATACACCAGCATTCCCTTTGCCTGCCTCTCCTTTTGAGCTCCAGTTACTCTAACCTTGTGTTTTCTCCATAGAGGCATTTGGGGAACCTACCGGCCCTAACCTCGTGATCTTCCCTACTCTTACCATCTTCCTATCAAAGTACACCAGGGTGATCTCGAACCCAGGAGAGCAGGGGTTGGAGACAGGTAAGAGGCGGGTCAAATTATAAGTTAAGGGTTAAACCTGTCTCCCTATAAGGTGCGTTTGAAGATCACCCCACTACATTTTTGGAGGCACTCCTGAGATCGCCTTTGGTGTGCCTATACCCTCCCTATCCTACCTACCTACCTACCCTGTACCTACCCCTTTCCCTTCCTGGGGTAGTGTATAGTTTGCTAGCGTAAGTTTCAGTTTTTTTGCAAAATTTGTATAGGGATTTATACATTTTATTGTAATCACTGTGTTTTTTGATTTTACGGGATTTGCCACCTTATTTGACAGACAAGTACCATCCTCAAGGATCGGCTTCAGGTAGCCAGCTGGGCTGTGTGTGAAGGGATTAAGCCCAGCCATTGCTTTATCATCAGTGACGTCCCTTGGAGCACATCTCTACCCCAGGTGCTCAAGTTGACAGAGTCCCTCACTGGCCAGGTTAAATGCATGGGTAAAGCCCCTGGCCTGGCACGAACCAGTATCCTGGTCTGCTATGGGCCTAATGAAGTTGATCCTGAGGCATTGCCCCTTACTGTCCATGGGGGAGACCAAATAGTGTCCTATCCTCTCTGGTCATTGAACATATGGACAGGGTTGCAGGCTAGTGCACCAATCACACCACCTATGCTTAGCCCAAATCCTGTCTTGATGTGCTCCATAATCCGAAGGACTTCTGGTATGGTTACTTCTTTAAAGGCAAAGGTTTTTTTTCTTCTGCCCTGTGGGCAATTAGAGGCTAGGCCTCTGGCGGAGGGCTTTGGGTGGGGTGTGACCTTAGGCAGGTTGTTGAATTGAGTCTTAATTTTTTGCTGAAGTGTTTTAATTTTGTCTAGCACGGCTAGTTGAATGTTATTACACCATGTTTCATCTTTCAGAGTTTGTTGTGTTGTAGTGGGGGGGGGAACAACTAATTCATTAAAGATCGCAAATAGCTCTTTGGACTGGGAGTTAGCTTTCTCAATTCTAAGGTTGTATGCAAGTGCTTTGGCTGAGGCGACAGCCTTTTTGTATTGTTTGATGACTGTCAGGTAGGTTTCTCGTGAGGAAGCGGAGGGGCATGCTTGCCTCTCGGTTAGTACTGCCTGTTTGGAGGCTCTTATGACCTGATGTTCTTGGTTAAACCATGAGTTAGCATGTTTAATATGCTTGGCTCTTTTTTTCTCAAATGGGGCAACCGTGTCTACTAATGGAGCTAAGCACCCGTTCCAAGGGCCGGAACAGGGTGTAACGGCCTAGAACCCTGGTTAACGGCCCGAGTGACCCGTTCCAGCCCTTAACGCCACATACTATACCACTAATTTGCATTTTATAGAAAAAGGTAGATTCATGGAAAGAATAATTACATGATACAATAACAATAGTGTACAGGCAAGAGTGTGGGACCTTACTGTCTATGTCATTATCCAATCTGAGGCCTGGAACAGAGTGAACATTTCCGAAGCAGTGGACATAGTAGCTATACCAGATCATTGCGACAGAGGGGGGCATTGACAATTATAATGGACCTTTCTGTTATTTTATGACTCGATTAATGAAGGAATGACAGAAGGAGTTGGTACCAGCAGGCCATGTCTATGCTGTTTCCAAACAAGTTGAATACATGATTTGTTTTGTTCACTTATACATGCCTATGTCTCTCATGTTATGAATCCAGTTGTGGTTAGGAATGTAAAAAGGGTATTCCTAAGGAGTTGTGGTATGATATAGCAGCCCAATGAGTGCAGTCAGATTATAGACAGACCTTTGTGAATGCCTCATTAGGAACTATCACCTTCTCACTGACTTTGTCTGACTTTTAGGTTATATCTCGGTTTCCCAATCGTTCCCGAGGTCCAGCAATTCATCTAGCAGAGCAGCAAGAATTAATGTTGTCTCAGAGAAGAGAGGCTTGGAGGATCGGGCATGGTATACAGAAAACAGCATTTTTTTCTTTCAATGTAACATTTTATTGGCATTTATAAACAACAGAGGCTTCATTATTCTTTGTGACATGCTTTTGATTGAAACATAGTAAACAAGAAAACGAAAACATGCCTCAACTGAGGTAAAAAGAACAAAAAGACAAAACGAGAGGGGAGAAAAGAATGGGGGGTGAGTTCCGGGGTGGTCCGGGGGAGGAGTCGCGTCAGTCTCAGATCGAAGTTACAGGGTATGGGTGCAGTGGTTGCGATAGGGTAGGCCGCCATGTGCGCCGGTCCAGGGGGCCGCTAGGATGTTAGTCCATTTTCGCTAGCCAGCGGAGCGCTGGAGGTTGTCTGGCCACTCCCGGAAATCTTTCCACAAATGGCCCCAGTTGCTGTGGAAGTTGTTTTGGTTGCCCAGGCGGATGGCAGTAATTTTCTCCGCTGCAGCGATGTCCCAGCATTTGACCCACCACACAGGGATTTCTGGGCCTTCCTGAAGTTTCCACAGCTTGGCGATTGAAATCTTGGCTGCGGTCAGTAGGTGTGTGCAGAGGTCCACCAGGTTGCCGGTCATCGGGAACTGTCCTTCTCCCGTGTCTCCCAGGAGGACAATCCCGGAGTCCCATGGTATTGATAGGCTAGGCCTGTGATCTGTCAGATTTGCTCCAGGACCTCCCTCAAGAACTTCTCTGCCTTTGGGCATTCCCAGAGGAGGTGGAACAACGTTCCTGTGTCCATGCAGCCCCTCCAACAGTGTGGCGGGATAGCGGGG
Source organism: Ambystoma mexicanum (assembly GCF_040938575.1). Lineage (NCBI taxonomy): Eukaryota > Metazoa > Chordata > Amphibia > Caudata > Ambystomatidae > Ambystoma > Ambystoma mexicanum. Next base: position 529,447,021 of record NC_090938.1, on the reverse strand, counting down.
TTGCATTTGTGAAGGATTTCTGGTGTCATGTACCACCTGTAACAGACCTTGATGGCTCCCTCTTTGTTAGTTACGCATTTAGAGGTCTTGTGGGTTCTTCTCCAGATGCGCTCCCAGCTGGTCCTGTCTAGTTCTCGGACTAGGTCTCTCTCCCACCGTGTCATGTAGGGCTCCGAGTCGGGGTCTGCCCTATCCAGCAGCCTGTACAGGGTGGAAATCTTCCCCCTGGGTGGGGTTGTCGTTAGCGTGAGCTCCAGTGCTGACAGTTCTATGTGCCCATGTATTCTCATTGAGTCATGTGACAACCAATGACGTAGCTGGGTGTAGTGAAACGTCTCGGTTTCCGGTACCTGGAATTTTCTCTTGCAATCCTCGAAGGTGAGTAGAGAGTCTCCTTCGTAGAAGTCCGCTACGCGCTGCAGGCCGCCTGCCTCCCACTTAAAAACGTTCTGCCCTTGGCCTGGGGTGAAGACCGGGTTCTCCCAGATCGGAGAGAGTGGACCCACCATGCTCCTCCAGTTCCAACTCCTTGCCGCCTCTCTCCAGCTGCTTACCGTGTTCCTGGTGGTCGAGAGGGGCCCGACGTTAGGGGGATTTTTGGGCCATGTGATGTGTGGGAGGGATCCCAGTGGGTATTGGCCCCAGTCCTCCTCCAGCTTTAGCCAGCAGGGCTTGTTGATGCCAGGTTGCCACATGAATGCCGCCGAGCGCTGGGCGGGTAGGCAGTACCTTTCGACCTCAGGGACTCCCAGACCTCCGGACCCAGGGCTCCTAAGTAAGACTTTCCTGGTTACTCGAGGCTTCTTGCCCCCCAAACACATTTTTGCATATTTGCTTGCAGTTTCTGTTTGGCTTGTTTGGTTATTGCTACCGGGAGGGCTTGGCAGTGGTAGAGCAGTCTAGGGACCAAGTTCATCTTAAGTGCTGCGATTCTTCCTAGCCAGGATATTTCCTGATCTTGCCAGCGGGCCATATCCGACTGTACGTCCTTCAGCAGGGGTGGGAGGTTTAGTTTGTAGGTGCGTTCTGTTAGCTTCGATAGGCAGATGCCTAGGTAATTTGAGTGGGCATCGGGAGGCAGGCTGCTATAGAGTCCAGTGTTGCTCTTGGAATGTTGATGTCCAGTGCTGTGGACTTCGTGAGGTTGATTGAGAACCCTGATGCTGACTTGAAGCTGCTTAGCTCCTCCCATAGCGCAGTGAGGGATGTGCTTGGCTGCGTAAGTGTTAGCAGTACATCATCGGCGTATAGGGCCGCTTTGTAGGTATCGTCCTTGAATTTAAGGCCCAGGATTGCCAGGTTCTGCCAGATTCTGGAGGCGCACGGCTCCATTGACAGGGAGAAGACAAGCGGCGACAAGGGGCAGCCTTGGCGTGTGCCTCTAGTGATTTCGATTCTTGGGGATCTGGCGCCGTTGATCCTCAGGGTTGTGGTGGGGTGCTGATAGTTAGCCATCGTCCATTTCAAGAATTTCGGGCCAATTCCGTAGTGACAGTGTCTCCCTCATATAGCCCCAGTCCAGCATGTCAAACGCCTTATGTGCGTCGAGCGAGGCCACCACTAGCTCTTCTCCAGTTCTATTGGCTGTCTCAATGATGTTTAAGGTGCGCCTGATGTTGTCCGAGGTGTTGCGCCCGGGAATGAAACCCGTTTGGTCTGGGTGAATGAGGTCTGGGAGGAGCCCGGCGAGCCTACGTGCCAGTAACTTCGAGAAGATTTTGGAGTCTACATTACGTAGAGCAATTGTGCGGAATGACGTGCAGAGTTCTAGGTTTGCTCCTGGTTTTGGAATCAAAACTGTGACCGATTCCTCCAAGGAGGGGGTGGTGGAGCCAGTTTCGAGGAAGGAGTTGAAAAGTGAAGCTAGTTGGGGGGCCAGGATGTGGTTGTATTTCTGTCTGGGCCAGGAGCCGTGTTTTTCATGGAGCGGATCACTACAGACACCTCCTCCGAGGATATAGGGTCTTCCAGGGTGTCCATCTGTGGGTGGCGAGGTGGCCTTGGGATCGTGCTCAGGTAGGCGGCGTGTGCTTCCACTTCCATAGAGTTCCCTGACATTACCTTCTATGGTACTCGGTCATGATGGTCATCTTTTCGGCCTCAGAGCAGCGTGGGGTCCCGCCTTGGTCCCGTAGGACCGCAATGTTGTTCCTGGTGTGTATTTTCTTGAGTTTATGTGCGAACAGGCGGTTGGCTTTGTTGCTGTTCAGGTAATAGTACTGCTTCGTGTATGTCAACGCTCGGGCTGTACAGTCTGCCAGGTGCATTTCCAGGGCTACCTTAGCTTTGCGGAGCTCGCTCCATGACCTTGTCGATTGGCGTAGTTTGTGGTTTGCCTCTTTCTGTGCTACCTCCGTTTCCAGTTCTTCTGATTTTAGCTGGTGCCGGTGCCTGTGTGCTGCTGAACAGTTCATGGCGACCCCTCGGATCACTGGCTTCATGGCATCCCACACCATAGCCTCTGTAGGCCCTTTCCCCACATTCTCCGTGAAGTAGTTAGTGAGGGCTTCCGACAACTCCTCGCTGTCTGCAATGTCCGTGAGGAGATAGTCCTGCAGCTTCCAGGCTCTGTGTCGTGGTGTTGGTAGGCCTTCCGTCTGGACCTGCGCTATGACTGGGGCATGGTCAGAGATCACTCTCAGGCCGATGTGGATATTCACGATGCCTGGGAACAGCGAGCTTGAGATGAGTAGAGGTCTATCCGGGACAGACCCCTGTGGATATACGAAAAGAAAGTGTAGTCGCGAGTCTTGTCGTTCGCCAGCCTCCAGGCGTCGATTGTCTCTGTCTCTCTTAGGAATTCCACAAACCCCAGTGCCTTCGTGAAGTCTGTTCCAGTGGGCGGCAAGGTCTTGTCGAGGGTTGGGTCCGGGGTGAGGTTGAAGTCCCCTCCAATCAGTAGTTTGCCTTTGGCAAAGGACAATATGACTGGGGGGATCCTACGTAGGAAGCGCTCCTGGGCTTCGTTTGGGCAGTAGATTGCTATGATGGTTATTAGGAGCTCGACCAGTGGGCCTTTAATCATTAGGAACCTGCCCTCGGGGTCCTGTTTGACCGTGACCTTTGTCAGTGCCGCTGATTGACTGAGCAGGACTGCCACCCCTCCCCTCTTCTGGCCAGAGGATGCGAAATATCTTTTAGGGAACCTTTGGTATTTGACTCTCTGTTCGTCCGTGGCTAGGAGATGGGTTTCTTGTAGAAAGACTACATCCGCCTCTAGACGGAGCCCAAAAAACGCTGCTCTTATTAAAATTAGAAGAGCCACCATTGCAACCCATGAGGTTGCCCTTATCCAAGATGGCCACCACACTATCCCTCTGATGCAGCCTGGCCTCGGCTGCCTCAGGACCTGCAGTCTGCATTGATTGGTTATTTTGCCCTTTATTTGGTCCAATTCAGGCGAGCGCCGGCCCACCCACCAAGGAACCACCCCACAAAGGAACATCGCCTGTCCTGATCCTGTCCAGAGCCGACAGAGACCAGGGCCAGGAACTCTGCCCATGCCCGGAACCTTTCCCATGAAACATTCTCCTGCAACGGGTAAGAAGTCACAATCTGCGTGAAATTATTCGTCTGCATTATTACGTGCGCGTCACATTGAGTTCTTCAATGACTTTGGAACAATGTTTGCAACAGCCGTATTGTATCTATTTCGCTCCACAATGAACCACGCAGCACACAGACCGTCTCATCCTAACCGCTACCCAGTACCTGTATCTAGCCCAACACACATGTTCCAGTAGCTAATACACGGCTATTATTGGAACCTTTATTTGCCATTACCATTACAGCATCGCACCTCGACCGACAGCACCTCACCCACATTTAGCTTCTTGTCTATGCACGCATGTCGGCAGAGCCAGCTCGCACTTCATTCTCCTGATTGCGCACCCTGCCGCAGCCTAACCTGTATCCTGTAAACTCTCTGCGCACCTTCGTTTCCGAGTCCCAATTGCATTCAGCATTTCGTATTGGTTCCCTTGTACTTAACATCGCATCGCGCCGCTTTGCCTCAGAGCCCAGATGCATTAGCATTTCTCCATTGAGCATCGAGGCACCAGAGTCCAGTTTGCATGACATCAGTTCTACTACGCACCTATGCCTATGCCTACCCCATGTCAGAGCCCACATTGCATTTAGCATTACATCGTGTAGCGCTGCCTAGAGCCCCATCTGCAGCAGCATTTTCTTTATTGTGCATCGCTGCTTTAGAGCCCAGTTTGCATTTGCTTTTACTGTGTACCCATGCCACACAGACCATTATTGCATTTAGCATTGATTCATGTAGCGTTGCTTTAGAGCCCAGATTGCATTTGCTTTACTGTGTACCCATGCCCTATAGACCATTTTTGCACTTAGCATTGATTTGTGTAGTGTTGCTTTAGAGCCCCATCTGCAGTAACATCTCCTTCATTGTATCACTGCTTTAGAGCCTAGCATGTCTGACATGACCTGCACTGTGTACCATGCCTAGAGCACACTTTTACACTTAGCATTTTAACGCGCAGCCCTGCCCCCACGTCCCATCTACATCAGCATTCCACTGTGCATGCTTGCCTTGGAGACTGCGAATATGCTGCCAGCCCCAGACATTTACTGCCCACCAACCTGGTCTCCCGAGCTGCACCCCACCCACAGTCTCTCACTACTCATCAGATCCTGTGCATTATTGTCTCTCCTTCCCCTGATCGTGCCTTCAAGTACCACCAGTGCATTGGCATTCTCCCGGCCCACCAACGACATTCGTCACTCCCGCCCATACTATTCACCAGCCCTATTTACCATGGCTGACCCCAACCCATACTTAAACGACCCAGCACTCTGGATCCACCACTTTGCCACTAAACCTACACCTAATCGCCCCTGCACCACAAGCATCAGAAACTCGAGACTAGGGTCCAGATGCCGCCATGACCTCACTATCCTAGCCCCACACATTGTCAATGCAGCCAAATCCCCGCCCCAGCACATCACCATCCATGCCCGGAATAGAAGACTAGCCACAAGGCTACACATCCCACCCACATACACTATCGCTCACATTAACAATTCGCCCACCCCATCTAATATATACCCACTCCAGCCCACCCACGCTGAGTCTCACCCCACAGCTAACATCCACAGCATACAAAAAGTAAAGTTTGCCACTACACCTCACTACCCCACCCCAATGAATAACATCACCAGGAACTCTTATCCTAGCTTAGGTGCAATGAGACTCAACCATCTCAGATCCAGGACACACACCATCCCGACTCCTGAACTAAGCTCAAGCAAAAGCAAAACTAACCCCAAACCAGTCTCTCACCCCCTACACACATCAGCATCCCCCCCAAGCCTACTTCCCACTCCCCCCACTTACACAACAGAAAACCACACCAAGCAACTGCCGAAACTATCAAAGGCGCACTCATCAATGCTAGATCTCTAGCCACCCATGCCCTAGATATTGCCGACATCATCTCACTCAATAAATTAGACTTCATAGCTATTACCGATACCTGGCGCCATGCAGCATCACGCCCCACCCTAGCGCTAGCCATCCCCAATGACTACACAATCAACGGCGTAGACAAACAGCCAAAGGCGGCGGTGTAGCCATTATTGCAAGAAGCTCCCTTAATATCAGACACATTCAAAATCAATCACTCCCATCCGCCGAACTACTCACCATTAAACTGTCCACAACCAACACAAGCACTATCACCACCCATCTTATTTATAGACCGCCATGCCCGATATCCTCCTTCAACAACGACATAGCTCTCCCGTTTTCCAACAACACTAAACCCAACTCACAACTACTTCTTCTCGGTGATTTCAACCTGAGATACAATGACGAGAAATGACGACAAAGCAAGCACAGTTGCAAATACCATATCTGAATTAGGACTCACCCACCACATATCTCAACCCACACACAACAAAGGCCGATCCAAAACCACCTAGAGAAAAACAACCTGCTAGGATTAAGACAATCAGGCTTCCGCCCAAAACATGGCACTGAGACAGCCTTGATCGACCTCAAGACACTAATGGACAATCTTAAAGACAACGGCAAACTAGCTCCCCTTCTCCTCCTCGACCTGTCGGCAGCTTTTGACTTGGTAAATCACAACATTCTCTGTAAATACCTGGCCTCAGCAGCCAGAATTCTCTGACAAAGCTAATGCCTAGATCAGTCCTTCCTGAACAACAGATCTATGAGGGTCTTTGCTCCCACCGCCTCTGCGGAACCAGCCCCTGTTACCTGTGGTGTCCCCCAGAGCTCTTGTGTCTCCCCTACACTATACAATGTGTTTACAAAACCCCTCTTCGACATACTAGACCAACTGGGTGTTATCTACACAAACTACGCTGATGACACCCAAATACTCATCCCACTAACAGGCGACTACTATACCGACAACACTGTACTTAACAACATTTACTCCATTATCCAAAAATGGATGGCCAAACACGGACTCTGCCTCAACGACGACAAAACTGAGCTTCTTCTCTTAGGCTCCCAAGCCAGACTTAATAAACTCGACAAACTCTACCAGACATTCACTATCGAAGGCAATAACATTACTGTCTCTAACAGCGTCAAAACTCTTCGTATTTACCTGGACTCCTCCCTCACATTGACAAGACAAATCAACGCTATATCATCCGCCACTGCCTATACATGCAAGCTCATCAATGCCAGTAGACCTTACCTCTCTACCTCCAACTGTACCACCCTAGCCAGAGCACTAGTACTATCCAAAGTCGACTACTGTAATGCTCTCTATCTGGGCACCAGCCAAAAGAACATTGACAGGCTCCAAGTTATCCAAAATAACGCATTAAGAGCAGCCTTGAACATACCCAAACACAAGCACATCTCTGACGCCAGACGCGCATGTCAATGGATATCCATTTCTCAGAGAATCAATTATAAAACGCTCTCCCTCACACACAAATGCTTATCCAACCAAGCACCCAGATACCTCTCGGATAACTTCACGCAACACACACCATATCACCCAACCAGATCAGCCCAAACTCACTGCTTAAACATCCCCGGATTTAAGCTCCAAAAAGCAGGTGGCACAAGCTTCCCGGTGCTTGCCTCCAAATTATGGAACTCCTTACCAACCGACCTGAGATCAGAACCATACTTTCACCGCTTTAGACACAGCACCAAAACCTGGCTCCTGGCCAAAGAAGCATAAAACACTGACCTATTACTAACCCTATTGTACATATTGTATAAGCCGCACACCCGAACCTTGTAAATACGTCATCACCTGCATACTATCCGAAACTGCTTTAAAATGTGCACCTTACCAGCAACTGTATCACAATGTCTTCATATTTTGTAATGCTTACCTACTCTCACTATGACTGCAACATTCACTACTTGTAACCATGTAACCTTGATCAAGCGCCTGGATGCCCCTGGGCCAGGTGGCGCTATACAAATAATAAACTAAACTAAACTAAACTAGCTGGGTCAGGCGGTGTTCCACGGACTTCCGTTTCCTGGGGGAGTTGAGGCCCTGGACATTCCAGGTGATCAAGGTCAGGTTCTTAATGGGTGACCCCATTTCGGTGTGGGCGGTTTGCAGCTAGTGGGCACCATCATGCTGCGCTTATTGCCGGCCTGTGCGGGTGGCTGCCAGGTGAGCTGGGACCTGTGTTGGGGGTTTGTCCCCCCATCGGTGGCCCCCCCCTCTATTCCCCCCATTAAAACAAAACTTGGTCAATTGGGCCAGGCTACGACCAACGGGGGCTCCGGCTGGGCCATTGCAATCCTTTGAGGATGAGACCCTTAGGCCTCTATTTCGTGGCGGTGAAAGCTGTATGTGAGGTTGAGGTGCTGTTTTACTTAAAGAATTCGGTGCTTGTCCAGTGTTAGTGGCTGGCGTCTGGTTTTTGGCGATGCTTGTCGGTTCTGGGGGAGCCTGGGTGTTGGTGTCGCCCCACCTTAGCCGTCATTGCTTGGGCGCTTGCCTTTGAGTGGGGGTCCCCTGATTCTTAGACGGCGCCTCCCCACCCGGGTCCAGGACCGGTTAGAGTTCGACCGGTCTTCTTGGTCTGAGGGTGCTTCCTCGTTGTTAGTTTCTCCCCCTGCTGCCGGGTTCAGTCTTTTTTCGGCCTCATGTAGTTTGCTAATGTGGCGGATGCTCCCATTCCAGGGGAAAATCAGGGCCGTGGGGAAGCCCCAATGGTATGATACGCCCTTTTCCCTCAGCCATTCCGTCACTGGTTTCAGTGCTTTCCTTTTCAGGAGTGTGGTGGCGGTGGGATCTTGGTAAAGGGAGATTGAGGCGTCCCTGAACTGTATTTGCGGGGAGCTCCTAGCCTCCCGCATTATCTCCTCCATGACCTTGAAGTAGTGTACTCTTGCCAAGACGTCCGGCGGGGCAGAGCCATTGGATTTAACTCTAGTTCTGTGGACCCTGTCGAGCACCAGGGGGGGGGGGGGGGGGGGAGTCCTCCGGCAGGATGATTATGAAGCAGAAAAGATTGCTCACATAATGCTCGAGGTCCGCCTCTGGAATGGATGTGGGGATCCCTCTCAGGCGAATGTTGTTGCGGCGGGAGCGGTTCTCTGAGTCCTCCTGCTTGAGTTCGAGTGCCTCGCAGCAGGCTTCAAGTGCGCTCAGCCTGTCTGCCCCCTTCTCAATTTCGTAGCAGTGCATTGTTCTTGTCTCTAGTTCCCCCACTCTCGTTTTGAGCGCTGTGATGGTGCTCTTTACCTCCTCGGTGCCCTTCTGAAATTCTTTGGTCAATGCTGCTAGGAGGTCCTGGAGGTCAGACTTCGTGACCGCCTGAGTCAGGTCTTCCCGGGGTGGTTCTGCGTGCATGCTCCCAGTGTTGGTTTCACCTGGTTCTAGGTGGTCCCCCCTCCTGGATCTGTCTGTTGCAGGGGTGAATAGGAGAGTAGCTATGTCTGCATGCTTCGCTGGTTTTTTTGACATGATGGGTGTAGGTCCGAGTCTCCGGTTGAGGTGTGATGTGCTGAGGTCGCAGCGTAGAGATTTGGGGCTGGTCCGGCAGTCTCGGGCTTAAGGATGAGGTGAGCTGTGACTGCTTTGGCTGCGCGGACTCTGGGTCACTCCAGTGTGAAGGGGGAAGCTGGGTGCGTTGGACCGCAGTAGTGGCTTCCCCACCAAGGATTTATTGTCCTGTGGGCCCAGCTCCAGGTTTGACTATAGGGTGCGACCTGGTGTTCGCCAGAGGTTAGCTGCTTTTAGGCTTGGGTGTAGCAGGTGGTGTCCGCCGTCACTGAGGGTGCCTCTGGAGGTGCGCAAGTGCCTTGTGCCTGACCGGCTTTTGACTGCCTTTTGGTACGGTGTTGGTGCGAGGGGTCAGGGCCCTCAGTGGTCTCTTGGCCAGGTGGTGTTGTGCTTCAGCTCCTGGTCCTGTGGGGGGCCCTCCGGGAGAGTTGTTGACGGGGAGGTTCCATGGCCCGGCTTCCGGGACTGACTGGGAGGGGCGGGCCAGGGGTTTTCTGGTGGTTGGATGCTCTGGGGTTTAGGGTGCTGGTGGTGGTCCCAACCTCTGGGGGTGTGAGGGTGCTTTGCTGCGGAGCAAGTTGTTCCGGTTGGTGGCTTTGTTCTGGCGGTAACTCCTCACCCCCAGTGGTTTGTCGTGTGGTGGCCCAAGCCCCTGCTGAGATAGGGGGCCGTGCTGAGGGAAGGTTCTAGAGCTTGCTTGGGCACTGGTTCGGCAGTAGGTGTCGGGATGAGGGCTAGGAGGTAGTCATGGTGGGCCGCCTCGCGGCTCGTGTGCGGTTATTATGTGGCGGGAGTTTCGGGGCCCCTTTTGTGCTCTGTGGATTCAGGAAGGCTGTCCCAGAGGGCGCATTTGTGTCCATACAGATATGCTCCGCTTGGCAGAGTCAATGCAGGGGCTTGGGGTTTGTGGCTAAGGCTGTTCACGGACCGGAACGTGCGTTTATAATGCTATGAATGTGCCATTTTTCAGGTTATCTCGCCATGTGTTCGTGCCTGGAGAGGGAGACGCTGGTTTAGGGTTCCATCGCATCTGCACCCCCTGGTGGACTCAGGTTCGTGATCTCCCGCCCATCACTATCACGGGGGAGCGCTCTCATTAGTGCTGGCAATGCTCCGACGTGCCTGATTAAAGCTGATTCTCGTATATTTGTTGTGTGAATTGTCCCAACCGTCCGTGACCAGAAACACTGCTCGCTCACAGCGCACACAGCGTTCTAGCTGGGGGGGGGGTGTATTATCAGGTAGTTGTGGCTCGCCTTCCCGCTGGATGTTGGGCAGAATGCAGGTTTCTCGCGCCTCTTGCCATACGTTGAGGCTGGTCCAAGGCTTCCACTCACCCGATTACCAGTTTATGTCTTCCTGGTTTGCTAGGCGCAATGCTCCGGGTTTTGTAGACCTGCACTCTCTCCAGCTGGGTGGCTTGGCGGGCTCACATGAGTGTTGCAACTGGGAGGCGGGCTAGGCGCTTGTCTCTCTCACTTCCCGCCGCTCCTCCTCACCAGGCGCAAAATACTTCAGCAGTCGTTTCTCAGGGCATTTCGCCTCGGGGACAATGCTATGCAGTTCCTTCGGTGCCCCACACCTTCCGACGCCCATATCTGTCTGAGTCCTCCGTCGATCACGTCCCAATCCGCAGGACTTTTGATACAGGATTTATATATTAGCGCAGCTCTACGCCTATGCAGCCATTTTAGTATAGGTCGCTGGGGTCTCTTCTTTATTCCCCCCTTTCAGCCTCTTTGAAGTGTAGTCCCTTCTTAGCCTGTGGTTCCCCAGCGGTTTCGTCTCCCCCCCTACCGCCTCTATGTCCGTGGGTTCTGCTCACGCGTCTCGGGTCCTGTCGGGGGGGCCGTCACTCCGTCCCCAATTTGGCTGCATAGAGGTCACCTCGCATATGGGGGGACCCTGCGTCCCTTTGTTGCGTGGCCCGACAATGCCCTGCTACAACCTGGGGCTCCAGGTCTTCCTCTCCAGACCCACCCGTCCCACGCGGGGCACTGCGCGTGAGGCCCTGCTTTATCTTGCTCGGTGTCGAGGTGCCCGCACTCCCGTGGCTACTGCCTCCCTTCCTGGCTTTAAAATGTACGAATCCGGTCCCTGGGGTATGTCCATGGGTGCGGGGAGGGGGGGGGGGCAGCTGAGGTGTTATTGGCCCTGTTCCATGTCTTTGAGGCCCGCCGTTGTCTTGGGTGGATTGTGGACCCCTTGGTGTTGTCCTGGGCCCCTCACCCTTTCCGGGCTGCTCTGGGAGGCCCTAGGCTCCCCCCTGCTGCAGGCAGTATGCGGATCCTCTGGGGGGCCAAGGTGCACCTCGTTCCTTTCCCACGGCGGGCTTTCCCTGGTATCCCCCTCCTTCACTCTCGTTGAGTGGGCTGTCCTCCCATCTACCGTGTGGGCTTTTGGTGCTCACCTCTCAAATCCGCCGGGTCGTCCGCTGCTGGGCACTCTCCCTTCTGGTTCCTGCAGATGGTCCGCACCGCGGGGGAATCGTTCAGCGGGCGCAGGTCCACATTGCTTGTCCGTCTCTCTGTCGGCCCCGGAGGCACGTCCTGCTTCCTGCACCTCGATTCCTCCCGGGTCCCTTCTCTGTACTCCCGGCTATGGAGCTGGTGATGAACGGGGGACCTTTCAGCTGTGGGTTGGATGCCTGGAGGTCTCTGCTCAGCAAATAGCATCTTTGTAGCTTGTAGTGTTTACTGGGCCAGTCTCTTTGTGACCATGTTTGTCGCCTAAACTGGATTTATCACTGGGGCACAACTGATTAACACAGATGCAAACATTTGAAAATGGAAGACACTCTCTGCCCTGAGCACAATGATAAAGTAACCGCTGACAGAGATCATCTGGAATGTCACCTCTGCCGGAGAAGACTTGGAATGTGACTTTGCTTATCCAGATATTCAAGGGTTCCCAGATGAACAGCTGCTCAGAATCCACGAGTATCAATAGCATCAGGCCTGGCCACAAGAACTCACTGAAAATATGGAGTTCTTACAGTGCTTTGGCCGTGCTTCATATTTAACTTCACCTATTCTTTTTTAAGCAAGTGGACTTAAGCCTATCGGCAATGCTGTGCTGCAAGGGTGCAGTGAAGATATTGTTGTACAGTCAAGTATCAAAAAACCTCAGCTCGTACAAGTCTTCAGGTTCATATTTTGACAACCACACACGTATGGCCAGGATAACGAGAATATCGGTGTCAATCATAGAACCAAGTGGAAGGTTTGGGAAAGACTTGAGAAGAGTCTTCCTTTAGCCTAGACTGGCCTTACACACTGTAGGGCGGCCATCTGAGAGTAAGGAAGCACATAACCATCATACTGAATTCGTAACTCTGAGGCCTGAACATGTAAAGGAAACAAAGGTCAGATAGAGATAAAATTGCAGAAATCTCGCAATGGTCAAACCTACAAACTACAGGACTGCTGCAACACCCAGATCGAGCCTCCATGAAAATCTCCAACTGCAAACAAGTAGCTGAACGCCCTGCGCCACACCAATGTGCTGGACCCAGCACACACCTGCATGCCATGCACAAACCACTAGAAGTCCCTCGGACAACAAGGGTTGCCATAATGAAAACAGTATTTCAAATGCATACACTGGAAATGCCCACATGCAAAGGGAAAGGGAGACCAACTTCCTAGTCTTTATAACAAGCACAGCACTGGCTCCTTGTCAAGGGGAGAAACAAGGGAGAGGAAATGTGCACAGGATCACACAGGACGTAAATATCTATCAAACAACATGCACTCAGGAACCAAGATACGTGCACGCTAACACTCAGGTTGCGCAAGTAGAAGGTGATACAAATATATGAAAGAAGCCATGGGGTATGTGCTTGGAACCGTCTTGTGGTTCGAAGGAATATCAGCAAGACCCTAAACAATACTGTTATAGGTACTATCAGCACTATGTCCACTTAGGGGAAAAGCATTGATAGGCCATGTGAGTCTACACCTTAGATGGTATTATATAAGGCAACTTAAAGACACTACTCACAAGGACAAGAAACACCACCTAGGATGCTAGTGATGGCCATGAACACATTATTCTGAAAGGCTACACCAGTGAAGGGAGAATACTTTTAAGCATACACCTCTTGATAAGGGATACATAGGAAACATGCTTAAAAGAGGGGCAAACATTCACACAGATGAAGGAAAGATAGCAAACCACACACAACAATCAATAGGGAACCCAGGGAGAAGTGTGGAGGAATACCAGGAACAGACTTCAAGAGGGAGTTAAAGAACAGGGCCAGGGAAAATACAAGGACACACCCAAAATCACTGCTTCCCCATCCATTAAAGGAAGGAATAGGGAAAAAGAATAGCCATTCTCTCAAAGAGGATTGCCTCAGGGATCAAGTACAGTCTGCAGGACACAGCAAGCTTGGGAACTATAGAACATAAATGGTTATGTTCAGGAACAGGACAGCACCAGAGAGTGCTGACTCAAACAGAGGAATGGCAGAAAGGGAATCCAGAAAACAAAAAGTACTACTAAGCATACAATCCAATTCCAAGGATCTGGAAACAAGGATCTAGAAACTAGGAATATAGAATAAGATAAAAGGCCACAAACAGGGACTGTGCAACAATAACCAGTGCTGGACTGAGGTAAACGGAGGCGTTTAAAGCTGACTAGTGATCATATGCCTTGGGTGTAATCAATGTAAGCACCTGTCAACTGATGTTCCTTAACACCCACCCAACCTTGGAGCGTGAGGGTGGAGATTTAGGAGTGGGAACGTCTTTCTAGTAAGTATAATCTGTAGGGTAAGAAAGCATCGAAGTATGCCAGAGGAATTGGGGATTTGCAATAACAATGTCCTGAATTAGCAGAGTATTTTAGGCCCATCAAAACTACCCTATGCAAAAATGGAAGACTCAGCCATGGGGCAAAGTTTACTGTCTTTATTTTCCACAAGACAGGGATCATACAGGAAAGGACAATTCTCCAGCAATCTCAACTCCTGAACCTGTGTCACAGTGTTTCATGCCTCAGTAATGGGACTAGCTACAGAGCGCTGTGTGTTCTATATTGTTGCTACTGGTCTGATCACTGAGCCCGGGAGAGTGCCTGCAGGTTGCAGCTTTGGCGGGCAACACTTGTATCATTTCACTCTGTCTTGCTGAGAACTACTTCTCTTCCCACCACGAGTAAATGAGCATTGACCTGCTTTGCGGGGTCACGTGTGAAGGGACCGCAAAACAAAGCCCTTGTGTCTGCAATTATGAGGATTGTATTCTGAATTCATGGAGGTGGCTTCCTGCCTCTAGAAAAAGGAATTGTCCACCCGCCCTGGTCCTTGGCTGCGAACACCATTTCTGTGCCTCGTGCTGCAGGGATGATCTCTCCCCTTCCATGTAATCGAGGCTTGGCTTTTCCTACCTGATTCACTTCAGTCACCCTAAAGGCTCCCTGTGTGTTTTTATGCTTAGTTGCAGTAAAGCATAGGCAAGCTTGGTCCACGTATATTCTCTTGCGGTTCCACTTTGCAGAGAGAAGAGAATGGCTCATAGCATTATGTAAATGTATCCGTCCCCTATCCATAGGAGTTATACGCATGTGTTTCAGGTCTACAAGCAATAATACTAGTGTATATCTGCATAACTTTATGCATGAGTGAAGATTTGCTTCATGAATAACGCGGCTCTGCCGTGGTGTGTCTAAAGACATCATCAGTGCTTGGCTTTTCTGTTAGTTGACCTGGTCCATTGATGAGGCCTCTGCCCCCTCGAAACCATCTACTGGATAGGGTTTAAATGGTTGTCTGAGAGAATATCTCTTGACATATCTGTGATACATTGGTGCATTTGGTGACAGGCCAAACAACGAGTTAAAACTTTCATTCTTGATATCCGCATAGGGATCATAAGGGAGCCATTCCCGGGACCCTCTCTTCAGCATGCTGACTGCCAGAAATCCAAAATGGATCCAGATTGGAATTCAAGTAGGACATGTGGTCTTAGAGCTCCCAGATTACAACAGTAATATGTCACAGGGTTTGGAAGAAAAGTCCACCTTTAAACAGGCACAGAGACATGCCCCCAAATGGTGGGAATGCGAGTGAAGTAAGCAAATCGTGGAACTCATGCCAAAGGTTGAGCTACAACCTTCAGCCTGGATGGTCATAGAGAAAGTAATTACCGTCTCTATATTTGTGGCAGCAACAATGTGTATTTAACCCCCACTTGATAAGCTATGGAAGATTTTGGAGCAAAATCATGGCCTAAATCAAAGTGAATTGAAAAAAAGATCTTCCTGAAAGAGCAAGAGTTGCACCAGTCCCATATTATTTAATTTGTAGTAAATCTATGTCTCTTGCTGACTGTTGTGACAAAAGGAAGATCCTGGAAACATGCAAGATCAAAATAGGCGTGCAATAATGTTTTCTCTCTAAATTTAAAGGGAAGCCAGATATACAATAAATCATTCGTGAGATCCCTACCTTTGTCTGGGTAAGGGTAGTTTAAATATTGAGTAAAGGTAGATAGATATTGAAAAACAGTTCAAAGAGTCTTGTAGATTTTAACAAAGTATATCAAATATTTATTAAACACATTTTATAAAAAATACAATAAATGAATCCTAAGAAAATATACATTGGTACAAGTAAACTACTGTAAAAAAATAGTCGGTGACTGTCTATTTCCAATTGATGATACTCTTATAACTGAGAGTAAGTTAATTAGCAAAGAAAGAAAAAAGAAAAACACTTTGTTTCCATTCAATTTGTGGATATTTACAACTTATTTTTTAGATATACCCTAATATCAGAATATATATAGGGTATGACTCTCAACATGTTTCTGTTCACTGTTATAAGTATGGAACATTCATCAGGAGAAAGAATAGTAGTCACATAGGCTATTAGGAAGTGCGGCTTTGATCTTCCTTTCTTTCAGCTATATCAACATACATTCTTTAAACTGTTAAAAAAAACAATAGAGTGAGCTATCAATGCTCAGATTGCTATTTAAAGTCAATATTGACTATGTAACTAATATCTAAGGTAATGCTACCTGATATAATTAGTCGGTGCGGTTGAACGGATATATCCAAATTGTTGGAAATTCTTAGGAGGAACCAATCATAAGTATACTTCACCAGAAGCATCTGCAAAGAGATACATATAGATCTGGATGAACCGCAAAACACTCTTATTTTGGCCCCCCATTTGCCATTCCCTTCGTATACACGAAGTTAATTGCAATTTTACCTATCTTCATGAGGTTAGGTACTGTATTCCCTCTTCTCAAGCAGGGCTTAACATTTCTCTTGGGTTCTTCTCTGTCTTTAAACGGTTAATCTGTCTAAAATTCTATTTTGCCACTTGGTTGTGAATCACTTATTCGTAATTTTAAACAGAGTAAATGAAAAGTCCATCGTTTATTTTGGGTAAAAATTGTAGCCCTTTTATGGCTGACTCGCATGCAGTTTGATATTCCTAAACTTTACTAAAACCGCAAATATTTTATCATGGTGTTAATTTTATTATATATTATTTTACTAGCTGTCCCCGGCCACCCGTTGCTGTGGCTCAGTCTTGTTAAATGGAAAAGAAAGAAAAGAGAAAGCGCACGTTTGTAATGTGTTTAATTAGACAATGCCTGTGGGTAGTTTTTAATGGCTCTGTCGGTTCTCCAAGTTGAGGCAGTTTAATTTTCCCAGCGGCGCAACACATTCCTTTGTTTTTCCATTAAATTTCAGAGCCTTGCAATAAGGGCACACTTGAGTCATGGTGCCGATGAGAAAATGCCGGCTCAAACTATAATCATTAGCTGGGTTGTACCGGAATGCAAGGCGATTGTAATCGCGTGATTGCTGAGCACGGAATCGTGTTTGACGCTGATCTGCTGTTTCTCATTGACGTCTTTCAGCCACTCTCAGCCAGTCACGTTCATTCTGTTGAGAACGAAGCAGATCTGAAGCTGCAGAACACTATTGCCGTGTTCGCAACCGTGCATCTTAAAGTCTGGCTGCACGCCTCTCTGCTGCTTCCTCAGCACGTATTTGAGCCATTCTAAATCAGAAACATTGAAATGGAATTGTAAAATAGCGTGTGTTGCTTTTACGTCCAACAGATGGCGCTGTTTTGCAGTAAAATGTTCAGTATAGCGTGTGTTGCTTTTACGTCCAACAGATCATTTTTTTGGGGGGGTCCCCCTTAACCTCCTTTTTTTTGCTAAAAAACACTTTTTTTCCATAGACGAAAACCTAAAAAAATATATATAATTTAAAAAAAAATTGAATCCTTTGACCTGCCAACCCTTTGGTGACGATCCTTTGACCTGTCGACCCTTTAGATTCGATCCTTTGACTAGACAACATATAAAAACACGTGCCTACTTGAATGCAAGGTTGTGTACAAATTTCAAATCAATCGATGAAGAACTTTTCGGAGATTTAAGATTTTGAACAAACAAATATTTACATTTTTATTTATATAGATAGCAGGGTGTTACTTTACGTGATAAGAATGCCACCGGTGCAGGACACCAGTGTCTGGGCACTCCTGGGACAGGATGGCCCCTACCGCTACGCCAGAAGCGTCGGCATCAACAAAAGAATGGCAGAGAAGGGTTAGGATGCTGTATTACAGGGGCTGAAGTGAACGCAGCTTTGAGCGAATCGAAAGCCTCCTGGGCCTTGGGGTCGCAACAAAAGGGGACCTTGCTGCTAGTGAGAGCCGTCAAAGGAGCAACCACATATGAATAAGAACGTACAAACCTACGGTAGAAATGAGCAAAGCCGAGGAACTATTGTAGTGACTTGATTGTTGTCGGTACTGGCCAATTGAGCATGGCTTTGACTTTAGAGGGGTTCATCTGGACCCCCTTGTCTGTTAAATCATATCCGAGGAACTCGACTTCAGAAGCGTGGAAGACTCATTTTTCAGCTTTAGCAAATAAATTATGTTCCCTCAAGCTTTGCAGGATGGAACAGACTTGAATAACTTGCTGGTCGTAAAATGGTGAGTATATCAAAATGTCATCAAGGTATATGATGACGTACTGATCCAGCATGTCTGTAAAGATGTAATTCATAAAGTATTGAAACATGGCTGGGGCATTGCAGAGTCCAAAAGGCATGACAAGATATTCATATAGGCTATAGCGGGTCTTGAATGCAGTCTTCCACTTATCCCCCTTTCTAATATGGATGCGGTTATAGGCCCCACATAAATCTAATTTTGTGAAGATAGCCGAAGAACCCAATTGGTGAAGAAGGACAGAGATAAGAGGCAAGGGGTATTGATTATGTACCGTGATGGAATTGAGCCCTCTATAGTCAATACAGGGCTGAAGATCTCCCTCCTTCTTTGCTATGAAGAACAAAGGGGAAGCAGCGGGAGCCCTAGAAGAGCGGATTAAACCAGAGAGCAGGGCATTGTCAATATAATCTTCAGGACCTTCTCTTCTTTTACGGTAAGGCAATAAACCCGACCAGTGGGTATCGTGGACCCAGGAATCAAGTCTATGGGGCAATCGTAGGGCCGATGAGGAGGCAGCTGTTCTGCTCTTCCTTTATCAAATACATCCTTGAAAGCGTAGTACTCCTTGCTCCCACCACAGAAGCGGTATCAAGAAGGGACTGGCAAGGACTGACCTGTGAAAGGGCGACATCATCAATACAGTAAGACTTGTAGAAGTCAGACATAAAATGCACTTCACGACGCTGCCAATCAATGGAAGGATTATGTGCCGGTAACCAGGGGAGACCAAGGATCACTCTGAATTGAGGCGCAGTTATCAAATCGAAAGAAATGCTCTCACAATGACCACACTCGGTTGACATAAGAAGGTTGCCTGTTTGTTCTGTAACTAGGCCCGATACCATGGCCGTGCCGTCAAGGGCATTCACTATTTCCGGTTGTGGTATTCCTGCCTCGTGGGCATAGTAAACAATACCGGAATAGAGAATGGAACCACAGCACCCGAGACCGGGGAGTCCAGAGGAAGGGTACTCGGCAATCAAACTCCAGCTATTGCCAAGCTGAGGAGTTTCCCGACCTTCTTGCGGGTTTCTTAGGCCAGTTACGTAGGAAATGCTCCGCAGACCCACAGTACATGTAGATAATGTTTTTTCACCGGTTCTCCCTTTCCGCAGAAGACAACGAGCCACATACAACCCAATCTGCACTCGTTCAGTGTCGCCCTGTAGCGACGGCTCCGGACATGTGGGGAAAGGAAGAGGGTGTCTCTTTCCCCCTTTCCTCTCTGCTCTCACTGGCATCTATTTGTAGTACGAGGTCCAACAACTCCTGGAAAGCCACAGTAACCACCGGAACGGTGGCTAATGTGTCTTTACGTGTCTCAGAAATACCCTTGTTAAAAACAGCGGCCTTCTTATCTTCCAGACCGCCAGTCTCGGCAGCTAACCGGTTGAAATTAGTTAGGTAAGACAGCAAAGGAGTGTCGCCCTGTTGTAGGTTCAGGAACTCTAAATCGGTGGTCTGCGTCTTGTATAGTGTAGCAAAGACTTTACTCATAGTTGTGATCAATGCATCACAATCGTAGAGCACATAGCTGTTATTTTCCAGGAGGGGGTTGGCTCAGGCCGCAGCAGTACCCCCAAGATAGGATAGGACAAAGGCGGCCTTAGTTGTAGAATCGGGAAAGGAGTCAGGACGACACAAGAAATTAAGCTTGCATTGGTTAATGAACGTTTGGTATTGTTTGGGGTCATAATTGAATCTCTCCGGCGGGGCCAGGGGAAACTGGGTGGACATGTGGACAGGTACAGGGTCTTGTTCAGGTAAAGGGTACCCAGGTCTAGGGACGGCAGCACTGGCTTGAGTCTCTGCCTGTGGTTTTGAGCGAGGCAATTCTTGGAACGCGTCAATCCGATGGCGCATGACGTTGTGAGAAGAGGTCATGTCCGCAAATAGTTCAGATACCTGCTGCACGAGTGTAGCAAGCATGTCAGAGGTATCCATGTTTGATGTGAGCTTCTGATTCTGTTATCACTCACCAGAAGGACTGGTTCTGACGGCTTCTGGCAGTGCTTCCAGTTGTCCAATCACCGGCAGCAGTGGTCTAGGTCTCCTCACAAGACGGAGACCTTTCTATTAATGCACCCCTCTATTAGTTTATATATACCAAGAGAGAGGTTAATTAACTGAAAGAGCGGGTAGACAAACCAGTAACATCAGCTGGGGCCAGCTGAAATAAAAGGACAGGTCTCAGAGGTAAATACCAGAAACTGACAAGAAAGAGAACCAAAGTGTAAGTAACTAACCTTTTGTCTCTGGATACCAATTCTAGGAACTGGATGCCAGCGTGGTATTCTAGGAACTGGATGTCAGTGTGAATGATTCTTCTTACCAGGGGGGCCCTCTACGGAATGGATAGGAGATGGTAAGGGACTAAGCATGAATTTAAGCATGAATTAGAAATAGAAGTTATTAATCTGAAAGGTTGCCTTACCTATCTTGTGTGATAACAAGGAATCAAGAAGGAGGAAGTAGCAGGGCGTTTCAAGGATTCCAGAAAGAACAACAACGAGAAATGGACTACGAAGGGGAGTTCGTGATATAAGTAGGACCTGCTTCCCAGGCGGCACAATGACGCTCTTGCGACCGGGGTGGTGCATGTGATGTTCAGCAGAGCGTCTCTAGTTTGTGCACTGACTTTGTCATAAATCAAGTTTTAATCCAAAGGCAGTCCGTTAAACAAAAGCGGGTTGGCGGCGTGCAGACAGCAGAGGGATGAAAACGGCAGGATAATGGAGTACGATGGTGAAGCCGGTAGTCAGAGTTGTTTGGGGAGCAGAAGTACAAAATCATGTAGCAGACGAGGTAAGTATCCAAGGCAAAGGTCGGTAACGGGTAAGCAGCAATATCAGGACTATGCGTGGAGGTAGTCCATGACAAAGAGGACTTAAACAAGAAAAAATGAAGAAGACTATGACACCGGAATCACAACTTCAATCAGAAGCAGTTGTGTCCGTGCTCTGCCAAGTTTTTACAGAGTGTAAGAGGTGGGGCGTGAAGCATCATTGCAGGTCACATGATCGCGCATACGTCTTGTTCCCTTGGCAACGGAATGCACGAACACCCAGCTCCATCACCGGCGGGCATGTCCCCAGTGTTGCGAGGGCAACCTACAGCATTGCAGGAAGGAGGAATTGTTAATGTAAGGGAACCAGTTTAACAGTGAACTGCAACGTGAAGTTGCAGACAAAACATGCTGAGAGAATGGTGCAACCATGACAGAGGTCCTGATGTATTCCATAACAAAACAAAAGTTCCCTCAACAAAAATGAAAGTTTGTTTCCTGTATTTCTTCTGATGAGAATTCTTCACCACTGGGTTCCCCTCTTACGGGCGCTGACCCCTCTTTACTTTCAGCCTCCCTCCTGCGGATTCACTACGGCTTTTCCTTTAATCACCAACCTTAATGTCTTTTTAAACAGTTACAGTGGACATCCCTCGGTCAGGTTCATCTTTGTCAACACACTGTTTCTTGGGACTTTAGACTTTGCCCTATTCTCGTCAGCAACCCTTTTCTGGGTTCATTCTTGCCAACTTCACATTCAGATTTACTTTCAATGTTTGCGGGATTCCTTTCCCTTGTTTTCTCATGTGGCAGAATTCACTTCTCTTGCTTTCTTTATAGTTCTTAGGTCAAAGGCTTTCGACTGTACAGGGATTTTGCTTGACCGCCTGTATGACCACTTGGCAGCTCTCCTATGGCCTTCTGGTATCTGTAGTTTAACTAACGGGGATCGTCCAGAGTTTCTCAGAGCAGCACCAATGTGGTGCTGGTCCCCTTCTGCAGCTGGTTTCCCCTTTTCAATTTTACAGTTCTTTGAACTTCTTTCCCTCTGCCATTTTGTGGCTTTCATTCATCACAGCCCGGTTCTTATTGGTTGCTCCTTCGACTCACTGGCCGTGATGAAACGCTTGGCTTTCTTCATAACTGGAGTCAAGGCCGGTACCACGGTAGCAGGAGTCTGCCTCGATCCGGCTTATCAGCGTCGATACGCTGCATGTACCGCTGACATCTGCTGCAACACTCTTGGGCTATTGTCCTCGGCCATAAGATTCCCTCTGCTGAGGTTTTGCGGGTATGCGTCAAAAAGGGCAAGGTCATGTCTCTCCTTGTTAACCTCTCGATATCCGCCGCCTTTCTCCTCCTCTTGAACTACCGGGCCTAGATAGCTGTCTCTTTGTGCGGTCTGCCTTGCTAATACTGTGCTCTCTTGCTCCACCTTTTATCCCTCTGGGGAAGGAAAAGGGCCATCAGGTGTGTGTGATTCGGATCAATTGCCTGACTTTGCCTGACCCTTGTATTGGGACATGTCAGGTTAACGCTCTGGTGTTAGTCCATTCTCTGGTGTGGCGTGCAAAAGGGTTTGTGGTGGAAAAGGGTGGGGGGCCATGGTTTTGAATGTCCTACGTGGTAGGATGTGGAAAAGGTTTCGAAAGAAGGGGTATACCGCGTCTCACCCATCGGTGTCCAACTCCCACTACCGAAGACCCCCCATCCAGGTGATCCTCCTTCACTATTCCATCCCCACAAACTGGATCCAATAGCGATGGCCGTGTCCTGGCCACTTGGATGACAGATCCCCGGGGGCTAGCTATGGAGTCAACTTCAGGTTTCTCACATCTCTACTGATTCTGAGCAAGACTTGCAGATGTTCAAGAGGATTTTCAATCCCATCCATGTGTGGATGGCAATAAACTCCCTGGCATTAAATGATAGCAAGACAGAGTTACTCACTGTTGGCTCTGGTCCATGTTTCAGCCAACTGGTATGAGCACTTCACTATTGCTGACAGCCAAATCAAGTTTTTGCGGGTGGTGTTTGCGGGAGGTTCACCTGGGAGGAGAAAAAGGCCCAGGGCAATGAGAGGTCTCTGTGGGAAGAGACACAGTATTGGTCTTCCACTAGTGAGGATATTTTACAAATGCCAAAGTATATAATGGCTTGTTGTCATAACAATCTGCCTGTTCCGCAAGTCGAACATCTTAATGTGGGTAAAACCAATCTCAAATCCTTTGGCATTGAACGAAATATAAACCCTTCTAAAACTAGGGAGACTTATAAAGAAGAAAACCCCCCTAACGCCCAAAGAGACAGTAAAATGAAGTCTGTCAATAATAACAGTTTAAACTATCAGAAATGTTATACCTCTATTCATTCAAGTATGATGATGATACTTCTCTAAAGGAAAGCATGGGGAACAACAATACGTTTTATTTTATTTTTATTTGTTATTTTATTTATTTGTATACTGCCGGTAGCTCGCAAGCATCGGGGTGCGGACATCGTCACTTGGACAAACATGCAGTGGACAAGGACAGGTTACAGGACAGACATACGCAGGATATCAGTTACTCGGGTGTGCGAACGTATAAGATTTTATCTGAATAGAAGTGTCTTCAATTTTTTTCAAAAGCATGTAGTTTGCTTCTAGTCGTAGGTTGACAGGGAGATTATTCAATTTTCCCGCTGCCAGCGTGGTAAAGAAGTTAAAGAATTAACAAGACGTGAGAAAACTACTTTTATCACTAGGGACTACAAGTTCCATAATTCCCTAGGTACTGGGATAAGGAAGAGGGTTGAAGAGGAACAATGCTGCTGGAGTGGTCAGCTAATTAATGTAAATGATCCACACCTGAGGGAGACCGAGAAGCTTAAAAGGCTCCCTCAGGTGCAGGCAGAGAGAGGAGAAGAGCAGAAGAAGCAGGAGTCGTCATGCAGATCGTGTATGCAGCCGAAGTCAGGACTGGACCCCTCACAATACGTTGAAGCTCAATTATCTGTAGAGGATCAGATGTATAAATCTGCAGGAGATCCCGCCCCCAACTCCCCTGTATTGGAGAAATGAGACTGTGCCTTGCCTGACACCAGCTATCGTACCAATACTGCAGCAAATCTTTGGTAGGGGATACCCATTGAGACAACCCTATCGAATGTTCCCCCGAAGTGATAACCTGCAGGAGGAACTCCCTGAAAGAATATGAGATGGTACTAAGCAAATGAACGGATGACGTCATAAGAAAGTGTGCACAACATCCCGAGATACTGACTAAAGACAATAAAAGGCTCTTAGAGGATGATTGACCAAGTAAAGAATTGAGTGAACTGACAAATGTGGAAAAGAAGATTACACGTTAACAAAGTGCTGCAGAAAACAGAAGTTCAATGAATATACAGACGCTGAAACACAAGGTAGTTCAAGTCCTCATAGAGGCTAGCTATGGGATGTAAATAGAACGCAGGCGAAGCCGCCATTGTACAGAAACTTCACATTAGTATCATGAATTAAATAAGCCAGAAACCATGAAGGGGGAATGGAAAAGCTGTGTTCCTGCCGAATAGCAGACTCATGGAGCTGCGTGGCGAGGCTATCTAGCCTGAAGTCAAGATCGTAGAAATCGTGGTCAGCTATCTACTCTGAAGAAGAACGACTGTGCAGAGGATGAATCTTCTCACGTTAAGGTGCAAGAAAGAACACAAAGGATGCCATGTTTTAATTCATTTTATTTGAAAGCTGCAAAATGGGCCAGAACGTGGTCTCCTGTCACATGAGTCAAGGATGGAAATAGAGCTTGAACTTGGCGTTCCAGACACGATAGAGTGTGCCCTCCCTCCAGTGCATTCCCAAAGATGAGAATACTCTACAAGGCCAAGTACGAAGACAGTTTCATGGCAGAAGGCATGGGTGATGAGATGCTGGCTCATTGGGTGGTGAGGTAGCTTCATGTCCTATCACCTGGGTCTGGGCTTACGTGCTGCTAAATGACCCAAATGTTCCAGACATGGCACAAGCGTGCCAACCAATTGTATTAGTCCGTATAACTAAGGACATTATGGCTTGTTAGACCAAGGAGAAACTGTGTACCGAATGTTTCTAAAGTGACATGTTTTAAGAGGTAGGCATAAGTCGTCCACCTGATCAAGGACAGACAATAACAATCCAGCTCATATATAAATGTATATCTAGATGTTTCCCTTAACCAATCCTGACCCTTTTTTACTATTCCCACGTAGTATGATGTCACTCTGATGCATTATTGAATATAAGAATTTAATTTTTTGTGGAGATCATTGAGAGACTGAGCGTCCGTTCGTTGATGTTCATTGTAACCTCCGTTTGAGATAATTGTTAATAAAACAGTAACTTTCCATCTTCTTGAGTTTGTCCGGTTATTTGGACTCAGAATTATTCTGTTGTAATCCCATCCATTGTATATGCACGTTCCAAATGGCCATAAGCTCCTATCCTTTCCCAACCATGTGACAAACCTGAGCTCCACTTGTGGTTACATCAATAAATTATTACGTCAAATCCACCCAGATCTATCTCTCTATGGAAAACAGAGCTGTATTAGCTACTGCTCTTTTAAATTCCAGGCTCCATTATTTTAACAGCCTGTTTTCAGGCATTTCCCCCCAAAAAACGGAATAAGTTACAAGTTATTGAAAATAGAGCAGTCAGGGCAGCGTACGGACTAGGCAAGGCTGAGCTTTCACGCCGTTTAGGCGTGCTCTTCATTGGCTCGCTGTGATGCATCGCATCCAATATAAGGTGATGTCATTGACTCAGAAATATATTCAAGGTGGTGCCCCTGGCTAGCTTAGTGGCCTTCTGCACGTGAAACCCATTAATAGAAGTCTTTCTTATAACTCGAACATTCTGTTGCATCAACCAGGATATAAACTAACCAAAATTGGAGGTTCCAGCTTTGACACCTTCTTCCAGCTGATCTTCAGAACACTTCCTGCGCCAAGAAATGTAAAAAGTATCTGAACACTTTCCTTTTTAACAAAGGCCTTGATTGATCTTCCGTTGCCTCATCTTTCTTTATTTGTGTTGGTTAGTCCTGGTACCCTGAGACCCTTGGATGTGTGGCACCTTATACAAAAATTTAAATAACTAAATAAATAAATACTGTACCTTTTCAGTGAAGAATTTGGTGCAGCAGGTTGGTCCTCAAGGAAAGGCAACCTTTCTGTGTTAATAACAATCTTAAGGAGTGACAGACTCTTCACAGGCTTTGGTTCAGCATTGGTTGTCGTCTGGTAGACTTTTCATAATTTCTCGGTTCACGACTCATTTGAGGGGACATCTCAGAGTGGAAAAGTGTCACTGCAGGCCCACAAGGATGATCACAAAGCTTCAGCCAGATATGCGCTTCACAAGACGTTGCACCGCAAAATGGCACAGGTCTCAGGGTATTGGGAGTTTATAGCCCAGGAAGGTAGCAGCTCTTTGTGGGATGGTGCAAAATGCATGTGGTCTTGAGACTGGTTAGACCCACCAGTCCAGGGGAGTAAGTCATCACCAAGATCTTCCCTGTCGCTTGGAATTCGGGTCGGGTCTTTAGCGGTCACTCAATGGCTCTGGCGGTCACTTGGAAGTTACTGGGACATCCTTCTATGAATTCCTATTTCGATCTTCAGTGTGTGGTCGACTCTGATGTTCAGCTCCAGCACACTCAACCTTTATGCAAGAAAATTGGCTGAGCCCACCAATCACCATTCACCATTCACGCCTTTCATGCAAATCTGGGGGGCGGCTGTCCAAGGGGACAGCCAGCCTCCCAGTTCAAACTGGTACCAGGCAGGAAAACTGCAGGACCAAGACCAGCAGAGTTTTGATTACCTCCCCCACTTCCTGTCCTTTCAGGCAATCAGAGAACATTGGCAGGCTTTCCAAGGGAAGCTCGCCAAAGACAAAAGACCCATCAAGACCTCCCCACCCAGGAAGGTAGAAGAAAGCTTAAGCAAGAACAAGTCAACATAAACAGGGATTAAAAAAGTATAGCCATCATTTTAAGCAAATGGGGATCCCCGTGTCCCTACTGGAGCTGCAAAGAAACCTGTGGTAGAAGTCCACAAAAAGTAGTGCAAAAAGGTACACTTCCACCAGCATGTCAGACTAACTTGTAACAGTAACTTAAAGTTACTGAAACTGTGAGAAAAGGGAAACAATGCTTTCCCTCAGCAATCCACATAAAGTGGGTTTGGGTGTGCTGATCCCACAACATAAATTACAGGAGGGATAAAAGGGTGCCTCCCCCTGCCCTGGTAACAGTAGTTAACCCAGGTAAAAGGAAAAGGGAAGCTCAAGGAGCTCCCATCAACACTGCACAGAAAGTGGTTTGTGCTGCAATAGTAAAAGGTAGATGCCAGAGAACCTGGAGGAAAGCATAACTCCATCACAAAGTATGCAAAAGAGATCCAAAGGGTCCCCAAGTACAGAGTAAAGGAACAGTGAGTGTGGAAAAATGTTCCCCCTCATTCAGGAGAAATAGTCCAAAAATTCAACAGTCCAGCAAAACTGCTGGGGGACTCACAAAGTGGGAAGAATTACACTCAAGAAGGAAATTATACCCAACGGGCCAAATTTTGAATTTGTGCACAATAGCAAAAATTAGTAACTGCACCAAAATGTATTGCAGCAAAATCTTTCAAGTAGCTAAATGTTTTCCTCGATGTACAGAATCTGAAAATATAGGTTTTCTAAGAAAGCATACTTTAATCAATGGTCCGGGTTTGAAAACAAACTTACATTTTTTATGAGGAGTACCCTCCCATGTTGTCATGAAGCTGATAGAAAACCACACCTCTGAGAAAGACCTGGGAGGAGTTAAACCATATATATTTGCCTGATCATATGATTATGGAATATGGGGAGATGAACATTGAAGATTTTGGAAACATCTGGAGACAGAGAGCAGAGCCTGAAGGACTGACCCCATACAGATTGGCGATCAGCACATAAATGAAGGATGCTTTGAATTCGAGTTGCAGATAAGCCACCTGAATGGAGGGTTTTTCTAAAGGAATGATTTCAAGCTGACTGTATCCCTGGCTGAATCCCCAAAATCAGACATCACACCTCAAAAGGTAAATCAAGCCCCAATCAACCCACAATTGTCCAGGTAGATTGACCAGGGTAAACCTGGGAAGATACAGATAAGGAAACTGAGAGGAATGCAATTTGAAAGCAGGAACACAGGTGGTGATATCTTAATACCCTGTGCTCCCCTATCTACATGCAACACAAGGTGAGTTACTCTTTTAAGGCCCTATGTACTCCACATTGAAAAACGAAATTTAAAACAGAATGCATGTTGGTGCCACTTTAATGTTTAATTGCCTTTGTAAATGTAAGTACTATTTAAATAGAACTAGTGGCATATGCTTGTCTAGAGTCATCTTGGGTTATAGTATCATTGCAAAATACTTTCACATAGGGTGATATCGTGCATTAATACATCCAGGGGATGCCACAGTCATATATGAACTGTTTGCACAATATAATGCATGTTGTTTAGACTCAAGTAAATGTAGAATAGAAATGTTTCTAATGTCTAGTATCTTTTAGAATACATTTATATGGGGACTGTTGAAATTAAGAGTGAATGTTCGTATGGACTGATAATAGTAAGACTCATATAGACAGGTAATTTGGTTTCATTTTTGTCGATTATTGGATTGGTTATAAAAAATACTATAATGATCTCTACCGTGAAAAGCTGGGGACCACTTTTGTTGAAGTTACAATAGTCTTTTTAAATAAATGTCGATTTCTAACTACCCCACTGTCTGCTCCTTGCCCAGAACTGAGGGGTAGGAACAAGCTAATAAGTTTAATAGCTTCTTTGAACAAAAGATTGTGGACATTCAGAAAAGTATCACTGAAGTGAGGGTTGCTGAAAAATGGGAAGAACCCCAAGAACAGACAGAGGTGGAAGAAAACCAGGGAGAAAATGAGAGCTTTTGCTTTCAAAATATTGAGAAGGAAATTGTGCTAGCATTAATACTCCAACTATAACCTACAAAAGACCTGGCATTTCCTATGCCAGCATGTACTGCCAAACGTCTGGCAGCAAATTTCACCTCATTTATAACTACCTTTATAAATAAATCTCTAATGAAGGGTCATGTCCCGAGTACCCTGAAGGGAGTGCTGGTGAAACCCCTATTAAAGAAACCCAACTCAGACCCTACAGTTCTAAAAAACTATCGTCCAGTTGCCAACTTATGTTGGCCGACTAAAATCTTAGAAAAAGTGGTCTGTAATCAAGTTCAGCAGTTTGTAGATAGTAAAGGTCTCCTGAACGAATGCCAGTCGGGGTTTCGTCCCAATCATGGAAATGAGACCGCCCTATTGGCGGTCCAGGATGATCTACTGGAAGCTGCAGATAGGGGAGGCTTCACAATATTGTTGATGCGGGACCTATCAGCGGCGTTTGATACGATTGACCATAAGATCATTCTTCAACGCATTCAAAAAATTGGGAGAGCCTTGAAAGTAGTGGTGGATTGGTTTGACTCTTTTTTGCAGGATACAACCCAGCAGGGGACATTAGGAGCCTTCCTCTCAGAGCTACTATGGTTGAGATGTGGAGACCCCCAGGGCTTGGCGCTCTCACCATTGATTTTTAATCTTTATATTCGCCCACTATTTGATATATTGAGGAAACATGGGCTGATTCCACTCCTATGCCGATGATACGCAGATCTACGTGGAGACGGAGAACTTGTCTGAGGCATTTGAAAGGATTGACCTGTGCAAGCAAGGCATTAAAAAATGGATGGC
The DNA here is from genome assembly GCF_040938575.1 of Ambystoma mexicanum. Taxonomy (NCBI): domain Eukaryota; kingdom Metazoa; phylum Chordata; class Amphibia; order Caudata; family Ambystomatidae; genus Ambystoma; species Ambystoma mexicanum. The sequence continues at coordinate 529,417,454 of NC_090938.1, read as the reverse complement.
ATGTAACCAGCTGCAGCTCAATGCAGCTAAAACAGAGGTAATACTATTCGGACCAGGGAAAAAAAGGAGAGGTGAAGAACAAAATATAACACTGCGGATTCTGGGTAAAGAAATTCTGTTCTCAAGGAAAGTGAGAAAACTTGGGTGCATATGGCAGGAAAACCTGGGCAGTGAAGCCCAGGTTGAGGCCAAAGTAAAGGCTGTGTACCACACCCTGCGTATGCTTAGGAACGTGCTCCCCTTCGCGGCATCTGAAGACCACTCAGAGGTCGTAGGTGCGTTGACCAATTCTCATCTTGACTACTGCAACAGTCTGATGACAGGGATCCCAGTGAAACAGATGATGAGACTGCAGAGGGCCCAGTAAGCGGCAGTTGGGTTAATTGCCCATCTTGGGAAAAGGAACCATGTCTCAGCGTCACGTAGAGCTCTCCATTGGCTCATGGTGGAGGGCCGAGTTAAGTTTAAGGTGGCATGTCTTATGTATAGATGTTTCTATGACCTTGCACCAAAATACCTGAGCGCTAGAATCCACCACTATCAGCCAACCAGAGATCTCCGGTCTGGAGACAAACTTTTGATGGGTATACCCCAGGCTAAACTGACCTCGAAGGGGGACAGGAGGTTCTCCGTGTTCGGCCCAAAGATATGGAACCAGTTACCAACTGCCATCCGGTAATGCCCATCGTTAGAAGACTTTAGAAAGGTACTCAAAACCTTTTTATTTAAGTGAGCTAAAGAGGTATGGGCGAAAACAGCGTTCTTCAGTGAAAGGTTGAATCATAGTTAACATCTGCGCCCAAATGCAGTTCAGTCTGCCTGGTGCGCACAAGAAATAGCCAAAATGAAAATCAAATAGGATTGTATAAATGGGGATATTAGATTGGCATGCTAAACCTGCTTAAGCAAAATAATTAATTACATCAAATATTCTGCAAAGCATTATGTTTGCTGCTTTACCCACAAGGCAATTTGAGGTTTTTGGGTTTCAAGAATGCAAAGATGAAAGCCAATCCTTTAATGGCACCTGGCCCAATGATAAAATCAGGGCCAATTTATTTATTTAGGATTATATAAAGGGCAACATGTCACCATCAAACAACTTAAAAGTGCTTGTCCTCCATGCAAAAGTAGTCATTGAGCCTAAGGTTATTTTTGGAAGCAAGTAGTACAGTACAATTCAAGTGTGAAAGTGTTCAGCCAACCATCATATAATCTCAATTGTTTGATAAAATGATTGCAACACTTTTCACGGAAGTGTTTACCTTTGTCTTCAACAATTTGGGCTTCACTACAAGTATTGCAGTGAAGTAAACGAGTGGCAGTAACCAGATTGCAACCACTTTTACTGAACCGCCATATTCAGAGTTTGAGAAAAAGTGGAGCAAAAACGTCAAGCACTTAGCTGGTGTTTATTAATTTACGTTACTTTCAAAAATTGGAGGAATCACCACTGGTGGATTTTCCACCACAGCAAGTGCATCCAAAATTACAGTGGATTACTATGGGGCCCCATGGATAGGCACCGGCAGCGCCTTACCACTACTCATATCTAGACAGATTTGTGACCAATACAAGCAGCAGTAACAGTAGTTGGATATGGCACAATTACCACTGGTAATTCCGCCTTTCTTGTAATGAGGCCCGTCACTTTGTTTAAAATGGTAAGGATTGTATACACTGTCCAAAGTGTTCTGCTGTACAGGTTTTCCTAGAACAAATGGAGATTATATCAAGATGCTAATAGCTGTACGTATCACAGAGATAGGTAGACTGTGGAGTTGTATTGTTTGACAGGAAGGGTATTATGCTAATCACTTTTTCCGCCTTTGCAGCTAGCTTTTGTCACACTATTTTCTGTATGATTAATAGAGTTTTACTTTCGCCTTTTAAATTAGCCAAATAAAACTAATCCCTACTTGCCGTTAGTCTTCCTCAAAGTATTTGATTGGGAATAGGGATTTTCTGCCTCCTGCTAAATTAATTAAGGCCAAATTTATCTAGAAGGTAAACTGTTGGACTTTTGAGCAGAATGCAGGGACATGTACTCATATTATGGTTGAAGGTTCATATGTAAAGATATTCTGAATGGATGTCGGGCAAATGTTACATGAGTTAGTTACTTACCTGTAACTCCAGCTCTCAAGCATTGTTACCTTTCAGAGATTCACATGCTGTGAATATTCCCAGTCGTCAAGCCGGGAATCCTCGGTTACAGTTTATTGCTGTGCTTTGTTAAAAGTAAAAGATGTGGTTACTACTGCAGCCCATCGAACATCTTTCGGCCCATTATCCCTCAGCCAATGGGATGTCGATCTTCCCCCTTCTTATGTATCCTCAATTCCCCTTCTGCCACGTCAGCCACTTCTGCCTGCTCTCACCTTGACACTCCTGCACCTCCTCCGGGTCACTTATTTATTTCTGCACCAGATACTGGGACTCCCTCAAGCAGACAGAATTTTGTTTCCTGAGGGGTCTTCAGGGGATAATATGGAAGACGCCATGTCTAGGGCACTGGGTTGGCTAGCAAGAGAGAGGAACTTGTCACACTCAAGCCCACCCTAAGCAAGCTAATGATTGGACAACTGGCCGTCCTCCGATATGTATAGGACCCCTATCAGCTCCAACTGTGTTCCTTCCTCACATATTTGCCAAAGCCACCAAGGACCCAGAAGCTGTATTCCAGATTTTTTTAACGCATCCCAGAAGCAGCCTGTTGGGGAGAACCATCTCCGGTTCCGGAAGCACCTCAAAACCTTCCTCTTTGCCTCCGCTTTCTCTCCCCCTCTCCCCTGCTAAAATTACTGAAACTGCACTGAATCTGCTACTGGGCCACCCACCGAACTCGCTCCTTGGCCCAGCCACTCTCCCCTGCACTGCCTCCCTGGCAACCCCTGCACAGTGGGACTGCCCCTATATCCCTACAGCCCCCCATCCCAGCACTTGTCTGCACTTACATTGCACTTGCCACCAGCTGGCCCTTATTATTTATTTTTTGCTATTCTACTAACCATATACTGCACTTCCCCTCTCCCTTTCCCCCTTGCACTTTTTCCCCTCCCCTCTACCCTTGCACTTGCGCGATCTGAATGACACCTGGCCTAGTAGGATCGTTGTCTGTCTCCCCTTGCCCCCCCCCTGACTTGTCACGCCTTGAAACACTTGTGTATAGGCGTGTTATAAATGCCATATCATATCATATATCATATCATATACTTACTTATCCCATTACATTGCTCCACTGTTGACAGGAGATCTCCAGGCCAGCTATGATACCCCTCATGACGCAAAACTAGATCGATGAGGATATGAATTCCACCAACAACAGTTCTAGGAGATAATATTATGATCTGGGACCCAATGCCATATGTTGTACTGTATCCAACCTAAACTTTAAAAGTGGTTGAAGAAGAAGACTCTGTGTAAAGTAAAGGACTAGCTTGTATTAGAACAATTTGTCAATTGTCTCGTCCCCTTTCCTCCAGAGACCAGTGAGGCAGCTCCACCAGCCTGATGGGGTGTTTACCATTCAGACCACCAATGGCTTTCTGAGAGCTCAGCAGTGGAGATCACACAGTCAAGAAATCCTGCATGGGAAGCCGCTCTTGGTAGTTCTGTGATGAGAGTGCAAAATGCCCACAAAAAGGGACAGCAACAAAAGTGTGGATGAGCAACGCAGTACACAGATACATCCTGGTCCACCATGCACTAGAGCAGCTCTTCTCAAGGCCAAGAGGCCCATCACATTATCATTGGGATGGAGAAGGAACCAATCCAGTGCTTTGCATGTGGGGAGGGAGGACATCTGGCCAGCCACTGCCCTTCTATTTCAGAGCCAGAACTCATGGGCATGAGCTACTGTGCCTCAGACGTTGAGGTGTCAGAATGAGAGGCAACTGGTTTGAAGAAGAGCCTTGTGACCAATTTCTTGAGGTTAACCAAGCAATGTTTGTCCAAGGACACAACCAGCAATGCTTCTACACCTCAGTGAAAGTAAAGGGCAGAACCACCAGAGCCTAACTGGATTCCAGGGACCAACAATTAGCATGAGAACAGACCTCGATTATCCGGAAGAGTTTCTTCCTGACTGATATGTCCTGATTACCTCTGTGCACAGAGCCCAGGAAAGGCACATGTCTAATGATGGGGTATGAAGAATACATATGAGCAGAGAAGGTGGTCATGCTGGGTCTACCAGAACCTGTGATTCTTGGAACAGAGCTTCCACATTCTAGAAATGGTCTGACCAATTCAGATTAGGAATATTCCCACCAGCCGATATAGAGGAACCTTCCTCTGACTTGATGGTTGGGCTGCAGCAGTCAGGGAAACAAAGTCCTGCTTCTACTCTGGTAGAACAGCTTTCTTTCACCCGTTTGACTAAAGTCTGGGGTTCACAGGCGAGTTACCCACTGAAACTGTCCCACCACATTTTTGACAAATTTTAAATAGCCAGTAACAGGAGTATAAACACTGTGTCAATCCCCTGCCCCAAGCCCCCAGTGCTTTTGGGTATAATCAGTGGATCCTTCCCATTCCGCCCCCATTCCTCACTTCACATAGCAAGTGGTGGGACCCGGGTCCTAGAGAGATCCCACCAGACACACGCCAGCCCACACAAACACCCAAGCGTGAGGTAGGGGACTTCTTCAAAAAATGTTGAAGAGATTCTAAGAACGCAACTGCAAGACAAGCCTAGGGAGGAGGCAGCAGCAACAGCCAAACGAGAGCCGTTTACCAGGAAAAGCAACTAATAGAGCAAAAGAGAGCAAGCAGAACCAGTTGAAGAAAGTAGCAATTCACTCAGGACAGAGTAACTCAGCAAAAGTCACTCTTAAACCAATCTGTTGCACACACCTACCACCGATGGCAATGGGCTGGAGAACTAGCAACATAAAATGGCTTCATATTCAATTAACAAGTTGGTAGTTAGGACAGACCAAGGAAAACTAAGGAAATAAGCATTCCATGGAAGCCTCGTGCATTTTTCTTCTGTTACAAAGTTATTGAACAAAGGATACAGCTCTCTAAAGCCAGACATATAAAGCACAATTGAGAAACATCTTTTAGACTAAATTGCACACTCTAATGCAAATAGGAGATTTTGTTTTATTAAAATTCAGACACAAAATTAGTTTAGCTATTTTACTTAATGTACATGTTATTAAGTGCATGTGCTCTAGAATGGAAGAGATAGCAAGTGAATCAAACATCAGAAATGATCAACAATACAGAGGCTATTGCAATAATAGTGTTTTACTACAGCGCCTGTTTTGGACAGGCTATTTGTGTCTTGTAACTGTTTGCAACCACCACATCAGTGACTACGTGTCAATTTATTTCCATTTTTGAAAAACAATTGAGGTAATTCTCGCAACTGTAAAAAGCATGCATAAAAGTCATCCATAAAACTTTAACTCGTGCTTATTAAACAACCAGATTTTCTTTGATTTGTATGATGGTTGTGGGGGGTGGGGCACAGAGTGGAATGACTGAATCTGGCACCCCATCCTCATCGCCACACAAAACACAAATCTGCAAGCGTTACCACCAGCATCTGATTTCGATGCTGGAAATAATGCATTGGACTCCTATGGAATCCATCTGCTTTTTATACCTGCTACAAGCAGGCGACTTCCACAGAATCCATTGTAGAAGCTGCCTGCCATGAGTAAATGGAATGAAACATTTAAACAACTTGCATTATGAAGTGCAAAAAGATGTAAAGTTAAGTTGACCCATGTTTACTACTTTTTAAAGTTCATACTGCAAATGACATAAATTGCACATAAGTGTGAAAGTATTTGGTCCCCTCCATGCAATTTGAAAGGTTTTGCAAAATGACCTCCTGTGTCTTTTGCTGATATTTTTGGTGAATATGTGTTATTTAAAACTACTGAAATCACCACTTAGATTTAAAATAAGAAAAACAGGCCAAAGTAGTACAATGTATAGAGAAGATCTAATACTATACATTTTGTTAAGAGTCACACTTTGAAAAATAAATGTAGTATAAGGATTACACCATACCACAAATATTAGAACTTTTGTATTGCTCAGATTTTGGTGTGAAGTCTAGCATAAAGATTTGGAGGAAAAGCTTCATGATAACACCAATTATTGGTGGAACTTACAAGTATGGATTGCCAATATATATTGTGACAAATCCCAGGATATCAACACTGCTACTATGGGGGACGCCTCTTCCCATGAGGCCAGGAAGGTGAGGCTGCTACCCGATAGTCCCCCTGGGGGTGGAACTCAGCGAGTGGACCTCAAGGGGTGGGAAAACCCATATTGGATGAGGGATGAGTCCGTGAGAAAACCGCAGTATAACTCAACACCCCAACCTCCCTCACCATGTTATCCCGCAAAGGACATAATAGCCCCACATACTTCCATGTATGTATGCAGAATAGACAACGTCACTTCCCCAAGTAACACTGAGACGAGGAAGAACATTGTGTACAGGATGACTACAATACTGGGACGAGGAAGAAGTGCTGAGTAAAGTGGAATACTCCACTGAACCAGTACAAACATACTAGTCAATTTGTGTCGAGCAAATCGGAACGGAACATAAAGAGGGAAGATGGACTTGGTGAAGGGAGAGACCCTTTCAGGAGGAAGCAGGAGAGTCGAATCCCGGCAGCAGTAGAGGAGATGAGATGTGGACAGTATTAGGAGCGGGATGCTTACCCGCTGGTAGAGGCACCCCCAAAACATCTGTTGCAGAGGGACACCCAAGAGAAGCAGAAGCCTGAGCCTCCAGCCAGACAAGAAGCCTGGAGCGCATGGAGGAGCAGAGATGCGCAACTCAGCGGATGGGAGTCAGCGCGGAACAGCCGCAATCCCTGTAAGCCGCGGAGGAAAGCTGAGAGGCCCCGAAGAACCCACACACAACTGAAGACCACCGGTAAGCTCTCCAGAGAGGTTAGGGAGACCGGGAAGGTTGGCGGGATGGCTAGGAGAAGGGAGGACTACAAAGGTAAGTCTGAGACCCGCACTGGCAAAAATAATCAAGGCCTCCAACGAGATCTTCATAGTCACAGTACCTGGCAGGCTAGTGTATCAGGTGGACATAATTGGAGGGAACCAAGTGTGAGTCTAGGATCAGCACCCACAAATCTAATCAATGCCTCCAACAAGATCTTCATAATCACAGTACCTGGCAGGATAGTATACCAGGTTGGCTGTGACCAACGAAGCAGTAGCAAAGCGAGAAAACCACAATTGAAAGCACAGAAAAGGTGAAGCCTGGGACTCATTCCTCACTCACATATAAAGAGAGAGTCAAAGCACTCTTCATAATCAGAGTACCTAGCAGGATAGTGTACGAGGTTGGCTGTGAAACCAAGGAGAAGGCAGAGGAAACAGGACATTATCCTTGGAGACGTGGTATAGAACATAATCTTCATAGTCCCAGTACCTGAAGAAGCAAGAGCAATGACGTAGAGGAGGCCTCACTGCCATACGTCCTAGGAGCGGGTGGAGGGTACCTCGCTCTTCAAAAAGGAAAAGTTTATTTTTGAAGTAACTTTCTTCATAAAGAAATGATTTGCGATCCAGTCCTGTATGGGAAATAATTCCTTTATGAAGGCAGAAGGACTTTAAAAAGAAACAATTTATTTTTGAAGCCATAGGCACCCTGTACCCCCGCCCCATGACATGGAGACTTCCAGTTCGGAGACTTCCATGTCACGGGGTGGGTGAAGCCCTATGACTTCAAAAATAAATGATTTCCGTTACAGGACTGTACTGGAAAAAAATTCTTTATAAAGTCAGTGACCTCAAAAATAAACAAATTATTTTTGTAATCATAGGGGTCCCCCCTCACACTGTGACATTGAGGCCTCCAGCTCCATGACAGGAACAAACATATCTGCTGCAATAGAGGTCTCGTTCCCTGTCCTGGATCAAAGGTAAGAAAATGTATTTTGTGTAAATGTGTGTGCGTGCATGTAAGTGTATATGATTGAGTGCATGATGTATGGGTGGCTGACTGGGTGTGCGTGTGTTAGTGTATGGTGAAAGGATGCACATATAAATGTATGGTTGACTGGGTGTGCATGTGTGAGCGTATGGTGAATGCTCTGATTACTTACTGGCAATCTTCATGTCTCCTAGTCCTAGTCTTCCCCGGCACAGTACTTATGTATGCGGCCTGTTGCTTCATACACAAGTACTGGGAAGAGGTAGAGGGACGTGGATGGAATGCCTGGCTTGGCTACCTGTAGTCTTCATTACTCCTAATCCCACTCTTCCTCATCCCAGTACTTACCTATGAGGCAAGGTGCCTCATAGGTAAGTACTCGGACAAGGAAGAGGGTGGTGGAGGTAATGGTGTGTGCTTGTGTTTTGAAAATCACATTTTATTGGCATTTCGGTTATAACACCACAACATAGCAGTTATGCATTACTCTTTAACCCCCACCTTAAAACAGCCTTCCTCCCCCGCACCCGTCCCTGCCATGAATCTTCAAACTCAACTCCACCAAAAGCTGGACACCTAGTGATACTTCCTCTTTAACTCCGGGTACTTCATCTGGGTACGCTAGAACACAGGGCGAATGAGCTCCCTACCCCGAATCCCCCACTTGGGTAACAAGTCCATCAGTCTCATTCCCCGGTACACAGACTTCCTCTGTCCGTTCCACCCCACTCTATTCCTCAACCCCGCTAGTCCAACCATCCATATTTCTCAAAGAATGGGGGCCATACGCCCTCAATATTATATCTGGACTCAGCTAAGAGGTGGGTTAAGTACTCCATGTCCACTCTTTCTCCACCGGCATTCGCAAGCTTTTCCACAATCGGGACAGGCAACATTTTTCTGCGACCAACAAAATATGAAGCATATGGCCCTGTTCTACTTCAGGCTCCCCCTCCGTTTTCACACCAAAGAGAACGAACCATGGGGAAAGGTCCCTTTGGATCGAATCCACCCCCTTTATCCAAGACAGGACCTCCCTCCAATATGCCTGCACCCTGGAACAACTACACCACATGTGTATCTAATCCCCTTTTTGACAATGACATTTCCAACAGTGCGGGTCGTATCCCTCCCTCACCCGAGTTATCGTCACTGGGGGGTAATGCCACCTATGCGACAGTTTCAGGGCTTGGTGTCTATATTGAAGCAATGTAGTTGAGTGGTGAGCCTGCCTAAATATTTGAGCCCATAGTGTGTCCTCAATATCCCTGCCCAGGTTTGTGCTTGTGTTTAAATCCTGGGCTACTCATTGGCAATCTTCATTACTCCTAGCCTTACTCTTCCTCGTCCCAGTACTTGGGTATGAGGCATGTTGCCTCATACAAAAGTATTGGGATGAGGCAGAGGGACATGGATGTAATGCCTGGCTTAGTTACCTGTAATCTTCATTACTCCTAATCTCATTCTTCCTCCTCCCAGTACTTTCCTATGGGGCAAGGTGCCTCATAGGTAAGTAGTGGGACGAGGAAGCGGGATGTGGAGGTAATTCTGGGTCGAGGAGCTGATTTTGGCAGTTGGGGTGGTAGTCTTGGTGAGCCCAGAGTGTGGCACGATCTGTGATTTGTTGCTGAGCATGGGGGGCCCTCAGCAAGGCTTGCAGGGGGTGGAGGGCAAATGTTGTGCTACGCCACTGAGCGAGAGCCAGGTTGACTGTGAAATATACGGAGAGGAAACCAGGGGAAAGGGAAGCAAACCCCCCCTGTTGTTGTTTTGGGGACATTTTTGGAACACTAAAAGGAAGCCCCTTGTTGGACATTCGGAGGGTGCGTTAACCTGAAGAGTAAGGTTGTTCTTCCTTTTTGAAGTTTGTTTCTTGCACCATTTTGAAACTTTATTTTGCGACTTGGAAAAGAACTTTGAGGCTAAAGAAGATCTCCTTTTCACATTAGTTTGAGTTCTTAGCGTGAGAGTTGGAAATAGGTTTTTGACACAATGGTTGAAATATTTCTTTGGACTATCCTGACGGACCCCTTAGAATATTATTTTGAGGCAGGAAAACCCCTCTTAGTATTAGGGACAGGAAGGTATTCTTCAAATCCTCATTTATTTAATAAGGGTCTCTACCAATAATCATGCCATCTGTGTGCGAGTCTCCTCCTTCCACACCATTTCAAAAGATATATATATATATATATACACAAAAATCTGTATTTTATTGTTACATGAGTATAGCTATATGTATATGTTAACTAACTTCCCATGCTTAATTTGTTTTGTCAGGCAGTAAGAAGGTAATGGAGAAAATGGCTGAATTGAGGTTTTACATATTCCTCTGTAATTGGAAAACGATTGCACTATTTTAGTACTGTCACTATGTGGGGTGCATTCATTTCTAGTCTCAGTTACCCATTCAATCAATCAGTTCAAAGGCAATAGAATTAACATGGCGCATACCAGAAATTGAACACTTTAGGGAACATATTTTTCGGCACAATGGAATAAGTGAAGTGCCTTTTGGCCTTTAAAAACAGACCTTTGATATAACACAAAATGTTTGAATTCAGAATTACGTCATATTTAGTAGATGCTGTAAAAAAAAGTATACAAAATGTGGTCAATACAGTCTTAAAATGATTTCCTGTTTTGTGTCACATAGTGACAATTTTCTATTTACTCCACCCCAGGAGTCCAGTGTTCGCTTAATCACTAAACTGTTAAATTATGTCCTTCATTAAATGTATGTAAAAAACAAAATAAAAACAATGCTACCTGCGGGGAGCACCTTGTGCATGTCTGTTCACAGCAATTTCAAGTTCAGCACAGCAATTTCAAGTTCAGCTTGCAAAGGAATACACTTAGCAGCATAAGGAAGTATATTGTCGATCTCATATGCAAAACATGTTATTTCTTGAGGAATTAAAATATAAAATGTCTCAGCAATAAATAGGCCAATCCACTAATCCCTGTTAATGTGGCAATGGCAACCATGCGAATGGGGATGTAATCCATGGAGCTATCGAGACGTGCATGGAGCTCCAAGACTTGCTGGCGAGTTCTTTCCCTGTCCCCGGAGTTGTCGATCACATGATCAGCAAGCCTGCGTTTCTCATCCAGGGGTAGCTGGGAAAAGATGCGAGCCTCTGCATCAGGATGGGATAGGTTATTCCGCTTCATCAAGCGGGCGAGCTGGCTCTGGGGATCACTGTGTGAGAAGGGAAAGAGCAATCAAAACAAATTCAGACATATCTATTTTGCACAAGGAATGTGGAATGGAGAAAGCCTAATCCGCTGCCCGTTTGGCAACTCTATAACACTTGGCATTGACCAGGTAATATTTTTGATATTGGTAATTAGCATTCTTAAGCTACACTGGAGGCTAATGTTGATATTAAAAGGACTTCAGGGCTTCAGATCCAAGAGAAGTAGGACATGATGTTGATATATTCTTTGATTCAAATTAAATCCTTGTCACATCATACACTGCCCTGAAGCTCAGGTTTCATAACCATTAAATCACCGAAGTCTAGTTGAAATTATCACTGTTATTGTAACAAGGGAAGAATGGATGACTCTTTCTGAATTAAAGTGCCAGGTTCTAAAACTATTAAGTACGTGAGTGTGAGAGGTAACTTCTGCATTTAAGCTTAGTTTAGTTTATGTACATTTGTATTACCAGAATAAATAGGCCAACAACTTTAAGATCAGAATACAAAACATATTAGACACAATAATCAGATAATGCAACAGATCACAACAGTAGCATAAATGAACCTGAATCACTGCACCAATTATTTGGATGATGTCTAATTCTGGTGTTCAGTCTGTTTCCAAGCACTCCAATTTTAGAAAACATGTACACTGAGGGACAGACAGATGACATTGTTTGTCAAAGATCACTAAATATTGGCCAAACGGGTAATCATGGATTGAAACTCAATTATCCTATTGAATATATTGATCTGTGCTTTGTAAAACCTGGCAAATAAATAAACAAATGTGTCAGACAATAGTTTCTCGCTGGAAGGATCACCTCCAATGGCAAATGAAGAATGTCTAATCTTCATTGCCTTTATCTCCTCAGCCTCCCATTGGGAAGAACACTGCCAGGTAAGATGTGGCCTAAGTGTACACATATGCAATCTTTATAGTCTTTTGTAGAAGAGATTTGATCTAGAGGGGAAGGCATACTGCAGTTTAGACCGATGTCCAATTTATACTGGATTTTACTTTTGAAAGCATCATCTCTAGTAGACATTTTTGCAAGAGTGACACAATTGGTGCTAATTCTAGTTGACACTCAACAAGCACATTTCAAGTAGGTCCTTGTATGGTCATAAGAAGATAAATGCCTCTCGTTATTATTAACTATAGGTAAAGGCAGCAGGCATATGGCAGCTCATCGATCTTTCTACTGAGGCATCATGCCATCCAAATCCATCAACTATCATTCTATTATGGGAAAGGTATTGATAAAATGGATCAACTGTTTCCAGACTCATTCTCTCACATGCTTCTTTTGCCATAAACATTTGTTGGAATTAGCAAGTAATATATTTAGTAGAATGCCCTTATAAGGGGGCTTTCCATGAGATTTGAAAGAGCTGTGTGTCCTTTCAGGATCACAAAATGGTTTCAAAACATAGATTACATTTGATTAATTACCTATGAGAGGGTTACAAAGAATGCACAAAGCAGCCGAACCCCTCAGGAAAGAAGCCAACATGTTCAATATTCAGAATGATCTCTGAAAATGTATTCAATCCCCTCAGCTCACCATTTTCCACTGAACTACAGGATGTTCTTTTCTTTTACGTACCAATAAACTAGAATTGTGTGTTTCATGAATCGTGTCAGTTTGTTGGTCTCAAAGAGCAGCGGAATGTCCAGGATGGCAAAACGATATCCTGAAAAGGGCAGGAAAAGAAATTCCAATTAAGAATGCTTTTGAATTTGCTCCAACGCTACAAAAATGCATATTAAGTTTCAATGCTCGAAATGTCACTGAAAGATAAATAGAGGGTGGGATCAAAGACCAACTGGGCAAATTACTTTTTCACTGTGATCACTGACATCCGGAAAGGCAAACATCCAAAGGCATAGATTGTACTCTATTTCATACCACACCTGACATCAAGTATGTGAACTGGGACTTTCACACCATGTGTGTCCAATTATCATGAACTTCACATCCACACAGCACATACCCTCATCTACACCCATGCAACAACGCAATCTCCCACCAAACTGTGTGGGCAAATACGTAATATATTTCCATTACTTCATATATCGGCCAAGGTCAGGCAACCTTTTAGCTTCTAAACGTGTTCAGGATAACACACTTCAACTTGAACAGAAACTCCTAATCACCAACATGAACCAGATGTCCAACCCATTTGTCAGTGAACGTAGGGGCCTTGGATAGCCATAAGCAAGAATAAGCAAGAATAAACAAGAATACATAAGTAGGAATTTTGTGGTAATGCTTACTCAACAGAGCAGGCAACAAAGGTCACTAAGGTGTGCCTTGGATAACACCATAACATAGACATCCCAACAAGGGATCACAAGCCATGAATCGGAAAATGCCTATGAAGCCTCATCGAAACCAAGAACTGCAGGTATCCAAATACAGTGAAACAAGCAACTGGACCAGTAACCACGCACAAATGTACTGCACTGTTAAGGATGTTTTTCCAGAGTACTCTGGTGAAGGGTTTAAAGAGGATTGTCCTTAATGGGAGGGCAGGGTGCCCACTAAGTTAGACCACATTCTCTCAATGGGTAACGAAACAAGAGTAGTCAGGCTTTACCATTAAGAGAATATTAGCAGGTGGACTGGTAACAAAGTACAATTAGTCACACACATATACAAAATAAAATCAAGGAAAATAAGGAATAAAGCTTTTTGCCCAACTTGTTTCTTATTTGGGGCAAATACCAAACTCCTCCTGCAGTAAGAGGGAAAAGCCAGGTGAGTTCTTTTTGGAATCCACAAGTATAGCAGGAGAGGCAACCATCTAGGAGGGGAGCGCAAGACGCCCCCAAACAAGAGTGGGTTTGTGAACAAGTAGGCCAGGAAGAACTGGTTGCAGAAGGAGTGCAAGGCCTAGTACAGGCAATGAAGATCAATGGTAAGGCAAGCAACAATAAAGAGAGGGACCGCTACAAATCCTTAGCTTGTCGCACACACCCTCTGGAACCCGTTCCCGGTATTAGCATGGTATGCCCAACAATTCTCAAGTTTCAAAAATCTCTTAAAACATGATTTTTCAACATGTGATAAAGGACTATCCCCAGTGGACCCAAAGACCACAACTCATAGTACTGTTGTAAGGTTTTAATGCCCTTGATTTGTAATGAAAGGGCAACCTGAGGATGAGCCTGAGCATGGGCACATACACCTTACCGCACACATGCGCGAGCTGTGGATCTGGGGGTTATAATAGGACAGGAACCCTCAACCATAGACATCTACAATGAGCTTAAGTGCCTCCACTGGGGAGAAATATAGGGCTAGTCCCAGCTCCCCTTTACCTGTGAAAACAGACTTTACAATGGTCTCAACATCTGTGAAACAGGTTGTACATTCGGTCTGTGTTGAATGATCAAAGCACACCAATTAAGTTGTCAGCCCAGGAGGGTAGCTTTATATTAAATAAATGAATATAATAGCACTACCTCGGCAAAGCTCAGAAAAGTGGAGGAGTAAATAATACACTTATGACCTCTGTTGCACCCCATTTCATTCATTACTTCATGACCACGGCACCAGGAGCTTGTTACTACCATAAACAAATATAGCGCCTACTTACATAACCGGAATGGCCCAGATGCCTTGGAGAATAAATATATATTAGTGAGTTCAAACACTAGAGCTTTATTTTCATTTTCCATTAGCACCCTGAGTAGACCAAGGTGTGGGTAAACCTAAACCCATCACTTTAAATACAATCCCTTATCCTTAACATTTAGATAAATGCAGAGTGTAATACCTCCATTTGTTGGCAGCAGATCCCCTTGCCTGCACATTAACATTGTTTATACAGCATACATTGGGAGACAAGAATTTCCCCATAGGAATGCATTGGGGAAATAATTATTTTAGGCGGGAGAACGTGAAAAATAGCAGTATTTTTCACAAAAATATCGGGAGTCTTGGCATGTATGATACAGTGTTTTACGTAAACTGTAGATGCGCTCACAAATTTCCCGACAGTAACATATGCACAGTTCTGTTTTTACAAGGCAATACCTTATCAGAATACATACACTGTTTAGATCACAGAATGACAAGTACAGTGCCCCTTTGAACATAAAAATCAGCAGAATGTAAAATAATTACTGACTTCCTGTGAACCCAAGTCAATACCTCCTAGGGTAGCTGCAGTCTACCCACACACCAAATGATAGACTACTGTGAGAAACCAGAAGGTATCTCAGCCCTTAGTCCCTGGGGATCTGTCATTTAGGTGGCCAGGACATGGTCGTCGCCTTTGGATCCAGTTCCTGGGGGTGGACCAGTGTGGGAGGATCACCTGCGTGAGAGGTCCTCAGGGAGTGCAAAACTGGCTGGTGAGACGCGGTATCCCTCTCTTTTCTGCAATTCCTTTACCCCATCCTACCCAAGGGGATATTTAGAAACTCTACCCTCAGACTTTTTACACAGACCGCTTGTTCAGGGAGAAAACAGATTCACACCCGAGCCATGTACCTGACATATCCCAATCATATGGTCAGGCGATGTGAGGCACTTATCGACAATCACTCACACCTGATTTCTATTACACTTCCCCACACAGAAGAAAAGGCAATGCATGAGAACACACTCTGAGCGAGGCAAAAAACACAAAGTTACAGCTTTTCCAACTTGGCGGTTGAACGAGGGGAGAAAGACGGCCAGACACGAGAGGTTTGTGAGAGGGGCAACACCCGTGACCTTTTTGGCAAGAAGCCGTTATTTTCAAAAAACCTTCAAGGCAGAAAACGTAAGACCAGGAAATCCGCCTGAAGAGGCCTCCATTGTGTGTCGGAGATACAGAGGGTCCTCCAGCGTAACTGACCAAGGCGGGGAGGAGCAACAGATGCAGTGGTATCGACCTTGGCTCCAAGACCAAAGAAGCGACAGAGAACAACACAACCGGTGAGTTTGGCAGACCGATGCCAGACGGGTCTCTGTTGAAGTCAATGTTGCAAGTGGCAACATTGTAAAACGAGCGATGGAACAAACATTGTTAAACGCTTCTGATAAAAGACGCGAGTGAAGCTAAATTGCTGGTGAATATTTGAACATTAGAAAGAACGATACAATACCGTCGACAGAATGGTCCGGCACCGTGAATGTGCTCAGTGGAAGGTCTCTGTACGGTATATGCTGGCAAAAGAAACAAACGTAGAAGATTGATGTGAAGTGTAAATTGTGTGAAATGAATCGAAGTGGTCCTGCGACAGTTTAAGCAAAACCCATCACACATTCGAAAGTCTTCGATTCTGCTATCAAAAGGGATCTGGGCATGAACGAGGGGGGATCCATGGTCCGAGCCCGAATGAAGGAGACCAAATTGTGAACATTGTAGAAAAGGGGTCTCAGCCCGAACGAGAAGGGCCACTCGTGGTCCGAGCCTGAAGGAGACAGACCAGTATTGAAGTGCTGAAAGCGGAAACCCCGAAAAAGGAAAGGAACTTTTGTGTTTTGTTGGTTACATCAGGCCCTCTGCAACAAGAGACTGTCATTGTGAGAGAGACTTTGTCTGAAGGACCTGATGCCTATGCGTTGAACTGTTACGTCGTGGCCAAGAAGCTAGAGTGTGTGCTAAGTGTAACGCTCACCTGGTATCCACAGGGACGTTACTCAGCCTGTTCTGACCTCTTACGACCTCAAACCCTTCCCTGGAGGCTATTCAACTGGAGACTGGGCCTTGTTTTCTTGGATAGTGTGCTCTCCGTCCTGCTTTCAGCGCAGGGGCACGTTGATTGATGCAGGCTCGTTGCTGCCTAGTTACTTCATTGGCAAGAGTCCGACAGGTAAGTATAATGAGTCTTTTGAACAGTTCTCTAACTTCGTTCCTTTCCTTCCTTAGATGATGGCCGGCGTCCGGGGATGGCGGCGTGCTGCTGAGATGAGTAGCACTGAAGGTGAGTGAGAGCGCGATGCTCGATGCACCCCTTTCGTATTTGCATTGAACTGAGTTCTTTTTCTGTGTCTTTTAGGTGCAGCGACGTTTTCAGCGTGGATGCCGGTTATGAAGAACAAATGCGGTGGGTAAGCGCGGTATGCGGCGCCTCTAGATGTTTCCACGCTAACCTGGAGTGTCTTTTCCCTCTTGCAGATGGATGAGAAGTTCCGGAGACAGAGTTCCCCCAGAGCCGCTGGGATTCAGGTAAGCGTTTGAAGTTCGTACAATATTTAAAAATAAGCAAAGATTGCAGAATGCTTACTAATGCCTTTTTCCTGTTCTTTTCCCTTTTCCTTAGGAAGCGGCGTGCCGGGATGGGAATGACACCGCCGAAGATGCCCGCAGAACAGAAGAAGCGATGAATGATGGGCAGAAGCGCCGCAAGGTAAGGCTGTTCCTAACGGTGGTCTTGTTCTTGCAGGAGCTGAGCGCAGAAGAAAGATGCAGGCCTACTGGAGACTGATCCGAACACGGTGAGTGTCACGCTGCAGATGCAGAAAACGCAAAGCATGTTTCTCAGCCTGGGTGTGGCTTAAATAGTCTCTGGGTATCCCAGGTGTCTCTGGACTGAACCACAACCAGAAGACTAGACCGCACATGCAGTTCTGGGAACCGAAATATGTGGGGGCATCCATCTTGTCCCCATCAATGCACTACAAGTCCAATCCCCAATGTTATCCTATGGGGGTGAGTGAGTCTGGTGCCACAAGCGCCAAGTCTGACTCCAAGTGGGTCTTTGGAGGGGTGGAGAGGCCCTTGAGGGCCATGTAGGTGATCGTGGCCTGGCTCCAGCCTGACATCTTGGAGGGCTGAGGACATGAGGGGCAGGAATCATGAAATAAGTCTGCACGTGCCTCCATGCCCCATGCTGAAAACATGGGGAAGGGAAGCTAACTGCTCAACTATCCTGACATATTTCTTGAACACCTTTCTTTTGCATACATTGTTATCCCAGACCATTTTGAATTTAGAAGTAAGGATTGGCAATAGGTTTATTAGTACAGGCCCTTTTATTTTGGCAGACTCCACTATTGTTTGATGGTCGTAGCCTGCTCCCATCTTCAGAGTTAGGTTTATATAGGCGTTTTACCCTTGACCTGTGATCACTTGTTTCTGTCTTCACTGTTTGATATCACCTTCCTTACACTACACTTAAACACACACAAAAAGAAAATGGCAGACCTTTTGAGACAAACAAATGGAGTCTCAAAACCTGATCTCTCAGACTGGTATTGTTGCGCCATAACTGTATACACCGTGAACAAACATAGAAAACTTAGCTGGCATAAGCAGGTATATTGATGAAATTTATAACTGCGTGCGCCTGTACACAAGTGTTTCTAGGTGTGACAAGACACATGAGGGAAGACAGAGGGAGGACAAGACTAATGATCTTACTAACCATTGTGTCATTCAGATCGTGCAAGGGTGGCCGTAAGGAGGGGGAGAAGTGGCAGGGGGCAGGGGGAAGGAGAACAAGTAAATGCTGCAGGGGGTGGTGTTAGTACTCCTGGATACGTGGGGGAGCATTATCTGGCTAGACTTATTCTAAAGTATTAGCTAAAAATCTAGATCTCAGGGAATTTGCATAACCAAATAAATAGATTGTAATGTATTGTTTTGTGTTTGGTTATTTACATAGCGCTCTATCCTCACTTGTGTGGCCTCAATGCATTCTTTTCCGTGTCCATGTGTTGGAAAATTCTGAAGAGTTTAAATTAGGAGATACATGTGTGCATTTTGCCGATCTAGGACTTGGGTGGCTAGCTAAGCTCGACTAAGCAGCCCAAAAAGAGGCCAGGCACGTGGGTGAGCGCTGGTTTTGGTTTGCGATAGATTGCTATTGTTGAGACAGTCGATGTGTGGCCAGCTATACCGAATTTCTTTTCATTGGTAGTCGCCGTATGCTAGTGGCAGAGGTGTTGAGGTACGTCGGGTGTTTCAGTGTGAATTGCTATATGTGCTGCTAGACCGAAAAAAGCATTGCCGTAGCTGCATTCTACTGTGCATGGATGCTTGGCCGTGCCTGCAGCCTGTGTCCACAGATGTGGTGTTAGTTATACGTACCGTAGTCTTCGTAGTTGTGTGGCTGGAGAGATTTTTGTCCAGTGCGGAAGGTGTGATCTCGTTATTCATGGTCTCTCTAGTGCAAGGGTCTGAGCATGCAGTGAGCGTGGGTGGGTTTATTGTGTTGTGCCTCTGCGAGGGATGCTGGCTTGCCTGGTTTATTTGTCTCATTATTCGTGGTCTCGCTTGTGCGAGGGTCTGAGGGGGGTGAGCGTGGGTGGGTTTATTGTGTTGTGCCACAGCAAAGGCTGCTGGCTTCACTGGTGTATTTGTCAGGTAGGAATGTTGTTGTGCATGGGGTGACATTGTATCAGGTGAGCCGCTGCGAAAGCTGCCGGCCACTTTGTTGTAAGTGGTGTAAGGGGATGTTGGGTTTGGCAGTGTAGTTTCGAGGAACAAGGGTTCAGGAGGGTATTAGGAAAAACCAGGATTTTAGGGCCTTTCTGAATTTCAGATGGTTTTCAGTGTTGAGAATGTGTAGTGATAGAGAGTTCCAGATGATTGGCACTTGGATGAAGAAGGAGGAAACGCCCAGCCTCAAGGAGTTGTGAGGTGGGATCACTAGGCGAAATGCTGTGCGAGATCTGAGATTCCTAGAGGGTTGGTAGGGAACAATTTTGTCTCTGGTTCGATCTTGTGGACGGCGCGATGGGTGATGCACATGGCTTTAAAGGTAGTGCGTTGACAAATCGGGAGCTAATGGAGGACTTTTACAGTAGGGCTGATGAGTTCTCTGGCTTAATGGCAGGCGTGCAGCAGCCTTTTTGATTCTTTGGAGTTTCCTTAGTTGAGAGGCCGGGGCGCCTAGGTAGAGGCAGTTTGCGTAGTCTAGGTGGGACTGGATTATGGAGTCGATGGCCACAAAAAGATGGGAATAGGCGAGGTAAGGGAAAATACGCCTGAGAATCCGTAGATGGAAGAAGTAGATTTTGGGTATGATAGGGGTGTGATGTGTGAGGGATAAGTCTGAGTCCACTGTGCAGTCAAGTTTTTTTTACCAAGTTAGAGATTGCCGATGCTTGACCCAGTGGTTTGGGCCAAAGGATTGGTTGGGGGAGGAGGGCTGCTTTCCCACAAACTAGGATTTCAGTTTTACCAGGGTTGAGGATGAGGTGGTTGGTCGTCATCCAGTGGTCAATAACCGAGAGGCATGACGATAGGCCCGGACTGCCAGAGCATTGGGATTTTGAGGATGATCTGGGTGTCGTCTACATAGTTGTAGCAGGTAAGATTGTATGAGCGGATGATCGTGGGAAGGGGTTTTAGGTAGAAGTTGAAAATTAGGGGTGATACAGATGCTCCTTGTGGGACACCTTTACTTACTGGTCGTGATGTGGATGTGAACTGGTGGAGGTGCATGATGTGTGATCAATTTGAGATAAAGGAGGAGATAATGAGAGGGCAGTGCTTCTGATTCCTAGTGTTTGTAGCATGTCTAGTAAAATGGTGTGATCACTGGTATCAAAGGCTGCAGAGAGGTTCAGCAGGATGGGAACAGCGCAGCCTTCTGCGTCGGCTGTTCCTTTTAGGTCGTCCCAGATGGAGACTAGGGATGATTCTGTTCCCCTTAGTAGTCGAAGCCTGATTGTGCCAGGTCTAGGAGTTTGTTGGCTATGGCGAAATGGCCAAGCTGTTTGTATGCTGTGCGGTCCATGAGTTTGGCAATGAAACATGTGTTGGGGATGGGCGGTAGTTCTGGGGAGGAGTGGGTCTAGTGTTAGTTTTTTGAGGATATGTTTGATGTAGGATGTATAGAGGGCTTTAAGGAAAGATCCTGATGTGTGTGAGTGGTTGAGGATTGTGAGTGCGACACTATCTGCACAGGTGTATGCTAGGAGGTTTTTGAGGAGTGAGGGTGGGCAGGGGTCCTCATGGGAGCCTGACGGGCGGCTGTCTGCTACAAGCGAGAGGAATTCTAGGTGTGTGATGGGAGAGAAAGTGTCTAGGAACTGAATCTGGGGGGGGGGGGGCGATGGACGTTGGTCTGTGGGCGGGTGGGTGGCGGGGGTATATGATTTAATTTAGAGATGATGGCCGAGTGTCTTTCGTTGGCGGCATTGTGGAAGTGCAGTGATAAGGTGTCTCATAGGGCTTGAGAGCTTGGTGGGGGCTTGCTCGAGCATGCAGGGGATTTGAATTCGGCTATGATTCTATGTAGTTCCTTACTTGGGTTTTGAGGATTTAGGATTTGGTTCCCATTCAGTTCCACACGTATAATGCCATTTATTAAGGAGTTTTGCATAGTGCTGTACATCATCTCGCAATCGCTTCTGAGTGCTGCATGTGGTAAAACATTTATAAAAAGCAAAGGGGAAGCAAATCAGTTATGCTGCTGGAATAGCGCCCTTTCGACAGCTGTGTTAGCACAAGCTTCCTGAAGTAGAGGGTTGGGCTGAACCTCCATATTTTGATCATTTGAATGGCCAAGGGGGATCAAATTTGGAAAGAACACACCCTCTCAACATGCCCACAATGGTCCCAGGGGTTGGGTACGTCATTAACAGTCTATAAATGTTTCCTGCTGAATATCCACTTGCTCTTCTTTGATGATGATGCTCAGAGTTTAAGTGGATGTGGGTCATTAATGTGTTTAGACAGACTTAAAACTGTGCTCATATGCTGGGACTGCTTGAGCAGGGACTGCTGCCAGCTCAAGTAACACTATAATAGATTGTGGTTAATATAACAGGAATTTCTTTCTATCAGAGCAACTTTCCTGCCCATTTGCAGAGCACAGTACCTTAGACACCTTTTGGTTCCTCTGGCCAGGGTGCCGGTCAGCGCATGCTCTGTGCCTTTGTTGTAATTAATCACGGCCACATCATGTAATAATGGGGCAGAATGACTTCCTGCAGACTGCCTCTGCTTACCCGGATTGCACCATTAATACGGGCCGGGGCCAGGATATTTACCAGCTCGTCCTGTCTGGCTCCGGTGCAAGCAGGCAAGCTCAACTCAGCATGCCAGTTAAGTTCTTCTGCCTGGCTGCCTGGCTCATGCGAGTCAGAGTCAAATACCAACTTTGGGAATGCAAGTGTGCAGCACCAGAATTCCTCAAGTGGTCCATGAAGGAGAGACACCTCAACAGGCACTGCTATAGGTCCATTTGGAAAGGTGCACGTTGACTTTGTTCCCTGTACAGTGCGGAAGGAAAAGTGTTAGGGCATTTCCTTGGTAAAGATTTGCCACCCGATCGTCCAAGCGGGACAGCATGTTGAAGAAATTTATAATCTCCTGTATGTACTCCATCTGGGTTATGGACTATAGGGCACAACAATGCATGTGTCTCTATATTACTTTTGTTCTAGGGATTGCCTTACAAGCTGCATTTGTAGAAGCCCTTGCGGCCATCACATCCCTTGGGGCATAGACGTGTTATCACCTCGTTGATTGTTCACAATAATTCCTCACTTGAGGCCATTTCCTTTGATGTAATAAGGTCAAAGTTCACGTGATATTTCCTATAATGTCATCATTATGCTAATTACTATTGTTGAAACTAAGATTCCTACAGATTTCTGGCCACAGAATGTTGGCATGTGTGACAGCGCTCTGTAAGCGGTCAGAACCATGACTGGCTTGGTGTTGGAAATCTGACATGCACCTGCACAATAGAGCACCACGTGGTTAAATAAAATGAAACCCTTAACATTTCCATTGATTTATAAGCGTTTATTTTGTTTTATATTTTTACTCCCTCGAATGCCAAAACCCCCACAGCTCCTCTTACCCAAGAAACCCATGGCAAGAACGACACCCACATCAACAAATATCCAGATGGCCTATCAACACCAAGATAAAATCACACGCGCATTTCCCCACCATGTGATTTATATAGCCTCGTTATATAGATGTGTAAGAACAATTTACATTTCATCCCTTTAAATTATTTTATGTATTGCATATATTTGTATTTATTTTTCTTTATATAGTGCTTTACACCAAAGCGCTGCACACTTTAACAACAGGATAGATATGACAATAACATTATAACAGTAACAGTAGAAGCTATTTACAATTGAGAATCAGACCAACAAAACAATAAGTAGAGCAATTAACTGGGGGGAGAAGGAGAGTAGTACAGTAGAACTGAGAGGGAGAGGTAGGAGAGGGGAAGAGGGGGAGGAGGGAAACGGATGAGGTGAAGGGTGAGAATGGGGGAGGGAAATGATCAAGGAGATAAGGCAAGGAGGGAGGGGAGCAGGAAGGGGGGAGGGGTTTCATGGCGGGGAATGGAGAAGGAGAGATTTGAGGGAAGTTCAGAATGAGGAACAGGTGGAAATGGAGTAGAGTAAGAGAGGTAAGGAGTTCTAGTGTTAGGGGGCTAGGAGATGGAAGCAGCAGAAACGGGATGTGGCACAAGGGGAAGTGTGTATATATATATAAGTGTGCACAGGGTGTATATACCATACACTATAGCATGTATAGAGGTCCACTGTGTTTGAGCTAGGTTTGTGCTTTAAAAAATAAAATTAAATAGGGGGGTCTTCAAAACCCCTGCAAATGGAACTAACTACAAGATCAGCATTCGGTGACAGGTATTCACAGTCCTGATTGCTCTTAATTTGATTCAGGAATGGCGAGCGCACAGATGAGTTTGGTTATCGGTTTAGGTACCGTTAATGATGACTGAGTGACTGAGTGAAGGAATTCTAACCTACAACAGCAATGCTCCAGATGAAGAACGCCCAACAAAGAAGACACTTAGCGACATTACCTGCTAGGCACAAGTCTTGGCAGCAATTAAGATAGTGACAGGAGCATGCAGACATGCCAACATTTTTTAAGCCACTGAGAGGGAGATTTCCCCCACAGAAATTGGGTGAAGGTAATTTTCCCAATCACAGGATTACATTGGCGATATAGTTATTTTAGGTGGGAGACAGTAAAAAATAGTGACTTTTTTTGTTGCAAAATCAGGAATTTCCCGCCTAAATCGGGAGGGTTAGCATGTATGAGCATGGAAGAACCCAAGGAGTTATAGATCACCCCAACGGGAGCAGGAGGTACCGTCAACCAGAAAGGAAATGATTAGTTGATGAAGGCAATGGCTGGCGGTGACCCAAGATGCTCCTCAATGTAGATGAGGTGTAGCGGCAGCAAGCCACTTGGGTTTCCGTACCTGCTGCTGGAGTGCGTCTCCAGCATTTCTTACTTCTCTGGCAACATTCTCCTTGTGGACTATATGTCTGCTTCCCACCACTGTCACCAGGATTTAGGACCCCACGAAAACAGTCTCTACACTGCAGCCCTCCACCTGGGTCCAGCCTCAGCAAGGTCAGATCACCTCCTCCTCCACCTGAGAGCATTCTGTGGACAAGCTCTCCTCCATCTGCAGCGAAGTCCTCCATCTTGCCTGTTTGAGGTCTTTACTGTGTTTGCCTCTCTGCTGCGTCACTTCCTGTCTCATGCCTCTCCAATCGTCACTCCATTCCCGGGGAATCTCATGATCTTTTCCCACTGGTCTCATTGGTTTACTGGCTTCCGTCTCATCCTCCTTCCCCAGCATTCTTTGTCCCTGCCCTCTGAAAACATGCTCTATGGAAGGAGGTTATGAAAGCTCTGACCTTTACCTTGAATCAGTACTCTTATCTGTTTAGGTAGTTGTATATCCCTTAGTTAGCCCCTTGTCAATAGATGAATGAGAAAATAGTATACCATCAAAAAGTAAACGGTGCACCTTATTCTTTGGCCGATGGATGACGTTTGTGCTTTTCAGACGGACCTGCCCCTTGCATTCAGGCCCAAACACATATTCCCCTGTATGTCTTCATGTCCATCCACCATTCCAGCATATCAAGAGCTAACTGTTTGGGACCAGTAATGCCTGCCAAAATCATTTCTTTCTTTTCTGGAGTGGGGTCGCCAGCAAATTCAGTGATGTCCTTCTATAACCAAACGTGTAAACTGCCAAAATAGCATCAGTGCTAGAGGAGGTACAAAGCACAGTTTAGGTAACTATCTTAATTACTGCATCCAACACTTTCTCCTCCTAATCAGGTGTAGCCAACGGCAGACATGAAAAAGGTTGCTGGGCCTCTACCTTGCACAAGGTTTGAGGAAGCCACTTCCAATTTAACAAGAGGTTTCAAGGCCAAAGATAACAACTTCATTTAGGGAGGGGCACAACTGTGCAATTAAACATCTTACTGGCATTTTTTCGATGACCTCAGGTTGAAGAGAAATGTCTATTTTACTGACTTTACAGATAGAACTGCCCCCAACAGCACTGTCTTGACAGGGGTGCCCAAGGACCATCACTCTCATCAATCTCTCATGGAAAGCCTTCCCCGTTGAGGACAATTCTTCCCATTCATTTCATCATTTCCCTGTGCTTTGTTCAAGTGCACCTTTAGAAGTATTTGAGGATTAAAGCTTCAGGACATGTGTCTTGGGGACTGTGGGGACCCCTATTGGCCTATCAGAGGTAGGAGCACTGGAAGTGTATCCAATGGAAAAGGACTGGTGGACCCTGAGAGAAGCAGACAGAGGAGGATGCAGAGTTGACATGACCTCTTTGAGGATATCTTTAAAAAAGGATCCAGCAGCTGAAACAGTAAGGAAGCAATGAAACATCTGAAATTACATTTCTCCTGGATGCATGTGCCCAATGTACCTGTGACAAAGTGACTGAGCCTGTCAGTAGGGCCCATCTATGATGGGTGGGCATAGACCATGACAGAGCCATGGTATGGCTTGGGAGTCTGAGGAAAAGGGGTTACAGAGAAGTTGAAACATCCAATTCTGAAGGTGGGGACCATTCAACTATATGCTGCAAGATGGGTGTGATGAATCCCATGGTGGCATTACTTCATTCCTGCCTGGCGGTGACCTCGCACCATGTGGCCAGAGTACGCCAGCCGCTACCTGATCCTGAAACAGGTGTGCTGAAGAGAAGCTACGAGAGAAGGGAGAGTGAAGAGAGAGCAGTCACGAGAGGAAAGCAGGAGATGTACCTCCGCCAGTTGATTGCGAACAAGCCCAAAAACATCAACAAGATCCAGTGAGTCAACCAGAGGATAGCAGGGACAATGGGACGCATCAGCGACCTCACCAAATTCGAATAATTGTAAACAGAGATGCAGAAAGAGAAAAAGTGAAGAGAATAATTGTAAAAAGGGGAAGTAAATGTAAATGGATGGACTACAAATATATGGGGAACCCGAACTGAATAATATATCAAGAGGATATATTATGCAACTAAGTAAATGCACAACTGTGGAAGTGGAAAGAAACACTGTGTGAATACAAGAAGACCTGGCAGGAGAGTATACTAAGCAACTACAAGTATGGGAATACAGGAAGCTCTGGCAGGAGAGTATTGTGTGCGACAGTGTTATTGTGGGCCAAGAAAGACACAAGGAACTGTTGCTTAAGTACTTTTTGTATAAAAGTTGTACCCAGGGGAAGGTTACCACCCTCTGGAGCAAGAACTATTCATCCCTGAAGAACCTTTGTGTTGGAACCATTTACTCTTCCTTTATGAACACCTTTTCAAAAGCACCCAAGGTTAAAGGCATTTCCGTTTTCACCTTATAATTTATTCTATAGTGTGAGGGTGAGAATAAAACCTTTGGACACAGGACAGTTTTGATTTTGACATCCTGACACAGACGGATCCTTAGTTGTGGTTTAGGTAGGGAAATTCCTCTTAAAGCAGGGCAGAGAGGTCTTCTTCAACCCTTTTATTTTCAATAAAAGTCTTTAACCAAAAACATGGCTAACTTGTGCCCTAGTTTCATTCCTGATACTTCAAAGTGGACCCTAGTCATTAGTGCTGTTATTACGCCCATGAAGTACCACAGGGTAATTTCGGCATTGAACACTGTAGGATGCAATGAAGGGCTTGGTAAGCCCCACAGAGTTCAGTGACCCATTTCGAACAATTCATCTAACCATGGTGTCTGTGAAATGAAATGTTTGTTTTGCTCACCCAATTGTTCATGGTGAAGGCCTTTAGATACAAGTAGGATATGGAAATCTTCCTTGCTCTATTATGCTGCATCTTTAAATCCCAAAAGGAAAGTGTGTCACAGAAAACCCAAAGGGGCCTCGAGGGATCAGGGCCCAGACACCAGTGTTATACCTGATTTTATTAACCGAAATCCCTGAGTGGTAAGTGACTTTGTGCTAGGTTAGCGCCAGATTGTCTTTTTGATTTCTTTGAAATCGGGGATTCCGCTGTACCCACCACCTACAACCGCCACTACCCACCCACTTCTCCACCATTACCCACTCCCTTTATTCCATACCCATCTATATATACCTTTCTATTTATGCACTATTACAGCATCAAAACGCAAAGCCTTGGATCATAGATGCAAAGGAGTTCTAAACAAAAATAATGTACAAAACTAAAAAGACCAGCTGCTTCCCTATGCTCATGCTTCACCTTCATGGAGAAAGGGACTGGCAGTTGGAGCAATGAACCAGGGTAACATAACTTCCAGGGACTTAAGCGGAGGAGGGGGGTGGGATTGGAGGGCTAGAAGAGTTCCTGGGTTCTGTGCAGTTTGTTCCTAGGTTTGTTGGGGAGCCCGGTGTAAACTAGGCTGCAGTCTAGGCAAGTCATCAGCAAGGCTCTTGTCATCTCCACCGATACTTGATTTGAAGGAGATGGAGATGTTTTTTTAGAGCTGTGGTAGCTGGAAGGTTATGCCTTTTCAAACACAGCATTAATATGAGGGCAAAACGTATGAGCTGCAAGTTTACACCCAGATTTTTAATGTTCTGTGGTGTAGGCTGGAGGGCCAGTCAAATGGCGTCATTTCAGACCTGCCAATAACAAAATTAGGATCTCAGAATTGGCTGCAGTAAAACAGAGGAAACTCTTCCATCCACAGGCAAACATGGTTTCTGCATTTGATTACGTTTTTCTGGTACCCACAGTTATTTTCCAAATGGATGTAAGTTTGGGTGTTGCGTATAACTAATGAGCAATATTAGTGAGAGTGCCCCCTGGAACACTGCATAATATACTACTTGAGGATGATCCTGCAGAGCCAATGCTTAGATGTTGGATAGCTCTGGTGAAGAAAGAATGGATCCCTTTTAAGGCTGTTGTGGGAAACCCAAGGGTGTTCTCACTAGTAGACCCCACAGTTCCTTTGGTCAGGTGGCTAGGGGAGGGCCATTGCGCTTGTATCCAACCCTGGGGGCGGACAAGCGAGGGAGAATCACCTGTACTGAGAGTCCTTGAGGATTGCAGAGGGAACACTCTCGGGAGAGATATGCTATTCCCCCCTTTTTGACACACTTCCACTCAACCCTCCTCCACCTTTACATATTATTGGAAGTCTTGTTTCGTTGCCCCCTCCCCAATTCCAACAGGTACCAACACCAAAGGGAGGCGAAGGAGAACCAGAAAAAGGAGAACAAACAGCACCCCATATTTTACAGCAACAAGATCATTTCCCTTCTTCTGATAATATTTGTCCTCCTTTTCATATCACCACTCAGGAATACAACAACTCCCATAATTCATACCCACTGTGTTTCCCCAAATCCACTGGGACGAGGAAGAGGCTGACTGGAGCTATGATGATTACCCACAGGAATCAATGTGCTATGAATTGCTATGGGCGGTCTCCATCTTGTCCCGTTAAGAAGGACAGGCGGAGTGAGGCAGGGCTGTGCAACCACTCTCACCTGAGTCTGGTTAATTCTCACAGACAGTATAAAAGGTGGAGCAAACAGACACTCTATGAGCGAGGTAGGATGCTGGAGGAAGCACATAGGCCAGGAGTGAAGAACCAGAGCTGGAGGACACCTGGAATGCCTGGTGCAAGGAGGACTGCCAAATTACTGAGCCTGTGAGTACAGCGGAGGCTGCAGCATGGTGAGGGTGCTCTGACTCCAGGGAGCCAAACCAGGGGCAGCTGGGTTTACCTGGCAGTGCCCAAGTCAGAGCTCCTCCCCTGGGAGAGAAGGAAAGCCCAGGCCTTTGAGGGGCAGGTGGTGAGAGCCTGATCTCAGCAGACATCCCAAATGTATAACCTTGCAGACTCCAAAACCGCCGGAATGCCGTTTTAGGGGAGCTGGCAAAGTGGGACTTGAAGTCCAATAGACATTTTATTGGTTGAACTTGCGAGAAGAGAGAAAAAGTCTTCCGAGTGCTACAAGGTTCCCAGCGACCCTCCCGGGAGAACAGCAAAGTTGGGGAGATGCAGAAGCGGCAGTGGTAACAACCTTGACTCCTACATCAAAGGCGCAAAAAAGATGGAAAGCATCTTAACATGACCAATGAATTGAAGGAAGCAAAGAAAGTCTGGTCTGTGTTTAATGGAAATGCTTGCGATAGTATCCGAGGGGTGAAGGTTATGCGAGTGCCGATAAGCTGCGGGAGAAAGTAAATCCATCAGTTAAGAACTGTGAATACTAAATATAAAGTAACAGAGTGGTCTGGCTAGGTGAGATTGCCCAATCGAGAGTCTCTGTGAAATGTTTAAAGCTGTAGAGGCAGCGGAAAGTGAGAGATGAACGTTAGGTGAAAAGCTCACAAACTGTAGAACTTTGTTTTGTTGAATTTGGCAAGAGAACGAAAGGAGGGTCTGAAAACCACAAAAGAGAAGCAGCACACCCTTCTTTCGATAGAAACTTTCCCATAGGTTTAAATAATTTCGAGCTATTATTGGCTCATCAGATCTTATCACTTTTTTACGGGTGCCGGGGAAAGAGAAAATGACTCTGGTATCAACAAGTCAACTATATACTGAAGAGAATGGAGTTCCTATTGATACACACCTGCACACCTTTAGGTATTGGAATATATCCAAACAATTTTCTGTCAGTTTACTTAACTTGACCCAACAGGGTTTCAAAAGTTAGTGTCTATGCACCATAATACTTTGTACTGGTAATGTATTAATTTCCCAAATCCCTACCAAGAATGAAGGAAATTATAATTTCACAAGAACAATTTAGTCAAAAAGAGAGAAATTTTACTCAAAAGAGATTTTTTATCGAGATGTATAAAAATTATTTGCACAGTATATTGGAGTTATATTCACTCCTTATTCACCATTAATCAAAACAAATTTATCAAATTCAATCAATAACCAAGAGCTCTACGCGTTTCGAGAGTATGACTCTCTTCTTCAGGAGCGGTGATTTCTAAATAAACAATTTGTGACAATACTTTTCTTGTAACACCATTTCATCAACAACAATAATTTTCAACAATACTTTTCAAAAACAACAGTGAATTTCAAAAAGTCGTTCTTTGTGTCTTGTGTCAAGCTTTCCATTGTGGAATTAAGGAAACGTCATCCTATGGCATATTTGTTCTTTTTCTGATGCTCTGTAAATAGTATTGATATATGTGTTAGTGGTTTTCCTAATTAAAGCGGTTTAATTCATACATCTCTAGCATTAACCAGGTTCCTACCTATTCACTGACGCATGATATTCCCAGAATGTGATGGCTTGTCAAAGCGATGGATCTCTACAAAGGTAAGTATGGTACGTGTGATTATCCCCTTAGGTACGTTTCTCTAAGCAATATACATTGTATTCACGTATTCAAGTCTGTTAAAAATTGTGATGAGCAAAAACTCACCATTCAGTCCTACTTCGTATGACCCGACCGTGTTATTTGCAAATGCGGTCTGCAAGTCTGCAAGCGTTGACCACGAGTCTTTCTTTACTTAGCAGTACGCCGCCGGTTGCGTTCAGTTTATTTGTGTCTATATAAGTAAGTGAAATCTGTGTGAATATTAGGTTATTTGATATTCTGCAGTCTGAGAAAAAGTTTAACAAGAGTAATCACTTTGCCGTGTGCACAGAGACGTGCTAATCAGTATCCTTGCCCTTCCTGAATTCACGAAACCAAAGCGGTTGCTTGGCAACTTTGCTTTAAGTTGTCATGTGATCTTGTTCACGTGATACTAAAGGATACTAAGGGATGTTGGGAAATGTAGTGCCCGATTTCCCTATTCTGAAATTAGTAATCGAGCTCATGTAATTCTGGGTGTGTTATTACA
This sequence comes from Ambystoma mexicanum, assembly GCF_040938575.1. Classification (NCBI taxonomy): domain Eukaryota; kingdom Metazoa; phylum Chordata; class Amphibia; order Caudata; family Ambystomatidae; genus Ambystoma; species Ambystoma mexicanum. Next base: position 529,386,300 of record NC_090938.1, on the reverse strand, counting down.
TATGGTAATTAATTATTCTGCGGCTAACTTGTGTCCGCAGATTGTCTTTCCATAATTTGACAACGTCATTTCTTTATTTATTTAACAGATCGTTGTTACATCATGTATATATTGATTAACAGTTGTTACTTATCTTTCTACATATCTTAATGATAGTTACACATTTATTTATTTAGGGTATAACATATTCATTAATCAACATAATTCAAATCATGCCCAGTTCTTTCTCCATTCTTTGTAATAATCATGCCAAGTTCTATCTCCATTCAATATGAAAATACACTCAAAGAGAACTCTTCATTCATACTTCTTGGTTCCAGGGCATCAAGTTTGTGAACCCAGGTTACTAACACTTGGATTGAATTTACTTTTCGCTCTCCTTTCCACTGATCAGGAAAATGAAACTTAAGATTTTCTTTGACTCTATTCCGCCGACACAAGAAGGATCAGTGACCTTTGATACCTTGGAAATGAGAGCGAAAAGTAAATTCAATCCAAGTGTTAATAACCCTACATTGGACTTGTTTGAAATGAGAATGAAAAAAGATCTGAGATCAGTAAAATACAGGGATAGCAAAAATCAAAACCTCTGAAGACATCAACACAGAATCCTGAAAGAATTATCAGAAGATAGAACGATTGAAATTAAACCAGCCGATAAGGGAGGCGCAATTGTTATAATGGATTCAACCTATCCCTTCTAGAAAATACAAGCACTTACATGGTCCTTGATCGTGATCCCACCAAAGCCACTCAATCAATGATTGAAGAAGTGGTTAACAAAGCCGCGGATAATGGAAAAGACTAAAGATTTTCTGATTAACAAAAACCCAATATCACCAGTGTTCTATGGACTTCAGTGTTTATATGGACTTCCAAAAGTCCATATAAACCTTACAGATCCTCCATTCAGGCCAATTGTAGCGGCAACGGAAAGTGTCTTTGACCCTTTGTCAAGATATTTGGATAAATTACTTCAACCTATTGTTCAATCAACCTCAACATACCTGAGAGACACTACCCACTTCCTGAATATTCTAAACACAATGGATGAAGTGGAAGAAAATTGGACTTTGTTCACACTAGATGTACAGTCCTTGTACACTTCGATACCACATGAGGAAGGCCTTGAGGCCTTAGAATGGCTATTACTTAAACAAGAATATGTTCCATCAAACAAAACCTTCGCCATCGAATTGGCAAAAATGATACTGAACAACAACTATTTTAGATTTCAAGGTAAATATTATTTACAGACATCTGGAACCTCGATGGGGTCAGCCTTGGCCCCAGTCTAAGCAAATACTTTTATTTTTTATTTATATTTATATAGCGCGCAAGAAGCCCAGGGGCATTGAGGCGCTGTTACTTGCAATAACTTAGTTACATGGTACAGGCATGAAAGCGATTGTTAACACATTATGAATACTACAAGATATCATACTGTTGTTACAGATATTGCATTGGGACGTATATTACAACATATATGATAAGTATTCGTGCTGGTGTGTCGGGTCTTATGTGAAGAGAGTAGTTTTCAGAGTTTTGCGGAAGGTGGTGAGGGAGGCCTCCCCTCAGATAGTAGGGCATTCCAGTGAGTGGACGCTAGATAGGGGAAGCTGGATCCGCCCGCTTTTACTCTTTTTACTAGTGGCACCGAGAGCATGTTGGTGTACGGTGATCTGGTTGGCCTGGTAGTGGAGACGGGGTGGATCCTTTGAGCGAGGTATGCTGGAGCAGTGAGGTGAATGCACTTGTGGGTCAGTGTAAGGGCTTTGAATACGATCCTTTCCTTTATTGGGAGCCAGTGGGCTAGTTTTCTGGCTTCAGAGATGTGTTCTCTTTTAGCAATGCCTTGGGCTGCCCGGAGAGCATTGTTCTGTATTACTTGTAGTCTCTCTAAGTTTTTGTTGGAGGTTCCTAGAAAGAGTACGTTGCAGTAGTCTAGCCTAGAGCCGGTGATGGCTCTGGCTATGTTGGTGCAGTTCTCTTTGGAGAGAAAGGGTCTGACTGCGTTGATAAGTTTGGCATGATATGCAGCTGCTGAGGCTATTGCGCTGACTTGTCTATCCATGGATAGGCTGGAGTCCAGGTAGACTCCCAGAGTTTTTGTCGGAGACCGGAATTTTAATGGAGTCAATGGTGAAGTGGCTGAATTGGGCATCCAGATTTTTTAGTGTGTCGGGGGAACCTACCAGGAGGAGTTCTGTCTTGTCAGAGTTGAGGCATAGACCGTTGTCTGCCATCCAGGCTTGGATGGTGTTGTAGAGGTTGTTGAGGGTCAGGGAGTCAGTGTCATAGTTCCCTGTGAGAGTGAGGAGGATCTGCGTGTCGTCGGCGTAGTTGGTGTAGGATATGCCGATGCGCATCGAGGATGAGGAAGAGGGGTCGTGTGAAGATGTTGTATAGGGTGGGGGAGAGACAGGAGCCTTGGGGTACACCACAAAGTATAATGGTTGGTGATGCGGCGGCTAGGTCAGAGAATACTTGCATGGTTCTGTCTTGTAAGAAAGAGGTGATCCAGGCTGTGGCCTCTGGGGAGAATTTGGCAGTGGAGGAAAGGTGGTGGCATAAGACACTATGATCCACGAGGTCGAAGGCCACGGATAGGTCAAGGAGTAGGAGAAGTGCTGGTTTACCCAAGTCTCTAGCATCGTCCATCTGGTTTTTCAGGTCAAGTAGGGCGGTTTCGGTCCCGTGTCTGGGGCGGAAGCCAGATTGGCGGAGTCCAAGGAGTTTGTTCTCTTCAATGAAGTGCTGGACCTGCAGGTAGGCTGCTTTGTCCAATATTTTGAGGAGGAATGGGACAGTGGTGATGGGTCTGTAGTTTTTGGGGGAGGTGGGATCGAGAGTTGGCTTTTTCAAAAGAGGGCGTACCCAAGCTTCCTTGAGGGAGGCGGGGACTTTCCCTGTGGTAAAGGAGGCATTCACAAAGGCTGTTAGGAAGGGAGCTAGCGCTTCCGTGCAGTCTTTGATAATGGAGGCTAGGCATGCATCACCTTTGCAGTTAGAGGGTTTGATGTTCCTCATGTTGATGATGTCTTTTTCCTGAATGGGTTTGAAGGAGAAGGGTAGGGGGGATCCGGGGCAGGTGGTGGGAATGGGATATGCTTATTGGGTAAGGCTTGTTTAGTGGCTAGTATTTTGTTTTTGAGGAGGCTTAATTTGGTTAGCATGGCCGTTTGTATTTCATCACACCAGTCTTTGTCTTTGATGAAATTCTGGGGGGCGGGAGTGGGTGTCTCGAGCTTTCTGAAAATGGTGAAGATTTCTTTTGTGCTAGATTGGGCTTCCGAGATTCTGTATTCAAAGGATTTGGCCTTTGCTTGGGTGATTGCCTTTTTGTATTTGGTGGATAGGGCTTTAAAGATCATCTTGTCTTTTTCTGAGTGGGACGTTTGCCACTGTGTGAGTGCGGCTTTTTTCTCATTTCGGAGTGTGAGGAGGTCAGGGGTGAACCAAGAGTTGGAGTGGGTAGTGGGTTTGGATTTGCGAGGTTTGAGAGGGGCAATGAAGTTGATAGCTGCTTTAATGGCAACATCATAGGTTGTTGCGAGTGTTTCTGGGTCTGATGAAAAAGGTGGTCTGAAGGCTGGGCCTTGGAGGAAGGGCAGTAGCCTTTCCTTCGTGAGCTGGCGGGAGCTTCTGGCGAGGCAGGGTGGGAGCGGTTGAGGTGAGGGGGCAGCAGGGGAGCTAGTGGTGAGGATGCTAAAGGTGATGATGTGGTGGTCAGACCATGGGGTGGGATTGTTTCCTGTGATGATGAGTGGGCAGTTGTGCTGTGCTATCCAGTCGAGTGTTCTGCCCTGGGTGTGAGTTGGGCTCAGGATGGTGTTCTTGTAGCCTAGAGCATTGAGGGCAGAGTCAAGGGATTTGGCTGCTACGTCCTTGCTATCCCGGAGCCCTAGGTTGACATCCCCAAGGAGAATGGCTTTAGACTGTTTTTTGAGGTTGTCAGAGAGGAGGTGGATGAGAGAGGCTTGAAAGTCTCCTGTTGGGCCTGGAGGGCGGTAGACAGTGTGTACAGTAATGGTGCAGTGGGGAGAGAGGGTTATTTTGACTTGGAGGTAGTCGCTGTTGTTGTTGGTCAGGGATCTCTCTACCTTTCTGATAGAGAGGCAGTCTTTGGCAATAATTGCTACACCTCCACCTTTGGAGAGGCGATCTTGTCTAGTAATGGAATAGCCAGGGGGTAGGGCGAGGGAGAGCGCGGGGCCGGAGGCCTCATGTAGCCATGTTTCTGAGATCATGAGTAGATCCAAGTCCTGGGAGGTTAGGAGGTCGTGGATGTCTAGAGCGTGGGCATTGATGGACCTAGCTTTAATCATGGCGCATTTCAGGTGGGGTTCAGTAGTGGCTGGGGGGGGGGTTCATGATGAAAGAGGGTGAGGTGGAGGGGGGGGGCTGCGCTCTGGGTGTTAGGGGAGATACACAACACAGATTTGACACTGGGGGGTTCATTTTCAGAGGTAGTGGACACATGTGGCATAGCATTTGGCACAATAGCCTTCAAAATGGTGGTAGAAGAATTGCATACCGCAGGTTTTACACTGGGGGGCTCATTTTCAGAGGGAGTGGACCCATGTGGCATAGAATTTGGCACAATAGCATTCAAAATGGTGGTAGAAGAATTGCATACCGCAGGTTTTACACTGGGGGGCTCATTTTCAGAGGTAGTGGACACATGTGGCATAGCATTTGGCACAATAGCATTCATAATGGTGGTAGAAGAATTGCATACCGCAGGTTTTACCCTGGGGGGCTCATTTTCAGAGGTAGTGGACACATGTGGCATAGCATTTGGCACAATAGCATTCAAAATGGTGGTAGAAGAATTGCATACCGCAGGTTTTACACTGGGGGGCTCATTTTCAGAGGTAGTGGACACATGTGGCATAGCATTTGACACAATAGCATTCAAAATGGTGGTAGAAGAATTGCATACCGCAGGTTTTACACTGGGGGGCTCATTTTCAGAGGTAGTGGACATGTGGCATAGCATTTGGCACAATAGCATTCAAAATGGTGGTAGAAGAATTGCATACCGCAGGTTTTACACCCTGGGGGGCTCATTTTCAGAGGTAGTGGACACATGTGGCATAGCATTTGGCACAATAGCATTCAAAATGGTGGTAGAAGAATTGCATACCGCAGGTTTTACACTGGGGGGCTCATTTTCAGAGATGGTGGACACACTTGTAGTCACATTCGTTATGGGGGCAGTACAGTAATACGAAGAGTTAAGTACTTTGTTGGTCGCTGTGTTGGTAGTACATGTAGTGGATGCAGGCTTTGAGGTTTTGTGGGGGAGCCTGGCCTTATCAGCGAGTATAGAGGGTTGTACAGTGCGTGAGCATAGCCGTGTATTACGGGTGCTCGTGGGGATGGGCTGTGAGTTGATGTCGGTTTGCAATGTACGTGCGCGCAACCTGATGCGCCTTGAGCTTGTAGGGGTGGTGCTTCTTACCTTCTAGGCACGGCATTGGAATTGGGCACACAGCAGACGAGCAGCGAAGAGCTGCAAAGAGAACAGGAGGCCTTTTCTCCTGGCCTTCTCTCGTCGGCTTCGCCTCTTGGCCCTCTCCCCCACCATTTAAAGCAGGAGGGGAGGGGCGGGCGGGCCGACGTAGCAAATCAGGACCTTGGGCTGCGGCGGTGAACTTCGTGGCTCCAGCTGATCCTGTTGTTGTAGCTGGAGTCATGGAGATGCAGGCATCCATCTTAGATGGGACAGACGGCTGAACACGCGGCCGTGGGCGGGCTGGAGCAGCAGCCTGCTCCGAAAGAAAAGTAAACAGCTGATCTAGATTCCAGCTGGTGGGGGCAGAGAAGTGCTCGCAGCGGAGCTGCAAAGAGCACAGGAGGCCTTTTCTCCTGGCCTTCTCTCGTCGGCTTCGCCTCTGGGCCCTCTCCCCCTCCATTTAAAGCAGGAGGGGAGGGGCGGGCGGGCCGACGTAGCAAATCAGGACCTTGGGCTGCGGTGAACTTCGTGGCTCCAGCTGATCCTGTTGTTGTAGCTGGAGTCATGGAGATGCAGGCATCCATCTTAGATGGGACTGAGACGGCTGAACACGCGGCAGTGGGCGGGCTGGAGCAGCAGCCTGCTCCGAAAGAAAAGTAAACAGCTGATCTAGACTCCAGCTGGTGGGGGCGGAGAAGTGCTCGCAGCGGAGCTGCAAAGAGCACAGGAGGCCTTTTCTCCTGGCCTTCTCTCGTCGGCTTTATGTTTTATTTTGAAACACAATACATACTAGAGAATCCAAGACGGTCAAACCAACTTGCCATATGGCGGCGGCATATAGACGATATCTTTGCAATTTGGAAAGGAACAAAACAAGAACTAGAAAGTTTCTTAGAATACTTGAATCAATGTAACAATCGGATCCAATTCACCCTGGAAATAGGTTCCCCATCGTTAAATTTCTTAGATATGAAGATTTTCCCAGAAAATGGTAAACTACAAACCACGATTTTTAGGAAACCCACAGATGTCAACAACAGCCTATTCTTCACAAGCCACCATCCACAACACCTTAAAAAGAATTTACCCCTAAGTCAACTTCAAAGAATGAAACGCATTGTTTCCAAAGAGGACACATACAAAGAGGCAGAGAATGAACAGATCTTGCGATTTGAAGAGAGAGGATTTCCACTACCGATTCTATTAGAAGCAAAAGAGAAATGCCTACTGAAAAAAAGATCAGACCTCCTCACCCAACAGCATAAACACGCGAAAGACAATCCTCCATTGATTTATTTATCACAGTACTCTACAAAAAGTGCACACATCAAAAGGATACTACATAAGAATTGGAAAATCACTGGGATGGATCCACAACTCTGCACTCTATTTCCTAAACCACCGTTAATGGCATATAACAGAGGACGAAACCGAAGGGATTCATTAGTGAAAGCTGAACGACCAAATACGACACGACAGCGTTTCCTGTCTAAACCAAAGAAAGGAACATTCCCTTGCTTAAATTGCAGTCAATGCAACAATGTACAAAAGGGTACATCCATAAGACATCCATATGCGGGTCAGAGAATTGATTTGCAACATTATGCAACCTGTGAAAGCAAATGTGCCATATATAGACTCATTTGTCCATGTGGCAAATATTATGTTGGCCAAACACTGAGACGTGTGAAAGACCGGATTTCTGAACACAAATCTAACATTAGCACTGGAAATGTAAAATATCCAGTCACCAGACATTTCAGAGACCAACACCATACCATTTCACAATTGAAATGTGTAGTTTTGGAAATAATAACCCGACCCGCAAGGGGAGGTAATTTACAGCAAATACTCTCCCGCACAGAGATGTTCTGGGTTCACAAACTTGATGCCCTGGAACCAAGAGGTATGAATGAAGAGTTCTCTTTGAGTGTATTTTTATAATGAATGGAGATAGAACTTGGCATGATTATTACAAAGAATGGAGAAATAACTGGGCATGATTTGAATTATGTTGATTAATGAATATGTTGTACCCTAAATAAATAAATGTGTAACTATCATTAAGATATGTGGAAAGACTGAATGGTGAGTTTTTGCTCATCACAATTTTTAACAGACTTGAATATGTGAATACAATGTATATTGCTTAGAGAAACGTACCTAAGGGGATAATCACACGTACCATACTTACCTTTGTAGAGATCCATCGCTTTGACAAGCCATCACATTCTGGGAATATCATGCGCCAGTGAACAGGTAGGAACCTGGTTAATGCTAGAGATGTTTGAATTAAACAAACCGCTTTAATTAGGAAAACTACTAACACATATATCAATACTATTTACAGAGCGTCAGAAAAAGAACAAATATGCCATAGGATGACGTTTCCTTAATTCCACAACGGAAAGCTTGACACAAGACACAAAGAACGACTTTTTGAAATTCACTGTTTTTGAAAAGTATTGTTGAAAATTATTGTTGTTGATGAAATGGTGTTACAAGAAAAGTATTGTCACAAATTGTTTATTTAGAAATCACTGCTCCTGAAGAAGAGAGTCATACTCTCGAAACGCGTAGAGCTCTTGGTTATTGATTGAATTTGATTAATTTGTTTTGATTCATGGTGAATAAGGAGTGAATATAACTCCGATATGCTATGCAAATCATTTTTATAAATTTCGATAAAAAATCTATTGAGTAAAATTTCTCTCTTTTTGACTAAATTGTTCTTGTGAAATTATAATTTCCTTCATTCTTGGTAGGGATTTGGGAAATTAATACATTACCAGTACAAAGTATTATGGTGCACAGACACTAACGTTTGAAACCCTGTTGGGCCAAGCTAAGTAAACTGACAGAAAATTGTTTGGATATATTCCAATACCTAAAGGTGTGCAGGGGACGGTTTGTTCCTATTATCAATAGGAACTCCATTCTCTTCAATAAAAGGAGGGTCCAAACCTGACTAGGGAGATGCGTGTGAAAAGTAAAAGGTGGGTCTGACCGAGGGAGGCCAGTGTGTGAAAGTAAAAGGAGGGTCCTGGCCCGACTGAGGGAGACCCATTTGAAAAGCAAGTCATGCGTAACAAGTACATTTTCCAAAAGACATTGGAACTGAAGGAAAATATGTGAAGTGAAAGTTAAAGGCAAAGAGGGTCCGACCCTGACCGAGGGAGACCTGTGTTTGAAAGTAAAGGAGGGGTCATAGCTTCACTGAGGGAGACCCATGAGAAACTAAATTAATGAACTGCGAATGTGAAGAAAGCTTAGGGAAGGGAACCCCACCAAGGAGAAAAGGTTTGAGCCCAATTGAGGGGAACCTATAGTGAACTATGATCAAAAACTATTTTGCTGAAATTGTGTAGAAGCTTGAAGGATGACCTGTACTTGTGTGAGACGAACCCGAGAGGTTAAACCTGTGAATATGGGACTCAGGCTTGAATGGCCAAGAAGGCTCTGGAGGGCAGAGCCAGATGCCTAACTGTGTTCGCAAGCCAAAGTGTCTTCATCCATCAAGTGTTCCACCCAACCCCGTGCTGTACAACTTGGAGACAAGAATTAATACTAATTTACATTACCATTTTGACATTTTGTTTCATCACTGATATTTCCATTTGTAGATACATATCCCTATATCACATTAGAGTGTATTAGAGTGAGGGCAGGCATTAGGTTTTTGTTAGTATAGGCCTTTATTGTTTGACTAAGACTGACTAGGACTGTTTTTTTATTAGTTGATGGTCGAAATTACTACCATCTTAGTTATAGGGCCAGACAGGAAACTTTCCAAACCCCTTGAATTTAACAATAACCTTTTTGTAACTTGCAACTCTTGCATCAGTGTCTACTTGTGATACCATGCTTCTCTTACACTGTATAGGAAGTCTCTTCACTTTCTTTAAGTTTTTAGAGGAACATTGCATTCCAATATTACAAAAATTCAAAGACAAATCATTCCTTGCCCAATTGTCCTGTCAAACGTGTTTCTGAATTCCGAAGGTATGGATACAACATGATGTAAGCCACACAAAAAGGGCCTGGTCAAAAATGTCAGTATCAAGAATTATAAGTGAACACTTTTCAATCTTGTAGTACTTGAAGCTTGGTAAATCACTCCCAACTGGTGTATTTATACACTGAAGGTTTCTCTCACCAAGGATGGATTTGTAGTTGTTTCTTTATTTTCCTGCTCCTTGCGCTCTTCTCTTCCAGCAAACGTCCCCTTCCACCTGGTACACTGCTACAGAATGTTATAGGAGACAGCTAGTTCTTCTAGGTTTGTTAAGTACTGATGAATGGTTTCATTTGAATCGTGTCTCATGTTCTAGTACTTTAACCTGCGCTTCATAATATTTTCTCTTTTCCTTCAGATCATTTTTTGCTCTCTTTAAGCTTCTTCATACCAGTCTGCGATTTGAGATTCAAATATGTTGTTTTTGGAAGGTAGAGCATTGAACTCTTGCTGGCCTTCTATTCCCTAGACATTCATCAAACAGGCTGCCTTTCTGTTTGTGGGTGCTTGCTCAGCACCCCAATTCTACCTGGATCTGAATCTGAAGGGTTTTGTCTATTAGGCCACTGATATTGCTGGTGCCCTTAGCATCTGCATGAAATGGGGTGGAGATTAAATTCCTTGTGCCATGATATTTCCACTTCAGAGTCTTCACCTGTGGGTAATCCTCTTTTCTGCTTCCTCTACTTATTCTTGCATCCCAAGTTTTTTGACGCAAATTTAAGCACAACACTATCAACTGGCTGAAAGTAAATGATCAGTAACTTAACCTGAAATCAGACTGCGCACTTCGCTGACCCGGAAAGCCCACCGTTTGCACTATATGCTTCCTCACATTCTCTGCCTGTCCTTACTATTCAACTTACTACATCCTTCTCTGTTTTTCTGTACTACACTGTACCTTGCATTGTATCTTGTATTTTATATATGCAACATGTAAGCTTAAAGTATACTTGTCCTGCGCTGTGATACCCTCGGGTCTGGGGAGCATTATAAATGAATAAACAAACAAGTCATAGTGATGCTGCAGCGCCATGCTACCCATGAGCGGTCTGCCTGGGCTCTGCCACTGCGCAGAAGAAATAAACACTCTTCAATTCCCTTGCACTTCCCATTGGCTCTGTCTCCTTCCACATGTAATGCTGTTGATGCATATTAAGTGCACACTATATCATTTTAAACCCCCCCCCCCAAATATTTATCATTAGAAAATAAAACATGATTATGCAAACATAAACAGGGTAACCCACCTTGAGCATAAAAGATCATTCTATCAATCCATGAAGGAGATCATTGTACTTTTTAGTCGGGGCCATTAGGTGGCGCTTGCGCCATCTATAAGCAGACACTATTGTAATAGAGTACAGATAGGGAGAAATGGTATACGAGGAGGGACACAAAGCTTGTAGGCATTGTTTGGTTATTTGCCCACCCATTGACTGCCCATGGCCATGCTGTTGCCTATGGCCATAACCACCACGTTCCTGCCCCACCCAGCTCAGCCCAAAACACCTCCTTATGGGAACTTAGCTTGCTTTAATTAAGCCTTACCATCAAACTTTGAACTCAAAGTGCCTGCCAGTGTTTATTTAAAGTAGTCATCTAAGAGGTAATGACTTAATTGGAGCAGGAAATGTGCTACTAGTGTGAATTAAGGCGAGGGATTTGTTAACCTCCCCGATTACCAGCCAGAGGAACTGGCCGAGGAAATCCCCTGTACTCAAAAACAGAAAAGTCCAACAATGTAACAGTTCAACAGCTTTTTTAGAAAGCTCTCAGACATGGGTTAAGAAATGGACAATATACCATTCTACACAACATTCTTCCCAAAATCCCAAGCTTGTCATCCCTTTTTGTTACCATAGGACGTCACAAAATAAAGATACATAAAAAAACCTAACAAGAAACGGGATTGGTTAGTATGGTCAACTACATATGTGATATATAGGGTATTAGTTGGATAGGTACATATGGTGGCTCCTCCTGCAACCACCCTCCAAATGTTTCAACTACAATATCTCAGGTTAGTGTACTGCAATTGGGCTGTGCAAAATAGTGTGAGCTTACTGTGAAAGGCGAGAAAGCATTGGTCAGAATGTCTTCTCAGCCTTGGCGCTCTGGAAAGTCACCAGCCAAGTGCAACAATTCAAGGTAGTGAGAACAGCCCCAAAGGTGCTGCATGTTCCCGATAAGTTACCATCTCCAATCCTCTAGGCCTTGAGACAGAACATTTAAGCTTTGAACCTGGTATTACTTTTTGTATCATCCTGCCTTCGGGTGGATGGGAACAACTGCCCCTGTCTGGGTCAAATGAATTGGCTATGTTGCTGAGGATCAGATCATGTGTGCAGGGTCCACGAATTTGAGTTTCTCCTGCCTGCGTTTATGAGGATTTTCAGCTCGTCCGATAATTTGAAACATTTCCCTCTCTGTGTCCTTGGCAAGGCTGTGCACTATAGCTGCACTGGAAACATTTGCACCTTTGCGAAATCAGCACGTCTGCCTCTCTCTGTATTCTCAAATCCTTTCAGCATCTCCCATTCACTTGAACATGGCCGCCCAGGTTAGTTGCACCAAGCGTCAGCAAGCAGGTCATATGTAAGTGTATGTGACTTGTGGTTTCGGCATAGCAAAAGTGCGTGTGCGTCTTCTATCTAAGTGAGTCATTAGCATGTTCTTCGTGTCTGCCAGAAATTTAATCTAAATTGTCTGCATAGCTTCATGCAGGGATGCATATGTGCTTCATGTCTAACACATATACGTCACAGTCCAGTCGTGACGTCATTAGCTTCTGCATGGTCTCAGTCGACCTGCTCCATTGACTGCAAGCTTATGTCCTCAGTAACATCATTAGGGTATGGTCTGAATGGCTGAGCGAATAGTGCTTCTCCCACCTGCGGTACATTGACGGTGAAAGAGATGGGGCCATAAACGATGTGCACCGCTCACTTCTCTGCCGCCATGATGCAAGTGGGGTGGGTGTAAGGAGGGCTACGTTTAGGTCTCCCTCTTCAAGAGTAGTGAGCGGTGAGAAAGAGCGCAGTTTTGGCGCTGCAGGTGCAAGGGCGTGAGGATTTCTTTGAGCTCTATTGGTTGGCCGTGTCCCCTGACATCAAAACTCCTCTGTGCAGCCCGGAGCAGAAAAAGCCCACAGTGAGAAAGGGTGAGATGTTGCCACTACAGGTGCAGGGGCCTGAGGATTTCTTTGAGCTCTGTTGGTTGGCCATGCCCCCCTGACATCAAAACTCATCCATGCACATCGGAGTGGTGAAAGCCCAAGGTGAGAAAGGGCGCTGTGTTGGCGCCGAAGGTGCTAGCGCTGTGGGTGGAAGCAGCGACTCCCCTGCTTAGGCTGGATTCCAGAACCATGGATTCCAGAACCAAAGAGAGTGTAACGCGGCCGAGGAGTCTTCCTAATGAGTGACAGCCGGTAAACCCTGTGAATGAAGTGGAGGTGAGGGGAAGTGACATTGCTCAAAGCTTCCAAGTTCTGTTGGTACATATTGGTACTGCAAGCCATGCTGCTAAATTACAGCATCAAGGTGAGAAGCGTAGAAGATTTCACACTTGGTCCAGGTGATATTTTCTAACTCCTATCTCCTTACTCCTATACTGCTGTCTCCCGTCCAACCACCAGAAGTTCAATTTTCGGGACTTTAAGGAGGACAGACCTGGCAGGGGTGATATCCCCGTTACCTTGTGCTAAGTGAAGTCACTGAGGGGTAATCCGCAAAGAGGAGTGGAGAGCGGAGAACAGGTGGGCTGAGCACAATCTTACTTTGGTCCGAGGGAGCCCCTCGAGCCACTCAGGCGTTCTTCGCTCCTGGGCCCAGTTAACCCACGCCCCCTTTTGGATTTTTGGTCACCCTGGCTGTGCTGGTTGTATGGTGTGGAACTAAAAGAGTCTAGTGGAGACTAACATAGACTCTGTAGATCCAGAGCCTTTCCTATAATTACCGCTCTCACAGATTCTTATAAATGCTAAGGACCACTGAGCGGGACCCCCTGAGAGCTATTAAACTACTACTCCCACCTCGCCTTGTGATTGTGATCAATCATTACCCTAAGTGTCTAATTGGCTTCACGGCGAGCTTTTGCTGCGATATAAGCCCACAGCACTTTATATTTAAAGTCCCCTCTCTATTGCTGGTTTGTATTACCTTTCTCTCTGTTTTTAATAGTGTAACGGGTTAAGTGTATATCAACGCAGCCTATTGCTTACTGTTTTATGAATTTTTTTATAATTTAAAGAATCAATTTAATGTTTCTTAAATTGATCTGTTCAATAATTATATGCATAGAACCTGTCAGTACTCATTTACATTAACTCTTGTTCTGCGCCTGTATGCGCCTGTATGTTTTTATAGTTCTTGTGCAGTTTCTGCACAAGGTTTGCACACCTTACAAAGCCGTTTTTTAGCAATAGCTACCTTTAGTCTGGTACATTCTTGCTCAATCGTTGCCCAGTTTTGCACAACTTTGTATTTATTCCAAGTAATAGCGTTTTAGTCCGGTAAAGTCTTGCATGGTCTTTGCACAACATCTACATAGTTTTGGACAGTCCCATATTGATCTTGCATAGTGTTGCACAGTTGTACAAATATCCCCAGGTCAACTCTAAAATATACAAACCCATCACAGAATGGTTAAGAGGAAAGCAGAGGGGTTGCACCCTCAGGGTGCAACTAGAAATACAATTTTGGAGATGCTGCAACCAATTAATGAGGTCAATCATTTGATCTCTGAGATCAAGGGCTTTTTGCACGACATTGATGTTGTCGACAGTATAAAAAGAAAGGAGAAAGTAAATATCAAAATGTCAGGGGCAACTAAAGCAACACAGGCTCCTAAAAATAAAATCCCATCAATATGAGCTCAAATTGTGCAGTACTCCCTGACATCGCAGACTTAATGGATTTCTGTGAAATAGACTCAACCACACAATTGAAACCTGTAGGGGTAACAAGGCAGCAGTTGGCTAACAAAGATTTGCTACCCCCTTTGGAAGTCTCACATCTGCCAGGGCAAGAAGGGGGCAAAAACTATTCCTTCCCCGTCAAAAGTAACACCATAGGTATGGGAGTTGAGAGGGCGGATATTATTGAGATATATAATGAAACCCATGACCCAAGCAAGGTTGGCCCAATGTAAACGTTGGGCCCTCTGGCCAATCGGACATCACCAGGGATGGGAGGCCTAACGCCCACTCAGGAAAGGGTAAGGGGGGTCTGCCGGAAATATGCAACACCTAATTGCAATTCCAATAGCAAATCGCTTTGAGCTTCTCACTAAAGTAGTCCCCCCACTGTGAACTCCCACCTACCCCCACCTGCAAAAAGCCTTGGAAAAAATAAAGGCGCAAAAGAAGCTTTAGATCATAAACAGGAGGTAAAGGGAAAAGAAAGGATCCACCTAAAAGGGAAACGGAAATTGGTCTTCACTGATAGGAACATAACGATGGGAACTAAGCAGTTTTCAGTAGGCACACCGACTGAGCTCCTTAGCGCCATGGAAATATCTACCAAAACACAGGGGCTAAGCAGTTCGAATACTGAATCCAAAGAGATCTTAGTCGTTATGAAAGAGATGTTAGTCACCGAAATGTAGAGATTACTGAAAGACCTGATCGGGGAAATCAGGGAACTAAAATTGGCTGAAATAGGAAAAATAAAGGGACCGAGGAAGGGTTGCATCTGTGAGGCCAGGGGGGTTATTGCTGACTTAAGGGGACAGCCCATTAAGCAACAGACTGTCCATGCGAATAAATGTGAATAAACTGCTTAGTATGAAAATGGCACCGCCCAACCCAGAAAGGGTGGACTCTGGTAGTTTGCCAGAGGGTTTAAGGAAATGTGTAAATACTAACAGACTTCTGTTGTATAAAGTGCCCCCACTCCCTGACAGGCCCAGATCTAATAGCTTTAAAAAAGCCCCCTCCACCCACAACAATTAGAGCTGGGGCGACTAACCCGGGAAAGGACAATCGTCCCTCTGTCGTAATGATCAATGTATCCAGACTAGACCCCAGAGCGTAGGGATGTTTGTCGGTTATACATAGTGATATAATAGACTGCTAGTGGGGAGGTATCCCGAATTCCCACTGGGACTATATACAGATCTACTTTCGGTCTTGGGATCTGGTAGAGGGCCTATTGAGCATTGACTAAAGGGCTTACCCTACAAACAATTCCAAGATTGTAAAATACACAATTGAACACGAACACATTGCGCAAATACAATGTCAATTTATGATCAATGTACACAAATGAATGTAGCCAACACGTGTTTCGACCAGCAGGTCTTTTTCCAGGCTGATGGTGTTTCTAAAAAGCCCACTTGAAATAAGTGTATGGGCACTTCAAATTTCCTTAGCTTCGCAAGTGCGCAGAGTAGGTCTGAGTACGAACTATATACAACCCTTCAAGTGCGGCATTCCAGTCTCTCATAACACTGCCTTTCAGCTTCCACGTAAACTACCAATTCCAAGATTTTTCTAAGGTCACCGAACTTGTACTATTTGGGTGCATCCAATAAACCATCTAATAGAGGGGGGTGGGGGGTAAGCCTTCCTAGTGATGGCCTGCAGAGACCAACAAAGGAGTATAATACATTCCAATACACTCTCTCTAGTGACCTGGAGGATATTGATTGACTGGGCATAGGGAGCCATAGTTGCAAGGAAGAGAGAGGGGGAATTAGGTTCCTATCATGGAACATAGCTGGCCTGAATAGAATACTGGTCGACACATCTTGGTTCTCCTTTATGAGAGGTTTTGATGTGATAGCGCTCCAGGGAACCTGGACTACTGAACCCATCCCCCTCCAAGGGTTTCAATCCTATTCTATACCTGCCTCTAAAAATCGGAAGGGCAGACCCAGCACTGGGCTACTAGTCTGGTTGGATGTTAAATTAGGATGGAGGGTCGAGGAGTGTGAAACCGGTTCCCGAGACCTTCAATCTCTACTTATTATAACTGGCGAGGGGGAAATAATTGATCTTTATAATATATACAATAGGCCCTCGAATCCACAGTGTATGGCGATTCTGTCTTACCTCAAAGACTCCATGGAACTCAAGTGTAAGAAGGAAATAACAGATAGCATAACCATGGTCCTTGGTGATTTAAAACTCCAGATAGAACCTCTGGCTGCCCTTGAAGGTATGTGTCAGGATCAGGATACAGCATGGGACATCCCAGACGTAGTGGCAGATGGTCCAGTACGAACCCATCGACATGCAATAGAATCTACCTGCTTATTATATGATCTAAATTTAAGGGCTTGCAAAGGACGCACCCAAAAAGATCAACCTGCAAACAAAAACATTTAATGGCCACAACTGGTCATCACTCATAGATTATGTTTTGATTTCTGCAGCAGACTGGGCAAGAGTTGCTGACTTTGAAGTACAAACCAGAACAGAGAGTGACTACTACCCCTTAGTAGTGTGTCTTAAAGGCAGTAGGTGCCCCCTCTCAGTTGCCAGATTCCAAAACCTAGCCAAGCTTTGAATATAGTTGGTCATGCACGCAAAACAGTTAGTTGGGCCAAAGTGCTAGCAAATGAGTCAAAACCTGCATTATATGCAACAATCTGTAGCAGAATTTAGGTAATCTATGACAATGACTCTAATGATTTAACCATCCTGGATTCTTATAGAATGTTAAATGAAAGTTTACTTCCCTACATTTCGGCACCTGATGGGAAGGTAAAAGAAAAGGCAATCCGCAAAGATGAATGGTATGATAAGGAGTGCCGACTGGCTAAAAAAAAGATAGTAGACTGTGTGGAAGCAAAGGAAGGGATTGATAAATTGAAGCTAATGCAGGCCTGCTCAGAGTATAAGAAGATGACACAAGAGAAAAAGAATATGGATTAGATGAACAAGTTACCAACTGGTAACGTTCTTTCGATTGTATGTTCCTCCAACGTATTCCTCATCTTAGATGTATTCCATCCAGCTTTGCTGCTCTTCGGAAATTTTTTCGGCAGAGGGCGCCGTGCGTCGATGTCGTCGAGTCGATGGTCCCTCCAAGGCCTCCGTCGAGGGTGACGTCATCGGGTGTATAAGTAGCACGCGCGGCGCCCCTTGGCCTCAGTTCTGTTTTTCCCCTCTTTTGTATCTGTGATCTTGTACTGTGTAGATTGTGCCGGCAGACAGCTATCAGCCTTGCGAGATTTGAGATGGCAATAACCTGGAAAAAATCTACAGAGGGGTAGGTTGGGAGGGCGATGAGGAATACATTGGAGGAACATCCAATCGAAAGAACGTTACCAGTTGGTAAGTAACTTGTTCTTCGAGTGGACTGTGTCCTCCAACGTATTCCTCATCTAAGATAGGCTCCCAAAGCAGTATTTTGCATAGTTCTTCTGGAGGAGGGGTCAGATTTTTTCCCACCAATGCCTTTAGATGGCGGAATAAAGTACTGCTTTTCCAAAAGTGAACTCCCTAGACTGGGAAGGATCCAGGCTATAGAATTTTGAGAAGGTGTGAAGTGAAGACCAAGTTGCTGCTTCGCAAATGTGGACCTTATTGGGACACCTCTTTGAAGGGCTTTGGAAGAGGCGATGCCTCTGGTGGAATGAGCCCTTAACCCTTCTGGTGGGTCTTTTTGTGCTAATCTGTAGCATTCTGAAATGCAAAGCACGATCCAGCGTGAAATTGTCTGTTTTGTTACTGATTGACCCAGTTTTCTTCCTGTGTAGCCTATAAACAACTGGTTGTCCACTCTAAGCCTAGAAAGTCTAGATATGTAAAAGCTTAAAGCTCTTTTTGGGTCCAGTCTGTGTAATCTTTCTTCCTCCTTAGAAGGATGAGGTGGAGGATAGAATGAGGGTAAAACAATTTTCTGAACTAAATGAAAATCAGATATTACCTTCGGTAAAAATGATGGTTTAACCCTCAATACAACTCTGTCCTTATGGAACACAGTATGGGGTGGCCCAGAAGACAGTGCCTGCAATTCACTCACTCTTCTTGCTGATGTTAGAGCAACTAAAAAGATTCCATGTTAATAATCTTAATGGACACGTGTGCATAGGCTCAAAAGGGGCACACATTAAGAATTTTAAGACTAAATTTAGATCCCAAATCGGTACTTGCAATGGGTGAGGAGGAACCACATTAGTGAGACCTTTTTAAGAATTGTGTTATCAAAGGAATTTTGAAGTAGGAGCATTCATCCGATGATTGATTGAAAATGGAAAGCGCTGCAAGGTAACCTTTTATTGTTCCGATATTCAGACCCCTATGTGCTAGGGTCAGAAGGAAAAATAGTACTTCCGGAATAGAACATAGAAAAGGATCGACATTCTTTTCCCTGCACCAGTTACAAAACATTTTCCAACGGCAACGGTACAGAGACTTTGTTGCTGGCCTTCTTGCCGAAAGCAACACCTCCATAACATCATCTGGAAGGTTCCAATCCCTGTATCTCAGCCTTTCAGATACCAAGCATGAAGGTTGAGTGTTCTGACCTCTGGGTGGAGAACCTGACCTTCCATTTGAGAGAGAGGGTTCTCTCTCTGAGGAAGACGTACTGGAGGACAGATGGACATATCTAGAAGGTCCGGATACCACGTTCTGCTGGCCCAATCCAGAGCAATTAGGATCATACGGTTCCCGAAGCGTCTCAGCCTCCTGATGACCTGAGGAATGACGGGAATTGGAGGGAACGCGTACAATAGTGGGAAATTCCAATCCACCACGAACGCGTCCCCCAGGGCTCCTCTCGGGGGAAATTCCCTTGAGCAATACCTTTTGCATTTTCGGTTGGTACTGGTTGCGAATAGGTCTACCTCAGGGGTTCCCCAAAGGGCGAAGATCTCTTGAATGACTTCCTGAGCCAATTCCCATTCGTGGGACACCGTGCTCTGCCTGCTCAGAGCATCTGCCGTCATATTCTCTTCCCCGGCTAGATGAATTGCCGTTAAAGAGATTCCTTCCTGAATCGCCCAATACCAGAGCTGCATTGCCTCTCTGCACAGGGGTAGTGACCCCACACCTCCTCTTTTGTTTAGGTAGTGCATGGCTACTGTGTTGTCCGTCATTATTAGGACATTCTTTCCCCCGACAGATGGCAGGAAGGCCTTCAGCGCTAGTCTGATTGCCCTCAGCTCCAAAAGGTTGATATGTAGTTTGGACTTCGATGGAGACCAACAACCGTTTATTGTCAAATCGTTGGCATGTGCTCCCCACCCCAGGAGTGAGGCGTCCGTCACTACTGTGATCTCGAGCCATGGTTGCCAAAAAGCTTCTCCCTTTAGGATGTTCTCTGCACAGGTCCACCATAGAAGGTCTTGTCTGACCTTGTTCGGATCTGAAGAAGATCTGTCATTTGACCCGAGAACTTAGACCACTGAGTCTTTAGGGCCCATTGAAGGGAACTCATCCTCAAGCGTGCCTCTGGCACCAGAAAGATGCAGGATGCCATGAGGCTGAGCAACCTTAAAAAGTCGTAAGGCTGGAGATTTTGGGCATTTTGGAATTTGGAAACCATCTGAAGAATGTCTTGAGTCCTCGTCTTGGGAGGCAAGCTCTTTCCCAAGGATGTGTCTAATACAGCTCCTATGTACTGAAACTGTTAGGAAGGTGTCATTTGAGACTTATTTAAATTGAGGGAGAAGCCCAGTTTGTGGAGGAAGTGGCAGGTGACTTTCAGATGATTTAGTGCTTGCTCGGCAGAGCGCGCTCTGATCAACCAATCGTCCAGGTAGGGGTAGACATGAATCCCGCCTCTCCTGAGGTGCGCTGCCACCACTACCATTAACTTGGTGAAGACCCTCGGGGCGGAGGTCAACCCGAATGGCAGGACTCGAAACTGATAGTGTGAGTCGCCAACTACGAACCTCAGGTATTTTCTGTGTTTGAGATGAATCGGCACATGAAAATAAGCATCCTGGAGGTCCAATGACACCAACCAGTCCTGGAGTTGAAGGGCCTGAAGGATCTGAGAAAGGGTAACCAGCTTGAACTTGTCCTTCCTGAGGAACTTGTTCAAGTTTCTTAAGTCCAAGATGGGTCTCAGTCCTCCGTCCTTTTTGGGGATCAAAAAATACAGGGAGTACCAATCCTTGTTCCTCTCCACTGCAGGTACTGGTTCTATAGCACCTTTCTGCAGCAGGGTTAGAACTTCCTGCCGTAGGAGCGGGTTTGAAAGTTTCAACGGGTGTCTCCCTGGTGGATTGCTTTGAGGTTGTTTTAGAAAAGGAAGGCAATAGCCTTGGGCTAAAAACATCTGAAGTAATGGCTCGCAACAGCCTGCCTCCTACAGGTGTTTTGTGGTGCAAGTCTTCAAAGTGGTTTTGTGGCGGATGTTGCATCTGCTGATGGCAAAGAGGCTGCAGCTGGAGCTGGCTTAGCACATTTTCCTCGTCCACTACGAGTGGCCTTTCTTTGTCCCCTTTGACTGGCCATTCCTCTCGTCTTCCCGTATGAGGTGTAATAACGATAGGATCGTCCCCTCCATGATTGCCCTTGCGCACGAAAAGGCTGAGGTTGCCTAATAGCAGCTCCTAAAGATTTGGCCGCTGCTTTTGAGGTCTGCAACCTCTCAAGGCTCTCGTCAGCCTTGTTGCCAAAAAGGTGAGACCCGCCAAAAGGCATGTTCAGGAGTCCGTCCGGTGCAAAACCCGACTTCCATAACCACGCAAACCTGCGCATTACCGTGCTAGTGCCCATGGACCTGCTTACACTATCCGCAGTGTCCAATCCAGATTGAAGGGATTCCTGCATGCCCTCCTTTCCATCTCTAACGATGGCTAGGAAACCTTCCCTTTCTTCCCCTTCTGGAATGTGCTCCGCCCCCATTGCGATGCACTCCACAGAGTGTACGAAAATTTTGCCAAGGCACATGTGGAGTTGGCAGATTTTAATGCCATGCTCCCGGCTGAAAATACCTTCCGTGCCCAACCATCCACACGCTTATCGTCCCTGTCTGGAGGGATAGATGGGTACGCAAGTTTGTTGGAAGCTGTGGCTGCCTGTATGACCAAACTCTTGGGAGTTGGATGTTTTGACAGATAGCCGGGGTCGCTACTGGCTGGGCGGTATTTTGATGCAAGAGATTTATTTACCGGAGGAATAGAATCCGGCGTTGCCCAATTCTTGGCCACTCTGTTTTGTAAGGGTACATGAAAAGGTAGTACTGGGTCTTCAGTGGGACCATGGTCCAATATGTCTGTTAAATTGTCCTGGACGAATTGGGCTGGTGGTCTAGCCCATCCCAAGTAATCTACCACTTTGGTCATTAACTGACGGTAAAATGGACTGGCATGCTCTCCTGGATCTGGTCTACCAAAGTCATTCTCAAGAGAGGTGTCAATGCCACTTGCATTATGTAATGACTCCACCAAATCCCTCATTCTGCTTTCCTCTGATATCAAGCATTCTGGGACATTTTGGGTGCCATATTCCAGTCCAAAAGGTACATCTTCCTCCTCTTATCTCTCCTGTTCCTCAAAAATTGAGGTCAAGGATTTGAAAAACTCCTTCCTAGGGAGAGGCTTGAAAACCTTCTCTGGGAGAGGAGGAGGAAGAGCTGTAGTACCAGGTTTTGAAGAAGATGCATGTTTTGTAGTTTTCTCCTTCTCTTTTTCTGGCTGGCCTGGCTTGGTTGGGGCCTTTGGCGGCGAAGGTTTCGACGTCGATGACATAGTGGTCGTCGACAGGGTCTGCTTCGAGGGCGTCGAGGCGGCCTTCGACGGTTTCCCCTTCGAGGTGTGATAGGTCTCGGACGGCGTCGGTGACCTCGAGCGGTCGACTCGACTCAAGCGTTTATCGCTCGGCGTCCTGGAAGGTTCCCTATCCTTCCTTTTACGATCACCCGGGCTCGAGGGCGCACGAGTATCGGAGCGATGACGCTCCCGGCCGGCTTCCGAAGAAGGCACGGACCGAGGCTTTGCCTTCTCAAACACCTCCATCATTTTGACCTTGAATGCTTCCCACTCTTCGGTAGATGAATGTTTTGTGGGGCATTTCATTTTCGGAGACTCGTCTGACGACGAGGTGGAGGGAGACCTATGGCGTCGTTTCTTTGACTTTTTCGACAAAGACGACGAGCAATGAGAATCGCTTCGGGATCTAAATCGATGCCTTTCGCGTCGAGGAGATTTTTCCCCATGGGGTCTCGACGCTAGAGGCTTTTCGATCCTTCCGACCTACCTGTAGCTTTCCTCTCCTTTCTCGCAAGGCCTTCCCTGTCATTGCTTGACACTTCGAACAGGCCTCCATGTCGTGGCCTTCCCCGAGACACCACAAACACTCGCGGTGCGGGTCCGTGATCGACATTTTTGAGCCGCACGACTTGCATTTCCTAAAACCCGATCTCGGGGTCGTGGTCGGCGTCGATGACGAGGACAGAATTACTTCTCGTTATATTATATTTCTTGACAGAACTCGAGGCGCGCCGAATGTCCGAAGCAACGTAATTGCGGAAAAACGGAACTGAGGCCAACGGGCGCCGCACATGCTACTTATACACCCGATGACGTCACCCTCGACGGAGGCCTTCGAGGGACCATCGACTGGACGACATCGACGCACAGCGCCCTCTGCCGAAAAAATTTCCGAAGGGCAGCAAGCTGGATGGAATACATCTAAGATGAGGAATACATTGGAGGTCACAATCCACTTGAAAAATGGAGGTTACTGGATGACGCTCTGCAATCAAAGAATAACGTGTTATTTTGGCGACTGGTTAGCGATAAGGAACTGAGAGGTGACCAAAGACTTGACCGCTGTATCAACACAGAGGATTGCCGGCAACCTTCTCGGCCCTTTACAGAGACCAGGATTCTGTAGTCTTGCATCCAGTCACCGGTATAGTGGGATTCCCTAAATCTGTTGACCAATTATGCATTACCATAGGTGAGGTAGAACGCGCCATACGAAACCAGAAACGCCCAGGCCTGATACCGGCCAATTTGTTCAAGGGCAAGGTGGACATCTGGGCACCTGTCCTGTGTAAGGTCTTTAATTCCTTTAAAAGGGAGGGGTAAATTCCGGCGTCATGGTTTATGGCCATGATAATTCTGTTGTACATAAAGGGTGGGAGGAACCTTCCGGCAAAGTATCGTCCGATATCCTTACTGGACAGTGTAGGCAAACTTTTCGGCAAGGTAATCCTCGCACACCTCCCAGGTTGGGCAGACAGCAATGATATAATTACTGATTTACAGGCCAGTTCAGAAAGAATAAGGGTACCCTTGAACAATGCTTCATGCTTTACATGCTAATCCCAAAATACACAGTTCTAAAAAAATGAAATTGTATGTAGCATTGCTAGATCTTAAGACCGCCTTTGATTCAGTTTCCAGGGAAAAACTGTGGAGCCTCCTTAATGCGTGCTGAAAAAGGATGGGGAAGCTTACCACCCCCTACCCTCTTACGAAATTCATGACAAGGAAAAAGGCGAGGAAACACTGCAATCACTCATTCTATTTATTTTGAACCAAATCCCCATGATTGACAAGTATGTCGAGAGATACCCACCCCGTCAGCCACGCATATCCCCTCAACCAACCCTAAAGACCAGGTGTGGTATGGATTTACCGCAGCGTGGATAATCAAAGACACCTCTATTGACAGCCTGGACTAAGCACCAAGAAGCCATGTTGCTGACGTTGTTAGAGACACCACGACATAGCAGCGTTAGACATGAAGCACACGTGCCATCTACACTTCGAGACACAAACACACACTTGAATACATGAAGAACTTGAGCGTACAGTTCTGTAGTCAGTGAACAGGTGCATATGCATACTGTCATTGCTTTTATTATTTTTGCCATTAGCCAAACACAGTAACACAGAAACCGCAAGAGACCCTGAGCACAGCTTGCAAATGCTTACGTACAAATAACCCGTTTTTACCCTTAAAAATCCACCTAAACAAGAATTAACCCTTTACCCCCAAAAAACATGCATTCGATGCAAATGTTTTAGATGTAAAAAATGTGATGCAAATGCATTCGATGGTATGGCTTTTGATGCAATTACCAGATACCCAAATAACCCAATGACACTGCAGGAGCATCCATGGGACCTGATAAAACCAAGTGTGACTAACCTAGGGAAATGTATAGTATGGACACTGTAGAAACCACATTATAAGGGGTAGGAGAAATATAGCAGGCCACAAGCCCCTCAGCAAGAAACCAGCTGAGCTGAAATTCAGGCTGCACAAAGAGCAAGACGTGTGAAACAGGACTCGCAGCCAATGCCAAGAGATACAGACGACAAGGGGACCAGCTGCAGAAACAGCTATTAAATCCTCATAATTCAGAGCTGCACAGCTCAAAATGCGTGCTCTCTGAACTAGTGACGCGGCCGGAGCAGAAAATAGACAGCTAGCAGCGGTGGGAAAGGAGCATTGGTCCCAAGCCGCTAGACACAGACAGCAACGAGCCTGCAACAATACAGATGGGGAGCAGGTGCAAGTGGATCTAGGTCACCTGGCTTAAGCCACACCCACCTGGTGCCTTCCTGCCTGCCGCTCTTTTTCACCACTTAGCAAGCCCCGCCCACCTCGTGCCTTCCTGCTTCCCGCTCTTTTTCACCACTTAGCAAGCCGCGTCCACCTGGTGCCTTCCTGCTTGCCGCTCTGTTTCCCTACTTAAGGAGCCCTCCAGCTTCTTTTCCTTTGCAGAACGGTAGCAGGTGCAAGTGGATCTAGGTCACCTGGCCTAAGCCCACCCACCTTATGCCTTCCTGCCTGCTCCTCTTTTTCACCACTTAGCAAGCCCCATCCACCTGGTGCCTTCCTGCTTCCCGCTCTTTTTCACCACTTAGCAAGCCCCGCCCACCTGGTGTCTTCCTGCCTGCCGCTCTTTTCACCACTTAGCAAGCCCCGCCCACCTGATACCTTCCTGCTTGCCGCTCTTTTCACCACTTAGCAAGCCCCGCCCACCTAGTGCCTTCCTGCTTCCCGCTCTTTTTCACCACTTAGCAAGCCCCGGCCACCTGGTGCCTTCCTGCTTCCCACTCTTTTTCACCACTTAGCAAGCCACGCCCACCTGGTGCCTTCCTGCTAGCCGCTCCATTTCCCTACTTAAGGAGCTCTCCAGCTTCTTTTCCTTTGCAGATGGGGAGCAGGTGCAAGTGGATCTAGGTCACCTGGCCTAAGCGCTGCCCACCTGGTGCCTTCCTGCCTGCCGCTCTTTTTCACCACTTAGTAAGCCCCGCCCACCTGGTGCCTTCCTGCTTCCCGCTCTTTCACCACTTAGCAAGCCACGCCCACCTGGTGCCTTCGTGCTTGCCGCTCTGTTTCCCTACTTAAGGAGCCCTCCAGCTTCTTTTCCTTTGCAGATGGGGAGCAGGTGCAAGTGGATCTAGGTCACCTGGCCTAAGCCCCGCCCACCTGGTACCTTCCTGCCTGCTGCTCTTTTTCACCACTTAGCGAGCCCCGCCCACCTGGTGTCTTCCTGCCTGCTGCTCTTTTCACCACTTAGCAAGCCCCGCCCACCTGATACCTTCCTGCTTGCCACTCTTTTCACCACTTAGCAAGCCCCGCCCACCTGATACCTTCCTGCTTGCCACTCTTTTCACCACTTAGCAAGCCCCGCCCACCTAGTGCCTTCCTGCTTCCCGCTCTTTTTCACCACTTAGCAAGCCACGCCTACCTGGTGCCTTTCTGCTTGCCGCTCTTTTTCACCACTTAGCAAGCCCCGCCCAACTGGTGCCTTCCTGCTTGCTGCTCTTTTTCACCACTTAGCAAGCCCCGCCCACCTGGTGCCTTCCTGCTTGCTGCTCTTTTTCACCACTTAGCAAGCCCCGTCCACCTGGTGCCTTCCTGCTTCCCGCTCTTTCACCACTTAGCAAGCCATGCCCAACTGGTGCCTTCCTGCTTGCTGCTCTTTTTCACCACTTAGCAAGCCCCGCCCACCAGGTGCCTTCCTGCTTCCCGCTCTTTCACCACTTAACAAGCCACGCCCAACTGGTGCCTTCGTGCTTACCGCTCTGTTTCCCTACTTAAGGAGCCCTCCAGCTTCTTTTCCTTTGCAGATGGGGAGCAGGTGCAAGTGGATCTAGGTCACCTGGCCTAAGCCCTGCCCACCTGGTACCTTCCTGCCTGCTGCTCTTTTTCACCACTTAGCAAGCCCTGCCCACCTGGTGCCTTCCTTCACCATCACTGTCTTGTGGCCAATGCTGGATTTGACTTTTATTGTCTTCATTCATTCACGGTGCGTCACTCTTTCTCAAATCTCATGCTGGACTTCCTTCGCATCTTGTACTCATGGTGACCCTGAATCATGCTGTTCCCATCTTCATCTTGTATCCTGGCTTGCAACATTATGTGTTACTACTGACTTCTGCAATTGTATTCGCTCTCCACTCTTGCTTCTCCACTCTTTTTGACTGCTTACTCTCTTTTCTCTCCTCCTTTCCCTTCTCCCTTTTCCTATCTCCTCCCCTTACTTTCTTCTATGCACTTACTCTATCAGAATTGTCCCTGGACCTAATATGATAGCAACCTCGTCTGTTTCCTCCACCCTCTCATTACTGTTTTTTTCCTCCCCACCGCCCCTCCAGCACTATCTGAAATGTCATCAGGCCTAGTATGATAGTCGCTTGTTTTGTTCCCCCCCTCCCTTTCTGCACCCCTCTCCCTCACCTTTTGTTTTTCTCCGGCTCTACCAGAAATGTCATCAGGCCTAGTATGGTAGTCGCATGTCTGTTTCCATTTCCTTCCCACTCTCCCCCTTCCTTACTTATCTATGACTTAGCTCTTGCACTATCTGAAATCTCGTCAGGCCGAGTACGATAGTTAACTTCGCATCCTTACTGTTCATGGCCTGCAAGAATGTGGTTGTATTTTCCCTTGTTCCCTCCCTTGCCTTGAAGCGCTTTGAAACACATTGTGTATAGGCGGTATATAAATAAACAATCATATCATATCAATACGATACAAATGTTGCGCCGACCAGGAGAGCACTCACATATGCTAAGGTGGTGTACACAAGTTACAATGCAGACACATATTCGTTCTCATTACCTTGAAGAGGTACACAGTGCTGAGAACCTGTTTGGATCCCAGGCCTGGGGACGTCAGCTCTAGCCAATCACAATTTAGTATACTAGTGGTGGGTAGCCACGGGTAAGAGCCAATGGGAAGTCCACCACACTGCAACATTGTTATAGATAGTAACTTGGGGATGGACAAGGCCAGCCACCTGACATGCGAGGGCCAGTAGAGTAACATCTATATAGTCCACTATAGGTGGTCTAATAGTCAATACCCAATCGTGTAGCCCGATAGGTTTTCTGGAGAATGGCCCAGGTTGTGACGTCATGCTGACGACATATCACTTTAAAACCGGCCTGCGAGTCGAGGAAGAGCGTGAGGTGCATGGATTTTTTCTGTTCCTCCTATGATCCCTGTTGGTTTTGCCTGTAATAAACCACAGCTTGAACTTGCTGTTGACTGAGTCCTCTATGCCTTCTGAGGGAGGGCATTGGGCTCTCGAAAGTCTGCAGACTTCCAGTGACCCTCTGGCATACATTGGTAGTCCGCCCCAACAAGTTGGTAGCAGAGGATGGTTGGCTGCGTCAGCCCGGCACTAGGTCGTCTCCTTCACCGCCGAACCTGAGAGGCTGCAAGACCCACGCATATTTCGAGAAGACGGGAAAATGCGTGCCCATTTAAAGGCCATCAGGAGCCCCTTGGTAATCATCCTGCCCGAAGTCAGCGAGTTGTCCAGGCAGACCAGGACGGGAGGTGAGCGCCTTGAGGAGGAGTCGGCAGCCAAGCAGGGCCAGCAGACCACAGAGTCTAAGTATTGACCCAGTCTAAAGGCAACTGTGGGTTGGTAGCGTATTGAGTATTGTGGAGTATTATTTAGTAGTATTGAGTGCTGTCAAAGTATTGTATTTGAGTTTGCCCCAACAGCGCAAAGCCCCATCCAATTTGATTAGGATTATAAATCTGTTATATTCTGGAAATAGTGCTTCTGTCCGCTACGGCCTGGGGTGTGAAATCACAACAGCCTTTGCAGTCAACAAGGCAGTTTCCGTCAGCAAGGCTGTTCCCTGGCACCACTTTTATTTAATTTATATATACAAGAAATAATTGACGCTCTGTTGAAGGGGTGCCAGGATTGCCCCAAAATGGCCTAAAACAAATACCCAGTTTTATTTTATGCTGCCGACGCAGTGCTGGTGGCTATCACCCCGCAGGGTTTGGAGAAATCCCTGGCGATCTTCATGTCTAAAAGCAGGGAGCTCCAACTGGAACTGAATGTAGATAAGTCAAAAGTACTGGTGTTTAGGCCCTGCTTCACAAAATACAAATCACTGGTGCTAAAGGTGGACAGAGTACAGCTCGCCCAAGTTAAACACTTTGATTATTTTGGTGTAAGATTTCAAGAGGCGCAGAGCTGGGTTGAACAGGTTAAGCATTTGCTTACCACCATGAAGAAACTTAGTGGGTCAATCAAGTCCTTCCATGACAATTTCCTCCGTCTTGAATTCATACGAAAAACAGGCCTTATATGCAACCCTTTATGGGGCCGAATTGTGGGCCATGCTAAAGTAGACAACCTTACCAAAAGTGAGCACATATTTGTAAAGAAGTTGGTTTCACTCCCAAAGAGTGCTCCCTCCGTCTTGGTACTATTAGAACTGAACGTTACTCCTGTGGTGGCCCAGTTCAGGCTCAGACCTGTTTTATTTTGGTTAAAGTCCTGGAAACAGGAGGAGCTGGAAAACACCAAATTGGCATTGAACCACCTTATGACGTTAGATGGGTGGAAATCACTACCCTGGCTTTGTCACATAATAAAATCCTTATATGATGTGGGTAGCGGCAATCTGTGGGTTAACCCCAAATACCAGCCCACCGTTACAAAAAAAAAAAGGATTAGACATGCTTTGGTCAGGGTAGTTCAAGATCACTTGGTGCAGGATGCCCTGAAACTAAAGCATGGCCCGGCATACCTTACGCTTAGCCGATCCGCTACTAAGCCCTACCTGGATTATATCTGGCCAGCATATGAAAGGTCCCTATATCTACGTGGAAGACTCGGTATACTTTAAGTGGTGGCCTTTACACAATCATTAAACACAGAAAATGGAGATCAGTGCTTAATGTGCGGGATGGCAAAAGAGACTATGTCACACTTTATGCTGCTATGAAAATTCAAGCCCCTGAGGAGTAAGTATCTGAGACCACCTCTGAGGGCGGTTGGAATTAGGGACACAGAGGCAACGGCATAGCACAGATGCATTTGTGGTGTTCTGATCTGCCCGTTATATCCACAGGACATGACTGCTAAGGAAAAAGTCCTTAAAAACAAGCCCAAAATAAGCAATATGCCTGAGAATGCAAGCATGGCCCTTCCTTCTGTTATGAATTGTATTTTAAGGTATCTATTATAAAAGTAATCTGTTTAGACCTGGCACTCACCAAAATGAGGCTGCGGGCAGGGCTCTCCTCATGGTTTAATTATATGTGAATTGTTTGTAATTGTTGTATTAATTTTTCGCAATGTTGTTATTAATTATCTCTTCTTTTTTTATGTCACAGTTGTAACATGTTTTAACTTGAAGGCGCAAGGCCGAATAAAAGTTTGCTGACTGGCTGACTTTAGCAGGTCTGCCTTCTGCCACTCGATTTATAAGCACTATGTGTGCCCTTCACTGAAGTCCTGTAAAAAAAAAAAATAACAAGCTTTGGCAAAGCCAACAGCTTTGGCTTGTATAGAAGTATTAGGAATTTGCCAGGCACTGCTATTAGATTCGCAGGTAGTCGCACCATTTTTCACCTGCTACCATCAATGGCCAATTAATACGACGGAGGCAGTGCCTGGCAAGTGCCTTTCCCATGCCTACATAAAAGCCCAAACTGTTGGCATTGCCAATACTTGTTGAGAACAGGCTACTGCTTTAAGAGCTCCTGCAGGAAGTCGTTTTGAAACTTAAACCCCATGTCCCATTATCTTCCTCTTCCTTCTCATCCCTTGCTGCCTTTCCTTCGAGAGCGAGACGTTGCTCAGTCCTCTGGCACCTGCTATTCAGCTGTCATACATCTGGCAGACAGATAAACTCAGCAAGCTGCCGCGTTTCTGTCTCCATATGAAGCAGGATAGTGGTGCTTGATGCTATCTCTGGCCTTTGATTGTGACCATCTCGACAGTTACTTTTTGTTTTATTTATCGGTGTGGGGACAAGATGCGAACGATCACGGTACTTTTCAGCTTTCGGGCCTGAGAGAGACACAGCTTTTATTCAGAAGGCGATCCTTACGATGCATATGGTCTGTGATGTTATCCCGATCCGTTCTGGAGGCTGTGGGCTGCTTTGCCCATCGATGGTCTCACTATCTAAAGGGCACTTGGCTGAAAGGATAAACGAGGGACACTGTGTCAGAGTTCTGGAAGCTTAGGCTTTTATTCGTAGGTAAGGAGTAAAGTCTACTGAGACTCAGTGTGCTCTGTATTGCAAGCTATGCTATTCCCATGATACAGCTACTCGGTTCCAGCATTCTCATAAGCTAAAATCAAAATAGCCTTCCCCATCCATTTAAACATGGCTTACACTATGTGCCACATAATTTAGTAAAAACAAGCATAGGCAATGCCAACAGTTTTGGCTTTTGGGTAGGCATTTGCCCGGCACTGATGTAATAGTACTAACTGTCCATTAATGGGAGCGGCTGCAAAATGGTGCAAGTACCCGGGGATAAAATAGCAGTGCCTGGCAACAGCCTATCTAATAACTGTACATAATCCAAAACTGTTGGGTTTGCAAATGCTTGTTTTAAACAGGACTTCAGCGAAGGACAGAGATACTGCTTATAAATCAAGTGGCTGAAGGCACATTTGGTAAAGCCATTTGTATTACACCAGTGCAAATGTACAGCTCTAATTAAGCCATGTACACGCAGAAGACAGCTTTACAATAACACTGGCCAGCACATTGAGCCTATAGTTTGATGTTACTACTTCATAAAGCTAGCAGAAAAAGTTCCAAGGAGTGTGTGTTTTGGGAAGGGAGAGGTAGGAAGTGGGTGGGAATGGCCATAAGGATTATTAGCATAGCCATGGACAGTCAATGGGTGGGTATTTAACCAAACAATATCTACAAGCATTGTTCCCCATTTCATTAACCATCTCCCTCCTAGATGTACTCCAATGCAATAGTTTAGGCTTCTAGCCAAAACTACAAAGAGTGTCACGGTACAATTCGGCAGGAGTCTTACTTTACTTTACTTTTATGAATTTATAATTCATGATCCATGGGCTTAAGGGCGCAACAGGACACAAAAAGAGAGAAGAAAAGCTCTGCAGGCAAGGACAGGTTACAAAGCAATAGTAAAACAGAGGCTGGTCTCCTTAGGCAAACAAAAGTGTCTTCAGATTTCTTTTGAAGACATCAGTTGAATCAATGCCTCTTAGCTCAAGAGAAAGGTCCTTCCAAGGCCTAGGAGCAATAACGTAGAAGGCTCCCTTTGAGGCCTTCACAGTCCTACACCTGGGGATCATAAGATCCTGATTGCTGGATCTAAGCGATCTTGCATGTGTTTTCTGCCTACATTTCTGAGTTATTACCAGTAGTCAAAAGGGATTCTTGTCTCAACCGGAGCCAGTTGAGAGCTCGTCTTGGTGCTGACACATGGTCTCACAGAGTGAGACCCAAAACCACTCACAGCTCCGTTCTGGGTAACCTGCAGCCTATTGCAAATAGATTTATTAATACAGATGAGTAGGCTGGTGCAATAGCAGGGATGTCGTTTAGGGGTCGCATGCGCGACCCCTGAGTTCTCCCTTGCTACCCCTAAAAAAAAGTTTCAAAAATGTTTTTTCTTTTTTTTTTTTTAAATGCCAGATCCTGGACTGTGGCTAGCGCCATGTGGCTCTGCTTCTGGAGTGGCTGGCTTTCTTGTTCAGTCCTCTGAAGAAAAAAAAAAGAAAGAACAGGGGTTCCACAAGTCTAATAACTTTCCGCAGTGACCCTATATAAGAAAGAACAGGAATACCAAATAATATGTCTTTCTGGAATTTGATACAATAATTGCTAGACTCATTAAGGGTTTATTTCAGGCACACATCAGGGTGTGAGTCACTGATTTAGTCGGTTCTTAAACATCTCAACTCAGCCTTTCATCCTTCCGAGGTCGATAAATGAGCACCAACATGGGTTGGATGATATTGTATGTATATTTTTGATATATAAAGCGCTTAAGCGTACGTGCTATATAATAACACATCATTATAAATTTGGCCATAGACGTCTGCTTGCATTCACAGCAATTTGGTAATATGGGCCTATACATACTGATCTTGACGATACATATCGTGATCCATTCTTGTATGAAATGTATATCACATTATAGTGATATCGTAACCACATTTTTCAGAGTGTACTTAGGAACAATGCTATGTGATGCCACTTCCTGTTTTGTCAAGGGGTAAAAGGTCATGTTCCATCGCTTCCTGCAATATCACTTCAGGGTGGGGTCAAATGACAATTTCCTGTGATGTCATCAGAGGTCAAGGGTAGTGTGATGTCACTTCCGCTACCTCAGGCATTTTGGTGAAATTACGTCCCTGAGCAATAGTCATACAATCACTCTCGGAATTGTCTCTGCGTTTGCCTGAGAGATGAGGGGTCTAAGGTGGGCTAACAATGTGATGTACTTGGCACAGGACAATGCCAAAGTACCCACATGAGACTTCATGCTGAGATGCTGGTCAAAAATAACCCCCAGCGTTTTAACTTTCTTAAGAGGGGTTATTTTAGCAGCTCCTATATCAAAACCTTCATATGCTGGACCCAATTTCTGTATCATATAGGACGAGCCTACCACCAACAGTTCAGTTGTTTCCTTATTCAACGCGAGTCTATTGTGGACCATCCAGGTCTCGATCAAGGCATACATTTTATTAATATGTGCCTCATCTAAGTCATGATTTCCAGAAAGAGGAATGACACACTGCGTATCGTCAGCATAGTTTGTAAAAACCACCCCCTCATGAGCTAGCATGGCAAATAGAGGCACTGTGAAAATATTGTATAAACAAGGCGAGGTACACGAGCCCTGTGGTACCCCAAAACGTATGCCGATGGGTCTAGCTTCTTCTTCTTTGAAGAATACTCTGCTTTCCCGATTGCAGAGAAAGGATGAGATCCATTGGGCTGCTAATGGTGAGAAATTTGCGACCTCCCCCAACCTGGTGATCATGATGGAGTGGTCCACCATGTCGAAGGCTGCCGACAGATCCAGCAGCATCAGCAGAGAGGCTTCATTTTTATCCATGCGGTCCAAAAGCCTAGATTTTAATTCTAGCAGAGCCAGGAACAGCAGGAGTGAAGAGGGAGGCAGAAACCAGATCAACCTGGGGGAGGATAGATGGGGTAAACTGGTCGAGATCCAGGAGGGGAAGAGGAAGAGGGCAACTAGGACGAGCCAGAGGAGATGGGGATTTGTGGGTAGCAGCAAACAGAACCAGGTAGGGAATATGGGAATGGCATGGATACCACCAGTACCAACCAAGGGTGGATCAGGGGTCACTTACCAGAGGAGGCAGTACAGCACCATCTTGCAAGGATTCCAAGTTAAGAGGGAGGGGAGGGAAGACTGGTGAAGAGGCTAATAGCTGAAGCCCTTATCCAAGCACTCTACACCAGGCAGCTCAAGCGATGGATGCTTGCCCGATGGCAACTCCAGGCCAGAGTTCACTGGCCAAGTCAGGAGGTTCAGAGAAGAAGTGATCACCAGAGTAAGAGATCATATTCTACATCCCGATTACATGGTCCTCAGTATGCCCAATATGGATCCCAATAGCCTTCCAGGTATGTGGGAGGCGATTACAGTCAAATTTGGGATGGGAGAGAGAGTACAATGAATTGTGTGGTCATGAGTTGGCAGCACCAGGAATGCTCTGAGGTCCCCAATGACTATAGGTCGTTGGTAGACGATGTGCAGGGATAGTAGACACAGATTTTAAAACTTTAAACATTTTGTGTGGTACAGTCCTCAGTGTATATAGGTTTTTGATAGAGGATGAACAAGCTGCTAGACAAATTCCTCAGAGCCCCACTGTGACAGAATGCCATCTGCGAGGGGGCGGTATAGCCTAAGCTTTTATTTATTATTAATACAATCTGGAAGTGAGATCTGCTAATCAGATCCCACTTTCATAATATTCCCTACTGAAAAGAATAGTGCAAACATGTCACTCTGCTGAGCAAGTCTACTGATACTTCTCACCAGTTGCCTTGTTGGTTTGCAATATGGTAGTTTCAGGGTGACATGCATTCCTGAAAACAGACTGATGGAAGCCAAAACTCCAACAGCCAGAGACAGGCTTTAACCGTGGGCAACCCTGATCTAAAGTTATATGTGATGTTATTTTAGTTAGCTTTTATACTGCGCACCTCACCGCCATAGTGATCTTGGAGTGCCAAAACCTTGTCCATGTGGCTTAACTGTGGCCCCACCCAGGATGCAAAGCAGACCGTGGTCTGTGGGGTGGGAATAAAATTAGGATAAAGGTAAGTGGGAATTGGCAACAGTGGGTGGAAGTCGGAGACAGACCAGAAGACAAAGGTGGCCAGGGGAGGGGAGGATAACATGAGGAATGAGTGGTAGCATTAGTTGGGATGCATGTCATAATATGGGTTTAGACCAAAATGGTTATGAAAAGATTAAGGAGCTGTCCCTTATGGGCAAATCAATTCGCATGTCAGTTAGGAGTGCAGTGTATTGTAGGTTTAACTATAAGTAAGGTTATGGATGTATGATGGTTTTGATATGTGCTCAAGAGTGAGCTAGCAGGTCAGGCTGGTCTGGCCCTTTCAGGGTAGGACCAAGCCTGATTTGCATATGGTCTTTCCCCTTTTGTAATGGCTTGACAGGTGAAGAGTGATGGTCTGGAGGGTTTCCCAGAGCAATGTCAGAGGTTAAGATTAATTCTAAAACTTTCAGCCATCACATCTTGTGTTTTGCTAAAGTCACCTCCACACACTAAGAAAGAAATTATCTAGTACTCAAAGTGCTTCTGAAATTGATATATAAATATGCCAGTGAGAGCGGGTAAACACAACATACACAATAGCACAGAGTAACAGATCAATCAACCATGCTACAATGTCAATAATGTGAGCATACTGCCAATATGCCTAGGCCAAACATACAATACAAACCACGGGTTGAAAAGAGACTTCTGTCCATCACAGATCGAATGTGAAAGCAAAAACTAAGAAAAAAAATTCTTGATCGCTGAATGATCTTTCAGCCGAAGTATAATTCATTATATTAATTATAATTGTTCTTTTATAATGCGCTTAATACTAGAGATTGGTTTCTAAGCACAGGATTGGGATTCAAACCTGTGTTGTGCTGCGTATCTTGCTTCCATGACAAGCACATTGCCCCTGAGCTATCACCAACATGTGTGAATTTTGGAAATGGAAGAGCAGCCCTGTGCCAGGTTTCTTAGAAAAGGTCCCACAAACCGGGGAAGGGTATCAACCCAGAGATTAACAACATCTAGGATGCCCCCCCAGGCAAAGATTAAATGCTAACAGAGGTCAAGAAAGTCTAACCAACCCACTAGATAAAGCCGTATCTCTAAACAGTAGGATGAAAACTTTACCGAAATACGTTTAGTGTATAAGGGCATCACTTACGTTATGAAAGGTGCCCCCCGGGAACAGCCACAACTTACCTGGCAACTTCTGAAAAGACCTTGTCCACAGAAACAAGTGTGGAAAGATCATGAGAGCCCGGAGACAAAACCAAGCTGCAGTGCCTGCCAGGCTGCACCCGAACCAAGATGACAGGCCAAAACAGGGAGGACAGAGAGAGAAAACGGGAAGAACCCTGGATAAGGGAACGATACGGGCTACTTGGACAGACCAACAAGTACACATGAGGCATCGTACCTCATATGGTTTCAACCCAATAATAGGGCCTGTCCTCTTGATGTGCACCCACAAGAGGGACGTGGTACGGGAAAGGTACAGTCACAAGGAAAAAGGTGCCAACTATGCAATCCAGTAGAATCGATATTAAGCACAATAACTACAAGGGTATTATGGTCCAAAAAGTTACACACAGTTAAACTATAGGGTAGCTGGTCATAGCTTGGAAACAGCAAAGGGGATAACAGATATAGGAGAAATAATGTATGCTCCCACAGCCAGGTGGCAGATTAAATAATAAATATAAGCTATGCATATTTTTGTCTGGGTGGCCTCTGGGAATCTACAGTTCTACTTGCCAAAACCTTTTGGTGTGATTTTAGTGTCCGCTTGGTTGCTAGTGACTATTTTCAGTGACAGGGCTTTATGTGTATCAGTGCCTGGAACAGGATTTCACCAAAAACAGCCATTTGGGCCCAGTTCAGGAAACCCCCATAGTCATGTCTCTGGACGGCTTGTCACCCTCACCAGAGGACAGGAAATGTCAGCAGGGTTTAGCTGGGAACCACTGGTTCAAAGGTGATCCTTGCTAGACCAATGCAGAGCTTGCACCAGGTTGGGAATTACCAAAGACTCTTTGATGTAGAGCAGACAGGAGAGCGGGTGGAGTTAGAGTAGCAGGAGAAGAGGACTAGTACACAGAAGGGTGCCACCAACTTGGAATCTCCCAGAGTTCCCACACTTCATGTGCCACCTCCACACTTCAAGCAGACAGAGCATCCTGGGACTGACATCACCAGGCAGAAGACGCTGAACACAGCAGCCAGGATTTACCCCACTACAGAAGGCTAGACGGGGACCACTCGACTGTGGCAGATTGCTTGGTTAAGAGGGAGGCGACCCCCCACTGTTGAATCATCTTTGAACAACAGAAGAGGACATGTTTCATCTGGTACTTTATTGGAGGTGCAAAGTCCTCTTCCACAGAGGTGATGGTAAAGCCTTCAACAAGGAAGAAAGACCCTTCTCTCAACCATCCCAAAGGAATATTTGGGATGATTGCTAGCTGGACAAGGCCTGCTGCAAGTCAAGACCAATGGTACCTAGTAACCTGCTCACTGGAGTTGTCAACCCTTGTAAGTGCTCTCTGGCACCATAACCTGGCTAGGAAATGCAGAACAAGTATCCACCTTGACCCTGGACGGGGTCCCCCCAGCAACCAGAAGTCACAAACTAGCCCTGGGAACTGCTTGCACACTTAAATCCGCTTTTGAGCCAGCTCAACCGGTTTGAGTCATTTGTGAGCCACCGCAAACACCTAAATCTGCCTTTGACATTCGCTGATTTTCAATCTATCTCAACAGTGACTCGACCTGCTGAAAGCAATCTACTCACCTGTTTTGACTACCGACTAGACCCAGTGGAAGCAATCGCGCTCTACCCGCTTTGACTTCCAACTCGACCCAGTTGAAGCCATCAACTCTCCCATCTCGAACTCTGACGCAACCCGCTGGTAGCAATCATGTTGACACAGACTTGACCTGCTAGACATTGGGCCTCATTACGAGTCCGCCGGTCTGGAATGCGGTGATTCCATGACGACGGTGATACAGTTTCCACGTCCGCAAGGTTGCGGAAAGAGCGGCTGATTCAGCCTGTCGGTCACGCGCACCACACCGACGCGGAAACGGTGTCACCGTCGTCACATAAACACCCATGGAAATGGACATATCGCCCCCAAAAGCAGTGCAAAAACCGTGTCCGCCACCGTCCTCACGGACACAGAAACACCAGAAGTGGAAATACCATGACCGCGAAAACCGGAAAGAGAGAATCGGCCATTATATAAACCACAATCCACTGCCATCCAGAGTCAGTACAGGCCAAAACACTACTCTGAGAAGGGAAAAAGGACCACCACCATGGCAGCCAGGATCCCTGCACAAAGACAGCGGAAACAGCGCTTCAGCGAGGCAGAGCTGACTGTAGTAGTAGACCACATTGTGCAGCATGCAGAAATGCTGTTCAGCGCTGACCAGCGCCGTGCAACCCAGCAGCGTAGAAAGGAGGTGTGGGCAGAAGCTGCACACAAGTGCACAGCAGTCGGTGCCACAACACGCAGCGTGAAGGACTGCCACAAGAGGTGGGACGACCTCAGACTGAGGGTGCAAAACCTCATTGCTGCACACCGGCAGCACAGCAGTGGCACAGGTGGAGGGCCTGCCTCACCACTAAGACTGCAGACATGGGAGGAGCGCTGCAGCAGTGTCCTCCACCTTTAGGCAATACATGGCATTGGCAATGCAGAGGCAGGAGTGAGCCCATCTGCAGATGCCGGTAAGTACACACATTACAATGCCATGAGTACTTGTTGAGCCCAGGAGTGCCCCACCCCCAGTCAGTGCAGGAGTGCCCCAAAGGACCCATTTGCAACCCCCCATAGTCAGTGCAGGAGGGCCCCAAAGGACCCATTCACAACCCCTCCCCCCCCAGTCAGGGCAGGAGTGCCACCAAAGCACCCATTCACAACCCCACACCTCCCCCAGTCAGTGCAGCAGTGCCCCCAAAGGACCCACTCATTAGCCAGACGAGAAGCAACACCCCCACAATACATGACCATTGGACATGCTCACAGTGCGTGACTGGTTACAAGCAGAGACACATACACCTGAGTGCATCAACAGTCATATGCGTGTAAATGCAAGTGCTCACTGATCGACCTGTCTGATGCATGTGATGAACCCATCAGGTACCAGCACACAACTAATAGCATGCCCTCTTTGTCCCCACAGCCATTTCATGTGACAGCGACAACGCCCAACAGGCGAGGCAATGTGCATCTGCACGTGGACAACGCAGCACCCCTGCCCAGGAGGACGACGCAAGCTGCTCTGCAACTCAGCCACCAGCTACATCTGGCATGGATGCACCAGCCAACACCACCATCCCCATGCTGCTGGCTGCCACACAAGTGCCACGCCCACCCATCATGCCCACAGATCCCATCCCTGAGAACATCTGCACTGCGGAGGAGGCTGCAGGCAGTGACAACAGTGCCCCAGACTTGCAGGCTGTAGTAGGGCCACAGATGGAGTGGTCCAACCTGGATGACCCATCACCCCTCCACGACCTCCAGTTCAGCCCCCCATCACTGCATAGTCCCATGAGGTCGCCAACCCCCTCCATACCCGAGCTGAATGCCCGCATGCAGTGGATGGAGGATCAGCAGGGCACCCTTACGCAGCTTGTTGAAAGGCAGCTGGAGGAGTCCAGGCTGCAGCGGGAGGAGGCCAGGCTGCAGAGGGAGAGTTATACCACATCTGTGCGTCGGATCTCCAGGGCCATTGGACGTTTTTCCACCACCATCGTGACCTTGGCACGCCATGTCCGGGAGGGCAACAATAACACATCCACCATAGCAGAGTCCATGTTGCTTGCCCAACAGGTGTATCTGGGACGTATGCCAACAGTGTCATCCACCAGCACCACCCCATCTAGCTCCACCACTGCCAGCGCACGGAGGCGCTCAAATCTCTGACAGGGCCCTCGGGCAAGGATGCCCATGCGCAGAAGCGCACACGCAAATAATGCCATGTGTGTTTGGCTGTGAAGGAGACATTCATGGACGCAATGGGTGTATGGGGGTGGGTACGTTTGGGTGGTGGGGGAGGTCCATTAGGGCGTTAGTAGTTTGGGGCCTGGTTGGGGGTGGGTACGTTTGGGTGGTGGCAGAGGTCCATTAGGGGGATAGTAGTTTGAGGCCTGATTGGGGGTGGGCACGTTAGGGTGGTGGGGGAGGTCCATCAGGGGGTTAGTAGTTTGGGGCCTGGTTGGGGGTGGGTATGTTTGGGTGGTGGGTGGGCACAGGTTTACAGCTTCCCTGCCCAATGCACCTTCTTCCCTGTTTTGTTTAAAATATATCACCTTTGAGAAATTCATTAATGAGTGGACATCCATCATTTAATTTGCAGTCAATTCATTTATTAACTGGCACCGTCATATCCATGCAATGCTGTCAATGTGCAGTCTCTCAAAAGTAAATGCGAATGAGTGTATCCTGTGCTCATTGACCATCTTGTGCTCCCCTGGGAGGGGGTGTAGCCATCCCATCCCCATCCCCATCTTCAGCTCCATCATCATCCTCTGTGTCTGGGGGGAGCGGAATGTTCCTGCGCATGCACAGATTGCGCAGCATGGCACACACAAGCACAATTTTACCCGTCTTCACTGGGCTGTAGAGCAGTGATCCGCCAGATCTGCTCAAGCAGCAGAACCTGGCCTTCTGTAGGCCAAATGTCCTCTCAATCATGCCACATATGCGGACGTGTGCCCTGTTGTATGCCTCCTCATGCCTGTTCCTTGGCCTCCGTACAGGCGCCATCAGCCATGCTGTGAGTGCATATCCAGCATCACCTACATGGGATGTAAATGTGGGGGACCTGTCAGTGTTTGTGGTATCATGTCTTGATCAGATGCAGTGCAATCTTGTGTCATCATTCATCCATATGGGCCAAGCAGTA
Source organism: Ambystoma mexicanum (assembly GCF_040938575.1). Lineage (NCBI taxonomy): Eukaryota > Metazoa > Chordata > Amphibia > Caudata > Ambystomatidae > Ambystoma > Ambystoma mexicanum. Next base: position 529,345,442 of record NC_090938.1, on the reverse strand, counting down.
GTCGGACCAGTGGGTGATTACCATTCCTGGGTCATTGTTGTCGACGTTGGCATTTGGACATTGACCAACGACTTGCTGTGCATATGTAGTTGCCCTTGCGGACAATAGTGGTTGGTAAGTATGGCATTGTGCAGTGATGTACACACATGGCAGAGTCAATCAATAGACTGTGATGATGTGGTCGATGCAGGATGTCTCATGTGCAGGCATCATGTGCATTGGAGGGGCAGTGGTGCATAGTGTGGGTGGATGTATTGAGTGGCTCAAGTTGTATGGGCTTGTGGTAGTATTGATTGTGTGTCTCATTTGGCAGGGTATGTACGGGCACACTGTGGCAACCTGTCATGTGTAGCTTTGTGATGTGTGGGTTGTGATGACTGTCCATTACATGGGCGGGGGGTGATGCATGTGCAGTTGTAGTAGCCCACTCACACAGGTCATTGCCCTGGACCCACCCCCCCTTCCACAGGGCCTGTGCATTGGCAGTTGTACTCACGGTACACCATCTCGAATGCACGTGGTACTGTCAGCTCTATGTGGGTGCAGTCTGCTGCACCTATGTAATTTGGCATGGCATGGAAGGCCAACTTGGTGGCAATGACCTGGGCAAGGGTACGGGGTAGGGCGATGTGTTCCGACACATGGCGCATCAGGGCATCCAGTACCTGTCCCAATATTTTAGATAAACAGGGTTGTGAGAGCCCGTGCAGCTCACCAACTATGTGCTGATAAGTTCCCGTGCCAAGAAAATTCAGTATCGACACCGCCTTCAGGAGGGGGGGTGGCGGTGGAAATGCCAATGTGGCTGCTGATGTCCTCAATCATGGTGGTGATGTACATGATTGTTGGACGATCCAGCCGGTATAATGTGTGGATCTGCCCTGGGGTCAGGTTCCAGGGTGAGGCCCTGATGCAGGGTATTGCAGGCTGCCTGCGGGGTTGTGCCAGCTGCAGAATTGGGTTTGGCATGGGTACAGGGTTTGCTAACTGCTGCCTGCGCCTCCTCCACCTCTGCCTCATCTTCCTCTGCACCATTACTGCCACCATGTGCAGTGTTACCTGTTGGTTCAATAGCCCCAGTCCCAATGCTGCTACAGCTGCTGCCTGCATAGTTGTGTTTGGAGTTGGCCTGGGTGGGGGCCTTTTGTAGGCTCCTAGTGGCCTGCTGGGTCCAGCTGGGCTCATTTGGTGCACCTGCGGCCTGATTCAGCTCACTAGACACTGTTTAACATCATGTTCGTGGTGGCGGCGATACTGCCACCTTGTCCACGGTTTTTACGCAAATTTTGTGGCTGTGTTTCCATGTCCATGATACTCGTAATGCGCACGGTGTTACGTATTGCCGGTAACTGGGGGGGTTTCCCTGCCGACGCAGTTTACGGGTGCCTTAACTCTGCGGTGGTGGTTTATGGTGGTGGTATTTTCGGAATCGTAGGTCAGAATTTGCTGATCGCGGAAACGGTGCCGGTATGGTTATACCGGCAACGTTAAGTCTGGACCGGCAGACTCGTAATGAGGCCCATTGACTTTACCAACTGAAAGCAATCATATTGACCTATCTCAACGCTGTCTTGAACTGTGAAAAAGTGCCTAAAAGCCTATCTCAATGCTGGCGAGTGTCCAAACAGTCCTAAAAGTATGTGAAGTGGTTCTGTAGCCCTGGTCTCTCTTAAAGGGCCATTGTAACATTTAAAAACAGACTTCTGAGTCTCAGTATTCTGTGTCTTCTCTTACACAGTGGGTTTCAGTGTTTTTGAGTAATGTTTGTATTTTGTGTTTAATTAGAGTATTCTATTTTTATAGAACATATGTTGGACATTTGTTTATTTTGGTTCCCCAGAGCTACTTTTGCTTTGGATGCCTCTGTGCTTGCTCACATCTCCTGCCCTCAGCCGACGTTCCCACAAGAGGCAAAAGAGATGTACCTGTCGGGCTTTGCCTTTATCACCTTTCCGATTGGGATCACTGCTTGTTTAGCATTAGTATGGGGCTGTGTAGGCATTGTATCCATTACTTATCCATATCCATCTACTCATTCAGCACAGTAGTCACATTCTCACACTCACTGACTATGGGTCAATGAAAACGATTAGCGGGGCTACAGCATACCATATCTGTGGTCTCCAAAAGTGTTAAATAGGGCTCCAGATGATAATTTGAGGTAAGAAAATGTTAATAATTATTTGGGCAATTTTGGAATAAAGGGATCGTTTAAGGAGTAAAAACATAGGTCTCATTCGCAAATAACATTTTTAGGCAAGTAAAAATATACATACATTAAAAAAAGAAAAATTCTGGTAATTAAAAAAATCTTTTTAGTGCAAGGAGCCAGGAATGAATCTCGGACACAAGGGATTAATGTTTTTGTTCAAAGACCTATATTAAAATAAAAGGGTGTGTGCAAATTCCTCTCTGTCCCTGCACTAGAGGCGTTTCCCTACCTACAACCAAAACTAAGGGCCTGTCGAAGTCAGAATGTCTAAAACAAAACAGTCCCGTGTCCAAAGTACGATTCTGGCCCTCACACTCTAATGAAATAAACTCTAAGGTGAAATGGGTAATGTCTTTGGCCCTGAGCGGTTTATAAGTGTTCAAAAGGAAAAAAAAGTAAATCCAACACAAAATGTCCAGAAGGATAGAGTTTCTTGTTCCAGAGGGTAGTTCCCTTCCCCTGGATTTCTCTTCCCTCTTTTATATATTCAAAGATAACAGTTCCTTGAGTTACTCTTCACCCACAACACTACTGATATACAAAACAACTGGACTCTTTGCCTTTGTCCTGTTAGGATACCTGGTGTACTCCCCTGCCAGGTTTTCACTCCATTTCTCTTTGGTTTCACGCAGACTTTGGCTAGTTCTGATATATCCTACTCAGGATCCCCTTTGGCGATGGTAAGACAAACTCTGCCGCTTTACACATGTAAATGCCCATGAGACCTGCGTTGGCTTCTGACATTCTTGTAGCTTGTCTTCCCTGGTGGGCAGCTTTTCTCTTCTTCTTATCTGAGCCCGACGTCTCCATGGAACTTCTCATCGCCCCATGGTCTCCCAGTCTTCACAGAGAGAAGTAGCTCCCTCTCTCGAGGCGCTCTCCAATCAGCCATCGCTGCTGTTCAAATCTTCCGGTTATTGGTGAGCGCTCCCAACCACTAGAGTGCAGCTTGAGTTCTTGGTCTATTCCGCTCTGCATCACTCGGGTCGTCCTCCTCTTCCCAGCATTCTTGCAGTTATGGGAATGAAAGTCCATTATGGATGTTGTACATGGAACATTTGGGTAAGTGCTCTGAGAAGTTTTTAAGTACAAGTTTGCTCAAAATAACTTGTAGGGAGAGTCTGAGGAGATATTGTCATACGTTTTTGAGGGTAAACCAGATCCTGATGGTTCACATACATATCCTGTTAGAAGGTATTCAGTACCATTCCTAAGGGGATGAGGAATGGTGGAACAATATGCCATTAAGGCATTGGGTATGGATGGGGTATCCTCAAGAGAGGAAGGGGAATACCATTCCGTGTCCGATGGTGCCGTGCTACTCTCCTGGAGGTTGTCTCCTCACATGTGATCCTCCCTCATATAGCAGTATGCAGGGTCAGGATCAGGTAGCTGCTGCCGTCCCCTGGCCACATGGAGTCGAATTCATCACACTAGGCATTAAATATGTAAAATAAGAAAACCAAATAAAAAAACCAAGTGTTTTTATCACACAGAACGTCTTTGCACCATGCAATCATATAACAGACCCTCTTTGTGGTATTCGCTGTCATGCAACTGGTCTGAATGCATCACCTGAGCAGTGCAGTTGACATGTAGGGTTAAACACATATTTTAATTTGTTGGTAGTATTGTCCTGATTGTAGGGCATACATGCAGCATTTATATTGTTGAACTGGAGCCCTATTTGTAGGTTTTGGTAGAGTAATAGCTGATAACTAAATGACAGGTTTAAGGGGTCGATGGCCATAGCGCCTCGAAAAAGGAATGATGGAGCCGCGACAGACAGGTTTAAGGCTTCATGGAATGTAGATAACTTGTAGATGATGGTTTTATTTGCATCCCAATTGTAGTATTTCATGGGGCTTATAATGTACCGGATGAAGGTTATAATACCCACTTCCAATATCTGCAAACCTTCCCGTACATATTCCCATGTCTAGCTTAAAAATGGTGTCAGTACAGTCTTGATCCAGATCACGAAGGTCATACTCTTAGACTGCAGGAGCCAGGCTGCATCACTGAGTGACAAATGACATTGATGCAGCATCCTAATCAGTTGTCTTGACTGAAAGTTTGGAACATGTGGCTCTAGAGACAAATGGAGGCCACTAGTGTTAACCTGTTGATGATGGAAAACATGGACTGGTGTTTTGCAGGATTGGTGGTAAGTACACCTAAATCCCAGAAATGGGGACAATACCTTTAAGTCAGGTGCAATATTTTCAAACGAGGAGAGGAACATGGGACAGGACAAGAAAAGGCAAAGACAAAAGACAAAAGGAATGCCCTTGATCAGCAAGAGGAACACATTTAATCATAGACTACAAATGACAGTTTTTAGCAACGTGTGGAAGGGGCGCCAAACAGTAAGAACGAATCCTCCTTTTAGTTCTGCTCAGCTTCAAAGGTGTCGCAGCCGAGAGCAAAGCATCAGGAACAGGGAGCCACAAACACTAACTTTCCCAATGTTTTAAAGCAGCAGCCACATTGGCACTTGCAAAGACGAAGAACCAATTTTGTTCACAGTTTTTTAAGCATCTTGACAGGAAGTGGATGAGTTCTTTGATTGTGAGAAGTAGGCTTGGAGGTACATCAAGTCTCGTTTTGCTAACCATTGCTGCGAACTACATAAAACTATTTTAGTATCTGGTAAGTAAACAAAGTATATGTGTGCCATATTAGTTAGGTTTGATATTGCAGCCACTGTTTTTAATGCCACCATTTCTCGCTACTAGCCTGTGTGTCGTTTATGACCTTAACACGTAACCCAGGATACAATAACAAAGATGCTCTCTCCTTTGTTCTCGTTTGCACCTTCCGCTGCAAATAGATGGGTGACTTTTTGGGGATATGTTATGTTAAAAGGCTTATTTTAATATGCAGCTGGCACTACACATTGTGGCGTCCTGATGCCGAGACACAGGGAATGTTATGGAACATGGTAAAAAATTACAATTAGCAGTATGTCTGAAGGAAGACGTGGGTCTCCATATGTTTTAATAATCTCCAGGTGGTCCTGGTAGGTCATAATTGCAAGGATATGGCATTCCAGGGGCCTGTCGCTAAAATGAACCAGCTAAGTCCCTGCGTCCTAACATTTTTGTAGGTGCCCAGTTTGTAGGTGTTGTGAAGTGGCAGAAAGTTGCTGAAGCCATGGAACTATGCTCCTGTGAGGGCACTATGGAGTCCATATTCTAAAGCCTCTGAAGATCGCTGATAGGATATTTAGGTGGTCCCAGATACATGATGTTACCACAATCTAAATGCAATAGTGATATGAAAACCACTGCTTGTGTTTGCATTATGAATGGCAGATATAGAAAGATTATGTTAAGTGTTTTACGGTTATAGAACTCTCTCTTCACTAAAGCCACCCCATGAGGGTCCACTGATAGTTTGGAGTCCAACAGGGCTCACAGATTCCACAATACGTCAGATGATCACATATGGTTTGGCCAGATATGTGGCAATCTACACTCCTCCTATTAACATGATCTCCGTTTTTGAAGGATGCATCTTTTCGGAAGACAGTTTTAAAGAACATGTTCTTCACCAGTTCAAATTGTAACCACCATCTTTGTATGTTCTGCAAAATTATACGTTCAAAATCAATATGAGGTATACAATTAAAAAGGTGTGGTTACAAGGTCAATCCCTCAGGGCCCTGAACTAAATCGGAATAACCCTACACTTAAATGGTGGTAAAATGCTCTTTTGTGAGCAGTTTGTAAGAGATTTTAATAATCAACACAGTGCCTGGCCTTGATTACCAATCTCCTCTAAGTGGAAAGAAAAATGGAGTGGCTGACGGTGCCAAGGGCAGCCAAGAGGTCTAGTAATAGCTGTGTCTTGACAGTGTCGCCATTAGCCTTTTTCCTAAGGTCATCTGAAACAGGCTAACCTCAATATAGGCCTCAGTACCACTACATACTCCATGAACTCTGCGAGAAAAAGCAGGTGGGAAAATAGAAGTTTGACAAGTCTCTGCCTGAGGCTTCTTTGGAAGAGGTATAACATGCCAGTTTGAACTTTGAAAGAACACAGGCACCCTTCATTAAAGATTAAGGCGACACAAAAAAAGGCATCCATGAAGTCATTGACGTGGTATGAACACTAACTCATCTGTAAAGAACATTTGCAAGAAATCAGCAAAGCAAACCCAACTCATTAACGCCTCACACTATGATATAATATATGTCATTTATAACGCACCTGTACACAAGTGATTTTAGGCGCGACAAGACACGGGAGGGAAGACAGAGAGAAGATAAGACAAAATGATCTTACTATGCCTTGTGTCATTCAGATTGCGCAAGTGCTGTGACGTGAAGTGCAAGGAGAGGAGAAGGAGGGGGAGTGCCAGTGAGACGGAAGGGGGGAAGTGCAGTCAGGGCAGCAGTGCTCTGAGTAAGTGCAGCCAAGGCAACACAGCTCTGGGTAAGTGGAAGGAGGCAGGGGACTGTGGGTAGCAGTTACAGCCTCTAAGTGACTGATCATGGAAAGCCTGGTACCCAGTAGACTCTGATGGTAGCCAAGCAACCAGTCGGCGCAGAAGACAGGTAGGTCAGCAGGGGAGAGACAGAGAGAAAGCAGAGGAGAAAGGGAAGGTCTTGAGCTGCTTCCGGAACTTCAGGTGGTCCGGCTCAAGTTTGAGAGAGGCAGGGGGGCCATTCCAGAGGGAGGCACCAGCGGAGGAGAGAGATCTACCCCCACTCTCTGCCTGGAGAAGCGGCTGACCCTCAGAGAGTTTGAGGTAGCTGAGCAAAGAGCTCGAGAAGGAAAGTATTTTGGAAGAGAAAGTTGGATGTAGTGGGGACCCCGGCCCCAGAAAGCCTTGTGGACGATGCAGAGGGTCTTGAACTTGATCCTTGCAGCCACCGGGAGCCAGTGGAGAGTTTTCAGGGCTGGAGGGATACGGTCCCTGGGCTTGAGGCCAAGGACAAGACTTGCAGTCCTGTTATGGATTTGTTGCAGAGGGTGGAGAGTAGAAGCAGGTAGATTGAGAAAGATGCTGTTTCAGTAGTGCAGCCTAGAGAAAACCAGGGCTCTGGAGACAATGAGCTTCTGGGGGAAATTGAGAAAAGGAAGAACCTCTGAGGAGGTGCAGCTGATAGTGAGCCTTCTCGGCATGGTCCGTGATGAGGGGAGATACGGAGAGAGTGGAGTTGAAGATGATACCATCATTGCCTCACAGGAAGGCAAAGGAAGAGGGCCCAAGGAGGGCAGCCAGAGTGATAGAGGGAAAGCGGAAGCAGGGGTCCCAATGAGAAGGATCTCCATCTTACTGCCATTAAAGAAGATATCATTGGATATCACTGAATTGCAGATAGACAGTCGGGAATGAGCGAGAGAGACGAGGAGGCTGAGGGGAGCCTGAAAAACAGCTGAGTGTCATCCGCACTGAAAGTTAGAACAGAAGGTAGAGATCATGTGCGCAAAGGGGCCAACTAGACATTGAAGAGCCAGGGTGAGATGATAGAGCCCTGGGGAACATCACAGGTGAAGAGGGAGGAGGTGGAGAGAAAGGACCCAAGTGGTCCTGGGAGGGTCGGTCTAGGAGGACAACCACTCCAGGGCCTGATCCGTGATGCCCAGGTTCTCATGCAGTTGTTTGATCAGGATGGTGTGATTGACCGTGTCAAAGGCAAAGGAAAGGTCAGGAGGATGAGGACAGCAGGACGACTTGAGTCAAGATTAGTGAGATCTTCACAGGTATTTAGTAGAGCAGTTTCCATGCCTCTTGCTGCTCTGAAGCCAGACTGATGGTCATGGAGGTATCCAACAGATTCAGTATGGAGTGTAAGCTGGGAGATGGCTAGCTTTTCCAAGAGTTTGCCCAGGAAACGAGTGATAGAGATTGGGCGATAGTTTGCCGGACAGGTAGGATCGCCAGAAGACTTTTTAAAGGGAGTGCTTGAGGAGAGAGGGGAAGGATCGTGTGGCGAAAGAGTGATTGCAGAAATCGGCCAGAGCTGGAGAGAGGGTGTCAATGTGGTCCTTGATGGTTCTGTAGGAGCAGCAAAGCACCTGTTTGGAAGTCGCTTTCATAGATCTGACTTTTCTACAAACGTCGTCAGGTGTTGTCGGAGAAAAATAGGAGAAAGGAGGACGAGAGGGAGAGGCGGCCTGAGAGAGGTAGAGGGAGAGGAAGTGGAGAGAGAGTCTATGATGTCCTGAGTTTTAGCAGTGAAGTGAGAAGCCAGATCCATATAGAGGGCCTGGTAGGGAACAGGCGAGGTGTAAACTGCAAAAGGATTGGCCAGCTCCTTGCAGATTTTAAAGAGTTTGGCCGTGTTGTTAGACGTCACAGAGACGCGGGCTTGGGTGTGGACCCTCTTCTTCGACAGGACAGAGTCAGTATTGCCTTTGGAGCAGGTGGCAGGCCAGTTTGTCAGAGGATGCGCCCGAAGCCCTCCACTTCCTCTAAGCCACCCCGCACTTGCGTTTCAGGATAACGAGGTCAGAGTCATACCAAGAGTTGCACTTGGAGGTGGGCTTCAGATGAATTCTCACGACAGAGGCAAGGATGTCCAGAGTTTTGGAGATGGAAATATGAAGGTTAGGGAGGGCTGTGTCAGAGTGTGAGTTAGCAAAAGGCGCAGGAGGTGCAGAGAAAGTAGCGGCATTGACACACGCTTCATGGGTCGAATGACTGAGAAGGTAGGTGGCAGTGCTGGGGTAGGCATAGCCTGAAGGACATAGAGTTTCAGGTGAGAGGAGAGCAGAAAGTGGTCAGTTCAAGAGAGAGGAGTGGTGAGCGTGCTAGAGAGGGGGATGTCTGAAGAGATGAGAACATCCACGGTGTGACCAGCAGAGTGTGTCGGACGAGAGGGTAGAACGGAAAGAGAGAGAGTGTTGCAGAGGTTGCGTAAGAGCCCAGAGGAGAGATTTAAAAACATCCAGGTGGATGTTGAGGTCTCAGAGGAGGAGAGGTTGAGAGTTAGAGGCAAGAAGAGAAAGAAAAAGTCAGCCCACTCAGAGAGGAAGAGAGCGACCTAGCCACGTGGCCTGTAGATGGCTGCCGCAGTCAGAGAGAGGCCAGGAGAGATAGAGAGCCTGCAGTCCAGGCATTCAAAGGAGGAGTAGGCCTGCGTAGGAATGACGGAAGCAGGGGCCCACTCCAGAAAGATCAGAGCTACTCCACCACCAGGTCAGTTGGTTCTGGTTGGAGAGGATCCTATAGCCATCAGGGAGTAAAGTGTCAAAACTTGTGACAGAGCTGGCCGTGAACCATGTCTCAGTGAGAGCGAGGACATCCAGGTCAAGTTCTTCAAGAAGGTGGCAGATGTCAGAGGAGTGTTTGACAGCAGAGCAAGAGATGAAAAGTAGCGACGTTTAGCAGGTTGCCACGTTTAAAAAGACTTCCGGGGTGGGGTACAGGCTTGAGGTACAATCAACGAAGGAGGCGGAGGAGCCCAAGAGTGGGCAGAGGTGGTAGTAGGAGGTGGCATAGTAGCCAGAGAGGAGGAGGGTGGAGAGAGGTGGCGGAAGAAGGAAGTGGCAGTCGAGCCTGGGAGGTGCTAGGAGGAGTAGCAGGAGAATGAAGGAAGTTGATAAGACACGGGAGATGCCTATCGAAAAGCAGGAGACTGGGCTGAGGGCCCTGGACCAAGATGGCGCCATGATATGATATATGATATGATATCGCATTTATAATGCGCCTATACACAAGTGTTTCAAGGCGCGACCAGGCAAGGGAGGGGGAACAGAGGGAAGACAGACAACGATCTTACTAGGCCAGGTGTCATTCAGATCATGCAAGTGCATGGGACGGGGGGAAGGGGAAAAGTGCGTGGGGGAATGTCAAATAGACATTCATGATATATGATATGATATTTTATTTATATCGCGCTCGTACACAGGTGTTTCAGAGTGCGACCAGGCAAAGGGAGGGGAACAGGGAAGAAAAACAAAAACAACGATCTTACTAGGCCCAGTGACATTGAGAACGCACAAGTGCATTGGGAAGGGAAAAGGGGGAAAGTGCATGGGAGGGGGGAGAAATTGGAAAGTGCAGAGCATAGGAGAGAACAAGATAAATAAGTAAGTAAGTAAGTAAGTAAGTAAGTAAATAAATAAATAAATAAATAAATAAATAAATAAATAAGGTGATAAAAGAACTGTGGTAATGCAGCCTGTGAATGGCAAAGTGCAAGGTTAGACAAATGGGGTGTATCTGATAAGTGCAGAAGAAGAATGGGGGGGGACTGTATAGGTGGAGATACAGGCCCCAGTGCAAGGGGTGGCCAGGAGGCAGTGCAGGAGGGTTGCAGGGTGAGCAGGTACCTGGGCCCGAAGGACAGAGGGTGGCCAGGTGCAACAGTGCCGATAGAGAAAGCAGATCAGCAGGGGATAAGAGGGGAAAAGGCAGAGGCGAAGAGGAAGGTCTTGAGGAGCTTCCAGAACTGTAGATGGTTCTCTTCAAGTTTCAAGGTGGCAGGGAGGCAGTTCCAAAGGGAGGCCCCAGACGAATACAGAGATCTACCCCCAGCTCGTTTCTTTGAAAAACGACTGACCCTGAGGGAGTTAGAGGTAGAGGAGCGAAGGGCTCGAGAGGGGACGCATTTGCGGAGGGATAGTTGAAGGTATTCTGGACCCAGGCCCCAGAAAGCCTTGTGGACGGTGCAAAGGGTTTTAAATTTAATCCCTGCATCCACTGGGAGCCAATGAAGGGATTTCAGAGCTGGAGGGATACGGTCCCAGGGCTTGAGGCCAAGGACAAGTCTCGCAGTCCTGTTCTGGATTAGTTGTAAAGGGCGGAGAGTGGAGGCAGGTAGATTTAGAAAGAGGCTGTTACAGTAGTCCAACCTAGAGAGAATCCGAGCTTGGGAGAAAGTGAGCTTCTGAGGGAAGGAGAGGAAAGGAATAGTACCTCTAAGGAGGTGCAGTAAGAAGTTTGACTTTTTAGAGATGTCAGAGATGTGTGCGGAGAAGGAAAGTGTGGAGTCAAAGATGACCCCGAGGTTCTTAGCTTCGCAGGTAGGGGCAGGAGGAGGGCCAAGGGAGGCTGGCCAGAGAGTGAGGGGAAAGGATGGAGAGGGTGTACCAATGAGGAGGATCTCAGTCTTGTTGGCATTTAAACAACGGTAATTGGCGGCACACCAATTTTAAATGGCGATTAGACAGACCAAGATGAGGGAAGGAGAGGAGGTGGCTGAAGGAAGCCTGAAAATGAGTTGGGTGTCGTCAGCATAGCACTGGAAATTTCAGCAGAACATGGAAATGCAGTAGGCGAGAGTTGCCAGGTATTGGCTGAAAAGCCATGGCGAGAGGTTAGACCCCTGGGGAACACTGCATGTAGAGAGGGAGATAGAAGATAGGAAGGACCCAAGTTGTACCTGGGAGGGTTGATCAGAGAGAAAGAAAAGAGGTCAGCCAGGCCAGAGCCTAATCAGTGATACCCAGGTTGTCACAGAGACAATTGAGCAGGGTGGTATGGTTGACCGTGTCCAAAGTAGAGGAGAGATCAAGTAGGATGAGGACAGAGGGAATGTTAAGAGTCAAGGTTGGAAAGCAGGTCTTCACGGATGTTCAGGAGAGCAGTTTCCATACTTCTGGCAGTTCTGAAGCCGGATTGATGGTCATGGAGAGAGCCAACAGAGTCAGAATGAAGTTTAAGCTAAGAGATGGCAAGCTTTTCCAGGAGTTTACCCAAAAAGGAAGTAATAGAATTTGGGCGATAGTTAGCCGGACAAGAAGGATCAGCTGTGGGTTTCTTGAGGAGAGGATGCACAAGGGAGTGATTCATAGGGAGGGGAAAGATCCATAGGCAAAGGAGAGGTTGCAGAAATTGGCAAGGGCCAGAGCGAGGGCATCAATGTGGTCCTTAATAGTTTTAGAGGAACAGGGATGGACCTGTTTTGATGAGGCTTTCATAGATCAGACTTGTCTAGCGACCTCATCAGGGGAGAAAAGAGGAAATGGGGGGGTATCTGAGGGGGGTCAACAAGCAGAGAAGGAGAGGGGAGAGGAGCTGGAGAGGAGGAGATTGTAGACAAGATGTCCTGGGTTTTAGAGATAAAGTGTGAGGCAAGGTCATGGCAAAGAGCCTGAGAGGTGAGAGGAGGGGTGGATACTGCAGCAGGGTTGTCCAGGTCCTTGCAGATTTTAAAGAGTTTGGCTGATTTGTTAGATACCGCAGAGACACGGCTTGAATATGGACTTGCTTCTTCGCACCTACCGAGAGTCGGTATTGCTTTTCATGATGATCCTCCCTCGCTATCTTGTGCAATTTCCTGATAGATAGATAGATAGACTACGGCTGAATCGGTTACCCTCTGCCGAGATTTTGGCTAGTAGACAGCACTTTAGAGCGATCAGAAGGGCTTGTGAGCTGTGCAATCTCTGTGTTAACCAAACTCTATACCACATCTCGAGTGTGCTGGAACTATAGCTCGAAGAATCCAAATAGTCTCTAGATTTGTGGAGCGATCGAGCTGGCTTGACTGCAGGGACTTTTGGCATCGTCTATCCTCGGGGCATGAAACCTTTATATCCTTGAAATTTTATAAATTACTTAAAATCTTGAAATTATACAAAGACTAGCCCCGGGGAATGGTGGGATGAAAATGGACATTTTGATCATTTTGTAAAAACTTTGAAAGAACTGCATTGTGAAATATTCTTGTAACTTTAAGAGAAAGGTGAAATGATTTTCTTCTTTTTTCTTCTTTTTAATTCTTTTATATGCTACATTGTTGTTTTGTGAAAAGTCACAATATTAATTAATATATATATATATATATATATATATATATATATATATATATATATATATATATGTTCAAAACATGTGAATCTATAAACGCATCAATAATGGCAAACAAAAAGGATTCCCAGCATGTCAATGGGGGTAAATTCTAAGCACGTGACTCAAAGAAAGTTAATCATTGTCAGGGGTGGACTGGGAAACAAAAGAGTTCCTGGAAATAATGCTCAAGGTGGCCCCATATTACACATTTTCAGCAAACCCAACCCTTTTCCTATGAGAAAATTTTGAAATAAAAAAAGGTTATCACACAAAAGAGGCCCCGGGTGGCTATAGGCCAGTCCACCCGTGATCATTGTGAGCAAATCAACTGTTACTTTATCAGAAATAGAACACTACTTCTATTCGGAGTCCCTTTTTCCTGGTTTTATTTCTTTCCTTCAAATGATCCTACCTATTCCAGCCTGAAGCTTTTAGAAGCTGTTAGTGGTAAGAAAGCAACATAAATAAATTGTTAATATAGTCAATGACTTGTGCTTTTTTTTTAAACAAAATATTGTTAGTGAATTTTAGAACAGTACATCTACTTGTTTATTCAGAAACTAGTCATGAAAAGTCATATGAGGTTGCAGTGGTTTCAGTCCTTCAAACCAGTAATGCAGTGTCAGGATTAACCAAAGTATTTAGAATATGTTGGGGAATGTCTGGAGCCGTACTGTTTTTAGGTCTTCAACCCCTGTAATATCAACTTATGTTTTAATCATCCCAACTCTGACTACAGGTGCTAGTATTTAAAGGTTGAAAGACTAGGAATAGCGTATATTATACCTGAATGTCTACAGCTTATTGGTAACTACCATTGCGTATAGCACTCTTCCACTTAGGAAGACACATAAGGAACCAATGAATTGCTCAGCTGGCATTGGAAATGTATCTTCACCACACCAATCAATTGCACATTCATTCAATTTTTGCTGTGCCAAACTCATACCGTCCTTCCTGACTCGCCTTGAAAGAAGTATTTGAGTATTTGCTTCAGCATAATCTTATGAATCTCAGGATGTGTGATGGTGTTCAGCTGCTGCCGCTTCTCAGGACTGGAGAATATAATACTCCCTAGCTTCTCCCGGTTTATCTCTCCACTTTCCAGTAGCACCTCATGCCCAAAGAGTTGGACTATCTGCCGGTGAGCTGAAGTGTTGGGTTGAACCACTGCCAAAACAGAAAACTCAAATGTTTAAAAGCAAACAGCAAACTGTGATAACAAATGTTCGTGGAAATATGGCACTTAATTCATTTCTAAGCATACGGCACTCACAGAATATATGCTATCGATAAAGTCAGCATAAAAAGGATTGGGCGGTTTATGTTGCATCAACTATTGTCACAAAAACCAAGTAGGCTCAGGCTCTATAGGAGACAGACACAGAAGATCAGAGTTTAAAATATACAGATTTATTTGGGATTGTTACTTTGTGGGGCAACTATGGAAAAATGCAACACAGGATGGTTGAATCCTGGGATATGTTGTTACTTTTCGGTCACTCACAGTTTTGGGTGTTTGAGTGTCCCTATATTGCGTTCTTGGCTCTCGGTTATGTAGATTCAGGTCCTCTGGCTGTCGTTCCTGACTCCTGGAAGACCTGTTGCCTGTGTATCGGGGCTACATGTGTGCCATCTCATTTGGCATGTACAATGGCGCAATTTAGGGCTAAGTGGCAGCTGGATAATCGCTAGGGCTTTCACGAAGGGGCTGACGACAGTCTGAGTTTTTTTTAAAGTCTGAGTCAGCATGCCTTCTCCACCTCCACTGATTTAGGGTCCTGGCTTTAGTTCCCAACAACTCATCCACATGTTCCTCCTCGAGCTGCAACTGTCTTGTGTCTCAGAGGACCTTTTTTGTAGCCCCTGCTCTTCCCCTTCCGAATCCTTGCTACTTGGTCATGTGCTGGTACCTCTATCCCCTGCTCCAGTATCACCTGCCTGTCTTCTCCTCTAACCTCCTCTCTGATAATCTTCGACTTCTCTCCAACTCCTCTTTTCACTGCCTCCTCAAAACACCACTATGTCTCTCTTCCAATGCCACCTTTAAATTGTTTCTGTTCACAATGCACCCCCTATCCTATGGCTCCTCCAATAACCTCATGAACTCACTCCTTGTCTCCTCAAAACACTTCCTCCTAACCACACACCTCCACCTCTCCAACCTCCTCCTGACACTCTCTTCCACCCCTATTTGTTCGCTGTATCCTCTAACCTTCTCAGGAACAACTTTCCCTGGATATCTCCTCTCACCTCCTCTACACCTCTTCCTCTCCTCCATTTTTTCTCACTCCAACCTCTTCCCTACCTTAGTTGTTTTCTTTCACCACTTTCTTCCTGGTCTCTACATCCTCTCTGGCCACTTCTCTCCATTCTTCATAATCATGCTTAGCCTCAATATCCTTCTGTCTTTGCCACTATGTCCAAAGCTCATTCTTTGTCTCCAAACATCCACATTTCTATCCAAATACCAGCTACTTGCATACAAGTCTGCCCTCATACCCAGGATAAGCCATCACTTCACTGCACTAACATGTTCAACTAAATCAGGCTTCACAATGGATTATTAGGGGGCCATTGTTCACAGCTTCCCTCCTGCCTCTGCTACTCCAACCCTCCCTGTATAAAGCACCGGTACAGAATTGCATGTTCTATCTACCTAGAGCAGGGCTGCTGCTTCTTTTTTTTAAAATTATTTAATTTGATATTGCTGAAAGAAAAACAGCCTTTCAAATATGATCACAATATATATAAAAGAAAAACATGTAACGTGTATATACATAATACATAGAAAAACATAAAAGCAATACAGGTAATTTCTTAACAACATAAATTAAGCTGATAAAACTAGTTTATCAATCTAAAAAATTTCAATTTTAGCATATACATTTCATTGTTGCAAGGGTCAGATTGCATCATAGCATACTAAAGAAAACACATCTCATTAAATCCCAATTGTTCATACAGTCAGATCTAAATAATAGTCACTTATTAATGGAAGCACATGAGCAATCCTTTGTATACAATGATCTAATTCATCTAGTTGCCAGTTGATATTTGTACTCTGGTAAGTTTATAGATTCCATACATGTAACCGTTGCTATATTTATCCTCGAACCCTGACACTCAAACAAAAAGTTCCACAGCATTTCTAAGTTCACTTAGCGGTAATCCTGCAGGAAGTGATAAAATTCTTAGTTCAAGCAGCATAGGGAATTCAGTAATAAGATGCTTTAATGTCTCTGGTATAGAAGGAGGAGCACAGAATTTGCATCGATTATCTTTAGTAAGTTGTTGTGTGTTCAATACCTCGTAGGTATGCCAAATATTCAGCCTCATATACAAATTCCTGTTATTCCAATCAGGAAAACGAGATATATAAGCTTCAATATTATGGAGGTTTTTTTCGGTCTAAGAGGATGTGATATGAATTGATGTAAAGAGGCACATCTACCCATAGTTTCTTGTCCAATCACAGAGCCAAAGTTTTTTCTTAGCTCTATCAGGGTCAGCTATCAGCAAACTAGATTAAATCCGCTCATGTTGCATGATTTCCTGAATTTTGGATCTCCAGCATTGCAATTTTTTATTCTTTGTCCTTAATACATATTTCGATACAGTACTTAGAATACCATATGGCTTGCCTGACATCAGATATTTTCTATACAATGATAAAAGTTTCCAAAACATATATTGCAAAAATGGAGAGCATTAACAGTTCATATTGGATCGAACATATAGAAGTTGACTGTAGCAAACATAAAATGGATTTCAAAAAGGCACCCTCAAGTCTTTTCCAATATAGCTCGGATATCCAGCTTCTAGTCTCAGCCCTGTAGATTCAAATCCGAGCAACCTTCTGTTTGAAGAAGGTTATAGCCGGACAGATCGAAAATGGATAATCTTAGATTGTGAAGTCGCAGTTTTTAATTTCCGCCTCATCTCAGTATGATAAGGGTTATCAGAGATCTGATTGCTAATAAGCAGTCTCAGATATCTGTACTCTTGTACTACTTCCAAGTTAATATCAGACAGAGTCAAATGCCGACCAAAAATCAATAAAGGCCATATAGACCGGTTGATTTTGTTGTTGTTCCTGTACTTTTATAGCCTGCAAGGTGTGGAGATTAATGGCAGTCCCCAGACCAGGCATGAATCCTGTTTGATTAGGGTCTCTTATATCAGAGGAATCTAGCCATTGAAAAAATTCTCGCAAAATGAGTTTGGAGAATAGTTTGCCCGGGGCATCTTAAAAGCACAATAGGCCTATAAATGGCAGGATTTGCCCGATGACCCTTTTTATAAATAGGTATAACAATGGCATTTTTCCAGGAAGGAGGTACTCGTAGGAAATGGATGGCCCGTCTAAAAATGGGCATTATAATTAGGGCCCATCCTACTGGATATTATTTTAGCATTAGATTAGCTAGACCATTAGGTACAGGAGTTCTAGAATTACTCAATTTGGAAATATAGAAGACAATATCATCAAAGTCAAACTATAGCTGACAGAGCAGGCATTCAATGATTTGTAGAAATGCTCCTAAGCTTCCTCATGAATGAAATTTATTCGGACAAATGGATGCGAGGATGAGAGTGCTCGATTCAAGAGACCCCATATCGCTGCTGAACCTTTAGACATCAACGACTTCATCATGTCTTCTAAATCATGCTGTAAAAGTAAAGCTTTACTGGCCTTTGGCCAATTTTTATAACAGAATGTAAGCGCTTTTATTCATAGGACCTAATTAGAGGAGGTAAGAGGGCCAGGTGTCTTTTCTCTGAACGAAAAATAGCTTTCCTCTCTGCCACTTCAGGATCGTAGGAGTGTTGAGTGGGTTGCCCATTTTCCAGTTTGGAGGTTACTTTCGTTTTAAAATCTGCATGACCCCCAAGTAGTATTGATCATCATAATTACTGGCAATACAATGTTTTAGTGTGTGACTAAGCTTGTTATCAAAAGCATGAAGGGTAGCAGGAGTCTCTGTGGGGGATATCACCACAAACGCAACCGTTTAACATAAACAGTTGACGTTTCTTCATAATCGAATTCCACCATAGAGCTAGGGGGCAAAGGGGCTCCGATGTCTGCTTGATACACTTGATATTAAAATCACCAACTAAAATGGTACGATCACATTGGCGGTCAGCAGCTATAAGGTCCAAAACCAATTCTAAATCTGAAATAAAGGACTCATCTGTGATTTGCAGATGGTTCCAATAAGCGTTAATTAACGCAAAGTTCTCAGTCTCAGATTTCAATTTAACCAATTGAAGAAAGGGATTGGGGGAGGCCCAAGGTTCAAGCGTGAGGTTCGAGGAGGTATTAATGGCAACTAATAACCCGGCCATAGGACGACCATGCACCGGAGTAATTTATGGAACTAAGGAAATAACGTGTTGGTCCCATACAGGAGGGATAGAAAGCCAAACCTCTTGGAGAGCTACAACGTCATATTTCAACAAAGGATTAGACTTGGAGGACGTTAAATGTTTAAATTCTCTATTATTCCAAGAGGCAAGGTTGAAAGAAATCGTACTAATGGGTGGTTAGGATGATTTTTTTAAAGTTCTTGTAAGTGTTGCTAGATCAGAAATGGATCTATTCTGACTACTATGTAGTGATAACCCTGCTTGGTGTTCATTACTAGAGTCTGTGGTGAAATTTAAATGGGCTCACTTTAAATTAGAAATTTACCGATGACAGAAGTCGATTGATTGATCGAGAGAAAACCCTGGTCATACAATGCAGAACAGGCTTGCCATAAGACATTTCTGACTAAACCCAGAGACATCCATAATTTGACTACTGAAAGATCATGGTCATGAATAAATTCCCACCTGATCTATATCTTTAGAAGACAATTCCTCCAGAAAAGGGACCTCACTAAATATATTCATAATATAATAACTATTCAGGTCGTAGGTCAGAAACGGATGTGCTCGACATTGTAAGATAAGTTGGAATCAATTAGTTTTAGCAGCTAAGGTTCTTACTTTGGATATAACATGGTTATAAGGTATAGGCAGTCAGGTTTGTGAAACTCATTTTCTTTGCTTAGAAGATTATATAAGGTCACTCCTGATTCTTTGTGCATCATCTCTAGGGGCCAATTTTGGTTGGTTGGGTTGAGAAAAATAACTTTTTAAGGATTGAGCAATTTGATCTCTACTATCTTCAAGCGTCATGAAACAAACTTGATCAAAGCTCAAATGCTGACCAGCAATTACTTTTTTCAGATCTGATGGGCAATTGGTAGTCATTGCGTTACTCACTAATAAAGTGCTTCCAACATCCTTGCCTTTTCTTTCAGCTAAGTTTGGAAGATGTGAGACTCCTTGAATTTCTGTCAGTCTCACCAGATCATCAAGGGGCTCATATGATGAGGGAGATTTATGTTGGTCATTCACTTGTCCAGATGAAAATTTCTTAGCAGCCGCTCTGTTATATTTTTTTACAATACCTTGGCTCGCTTGGCTCAACACAGGCTTAGGTAGTGCCACATTTTGAATAAAATCTTGTGAGCCACTCGGTTTGTTTCTGGCTCCAGTTTTTATGTTCTTTGTTATTTTTAACGCAAGATTGGCAGCTTAGTTCTGTTTTTATGTTTAAATATATCATAGGTAGTGGGAGGAATGACAACACTCTTTTGAGGAGCCAAGTGAGACTGCGCCAAGATCGCTGGATCCTCCTTCGTTGGGATTGAGATCAAGACGTGTTTCATTTTTTCCTTCCTTTTTTTAATGCATGGTTTATCATGAACACACTCAGGCTCGGAAAAGCAATTATCCGAGACCGCAATGGCTTTTAATATTTTCTCTTTGGTGGCTGAGGGGAATATAGCATCAGACACCTTTCCTGGTATATCTTTGGGAGCAGAAACTTGTTGCAAGGGCGCACAGTCCTTTGATTTTGTATTACTCGCACATACATGAGCAGTTAGATCATAACACATAAGAGCAGGGCCAATAGAGTCCTGCTGAAAGCTACGAAGGGTCTGATCACATAGAGTATTAGTAGTTTGTCGATTTCTAAGGTCAAATAGAAGTTCATATTGTGCATATAGTTTAGCGTCCAAAGTCTCATAAAGTTTGGTCAGAGAGAAAAGCACTACATTCATAGACCGTAAAGATATATCAATATTTACAGAGTGGTTCACATCAGCTGGAGCTGATATCGTAATGTTAGGATCAGACTTCCGCCTTGGTGTGGGATGATTGAAAGAAAGGGACACCGCTGAGGAATTATGATCTGCAGTTAAAAACATTACAGGCGATTGTGATAAATCACTTCTAGGACACTGTGATTTCTGGATCTAAAATGGCACATTTTAAGCTCTCTTGTTGATCACATGCCACAAGCACTGATGGTTTATGTGTCAGCCTTTCTTTGCTGATTTCCATCGTTATGGGCTCAATAATAGGGTCAGTCCTTCGTGCTCCGCCTTCATTGCATGAGGTGTGGGCTGTGCCCATCTGTACACTGGAACAGATGAAATCATTCGCCACCTCACTTGACTTTGTTTCACAGTACAAATTAGGAATTAATAAGGCGTCTGCAGGCAACAAAGAGTCAGTGGCCGTGTCGGTTAAATGAACACATACATTTGCAGTGCATTTCGGGGCGAGAACGCTTGATGTTGCGACTGACATAAGGAACGAACAGGCAGCACTTACCATGTTTGCTGATTTAGTGTCCATTGCACAGAGTTTCCGAATGTCAGACGTCAGGGGGCGAGCTCGAGCGTTCAAAGCTTGACTATTAGTGTGCAGCAGCTGAATAGTGCGCGACGTAGATTTCGGTGCAACAATGGCATTTTTTGTGAGAGCAACCATTTCGGGCCCTGAAGGCATGTTAGTTTTCAGTGTTTACAGTCTTCGCATGCGAGCTCAGTGGTATGGGCGGTCTCACTCTCGTACACAAGTTAGCAAAACAAGATTAAAAAAAGTTGAAGAAGAAAAATGTGGCCACACCCACTGGGCCACAACACAGTATTTACAAATATAAAAAGGAAAAAAAAAATAGAAAAATATTTCTACGCAACTCACAGAAGTATAAGCTATGGCTTCCGTCCCCCGTTTCCCGCTGCCAGCTGACAGCCGACAGCACTTCTCAAAGGCCCTTCCTCCAAATGCGTGCGGCTGTTAATATTGGTTTCTGGGAAGGGGGGTGAAGCCAAAGCCAAATATATCTAAAATAAAGGTAAAAGAAGGTAGTATAGTATTAGTAAAACGCTAATAAGCTAAGTATTGCAAAACTTGTATAAATGAATCAGTAAACACGCTGGAAGGATCCACAGCCGACAGCGCTTCTCAAAGGCACTTCCCTCCAAATGCGCATGCACCAAATGAGCGCGGCCGTTGTTAATATTGGTTTCTGGGAAGGGGGCAGAGCCAAAGCCAAATATATCAGGAAGTATTGCAAAACTTGTCTAAATGAATCAGTAAACAAGCTGGGAGCCTCCACAGCCGACAGCACTTCTAAAAGGCACTTCCGCCAAATGCGCACGCAGGGCTGCTTCCACGTAGCTTAGACTCTGCCGCCATTCATATATATTGTATTACTTATACAAGCTTAAACACAAGCAAAATCCAGCCTTCTCAATGGCCCCCATGGCCTTCACCCTCTACCCAAAGACACTGATGGGGGGGTCTTTGTCATGCTGTAAACAATAAATGTAAATATTTAACCAAGTAGCTATTCAAATTAGTGACCTATGCTCATAATTTGCTCTCCGATTTAAAAATGTAGGGGTTCAGCCCCAAAAGTCAGGTACAGTATCTTCAAAAAAGATCAAAAGAATTCCCCACCCCCTTATGATATTTTTGATAGGTCAAAGATCATCTGACAGCTTGGTAGTTTTGGTACGTAAACCCTTAGTAAGCATCTTCAATATAGGTGAATACATCCTTTAGAATCATTGTTGAACCACAGAGTGGCGATATGCAGACCAGCTCAGCCCTCCACATGTCCAACCCTCTTAATGATCACTACTATGTATAATCTACTTCTACTGTATAGTGCTCCATTGTTTCGTAGCTAGTGCTTTTTAAATACAAAACATAAATTACATGGTCTGTAAACCTGGTGATTCCAACTGGAAATATGGACCACAGAGGGGATTATTCATTATGTCAGATTCTCTTTAGATTGAGTGTTCAGTTATCTGAAAGTTGGAACTAGCAATATGTAATGCATTGTCTTGTTGACTGACACCTCAGTGCATTTTAAAATGGAATTGGAGCATTCTGTGTATTAGTCCCAACAGTTTCCTAAATTAAATATGTTCAGGGCATTGAACTGCAGTCTTCTTTCTAACAAGTTTTCCTTGAAGTAATGATCCATCTTCAAGCCTTTCTAGACGGTACTTTCATCTCCATGTAGCCTCTTATTTCAGGAGAGCTATCCTCATATTACATTTTGTTAATCTAGGGGTTTCTGTCTTAGATTTCTTAGACATTGCTCTTCTTCATATTAGCCGGAGTGATAGTGTCATATAGTGATATCAAGATTGCTTCTATCTGTGGCAGATGTTACCGAGATAATATTATCCTTAGCAATGCTAGCGGTAATGTGTCAGTGCCCAGCAGTGATAACGAGTCTGTCTCTATAATAAATCTGCTAGTAGTGATTCTTGTATCCTGGGAAATTCTGGATGAGATACTTTTACTTATTTGTATTAGTAGTGTAGTTCAAGTACCATTAAACACAACAGAGAATACTCAAGTCTCTAGAAGTGCCAGAAGGGGTCTCTAGGATAGGTATGGACATTGTAGGACCCCAGGAAACCTCCTAACTGGGAAATAAATACAATAAATACATACAAGCTATTGCAGACTACGCTACCCGATATCCCGAGTTCTTCCCCCTGAGAGCAAACACAACACAACAAATCCTGAAACACCTGCTCTCTTTCTTTTCCCAAGTAGGGTTTCCGAAAGAAATATTAACTGACCAGGGCTCTACTTTCATGAGTAAGCTTATGGTGGAAGTTAAACAACTGTAGCATATCACCACACTACGAACATCAGTGTATCATCCCCAGACAGATGGCTGTGTGGATAGATTTAATAAAACTCTAAAAACAATAGTTCGGAAGCTAGTGGAACAGGGTGGTAAGATCTGGGATCAGATGATACACTGGGCTTTGTTTGCAGTCAAGAAAACCCTTAAGGCATCTACAGGATTTTCCCCATTTGGATGAGAACCGTGGGACATTCTGGACATGCTGAGGGAAACATGAGAAGAAAGGGAAGAAGCCCCAATTCCACTCTCCCAAACTGAAGCTATGTTCAAAGAACATATGATGGCTGTTAGATCTTTGGTACAGACTCACATGGTTAAAGCACAAGAGCAGCAAAAGACTTCCTATGAGAAAAAGGTTTCTTCAATAATTTAAAACCGGCCAAAGGGAAAGCACTGGACCCATTGAGTAAAGACGAGGCCATGGTAACTAAGCAAGCACAAAAAGGGGGCAACATTGTTGTCATGGGCCGACGAGACTATATATCCATGGCAGAAAAATATCTTCAGGAACCAGGCTGCTCCGAGAAACTGAGTAGTAACTCCAGTAAGGAAATAGATTTTCAGGCCAAGGAACTTGTTACAAGATGCGGTAGGACAGGGTTACTGACTGATGACGAGATATTATTTCTAACATTTACATTTCCTAGGTTATCAACCATTTCTTTTCTGCCAAAGGTGCACAAGCAATTTGACTGAATACCTGAAGGAAAACCAATTGTGAGTGGGATGGAGTGGGCCACCGAGAATTTGATACCATTGTGCATAATGAAGAATTGAAGGTACCGTCCTATTTGCGAGACACAATGCATCTATTACAAATATTAGAACATTTTGAGTGGTGCGAGGACTTCAGATTTGTGACTTTAGATGTCAAGACGTTATATACTTCAATTAGGCATGACCTGGCCCTTGACACCATTGAGTACACATACCGCAAGAGATCGGCGTCATATCTAATGCACATGGTGATGCTGAAAGAGATCTTGAACTTTACACTAACAATGTATTTTTATTTGACAACAGTATATATAGGCAAACCAGGAGGGTAGCCATGGGGGCCAATTATGCTCCATCACTGGCAAACCTTTTCATGGGTTATTTTGAAGATAGACATGTGTCCATGTTTATAATGGTTTCTCTGCACGTATCCCATTTTGGGTACATTTTATAGATGATGTATTTGTGATCTGGAATTTGCACAACATTTAAACACCAATGATTTTGGAATATATTTCACGTGCAATAGTGATCCCAGAGGGATAGATTTCTTTGGACACACATTTCTATGTTGAAGGTTTGAGAATCATGCCGAAAAGGTGTCATAAGGCTAGTATCATCAAGAATATAACAAACAGGTGAATTTATAAGGGCAAAGAGAAATTGTACCACTACGGCAGATTATCTGAAGGAATGTGAAGTTCTTACTAAAAAGTTTTTGCAGCAAGATTTTGGAGAACAAGATGTAAGACAAGCTAGAGAGAGGGGGTTAGTGACCCGGAGAAGCAGCTTACCTAAACCAAAAGTGAGGGAATTGACAGCAGACAAGAATGAGGTGTGAATGATCAATAGGTATTCAAAAGAAAGTCATCTATTGTTTAAAAAATTCAAGAAATACCAGCATATTTTAACATTAGATGATGACCTAAGACATTACATTAAAGAAGGTCCAAATTTTGTTTTCAACAAAGCACCAATGTTAAAAACCATCTTTTTTTAGACCGATAAGGACACAGAGAACTTGGCTCAATCAAGATCTAACAGGCTTTCACAAGTGTGGCACATGCAACATGTGCCAAAATGTCAAAGAATTAAATATTGTGATCAATGTCGAAGAACCATCTGTAAACAAGGGCTTTGTGAACTGTAGATCCAAGTATGTAATATATGGAATTATTTGTATATGTCGATGCATCTATATAGATAGCGCCATTAGGGAGTTAGATGTGCGCATCAGAGAACATCTGAGGGCTTTAGGACAGGACGATGCAAGGTTTACATTACCTATACACTGGCAGAACAATCACCAGATGGGAGAGAAGATGGATATTACATTTGTGGGCCTCAAACACATATAGAGGAGTGGGGACAGACAGAAGATTCGGCATCAGACTGAATCAAGAATGATCTGCAAATACAGAACAATTGAATGAGGCTTAAATACGGATCATGAAATGGGTGTTTTCTTATGAGTGACAAAGCTTTGAGAACATTGCATGAAAACTAGCGGGGGCCCCAACTGAATCGGAGAAGATAAAGGGAGGTGAAGATGTAAATATGCTAGAGAATTGTACATTGCACACACAAGGTATAATAATTAGATTGCAAGAGTATGTTGTTGCCATCTCATGGTCACGGTTGTCCTGGTCTAGGTTTCTTTGTTAATTATTATTTTTTAACGAGCGTAAGTGAGAGGCTCACTGCTCTTATATGATACACACTATGAACATGAGTCAGTCAGAGAATTGGACTTTTCAAGGGACGTGTGTTGGGTCAGTCAGGCTATTGATGAAGCTGAAGCATAAAACACATTAACAAGGTATTACGTCATTTTCATTCCCTTTTTTAGGATGCTGCTTTGAGTTTTTGAAGTTGAACATTAACATAGATTAAGCTTTCAAAGGTTCAAGTGAGTAAGGCATAAGGATTTTTGATTTATTTGGGTCCAATCCTGTATAAGGTTAACAATTGATAAATATCAGTTTAGGTGAACACCAGGATATAGGAGTGCCATAAGAATTTCATTAGAATGCTGTTAATTCAAACAAGATTGCTAGTAAAAAGGCTGCGTAAATGTGGAAGGATTATATGTTCAGATTATTCGATTTTGATCGAATTTTCATTGATTGCACTGGGGAAGTGTGCGTCTATGCATTGACAACATTGATAAGATTCAACATTGGCAATAATGTTAAGATGAATCTTTCTTAATGTGTTGCTTTTGAGTGCCTTTATCACAATTTCACTAGCAAACTCACGTATATGGCACTACAGGTGTACGACCTGTCCAAGTGTGAACTGGAGCATAAACATGTTACATGGTGATCATGGATTTGGAGTATTATATAGTCATATGGTAGCTCGTACTTGGGGAAGGCACTGTAGATACAGTGCTTCATTGGGAATTGAGAGGAGTCTGGTTTAATTAATTTGAAGAAGGGAGTATCATGGTTCAATGCTCTTTTGGTTTCTAGGGTAATGATTTCTAATTGCCCATAAAATATGGTATATTTAATGTGTTTATGAATAATTTATGTACAAAATAAATACATATTTTGTGATAATTAGTATGTGAGTCAATGGGTTATCCAGCCTCCCCAATCTCACAGTTCGTGTGTTTTGATTAATTACAACAATATGCATTACAATACTAGTGGATTACTGGGTCCTATTACCCGTCACACCTAAAGTTCAGTTATTAGTGATTGTGGATGGTGGTGGGCATGGGTGGCACCATTGTACTCGGGAATGGTTATGATATATGTGAATTTCATTTCAACCAAGTAAAAAAATGTATTGTTCAAATGCATCTTTCTCCCTCTCTTTCTTTATACCCACTCTCTCTTTCCCCTTTCTCTCCCTCCTTGTGAATGATTGCGACCTTATGGTATCTGGTATAACAATTTTGGTTAATTAATTTTGCCTTTTAATTTTGTGATACCATCCACGTTTAATTTTTTTATATATATATATATATATATATATATATATATATTTCATGTGATTGTAATGTAGCATTGATGTCCAGCTCTGAGGAAGACCTCAACTGGTCGAAGCACGTGTCGGTTTATGATAGCTATTAAATCTTTAAGAACTTTGATCTGGAAGAATGTATTTGTTATTTGAATAATGGTGACAAAGTATGACGGGAAAGTCAGAAACTGGAGGTGTGGGTGAACAACATTTTACTCACAACAAAAAAATGAAGTAAAAGCAAAAAGCCTGACATGAAATGTTATTTTGAAAAGCGTGCAAACTGTTCAGAGACTCTACCTTCACAGTCAGAATTGTCACTGGTGCATCATGGAATGCTGGAGCACTCAAGCTGCCTCAAAATGCCTGGATTCTACTTTACATTGTACACAACAGTCTGTCTCATTAATGTCTACAGTATTCTGAGAGGCAATGGATTCTACCCTGTTTGTGCAAGTAAAAGCAACACATCTACCCCTTAGTGGCAACAGGACTTGGGGGAACAAATCATAACCGTCATGGGAGCATCAGGCCTTTGAGATACATTGCCTCTGAATACACCCAGGACTTTTCTTAACAGCGGAAAAGGAATGGAGACTGGGCAAGTGGAACAAATGTTAGGGTGCCCTGGAACATCTTTGAACAAGCAGTTGAGGACAACATAATACTTACAATACATACATAAACTCAAAGCCGCAATGCAGCTTTAAGGCACCAACTATTTCATATCATATTGGCAGAGGTCTGTCTGATTTAGTCTAAACCCATTTGATAAGCAAATAATTTATTTTATTTACTCATACTCCCTTATTTAACCTCTTAAGTGTGGAGGACGAACATCCTCATCCTATTTGCATAGACATGCATAATAGCCCAGCAATTCCATGTTTTTATATGCAAGGGAAGAGGCTGAGTTATTCTTAAAGCAAGCAATGATTCACCTGCAAGTATTGTATGCTGCATACATTTTACACGTTTGTGTGCCTGTTATGGTGTCCACTCTTTTCATTCAGCGGATGTGGAAAAGTTAGAAGTTTTAATCACTTTCATGAAGCTGTGCCAACAACATATGCAAGCAAAGCCAGAGTAAATCACTTTCAGGAACCTGTGTCCACAATAATTGCTAAAAATGACAGGAAAATCCCTTTCATAAAGCTGTGCTTACAATGTATGACAGCAATCATGCTGTAAATCACTTTGATGAAATCAAGCTCACAATACGTGCCAGCATTGCCATGGCTTTTTGCTTTAATGATGTTGATGTGGTCCTCTCTCCCGTCAAACAAAGAATATGCAGCAATCACACTCTTGACACATACTCACAATCTTGCTCTGCGTTTCAGAGTCACAGGGTGCAAGATGCACCTATTTGGGATAAGCATGCAGTGCATTATAATTACGAGTACTCAATGACACCAGTGAGCAGGTTACATTTAATAGCAATACGAAAGCAGGTTGATAGTGTACCACCGCCGCAAAAAACAGCAGAACCACAACTCTTATAGAGGAAGACCGACTTTTGCCATACACAATAGTACTGCCACTTGGTGTCTTCGTAATAGAAATGCTAATTTATTTCAGTCCATCGGGTCCTGTGCTGGCAAATGTGTCTTTTTTTTTAAGGTTAGCTCTCATCATGCAGTTTCTTTGTGCATCACGTGAAGATTCGGAAAAATAAACTTTAAACGCACGTCACCCATCCAGCCATTCACCACAGCCAGCGAAGTCTTTAATTGCTTGCTTTTAGTTTTAAAACTGTAAAAAAACAAAAAATAAAAAACGAAGCCGAGCAACGTTGCGAAGGTTACCAGCCTCAAGACAAAAAGCAGTAAGCAGCAGAAGTGCTAATGCTGGTTTTTGGAGCTCTTTTTAGCATGTAAATGAAACATGTGCTATAGTATTTCCTAAACAAACCTTTCAGACTCAAGACCCAGCTGTAAACAAAATGAGGAGCATTGATTGGATCAGTGTTTGCGGCAGTGGTCGGGAGCAGTGCTCCTCTACTTTTTTAAATTCAGTTTTACCGTTCCTATACTTTTATTTGAAAAAGAAACCATTCTGGGATGGTTTGTTTTAAAATAAGTGTAGGAAGAAGTTGAAACTTGCTCTTTCAGTGCCCTGCACTGAACGTTCCCTTGAACAGCAGGTGCATGTGCTTGGGGGTTTGTATTGTGCGTGGGAGGGGGCGTGGCGATGGGGTTTGTGGGGGAAGGGGACAGGCCAGTAGGGAACATAGTTCCACTGCTTCTTTTGGTACACTTCGACCACTGGTTTGCTGCAGAGAAAACATTTCAAGAACAGCCACCGCTTCATCATCATACTGTGCGTGCCATAGGCCCCCCCTCCCCCCACCCCCGCCCGCCCTCTGTATCTAGGGGGATGGGTGCAATCTCTGCAAACTGAACTCCGGCCCTAACCTCCTCAGTGAGTTTCAAGCCAGGTACAAAGGAAACGAGCAACCAACGATAATGTAGCATTTAGTCTGTGGCCTTGATAAGCCAACCTGCCAGTCTCCCATTGACCCCCCCCCCCCTCCCCGTCACCCCACACCATGTCCAGACTACCCCCTTCTGTCTGCAGCCTTGCAGTCCCACCTCGTCCCCTGTACCCACCCCTCCCTGGCCTGCTGCCCCACACTTGTTTTTCATGTTTCCCTGCCCCAGTTCTTGCGCGCTGGGCAGGTGCTGCTCCGGCATTGTTGGGTCTTCTCTTATCTCACTCAGCTCCTGAACTAACTCTTAACAAATGTTATATCTCAGCCTTAGGATTCAATGTCAGCTGTGAATTTACCACTGAATCCAATAGCAGGCAGCTTTCCAGTGTGCATCATGACAGTACGCTCAAGAATTTAGACTCTGTAGCCTAATCAAAACTGAAAGCTTTTAACATTTTAGGACGTTCAGTCTCCAATTATATGAATGGCTCACCTCCCGTCCACAAAAAAACATCTGATTTGTTTTGTTAACATTATGCATGATGATAGTGGTGACTACATAACAGGGCAGCGGAACACTGGATGCAGAGTAAAGACAGAAGGATTATTTTTCCTGTTTAAGAGCATTGGTACAACTGACCCTGCCTGGCGATAACATCCGCATCGATGACTGCGCAGCCCAGCTCTCGCAGTACGTTCACCACACTGCTCTTCCCAGAGGCGATCCCACCCGACAGGCCAACCAGGAACATGTTGAACTGTAACAAACAAAAAAAAAAAAACAGACAATTCTGAACACAGCAGCCTTTTCGATCAAGGCACATCACAGAGCAATGGGTGCCAATTGTGAAGGCAATCTAAAAGAATACTTACAAGTAGAAAACAACCAGACAATAATACCACCCACATTTATAAAGGGTTTCTTTTTACTATATACATGGGCTCAGGCAATACTGAGTAATAATAGAAATAGCACCACATTCACGAATACTATATTTTTTTTAAATAAAAAGTGACTTTTTAGATGTATACTTTGCAATAAACTATGTGTAGGCTTCATTTGCATTCAAGCATTACATTTCCATGTGGTCAGTCCATATTTAGCCCAATAAAGGACCACAATCAAACAAAAAATGCATGTATATATGTATCAACAATGCAATGCACAATACAAAATGTTAACAGGAATGTTAAAAGTGAATGTTTTTTTTTTAATTTTGCAAATGCAGGCATAATGGTAAAATACATAATACGGGCAAGACCATTAGATGTCATACTCCAAAGTGCTTATCTATGGTCTCCATTTCTTCATCTCAGCTCCTCCCTTTTTGTAGGCAAGAAGGAAACATCCTTACCTCTCAGCAAGTCATCACTCCTTGCACAACTTCTATCAAGTGATCTAAATTTATGTATGCATTTGCATTAAGTTAAAGGTCAACCATATGCACAAGAAAGGCTCAACAACAAAAGCTCAAAGGATATATTAAATCATTGGTCAGGATTGGGTCAGTGTTCTTGTTTCCACTTTGTGACACCGTTTCATCTCTCCTTTCCTTGTTCTCCTGATCTTTCCCTCTCTGTGGGTTATTTACTTCCCCTCACAGTATAACGTCTTAATGTGTCTTTCCCTGGAGTCTTCTTATACTGCAAGAGTGCAGTACATCAGTCATCTCTCTCGTGGCCTTCAGGTGCTTAGGGATATTCCTCAGTATTCCCGAATGCAGAGCCAGTCTTTTTCCATCACTCCCTCCTTCTCTTCCACTGAACTCTAATTCTTCAGCTGAGTACAACAACGTACAGGGATTAACTAGTCCTTGTCGTATTTTATGTAATGCTTGTAGATTTGCCCCTGTATCACAGCATGCAGTTTCTCTCACCCCCTCTCTCCCTCTCGTTTTATTGATGCTTAGGTTTTGTCTCTATATCCCAGAATTCAGCACATTGCGCTTGTATTTTCATCGCCTCAATATTTATTGTCTACCAGAATATAGTGGCTCAGTGTTTTCCCACTCAGGTGCTCCGGGATTCAATGGAGTTGGACTTTCTTCCAACATGCCTTGCTCTTTTTTCACTGGGTTACCTTCTGGCTTTTCTGCCTCTCCATGCTCCTCAACTCTGGTTCTCCCAGATGAATCATTTGTTAGTGCCTCACTGGGTTTACTCTTCTAGGCGGGTAGCCCTTTCAGTAGAGCCAGGTCTCTCGCACCTATTGTTTGGTTTTTGTTTCTATCACCCCCTCCCAGTAGCTGGTGATTGTGGGTCCTCTCTCATGCCTCCGTTCTTTGCAGCTACAACTCTGGTTTCGACTCCAGTTTTGTTGCCCCCCTGAATATGGTCTCAGGTTCAGGTGCTCTTCCTATTGGTAAGGCTCCTTCATTCACTCACTTATGGGCTGTTTGCTTCTGGCAGACAGGGTCATGGATTCAGGGTTCTGGGTCTGACAGCATTCATCTCAACCTCTTGGCTAACTTCAGGGAAGGTCTCCTCACCCTCAGACACTGTCAGGGGCTTTTTGCCAGACTGTACCACCTAGGCCTATGGTGTGTCTTACTTGGTCTATCACACCATGGCCACCACACTGCTTATCATTAGCAAGCCGCGTCCGGACACGCACTCAGACCTCGCCAAAAACACTGGATCACCTCCTATATTAGGACTGCTTTCTTAACCACTGTGTAGAGGAGCAGGTGTATGCTTTCACACTAGTTCCCGCCCCCACACTGCCGTCATATTGGAATAGTAGAAGAAGAGCAGTAAATGGGACCCCCTATATTGTTCCTATACCGCATTGAGTGTATGAGATACGTTATGCACTCAAACAGCCATACAGAATATACCTTCGCACTGAAAGTGTGGAAGGATGCTGCATGGAAGAATGTCAGCACGCACCTATGGACATCATCGAACATTAAAGTGAAACCTGACAAGGGCAGAGTGATGTCATGAAGAATACATATAAACCTATGTTGAAAAGATATGAAAAGCACCAAGAGAAACTACCAAAGTTTGCCTCAATTTTCTATTTATTTTATTTATCTGCGCTCCTCGGCTTCTGCACTTTCCACTCTCCCCCTTCCATGCACATTTTCCCCTTTTCCCTTTCCCATGCACTTGCGCGTTCTCAATGTACTGGGCCTAGTAAGATCGTTTTTATGTTGTGCTGTGTTCTCCCTTGCTCTGAAACACTTGTGTACGAACGGGATACAAATAAAATATCATATCATATCTTATCAAACCTAAGACTAAGTAAACATGAATACAAAGAAGATGAAGTAACTTATTGGTCAATAACTGTAAATAAGCAGTAACGCAAGATAGAAGGCAAGCATATAGAGGCTTGCTATAGAGGAATATATAATGTGGCAAGGACGGCCATGATGGGAAAATGGACGCTGGTTCCTATCAAATCCAACCAAGCTACCTCAGAGACAGACCAAGGTTGCAGAATCAGGAGAGAGGTTGGAAAGCTCTGTGTGCAGAACAGAACGGCTATGTTGGCCCAGGATCAGGATGCTATTTTAAGGAATAATTTCAAGGCAAAAGGGGCGTTAACTAGGCTAAGCTATGAACGAAGGAGACATTCCTCTTAGATTAAAGAAGAACAACACATCTGCAACGGCCAAAGTATTGGACAATTAAAAGAGTATGAAGTCCATGCAAGGTAGAGTGAGCAAGTCTCTAGAGGCCAAGAGAATCAACAGCACCCTGCATAATCGAATCAAAAAACAGTAAATAAGAGGCTGAAATTGACAAGTTTGTTGTCTCTTCACATGTAACTCAGAAGTCGAAGACAAGGGCTATTCATTAGAGCCTCAGACGAAGATAGTGGTGTGTTCACACTTCCTTGAATGTTCCAGGACAGTGAGCAGGCTACAAGGTCAACTACAGACAGAAGTATGGCTTATGGCCGACCGATGAGAGATGATGGACTAATTGGGAAAACGAGGATAGTGGGATGGGATTCAAACACCTAAGTTTTGTTTCACGTACGTGCTGCTAAAGAGCCACAAGTCCAAGGTTGGGATAGCATGCCACCCAATCAGTGGGTCTAAAGGGCAACCTAACATACAATGTTGCATAGACTGATCCATTGCCATTTTGTCTGCTATAATCAGTAATATACATATTTAGAGATAGCTCAAGGCATGCTCTAAATATAAGGGGCAACCAATGAAGTACTAACCCATATGTATTTTATATGTAGATATGTTCTCTTAACCAATCCCTTCCCTCAACAGGTTTTATAATTTACCATGTAGAATGACGTCGTAGATGAGGCATATTGGGGTATAAAACCTCTATGTAATCAAGCTACTGTGGCAGTGTGCATGCATCAGTCCGATGCTTGTCAGTTCTTCCTGCATTATTAAGTGAGAATAAAGTAGTACTTTGCCATGTTCCTTGAATCTGCCAGATTATTTGGTCTGAGATCATTATTTTTAATTCCATCTAGAACAAACGACGCTTCAAGGTGCTAGAGCACATTTTGGCAACCTATGCGGATGGTTACGGTCTAATCGACCTAGGCCAGAGCCAGACCACTGGGCCCTTGGCTGCTCCCACCTTTAGCCAGAAGACCGCAGAGCTTCCTGTGGAGATCGGCACGCAAAGTCAAGTGCAAGAAGATTCAGTTGGCAGGTGCACCTTTGATGAAATACTGTCCGGTCCCTGCAGGTTCCTCGTGGATGGAAGGCCAACTAGTCGGTTGAGGGACAGTCGATGTCCAGGGACTCGGGCTGAGCCACGGATGTAAGTAGAACAACAAAGGTGGCAAAAATATATGGAGAGATTGTGTTGTAAATAATACGTATAAAAAGTAACAGGATTTTTTGGGGAGATTATAAAGTGAAGAAGTAGATAACTCGATTCCTAGTTCCAAAGGGACAGAAGGGTTCGCACTAAAGTAAAAGACTCCAAATGGGGATGGTA
Organism: Ambystoma mexicanum; assembly: GCF_040938575.1. Taxonomy (NCBI): domain Eukaryota; kingdom Metazoa; phylum Chordata; class Amphibia; order Caudata; family Ambystomatidae; genus Ambystoma; species Ambystoma mexicanum. The sequence continues at coordinate 529,311,397 of NC_090938.1, read as the reverse complement.
AGGATTCCTGAGGCAAGGCCTGCAGGAGAGTGCGTATCAAACTCTGAAATGGAATGAAACGGAGAAGGGATACATTTACTAAAATAGTTAAGGAAAGTGTACACAGTAAAATTGAAATACTGCACATGTGTGTGGTTATACATATGTCAATATAAAGCTTTTATTGTGTCTAAACTAATAAATATGAAACAATAGTAAAAAAAAATTAAGGAGATTGAAATCAATCTCTTGGTCCAAATGTTGACCAATCAGGAGAGTAGAAATTAAAGGAAATTAATATATAAAGAAAAAACTCTTAAAATACTAATAATGGGATTATAAACATTGATTGATGGTGCCCGGCCAATTGATCGGTGTGGTATATTTGATAAAATAAAGAAACCAATAAAAGAAACAGGTAAGTATTGACGGTCGAAATCGACTCGTCATTATGGGGGACACTCCTCTTTTACATCTGTGTAGGACATTGCCAAGATACACAGCAAAGATAAAGAAATATCATTCAGAATGGGTCTGAGGCACGGCTAATAAGACACTCATGCCGTGGCCTCAGGAGGGTTCGCAGTCGAAAACCATATTGCGGCATATGACACCTCATTTGCATGCCACATATAAGGGGAAATGTTACAGAAAAGGCTGGTCATTTTAGAGTTACGGAAGATGTATCTGAGTTGGAAAGCGGATCCAGCCGAGAGGGAGTGGATGTTCAATCAGCGTGAAGTGGAGGATAAAACGCCTTCAACTCCCTATTCCCCTCCTGAAGATAAGAGCGTAGATACAGAGTAGAAGTGATTTTATCCTTTAAAGGAATTAAATGCAGCAGAAGGGTATGTTATTCCAACAAACGCGCCCCTGCCTTATAGCAGCGAGGATAATGCGGAAGAGAGCAAAAGAAAAGAACACAAAGATAAATCAACAGGCGATGAAAGTAAACAGCATGATGAGAGAAAGGACAGGCAAGGGAGACACATGGAGATAGAGGAAGAAGCAAAGAAACAGAAGGAAATAAAGGATAAGGGTAAGGGAATAATGATAGTACAGAATGAATGGATGGGAGGACAAATATTACTTAACCAAGACGATAAGGGCATTGATGGGGTTCGAGAAAGAGGAAAGAGAAGAGCAGGAAAAGAAAAAGAAGGAAGAGGAAAGAGCATAGAAAAAAGAGAGGGATAAAGAATGCAAGCGAAGGGAAGAAAGAAGAAGATAGGAGGCAAGGAAAGAAAAGGAGTGAACAGTAGTAGGGGATTAAAAGATGGTGAGATTGAATATTTATATCATAGGAGCATAGTGCAGATTTATGCATGAGAATGATTGGAGGAAGAGAGAGTGTCGCAACAGCCCCACAGAGAGCTGCAAGGAATGATGAGATCAGCATCGGCCGATGCACAGGATACAGAAGATATAGTGCAAAGACTTGGGAATGTGTACAGGCACATAAGATAAAGCCGGGTATAAAATCCAAGAGAACGCAGAGGGATCTCTATTAGGGGGAACTGAAGGTAGGTTAGACATTGTCATAACAGACCAGTATGGAACATTGTCTTTAAACAGATTAGATCTTGATGATGCGGAAAGGGACAACAGCCATACAAGTTGGGGCATAATGATGTCAGACGAAGAAAGGGAGGAGAAAGGGAGGAAAACGAGAGAGCGCAAAGAGAGGGCGCATTCAGGTTTTTAAGAGAATCAAGTGTAGAAAAAAGGGTACAATGGTCAGACCTTCAGGACCCAAAAAAAAAACCACCTGAACTAACACCATATGCTGAGCGACTACAAGCCAATCGTGCAGTACAGGGGATTTATCCCTGCCATATGTAAACAGATTAAGAGTCTTACCAGGAAGCAGACAAACGGGTGAGACTAAGCCCGTCTGGAAGACGAGGAGTGTAGGCAAGTATGATTTTCACAATTCCCGTTACTGGAGGAGGGGGAGAAGACGATCACAATATATACCGTGGCCACAGATGGATAAAGACAATTTAAGATGTAAATTGCTGAGTTTGACTTCTGGTGTGGGAAAATGGAATTATGAGGTAGAAAGAGTGACATCAGAAATGACACTAACTATAGGTGACGTAAAAGGCGTGCTAGCAACAATCATAGGGGAGAGAGCTGCCGACATTTGGAAACGAGTAGGATAAGCAGTTGTGACTGCACAAAGCACGACACACAATGGAGCAACATTTCATAATTCCAGAGCAGACGTATTTCGGTCGCTCAGAGTGCAATACTCTGATACATCAGACATGGCTGCGATTAGGACTAGGAAAATGGGGGAGGATGAAGACCCTGTTGCTTATATTCAAGACAGATGGCATCAGGAGACTTGTGAACCGTGGGATAAAATGGTAGCATTATTTTACCATGTCGTGTGTCAAGGGCTGTCCGAGCCAGTGCAACGGCAATTGAAGAAACAGGTGGGAACGGAAGCAAAGCCATGGCCGGAAATACAATTGACAATCATACATCCCTGCCGATTAATGCAGGAGAAGAATAAAAGAAAGCTGAGAATAGAAAGCAGGAGGAAGCAAAGTTAGTTCAGAAGAAGTTATCAAAAATAGCCATAGAGGGAGCGGTATTCACGAGTAATGAAGGAGTGGTGACAAAGGAGATGCAGTCAGGGCAGCAAAATAACGCAGGGTATCCCACAGATCAGAGTAGGTACGAACTTTTGGCCAACGAGAAGAGGGAATTGGCCTAGAGGAGTAGGACGAGGTTGATTTCAAAACCATCACGGAAGAGGAGGATTTAATGGCAGACAGCTGCAACAATGCTGGAATTGCAGAACAATAGGACACATAGCTAGGACATGCAACAGAATTGGCAAGCTCCAAGAGGGGGGATGGGTTATGCTCCACAATATAATAAGGAACCCCAGGAATATTATGCCCAAGTTCACACGCAGGCTCAGACATATGCGCTGCAACCCCAACAAATCTAGCCAGTGCCACTGCAAATGCAAGTACCACAAGGGCAACCACAACGAGTACCCATGCAAGCACAACAGGTACAAATGCAGCAAGCACAGATGCAGCAGGCTATGGTACCACAATGAAACATGACCCAAGGAGCCCAACAAGCACCCACACCCAAATTAGGGTGTGTGACTGTGATATGAGGAAATCCTTTCACAGGTACGGGGATGAATTTATGCCCACAATAGGTCAGCCCACAGAGCGACCTGATGTGTCCAGTACTATCAATGACACCAGATCCCCCAAAAGGAACAAAGGGTCGAAGTAATGATAGGAGGCAAGACATCTTCATTTCTCGTAGATACTGGAACTACACGTTCATGTGTCCGCAAAGGAAAATACCCAATGTCAGGTACTGCCATGAATGCTCAGGGTTTCTCTCGGGCGATTCCTTTCACAGACAAATTGCCAATCTCTATAGGAGAGCACAATATGTCAATGCCATTATTATATTCTAGACATACGCCAGTTAACATATTAGGACGTGACCTAAGGACAAACCTTAACATGATGATATATTTTACTGATGGAGGAATAGTGTGTTCTACTCCAGGGATGCACTTAGCCTTTACAGGCCAGAAGGCATTCTGAGGAGTTCCTTTAGATCCAGAGGTATTTTTGTATGGAGTGCCTATCTTATTATCATGGTTACCCAGATTGGTAGATACAATGAATTCTAGTTTAGACCAGAGATTCCTATGGACGATGAGGAAGGGCAGATTATCCCTTTAGAGTTAGAAGCAGCAGTACTCAGAGAAGAACGAGTGATGCTTCATGGGACTGATGATGAAGGGAGAGAATGGAGAACAGTGATAGCCCTCATTGAAGGATATGGGCTGACATATTTGACAGATGAAGAACTGTTTAGAGATGACTACTCTGACAATGAACTAGTGTTTTTTATAAGTCTCACTTATTGGATTAAAGTAGAGGAGATAGAAATACTGCAGAGAATGGCATTGGTAAAAGGAAGACCGTCATTCTTCCCGGAAGACTTGGAGAAAGTGCCAAAGATTTTATGGACCACAAGCCCATATGATGTGGGTCTATTAAAAGGGATAGGTGCAGTGAAAATTAAACTAAAACCAGTATCCCATTTGCAATGAGCAAAGCGATATCTCATGTCCAGAGAGGCGGATGAAGGTATATTTGAGACCATTTCCACTTTAATGAAGCAAGGCATATTAGTGCCATCAGATTCATCAGGTAAGGCAGCTGTGTACCCTGTGAGGAAATCAAAAAGGGGGGGGGGGATCTTGGAGATTTATACAGGACCATCTCCCCCTAAACAATATAGTCGAAGCTGAGTTTCCTTTAGTTCTACATCCTGTGACAATACTGTGTAACATCCCATCTAAGGCTAAATATTACACAGTTATAGATTTTAAAAAAGGCATCCTTTTCAATTCCCCTTCATGAAGACTCCCAAAATGTAACTTCCTTTTCCTATAAAACGATCTGACTGAAACATCCTCGTTTCCCCAGGGGTACTGTGAGTCCCCTTCAATATTTAACAGAGTCCTCCACATAGACCTGTGTAATGTTCAACTCGAAATCACAATAATCCAGTACGTGGATGACATTTTGGTGTGCAGTGTGTGATAAACCTGAAGGTGTCTCACCCGCTAGTCCCGGGGGATCTTTCATCCAGGTGGCCAGGACGCGGACATCACTTTTGGATCCAGTTCCTGGGGGTGGACCAGTGCGGGAGGATCACCTGGGTGAGGGGTCTTCGGGTATTGGCAGACCGGATGGCGAGACGCAGTATCGCCTTCCCTGTAGCACCTTTACCCCATCCTACCAGATAGGATACTTAGGAACTAAACCCCCCTTTGCCAACATAAACACTTTCACATGGACAGCTCACTATGAGAGAAAACGGACTAACACCCGAGCCGTATACCTGACATGTCCCAATACAATGGTCAGGCAGGGTCACGCAATTACTAACCATTACACACACCTGACTTCCATTACACTTCCTCACACGAATAAAAGGCGGAGCACAAGAGCACACTCTGGGCAAGGCAAAGCACACAAGGAAGTAGCAGTTCCAAGATGGCAGTTTAATACAAGGCGAAAGACAGCAAGACCTAAGAGGATCGCAAGGAGGGAAGGTCCCCTTGACCTTTTCAATGAGAGACCGCTACTTTCATGAACCTTCAAGAATAGGAAACTTAAGAACAGGAATCAAAGCTGAAGAATTCTGCATTGTGTGTCAGAGGTACCTGGGGCTCTCGCGCGTCGATAGCCAAGGCGGGGAGATCGCTTGCCGCCATTGTACTGTCCTTGGCTCCTGCAAAAAAGCAGCGACAGTACAGTCGGTGAGACTGATACCAAACCAGTCTGTGTTGAAGCCAAAGTTGCAAGCTGCAACATTGCATAGTGAAAGCTGAAGCAAACAGTGTATGAAGCGTATGTGATAATCAACCCAAGCAAAATTGAACAACAGATGAGTGATTGAACTTTGAAGCCAAGATACGATACCTTAGACAGAGTGGTCCGGAACCATGTGTGTGCTCATTCGAAAGTCTCTGTAAGGTATCCAACTGAAAGGTGGCAAAAGCGAAAGAGCGAAAAGGAATTGTGAAATCGAAGTGGTCCTGCAATGGGTAAAGTAAAATCCTGTTCACAGTTGAAAGTCTTCAATGTTAATAGCGTAAAAAAAGTGGATGACAAAGTAAATGAAGGTGGTCCGAGCCCGGCGGAGGGAGATGAGCTAAAAGCTTTTGGTTAAAGCAATTTGTGTTAAAAAGTTTATTGGTTGTAGCCCGGCAGAGGGAGACCAATTGAACAGTGTGTTAAAGAGGATCTGAGCCCAGCAGAGGGGGATCCGGGGTGAACAGTGAAACACCCAAGAAATTGGATAAGTAGAAATCCTACGAACACTGTGTTAAAGTGGATCTGAGCCAAACAGAGGGGGGATCTGAGGTGAATAGGGAATATCGTATGAGTATTGTGTTAAGAAGATCTGAGCCCGACTGAGGGGGATCCGAGTTGAATAGTGAATCACCTAAGAAATTGAGTACTTGTGAAACCTCTGAAAGAAGAGACTTTGAAAGGCAAAGAGACTTGGGTACGGAAGGCCCTGATGCTATGATTGAACTGTATCCTCATGTTAGAGAAGCCAGAGACTGTGCTAAGCTCCAGTGTACCGCCTTGTCCCAAGCTGAAAACGTGGGGAAGGGAGGCCAACTGCCTGAATATCTTGCTAAATCATTTTGTGAACACTTTTTTCTTTTACTAACACTGTGTCCCTCACTATTTTGCATTTAGAGGTAAGGATTGGTAATAGGTTTACGAACATAGGCACTTTTATTTTGACAAGACACCACTAGGACTGCGTTATTATTATTTGATGGTCGTAGCTTGCTCCCATCTATAGATTTAGGATTAGATCTGTGTTTTTGCAACCCTTTTTTATAGTTCAATAAACACTCTTGAACTGTGGTTAATTGAGTCTTTCTTATTGTTCATACCATGCTTTCCTTACAAGTGAGACAGAGGAAAGATGTAGGGAAGACTCAGTTAAATTATATCAGCGAAAGGATACAAGGTAGACACAGAGTAGTTACAATACTGTCAGGAAGATCTTTTGTACATAGGACAGTTGATCTCTCACAAAGGGGGAAAAGTGAAACCTTAGAGCAGAAGCAATCATGAAAACTAGCTCCTAAACAACAAGGGAAATGCAACCGTTTCTAGGCTTATTTAACTAATGTAGGGCCTGGGTTTTTGATTAAAGCACATATATTCCATCACTTTTAAAAGGACTTAAAGAAGCACAGGTAGACAAAAGCCCAATAACATGGCCAGATGAAATGACTGGAGATTTCAAGAATTAAAAAAGGCATTCAGTACAGCCCCTGTGTTGGGGATACCAGATTATAATGAAGAATTGTATTCATTTTCCCATTCAAATGGAGAAGTTATGACCGCAGTCCTTACAAAGAAGATGACATTAGGACATGGACACAAAGCATTGCCTTATTATAGTGGGATTTTAGATCCAGTCATGAAGGGACACTATCCTTGTGAGCAATCTTTAGCTGCTGCTGCATTCACAATTGAAAAGGCTTCAAACATAACAATGGGATGCCCAATAATATTATTTGTGGAGCATGCATTATTGGCGATTTTAGAGAAACCCAAAAGTACATTGACCACACAAAGAGCATCTGGGTATGAGGTGATTATTTCCAACCCTGCAATCAAAATTGTTAGATGTTAGACATTAAATCCAGCAACGTTTATAGCAGAACTAGTACGCGAGGATGATTATGTACATGATTGCACAACGTATATGGAGTGTTATAATGATATTCCCCAAGCTAGAGAAAATGCCCTTGAGGGGTCGACGGGGGGATTGTTTATATTGATGGGACCTCAAGAACTGACCAGACAGCTGGGGAAAGGCATACTGGGTCAGTGGTAATAAAGCTAAATCGAGAAGGTGAATTTGAGGAAGACGCGCGACGCGTATGAATCCGCTTTCAAATTGTTCAGCACAGGCTGCAGAAATACTGGTGCTCATTGAAGAACTGCAGAGATTTGAGGATGATGACTCCACCTATGTGACGTCAACTGTACACGCAGGTTTGTCATGCTGGAAAAGGAGGGGCTTCCTCCGCAGCAGACGGCACTCCATTGCAACATGCAGCCATATTAGATAGGCCTATAGAAGCATTAAGTCTTCCATTGTCACTAGTAGTCGTCAAGTAAATGCACAGCGCATTCTAAAAGAGCAGATTTAATTTCCTGCAGAAACAAAGTCGCAGATTTAGAGGCTAAAAAAACAGCCTATTATCCACCTATTTCTAGTCTTGAAGAAAAAGATGTTAAACAAATGACAGGACGATGCACAGGAGGGCTTTAACATGCTGTCCATTGTCCAGTTAATTGAGATACAAGGTCGAGCCCTACAAGAAGAACAGGATTTATGGAGAAAGCGGGGGTGTTCTTTATCCCCCACTGAGGAAATTTGGAGACAGGATAGCACTGGAAAGCCAGTTATGCTTTTAAGATTATTGAGAGTAGCGCTGGAGCAGCTTCACTACCCAGCACACACACCTCAAAAGAATCTTGCTGCTATAATTGCAGAACAGTGGTTCTCGCCCAATCTGTTAAGAGCATGTGGCACAGCTCATTGTAAATTGTATTGTGTGCCAGAAATGTACTGCAGGGCACACTTTGTGAATAGTAAGAGGAGCAATTCCTAGACCCAATGGCCCATTTCAGAATCTACATATCGATTATGTGGATATGTTAGAGACATGCAATGGCTACAGACATATGCTGGTCTTAGTATGTCCTTTTTCTAGTTGGATCGAGGCAGGTTCATGTACGCACCCTGATGCCTCGTGTGCCGCCAGGTTCCTTGTATGCAAGGTGTTCCCCAGGTGGGGGGTGTGTGAGGTTTTGCAATCTGACAATGGACTGCATTTTCTAAATGAGCTGTTTGAACAGATAGTTCTCCAGTTAGGTATCAAACATAAGTTTTCTTCCGCCTATCACCCACAGGCGAATGGTGTCTGTGAGAGATTAAACAGATTACTATTAAAGGAAAGAATAGCAAAGCTCAAAATAATCTTAAAGAAGGGATGGCTACATTGCCTGCCCATTGCCCTATATGCTTTGAGAAATCAGCCTGGCTCAGATCACCATCTAACTCCTCATGAGTTGGTGACTGGACGATGTAAGAGAACCCCACTGACTCCTCCAACTAGGGTAAGAACTGATGCCCACAGTGTAGCAAATGCAAGAGGGGATGTGATGCATGCTTACCTTAAACGCAATGACTGCAAGTATTTCTTTCATGTCTCAACAGATCAAGAACAGAGGGGAGGGGTCAAAAAGAAACAACAAAGACAATCAACCTCTTGAAACAGAAGAATTGCTATAGCCCACATGTTAGTATCCAGGCGACCAAGTGCTGGTGCACAAATTTGTACGCACCTGGAGTACGCCTCGCTTTGAGGGGCCACATGAAGTGGAAGAAGCTAGCCCCACCGCTGTGAAATTAAAGGGACAGAGAGTGTGGCTGCATCTACATGACATCAAATCCTATAAAGGCAAAACACGGACCCCTCCTGCAGCTGCCCACGGTGAAGCAAGAGAAGTAGTTCCGCACACGCTGACTCGTTCAATGGCCAGAAGCAAGGATAAAGAGAATGATGAGCACATCAGTCCTTTATATTAGGTATAAACGTTTTCCAAAAATTCGATAAAGAGGAAATAGACTTGCAGCTATCTTGGCACTTTTTAAACAGGATAAATGAGACAATGAGAGAAGAATCTGGAGTTTGAAGAGAAGAAAGAGCATTATTTATCGTGTATGCTACCTATCACAGTGACAATACACTCACACTTGTATGCTATTCTTTCCTACATATTACAGTCAGCCAAGATCTGAAGAGGAGTAATCATTGTTACGTTTTTCAGTGAAGTATAACTGTGCTGTTTGGAGAGTGATAATCACTATTATATTACAGTTTCTGATATAAAAGTGATTCAAAAGGAGAAAACAAGTAAATGAAACATCTATTATTGTCCCCACATGAGGTACAGAGAGCCTGTTTTACACTATAACTAAGGGTCTATTTCGATTTAAAAGGGATGTTGAGGAGAACCATGAAGATATAAATATGTATCTTGAAAATTCAGTTAATTTAAAGAATAATCTACGTTATCAGCATATGAAAGAGGTGGGAGAAAGAACATCAGACGAAAGCTGTTATGTTTGTTCCCTAATACTGTATGCCATGAGTGCAGCAAGAAAATGTATTGCAAAAGAAATGTCTACAAATAATGCAAAAGGCCTCAGCCACTAGCAGCATGCACAACCAGAGGACAATTTGAAGGAAAATGGGCTCTGTTACGATGGCGATACAAAATTAGCATTCCCATATGAAGATACGTATGTGACAACGAGAAGGATGGAAAATGGACTAGGATGGACAAGCAAGAAACATATGTCTCCATACCAGATTGGAGAACGAATAAAGGTTGTCCAGATGAAGAAGCTGAATTGCTCAGACATAACTGAAAAACCAGGAGAGCCAAGATGCGGAGAGAGACCTCAGCTAGTGATATATGGATTTGTTTTCACTAGTACCGGATGGGAAAGACTATTGGCTTGCCCTGCACCCTTATTGAAGAAAGAATCGACACGCATAGTGCAGATAGTAAGTGACAAATGCCTAGAATCATGGGCTAAGTACTCAAAGTTACTTACATGGGTCGACAACGAATCAGGACCAGTATCTATAATACCACTAAGGAATGCAACAACATGCTTCAAGAATGATTGCCTGATCCTGGATGGAAAGAACAAAGGATATGGACAGATAATTGAAGTCCCAGGAATGCATGGAGGACCTGCTGTGTTAATGGTTCGATATTGGGCCTGTGGATCCAGAGCGTCCATGCAGTTGCCCAAGAATTGGGGAGAGTATGTTTTATAGTAACGATACATGTTCCAGCATTGGTGATTCCCCAAGGTGACCTCCATATTGATGAATTTCTAAAAATGAATGAACACCAGAGGAAAAAGAGATCACCCGAAATCTGCCGGCTGAAGAGAGAGAATTATTTTTCAGCAAAATCAATGGAGGCCTATGACAATGTTCCAGATGAACATAAACTGTTCAGCAAGACGGCAATGATAATGACAGCTATATTTTTGCCAGGACTTCAAGATGCAGTAAATGCCAAGAGGCTGCAGATTACAAGATGGCTGCTACTGCAAATGCAACAATAAAATGATTTAATGCTATCACAGAAGAACTGAGAGCCATCAGGTTGATGGCCCCCCAGAACAGATATGTCCTAGACCTGATTACAGCAATGGAAGGAGGCGTATGCGCCAAGATCATGCCTTCTTTCTGTATATTCATACTACCTCATGATGGAGGAAATGGAACCCTGACAGAGGCGATAACTATGCTGATGACCCTGCATACGAAAATGGAGGATGAAGCTGATGAGACAACAGGACATGATTGGTTTTCATCTTTATTGTCATGGATTCCAACCTGGTTGGTGAATGCTTTAAAAATACTTCAAGCAATATTAGTGTTGGTATTGGTAGAATGTTTTCTCATAAGGATCATCGTGGGACAGTGCCAGAAGACAGCCAAGAAAGCTATAAGGATGAAGATCATGATTGATACAGACCTGGAAATGGTGAGCAGATGCAAAATGAGGAAACTACCTGTGAGAATATAAAGAAAAGCACCATTGCACCTCCAGGAACCAGGTTCTACTACCCCAAGTTTCATAAAAAATATGTAGGACGTTGAACATTCTGTCCACCATCTGGAGAGTGCTGTCAAATGACCTGGATTGTAGATGAACATATAACAAATGCAAATCACCTGAGGGGGTTGACAAAGCTATGGATTCCCAAGAAACGATTGTATGAAAAAATTACAAAGGAGATTGAAAAACAATATGAACAGAAGATGAAGATGAAGATAATGGAGGAAGAGAATATGGTCGAAAATTCGACCAGAGAGGGCAATGTAAAGGAGCAGGTGGATGCGTTCATATTAGTTCCCGCCCCCTCACTGTCATCATATTGGAATAGTAGAAGAAGAGCAGTAAATGGGACCACCTGTTTTGTTCCTATACCGCATCGAGTGTATGAGAGACGTTATGCACTCAGACAGCCATAAAGAATGTACCCTCGCACTGAAAATGTGGAAGGATGCCGCATGGAAGAATGTCAGCATGCACCAATGGACATCATGGAACGTTAAAGTGAAACCGGACAAGGGCAGAGTGATGTCATGAAGAAGACATATAAACCTATGTTGAAACGATATGAAAATACTTAAGAGTAACAATGTAACTGAATCACCAAGAAAAACATGTACCTAAGGCTAAAGACATTGTGAATACAAAGGAGATGAAGTGACTTAATGGAAGATAGAAAGGAAGCATATAGAGGCTTGCTACAGATGAATATATAACGTGGCAAGGACGCTATGGTAGGAAAATGGATGCTGGTGTATGTCAAATGCAACCAAGCTACCTCAGAGACAGACCAAGGTTGCCGAATCAGGAGAGGCTGGAAAGCTCCATGTGCAGAACAACAGAAAGGCTATGTTGGGCTAGGATCAAGGATGCTATTTTAGGGAATAATTGCAAGGCACAAGGGGAGTTAACCAGGATAAGCTATGAATGAAGGAGACATTCCTCTTAGATTAAAGAAGAAGAAAACATCAGCAACGGCCAAAGTATTGGACAATTAAAAGTGTGTGAAGTCTAAGCAAGGCAGAGTGAGCAAGTCTATAGAGGCCAAGAGAAACAACAGCACCCTGCATAATTGTATCAAATAACAGTAAATAAGAGGCTGAAATGAACACACAAACACAAAATTGTCATAGGCGCCCCTCTGCGAGAATGAACACGGCTAAATGACCTGTTCTTTGGGAACATACCCACTCAAGAGTCCGCAGCCACACTTTAGCTCACTGTATCTTTCACAGAAGAGAAATATCCATTTGCTTATCAGTCTGTGTCCCACCCACATGGGGAGTCCAGCACTGAAATGCTATGGCAATTCTCTTCTGAACAAGTGTACCAACAGCAACCCCAGACACGTGTTTCAGCCTTGTTGGGCTGCACCAGTGATGTGGAGCAGAACTAACCCATATTGTAATATACTACTGTTTAGTACCTCAAACATGTTTTTAAACCAACTGCAACTTCTCCAAAACAAAACCCTCAGAGCAGCTCTGGGCATTAACAAAAAAGACCACATCTCTCAACACAGAAGAGATGCGCATTGGCTTCCTATGCAAGCGAGAATTCTCCACAAGACCCTCCCCATCACCCATAAATGCATCTCTGACATTGCCCCTACCTACCTTTGTCAAAGCATCTCTCGCAAAACCACCACCAAAACTCCCAGATCCAATGCCAACACACACCTCCACATCCCTCACTTCACATCTTCCAGATCAGGTAACGCCAGTTTACCCATAGCAGCCCCCCGCATCTGGAAAAAACTTCCCACACACCTGAGCAATGACACATCCTTCCCTAAGTTCAAGAAACAACTCAAAACAGTGTTGTTCAACAAATACTAATGGATTCGGCACTAGCCTGTCACTGTCTGTAGATAAATTTAACAGTCTAATCACTGCCTATTGCTTTCTTTTCAGAGGTCTAAGTTGTTGTGTCTGACCAAGATGCCCAAGATAATGTTGTAACTGTATACTTAATATGCCTACTATGTATGTAGCCGAATGCTTTAAGGATGCTCATCTTGTATGTAACCGAATACTTAAGATACCTTCTATGTATGTAAACTGCGCTGTGATACCTAAGGGTTTGGGCGTAAAATCAAATGCAATAAACAAATAAATATGTATTCTATATGTGGATATGTTCTCTTAACCAATCCCTTCCCTCAATAGGTTTTATAATTTGCCACGTAGAAAGGCATCGTAGATGACGCACATTGAGGTCTAAGACCTTTATGTAATCAAGCTACTCTGTGAGTGTGCATGCATCACTCCAATGCTTGTCAGTTCTCCCTGCTTTATTAAATGAGAATACAGTAGTACTTTGCCATATTCCTTGAGTCTGTCCAATTATTTGGTCTGATATTATTTGTAATTCCATCTAGCACAAACAACGCTCCAAGGTGCTAGAGCACAACTGTGTCATGCAGAGAAGAGGGCTTCCACGGTCTAAAGTATTTCTTCTCGCCATGTTTTCTTGGGATCGTTTTGATAGGTGGGCCTTCACTGTTAAACTACAAAAATGTATTCACCTGATATATGCATCCATACAGAAGAAGCTATGTTCTAACAATAAACCTTAATGTGAACTGTTAAAATATTTGTATTTACAACATGCATCAATATAAAAAAAAGTTACATATAAATGATGACAATATTTCTAATTTAGTTCACACAACAAGAAGACATAACAAGCATACATGCCCTTTTTTATGTGCCTATACCCATATTTGGAATATTAATCCATTACTTGTTTCTATGAAAACCTTGTGTGTGTATGATCCCTGGAATGCATTAATCCTCATTTACACTCTTTCTTGCTTACTGGATAGAGTATGTTAGTCACTTTGCCACACGTGACATGGTTCATCCCATCAAGGAATTTGTTAGATTTCTTTCTGAGGAGGATAGCAGTATTGTGAATCTATTTCCATTCTTCCAGTAAGAACAGAAGTATGCAGGTGACCAAACTTCAGAAAGTCTAACAAAAAAAGTAAATACTATGCCGTACCTGGGTTTTCTGGTTATCCCTTTTTTTATTATGCAGTGTTGTGCTCCTGTCTGCTACATAGTTTGCTATTTCACAGGTAGTGTCTCCTTGTGTGTGCGCAAATGCATCTAGAGAGAGAATATGAGAATGTATAGCTGTACTTCACAAAGATTGTACATGAGGATTAGTGCATTCCAGGGAACATACGCACACAAATGAGTGTGCATAGAAACAATTAATGATTTACTCTTCTAGATATGGTATATAATGTATGCAGGTAAGAAGTGACATGTATGCATATTATGTCTTGCTGTTGTGTGAACTAAATTAAAAATATGGTCATCAATTTTATGTTACTTTTATTTTAAATATTGATGCATATTGTAAATAAAATTGGATTTAACCATCCACATTAAGGTTTGTTTTTAGAACACAGATACTAGCATACAGGTGCATATATCGAGCCACAGTAAAATACATTTCAGTATTTTGACGGTTTGCCAAGCCTGGCGTAGTCCTTGTGGATCTTCGCCCAATGCAGGGTAGGACCTGGGCCTTTCCCCTGTTGTAGTAGTGGATTTGGAAGTCACTTCACCACAGTGGAAAAGTACACCATATCAAAATGTAAATTAATGGCCAACTGTTACGGTTTTGATTTGAGAAGTCTCATCCTTAGGCTGCAGGCAAGCCACATATCTTTTGCAACTGCAAATTAAACAACCTATCTATATATATAAAACGCTTAGGTATGTTTTCGTACTCAGCTGATGCAATTCATCAGCGTTAGGTTGCCCTCTGCTGACAAAATGGCAAAGTGCACCTCTGTGTGCCCTTCCACTTCAACAACAGCTATCATTTTAACAAACCGAAGTAGCACGGTTTTACGCAGTCACCTTCACCGTCCACTATCACAAACATTCTGAATAATTTAAAGTTATTTCTTTCCACCCCCTCTTCCCTTCACACAGGACACAGAGTTCCAGGGTCAATGAACAGTTAATTAGTGGCTCAATGTTGCAGTCTCTAAAGCATGAAATGATGTAGGATGAATGCCCCCTCACGAGATAAAACTGAAAGGAGGTGCTGTAATTATGCTACTACACAACCTTATTTCATCACAGGGACTCTGCAATGGAACAAGGTTGACAATTACGCATCTACAAAGACACATCTTAAAGGCCTGTGTAATCGGTGGAACTTAGATACTGTCCTTATACCGCACATGCCTCTCATTCCATCTAATACAAATATGCCTTTAAAATTCAAAAGAAGACAGTAATCTATGCATTAGCCTTTTCAATGAACATAAGTCACAGGGACCTACACCCCGTTCCTGGAAGCGATCAGTGGTAATGCTGATATTTAAGAAGGGGGGACAGAAGTGACCCTATAGATTACCAACCAATATTGACCTACAAGATCTGCCAGAATGGCGTATGTTATGCCAGGAACAGCTAGTCATCAGTAGACAACCAAAGCCCTCTTCTGTGTGACCATGCTGTGAATTCCAATAGCACAACTCTGATGTATCCCACATCATGCTAAATGAATACAGAGCAAGGCAAACAATCAGTGTGTTTAGTGTATTGTCTCATTATTGTGATGCTAATCCTATCTATACTAGCCAACTGTTAAGATGGATTTCTGAACTCTGACCTGGTGGGCAGAGGTTCAGAAGGTCAGCCTAGTTTCTTGGAACAGGGTAACCTTCTGGACAAGCCAGACCAATCAAGGTAGCATTGGCGGCAGTCAACACTAGGTCTCAGGAGGGGTAAGTGTGATCAAAAGTCCACAATGAGCTCACACAGCAAATGACTCCACAAATTACTCTCAGTCAGGTGTATATATCAAAAATACATATACATTTATAAAAGGCCTTTTAACTCAAACACAAGATGAAACCACAGCAATATTAACACTAAAACAACACCATCCCAGGGAACATATATACAGTACCTATTGGCCTAAAGGAATATTCAACAAGATCCACAACCTGCAACAGAAGAGGGTGAGACAGTGCAAATATACTTTAGGCAGGAGTCTCAACCCTAACTAGTAGGCAGTCCAATCCCTACGAAGTGTGGAGCCTTGTGCTCAAAAGCAGGTTCAGTGCGGCAGCACTCAATCGTGTGTTAAGTACAAAAACTGGTCTCTTCAAGGGGCTTTAGTGTCTCAGGAAGGGGGGTAAGGCAATGAAGAATAGAGTTCCACTATTCGAGGGGGGTTTCCACAAGGGCGCAGAGCTATTTCCAGTAATCGGGAATAGGATGGTAGTTCAGGCTATCCCTACAAACGTGAGTGGCCCTTGGGTGACAATCGTGCATAAAAGTCTATGGATGCGCCAGGGGCCACCGGTAAGTGTTGCAAGTACTCACCGACCCTCGTCCCAGTCTGGACCAAACTTCGCCAGTCAAGTTCAGTTTGCTTGCAGGATCGAGTCCAGCAGTTGCACGTCTATCCGGCTTTCAGGGGCTACGTTCCAGGACCGGTTTGTGGTGGGACAGTGGCGTGTTCTCCGCTTCTGGGGCCAGTTCCACTGCAGCTCATCTTAGGGCACGGGGGCACAGCAGCAAGGCACTCACAAAACTCGTCAACACAGCGGGGTGACACGTGTACCGCATAGGCTCGGGTTCAGGCAGACTCTCCTAATTCCAGACCTAGGAATGCTAGGTGTACGGTACTCGGCGGGAGAGGGCCTTCTAACAAGAGCTTACTTACGGTTCCAAAGAGTCAAGTCAAAAAGCGAGACAGCGGCGGGTCCAAGGCAAAGTTCCCGTACAAGCTGGTCAGTTCACTGGGCGGATCAGCAACATTTCCGAAGAGGCTTGTTTGCAGGTTAAGCAGGAGGGGACAAAAGTAGTTAGTCCCACTACTCGAACGTGTCGAAGCAACGTTCCAGGCCTTCTGTGATCGATGAGAAACAGAGGCTCTGGCAGGACAATACACAGGGTCAGGGTGCCAAACCTTACAGCAGGTCACCAGCGGTTCCACGGATTGTTTCTTCGGTTCAGGATACTTGGCTCCTTTACTAAGTTCGGTGTGAACTCAGAAGATCAACCTGGAATAGGTCTAGAGTGCCTTCTCTTATCCGAAATCTCCTTCGCACCAAAACAAAGAGAAACCAATAGGAAATCTGCTCACATTGAACCATTCCAGACTTGGACCAATCACGGACCACCGTGGTCTCATTCATCCGAGCACAGACAGCCTGGCACCCAGGATGTGTATTGAAACTAGACAGCTCCAGCCCACATCCTGGGCGCACACACACAAGGCATGCAGAAAACCCGCAAAAGCTTCGGTTTGCGCGGGGGTCTGCATGACCAAATAAGGAATTTACCGGATCTGCTCAACGTGGGGAAGGCAAAGGGACAAGATGGCCGAAGGACATAACAAAGGACCTTGTGGCATGGCCATTTTAGGCACTGGCCACTGGCTCTGGGCCAAACGCAGTAAATGCAGTTTGGACCATTGAAAAGAGTCAAACATGCTTTAAAAGTAACTGCTGCCACCAGCTCTGTCCTGGACACACTTGTACATTCACCCAAAATCCTTTGAAGGTGTTTTGGGCCTTAAAAATGAAAAAGAGACCCCAGCGCACTGTACTGGAAGGTACATTGTGCACTGATAAAATGTTGCCAAGAAATGGCAACAAAGTGAAAGACTAAAGGAAACAAAGTTTCCCAGTACTGACAGTCTGAAGGGCATGTCAGTTTCCCCTTAACAAGATGAGTAAAAGCCCAGTGGAGTACAGCAGAAGGCTGGGCTCCTCTGGGAAAAGTCAGGCTAGAATGGTCAGACAAAAGCAAAACGTTGGGGGGTTCACAACTGTAGGGAAACTTACCCATAAATAGAAATCTTTCCTAACACCAACTTACACTGAAGATCTGTACAATATAATCACCTAATCACTTTGTGTGCTTCCAAGTGTATATAATAAGTGTTTATAACCGTTGAGAATTTAGATAATGGGGTGTGACCTTTCTGGTATTTATGCTCCAGTGTCCTTTTTAGGTGATTTTTAGGTGAAGATATGAAAGATGTCAGGCATGGCAAAGTGACTAACATACTCTTCCCAGGAAGCAACAAAGATTGTAAATGAGGATTATTGCATTACATGGAACATACGTGCAGAAATGAGTGTTGTTTAGAAGAAACTGATGGATTACTATTCTAGATACAGTATATATAATGTATGCAGGTAAGAAGTGACATGAATGCATGTTATTTGTTGCTGTTGTGTGAACTAAATTAGAAATATTGTAATTAACTTTGTTATTTTTATTTTTATTTTTAATATTGATGCATATTCTAAATAAAGTTGGATTTAACCATCCACATTAAGGTTTGTTGTTAGAACACAGACACTAGCATACAGGTGGCCCTAGTTAAATATATTTCTGTAGTTTGACAGTTTTCCAAGCCTGGCATATTCCCTGTGGATCTTGCCCAGTGCAGAGTAGTGCCTGGGCCTTTCCCCTGTAGTAGTAGTGGATTTGGGATTCACTTCACTACCATAGTAAACCATACCAAAATGTAAATGAATGGGCAACTGTTACAGTTTTCATTTCATAAGTCTCATCCTTAGGCTGCAGGCAAGCCATATATCTTTTGCAACTGCAAATTAAACAACCTATATTACACGGCCCGCGGTAGCGGGCGTGTAGTTATGGTTAAGTTGCTAAACTCATAGGAAGAGCACTTTTTCGGCGGTTTATAACTTTGCTCTCCCAGGAGGAATCCTCACCAAACTTTGCAAAAAAGTATATGGCCGGCTCTGCATTTTTTCAGCAAGTTGGGCGAGGTTTCGTGCAAGGGGGGCAAAGTTACAGGGGGGTCCCCACATTTTTTTTCCATAAACTGAATGGTCAAAATCTTTGCACATGGCTACAGCCCGAATGGCTGGATGGATTTTCACCAAATCTGCGGCAGGAGTGGGGGCGTGGGTCAGAAAGCGTACTTTTGTGTGTTTGGTGGAAATCCGACCAGTACTTTTGTTGCAAAGAACTGAAATGTACGCCTCAAAAAATTAGTGACCCATTTCTCTGTTTGCTCCACGGACCAAAGTCTCATAGGCCTGTGGTACGCCGTGATGTCGGCGAACATTGGACGGGACCGGTGGTTGGATGGAGGGAAGCGTGCTGTGCATCAAAGTTTTTGGGAAACACTGCCATGGTGTATCAGAGGATAGTGTTGTGGTGTGTGTGCCAAGGCTGTAAGCCATTGTGTGCATGGCTGGGCCTCTTGTATGTAGCAGTGTGCCCAGTAAAATTAGTCATATCTAGCTCCACTCCGGCATACCATTTCCCTGTTGGCAGCGCGGTGGAAATTTTGATTGCAACACAGTGCGCAGTGATGTGATGTGTGTGAAAAGTTGTCCATAACGGCTGCATTTTGTGTCGGAGGAAAATGCAGCGACAACAGGGCTTGAAAAACATAGTTCATGGCATCTGGTGGTGGGAAGAAGGGATGGAAATGGTGGGGGAGTGAGAAGTGCTTCAAGTGATATATCTTATTAGAAGAAGAAGGTGGTGTGCCAGCGGTATCCATGCATACTACGCCAATTTGCAGTTACCTCAACAGGCAACAATCTTGTGCAGTCATTGCTGGCAGCCTTCGTTATGGCAGGCTAGCTGCAGCAGCAATGGCTTTCTGTGATGAGTGGTGGCAGGCACATTTGCAGAAGGGGAGTGCATTCCACAAGACATGAACATTTACAGATAGGGTGTGCTTTGTGTGGTTAGTCTGTAGCCCCTTTAATGTATGGCTGCAGGCCTTGCACAGAAAAGTATGTCCACTGGTTGGAAAGGTAAGTCCATTGGTTCAAAGGTGGTGCTACATTGTCGCTTTGTGTGTGTGGTTTGGCTCCATTGCTGACATTGTTGGTTGCATGGGTGTGGTGATTGGTAGAACATCCTACAGTTGTCGGTGTATGGGTGGAGATGCTGCAGTGACCAGTCGTGTAGTGTGGCCACTGGGCGCACTAATGGAATAGTGTACATATGGAAGAGGTTACGGTGCAACTGGTTCTTATATGTGCTCGCGTAGTGTGCATTGCGCAGATTAGTAAGTGTTGCCGTGCACTATGTAGTATTGCTTGTATGCACGTAGTAGAGAGTGGAGAGCAAGACCAATGTTGTGAAGACAGTTGTTTGGTTGGCATTATTACAATGGTTTCTGAATGGAAGTGGGTAGCGGTGCCAAACACTGTGGTATGTTTGTGCATTACGGTAAGTGGAACATGTGTGCTTGCATGCTTGCCTTAAGGTGCACAGGTTGGGTAGAAGTGCTGTTGCCTTTCTGAATTGTGGCACTTGCCTACATGTTCGCCTGCATGTCGTGGTTATGTTGTGGTGGGTGTGGGCAAGGCCTAGACTGTTGGGTGCATGGCCGAAGGTCGTAGGCCATAGGCCATGCACCCAACAGGCAAGGCCTTCATCACAGCCACCACAATATAATGCAGTCATGCACTTGTCAGTCTGCATGCATGTCAGGTTGGTGACTTTTACGCAATGGTTGTGGAGGACATTGTAGACTTGGTAGAGCAGCAGAAGTGAGCTGCTATGCGTACATTAGTATAGTCTGCACATCATTGCCCCTCTTGTACAATAGGGAGCCACATGTCATCATTTGCGTTTCCTATGGTTAGGCCCTTATAAGACCCTTGCTTTAGGAAGTGCTGTAAGATATTACAGCATGAAAGGATGTGCTCAGCAGCACACATGTAAAATATGGCCAATGTACACAGCATCCTACATACCGTTCACCACACCTGCACCCAACAGCCTAGGCCTTCATTACAGCCACCACAACATAATGCAGCCATGCAGTTGCCACTCTGCATGCATTTGAAGTTGGTGACTTTTACACAATGGTTGTGGAGGACATTGTAAACTTGGTAGACCAGCAGAAGAGAGCTGCTATGCGTAAATTAGCATATGGTGTACATCATTGCCCCTGTTGCACAATAGGGAGCCACATGCCACCATGTGCATTTCCGAAGGTTTTACCCTTACAAGCCCCTTGCATTTGGGAGTGCTTTAAGATATTGCAGCATGAAACGCTGTGCTCAGCAGCACACATGTAAACTATGGCTAACGTACACGGGCTCCTACATACCGTTCAGCACACCCAATGCAACGTTATGCAGCCATGCATGCAAATTTGTGCGCATAGTGAAAGATGGCAGGCTCAACTGCAGATGGGGAGTGCAGGGCACATGACATGAGCATTTAAACATAGTGTGTACTATGGTGCGTTTTCTGTGGTGAGGGCTTAGCGCTGTGCATGCATGGCTGGAATGGAAAGGGAAAAAGGAGTGACCCTGCTTTACTGGGGTGCAACACTCACTGTAGGTGGAAACGCGCAAGTGCCACATCCTGGCCTTTTAAGGATGGTGGGCATGGAAATGGAACTGTGCAATTTACCTAAGCAGGTGTCGAGGGTGTCGTTGAGAGGAAGGGGTGGTGATATAATTCCCCAAAAGTCGATTCAGTGAGGTTGGTAGAGATGGAGAGACGCAGAGTGCTCATCGTGGGTGATACTTTTGTGCAAGATCTGCACAGGTATGCCGTGGAAAGAGGCTCTGCTGCTATCTTTCAGTTGGAAGGTGTGGAAGCTTTTTGGGGCACAGTCTATGAGTGGGGTTTTGGTGCCATGGTTCTCCTTTGTACATGTGTGGCCTCTGTCGGTACTGTTGATGTAGTCGTCGTGCATTATGGAGGCCTACATTTGCAGTACATGTTGTGCTCACATTTGCTCCGTCACCTCAAGAAGTTGATGACAGCAGTGATGCAGATCTTTTCCACTGTCAAGTTGATTTTCTCAGCCATACCACCAAGAGCAGCATGGGACCATGCTGGTTTAATTTGTCCACAGCCAGAGGTCAGGAGATGTTTCATGAACAGAAGCATGTTTGACTTCATGTGCAGTGCTGGGATGTTCTGCACCGTCTATGACAGCATTAACAAGTGAGATTTGCAGAGGTTTCAAGGAAATGGCATTTTTTTTACCTCCATTGGCAATGCTGTTTTTTTTGCCACTATGAACGAAGCGTTGCAGAGAAACCTGTAGAAATGTAAGAGAAGCATTCACCTTCGATCGCTAAAAAGTGTCAGGAGGAGTAGCAAACAGAAACGTAGCGAAAGAGATACAAAAACAAATTGTATGCAAGCACATACAGACCAAAAACAGGACAAAAAAAGAAAACCAAAAAAACACATCTTTTCAGACACGGTACTAAACTCCCAACCCCCCTCCCCCAGCACAAAAACTCTGCAGATTCTGCAGTAGTTTCAGAATTGCACATAGAACATCCAGCTATTTGTAGGATGGGAGCCATGGAAATGGGACTGTTGAGACTAAGTCATTGTTCAATAAGGTTTGGGGTTGTGGTGTGCAAGCACAAAGTGTGGCAGAAGGTCCCTTTGTACAAAGAAGTGCAGAAGCCTATGGTGGAAGTGTGCAAGGTAAGGGGCAGGAATCCTGTTGTTATGAATGCAATGTGGGTGTGATATGATATGATGTCAAATTGTATGATATGCCATTTACAGTGCACCTATACACTAGCTGTGCAAGGTGCAACGAGGCAAGGGAGGGGGCACAGAGGGGAGACAGACAACAAATCTACTAAGTCAGTTGGCACTGAGATTGTCCAAGTGCATGGGAAGGGGAAGGTGAAAGTGCACTACATGGGAAGAAGAAAAAATGACAAGAAGTGAAAATACGGCCCGATGGTGGCAAGTGCAAGGATAAGTGCAGACATCTGGAGGTGGTGGAACTGTTAGGTATAAGGCAAATAGTCCCCAAGTGAGGCAGTGCAGGGGGTGCAACGGGTGGGGGGGTGGCGTGGGCCTGGCCCAACATCAGAGGGTGGCTAGGTAACCAGTGCAGCATCAGTTTCAGGCAGTAAGTCAGCAGTGAAGAGGAGGAGCAAAAGCAGAGGCAAAGAGAATAATTTTCAGTTGCTTCCAGAACTGGCGATGGTTCTCCTCAAGTTTCAGGGAGGCAGGGAAGCTATTGCAGAGGCAGGCCCCAGCCTAAGAAAGAGATCTACCACCAAGCGGTTGCTTGTAGAAGCAAGTGACCCTGAGGGAGTTGGAGACGGATGAGGGAAGAGCTGGAGCACGCACATATTTACGCAGTGACAGTTGCAGGTCTTGAAGCCCCAGGGCCCAGAATGCCTTGTGCATTATGAAGAGGGTTTTCACCTATTGTCCAAAGGAAAGAAGAAAGTTCCTGTTGCGATATAACAATGGGTGGTATGTGTAAATGGAAACGTTGCAAGCATATGCAATTGATTTGTGACTTCATGGCAGTGGATGGAGAAAAAACAGTACAATTTTTACGATCGTTATGGACGCTCAGTGGCACATACCATGTGCACAGGTACTTATAAGGAAGCTCTACACATTTGGCAGAAATAATATTCATACCTCCAGTTTGTGGTGATGGGTGCTCACGTGGATGAATGTTGATGCATACATTTTGCATTATTTTACTGAACCTTCTACTGAACGTGCTTTACAATGACACGCCACTTGGAGGCTTATTGTGTAACGGTACATAAGGAGTGTTGTACAGAAGTGACAGTGTATGATGCTAAGGTCTTGCATGTCATTGGTGGATGCGTGAGTACTTAAGTCACCAATGAGGCAGTGATGGACAAGAAAGAGTGCACAGCAAAAAAAGGAGGAGTCCTGCTTTATTTGGGTGCGGCCCTTGCGGTACTTGGTGAAGCGCACGTGACACATTCCGCGCTTCTCACCATGTTGGCCAATGGAAATGGTAATGTGGCCATTATCCAATTAGGTGCTCAGGTTGTGCGCCAGAGGCAAGGGCACCAACAGGGAGAAGGACTCCTCCTGCTTCACTGGGGCACGGCCCTCGCAGTACTTGAGGAAGGGCACATGCCACATTCTGCACTACTCACCATGGCGGCCAATGGAAATGGGACTGTGGGGAATGTCCAATCAGGTGCTCAGGGTGTGCCTCACAGGAAAGGGCAGCAATAGGAAAACAGACTCCTCCTGCTTCACTGGAGAGCAGCCCTTGCGGTACTTGGGGAATAGCACGTGCCACATTCTGCACTCCTCACCTTGCTGGCCAGTGGAAATGGGACTGTGGGGATTGTCCAATCACGTGCTCAGGGTGTGCGTCACAAGAAAGGGCGGCAACCATTTTTTTCATTACTTTCTGTAGTGCGGCTGGCAAACATGGCAAGACGCATAGTTTTCAACGTGGGTGATGCCTTTGTGGAAGATCTGTTCGTGTATGTCCTCCAAGAAGGCTTTTGTGGCAATTTCAGTTTGCAGGGAGTGCAGGCGGGATCTGCCTTGGGATGACCTACTCTTAGGTGACAGGTTATCCAAGCAGGGGTTTTACTCCAATTGCTTTTAGCACAGAACCCCAAGTGTTTGTTGGCAATATGGGAATTAAGCAGGGCAATCATTTATGGGGGCCTTTGAAGTGGATGGATTGTTTTCTGACCTGTTGTTGCCGTCCTCGCATGAAGAGCAGAACCAATGGATTCTACAATCTCATTACAGGGAGTAATTGAAAGGTCGCAGGACCCAGACAGAAGAGGAGAGAAGCAGCCAAAGGGCGAGAGTGGCAAGCTTGCGTAACAGCGCAGAGGAGGGAACGTCTCCCTCTCAAGAGGAGCCGAGAGACAGCGCCATGCAGACAGAGGAACACAGAAGTCAGTGGAATGCTGCAACTTTTAGAAAGGCGGAGAGCCCAAGGAGCTTGAAGCAACCTAGGAGAAACAAGACAAAGCCACCCCAGAAGTGGCATACCAGCATTCTCTATGACCAACATGGAAGTGCGGTCAGTTGAAGACGGGAGGAACCAACACAAAAATCCCAAACATATGGACTGGAAAGAAGTCAGAGTCACGCTGGCCTGAGAGACCACCTCACCCAACAAGCACAGCTGCCGAGAATCAGGAACGCGGCATAGACCAACGAGCGGGTGGAGGGCGGTAAAGCAAGAAAATACCCCATGAGGGGTTGAAAGAACTGAATCACAGAAGGGCTGAGAAGCTACATAGCCCACGCTGGCCTGAGAACCGAGATACCCCCAAGGGGGTGAAAGAACAGACTCCCAGAAGAGCTGCAAAGTCATACAGCCTATTCTGGGCAGAGAACCGAGATGCTCCACGAGATGGGGTGAAAGAACTGAGATTCCCAGGAGGCCAGAGAAGCCACATAGCGCAAGCCGGGCTGAGAACCGAGATACCCCATGAGGGGGTGAAAGAGGTGAGAATCCCACAAAGGGCTGAGAAGCCACATAGCTCACTTTGGCTGAGAACCGAGATATCCCATAAGGGGGTGAAAGAACTGAGAATCCCAGAAAGGGCTGAGAAGGTACATAGCCCGTGCTGGGCTGAGAACCGAGATGCCCCACAAGGTGGGGTGAAAGAACTGAGAATTCGAGGAGGGCAGAGAAGCCACATAGCCCACACCGGGCTGAGAACCGAGATACCCCACGAGGGGCTGAAAAAACTGGGAATCACAGAAAGGGCTGAGAAGTCACATAGTCCACACTGGGCTGAGAACCGAGATGTCCCACGAGGGGGTCTGAGTACTAATACTTCCATATGGATTGGGAAGCCACATAGACCAAGCCGGGTTGAAGGCTGAGATATTCCACAAGGGAATGAGCAAATTGATAGCCTAAGAAGGGCTGAAGAGCCAGGTAGCCCAGCTCGGGCTAAGGTACGAGATACCCCACAAGGGGGTGAGAACCAGGCAACCCCAAGCCGGCATGACAGAGGAAGCATCCCAATTCAGGGAATGGGAGAAGCAGCCCCAAGCTGGGTGAGAGAGATAGTCGAGTGGAGAATCAAGCAACCCCAAACTGGGGTGAGGGAGAAGAAATACCATGCCGGGGTAAGAATCCAAACGCCCCAGCACCAAGACACAAAGAGAGAGGGAGTATGCCAAACAGGGGAGAAAGCCAGAGAATCCAGGACAGGGTCTGAGAAGTCGAACACCAAGGTGGTGAGCGAGAAGCAGGACCCCAAAGCAATGTGTGAACAAAAAGTCTCCCAAGCAGCTAGAAGGAACAGATACCTCAGGACAGGGTGAAAGACAATATAGTACAGGACTGAGAAATTACAGGCCAACACAAAGAAACAGAGACAGTTACCATAGGAGTAGAGAAAGAATACAGAGACATTGGGCAAACCTGAAGTATGAACTGAATAACCTGGCAAACTTCCTGGAAGAAGAAATAAAGACATTTAAGTGAGGGCCAGGATTAAGCACCACAAGGAGGAAGACTAAAGAGGTCCTTTGAACTGTGTAATCAGGCACATGGTCTGAGGGAAGCCGAGAGATATTTGGGTTTAGGTTAAGAATCAGCTACCATTAAACAGGAATACCTTACAGACCATTCTGGTCACGTTTATGTTTATTTTCTGTATTAGTGGTAGGAACAGACTATAGGTAGATTAGGTTTTTGACAGAGGACTGATTTGATTGCAAGACATCTTGACGAGCACCCTTTTATTATTTCCGTTAGGCAAGGCGAAGAAACATGGTAGAAGTGGGGTTAGGACAGGCTTTGTTATCTTTAACAAAACTTTGGTTCTAAACATGACCTTTTGCCATCTGCTATGTCTCACTTACCACAATGTTCAGTATTAACATGTTAAGAATAAACACAGTATGTTACGCTTGTCAAGTATCTCCTCTTTGTTTTCATCTTGCACATTAGCAAATGGGTTACAGAGGAATTTACATGTTCTTTAAATTCAGCACACATGTTGGTCACTAAAATGATTAGACTTTGATTTGCAGGACTTTGCAGAAGAGGTGATGCCTTTATGAGTAATGGCCACCATTTGAAACTCCCACCATAAATATAGGAAATTTGGTTTTATCCCGGGAATTGAATCATTTGGATACTGGAGCTAATCTATATTATCATGTGGATGACAAGTATCAACAAAGAGGCCAAGATGAGATTATGGGTTGAACAAAGTCTCTGTGTTTCAGGAAGTGGTCGAAGGTTTGGATAACATAACAAAACTGGGTACTGAAAATGTAATTGAGGCTAATTTAGTCTTTCTCGGACTTCCAATACCACAAATCTGGAATTCCCCCTGCAACTCAAAATCTGCCTTAAAGGAACCCTTTTTTCTCTCACAGGCCTCATGTTCTTCTCTTCCCGAACTTCTCAGGACAGGCTTTAAGAGATTAACCTTCTTCTATGATTACTTATTCTGGTCTCAGATCCGGGGTTAAAGGGATTCTGGCACACATCTTCTGTGAATCTCTCAGGTGCTTCTAATGGCTCCGTTTTCAAGTCTGGGTTTTATAGGGTTTCCGCACCTTTTCTCCTTCTCTCTAGTGGTGGTAAGAGGGTCCATCACCTCTAGCTTGGGGTCCTGACTCGTGTAATCTCCTTGCTGCTCCTACACTGCTCCTACACCTCCTCATCGCAATGCCTTGAAACATGTTCCCCAACCCACTGTGGGCTTACACCCTCAAATCAGGACATTACTCCAAACAACTGCCTTGGCCCCATCGTGTGCTCTTATACCCTACAAGCCTTTTTGATTGTGTTCTTCCTTTTACCCTCCTGTTTCCTCACCTCCTTCAACCTCCTGATGGTATCTTCCTTTCAGCCTCTGGTCTCTTCTTTGCACCCTGTGGTAAACCCACTCCTTTCACCTGCAGATGTTTCCCACCAGCTTCCTGCTGCCTCAGCCCAAACTCCTCCATAAAACCTCCTGCAAGCTCCACCTTATAGATCATCTTCCCCTCTCACGACCAACCCACCTACAGTGCCTGCTCTCTCCAAACCCCTCCAAACTCCTCTTTGCTCCAGATCCTTCTCCAAGCACCCACATTGCCCAAGTGGAACATCAGGCCAATGTAGTTCCCAACCCCTTCCCTCCAGCTGGATTTTCTGTGAGGCTATGCATATGTGTACGTTAGTGAGTGAGTGAAAGACTATGACTCGCTGGCTTTAATCAAAGCACCGGAGGATGGTTTGTGCCTGTTTAGGCAGACAGAGCCTTTAACAAACTGAGCTACAATCTTGGAGTATACTTTCCTTATGGATTCTATGACTGTTGCGGGCATGGGCTGTCGCCCACTCTCTTTGTCTTGCCAGTGAACATCCAGCAGTTCTCTGTGGGACCATCTGAGGTCAGTGAGCAGGCAGAATAAGATTGTCATCATCAAGTTAGATGTATTCCGTTGACAGAGCACAATGAAATCACATATAAACAAAATATAGTACATCATCAGTTATACAATTAAGATCATAAATATAAATATACAATCATATTTCTTCAGTTATACAATTCTTTAAGTATCACAGCAATCCAATGCAACATCTGGTTAACAACTAGGATAACAGTCTTTAATTTAATGGGTTTGTGATAATAAGAGTAGCAGTTTCGTAGCTTTCAGAAAACGATCTCTATAATATTGCACGTTTCCAAGAATCATAATATTTCCACCTTGTCGCAAACCTGCGCATTGTCTGCTAAAATGTTAATCTTACGTCAAACAAAGTATACAAATGTATACCTAATGTAATCTTAATTCCCATGCTCTATTTTATGTATTCTGAGGTACCCAACAGAGCCAAATCGGAGTTGAGGGAATAGCACAATAATAAAGCTTGGTTTACTGTTCTGATGTTGAAGCTCAGAAAAATCAGTTTGAGACATTTAATTCTCAAAAAGGTATATGCTCCACAGAACAGCATAAAATGCTCAATATTTTCCTCTGAATTGATGCAAATGTTACATTCTTTAGTGGTGCCTGTTTTCCACGTGTAAGAAAAACGCTAGAGTCAGTTCACTCTTCCTTAATGATTTGGACCAAAAGGCCTTTTCTTCCAATCTCACATCTAAGTAGTCGTAGAGGGCTACCCAATCAAGTTGCTTACCATGTAGGGCGACATTAATTTCTCTTACAGTTTTGTTGGACCAATCTAAGTATTTGGTTTTAATAATGTTGATTTTGAGGCCATGTTGATGGCAATAATTTTCAAGATTACCCAGTGCCCGTTGGATCCCCTTACTAATCAAAACTGCATTGTCAACAAATAATAGGATACTAGTTAAGGTACCCCCAGTTTTAGAGCATCCATTTCAATTGAGCTAATTGATTCTGCTAAACTATTACTACATACTAAGGGAGCTAGAACGTAGCCCTGCCTAACACCTCTTGCGACTGGGAATGCTGCAGTGCATTCACCTCCAATGCTGTAGCGTGCCCTCGCAAAGTTATCGCTGTATAAGTTTACAATAGCAGTTAGAGGGTTGTTCGGAACTCCATTATCTTAACAGTCTCCCAAAGGGGAGCTTTTTGGGCAGCATCAAATGCTGTCCATAAATCAGCAAAGATTAAGTATAAAAGTTGTCTATGCAACTTGACATATTTTTGGTTTGGCAAGACTAACCCAAAAATCTGAGCTAGATTGGTATCCCTAAGTGCAAGTGCATCTCAAAATAAAAAAATTAAATGTTTGAACATTTTTTTACATTTATTTTTATATATAGTCGAGACCATTCAATAGTTATATTCAACAGTTTGTAAATTAATTGATTTCAAAGTATTCACAACCATAAACTCTGGGTGCGTTAGTAAGTGTGACTTGATTAACAAAAATACCCCTTAATTAACATGGATAGGCCAATTAACATAGATATGCCTTAATTAACATGGATATGCCAATTAACAAAGATATGCCTAAAAATCTGATCAAGCCTGCTAATAACATGTCTAAATCTCACCTGACGATACAAAAGAATTTGGTTCTCATAGACCCAGGTCTCTAGACGGTGTAAAAGAACCTTCCCATATATTTTTGCACTACCATTGATGAGGAAGATGGAGGGATAATTAAAGGTGTTATTTCTATCACCTTCCTTAAATATTGGGATGGCCATTGACCTTTTTGATGTGGTTGGAATGTGTTCACTGTGACGAATCCCAGGGTATTTTCACTGCTTCCATGGGGGAAGCTCTTCCCATGAGGACAGCGAGGTGAGGCTGGCACCCGATAGTCCCCCTGGGGGTGGTACTCAGCGAGTGGATCTCATGGGGAGGGAAACCCTGGGAGAATGCAGTATTCCCCTCCTTCATTTCAGTCCCCTCCTTCCTTTCACCCCACTCAGTACCCTGCGATCCCCCACACCTCTTTCTACCGGTGTAGAGTTGAAGAAACCAAATCCCAAGAGAACACTGAGATGAAGACGAGTGCTACTGAACTCTGTGATGATCATCAGGTCAGTACTGCGACGAGGAGGAAGAGTGGAGCAATGAGTACCTATTGAGTACCTATGGGAACCTGCATACGCAGTCTAGTTGCTGGAGACTGCCTATTGGTTATCTAAAGTACAAATAATTAAAAGGACTATGCCATTTGTCAAGTCTGCCCCAGAGGAACAGAGAGCAAAGTTTGAATGTTGCAGACAAAGAGACACGGGAAGAAGTGGTAGACCAGGACACCAGTGGAGAGAAGCTGCCGTGTCTAAAGGTGCTGCCTAGAACCAGCAGGCCACGAGAAACTAAAGAGACATCAAGTACGCAGAAGACTTGGGATGCCTCCTGGAGGGAAGCCGCGCAGCCCTTCTCGCTGAAGCCAAAGCAGCGACGCGGATGGCAGCGGGAGCAGATAGAGAAGTATCAGAAGGTTCCCCAGAGAATCAGAGAAGCCTGATCATGACACCACACAGCAGGAACCCCGAAACAAGGTATGGGTGCTGCCTGGATCCAGGAGAGGGGCTGGGGATCAAATAAGCAGAGTCTAAGGAGGGTTGGAGACCCGATAAGAACTATAGCTGATCACATATGGGTCAAGGACCCTAAGAGAAATACAAGGACACAGACATATGCCGCATCAGTAGACAGTTGGCAGGAGAGTCAGTGGCAGAGAGGGAGCAGTGTCCTGGAACGCCGATATAAAGGGGTCAGGGACCCAAGTGAACCAAAGAAACAAAGCCAAAGTAAATGGGTCAAGGACCCTAAAGAAGTACAAGGGCAAAGCCAAGATACGAGGGTCTAGGACCCTGAGAATATCAAAAAGAGAGAGATTGAATCAAAGTTTGTAATACATCATATGTGGAACAGTAAATGGCAGGAGAGTAGACCAGGTCTATTCAGACATTGAGTGAAGCTGGGGTAGAGAACCCGCGAAAGCAACACACCAGGGTCTGGGGCCCATATGAAGTTAATGAGGGCCAGAAAGGCAAAGCACAAGGATCAGGGATCCCTACAAGAGCGAAGAAACATATAGTCCAGGGGCTGAGGTCTAGAGCAAGTCAGGGAGAGCCTGAGAGAATATAAAGGGGTTGGGACGCAACAGAAGAGAAAGGAGTTGCAAAACAAGTTGGGGAGATCCTGAGACAGCCCAGAAGGATCTTGGACCCATGTGAAAGAGAAGGAGACGTGAAAGAAGCTGAATCAAGGGGTCGATCACCCACTGCCAAAGGAAGAGACATTTTCTGGAATTCTGAGTTCTATGGTCAAGTCTGGTAGGATAGTGCACCAGACTTGGCGCTACAGTTTTCAGTTTGAAGACGAGGACAAAGGGGAAAAGACTCCCCCCGATACTTGGAAACTGTATTTAAAGAGTCACTCATTGGGTTTTCACACCACTAACTGAACTGAGAGAAGCCGCCTTCTGAATCAAGAAGACGCACAGTTTTTCCTTAGTTTAGTGTAAGGGACGTAAATGGGTTTGGACACAGAATGTGGACATTTTACTTACAAGACAACCTGACAGAGTCCTTTGTCTTATTGTTGAGTTAAGGCAACCTCTCATAGAAATAGCGCCAGATAGGTTTTTCCTTTTCTTTACTTGTGGCAATAAATGTCTTTCCCCGCAAGCATGCCACCACTGTGTTAGACTCGTACTTCTGCACCCTTACATCACTCTGATGAATGTTATTAAATAATGTATGCAACAGAGGAATCCAGATATCAGGTTCAGATTTGAAAAGATCAACTGTTATTTTGTCCAGCCCAGGGGCTTTATTATAACGTTGAGGAGAGCTCTTTCTACTTTCCTTTTTGAGATATGGAGTGAGGGGTTTATATCATTGATAGCATCCCTTAATACATTTGATAGACTATTTGTGTACTCAAAGCGCTTGTTATATAGTGAAGTGAAATTATTTTCCCACATTGCACCTGAGATGCAAATTTCAATGTCATCTTCTTCCCGTGTGCTTCCTTTATAAACTAGGTGCCAAAACATCCTTGTGTCTTTATTGGCACATATACGTTTCAAGCTTTCCCATCTATCAGCTGTTGTTTTTTTCTTTTGAGCAAATAAGTTTTTGTAACTCTTTCTTAGTCTTCTCACTACCTCAACCTCCCGCTTATCATATTCCTTTAGTACAGTAACCAGTTCTTTGTTACAACGGCATTCCTGATCAAACCAGCTATAATTGTAATTGTTTATTTGTACAGCGCTTATACACAGGTGGGGTGCTTTAAAGCGCTTCAAGGCGGGAAGGGAACAGGGGAATACAGTTATCATTCTTAGGCCTTGGAGTTTCTGAATGATCTAACATAAAAACTAGCATACTAGGCCTGACAGCATTTCTCCTAGTGCAAGTGCATGAAGTGTTACAGTTCCGACCAAGCTAGGCAGGGGGGACAAAAGAGGTGGGGGGGAGACAGAACAGACAAACTTACTAGTCCTAGTACATTTAGGTCATGCATGCGTACAGACAGAGGTGCGAGGAAGGGGATGTGGTGGAGGGGGACCAACTTAAATATCTTTATTTAAGTTGGTCTTTCTTGTGGTTTTACATGTGCAAGTAATAAAAGGTTGTAAGATGGCAATGCGAGTTAACCACATATTGCTTGTTGAACTAGCAGCTTCCTGTTCGGCAAATATTTCCAACCAAGGTATAAATAAATATGTTGCAAATCTCAGGCATTTTATTAGAACAAGATTGTAATTTTGGTTTTGTTATATGGGTGCACTATGCGAGGGCCGGGGACATATTGCAAAGAAAGCTGACTTCTACGTAACTCCAAGACCAAGTATGACCTAAAATGGTAGTGGTTCCAAAATTGCTATATTATTTCTGCAATGTCCCGGTGTAGCTGGGACAAGCATTCTTTAATAAACTTTGCTCGCTGCCAATTAAATATACATGGGGTATGGGTGTTCCACGATTGAAATGGGAGGGAATGTCTGAACCGTTCGAAGAAGGAGGCCTAGCAGCGCCAAGTCCTGGAGTCATATAGTGCTTTGCCTACGAACTTAAAGTTGATTATTCTAGCTAACCAACATGAGGATTTGTGCTTGTTTGAACCGGTCCGCATAACGGTAAATGCCTGGTCAAGACTGTTTAAGATACTAGGTGCAGCGGCACCATACTGTGGATCGGTTCCTCTATGGAACTGCCCAGGGCTCCCCCTGAGATACGACAAGGACATCAAAAATATGTGGGATGTTGGGGAAGAGATGACTTTACATGACCTGTTCCCTGGCGGGACATTAGTCACACTTGAGGAATTCGTGGCCAAGCTGGGCAACAACCCAATCAGATTGTTGCAATATTTCAGTATAAGAATGGCGGTCTGTCGTCGGTGGCCCTCGTTCCCCCAAGAACCAAATATCTGTGAACCAATAGAAATGTTGGTATGCAGCATAGACCCCAGCAGACTTGTGTCTAGACTATATAAAGCATGCCAAGACAATCAAATGTCTATCAATGGAGCCAAAGGGAAATGGGAAAAGGGTCTGCGCATAACAACACAAGATGAGCAATGGCTACCTGGTGTCGCCTGACAAAAGAGGTCTCAGTAGAGGTAAGATTCAGACTAATACAATTTAAAATACTTCACCAATTACACTACACACCTGCACATATCTCGAGATTTACACCAGATGTCAGCGATAAGTGCATGACATACAGTGCGGCTGCTGAGAATGCCCTCCATATGTACTAGAACTGCCCGCCGGTTTACCCGGTCTGGCAAGAAGTGGCAGAGGTCCGATTCGACATCACTGATATACCCCCTAAACTCTCACCCCCCTAAATACCTGTTGGTAGATATTCGAAAGGTAAAAGTAAAAATCCATAGACTCTTTAATCTGGGCTGCTAGGTCGCCAAAAAATGTATACTGAAATATTGGAAATCCAGAACAACCCCCAATGTAGCTGAATGGCTTAAAGAATTAACTTATGCTAATGAGAGGGAGGAAGGCTATATTTCAATGATTGTGCCCAGATGTAGACCAAAGTACATGTGGGGCCTGTTTCGAGATTACCTACTGAGAATAAACAAGTAACAGTAAAATGTGACAATGTACACTAATCAATACTATGTTATTTGACTTTCAAAAACTGCTACAGAAATCCGATGCTTGTGTTACGCAACGTTGTAATTCACTGTTCTATAAGAAATGTGTTGGAGGTAACATGTCTGCCACTATGTTAAAGACATGTCACCAATTGAGTCAACCCAGGATTTGTCAGAGAATCCAGAAAGAACTTTGCTTGTTTATCTTTTGGATCATCACCCCAATAATTTAAATCCCCAACAATCACAAGCAGGGAGCAAAAAGGGAGGATCTGTGCAATCAAATCCTCAAAGCCTGACAAAAAACGAGGAATTAGGATCAGGGGGACGATAAACTATAAGGAGATCAGCAAAACTTGATGCACTAAATAAGCATTTATTATGCAGCATTTCTGTTGACTTATTCTGCAACTGCATGGAGTCCCTATAAAGAATAGCAACTCTGACACCTTTTTTTATCCAAGCAGTTATGCATAAAAGCCCAAAATCTTTCCGGCACAAGATCATTTAAATTAGATAAAGTATGATCAGCTAGCCATGTTCCTGTTATACATAGTAAGTCAAGATTGATTTCCAGGATAAGATGATGTAAATAGAACTGTTTTCTAAGTTACGTCCGAATACTGTTACTTCTGACAGAATTTTTTTTAAATGTGTGGGGTACTGGGAAGTGCACTAACCCCCAAACATGGAATTAGCCACTAGAAACGGCAGATCCTTTGTTGCGCTTGTACTGACAGTGGCACTCCTATTATTAACTGCGTTATACAGAATCCAGGAACCTACAGGGTCAAAAGATTGTGCTTAGAGCTCGAAGTAGAGGGTTTATAAATGTCAGCCACTAAAAGCTGAACTACAGATGTCCGAGAATGTTCAGAGAATAAATTCAGCATAAACCCAGCGGCTTCCCTACCTGCCCTTTCCAATTTCGTCTCTGCAAGCACTCAGGGAGAAGATAGCCCCCGACTTCCCACTGGATTTTAATCATTTCACCCTCCTTCCATACATAACTCGCAGTTCCTTCAGGCCGGCAATACATATTTGGCTAGAACCTGGGAGACCCAAGGATGTGCAGATGTTATATCCATTTCTAAGGTATCTAGATCAATGATATCACAAAAAGGAACCACCTACCCTGCAAATCTTTTCCATGGGGTAAACCAAGGGTGACAAAACAGGACGGTCCTCAAGAGTTGCACCCCAAA
Source organism: Ambystoma mexicanum (assembly GCF_040938575.1). NCBI lineage: Eukaryota > Metazoa > Chordata > Amphibia > Caudata > Ambystomatidae > Ambystoma > Ambystoma mexicanum. Next base: position 529,275,679 of record NC_090938.1, on the reverse strand, counting down.
AAGCAGCACCCTTTGCCCCGCACTGGACAAAACAAAGCAAAGCAAAACAGGCCAGTTATGCAGGAGTGTTGCAGAAAATGAAGTGAAATCTCTAGCGCCCTATAGGCTTATGGGAATGTAGTGAAAGGCATCAAACGTATAAAACAAAACGAAATGCAGACCAGCTAAAACTTCCCAGCTCAATTTTCCCACAATTGGATTTAAAACTATGTAAACGGAACAGTTTGCAGTCTGCAGTCACTATAGCCTATGCCACACATACAAAGCCAAAGCAGCACTGTAGAGTTACACATACAATTTAAGAGCTACAATTTAGGGGGTAGTGGAACCCATATACACGTAAGCAAGGGAGATGATGTCTCACAACTAAAGACTAACAGTGGGAACGGAAAGCCTGGATTCTCTCAATGTATGTAAGTACAGCCCTCCAGACATCTAGTGAACCACAGACTTCCTCTGCTGGGGATGATGGGTTGGGGGGAAAAACATTGGCAGGACGATTTTCTCTGCGCTATGTGGAGCGTATAGACCACCTTAGGGAGAAGGGAGGGCAGGCATCTTGGAACAGGCCTCCACAGCAATCACCAAATACGGAGCCGCACAGATCACCCCCTCCCACCTAACTAAGGTGATGGCCAAATGGAGGAGATTGTGAGCCTTTGAATACTAGGGAGACTGAAAAGGAGAACTCTTAAGGAGTAACCAGTTACATTCTAAAGCTCAGGGTGAATTTCCCTCAGGAGCCTTAGGAGCGATGGCTACTAGTTGAGCCCTAAGCATAGAAACTGATAAGCACAGATTAAACACTTCCAGAAGAATTTGGAGGATGCTTTCCCCTAAGGGAATAGAGGGGGAGAGGCCATTGACCATATACTAGTAATCGAAATTCCTCCAATGCCTAATATAGGCCAGTTGTTGGACAGAGGAGGTTACTTCAGCTGAGAAACCTACTTACTGCAGCCGTTCCCTCTGAACATCCAGGCCGCCAAAGACAGCTTCTTTGGACAGGCCAAACCCAGAAGTGGGGGCGGGGGGAGGTCCAGGGCTACAGGACAGAGGGGAGTGACACTGTGTGAGCTACAGCCAGGACTAGATGGAGGGGGAACCAAATCCTGTAAGGTATAAGTGTGTGGAAGGAGGAGATTGACACACAGGTGGCATGATTGTTAACAAAGACTTTTATTAAACAAATGAGGGTTGGGGAAATACCTTCCTGTCCCTAATACTAAGAGGGGTTTTGTTGCCTCGAAAACATATTCTAAGGAGTCTGTCAGGATAGTCCAAAGAAATAAGTCCACAGTCGTGTCAAAAATCCTATTTCCAGCCCTAACAATAAAAACTCAAACTAATATGAAAAGGGGACCTTCTTTAGTCTCAAAGTTCTTTGCCAGCTTACAAAACAAAGTTCCAAAATGGTGCAACAAATAAACTTGAAATGAAAGGACAACCTTAATCCCCGGGTTGTCTCACCCTCCAAATGTCCAATGAGGGTGTTCCTCCTTCTAGTGTTCCAAAAATGTCCACATAACAACAGGGAGGCTTTCGTTCCCTTCCCCTTGGTTTCTTCCCAGTATATGGCACATTCATCCTGGCTCCTGTTTCTCCCAGATACTTTGACTATGAAGAGTGCTTTAGCTCTCTCTTCATATGTGAGTGAGTCCCAAGCGTTTGCCTTTTCTGCGCTTTTAACTGTAGTTTTCTCATTGTAGTACTACTTCATTGGTCACAGCCAACATGGCATACTACCCTGCCAAGTACTGAGACTATGAAGATTGCTTTGGCTCTCTCTTCATATGGGTGCGAAATCCCAGACTCACCTTTTCTGTATTTATGGGGGTCTTCTTGCTTTGCTACTACTTTGTTGGCCACAGTCAACCTGGCACACTATCCTGCCAGGCACTGTGACTATGAAGATTGCTTTTGGAGGCCTTGATTAGGTTTATGGGTGCGGGTCCCAGACTCGTCTTTTCTGTATTTGTTATTGTTCTTCTTCTCGTTTTACTACTACTACTACTACTACTACTACTACTACTACTACTACTACTTCGCTGGTCACGGCCAGCCTGGGACACTATCCTGCCAGGTACTGTGACTATGAAGATTGCTTTTGCACTCTCTTCATGTGGGTGCGAATCCCAGACTCGCCATTTCTGTATTTTTAATTGTCCTTCTTCCCGCTTTACTACTACTTTGATGGTCACAGCCAGCCTTGTACACTATCCTGCCAGGCACTGTGACTATGAAGATTGCTTTTGGAGGCCTTAATTAGGTTTGTGGGTGCGGGTCCCAGACTCACCTTCGTGATTCCCCCATTGGTTGTTTGCAGTTGGTTTGGGTCTTCTCGGCTTTCCTTCACGACTTACAGGGACTGCAGCGGCTCCGTGCTGAATCCCGGCCTCTGAGCTGCGTGCCTCTGCTTCTCCACGCACTCCAGGCTTCCCGTCTGGCTGGGGGCTCAGGCTTCTGCTCCTCTCGGGTGTTCATCTGCGACAAATGCCTCTACCAGCGGGTAAACGTCCCGCTCCTGGTACCGTCAGTGTCCAGTCTCCTCTACTGCTGCCAGGATCCGAATCTCCCTCTTCCTCCTGGGAGGGCTTCTCTTGGGATTCCTCAAGGGCACCACATCAGCTCTCAAAGGATCCCTGTCTCCCTGTTAGGCAAACGGGTCCACAACTGTCAGGAATCGAGGGTGGAAGCTGTGGGATCGATGGACGCTCTAGTCCTCACCCATCATGGCTGCCTCCACTATAAATCTAGGCCCCGCCTCCAGCTCGGCGCGTTGTATCTGTGTATTGCTTACACTTCTACCAGCGCTCAGAGTTGCTCGTAACTTTCTTTCCGAGTTTTCCTTCTCGCTCTCGTTTTCGGCGTAAGCTTGTGTTTTCTCCTTCTGTCCGCTCTGTGTTTTTGTCTACGTGGTTTTCGTAACCAACTATCTGAGTTCTGCCTTTCTCTGCTTTCGCGCTCCGCTCCTTGCTGACCTCTTTTGTTTTCTGTTTACTTTTTCTCCGCTTGCGAAACCCTTCACACCCTTCACACTCTGCTCCTCGCTCGGCCTTCCTGGTACCTTTTTCTCCGCTCGCGATCCCATTCGCACTCCGCTCCTTGCTTACCTTTCTGTTTACTTTTTCCCCGCTTGCGAAACCCTTCGCACTCTGCTCCTCGCTCTGCCTTCCTGAAACTTTTCTTTGCTCGCGATCCCTTTCGCGTTCCGCTCCTCTCTTAGCCTTCCAGTTAACCAGTTCTCTGCCAGCGAAACCTTACCTCTCTACTTCTCGTTGATACCTTCCTGTGCCTCATACCGCTTGCGGCTCCTATTAGTTTCTGTGTCTGAGGCATCTGGCACTCCAGACTTTCTACAGTGTCCTGACTTTGGAGAAAGCCTTCGCTTTTCGATCCATCATTCCTGAATCTTCATCATTTCAGCCTGGGAGTACCTGCCTTTACCTTGCCCTAGGAACCACTCCTTACCTTGCCTGCAGATCTTCATTCAAGGGTTTTTTCTGCCGTTCCGGCTTTTTCCCCTTGGGCACCGAGGCTGGCCCACTGGGAGCCCCCTACGGCAGGTATCCACTACTGCCACGGTGGCCTCCGGAGGGGCCAGACCTTACTTGCACGATAAGAAGGTTAGAACACCTAAGGATCTTATCTCTACCAAGAAGAAGGAACGTCCCCGGATCCGGACTACGGTAAAGGACTCAGTATCAGAAGATTCAGGTGAGGAGAAGGGGGAGGTGGAGCCGAAGTCTGACAGCATACAACGCCCAACTACAATCATGGCATCCTTGGAACAATACCAGGAACTCGTAGCGGCTATACAGAACCTGACAGCTGAAGTACAATCCCTAAGGGCTGAAAACATAGTCCTTCGCCAACAAGTAGTATTGCGTCGAGATGATCACGGAGACCTACCCACGATGCCTCTCTCATTCGGCAAGTATGATGGTCATCCAGGAGGTCTCAAGGATTTCCTGGACGCCTGTAAAGTATACTTCACATTCAGACCTCATGCATATGAGACTAGCCGTGCCAAGGTCAGATTCATAATTGCCAATCTCTCTGGAAATGCCTTATCATGGGCAACTCCACTGGTCTCCAAAGATGATCCATCCCTGAATGCCTACGATCAGTTTGTGACAGCCTTTAAGGATAGATTTGATAGACCTGAGGTTCTATACTCCTCATTAGAAGCTATTCTTGATGTCCGTCAAGGAAATACAGACGTGCAAACATATATCTCACGCTTCCTCAGACTAGCTGCAGAGGCGGACTGGCCGGACTCGGCTCAACAGACGATCTTCAGAAGAGGACTTCAGGACGAGGTCAAGGATGAGCTTGCGAGGATAGCCAGACCACAGTCATTTCGTGACTTGATGACCTTGTCTCTCCAGATCGAGTTCAGGCTGCATTAACACAGACAAGAAAGGCGACGCCCACGGGGAACCTCACAGACGATAGGCCTGCCCTCCCAGACTCCAGTCCAGAGACCGATATCGTCCACCGAAGAGTCTATGCAGATCGGAGCAGCTCGTGGACCTCTGACTCCTGAAGAAAGGAGACGGCGCCGAGAGGCGGGATTGTGCATGTATTGTGGATCCTCTAAACACCTTTTGAGAAACTGTCCAGAAGTTCCTCCTAGGAAGAAGGAAAACTTCCACCCCCGGGCTGCTGCAAGGGAAGTCTCGGGGGACCTGCCAGTTACCCTTGCAACCACTCAAGAACCCTAGAAGAGGGCGAAGACAATAGTTTACTGGTTTTCAAGGTCCACGTGAAGTTATCGGAAGCGACATAAGTAGAGGTACTGGCAATGTTGGATTGTGGTGCCGCGGGTAACTTCATGGACCTTAACTGGGCTAAGGAGAACCTAGTCTCTACCAGACCCAAGTCCAGACCCATACCTGTTGAGGGTGTTGATGGTGTACCTCTTTCTTCGGGTCCTATCCTGTGGGAGTCGATTCCATTGCAGATGAGAGTGGGCAATCACCAAGAACTCTTGGTATTCGACCAGATACGTGCAGCACATTTTCCGTTAATTCTGGGAATACCTTGGTTGAGGAGACATAATCCTCTTATCGATTGGTCTGCCAACAAGGTGTGCTTCAACTCCCAATTCTGCAAATCAAACTGTCTGATTACGGCTGCGGCTATGGTGGTGACTGAGGAAAGTCCCGAAGCTCCTGGCTCCTTAATCGTAGCAACAGTTCCGCCCCAATACCATGAATACACCGAAGTCTTTCTGGATACTCTCCCCAAGCAGCTACCTCCACACCGGGCAGAGGACTGCTCTATCGACCTGGTGCCTGATTCTATCGTGCCTTTCGGAAGGATGTATCCCCTGTCCATTCCGGAACAAAAGGCCCTCAGAGAATATCTGGACGCTAATTTAAAGAACGGGCTGATTCAGGAATCCAAGTCATCCTGCGGTGCATCATTGTTTTTTATCCCCAAGAAGGATTCGGATGAGTTGCGCCCATGTATTGACTTCAGAGGCCTTAATAAGATCACTATAAGGGATAGGTACCCCATGCCCCTGATACGAGACATCCTGGAGGCGGTTCAAGGGGCTAGGTATTTCACCAAGTTAGATCTAAGAGGGGCCTATCACCTCCTTAGGATCAAGGAGGGGGACGAATGGAAGACCGCCTTTCGCACTCCGTTCGGCTTGTACGAGTATAGAGTCATGCCGTTCGGTCTTGTCAATGCCCCGCAGTTTTCCAGAGGTATATGGACAAGGTGTTTGCTGACATGTTATACCTATCCGTGGTGGTCTACCTAGACGACATCCTCGTCTACTCCAAATCCCTTGAAGAACACAGAGCACAGGTCAAGAAGGTGTTGAGAAGACTCCTTACCCATCGGTTGTTGGTCAAACCCGAAAAATGTCAGTTTGAAGCTACTTCTGTGTCCTACCTTGGGTTCATCCTTTCTCAAGAAGGGATCGAAATGGACGCAAGAAAGGTTAAGGCCATTCACGATTGGAAGGAACCCGGAAACATAAAGGAGCTACAGAGTTTTCTGGGTTTAGCCAATTTTTATCGGCGTTTCATCCCCAACTTCTCACAAACTGTGCTCCCCTTACCTCTCTACATAAGAAGGGAGTACGGTTTTCTTTTGAAGGACAACCTCAGAAGGCTTTCCAACTCCTTAAAGAAAGATTCTCCACGGCTCCCATCCTGATCCAACCTGACCAGACAAGACGGTTCATCATGGAAACTGACGCCTCCATTGGAGCAGTGGGAGCCATACTCCTCCAAGAATCAGAGGACGATCTTGAGCATCCTGTAGCTTATTTTTCCAAGACCTTAACAGGTAGCGAACGGAACTATTCCGTATTGGAAAGAGAGCTACTAGCCATCAAGCTAGCTTGTCAGGAATGGCGTCATGTCCTACAGGGAGCTGCTCATAGCTTCTTGATTCGCACCGATCACAGAAATCTCAGGGTACTCCAGCAAATGGAATGCACCAATGCCCGTCATGCCCGATGGGCCTATTTCTTTCTACAGTATGACTTTGTGATAACTTACATTCCTGGGACGGAGAACAAGAAGGCTGATGCCTTATCCCGAAGTAAGGGGGAGGTGTCAGGATTATATCAAGGGCATGACTTTGTTCTCCCCAAGCCCAGGATTTTCGCCTCCACGACCACTTTTCTCAAGGAGCTTATACCCCTGTATCAGAGTTGCCCAGAGCTCGCGCCTACTATCACCAAGGGGAAGGATGGATTGTATTACCATGAAGAAGCGCTTTATGTTCCCACTAAGAAGCTTCAAAGAATGGTTCTTTCCTGGTGCCATGATTTACCCTTGACAGGTCATCCTGGCATCAGAAAGACATATGACTTATTAAGTAGGGGTTTCTGGTGGCCAACGTTAAGAAAGGAGGTGAGTCAATACGTCTCTACTTGCTCTGTTTGTGCTGCAAACAAGTATCAGACTGGTAGGCCAATAGGTTTGTTGCAACAGCCTCCTCTAGCTAATCGCCCTTGGGAACATATTTCCATGGATTACATTGTGGATCTTCCGGTGTCTTCTGGTATGACTGTAATTATGGTCACTTGTGACTCCTACAGCAAGTTGGCACACTTTTCAGCCTTTCAGCAACTGCCTTCGGCTTCAGAGACAGCTACCGTCTTCCTCCGTGACGTAGTCCGCTTGCATGGTTTGCCTAGGACTATAGTCTCTGATCGTGGTTCCCAATTCACCTCAAAATTCTGGGCCACTCTCTGTCGGGTTCTGGGAATCCATAGGGCTCTCTCCTCGGGCTATCACCCCCAAAGCAACGGCCAAACAGAAAGACTCAATGCCAGTTTGGAACAGTACCTTAGGTGTTTCTGTAGTCCACAGCAAGAGAGGTGGTTTGAATTTCTCTCCCAGGCCGAGTTTGCTTATAACAATGCAATTCACACCACCATACAGATGAGTCCGTTCTTTTGTACTTACGGTTTCAACCCACACCATCTAACCTGGGTTTCTACACAATCGACCAAGGTTCCGGCCTTAGATGAGGCTCTCAGAGATCTGCACGAGGTACAGGAGACAGCCAAGAAAGCTCATCTAGCCAGCCAGAATGTCCAGAAGAAGTGGGCAGATAGGAGCTGACGCTCAAACCCCGACTGGAAGGTGGGACAATTGGTATGGCTGTCAACCAGATTTCTTCCGAGATGGATTCACAAGGGGAAGTTTTCTTCTAGATTTCTAGGACCCTTTCCCATAGTTCAACAGATCAATCCGGTGGCTTTCAAACTTAAACTCCCGGATTCCCTCAAGAAGATTCACCCTGTCTTTCACTCTTCTCAAGGCGTACAAGGAAGACCCATTTCAGAGGCCTGTTCATAAGGGACGCCCTAAGGTTGATCCTGCCCCGGACGAGTACGAGGTGGCTCGTTTGATCGATTCCCGGTATCGTAAGGGCAGGTTACAGTACCTGGTACCATGGAGGGGCTATCCTAAGGAGGAGAGAACCTGGGAGCCTGACTACCACATACATGCTCCTCATCTTGTGAAAAGGTTCCATCGTTTTCACCCAGGCAAGCCGGGGGGACCCCCGAGGAAGAGGGGGTATACTGTCAGGAATCGATGGTGGAAGCTGTGGGATCGATGGACGTTCTAGTCCTCACCCATCATGGCTGCCTCCATTATAAATCTATGCGCCGCCTCCAGCTCGGCGCGTTGTATCTGTGTATTGCTTACACTTCTACCAGCGCTCAGAGTTGCTTGTAACTTTCTTTCCGAGTTTTCCTTCTCGCTCTCGTTTTCGGCGTGAGCTTGTGTTTTCTCCTTCTGTCCGCTCTGTGTTTTTGCCTACGTGGTTTTCGTAACCAACTATCTGAGTTCTGCCTTTCTCTGCTTTCACGCTCCGCTCCTTGCTGACCTCTTTTGTTTTCTGTTTACTTTTTCTCTGCTTGCGAAACCCTTCACACCCTTCACACTCTGCTCCTCGCTCTGCCTTCCTGATACCTTTTTCTCCGCTCGCGATCCCTTTCGCGCTCCGCTCCTTGCTTACCTCTCTGTTTACTTTTTCTCCCCTTGCGAAACCCTTCGCACTCTGCTCCTCGCTCGGCCTTCCTGATACCTTTTTCTCCGCTCGCGATCCCATTCGCACTCCGCTCCTTGCTTACCTTTCTGTTTACTTTTTCCCCGCTTGCGAAACCCTTCGCACTCTGCTCCTCGCTCTGCCTTCCTGAAACTTTTCTTTGCTCGCGATCCCTTTCGCGTTCCGCTCCACTCTTGGCCTTCCAGTTAACCAGTTCTCTGCCAGCGAAACCTTACCTCTCTACTTCTCGTTGATACCTTCCTGTGCCTCATACCGCTTGCGGCTCCTATTAGTTTCTGTGTCTGAGGCATCTGGCACTCCAGACTTTCTACAGTGTCCTGACTTTGGAGAAAGCCTTCGCTTTTCGATCCATCATTCCTGAATCTTCATCATTTCAGCCTGGGAGTACCTGCCTTATACCTTGCCCTAGGAACCACTCCTTACCTTGCCTGCAGATCTTCATTCAAGGGTTTTTTCTGCCGTTCCGGCTTTTTCCCTTGGGCACCGAGGCTGGCCCACTGGGAGCCCCCTACGGCAGGTATCCACTACTGCCAAGGTGGCCTCCGGAGGGGCCAGACCTTACTTGCACGATAAGAAGGTTAGAACACCTAAGGATCTTATCTCTACCAAGAAGAAGGAACGTCCCCGAATCCGGACTACGGTAAAGGACTCAGTATCAGAAGATTCAGGTGAGGAGAAGGGGGAGGTGGAGCCGAAGTCTGACAACAACCCCTTCTCTTGCAGCATAGCTTCCCTGTTCCTGGCGCCTCGAGGGAGGGTTTGACAGAACTTCCTGAGTTGCCTCTTCTATTTCTACTACAGTTGGACCAATAGGAAGCCCAGTAATCACTAAAGCGTTTAATGTTGATCCTAGCGGTGATCTTCATGTTTCAGCACTTCTTCTTCGTCCCAGTACTGATCTTGCTGGTCTTTTGTGAGTCAACCTAGTTCTTCTTCATTTCAGTAGTGCAAATTGGGTCTCCACTAAGGTAACTCCTACTCTTCCTTTTCCCAGTATAACTGATGTTACTTCCTTCTAGGTTGTTCTTACTCTTCTTCGTCTCAGGTTTACAATGTGGTTCACATGGGTAGTCCATCCTCTCCTTCGTCTTGGTATCAGGTAGTGAGTTGTAATATTCTACCTTACAGCCATACAAAGAGCTTTGGGGGACTAGGTTACCCTTCTCCAGGTGAGAGGGTGAGGGGCTTAGGGAAAAGGGTTCTGTGGGATACTGCATTTTCCCTGGATGGTCAGCCCTCGTCCCATAAGGGTTTCTCCTCCCCATGTGATCTTCCCACGGTTCACCTTCCCCAGGGAGACTATTGGACTGTGGCCGCATCGCCCTGGCCCCATGGGAAGATTCCTCAACCCTATGGAAGAAGGGATGACATCCAAGGATTCGTCAGAGAGGCCAAAAGGTAACCACCAGTGTGACCTCTGCCCAGGTATCCCTGGTCATGACCATGACCCTTGGAATCAGAAGAAGCGGCAGGAAGGCATAGAGAAGCACCTCTGGCCAGACCATAGTCACTGTGTCCACCCCCATGGGCCTACTGGGGAAACCTGGAGCAGAACCAGGGCAGTTGGGGATTCTGTGGGGAAGTAAAACAGATCTATACTTAATGATCCCAGGACTCTGCAAATGTTTTGGAACATTTCTGGTTTCAACTCCCAGTTGGCTGAGGGAAAGACTCTGCACAGCCTTTCTGCTGCTGAGTTGTCCCTGGTGTGAACTTCAGAAAGTGCCGGGGGGTTTGATTCTGTCCAGTTCCCCAGGTGCAGCCTAAGCTTGCACAAGGATTTCAAATTAAGAGCCCCCCCCGTTTGTTCACATACGATACTGTGGCAATGTTGTCTGTCCGGAGGAGAACAGACTTCCACAGGAATAATGGTTCAAAAGCCTGCAGGGCTCTGGCGGCTGCCGGCAGCTCCCTCCAGTCAGAGCAGTGGGAAGTCTCTAGCTCTGACCATAGCGGCCATTCTGGAATCAGTGTCAACAATGGTCAGCAGAGATTGTTGTAAGGAACCCCCTAATGCAACTGTTGTGAGAAACCTGAGGGCGTTCTCCCTTCCTTTTCCCCAACATCTCTGCTCAGGTGGCCAGGGAACGGCCATCGCTTCTGGATCCCGACACTGGGGGTGGATATGTGAGGGAGATCACCTGGGTGGAGGAGATTTGGGGAATGGAGAGAGAATGTCCTTAGGTGAGACACGGTATCACCAGTTCTCTTTTCATAATGAACCTTCAGTCCCAGAAGCCTTTATACGGTACTGTCAACCCCCCGCACCCCATTTCCTTCCTTCATAAATGGACCTGGGAAATATCATCATTGTAGAGGGACAGAGAAGAGATCAACTAGGAGGACACCTCTTTATATGGGTTGGGTAAACCCACATCAATCTCCTCTTGTTAATTCAGAAAAATATCAGAGCCATAACAAGACAGGGGAAAAAAACCTGGAAATTAGGAATTCAGTCTTTTCCTCTTTCACACACTCAAAATGTTCCACAATAGCATCCCTTTAAGACTGCAACGAGGAGGAGGCAACTGGGAGTGATGCACACTTCCATTCATTCACATCACTTTGGTACTGGGACGAGGAAGAGGAGTATTGCGGAATACTATTACAATGGCCAGGCATGTCCCACTGACAGAGTTAGCTATGGTCAGGCAAAGGACTTGCACCTGCAACCAATTGATAGGCTAAAGGTGCATAAAAGGAGACCGGCAAGAGAGGAGGAGGAACCTGCCTGGTGAGAAGGACGCAGCGACTCGACGTGGAGCAGGCTGGAGATGGGTCGCTGTGTGTTGCAGAGAAGGGACAGAGGGCCACCAGGAGGGTCGAGATGCCTGCAACTCCCTGTGCTGTGTGTCCACAGCTGGAGCTGTGGGACACAGAAGACTCCAGAAGGCTGCTGTCAAGATCTGAGGAATCCACCCTCCCTTCCTCCTCACCTGGATCTTCCATAGAGCTGTCGTCAGGATCCTTCTTCTTTCGCGGACGTAGCTTCTGAGTGTTTTCTCCCTTCTTGTCTTTTTTCTTTTGATGAAGATAAGGTCTCTCTCCTCTGGATGTCACGCTGTCAGTTGGGAGAAATGTGAATCTGTTATCTGTGTCTTACTTCATGATGCCTTCACACTGTAGATGGAGGGACGGTACCACCGGAATCATAGCTGTGACATCCAAGGACGCTTGAGGGTGGGACAATAGCTGCCTCAGACTAGACTGTAGTTTGAGTGCTTAACGAAAAGGTAGAAGTACTTTCCCCTGCAGTCCACAAATGTGCACCAGTCCTGTTAAGGTTAGAGCTGGGAGTTGGTCCTGTTGAGAATTAATCCCACACTTTCTAGCAGGGAGCACAATGTGTGTACATGCCACACCAGAAGATCCCAGTAGTGTGTCTTGAGACGCCAGTCGTCCCAATACGAAAACATTGAATCCCCTGGAGATGAAGAGTGGCCACTATTGGCCCCATGACTTTGGTGAAGACTAGAGTTGCTGATTTCAACCAAAAGGGGAGGGATTGAGTTGAAAATGCAGTTTGCCCTCTGCAAACCTTCGGGAACTATTGGTGGGGCCTCCAAATCAGAACATGGAGATAAGCATCCTGAAGAACCTGCGAGGCAAGTGTGAAGGGTCAGTAATGTGAGACTCACAACTGGGTTTAGTTCTCTCAAGATTCGACATTTTTACACATTATAAAATAAACCTTAACTAAACCTACTCTACGAGGGAATTCCCTACCTAGTCTAGGATCGAAGGGAAACCTCCTACCATTCACAAAAATAACCCTTACACTAAACAACATAAACATTCAAAGTAACATGAAAACAACATAAATAAAAGGTTACCAAACAGCCAGTGTCTTGGATGGGTTCTGCTGGTCCTGGCTGGGCAGATCTTGTTCACCCAGGAATGTCCCAAAGTCAATTTCTTCCAAGGAAAATAAAGTCTTAACTGAAGTCTTGAAAAGTTCCAAAGGAACTTAAGTTCACACAAACAGAAATCCACTGGTAAAAGTATCTTCATTGTTTGATGAAAAGATTCCCTTTTCCAGTTGCACAAAGAAAATAACAGCACCAATGGGGGTTCCCGGATGACTTCCTTCCAGGAAAAAATGGGTAAAGTTGAAGACAAAAGTACCACTTCTGTCCACATCAACTCCTCTGCTTTCAAATTCTGCTGCATCTTTTATACACAGTTTGTCAGGATGCTTCTGCTTAAGGTTGGCTCTTTCTTCAGCAACTCCTTTCTACTACTGAAACCGTGTGAGCAGGCTCCCTTACACCAATGTTGACTTCTGCTTATACTTCTTCCAACTGCCACAGTTCTGACAAGAATGTTGACAACCACAGTTCTAGTGCTGCTACTACAGCGTCTAATGTTAGACAAATTTACTGCTGCTACTGCAACTTCAACTTTAGGCAACTTCGACATGACTTCTTCGACCTCTGCAGGTTGGCAAGGCGCTCTTCTCTCTTGTAAGGCAAGACAGGGCAGCCTCTTTGCCTTTTCTTCTATCTTGCAGCTACCACAAAATCTGCCTCTAGCTTTCAGACTATTTCTTTTCCACTCAAATAGCCTCAGCCATGCAGAGTTCAAATCAGCATCTTTTATCAAGTACCCAGCTCCCTCCCCCAGCTTCATATACAGCTTTTCCCCCAATAGTTACACCAAGGCTGCTGTGCCACTCTTCCAGGTTTGGATAACCTTGTCACCTTTATTTTAGAGGACTTTTAGGTAACAACAACTTCAACAAAAGTCAGTTCTACTTCAATGAAGTTAACTGGTAGCGTTCCCTGTGTTAATAGGAGCCACGCGACTTCTCGGCAACATGTTTGTTTCTAACAATGGGGAAAAGAAAGGCTTTCACTACACACGGCCACTTCAACTTGTTAACATAAGCGTGTGTTAAATTTCCCTTATTAGAAACACTTCCTACTTCTGCGACCAACTGATGACAATTACGGCAAGGTATTTCCGTTGAGCAGGAGTATGTAGCTTCCTTTTTCCGACTTCATAATTACAATGGTTGCGGGCTGCTTCTGATTCCTGGCTTGGTTTTATCTCCTGCTACTGCTACGTGCACTCCTGGAACCCACACCCCTCTGCTGCACGTGTCTCAAATCTGGCCTCATCTAAGGAGAGTCTTCCACTCTCCAGCTTCCCTCAGTTTGCTTCTACACATGGGCCTTGGGAGAATGCACATCTTCAGCTCTGCATTTACAGCAATTAGGCACACTTGGAAAGACTGGCTGTTTCTTCCAGTCTCTTCCAATGCTGCCACAGCCAAACAGGGTTTGTGAACACAGGACCAACTCAGAGACTGCAGGTGAAATCAGCCCTTTCTCTGCTCCGGCCTTTCTTCTGCGGTCACACTTACGTGTGAACTGTCAGCCTTGTGCTCTGCTTCTTCTGCTTCTACTACTGCCAACCTTCCAGCTCTTGCTCCAGCTTCTTTTTACAGTTCCACCCTACTGCAGCCATTTATGCCCCTGTAATGCATTTAAAAATGTATTCGCTTTGATTCCAATATGGAGTCAAGATGAGAGGCATTCTGGGAACACCAGTGAACATTAGATTCCAGGCTTAAAGAGAAGCCCATTTCTGAGCACAATGTGTGTTTGCTCAAGCCATAGAAAGAAAGCTTGTTTATGTGTTCAGACAAAGCTCGTTTTACATTCTTTTAGAAACCGAGAGCAAGGACTGTCGGCTTCTTATGAGAAACCAGAGATTATTTAAAAATTCAGTGGAGTCCGGAAGCTGCAACGGCCGTGCAGCAGTGGGGTTCCACTGACGGTAAATATCTCTGGGAAAATACTGGACTACATTTTGAGGGAAAGACATCACACAGACAGAGAAAGAGCAATTCATATTGAACTCCGGCTTTGCTGACTGAAGCAGACGTTCTTCCTTCAGCCTGTTCCTGCTGGCGAGTGACTCTCTCTCCTACCCTGGTGGCTTCCAGGGAAAAATTGGCAGAGATGAAGAATGTTAGAGAAACGTGAATGGTGATGTATTCCTACTTTATTTCTATCTGTATTTTGAGATAATAAAGCGACCTGAGACAGGTCTATTTTAAAATCTACATTAAGTGTAAATTAATTCTTGTGTTACAAGAAAAAAGCACATTGCCTTCCAGCCTTTTTTTAAGTGCAGAGGGGAACCCCCTAAGTAAAAAAGAAATATTTAAATTACTGAGAAAACAGGAAGGCAAAACAGCCCCACATGTGGGTTAATTGGCTTCAGGTACAGGAATGTAGGACTAATTGCCTGACCTTGCCAAAAGCTATTGGGATTGCCTGCCTTACCTGGACTCTTGCATGCCTCTTCAGCCCTCTTCTTCACAGTCCCTAAGGGATTCTGGGACATGCAGGCCACTTTAGACAAATTCAATTTATCTACTGCTTTAAAAGGTTTCAATAAGGATCTTCCTACCTTGATATTATTAAAAGAGGAATTAGAAGGTTTAGCCCTTTGAGAGACAGAAGGAGCAGGAAAGGTCACATGTTCACTGCTCCTGTTGGCATACTTTTGATATTGTGGAGGACATAGGAACTTAGGGGTATAAAAGACTGGTTCCTCAGGTTCAACACTAAATGGAATCACTCCCCCAGACTTTACCTTGATACCTTTAGTAGGAGGTTTAGAGATATCAAAATAGTAATAAGCCAATTCCTCCTCTAAGTCTCGGTTAAAAATATTCCTCTTCAGAGAAGACTACTGTGTCTCACCCTGTGCAATCTCCCCGCATCATTGGACCTGGTGTCCACCCAGGTGATCCTCCCGCAGTACACCACCCCCAGGATTGAGATCAGAAAGCATATGCCCTCTCCTGGCCACCTGGGAGGAGACTCTAGGCAGGGTTTTAGTGGGGATCCGCAGGATTCTCCATACTATAAAGTCCCTATCTTTTATTTTGTTATTTTGAAGGCATTCCATCTTGAAGTGTTGTGTCATTACACCGAGGTACAGCTGATTTAAGTCTATTATAAAAGCTGGAACTTCCCCAACAGCTTGGGCACCAGGAACATGATGGAAAATATTAATTTCCTTATCTCCCCAGAGGGTAAGCTGTGGTGTCCTTCTTTTCACAGAGTCCTTGAATCGCCTGATGCATCGTCTTCCTCTTGGCCTTGCCCCTGGGAAGGGGTATGTGGATGATTCCTGACGGACGTCGGAGAACTCTATCTTGAAACACCAACAGAGTAGACTGTTGAACCAGGTGCCCCAAGAAATCCGGCTCATTGGGTTCAGTAACCTTTCAGGCAAACTCCTGCCTGCCTGGAGGGAGCGTTTCTGCTATTTAGGAGGAGAGGGTCATTGGGATTGCCACTTATGCCCGGTACCAGGGTGTCTACAGTTGTTCTGCATGGATACTTAGATCCTTGCAGGCCGTTTGGCTGTGAGGGAGGGTGTGGGTCTTGGCTCTGATTTTCTTCTGAGCTTCCCAGCATGATTATCAGCCTGGAAGACCTGATGGACCTTGTCTTCCAGTGTTCCTCAGCAGAGTACTTTCTTCTAATGGGAAGTCATCCTCCAGTCCATTATGTGTAGGTGTCTTCTACAAGTAATGGTGGAGCCCATGCATATTGTTGATATTTTGACTCAATAGGCAAGGTCAGCATAAATTCATATGAAGATCTGAGGCTACAGTCAGTTGCCTGCGCTTAGAAATATACAAAATAATAAGTGCCTGCTGCTTGGAATGGTGTATCCTGGCCAGCCTCAGGCCAGCAGGAATGAAGTAAACTAATAAAATCTACACCAAACTCCTAGCGCATGACAGCATAAATTCAACCTGGGATTTGATTGTGTGCAGCCTCGGAAGGGGATCTGTACCATCCTCAACAGCATTTGCTATCTTCAGCTCACCTAGCACTGTTTCCGCCATGTAGGGGAGTATGGAGCTTATCTGAGTGCTAAATGGGACCCCCATAGGCTTTCTTTAGTGCACCTTCCACGTCCTTCCTTAAGGTCTTAATGGCTTCCTCTGGGGCCATGGATGACCTCCCTATAATGGTGGGCCATAGAACATCCACTTGGATACTCTATGGCATTGACTTTTCTTCACCTTTCAGGGCAGGGTTCGAAATTGATGGGAGTTGGGAGCTATTTAGCTCCTGCTTCTAGGAACGTTGAGTCTGGTTACACTACCAGCAGCTACTTTAGGCTTCTAGGGCCATGTGATGCCTTCCAAACATGTAAATGTGACATTCACTTTGAGTATTTGAGAATGTTAAATAAAGAAGAATTAGAACACATCTAATATACATTTAAACGCTATGGTTCATACAAAATGGGAAATAAATCAAAGGAGCATCTCTGGTAGCTCCTGGTTCCCCTTTGTAGCTCCTGCCTACAAGGTGATGCCCAACACCCAGGAACTGGTTTTAGCTCCTGGTCATCGAATCACAATTTCACACCCTGCAGGGGATGCATTGCCAGAACCTGGGTCTCGTCCAGTTTTCTCCATTCCTTTAGAATTACATCCTTAATTTCTGTAAGGAGGGTAAGCCCAACACTTAGATTTTTTCTTGTGGATCCAGTCTAGAAATCGAGGTTTCCAAGACTGGGAATCCCATATAGTGGGCCAACTTGATAAGAACATTACCCTCCGATTCTTTCTTCCCTCACTTAGAGAGAAACAGGAGCCATTCGAGGAGGTGTCTGAGGTTGAGGTGGAGGCGGAGACAAGCCTAACCCGCTTCTACCCCATAACCCTTCTTCCTTAATGGCCTCCAGCAAACTGTCCTCTAACACATTCTCCTGCCTCCTCTTTTTGCGTGCTTGACCTGGGGAGTTGTAGGAGGAAGCGGGAGATCTGCGCTCAAATTTGCGCTTTCGTCCATGTGATTCCCCTGTATTGCAGGTGGGTTAGGCAACAGACTGCAAGAGCAAAACCTGTCCAAGGGCGAGAGCTAGAACCAATCTGCTCTTTCTGTACCTAAAT
The DNA here is from genome assembly GCF_040938575.1 of Ambystoma mexicanum. Lineage (NCBI taxonomy): Eukaryota > Metazoa > Chordata > Amphibia > Caudata > Ambystomatidae > Ambystoma > Ambystoma mexicanum. Next base: position 529,258,191 of record NC_090938.1, on the reverse strand, counting down.
ACTGCAATCCATACTGTGCCTGCCCTGATTCCTTTCAGCGTAGGTAGAGCATGCTGTAACAGGGTTGCCCCGTACTCTTCTGCAGACCTGTCTTGCACTTTACCTATGTCCGTGGCTAGATCGCCCCAGGCTTCTGAAGCTCCAGTGAGACTCTGCTCTGCTGTTTTGGTGATGCCCAGGGCGCTCCAGGCTAGAGACCTTCTATGGATCCATCCGCTGACTCAACCAGAGGCCCTCGCACAGCAGAGTGTGTCGGGCAGTAGAACCTCTGCTTAACAGAGGGCACCAGACCTGATGCTATCAGGAAAGTTGCCTCTTCTGGCTCAGCTAGGAAAGGATCTTAAATCACTGCTGGATGCAGGAAAAATTCGAACGGAGGGATGTTCAGTAATGGGGATCTATATATCCCAAAGGGAGGAGGCGGGCTGGGAGAGAAAGAATAAAAGGTGAAAAGGGGTTCCTGAAGATAATTAAGTACTGAGGTGAGGAAGATGGGCCCAGAGGTTATATTATTTTTACCCCTTGGCACTGGAAAGACTGCAGCAGTATTCAAACTGTGGGTCGTGTCACCCTTGGGGGGCCGGGCCTCATGTCCAGGGGGTCGCACACCCACAGTCTGAAAAACAATGTAATTTTTTTAATTTTTTTATTTTTTAGTCCTTTATTTCTTTGAAGGATTAAGTGTGTTATAAAAGATTCATTAATATATATACCTTGGTGCATTTTTTGTCCCTGCGAAACTCACTAAAAAGGCCTGTCAGCAGTGCATTATGCATGCAAGTTTATAATATATCAGGAAAGGGGGCTATGGTGTCCATCCTCCAACCCCATACCCCAGAAAAGGCACAATGTAAGAGGTTCTATAGGCAGCATAGAGCACCATTGGTAGTGCCCATTGGAAGGAAGGGTTTGAAGTGTGAGGGAGCAGCAATTCCTTGTGTCTTGGTGTAATTGTCAGTGTGAGTGCTTGATTCACACAGCACTCCGGTGTCTATAAAGGGAATGAGAACAATACTACCAGAAATCTGATCCTTCGGTAAAAGGGATGGGATGTGGGGTGTACAAGAGTGAGGCAGGGCAGCACTCTACTAACAGGACTCATATTTTAATAGATTGCGAATGTTGAGGGAGGTCCTTTTGACTATCGAGTGTGACAAACAGGTAGATGAAGACCTCTCCTGTAAGATACAGCTGCCAGAGGATCATTCACACACATACATGTCAAGTGTCTTGAGTCCCACTTGACATGTATGTGTGCGATTTATGCCATATGCATGATCTTCAGGCACACACTTTGATCTGAAACTGGAAAGTGTGGGATTGTTTAGGGGAGAAGAGCAAAAATAAAATGTGTTGTGCTTAACTGTTGGGGCGTATAGAACCGGGAGCAACTGGCGTCTGTGAGGGTGTTTTTCCAAGATGGCTAATGATTTCTTTAAACAAGTGCTGTACAAATAAATGATGGGATACAAGTATAAGGTGGTGAACGGAGGGTGGCGCTGTTAGCACTCCGAGAGGCCACTCATCAGCAGGGCGCTCTGTGTCCCCTCACAGGCGCAGCCCACTCTCCTTTTTCCCACACTTGTACCAGAGCTTGGTCTAGTCTGCCGCTGCGGCCTCAATGGGGCTCCACGCCAGCTCTTGTCTCCACCCACTGCCCTCCTCGGAACACCGTGCCTGGCCACGAACACCTCTTGGCTTTTTACCCAATTATCTTTTTAAGTGTGCTCTAAAATGCAGCATTTTAACCTATTATTTAAAAAAAATGTCCCGGTGGAGAACCCCTAAACACCCTTTGATTGGTTCGGTCTCCCTTGCGACGCTCAGTCGCTATGGCATATCTGGGTGTAATCTTTCGACCATTCACTTAAAAAATTCACCAGCTGCCAATGGCCCTGGCACTGTACTGGGAGCCGGGAGGGGGGAGGCCAGGAACTGTGGTAGGAGCTGGATGGGGGAACCACGGCATAGTGGTGGGAGCAGGGTGGGGAGAACCCAAGGTCTGTGGTGGGGTGGGGAGAACCCAGGGACTGGGGTAGGAGTGGGATGATGGAGTCCAGAGACTGTGATGAGAGCAGGGTGCGGCGAAGGTGCGCGATAGTTCATAGCCATTTGGACTTACTGTCCATTTGGCATTTTTTGGGGAGCCCGGTCTGCCACATTTTGCTCAGGGGGATCCAGGACAAAAAAGTTTGAAGACCACGGGTTTAGAGCATTAGGAAGTTCTAATTTAATGGCAAACACAATATGTTTAAGCTGTTTGTATTGTGAATATTTTTGTAAATGATGACTCATAGCCAACGCCTACATTTTATTTTTCATATCGTATAATACAGCAATTTTGACTTTTCATATATAAAAGTCACCCAAAAAAAACACAGTTCCTAAAATCATAAACAATCCATACATAAAAATAATAAGCAATGACATAGATCAATTAAAATCAATCACAAGTCTCAGCAGACAGAATAAAATATTTTAATTTGCAAAATAATCTACTCCAGTAATAATATGTCTGCTACTTGAAACCACAACTTTGTCATATGGTAAATAAAGCAGATCTCTTCACCATCTTAATAACAAAGCCATATGGTATCATGAGACACATTTTGCAGTGCAATGCCTGCTGCCAGGCAAGCTTTACGTCGTAGGAAAGTCAAAGCCTCACATTCAGTCAATAAATGCTTGAAGGTTTCAGCGCTCATGGTCCCACAGAGTCGACAACAGCGATTAGCTGAACAAGGATCCCTGCGATAATGAAATGCTCCCAAAGCACCAACTGAGTTGAACCTAATAGGTATATAGGTAGCCACAATATTATTATATGAATAAGCTGGCAAATGCCTGTTTCCACCTGTATTGTGTAACCAATCAAACACATAATCCCCAGTAGACGCAAGACGCTTTATTAGCCAGGTTAGTTAACAATTGTTCAGCATCAGTCTCTGTCAAGATTCTTTTGGCTAGGGGACCCAACTTTCTAAATGTGGAATTAACTGAAGAGCGACCAACCTTGGCAATCCAATTACAAGATTCTGAGTAGAAGCATAGGTATAGCATAGGTAAGCTTTCTGCAACCTACAAGATCAATACTCGATAACAAGCCATTGTCATAAAGGAAGGTGCATTCCACCGAAAAGATAATTTTTACATAAAGATTTATACAGCCGATCCTTCTTGCACAGTTGAAAGAGGGTAAATGAGTCTCCAAAAGGATGTAGTCAAATGGAGTACTACTTGGTAAATGAAACAATAATTTAACCCAATTTATTTCTGTCAGAGACATTTTTTTACAGCACCAGATTTCAGCTCTGTACAAAAGAATTGGCCTGACTTTAGCTCTAAACCAATGCAATTAAGCAATTAATGAATGACTAGCGTACTTTGATGCAAAATACCTCAACCCAAGTAAAATACTCCCACTTCATAATCATATCGGAAGCAGTGACCGGAAAGTTCAACAGATCACTCAAAAAGAGGTTGAACAGCGGCAGCGCCAACATAACCTTCGTTAAGTCCAACAGAAGTGTTAGAATATAAGAAAACCAGTGTGGCATTCGGAGACTCGTTTCTCTGAATAAACGGGGACAGACACCATGTATAAAAGGAGGGACACAAGAGATTTTCCAACACAACCTCTTTATTCCCCTATGCCGGTAGACTGCCAAACCCTACTCTGTCACATGTATCCGGCCTCCAGTCACGAACATAGAAATGGCACTGGGCGGCATTTCTAACACTAGAATGCAACATCTACCCCCCACTTAAAGTAGTGCATACTACAATTCACACTGTACTTATAACTATTACAATCATTCAATTTCCTCAATCAGTCTCACCAGTTGGCGCGAGATCCTTTTGAAGGGACTCCTGCATCTGACTATCTCTGCGACCTGACTGTGCCTGCTATCCGCAGTGTCCATATTACCATCCATGAAATCTGAACAACTCTCAGAAGAATGTCCGGGGGCGTGGCTAGGCAGCCATGAATTGAGGACGCTCTTTGCATTGCTCCTGTGAAATCCGGCATGATCCACCCAAAGCGGACGATCCTTAAACAGCTATGAGCTGAAAATGTACAGATCACAACCGGAATAAGCAGTGAGCATATGGACGGAATCCGTTGCCTAAATCGTAGGTGGAAAGCAGTGTAACGCTCCATGTAGCGCGTCGGCCGGCAGCAGAAATACCCACACAACATGGCGGCAGACCCAGATGTTCAATTATACCGGCCTGGCGCGCCAAACACATTACGGCGTATCAGAGTCCCCCAGAATTGAGGGACAACCAGCAGGCCTGGCCCCCAAGGTCGAGACGTGAGCAAGGCTATATAGTAAGAATGCCCTGCATCAGTGATAGCCGTGGAAAGAGCAGCGGAGATGAAGACTCTGCGGGGGAGCCTGAGACCTCCGAGGTAAGTTCGGACATAATCCGCGTGGGTGGTGTGAACCGGGACACAGGCTGAGCCTCAGCGAGAGAGGTATGCAAGCGGCCCTGGAGGGAGATACTGAGGCCCCCTCGAGGCCTCGTAATAGTAACGGCGATCGGAACAAAAAGAAGATCAGTGAGGCTGGGAGAGGGAGCAGCACAGCCCAGGCGAGCACTGCGGTAGCCACAAACTGCTGCACACATGGACTAGTGAAGCCTCAGGGGAGAGGGCTAGTGTGCGGATATCATAAAATCGACCCACTCAGAGCAAGAACTGCCTCCACTTCACAGGAGGCAGGCAGAATTGGAAGGCAACGCCACAGCGCTGAATGAGGCAGCATGCGCCTGCATTGCTGAGGCAGCAGTCGGTGTGCCTCCATGCTTGCCCCGCTACAGACACAAGAGTGTCCCTTGGCAGTCAATACACAGTGCTACTACTATAGACACCACCAGCTACCTGGTACAGTGTACGGCGCAATGGAAGATAGGGCAGCTGGCAGTAAGTAGTAGCACGTAGCTACAGATAGTGCCCCAATCTCTGCTGCCCCAACAAACACAACAGCAGGGCTTCCGGGCAGATACCACAACAGCCCTGAAGCACGATACAAGTAGGGGGCCCAGGTTCAGAGCCAAGACAGACAAGCACCGAAGTAAATAAGAAAAGCCTGGAGGTGGCGGATTGTTAATAAGACACCTGACACAGAGTCAAGCAACCAGACGGACCCTAGGCATGGCATCCAAACAAACTAAGAACAAATATAAACAAACCACCCTGGACACATTTACGGCACACTCCAACGCTAGTGAGAACACTAAGACAGGGTCTTTAATATAGTACACACAACCTGAACAGTCCCATGGGGATCAACAAGTACTCACAGCAATAGCAGCCCTGAAAATTGCGCTGGAGATGAATATGGACGCCATCAGCCTAGACGTCAATCTCTTGAGGCAAGATGTTAGAGCGCTAGCTGAATGTGCCGGCACCTTCGAGAAATAAGTTATGGAGAACACTGGTAACTTGAAAAGGACCACGAAAGACACATCGACTCTACAACAACAACTGAAGAACCTGGAAGGACAGGTCGAGGAAGCGGAAGGGCGCGTCAGAAGGAATAATGTCTGAATCATGGGGCTAATGGAAGGGGAAGAAGGCACAAGCCCTACAAACTTTGTCTAGAATATGATGCTGCAGGAGATAGGCCCAGGCAACCTTACCCAGAGCTTCACAGTCGAAAGAGCACACAGAGCTCTGACTAGGAAACCGCCACTGGGGGCCCCACCACAGCCCATTATAGCCTGAATATTAAATTATAAAGACTGGGAAAACATCCTGCAACATTTCAGAAGAGGAGGTACAATACAAAGAGCATCAGCTAAAATCACAGCATTCCCAGATTACAACCTGCAGGTGCAGAAACAGATAATACAATTTACAGCGGTGAAGAAACGACTCAGGGAAGCCAGCCTCAAATATATGCTATGCTGCTATACCCAGCCAAGATGAAAATATTAAGCAGTGGCCGAACTCTGTTCTTTGATACACCTAAAGACGCGCAAACAGGGATGGACTCTGAAAACCTACCAACGAGGACTGACACAGAAGAAGAAACTACAAGGCACACATGAAGAAGGTGACTCCGGGGGCTTTAGGGAGTCCAAGATGATCGCAGGACATCAACACCGATACCGACAAGCTCACCTGAATAACAACCTTTGGTGACTTAACCTGGAGACGTCAGGAGCATCCTACTCGGACCCGAGGCCACAGCAAGCAAGAACAAGGAGCGTCCTTTACCCGAGATTTGATTTAGGTTTATTTCTTCTGGATACTAGCAGTTACGTATCCACCCGCCGCACTCTGGACACCGGATCAAGATAGTGGTGCGAAGGTGAAAAGCGGGAATGCCCGAGCACGAAGTACTGAGCTGGGCACACAGTGGGGTACGGGAAGTTAAAGGGGAGGGTTGGGGAACAGCCTATAGATCCACACAGAGTGCGTATGATGCTGCTAGCGTTCTGCTCAGACTCTTAGTAAATCGCACCAACGATGGGTGAACTCAAAATAACCTCTTGGAGCGTCAGTGGCCTTAACAGTTACATTAAAAGTAATAAGAGTGATGACATACCTACGCGCCAGAAGATAGACATAGCGCTATTACAAGAGACGCACCTTAATAGGGAGGAACTCTCAGCTCTCACGAGAAGATGGCAGGGCACCGCGGTGGGCTCCTCTTACTCAGCATATGCGAGGGGAGTGGTAACGTGGACAGCACCAATGGTCCCATTGCGGGTACTACAGACAGTATGGTTACAATACGGGGCATGTTGGAGAACAGGGAATTGTGCATCATCAACACCTATGCGCCTAATCATGATACTGCAGCCTATTTCCGCACACTTTACCTCCAAATCAGCGCACACAGGAATTGCACACTAATATGGGGAGGAGACTTCAACTGTCTACTAGACCCCAAACTAGAAAGATCAGATGACAACTTCACTCATCCACCCCCATCGGCTAAAGCCCTGAACACTCTACTGGAGGAGTTTAATCTGGTGGATATATGGCGAGAACGCCACCCGAGAGATTCAGGTTACTCGCACTATGCTACCCCACAAACCTTTTTACTAGACTAGATGACTTATTCACAGGCAAAGAAACCTTAAGCAAAGTTTCCTTTGCAGTATATAAAGCACAGGTGCTATCAGACCATTCACCGCTAATAATATCATGGCGCGCCTTCTCACCCAGAGCACGTATCGCGAGATGGAGGCTTAGGGGCGAGGCCTTGAAAGACGACGTGTTCCGTGAACACCTCTGAGTAGGAATTAAAGATTATTTTGATTACAATACTGTAAGTCACATCAGCTCGGACACTATGGGAGGCCTTCAAACTAGTAATTAGCCAGGAGCATACAAGCTGCAATAGTAAAAGACATAGCAGAAGCAGAAGCTGCAATTGAGAAAATAGAGCGGTGTGGGGGGCAGTCGATAGCAAGCACATAAGAGGCTGACCACCTGAAGCATGAGTACTTAAGGCACTGGTACAGACTGGGTACCCTACATTATTCTAAATACATAGAAAAACAGCATGCGTACAGAGATAAACCAGGGAGCCTGCTAGCTTGGTTGTACAGAAGCAAATCTAAACACAAACTAAAAAAGGCAGTAACAGACGAAGAAGGGGAAGGGAATACCACACAAGAAGGGATAAATAACTGTTTTCTCAAATACTATAAAGAGCTATATGCAGATACGACCACGATGCAATCCGCTGATGTAGAAGAGGGCCTAGCACACATCGCCCTCCCACAGCTAGATAATGATACAGCAGCACAGTTAGAAGCCCCCATAACACTAGAAGAGCTCGAAATGACCGTCAGGCAAAACACCTGTGACTGATGGGCTTCCTAGTGAGTTTTATAAAGAGTACAAAGAGGAGATCCTGCCCCCTACGCTGGCAATGCTTAATGAGGCATTATACGCGGAGTCTCTCCCGCTGTTGCTGAGGGAATCCCTGATTATTCCACTGCTAAAACCAAACAAACCAGATACAGACTGCAGCTCATATAGACCCTTGTCGCTTCTGAACCAAGATGGGAAGATACTAACAGCCCTGCTGGCCAATAGGCACAAACAGGTAATAGCCAAGACTATACAACCAGATCAAACAGGATAAGTCCTTGGCAGGAACATCACAGGAAACCTGTGAAGACTGCACCACATCATAGACCATACCAAAGACAATGAGTCCCCCTACGCAATAGCCTCATTCGACAAGGTTAAGGCATTTGACTTGGCCAAGTGGCCATGGCTGCTAGCCACACTGAAAAGCTTTGGCATAGGCCCCACATACACGAAGTGGGTGTGCTTGCTATATAGCATGCAGGTAGCCAGGATTCGGATAGATAACCTGATTTCTGAGCAGTGGACACTAGAAAGTGGCACAAGACAAGTATGCCCATGGTCCCCAATGCTATTTATATTAACCCTGGAACCCCTAGCAGTGTACCTACAGGAAGAATTCTGAGAGGCTGGCCTAGAGGTGCAAGACAAGTGGAACCCGATTTCCTTATATGCCGATGACATGCTCATTTACTTACAAAACCCACAGACCAATTTGCAATACATTTGAGATGTTCTGGGGTGTTACGCAGAGTTCTCAGGCATCACAATTAGTGAAAAGATATTGTGCCTGTTTCCATTGGTGGGTTACAAAAGGAAGACGCAAAGCACATTACCGGTGCTGCTGGTGCAATGGGCGATAGTCATATTTAAATATTTGGGAATAAATATCTAACACGACCCCAAGATAAAACACTAACAAAACACACAGAAGGCAATAGAGAAAGTAAAGTAGTCCATGGACTTCTGGGCTAAATTACCCCTAACACTGATGGGCAGAGCAGCCCTAATGAAAATGGTAGTGCTCACTAGATTACTACACTACTTTGCGAATGTCCCTTATGAAATACCCGGAAGCTTCTTCAAGAAGCTGGAAACGGTATGCTGAGGGGTCCTGTGGCGTACGGGTCAAAACAGGCTAGCCCTCGCAAAACTGCAGAGACCATATGATAATGAGGCATAAGGGTACCGAACTTTGAGGCATATTTCGTGGCAAGCCAATTACAGTTCGTCAAGAAGTGGCTAGCAGAAGAACAGTCACAAGACACTTACCTACTCCAATCATCATGCGCTCTTTATTAAAGAAATATTCTGGATTCCAATATGCCACTGGCCTAAGCCCCCGCTCCTACTGCGACTGGGGAAAGCGGTATGGAACAGAGCTTGCCGCCTACTGGGCGCTCAGGGGCCTTACTTGCCCCAAATAATCCCCTTAGTATGACCAGCAAGCTAGACTACAAATAGTAGTTTCTTATATTGCGCAACTCTCACCCAAAGGTCTCAGGCGCGCGGACATGGCGCATATGTTCTGGGACTGCAGCAAAATACAGCAATACTGGGAGGAGATTGCTCACAGATTAGCGAAAGCGGACATAGTATTGGATGTGCGGTCCCCCAGGGCCTGCTTGCTTGGCATGTTTGTACGCCTGAAGATGAAGAAACATATTCAAATTGAATGACCTGGCATACATTCTGGCCAAACGCAGGATAGCAATGAGCTGGAAGGCCCATGGAGGCCCAGACACAAAGGTGTGGTGGAAAGATCTGCAGAAACGGACGATAGCAGAGACTGCAGTGTGGCAGGAGGCAGCCAGCCATAGCCAAGGAGAGCAAAACACAGAGCTAAATGCCTGGAGACTGTTATTACATGAACTGCAAGCCTCAGCATGCAATGCTACCCAAGTAGGAACCCAATCGAACCGGAGGGTCAGCGAAGGACATAAGTGCAGCTAGCATCATTTCTACGCATTAGATCAAGTAGAATATAGGTAACCACTAGACAGACTGATTATAGTAGTAATGTGTTGTTACTTGAATGTAATGTCTGCAGTGCTTTTGAAAACTAATAAAACAAACTAAAACAAAAGACAAAAAAACTCTCAGAAGAATGTCCGTCGTCAGACTCATCTGCTACAGCAAGGGTGTCCTCAGCTTCCTGTTCACACTTTCGAAAGAAAGAGTTGGGAGTGATTGAATGAGAGAGACCATCAAGTCTTTCACCTCCGTTAGACGTAAAAGGCTGGGCTGGACGTCTTTCTGAGACTGTGTTTGCCGCACCAAGATGGTGTCTCCCACTTTAATGTGAGATTCTCTCTTGCTCTTCTGCTCCCATCTGTATAATGTTTAACCTTCCTCGTGTTCAGTTCATCTGTTGTTCGCACATATTGCGTCACATCCTTCTCTTTGTCAGGGCCAGGCGTTTGGGGCAAACCTGTCCTAATCTTCCTTTTGAAGATAAATTCAGAGGTGCATACTCCAGTAGTGCTATGCAGTGTATTCCAGTAGTTTCTAAGGAGTGTGCGTATTGCCTGCATAAAAGATCTTTTGGTAATTGTGCATATATGCAATGTGCGTTTGATGTTAGACATGAAACGTTCTATGGTGCTATTGGCCTGTGGCCAAAGGGGAGTTCCTTTCCTCTGCTGGAAACCCACATTTTCTGCGAACATGGTAAAATCATGTCCGCTGAATGGTGGTCTGTTGTCGGACTTCATGATGGTGGGAACTCCATAATACACAAACATTTTGTCCACAGCTGAAATGACAGCATGTGCACTTGTGGAAGCTACCAGATGTACCTCAGAATAGCGCGCCATTTCATCTATGGCAACCAACACATACTTGTTGTTGGCGAAGGGACCAAATAAGTCCACTGCTACCTCATCTCAGACATTTAGTGGAATGGGAGTCATCTTCAGCGGTTCGGGTAAGCTAGGTTGTGCTGCTGATTTGCAAACAATACAGTTCTCCAATGCTGTCTGTATTTTTACATCAATTTTCACAAACCACACTTTGGGTCTCAATTGTCTTTTTGTGGACACAATGCCACGGTGCCCCACATGCGCCAGGTCAATGATGCATTCTTGTAGAGCGCGGTATCACTATTCTGTTTTCCTTTAGTAACAGTCCTTCTGAGGATATTGACAGCACGTCCTGCAAGAGCACGAATGTCTGCAGTTCCTTTTCCTGATCTTCTGATAATTATATCTCATGGGTCGCCTCATTATGCCATCTGCCAGATAGTATTGTTTTTTACTTGACAAAGGAGTGGATCTTTGTCCATTTCCAACAGTATTTCCTGTGTGGTTAACGCTGTCGGAAGGGCATTGCTGATAAGATAGTTGACGTATTGATCTGCCTTCAAAGTTTGTAGTGTTGCCAAAGTGGGAACCTCAACAGGAAGTCATCTGGGTTGTTGTGCTTCCCCGGCTTGTGAACAATGTCGAAGTAGTATTCTTGGAGAGGCAAACCCCATCTCGCGAAGCGCTGGGGCATCTTGGCATTGGGTTTACCACAAATGGTGGCGAGTGCATGATGATCAGTTACTATGGTAAATTTCTTCCCATAAAGGAACAGATGGTAATGCTGGCAGGCCCACACCACTGCAAGAATTTCTTTCTTTGGTTGCGAGTAGCCAAGCTCAGCGCTTGATAGGCACCTACTTGCGTATGAGACAATCTGTTTGGGCAATCTAGACCTCCATTTGTACTGCGTCAAGATGGCCCCTGGTCCTACAGGACTCGCATTGATGGCTACTTCTGTCTCCAATTCGGGGTCGTAGTGGCCATACATGCTGCAGAGGAGATACGTCACTTATCTCCTGAAAGGCCTCTTCACACTCCAGTGATCAACAAAACACGTTCCCTTTCTCCATGAGCGTCCTCAATGGCATGCTTATGGATGCAAAGTCTTTAATGTACGGCATGCAATAGCTGGCTATACCCAGGAATGACTTTACTGCAGATAGTGATGCTGGAGTGGAGTCTCAGCTAAAGCTTGCACCTTTGCAGGATTTGGCTGTAATCCTTTGCTTGAAATAAATATGGCCAAAGAATTTGAGCGTGTACTTGCTGAATTCACATTTACTGATGATGAGAGCTAAGTTTGCTTGTTCCAACGCCATGCAGACCCTTCTCAGTGTGTCATCATGAGCCTCTTGAGTGTCACCAAAGATTAAGATATCATCACTGTAATTCAGGAACTTGGGTATGTGTGTTTGATTACTTGATGAATCAAATTCTGGAAGATTCCCGCTGACGATGACACTCCAAAACGGAGACATTTGTAACTAAATAAACCTACGTGAGTTGTAAAAGTGGTAATGTAACCACTGTCCGGGTGTAGCTCCAACTGATGATAACCCTTATTGAGTTCTAACTTTGAAAACACCTTGGTGTCATGTAAAAGGTGTATCACATCTGTCATCCTGGGGGAGAGATGACGTTCCCTCTAAATCACCTGGTTTTGCATCCTCATAGCCACACAGAGGCATATATTTACACTGCCTTCTCTCATGGATACAGGCACAACAGGGGAAACCCAAGGTGTAGGGCCCTTCACGTGTTATATGATGTCTTGATTCAGAAATGCTTGGAGTTCCTTCTGTAATTGTACCTGGATGTTATGGGGAATACCTCTGTAATGTTGGGGCATTGGTTTAATTTCCTTGTTGATATGCAATTTGATTCGTTTTTTAAAAAAATGTACCTAGTCCTTTAAACAGTATTGGGAACAGCTGTGCTACCATGTCCTTCAGGCTGTACGTGTAAGCTGACATTAACTTGAACATTATGTGTACTAGTTCCATCTTCATGGCAGATTTGAAACTCAAGATGCTCCCACCAGGTACTGCATCCTTTATCACATATATTTGTATTGTTTCGCACGTGTCCTTGTAGGAACATGTGGCCTCAAACATGCCTTTGCGAGGTAGTAGTGTACTTGATGTCAATGTTGGATGCTTTTAATTTGGTAGGGTGTCTCCGGCTGGTGTGCATCTCCTCACGCATGACTTTTACGGTAGCCCCTGTGTCAACGAGGACCTCTTAATTACTGTCATCCACCTGTAGTAGCAGCGTTGGTCACACCCGTTTTGTTGTCTATGGCATGCACGCAGCCTCTTTTCCTTTCTCCGCTGGAGTCTGAGTCACAGTCTGTTTGACCTTTGAGGGATGGCTTGATGTATCAGACTTTATGTCGAGTGGATTTTCTTTTCTTGTCCTCGGGTGTCATTGTGAGACAACTCTGACCACTGGATCGTTTGGGGCTCCTGGCAGCTGCTCGCTGTAATTCTGGTGATCTTTGTCTACTTTGACGAGGCGGAGACTTCCTGTAGGCAAATGTTTGCCCGTCTGGCCCTCTCCCAGAGTGCTGCCGCTCCGATTTAACGGACCCATATTTCGCCGTTTTGCACATAGATCTGAAATGGTTTTTGTCACCACAGTCATTACACCTGTGGCCTATGGCAGGACAAGTCCCTTCACGATGGAAATCATACCCACATCTGTAACATTTCATGGGTTCTTTCTTGTGCGCCTGGTCTACAACCTGTAACCGATATACTGAGGCCGGAGTGACATGTGAAATGGCAACGTTATCCATGGATTCTGCTTGTCTATTTATGGCCATGTCAGTCCTAGCCAGCATTAGGATCTCTTCCAGTGTTCTCCTCTCTTGGAGCAACTTATTGCAGAATTCTGCTGATTCACACTCAGCAATGAATTGAGACCTCAAGGCTTCATCTGTGGAATAATCGTTGAAGTCGCATTGTTTCACTCTTTCTCCCAGCAGCATAAAGAATAAATCCAGATTCTCACCTTTCTCTTGGACAGTGATGTGAAAAGCATGTCTTTCATAGTCAATGTTCCTGTGGGGGGCGTAATATGCATTTAGGGAAGTCAATGACGTCGGTATACAAGGCTGTAGTCTGGGCTGGCATTTCATACACCATGTGACGCACCGTTGGTCCTAACGTGTGAATTAGTATGCCCATCAATCGTCTTTGCTCCTCACACCTATGGCATCAATATACACTTGCAAAGTCCATGAGCCATCTCGCCCATCTGGGTCCAGGCTGCACGTACCCGGAAAATCGAAACCTGTTATTGTATGGTGTCTTGTGAGGGTTCCTGCCGAACTGAAGTTATGGGCGAGAATGCCATGTTGGCAGCAGATGTGGATGTCGTAGTCTCTGCTTCTGACATCTTATGGAGTCTTACTGACAAATGCCCTCTATTGCACAGCACCTTGCGATCAGCTGTCACGGATGGTGGTTCTCCAAGGCTCTAGGGGTCTGCCCATGTGACTCTTCCAGGCAGTACAGGGCTCTGTGGCACCTCCTGTGGGAATTGCAGCACTCCTGTGACTCTTCCAGGCAGTATAGAGTTCTGTGGCACCTACTGTGCAAATTGTAGCGCTCCTGCAACTCTTCCAGGCAGTACAGGACTCTGTGGCACTTCCTGTGCAAAGTGCAGTGCTGTGCGTGGCTTCTTGGGGTCACTGTGGCGCTCTCGAGGAGCCTTTAAGCAAGGCCCAGCAGCGTAGCGAGCAGAAGAGCATGCAGGGGGACGTGAGTCTGTAACCCTTCATCACCAGTGTGGCGTTCTGTGACTCGTTTCGCTGAATGAAAAAAAACAGACACCATGTATAAAAGGAGAGGCACGACACAGAGGGTTTTTGTCATAATCTGTGCTGGGCTGGATTATGGCTATATGTGTGTTATGATGGTGTGGTGATGTCAATGACATTCCATGTGGAGTGTTGGTGTGGTGATGTCATTGACATCCTTGAGGAGTGTTGATGGTTGTTTGGGGTGCTGGGTTCCACTGGTGTGAGTTGGACTTAATGTGCTGGGATGGATGGATGGATGTCCCAGTGCTTTCTCTACATGATATCTAAGAGAATAAACCTACATGTAAACTACTTACCTTCTGGTGTTCCTTATTGGAAAGGAGGCAGTGATGTTCGGGGTGTGCTTCCATGTTTTGGTTAGGGGCATCCAGTGTGCAGTGAGGTGCTGTCCGGTTGTTTTAGGAGGGGCGGTTAGGTGTAGCGTGTTCCAGGAGGTGCAGTGAGGTGTTGCCTAGGGTCCGGTTAAGGGGCAGTGGGTGCTGTCTACTTTGGGGTTAAAGGGCAGTGTGGGGCTGTGTGTTGTTTCAGGAGGTGCTATTTGTTGTTTCAAGAAGTGCGGTGTGGTGATGCAGTCGCAAGGGTGGTTAAGAGGCAGTGAGGTGCTGTCTATGTTTTGAGTTAAGGGGCAGTGTGGTGCTGCTTATATGCTGTGGTTAAGAGGCAGTGAGGTGCTGTCTATATTTTGGTAAGGGGCAGTTAGGTGCTGTCTGGTCATTTTTAAGGGGCAGTTAGGTGCTGTCTGGCTATTTAAGGGGCAGTTAGGTGCGGTTTGGCCGTTTTAGGGGGGCAGTCAGTGCTGTCTACTTCCGGGGTTCAAGGGCAGTGTGGTGTTGTGTGTTGTTTCAGGAAGTGCAGTATGGTGATGCAGTCGCTAGGGCAGTAAGGTGCTGTTGTTGATTTAGGGCAGTGAGGTGCTGTATAGGGTCCAGTTAGGCGTAGTTAGTGCTTTCTATATGCTGTGCTTAAGGGCCATTGTGGTGATGTCTATGTTTTAGTAAGGGGCAGTTAGGTGCTGTCTGGTCATTTTTAAGGGGCAGTTACGTGCTGTCTGGGTTTAGTGCTGCTCAGGTTCTGGGTTAAGGGGCAGTGTGGTGATGCTTATATGCTGTGGCTAAGGGGCAGTGAGGTGCTGTCTATGTTTTGGTTAAGGGGCAGTTTGGTGCTGTCTAGTGGTTTCAAGGGGCAGTGAGGTGTTGTTGAGTGATGTTCATGTTTTGAGTCAAGGGGCAGTGTGGTGCTGCTTATATGCTGTGGTTAAGAGGCAGTGAGGTGCTGTCTATGTTTTGGTTATTGGTTAAGGGGTAGTTAGGTGTTCTCTGGTCATTTTAAGGGGCAGTGAGGTGCTGTCTAGTTATTTAAGGGGCAGTTATGTGCGGTTTGGCCGTTTTAGGGGGGCAGTCAGTGCTGTCTACTTCCGGGGTTCAAGGGCAGTGTGGTGTTGTGTGTTGTTTCAGGAAGTGCAGTGTGGTGATGTCTGTGTTTTGAGTTAAGGGGCAGCTTGGTGCTGTCTGGTCATAGGTAAGTTATGGGGATAGTGTTTGCTGTAAGGTCTGGTGATACAATCAGAGTTCTGCCTATGTTCTTGAGCGGTCGGGTGGTAGGATCAGAGTTCTGTTAATGTTCTCAGCGGGACACAGCTATTGTGCTTTAGTGGTTCGATAGCTGAGTGGGTGTTCAGGCTTTGGGAAGGGCCTGTGGAGTTAGTTTTAGTTTTGTGTTTTCAATAAAGATTTTGGCTAGATTTGTGGTGTAGCACAAGGGCTCACAGTTGGGACTTCTTTCTGAGCTGATATGAGCTATTAAGTTCTGTGTGATGATTGAGGTGTTCATCCATTTTCGTGGTTGGTGGTGTTATGGGTGTTGTGATGTGTTGGTGGAAGGGAAGGAGATATGTCATAATCTGTGCTGGGCTGGATTATGGCTATGTGTGTGTTATGATGTTGTGGTGATGTCAATGACATTCCATGTGGAGTGTTGGTGTGGTGATGTCATTGACATCCTTGTGGAGTGTTGATGGTTGTTTGCAGTGCTGGGTTCCACTGGTGCGAGTTGGACTTAATGTGCTGGGCTGGATGGATGTCCCAGTGCTTTCTCTACATGATATCTAAGAGAATAAACCTACATGTAAACTACTTACCTTCTGATGTTCCTTATTGGAAAGGAGGCTTAGTTTATATCAGTTTTCCAACACAACCGCTTCACTCTCCTACGCTGGTACACTGCCGGATCCTACTCGGTCACGTATATCCGGCCCCCAATCCCGAACTAAGAAATGGGACTGGGCGGACTAGAATGCTACAACCAGCATTCTCAATAGTCTGGGTGGTTTACCCCACCTCACTAACTTTTTCCAAAGTTTTTACCGGCACACAATGTCGAACGCTGCACTGAAGTCGACATAAACACAGACATTAAGACTGCGAACATGCCAGGAGTATTGGATCACATTAATAAATGTGCTCTAAAGAGATATGTGTGTCAAACAGTTTATGTAATTTGCCAGGACACTTGGATCAACAGTGTTGAACATAGCATTTTTTTATTCTATTATTCCAGGCATTGTCTAGTTAAGCCCAAATGTAACATGAGGCAGTAAGGATTGCAAACCAAAGGTCAAGCACTGTTCTGCCATGCCCGCTCCCTCCCCTCGCCCACTTCCCCATCACTCATTTGAGGATGCGGGCAGAGTACCACTGGTTCCTTTTCTCCACTTCTACCACTGCAGTACAGTGGCATTGCTAGGTTGGGGCCAGAGGGGGCACTCCCTTGAGCCTCACCTACAGTGGCATACCAAGATGGGGGGGGGGGGGGCATACTCTTATTGCTCAACATATTTCTATGGCAATGTATAAAGTGTATAGTTAGATTACTATGAAAGGGTAGTATATGTAATGTGGTTTGCTTCCAAGGCATTGCTATAAATAATGTATTATTTAAGCACATGAAATGCAAAGCAAAACCTTAATAAATATCTACATCAAATATAACTGGGAAGATGTCCACAGTTGATTAAATTGTCCACATACCAGGTTCACCCTATAACCAAAGTGTGTGATCCTGGGCAAATCATTTAATCGCACTGTGTCTTATCTGCAGTTCTGTAAGTGATTCGCTTGATAGCTTATGTTAATATAGCATGCTGTTATTTTTTTTTAAAAAGCCTAATGACTATAGAGTTGCTCCATATATATATAATAATGGAGCAATTTAGGTATTTTGCACCACAAAGTTATTTGCCACTTGGCTTACTTATGGCAACTTATTCTAAAGTCACTTCCATGTTGCCTCCAAGTATCAAAGACTGATGATGCTCCTTGCGATGTCAGTTTCTGTGAAATCATTTCTGTTGGTGCCATCCATATGCAAATTAGGAGGTTTGCATGTATTTTGCCCCAGAGCGCCTGGGCAGAGCTCTAATAGATGAGTTTCCTGCATCTGTAACGATTCTAGAGTTTTATTTTTTTTTGTTGCGTTAAAATGTCATCTGCCACTAATGTTACAACCGTATGGAATTCGCGCACTGCATTTGGGGGGAAAGTAGCAGGACTTTTTTCATTGCTCACTCCCCCGCATTCTTACAATGCTGGATACTCCCCTGTACCCATACCTGGGCAACTCTCATTGCAGTGCTGCCTGTGGTCTGCCCGCACGGTACACACACAGGGTCGCAATGCTGCCGCCGGGGCTGACAACGGACACGGCAAATGCAGTGAAGAACACACCATACAGGTGCACACAGAACAGCGGCACAGGGGTGATGGTCAGCAGTCTGGGTCCAGGGCTTGCGCGGCTCGGTGAAAAGGCAAACCAGACCCCCTACCCTGCCTGAGGGACGTGAGGGAACAGTGAAAAAAGACTCCAATTTGAAATTCAACAATCGGGCCAGCCCAGCCGCCGATTGTTGAAATTCAAATTGGGGTTTTGCTGGATAGCTCGCCCTTGGCATGGGTTTCCCGGCCGAGCCCCTGCTTTGCTGAGAGAAGCAGAGGGCTTGGCTTCTTGATCTAATCTGCTGTCCTCCTTTCCACAGCTGTCACTTGCCCTTTGCAAGCTTTTTGCTCAACCTGTTTTCTATCTTCTGGACTGAAAGGGACACACTGCCCGTGAAACGTCAGTGTAGCTCCATCTCTGCAGAAGACACTGCTTAAAAGGATCATATCTTGTCTCTGGTTGACTGCCGTTATAGCGCGCACACTGACGCACACTGTGCTTCTCTAGTTCACATGCCCGTCTGGATATTCTCAGTGCTTTGCTACATTTGCACTATAAAATGTCCACAGAAAGACACTGTTGAGAAAGGAACCCTCAGACCAATTGCAATCTGCACAAACCTTCCAGAAAAGCACCCTACCGCCAGATGTGAGATGCAACAAAAGGCATTGCGAATCGTGGGTATTAATGGCACAGTTGTGAAAGGCCCCGTACAGCAGATGTGATCGGGACACAATATGGACACTGGACACTGTATCATTTCAAAGTGCATAAAATGGCAGGTGTCCATTACCAGAGGCAACATCTGAACAAATTGCCCATGAAGGACCAAAACCAGGAGTAAACTTAACTGGTGCTGTGTGTGTGCTGAGCGATCTATGGAGTTTTGGAGATATACCGATAGATATAGGATGAGACAATATCATTAACATCAAGATATATACATATATAGAACATAATTGCTTGCTGTATAAATGCATGCTTTTTATCTCCGTGGGCTACTTTGGACTATTTTGCCTGCATCAATTTGGGAAACGCATGCACATTGTCCTTTTATAGCCCCCCCACCCTACTTTTGTCTGCAGCCCCCTCTGTGCCCCACCTAGATTTGATTCCTGGAGATGCCACTGCTGCAGTACACCGTTTGAAGCTGGCAACCTAGAAACAGGCCAAAGAAAGGAAGCAGAAGAGCGGGTGAATGAGTATATGACAATGTGGCTGACACTGCCCAAAGCATCTGCGCTGACACCCTGGTCTAAAAGGATGACTTTAGAGACCATCCTGGGGTCATCTAATGAGCATCAAACTACACTGGAAGTCATTCCCACATCATCAGACGTCATCACGCTGTTAAAGTCCTCAGCAAATATCTCAGAATGGTGGGTGATGATTTGTGGATGAGCTTAGGATGACTTAATAAATATGCTAACATCATCTCTATTTTAGAAAACTCTTTGTTCCTGATGCTTTTAGGATGACTTGCTGATCACTTCAAGAGATTGCACGTTTGTCCCTGATGATTTGGGGATCACCTGCTGATTTTTTATTTTCATTTTTTTTTCATTTGGTTGGTTGATAAAATCAACCTTTCAAATATAAATACAAACCATGAACAATATAAACAAATACACATATACACTTTATATTTAAATCAACAAATAAATTCATTTCTTACATAAATTTGTTTAAAACTTACATGAATTTCTATCATAGTTATATCCCCAATAATACAATCACTAAAGATCTTAATTGTACTACTTTGGTAATTTAGGAAACAAGGCTTCTAGATATTGAGCTATCGCAATGCAGACAGCTAATTTCATATTTGTAAAAAAACAGTACCATATTTCATCAGGCTCCATATAGCAGTGATTCTTAAAATGTATTTCTCGCTTATCCTTTAACGCGGGACACATAACAATACAATGTTGGAGTGTTTCTCTCTCTGTTAGGCTTTTACAGAATTGACAATAGTTTTGTTCAGGTGATATTAGTTTTCTTCTAGCCAACACATCTTGCGTTGGCCAAAGGTTCAACCTAAATCGGAGGTATTGTTTTCGTATTTGTGGAGACGGACACTTAGATAAATAGTCAGCCATTATACAAAATATTTTGTGGCCGAACAATAAGGTGTTAAAATCCTTATATGACAGATATCGGCTTCGATTCATGATCCAATCATGCTGATACATTTTTGTTTTAGCACGATCAGGATTTTCTACTAGCAGATCTAAATCGAGAGCTGCATCTGCCAAAGCATTTAAAGTATATCTAAGCCATGTTTTCGGAAACTTATGCTGCGAAGATAATAGGTATTGTGCTACTACACCTAAGATATTCGGAGCATTAAGACTCATCAATGACTTTCTTAAAAAGCCTGACATTTTCCACAGCACATGTGCATGTAGAGATATCAACCTAACTTGAAATCGTATCAATGGGAGAGTCGTGCAGTTGGGAAGACATAGAATTTGTTTCCAAAAACGAGATTCAAGTTTATCCCACCAATGCTGGACTTTGGGGGTGTTGGCTTCAACCCCATACGTCAGAATAGGGATCACCTTTTGTTGGTAGAATAACATTGTCTGTTTAAGAGAGAATTTGCTGAATTTCTGTGTTATTATTTTGTCTTCAGATATTAGGGTCTGCAGTTTACATTTTTATTCTATCTCATTCGTCTTAAATTTCATTGAATCAGTTATAGTGATACCCAAGTACTTATATTGGGTGACCTTTGTAAGTTCCACATTTTTCAGATTACACTTGCAGGGCCTCGGCTTAGTTCTAAAGTTTGGTCTGCAGACCATAACGTGCGTCTTATCTGTGTTTATTACGAGGTTATTTTTCTTTACATAGGTATCAAGAGTCTTTAGCATGTTTTGCAGACCAGCTGGTGTTTGGTATAGTAACACAAGGTCATCGTCATATAGTAAATAACAGATTTTCTGTTTGCCTAGTCTTGGCGGATCGCTTTCCACTTTTAGAAAAGATTCACCCATGTCTAGTATAAATATGTTAAATATAGTTGAAGCCAGAATACAGCCCTGTTTGAGGCCACGGTGGGTTGCAAATGATGCTGAAAGTTGTCCATCTGTGGTCAATCTGATTGGCATTGATGTTTTAGTGTGTAGGAGCATGATAAGCGTACAAAGTGATTGAGGACAATTATAATAAACCAATTTCTGATACAAGAGAGATCGGTCAATGGAGTCAAAAACGACTTGAAAATCAATGAACGCTAGGTATAGCAGTTGATTTTGAGCTGCAAAATCAGATTTGATCATGTTTAGCGCAATAATGTTCAGAATTGTGCCCAGACCAGTAACAAAGCCAGATTGGAAAGGATCTCTTAACTGGGTTCTTTGAGTCCATTCATTGAGGTCCCTTAGTATTATTCGGGAGAATATTTTCCCGGGAGTGTCCAGGAGTGCTATGGGTCTGTAGCTCGTTGGGAGCTGTCAGTCACCATTTTTTATAAATGGGGACAATAATAGAATGTCTCCAAGAGGGCGGTAGTGATTGTGTTTTATTTATTGCGGTAAGGATGTTAAACAGTATATTAGCCCACATTTCTGGATACTTTTTCAGAGTTTGTTTTGAAAGGCCATCAGGGCCGCAAGCTCTAGAACTACTCGCCTTTTTGATAAAAAGTTGTACATCGGCTAAATCAAATTTAACAAATAATTCACTGGGTACCCAAGATTCCAGTCCCAGGCAACCTTCTGCGATAGAGTAGAGCCCAGAGAAATGCTGAATACAATGCTGCTCCGTAACACCATTGGCTTGCATTGCAAATTTTGGACCTTGTAGTGCCTCATTTAACAGGGACCAAGTCTTTGCAGTATTTTTGTTCTGAAGCATTCTCAACATTGTTGCTCCATCTTCCTGATATAACTTGGCCCTTCTAGATCGCAGCCAGTTCTTATACCTAGTTCGGAGTCGAGCTAAAACAGCTGCTCTCACCGCTAATGGTTGTTTTAGGACTTCTCGTTTTTGAGCTCTAAACAAGGTTTTTTGCATTCTGACCTCGTGGTTATAAACATGAAGCTTAGGTACCTGATTTTTATAGCTGCTGGGCTTCGAGGTTTTATTTGGGAATAACTGCATCATATCACAGTACAAAACGTTGTACGAATTACCTCTTACATTTTTTCTATTCAATTCCGATAGTAATTGATTGAAGTCCTCTAATGACTCTTCCGACAATCATAGTCTATTTTGACCAGAGCTTAATGTAAGAAAGCCCTGTTGGCAATAGCTCCTAATGGGTGGATTGTTGTTGGGTATGACCCATTTGGTTGAGAATTGGTCATGATCACTTGAGTGAAGAGAGTGACACTAACATAAATATAATCAATCGTGGAGTGACGCACTCCCCTTCGCCATGTTGGAAGAAGGGGAATATCTGACTTAAATGCTCCGTTAAGCCTGCATAAATTGGGTGATTTTATAAAGTGATTCCATTTTAGCAATCTGCTTTTGATTGCCAATTTCTCAGTTATACAGTTAAGATTCAAATCACCTGCAATTAATATATAAGAGACTGTAGGCTCAAGAGCAATCAGCAGGAATAATTCAGTCAGATCTTTAAAGAAAGAAGCACACAAGTGAATAGGTTCAAGAACACTTTGCTCATACACACGAAATCCCACAGTTTTTTTATAAACTCTGCAGTTTCTTAAAGAAGAAAAAAAATACTCATAAGAGTTGTATCGTAGAGAAAAATCTCTCGAACAAAAGTTTTTTTATATATGTTGGAACTGTGTGAATCAAGAACATAAAAGCACAATTCCAGGAGAAATCAAACATCAAAAATGGTTTGTTGGACCGCAACAGAACAAACAAGGATATGTTTTCAACACATTGGACCAAAACCTTTTTTGGACAAAATCAAGAACAATGTGTATATAACAAACCCAACCTCTGTCAGGGTTTGTCAGAAATGCACAATTCAATAGTGTGAAGTTACAAAGCAAGATTCTTAAAACAACATAAAACAATTGCAGGGACACAGATAGAAATTTGCATATGTGGACAGCAATAAATATGCTGTAATTTCAGGGAAGTAGTGCGTCTACACCAGGTGTTTCGGCCGTAGGGAGTTGGGCTAGATGAGCCTCATCATTCATATGGCCATCATCAGGACGGGTTCTGTGAAAAATGACCTCTGTTGCTGCAGGGGAGGGAGACCACAATCAGACGTATGTACGAGATTGGCTATGTCAGAGAATTTCTTTCTGTTCCAGAATCAGATTTACAAGCAAGTAAAGGGTGTAAGAATGGGCGCCACCTTCGCCCTAGATATTGCTAATTTATACATGTCTAGGTACGAAGAAAACTATGTTTTTACACCAGAGAACCCTTTCCTAGGTAACATCGCTTTATGGAAGAGATATATTGACGATGTAATCATCGTCTGGCAGGGTACACCTTCAGAACTACAAGAATTTCACTCCTGGATAAATTTGAGAAACACCCACATCAAGTTTACGATGCATTGGGATCACCATCAAATAGATTTCCTGGATCTCCATATCTATAAGACTGGAGACCGATTAAAAACTGAGCTCTTTCGAAAACCAACAGGCCGCAATAGTCTATTGCACTTCACAAGTTATCTATCTGTGTCCATGCAATAGTTTTATGTTGTTTTAAGAATCTTGCTTTGTAACTTCACACTATTGAATTGTGCATTTCTGACAAACCCTGACAGAGGTTGGGTTTGTTATATACACATTGTTCTTGATTTTGTCCAAAAAAGGTTTTGGTCCAATGTGTTGAAAACATATCCTTGTTTGTTCCGTTGTGGTCCAACAAACCATTTTTGATGTCTTATTTCTCCTTGAATTGTGCTTTTATGTTCTTGATTCACACAGTTCCAACATATATAAAACAACTTTTGTTCGAGAGATTTTTCTCTACGATACAACTCTTATGAGTATTTTTTTTCCTTCTTTAAGAAACTGCAGAGTTTATAAAAAACGGTGGGATTTCGTGTGTATGAGCAAAGTGTTCTTGAACCTATTCACTTGTGTGCTTTGTTCTTCAGTTAACCCTCCTGGGTAGAATAGGTTCCATACCAGGAGCCCGAATTTTTGATTCAGATCTTTAAAGAAGCTAGTATCAGATATTCCCACTGGATTCCAGTACAAATTAATCACAGCACATTTGTACGATTTCATGTATACCTTTGTCAGTTGCATAAAGGTGTTTGGCGTAGCCCAGTGCTCTGATTTTTAACCAGAATCCCGTTTTATTGCAGTAAGTAGGCCAGATGTTGGTCTACCTCAGTTTGTTTTACTAGCGGCATTCAAATGGTTGTCATAGTTGTCCCATATCGGGACTTCTGTAAGCCACGTCTCTTGCAAAAGTATAATATTGAAACCAGCCAGAGAATTTTCATTGTTATTTAATAAATGCTTAAATCTCCTGGTGTTACAGCTAAGCAAAGAGACCTCCAAGTCCAATGAGGCCACGTCTAGTTAATTAGAGGATTCAAGGCATTTGCAAACACACATATTTTGATTTCTTAAGAGCACATTTCTGTTAGAGATGGGAAGGGTCTCTTGTCCCTTATTTGCCAATTCAGGCTTTAGGCTATTAGGGGCAGCTAACAGAGAGGCCTCTATTGATATTTCAAAGCCCAGCGAGAATAATTGGTTTTTGGCCAACCATATTGTATTTTGAATGACTCAAGAGGTCATCCAAATTCTAACAGAATTCAGCCTAGAGACATTTGGAAATTCCACTAGTGCAATATCAGTTGAGGCAATATCCTCAAGTTGAGGAATGTCCGAGAATATAGCCAAAACAGGACGCCGATTTAGATCATATTGCATACATGAACTTGGTCTGCATTCCAGATTTAGGTAATATGCAGGCCGTTTTAAAGGTTGTGAGATCTTTTTGTCATTTTTCATTGTCTGCTCCTCTTGTTTATTTCGAGAGCCACCCAATGGTAAGCTTATTTCCCTATTTGTGACCAACACCGATTGAATAAGCTGGATTATATCTGGCGCTAGGTCAGCTAACAGGGAACATTCTTTGTCCATGTGTTGAGTGCAGTTCGGAGCTAGGGGTTACTACTTCCGTCTCTGGAATAACTGCACTCCCACATGGCTGATCAGGCTTTGTGCTTCCGCCATCAACATCAGCTATCCGAGCACTGGGCCTTAACGCTAGGGCCTCTTTATTCGACAGATCTTGTCTATCAGCTTGTTTTCCTGCCTTCCCAGCATTCATGGGCTGACCTTCAAGTATGTTGGGTCTGTCCACTATTGGGAGTAGTGGATGTCCAGCCATATAGGCCTCCACCGCTCTCCTAATCTCCTGACGATGAAGGTCAATGGGATCTAGATTCGCCGGTGGGTTAGAGGCAAGTTTGATAGGTAGGACCTTTCTAGGTGAAGGAGTTGCATCAGAACTACTCTTAGCTAATTCACATGCAGAAACAGCTTCAACTAATTCATCCAATGGAGCATAAGGAATGCTCTCCTTATTGCGGTAGCCAATTGGAGACTAGCTCTAGCTTGAGCTTGTAGCTGATATTTTTTTGAAACGGCACTAGAAACTATTACAGAACTTTTATTAGGTAATTTAATGGATTTTAAAAATTGTTTCGTATTTGTTGAGGTATTTTTCTTCAAGTCCTTTTGATTTTTGGGCAACTTTGTATGGGCAGGAATTCGAGGTTTCTTTTTAGTCGCATTCGCAAAAATTGTATATGTGTTTTTAGAAGCTGTCAACATCACAGGTTGAGTGAGGGGTTTCGGATTTGAGTCTACACCCGGTTGTACGGGCATTTCATAAATAATTCCGTCATGCAGTGGTATCGAGAGGCGTAATTTAGGATGTACTAGCAATTGTGCTATGTCAGGCTCATTTGTTTGAGTGTCTACACATAATGAGGTTTGACAGGAGACCGTAGCACACATAACACTCACAGTTGATTCAACCTGGACTTCTCTCGACTCGGCTAAACCAAATACCTGTTTCTTCTTGCCATGACAGAATTTTTTCGATTTGTGCAGATTGAGATGTACATTTTTTATCAAGAGACTCATATAATTTACTTAATGAGAGCATCGTCAAATTAATGGCATTTAATGTTAGTTCTAATAATTTGGAAGCGGAATCCACTTGTAACGGGATAGAGAGGTCCAATATGGGGCCAATCGCTCTCCGTGGTCTAGGCGCATAAAATGAGGCCACTGACTCAGAGTTCGAATTTCCATTTTCATCAAACAAAATGGGAGAACCTGATAGATTTTGAGATAAGCAGTGAGCCGAGAATCGAGAGACACTGGAATCTAAATCAATTATGGCTACATCAGGCGGCACATTTGAGCACTGTATGTTATTTTTACACAATTCAGCAGTGGGAGCATTCTCCAAAAGGGCACTGTCAGTCAATGAAGAATTAGAGGCAACCCCTATGCCCTCTCCTTTTGGGTAGTAGTAGGCAATGTAGGGGTTTCTTCTATCAAAATTTGTGACAAAGCGTTAGGACACTTATCAAGAATACTTATGGGTGATTGACTTTTGTCCATAACCATTGGCACCAAAGAGTGAGGCAACATGCTAGAGGAGGACAACAAACTTACTGCATTTGTTCTCAAAGGAGTCGCAGGTTGAGCGTCCTTGCAGAATTTGCGTATGTCATGCGACGGCGCTTGTTTAGAGTCATGTTTTTTAGCCTTACATATTCGTTTCTCCGTTGGCGTGGATGTCGAATGACTTAAAGGTCATTTCCGTGAGCTGAGTGACTGAGACCTTTGTCTGGGCGCTCTTTCCAATGGATTTGGAATAGCAGGCATGCCTGTTTTCAAGGTAGGCACTTTAAACTGTAACATCTTAAAGAAAAAAGAGGAAAGAAAGCCAACAGGACTTAGCAGTAAGTCCCTGGACCTGTATCTCTCCACCACCCCACCGTGACTTCGCGGCGAAGAGGCAAAGAGGTACTTCCAGGTACTTCGCCTGGTGCCCACGCGCGCGCTCACAGTTTTAACTCCTTCACGCTCTAAAGGGGCGAGGCTTCAGATGTTTAGCCGTACAACGGCGAATTCCACACATAGGAAGAAGGAGCAAATTAAAGTCTGTAGCAGTAGTCCACAACAAGCAGCGAGTGAGGCAAAGAGGTACTTCCAGATACTTCGCCTGGTGCGCCCACGGCCACAGTTTTAACTCCTTCATGCCCTAAAGGGGCAGGGCTTCAGATATTTAGCCATACAACAGTGAATTCTACACATAGGAAGAAGGAGCAAATTAAAGTCTGTAGCAGTAGTCTACAACAAGCAGCGAGCGAGGCAAAGAGGCACTTCCAGGTGACCTACTGATTACTTCAAGAGCATTGCCATGAAAAATGTTTGTTCTTGATGATTTGGGGATGACTTACTGATTACTTCAGAACATCAGAGTTTGTAGGATGATATGCGGGCCAATAGAGATGGTCATTCCGCTTTTGCTTAGTTGCACTTATGCTGAATGACACCCAACTGTGGCTAGGGTTAGGCTTGAGACTATGTTGGGCGGAAGCGAGAGGCCTAAACATAACATGCAACCCCTGGGTGAGAATCCTTTGCCATCCCAGTCAAAATTAGGCACCCACCACCATCACAATCCCCAACATGGCATGGGTAAAGCTTGAGACTATGTTGGGCCAAAGTGGAAAAAAGAGGCCTAAACATAGCATGCAGCCCCTGGGTGAGAATCCTTTGCCATCCCAGTCAAACGCAGGAACCCAGCACCCTCACAATCAATACATTACCATGCTGACTTGTTAGGTAAGAATTGGTGTAGTCCCAGTGTGTGAGACTACACAACACTTGTCTGCTTGGTATTAGGTAACCCACCTTTTGGTATAGGTCTGTACTACACAGGTTGGTAGTGTGACTGAGCAGCCAGGCCTATCTCAAGAGGGATAAATGTGAGCTGTACAAATGAAATCTGTAAATACAAGTAGCCAAGTAACACTTGCAATAGTTATTTATTTAATTGACATCAATTTTTAAATAGGCGTTCTTTAGAAAGGCAATTCATCTAACAATGTAAATATACTTCAGATTCATAGCAAGTTAGTGGATAATCTTTGGATATGACTCTTACACATTCATACACCCTGGGGTGACTTCAATCACAAGGACAGTAAATGCACTGCAGATTCTGAGGTTGCAGAAAGGAAAGATTTGAGGAAGGAAAAAGGTCAAATAAATTCTCAGTATATGTGAGGACAACTAAATCTTCCAATGACATCTAGACAAGCCTTTCCCAGTGGTAACAGTCTAAAACAAGTTACCACCTGTGAGGGACAAACAATATCAAAGTCAATGGGCTAGAAGAGTCTGCACGAGGCCAGGACAGTCAAAGTCAATTTGAAACAGACTATGGAGCTGAGGCACTTCTTAGACTCAAATGTCTTGCACAAAGTTAGAGAGTTTGTTAGAAAATCACTTGTAGGGTCACAAGCTGTTAAGCCTGTGAAAACAGAGTTGAAATCAACTCTAAAAGTAGGCCACTGCAATTCCCAACGGAGAAAACACAGCTACAAGACAGTGAGGTAAGTACCCCAAGTATAAACAGTACCTCTGGTTTGAAGAAGAGTGGTCCAGCTGGCTTCTATCCTGCTACAGCGATGCAGACCCAGTGTTCCTGAGCCTCAGTAATGGGGACAAGAGGGAGGACATCTGTAGGGCTCCTGCGGCGATACTTGGGAGGTCGTTGGCAGCTACAGGCTCTTTTCGGTTCAGCGGCACTTCACGGTTTCAGCGCTTAGTAGACAGCACCGTCGTGGATCTCGGATACCGGTTGGGCTTCCTTCACATCTTGGATCCTGCACTTTGGTGAGGTAACTCGAGCTCTGGTTGTCCTACTTCTGGGGGGTCCTTAGGAGACTCCTGGAGCTTCTAGCCGGATTTCACACATTTCATTCGACTACAGATTACTCGGCCCCTGGCACTCGGTTCTTGCAGCAATGAAGAAGTACAGCCAGACAGGAAAGATGGTCCAGTGGAGTTCGTCTGTGGGTTAGTTGGTCCCACTAACCGAAGAGGAGAAGTCGTCCATTCTGGAGCTTCTCTGTCGAATTGAAAAAGGAGTTTCAGCACAGCAGCAGGGCTTCACCAGGCAATTCAAAGGTCCAGGAGGATGCAGCAAGCTTTGTTCACAGTTTCTTCATCGGGTGCTTCTCCCAGGTGTCGACTCTGCCTCTAGTCCCAAAACCCTCGCCTTTTAAGCAGGTTTCTTCCATTCATGAACAGCCTACCCTGTCAATCACACAGCAGGGTGGCTGTCCTAAAACGACAGCCAGCCAGCCAATCAGGACTGGTTGCATTCAGGCATTCCTAGAGACAAAGGACAGGGGAGTTTCGGGACCCTCCCTCACATCCTGTCCTTCCAGGCACACTGGAGCCAGAGGCAGGGCCCAACCAGAACAAGGAACAAACTGGAATCCATCACACTACACCCCGTGTATCACCAAGTCTAGAACAGAGGGGTAGCTACCCTATTTACCACCCGGAACGAACCAACAACGCCATAAACCTTATCAGTCTACTCGACAAAGAGACTGATCAGCAAAGAATCACCCCGCCCAAAAGACTCAACCGGAAAAACCCCACCTGAAACAGAAACCCAACCAACAACACAATGGTCAGAACAAACAATACTAACAACTACACAAAATGGAAATCAAGCAAACTACACTGCAGCCTCCTCAAAGTTCGATCCATGGCAAACCACCCAACAGAAATCAATGACCTCCTATGCGAAGGAGGCACAGACGTGCTCTTCCTTACAGAAACCTGGCTATCAGACAACTATAAAGCCATTGCGAACCAAGCAATACCTGAAAATTATAAATGAATAAACGCCAACAGAGAAAACCGAAGAGGAGGCGGAATCGCAACTATACACAAAAAACACACCTGAGCAACTCGAATCATCACAACCAACGCGGAAGACTATGAATCCCTCCTAATAAAGATAGAACTCAGAGATCCCACCGATACAAACATAGATACAACAGAAGACACACTCAACAATTGGATCGCCATGGCCCCTGACCAATTAGCACCAGCTAAAACATTCAAAGCAACACCAAAACAAACTGGCAGCAAAATGGTTCACAGAAGAACTGAAAAAACTCCAAGAAAACAACTGCAAAATGGAAACAAAATGGAGAGAACAATACACCAGACAAGACCAAATAAAATACCAAACACAACTCAAACGGTACAAAGCAACAGTCCCCAAAGCAAACAAAAACTACTACGCCACAAGAATAGAATCGTCAAACAATTCACAGAAAGAACTCTTCAAAATCATCAGAGATAAAAAAAAACTCTTCCTGCAAAAATTCCATCACCCCTGCACAAACACTTTGTGACAAAATCACCAACCACCTGAGAGCAAAAATAGACACAAGACAGGAGACCATCAACCTAGCGGGGGCAAATACAACCACTGGACCACAGACACCAGAAGAAACACAGATTAAAGCAAAACTCATCTACCTAGAACCAATCACAGAGGAACTTTCACCACACTGATCAAGGGCAGCAACCTTTCAGGATATCCAAAGGACCCCAGACGTCTTCAAAGGAATCCTCAACCACAGAACCCCAGCAACACGCTTCCGGAACCTAATGAATGTATCACTCAAAAGAGGAATAGTACTGTCCTCCTTCAAATCAGCATACATCAAACCACTAATAAAAAAAGCTCAGAATGCGCAGAAGACCCCCAGCAACTACAGACCAATAGCCAACCTGCTCTACCCAGCAGAGATCCTGGAGAACCACGTCTACAAAATCCATCTGAAACACATCGAAACAAACGGAATACTCAACCAATCACAAGTTGGCTTCAGACCGATGAGAGGAACAGAATCAGCACTTCTTTTGATATGGGACGACCTGAAAATAAACGCAGACGACACCCAATCGGCCCTCCTTCTATTGTTCATTTCAGCGGCTTTTGACACAATCAGCCACGCAACCCTAATAAAAAGATTGATGGACTAAAGTGGATTACCTTATTCCGAATAAACCGAACCGAAATAACCTACCTACCACTGTTGTCCTCAAACAACAGAAATATATCCTAGAGAGTCCCACAGGGTTCTAGCCTCTCCCCTCTTCTTTTCAACATCTACATGTGCCCACTGATGAAAATCATTCGATCCTACGGACTACTGCCTACAACTACGCACACGACATAACTGATTGTGAAAACAAACAGAACACGGGAACAAAATAACAACCACCAACAACTGCCTCACAGACATATACAACTGGATAACAACGAACAACCTCAAACTGAACCTGGCAAAAATGGAAATAATGCTCTCACCCGCAGGGTTCAACGGAGGGTTCAACGGAGGGAACCCACAATTGATCTGGCCAATCGGCATGGGAACGCAACCAGATACTACCAATGTAGTAACCAACATAGGAATACTCATGGACAACGGACTATCACAGGAACCGCAAGTCAACGCAATCGCAAAAAAATGCTTCTTCCTCCTACAAATACTCAGATCCCTGATACTGTGACTGTGTAAGCTGCAGAACCCCTTCTTCTTCCCGTCCCTCCACACTCTCCTCACCTGAGTCTTCAGAGTTGCCTGCGTTCCGTAGATTCCGCCGGCTCAGGTAGTCCCGTTCTTTTTTAGGTAGCACTTGCCTGTCTCGGTGAGAAGCCACAGTGACAACTGAATAGACAGCCGTCCTGGGGCCCCGTTACCGGGAACAGGCCGGAATAAAGGGAAAAAACCCACATGTGGGAAAAACCCTTAGGATACTTCTGGCAATGAGGTAGGTGAAGAGGACTGGAAGCAGATGCGAGGTCCACAGGGTTGAACACAGGAGAGAAGTCCAAAGCGACACCAATGAGAGGTGAAGGGAGCCGAAGCCACCACCGGCCCAAGGACCTACCAGGCGCGGTAAGAAAGAGAGAAAATACAGGAGAGAAAACAATGGACAGAGAAAACAAGGGAAAACTGGAGAGCCGCGAGAGAAAAGAGCGGCAAGGAGGAGAGAAAAGCACACCTGCCGCCGGAGCAGCGAGACTAGAAGGAAAAAGCGAAGTAGTGCCGAGGGATCGGCAAGGAAGAGGCTGCAGAAAAGAAGGCCACCGCTGAAACTGAAACGGTCGTCAGGTAAGTAGAAGGAACTTATCCCAAGGAGAAGGGAAAAGCAAACAGAGAAAACCCGCCACACGCCAAGGCGAGCAGAGGGCAAACGCTGGGAGCGCAAAAACCAGAGCCGCTGGTGCAAGAACCAGCAATGGGTTGAAACGCAGCGACTGCCGGGCTAGAAGGGCAGATAAACACCCGGCAGTGCTGTGATTGGCCATGACTTGTTACCAGACACAAAAGAGGGACTAAAACCTATCTACCTGCCGGTTAGCCTCCAACGTGGAAGGAGCCGCCACCCGCGGTAGCGATTGCGGATGACAGTATGACCCCCCTCCCCTCCTAACCGCCCCAGGCTTCCCTGGATAGCAGCGGTGAAAAGTAGCCAACAACCTTGGTGCATGAACCTGAGAAGCCGGTTCCCATGAGTCCTCCGACTCAGGGTATCCCTTCAAGACAGCAGGTACTCAAGACGTCCGCGATAATACCTGGAATCACGGACCTTAGATACCTCATACTCATCAGGCTCCGAGGACCGTGCTAGGATAGATCTGGGAATGATTCTATGGTGAAGATCGGGACAGTAAGGTTTGAGAAGCGAGGAATGAAAAACCAGATGAATGCGGCGAAGAGAGGAGGGAAGCTGAAGGCGAAAAACTACAGGATTGACTTTAGAGAGAATAGTGAAAGGTCCAAGAAAACGAGGAGACAGTTTAGAAGGCCTTGTCCATCTGGGCAGAAACCGGGTGGACAACCACACCTGACCTCCTGGCTTCCATACTGGACATTCTTTCAGATGTTGATCGGCACAGGATTTTGTCCGTCTTCTGCTGACCTCTAGACTCCGCATGGCTGAAGTCTGGGCTTCCTTAATATTCCCTAATACCTCTTCTACCGTCGGGGAGTTGGTGTAGCTGGGAACCTCCGGAAACACGGCACGAGGGTGAACCCCGTAAGTGCAGAAGAAAGGAGAGAGTCCTGTAGCGGAATGCCTGGTATTGTTGTACGAGTACTCTGCCGTGGGAAGCAGCGAGACCCAGTTGTCTTGATGTTGAGATATATAACACCTTAGGTATTGTTCCAGGGTCGCATTCAGGCGTTCCGTTTGACCATTGGTCTCCGGGTGAAACCCTGAAGACAGAGCTCTTTCAATGCCCAAACGGTTGCAGAAGGCAGTCCAAAACTTCGAGATATACTGACTTCCCCGATCCGAGATTATCTTATCGGGGAGACCGTGTAGCTTGAATATATCTCGAGAGAAGACCTCCGCCATCTTAGCCGCAGTGGGCAGACCTGGAAGAGGAGAAAAATGTGCCAACTTAGAAAAGGCGTCTACCGTGACCATAATGCAGGTACAGGATTCCGATACCGGCAGATCGACAATGAAATCGGTAGATATGAGACCCCAGGGGCGCGTTGGGAGTTCGACCTGAGTGAGTAGACCCAACGGTTTTCCCAGGCGATATTTGGCTCTGGCACAAATTGGACAAGCCTTGACATACTTGTATGTCTCCTTTCGAGTGTTTGGCCAAAGAAACGTTCTAGAGAGGAGCTCAAAGGTATTCTCAGCCCCTCTATGTCCGGCCGAGCGAGAGTCGTGACTCCACTTCAGGATTCTAGAACGAAGAGGACCCTTGGGAATGTACATTTTCTGTTTGTAGAAAAGCCAGCCACCTCTTTGTTGAAAAGGAGAGGTAATACGTAGGGATAGTTGGGGCTTTTCCTGAATGAGGGCAGTTTTCACCTCTTTAAGGAAAGAGCCAACAAAGGCTAGGATTTGGTTGCGTTTGAACATGGACTCCCTCTTGATTTCCGGATGTTCCTTGGTGGAGTCTTTGCGGGATAAGGCATCCGCTAGACTGTTCTGTGATCCCGGGATATACGAGACTTGGAATTCAAACTGTGCAAAATGATGGGCCCATCTGGCCTGCCTGGAATTTGAACACTCCAAATCTTGTAGTACCTTGAGGTTCTTAAGGTCGGTCCTAATCAGAAATGGATGTCTGGCTCCTAGTAGGAGATGGCGCCACTCTTCACAGGCAAGTTTCATGGCCAGGAGTTCTTTCTCCAGTACCGAATAGTTGAGCTGGCTAGGAGAAAGAGTTTTTGACATGTATGCCACGGGGTGTTCCACTCCTAGGATGATCTGGAGCAATACCGCTCCTACAGCTACCGCAGAAGCGTCGGTCTCCAAAACAAATGGTTGTGATTGATCAGGATGCTGGAGAATGGGGGCAGTACAGAACAATCTCTTGAGAGAATCGAAACTCTTCTCTGCCTCATCAGACCAAAAAAATGGAACGGCCTCCTTCTTGAGTAGGCGCGTAATCGGGTATACTACCTCCGAAAAGTTTGAGATAAATCTGCGGTAGTAATTCGCTAATCCCAAGAATCTCTGGACTTCTCGGAACGAAGTAGGAGCTGGCCAATCAAGGATAGCATCAACCTTGGTTTGGTCCATGGCCACCCCTTCTTCGGAAAGAATGAATCCGAGATAGTGAACCGAGGGTACTGCAAATGTGCACTTCCCGCCCTTGACCAGCAACTGATTTTCCTGAAGACGAGACAGAACCTGTGTGACGTGTTGAATATGTTCCTCCATGTTAGGGGAGAAAATCAGAATGTCGTCGAGGTATATTATCACCGAGACCGACAGCAGATCTGAAAATAGCCTGTCCATGAATCTCTGGAATGCAGCCGGTGCGTTCACTAAACCGAAAGGCATCACTCTGTACTCAAAAAGACCGTAAGGAGTTCGAAAAGCCGTCTTCCATTCGTCCCCATCAGTGATGCGAAGCAGATGATATGCGTTCCTGAGATCCAATTTGGTGAAGATTCGAGCCCCTTGTACCGCCTCAATAATGTCGGTTATGAGTGGCATGGGATACCGATCACGGATGGTAACCTTATTGAGGCCCCGGTAATCGATACATGGTCTGAGATCAGTCGTGTCTTTTTTCTTGATGAAGAACAGGGAGGCGCCAGCTGGTGACTTCGAAGGTCGAATAAGACCATTCTCCAAGTTGGTATCCAGATAGACTCTTAATACCTTCTTTTCGGCCTGAGAGAGAGAGAACATGCGCCCAAATGGAACCAGTGCATTAGGTTCGAGATCGATTGAGCAGTCTTCTGGCCGATGAGGAGGTAGCTGAGCGTGAAGATTCTCTTGGAATACCCCGGAGAATTGTGCACAAAAATGAGGAAGCGCGTGAATACCTACAAGATCTTTGGAGAGAACCCTAACTGACTGTTGATCTTCCCTGGTATTGGGAGGAAGACAATTGACCGAACAGTACGTAGAACAAAAACTTAGTCGATTTTCCGTCCAGTTGATATACGGGTTATGCCTGCGCAGCCAAGGAATGCCTAGGATTATGGGGAAATGTGCGGCTCTAATAATGTCGAACTGCAGGGCCTCTGTGTGTTGGTTGATGACCACAGAGAGTTGTTCGGTGGTATGTGTGATTAGTCCAGACGACAAAGGTGTACCGTCCACTCCTTCCACTTTCTGACCCACCTTCCGAACTATCCGAGTGAGCCCCATCTTGTCAGCCCACAGAGTGTCCACAAAATTCCCTGCCGCTCCACAATCCAATAAGGCTAAAGTTTCCACCAGTCTTCCATTTAGATTCAAGGTAACTGATAGTACCATCAGTCTGGAATCCTCTTGGGATTCTGAAGCCGACACCGAAAGTGTGACATAGGGACGCTGAAAAAGATCGGAGTACCCTCGGCTGCCCGTCCCTATTGACGCCGAGGGTATTCGTTTCCCGCCTTCCTCTCCGGAACCTCAGAGCAATCCTTCAGTACATG
The DNA here is from genome assembly GCF_040938575.1 of Ambystoma mexicanum. NCBI lineage: Eukaryota > Metazoa > Chordata > Amphibia > Caudata > Ambystomatidae > Ambystoma > Ambystoma mexicanum. The sequence goes on along the minus strand of NC_090938.1, from coordinate 529,222,069 downwards.
TTGATCGGAACCACAATAGGCGCACAATCCTTTTTCTCTTCTTCGCCTTCTCTCTGCTGATGACAGAGGTGCTCTGGTAGCTCCGATTTGCATCGGTTCTTCGCTCTGAGTAGAAGAGAAACGTCCAGAGGGAGAGTGTGAAGGAGGGTTAATGGGATTTCCTGATCCTCTTTGCTTTCTGCGTTCTGTCCTTCTCTCTTGGAGACGGTACTCGATGTGGAGAGCGGCAGCAAGTAAGTCCGGAAATGTAGGAGAGCGTGGGGATCTGGCTAGTTCATCCTTGATCTCATCTCTCAACCCTCTCCGGAATACCGCATATTGTGCTTGTTCGGACCATCCCGCTCCTGCTGCCAGTGTCTTAAAGGAGGAGATGTATGACAGCACATCTAGAGCACCCTGTCGTGCATCCAGCAGTTCCTCACATGCAGTAAAAGATAGTTCGGGTCGCTCGAAAGTCTGTTTCAGTAGGTTTTGAAAACCCGAGAAATCTTGTAGAACGGCATTACTGTTAGTAACTAGCGGAGTAGCCCAGGCTAAAGCATTCCCTGTCATATTTGAGACCATAAACCCTACTCTGGCTTGGTCCGTGGAGAAGGTGTGTGGTCTGAAGGTAAAGTACACATTGCAGGCCTCCAGGAATTCCTTTACCCTCTTAGGTGAGCCATCAAATCTTCCTGACGAAAGAGCCATAGGAGGCAATTCCGGGGGATGTGAGGGTTCCCGGACCGCTACCATCTGTTTTAGCAGGGCATTCTCTGTCTTGACCCCCTGTAATTCCAGTGACATGGCCTGAAAAGCCTTCCATAACTCCTGAACTTGTTCTTCGGCTGACATCTTGGTCCTTAATGGCGTTTCAATCTGTGACTGTGTAAGCTGCAGAACCCCTTCTTCTTCCCGTCCCTCCACACTTTCCTCACCTGAGTCTTCAGAGTTGCCTGCGTTCTGTAGATTCCGCCGGCTCAGGTAGTCCCGTTCTTTTTTAGGTAGCACTTGCCTGTCTCGGTGAGAAGCCACAGTGACAACTGAATAGACAGCCATCCTGGGGCCCCGTTACCGGGAACAGGCCGGAATAAAGGGAAAAAACCCACACGTGGAAAAAACCCTTAGGATACTGCTGGCAATGAGGTAGGTGAAGATCCAAGCTTGTAACCAGTAGGACTGGAAGCAGATGCGAGGTCCACAGGGTTGAACACAGGAGAGAAGTCCAAAGCGACACCAATGAGAGGTGAAGGGAGCCGAAGCCACCACCGGCCCAAGGACCTACCAGGCACGGTAAGAAAGAGAGAAAATACAGGAGAGAAAACAATGGACAGAGAAAACAAGGGAAAACTGGAGAGCCGCGAGAGAAAAGAGCGGCAAAGAGGAGAGAAAAACACGCCTGCCGCCGGAGCGGCGAGACTAGAAGGAAAAAGCGAAGTAGTGCCGAGGGATCGGCAAGGAAGAGGCTGCAGAAAAGAAGGTCACCACTGAAACGGCCGTCAGGTAAGTAGAAGGAACTTATCCCAAGGAGAAGGGAAAAGCAAACAGAGAAAACCCGCCACACGCCGAGGCGAGCAGAGGGCAAACGCTGGGAGCGCAAAAACCAGAGCCGCTGGTGCAAGAACCAGCAATGGGTTGAAACGCAGCGACTGCCGGGCTAGAAGGGCAGATAAACACCCGGCAGTGCTGTGATTGGCCATGACTTGTTACCAGACACAAAAGAGGGACTAAAACCTATCTACCTGCCGGTTAGCCTCCAACGTGGAAGGAGCCGCCACCCGCGGTAGCGATTGCGGATGACAGATACTCACAAGAATTACCTACGCAAACAGCCTCTACCTAGGAATGCCAGAAAGACTCACCAAGAAACCCCCAAGGGTGTACAATACAGCAGCCAGGATCCTACTAAGACTAAACTGAAGAGACCACATCACTCCAGCACTGAAAACCCTACACTGGTTACCGGTAAAAAAAAAGTGCATCAGATTCAAAGCACGCTGCATCACCCACAAAGCAATGTAAAGACAAGGAGCGAAATTCCTCCAAGACAAGATTAGCGGTGACGCCCAGTAAGGGAACTAAGTTCCAGCAACGACCTACAAATAGAGGCAAAACACCACAAAAAAAAAAAGGATCTTCGTCGGAACAGCGTTCTCACATCTCATTGCTAACACCTGAAACAACATGCCCAAAGTAATTAGAACCACAGAAGACCACATCACCTTCAGGAAACTGCTCAAAACCTGGCTATTCAGCAGACAATGACAACCTAGAAGGGACATCAGCAACAACAACACTGCAGACAAACTAGAGAGGAGGCGAGAGTGGCCAAAGAACTGCAAACAAGAACCTGGCTAGATACCATCAAACGGCATCCAAAGGGTCGCCCCAGAGAGATCACAACAAACTGACCGACTTTACTAACCCTCTTCCCTTATTGCTCTTCCTACATAACTGACGCCTCTACACCAGATCTTGGACTAGTCACACAGATCTTGGACTAGTCACACTCATAAACATACAGAGAACCAATACTATGCCGACATCCAGAGTGCACCACCCACATAGCCTAATACGATCTAAAAGGCAACAACTCACCAAGATGCCGGACTACCTCATTTTCTGTCCCACTTTAATCTCTTTCACTCTGTCTGCATGGCCGTCCTTATTTGAGCCTTACACCAGCTGGGCATAATCTCTTACAGTGAAAGACACCTTACATTTGGTCACTTATTAAATTGCAGAAACCCTTTTAAATAGAACTGGAACCTATTTACTATACCATCCGTCCACCTCACATGGCCTTCAGGGGCCTGTGTCGAATTTTTCAAAGTAATTCAACCCACAGGACAGGATCTCAAGTAGTCCAATTTCTGGACTGAAAAAATAAACCTCATATCAGATTGCATTCTGGTACTTGTAGGCCTGTTTATATAACCTTTACAGGAATGCAAAATGAAACGCATAAAGATGGCAGCTCCCTGTAAAAGTGGATTCGAGTGCTTCTTCTGCCTATTTTAAAGAAACAAGAGTGTGAAAAAAAGCATGTGACAAAAAGTGGGCATTGATCTCACTGCATTACTAGTGGTCAAATATTCACACTTCAGAGTTACTTTGTATGCAAATTACAGTTGTGCAGCAGAAAACATTTACATCTGTCCATGCACGTAAACCTCCAGAGATCTTTGCACTGCATGTGTTTTGGAATTCTGGCCAGAACCTTTCTGCCCATCATCCTTGCCCTGCCGATGAAAGGAGTACCATTCTGCTGTTCTAAACAATGAAATAAAGATTTACCATCAAAGCTCAAACTAAGATCTTGTCCACTGGACCGAGCAAAAGCAAACAAACCGTCTCATCAAATATATTCCCCTTGATTTATGGGGAACTTTACCATAGGCACACGTGTACACAGGGCAGGTTCACCCTGTCGAGAAATCCTAGCTGCACCACTGCAGTCAACTCAGTGCGAGAAAGGACTCCCGCCAGGACGAAGAAAAATTTTCATGGGGGTAAAACTTCAATGGAATCATGAAAAGAAATGTAATTAGTTCCATATGTTCCTGCCCCGAATCCTAATTCTAAACAAATGAAGTTCTCTGAACTGCAGAAAACAGTAGCAAGTTTCAAACCTGTCCAAAGGTTACGGCTGAAAGTGCCCAGAACAGCAGCAACTTCCAATAAACGCTTTCAACTCTAACTGAGAAATGTTTCTGCCATTTAGATATTTTTTGGGACAGGACAGAGTGAAGCTACGTTGTGCCATTTACCCTTTCAGGTGCGGGACACGTTCTAAAGGGGAAGCAGGAACACAGCAAAGCGATTGCAATACACGCACTCGATCCAACCGAGGCAGGCGTCTACACGTTGGAAAGAAATCTGGGCTAGGAAAGTGTAAAAGAAAATATTCCCATTTACCCATTCTTGTCCAGAACAAACTACTGTTTGAGCACCAGCCGACCGCTATGTACACAGTTTAAAGGAACATTTTCTAAAATGTCAACAGAAGCATCGGGCTTTACCTACTTCTTTCTGAGTAGTTCTGCACACAAGCGAGTCGGGGAGGCAATGCAGTCTTCTTTCTTTGCACACGGGTCCGGGTAGAAAGCAATTGGAGTGTCGGGGCAGGAAGCCAGGAATGCTCAAAGACAGCCGTCTTTTTTCCTTTGTGGTGTGTTGTTCCTGCTTCATTACAAAGGTGGGCACCCTTTTATGCCCCCACCTCAAGTGGCGCGAAAGTTCAGAGAGCCTCTGACTTCTGTAACGTTACGCAAGCACTATGCCACTGCCAGTCAGCAGCTGCCGCTACTGTGCTGCGGCTACTCTCCCCAAGGCAATCGCGCCCAACACCCAGGGAAATGTTGCACTCAAGGGACCGGGCAATTGCACACCCTGGGGCAATTGCGCTCCGGGCAGCCGCCTGCTTCGCCCGGGTCAAGAAACTGGCCTGATTATTACATATGTAGTCACTTATACCAGAGCAGGGTCTGTGTAGTAGCTGCACAGCAGTCATTGCATCTGAGAGCGTCTGTGAGCCTTCCAGAGCCTGAACTGTACCGTAAATGAGCTTCGGAGCAGGTACTTTGTCTACAGCGCTGGCCATTGGGCTCTCACCGGGTCTGAGATCCGGCACCAGAGCCAGATCTCGGGATCCGTCCAGAGTCACCCCTAAACAACCCATGCCATGTAACCGCTTGGCGCCGGCTGGATTGTTAAAAAAAAAAAAAACGCTCACCCGCTACGTTCGAGTAAGGGGGCGGACCAGCACATTAGCGCCATGAGCGGTGTCTGGCTCCACCAGACCCCACCACCCCACCCCTCATGTATGTCACACAGCAGGACACCAGGCCAAAGGTCTCCTTAAAGATAAACATCCTTGTACTACTTCCGTCGTTTAGCAGCCAGGCTCGCGGCCTCACACACGCCAGGTCCAGGTAAGTAGTTTGCCATGCCTGCAGGTTGCATCCACGCAGCAGATTACAATGAACATCAGCAGCAGTGCCCTGGGCGAATTGGCGCCCCCCCCCCCCCGGTCAATAGGGGACAGGGTGGCGGGGATTCGCCACTTTTTTTTACCTCCTCGCTCTGGCGCCTCGCAGGGGGTTAATCACTGCAATAGCCCCTATTCTAGGCCACGAGCGCCCTATTGCAATGCAAACCGCCTCGCTCCTGCGTCAGAGCGAGGAGGTAATCATGTGAATAGGGTGCCCTATTGTTATTAAATGTGCTCTGTCGCCGCGGGCGCATTTAATAACAAAAGGACGCCTGCCGCACCTTCTCCCATTATGCCAGCTCGGGAGACTCCCCGACCTATTGTGGCGGGGGGGGCTAATCGCACCCTGGTGGTGCATTGCGCCCCGGGCGATCACCCGGCCCTGGCGGCAGGCACGTTGCCAAGCACGCAAAGGTGATCCGATCTGACCTCCCCGTGCGAGAGCACTGTTCACACACAGAACTCGCACAGGGCAGATTAAATCTCTGAGGCCCCACTTTTGTCTGAGCTAATCTAATCTGCATTTTTATTTACAGTGTTGCAAAGCTGAGGTATTACAGCATACATAAAAAAGTGAGGGTGAAAAAGGAGTCATGTTGTTAAGTAACCACTAAGCTCTTCTCATAGTCTACGCTTTGTAAATAGCCTCCAGAGCTTTTTTTCATCCTATCCGCATAGTATTTCTGTTCCTGTACTGCTTATTTCTGTAATGATACTCTGCAACTGTATCTGCTTTACTTCTTGATTTGTATTCTTGTCGCTTGTAACCTGCACTGATAACCTTCTTGTAAACACTGCGGCCTGATACCCCTGGATCTGGCGTGCAATATAAATAAATAAATAAATAACCAAGGGCGAGGAATCCAGTTTGATAAAAACGCTTTATTGTAATGATAACATATTTTGGGTGCACCACAGCCATGAAAGTTTTTTTTAAAAAGTGGAAAAGAAGCAGCATGAAAGAGATTGCCGATCAAAATAAGTTTGAAAACAGCGCAATCACCTGCTAGCCCCGCCCCCTCAAAACCTGCCCCCCACTGCCCGGCCCTTGTGGGACCCCCTCCAAATGTTTTCCGTGTCCACAACTGTGTAATACGATACCAACAACAAGCTGCCCTCTGTAATTTCAAAACCAGATGTTTAGAAAGTCACGTACTTACAATGCTTAATTTCAACATGTGATAAGTACAAAACAACGAATTACAGCTCCAACGTGCAATTCCAGAGCTTGCAAAAGGGCTCCTCTTAACAATATAACAAAGGGGTGAGAACGTCTAATTTAAAGGATGCTAAAAGAAATGCTTACAAAATTCACTACAGGCGCTGGAGCCCATCCACTCACCTGATGCTGCCTGCAATCAGGTTTCAGGACATGAGCGTTTCGTAAAGGATAGTTTCTACTTCCTATTCGAGAAACGGACCATAGCAACGCTTCACCTACACGTCACCACGTGGTCTGCTCTGCACCACGTGCTCTGAAACGTTCTTCTTTGCACGTGCGGGAAGGCAAGGCAAGGCATTGCAGGAATCAATGGGAGAGATTCCTCTGGTACAAATCAGGTTTCGTATAGTGTATAGTTGATTGTTATTTGTTGCTTGAATTTGGTTTATCGTAAGTCTTAAAGTTGTCTCGTGTTGATAGTTAGTTTAATGCTGAGGGGCAATATTGGGAAGGGGGTATTTCTGTGTATTTTGGGGGTTTATAATGTGCATCAGGGTTGAGATTTACTTAAAGTACAGGCGGATTGTTCTATTTTGGGTTTTCTCATGCAGATGGGCGATTTGCCCGGGGGAGATGTGTTTTATGAAGCCAGGCAGCTTCCTCTCTTCCCAATGGAACTTCCACTGTCCCAGTGAACAGTACAGGGAATAGTTATCCTCCCCACTGGAGAGGGGGGGGGGGGTTGGAGGATTTGTTATGTGCATCAGATGGGGATATGTATGTACAGCAGATGGGGATATGTGTTTTATGCAGACAGATGCATTTGGGTACGAATTTCCAGCATAAGTTTGCCACTGGCTAGTGGTAGGAAGCATGTGCCCATTGGATCAGACCAATGTTTGCATGGACACGTGGATCTGGAGGTGCATATTTAAAGCAGATACACCTCTAATTAAAGTTTTTCCTTGGTGAAAGAGGCTGCGGTTCCTTGTGTCCTGTGTGTGCTTATTTTCATACATTCTTCGAGTTAACGGGCGACAAAGGGTTTGCTGACCTGCGTGTGTCTGACTTGCATGTGGCTGGGTCCCCTGCTGGGGTGGTCCCGCGCTGCTTTTTGCCGTGGCCCGCTGCAGTGACGGGTGCAGTGTAAGGAGAGGTGCTGGACTGCTGTGCAAGGTGGAGGCTTCGGTGCCAAGGCAGCTGTGAGGAGGAGCTGTGGAGCACCGAAGTGGTAAACGGGTTGCAGTGAAAAGAAAAAGCATGTTGGTTGCTATTGTGCTTTTGGGACCAGGAGCACGGAGGTGAAGCTCCGGTGTGGTGCTGTGCTGTTTGTATCTGGAATGGAAAGGAGAAGCCTGCAGCTGATGGAGGTGGAGCTGCGCAAGTAGCCTGGGGTGATTGGATGTGGAATCCTGGTGAAAGGTACTGTGACTGTATTTGTACCTTGTGCAACCCAGTGAGTAGCAAAATGAGTGTGGAACCAGGGGCAAGACAGGATCTGGTAACATCCATGGCTAGGGTGACTTTTCCTCATAAACCATTTTCATTGATTCCCCAGGATGACAAGGCCCCCAGATGGCTGGCATGGGTGGAGGATTTTCAAGGATTCTTTTAGAGCTGCAGGTGAAGAGGCATCACTGGCCTTACTTGACATTTGTGTTAATCTTGCTGTGACAGAGATTAAGGATTTGAGTAAGACTATTCTTTTGGGTAAAAGGGACATGTATGTGACACTGATGCATTGAATAATACATTTGTGATCCAGCCCAATGGGGTTTATGAAAGATACGTGTTTAAGTCAGTGTACCCAGCAAGCGCAAGAAACTATTTGTCACCAGGCTTCGGCATAAACTGACACACTGCCAGTTTTCTCAATTTTCCAATGACGAAGCTATAAGGTTACGTGTCATCGAGGGGTGTGTTTCATCGGCTTTTAGGAAGCAATTGTTGAAAAAGCCAATTTCCATTGACGAAGTTATTGAGATGGCGGGCATTTATGCAAGAGTGGATGTCCAGGCTGCAACTATGGATGGTACTGCATCAGGCTCCATTGCACCCTTCTTTGCCTCCTCTGCGCACCAAAATCCAGGCCCAACACGAGGAGCCTCTGGAAAATGGCCGCCGTGCCCTTTGTTTACTCGGTAGCCTAGCAACCAACCCCGACGCTGAGGGCCGCCGATTGGCTGAGGACGCTACTTCCACCTCCACACAGTGCCGGAAGGCGCGAGCCAGCACATCCCCTAAGGGACAGTATATGAAGCACGTACCTGCCTTGGCCCACCACTACCAGAGCCAGCAGCCACCGGGTGGACAGGAGCCCAGCCCTCCACCTCCCTCTGCTGACCTTCCGCCCGCGACGCTCGACGGAAACATTTCAGCTTCCAGGGTAAGCAGGCACGCTGCTTCCCCTCTGTATCCAGTCCTGGAGCCCCGTGAATCAGGCTCCATTGCACCCTTCTTTGCCTCCTCTGCGCACCGAAATCCAGGCCCAACACGAGGAGCCTCTGGAAAATGGCCACCGTGCCCTTTGTTTACTCAGTTGCCTAGCAACCAACCCCGACGCTGAGGGACGCCGATTGGCTGAGGACGCTACTTCCTCCTCCACACAGCGCCGGAAGGCGCGAGCCGGCACATCCCCCAAAGGCACACACTACAAGGCACGTACCTGTCTGTGCCTGTCCGTGCCGCCGGGCCACCTGGCCACGATACCCTGCCACTATACATCCCGTAAGGATTCTGTACCTGACACCCGCCCCTTGACTCTCTCGTGCGGTTACCCAAGAACCTGTCTGCCGCACGTCGGCCAGTTATGCTGCCCGCCCTCCTTCCCTACGGGCCACCCACTAATCGCCGACTGCACCTGGACTTTGGACTACCTCCACCTACAAACAGTCTACAACACCATGGGCAGATCTAGCACGTGAGCAGCACGTAAGTCTCACTCTCCTGTGTCTGTGCACAACCTGCTAAACTCCCCACCTACACTTGTGCATGTATCCCCAAACCATGGTCATAACTACCAGTGACACCAGCCTCTCTGCTAGACTCCAACTGCTTATTGCATGTACTTGTGTTTGCACAACAGCCACACAGCCTTAACGACTTCTTGGTCGCTGGCACTGCTGTACTTTATGCTGATTATTGCGAGATCATTTCACAAGATGACTGTTTTTATAACTGCACCAGTCTAAATTCATTGCTGTCTAATAGCACTGGCCCTGGCTAACCTCTATCACACTGCCCAAGTTTGCCATATGCCTTCCACACCCAGCCATCTGCTGTATCATCCTTGCTAGCCATACTCATCAGATTACCACACAGTTGCACACATATTTAGCCCTTGAAAGTGCACCGCCTCTAAAAGCTGCTCCCAGCCGGCCACTATATTGTTTTAAATTGCTTTTTGCCTGCCACCACATTGTAACTTGATAGTCGCACCTAGCCTGCCACTATATTGTGTTTTAAATTGCTTTTTGCCTGCCACCACATTGCAACTTGATAGTCGCACCTAGCCTGCCACTATATTGTGTTTTAAATGTGAGTCTAACCCTACCACTTGAATGCTATCTTGGTGCGAGACTAGCCCCACTTGACCCCCATTACTGGAATGTCACACCTAGCACACCCAATCTAATGTGGAATTAACCTAACTTGCTGTATCGCCTGAATATCGCATCTAGCATACATGCACACGGCCAACCTCCAACGACCTCTCTAGATACCCACCCTCCACCTCAACCCTACTCAAACTATACAATGCGCCTTAGCAAGAATCAAACGGCCACCCTACCATACCTCCTCATACCCTTATCACACCTCACCATCTCTACTGTTACTTTAACAATGCTCCCTGCAGAAAACACACCCTGCTCAACCTCAGAAAGAAACATCAGGCTTCGAGCCAGATTACCCTGCCTCTTTGAGCCCAGTCACCAGAACAAGTTCATAAGATCTACCTTAAGACACCCTAAAACATGCCCTAACTTAACTACAGACTGCAATGGCTCCACCCAACCCAAACTCATCACGATAACTATCCAGGACACACCCAACATAACTACTATATCCGGAGCCCTAACCAACGCCAGATCACTAGTAGCCCACGCCACAGAAATAGACACCCTATCCACCAACAACCTCGACCTCCTGGCGATTACCGAATCCTGGCTGCATGAAGCAGCAGGCCCAGCACTCTCAATAGCCATCCCTGAAAATTACCAAATAATCAGAATGGACAGACCCATCAACAGAGGAGGCGGTCTGGCCATCACAGCCAAGACTGACCTTGAGCTAAGACTATCTACCTAAACTTCTCTCAAATCCTGCGCACTCCTCACAGCCAAATTGCCCATCTCTAACTGTCGTACCTTAACCATCTACCTGATCTATAGGCCACCTGGCCCCGTTGGCTCTTTCGAGGCAGATTTATCCAGCCTCTTATCTAACAACACCAAGGAAACCTCCCAAATACTATTACTAGGCGATCTGAATCTTGGTTTCAATGATCCTGATGACATACCAGCACAAGCCGTAGCCAATATGCTTGCTGAACACGGCCTAATCCAAAAAGTGCTCAGCCCCACCCACAGCAAAGGTAGGACCTTGGACTGGATTGCCACACTGAACTGCGATACCACCATCTCCAAAACTACCCCTCAACACTGGACAGACCACCACCTCATCGACTTCACTCTCTCACTCCACAAAGAAGTCAATGGAAAAAAAATCATGGCACCACCACTGCCCACTAGAGCAAAGAAAAACATGACGCTTGACAACCTCCTACCACTACTGTTGCCAACCCTTAACGCTCTCCCCGACAACCTACACCCAGAGTGCCTAGTAGAAAGATACAACAATGTCATGAAGACAGGACTAGACACTATTGCCCCTCCAAAACTGCAAAAGAGTAAACAACAAGCCCACCTCCACGCATGGTTTACCCCCCATCTGAAAGAACTAAGAATGCAAAAAAGGAAACTAGAAACTCAATGGCGCAATACCCCCACAGAAGAGAACAAACTACAGCTTAAACAACTCGCAAACATCTACAAAAAAGAAATCCTACTCACCAAAAAGAACCTTTTCAATGAAAGAATCAAAAACTCCAGCTCCAATACCAGGGAACTATTCGCAATCCTTAGAGAACTGGAATCCCCCATACCCCCTCCAGATAATATTACCAAAGACAAAAAATGGTGCACCAGCATCCAACACGCCCCCTAAACAAGAAAATCAAAACTCCCCAAACAAAAATTGCACTAAAAAAAGACTCCATAACCACTAACGACTACTCACCACCTAGCATCCCTGCTAAAACAACTAACCCACCAGGCCCAAACCTCTTCAGATTCGCTAAAATCTCCATACCAGAAACAGAAAAGGTCATCGCCTCTCTCAAACCCGCCAACTGCAAAGGCGACAACTGCCCACCCCAGATTATAAAGGGTGCAGCCAGGGACTTAGCTCCCTTCATAACCAAATTGATCAACGCATCCTTCTCCTCCAACACCATACCAAGCAACCTCAAACAATCCTGGGTTCTGCCACTCCTCAAGAAGCAAACCCTAGACCCCACTATCCCTACCAACTACAGGCCCATTACCACGGTGCCATTCCTACTAAAGATAATAGACAGAGTAGCATACTTACAAATCCAGCAATATCTAGAAACCAACAAACTCTTAGGTGCCCGCCAATCCGGATTCAGACCGCAACACGGCACAGAAACCGCCTTAATCGACCTCAAAACCCAAATTAATGAGATTAACGACAAAGGAAACACCGCCATGCTTCTCCTCCTTGATCTGTCGGCAGCCTTCGACCTGGTAGATCCGACAGTCCTGTGCGAACACCTGGCCTCGGCTGCCCACTTCTCAAAGGAGGCCATAGCCTGGATCCAATCATTTTTGGACAATCGTACCATGAGAGTCTTCTCCTCACTAGCCTCAGCAAACCCCATCAAAATAACCTGCGGTGTCCCCCAAGGATCCTGTGTCTCCCCCACCCTCTACAATATCTTTACCAAGCCCTTATTTGACAAGTTGGACAAACTGGGTGTCTCATACACTAACTATGCAGATGACACCCAGATTCTCATACCCCTTTCGGGCAACTTCGACTCAGATATGGCCTTGGTAAACAAAATATACCTCATCATTCAGGCATGGATGGCCACACACGGCCTATGCCTGAATGATGAGAAAACCGAAATACTGCTCCTCGGATCCAACATCAACCTTAAAAAGCTCAGTCCTGACTACAAGGCCTTCAACATAGACGGCAACACTATCACAGTCGCCAAAACAGTGAAAACTCTAGGCTTTCACCTTGACTCAGCCATGTCATTAAAAAAACAAGTGAACTCCTTAGCATCCTCTACCGCTTACACGTGCAAGCTTATCAGGGCAAGTAGAGCATTCCTCTCCCAAGCTAGCTGCATCACCATCGCCAATGCCTTAATACTATCCAGGCTCGACTACTTCAATGCCATGTATCTAGGAGCCAACAAATACATAACAGACAAGCTCCAAACTCTGCAAAATAACGCACTCAGGACAGCCCTTAACCTACCACACAAGGAACACATATCCAACAAAAGAAGAGAACACAAATGGCTCAAAATCTGCGACCGCATCTCACTCAAAACAGCATCTCTCGCCTTCAAATGCTTAAACAACGCTGCCCCCCATACCTGGCAACCAGAATAGTAAAAAGAACCTCCACCAGACCCACGAGAATGACCAACGCTTACTGCCTACAGGTACCCAAATTCAGGCAGAAAAAACATGCGGTAGCAGCTTCCCTGTCATGGCATCCCAACACTGGAATGCCCTCCCTCTCAACATCAGAAATGACCAATCCTATTACAGTTTTAGACGAAACACCCTCACCTGGTTACTCTCCAACGATCCCCATGACTGAACAATGCCCCTGCACCTAGCCTTCCTCACTGTATATATGTATATAAACTGACCTGCTAAATGTACAATACTGTATGTATATTTGTATATATGCCTACTTAACATACCCTGTAAGTAATGAAATGCTCTGCTCACCATTCAACTGTTTCCTACCCTGTAACCAAGTCTTTATGTATACATACTATTCTGTTCTCTGTTGCGCCCCGTTACCTCTGGGTTTTGCGCGCTATATCAAATAAATAAACAAACAAACAAATAAACAAACAAATACTGCTGGGAGGCAGGGTGATCGTGATGTGATGGCTCCAGTGCAGACCCGTGATGAGAGAGGTCGGATGCGAGTTGTGTATCAGTCTGCATATCGGCAGTCGAATGCCCAAAGATTATGTTATCGGTGTGGGTTGTCTTTTCCATATGCTGGGTTGTGCCCGGCCATTGCACAACTGCCCAGATACCACCAAACTCCTAATGAGGCACCTCATCTTCCTTGTTATATTTCTTATATATGTCCATCCGGATAGCTGAAGTGCAGTGCACTCACCCTGAGAAGAGGGTGATGCTGATACACTGGTTCAGTATGATTCAGTCACTCATCCTCTCAAGGTCAATAAGTTAACTGCCATGAGTGGATATTAATGGTGATAGTTATTAATTTAGCGCTTAGAATGTGGAAGAATCCAGTAGGAAGCAATATATAAATCACCAAATTATTATAAAGGCACTGACTTTATGGATTTTTTTTTTAAACATTTCTTTCTTTATTTATACATATTACATTTTTGATAATTTCACCTGTATGCACATTTATTTGTTGCCCTGTAAAAAGAAATGTGCAACTAGTATTTTTGCACATTTACTCAAATGAAAACGATACATTAGCCAGGGTGCAACATTTGCACTCACCACTAGCCATTGGCTAGTGATATTTGACTCTTGGCGAGCAAGAAATGATGTGCTGTGTGTATGTATAGAAGTGAGGTGTTGAGTGACATTTGTATGGGTGGCTAGTAGCCTGCAACTTGACTTTTTGCACCATGCATTAGCACTTGGATGCCTAATGTGAGAGGCTTACAGAGCTGGTTTTGCACATCAATCCAATATTCATTTACACCATGAAAACAAATGGCTGCTCTGGAAAACAGGGAGCTATAATTATTATGATTTTGGTCTCTGGAGCACCACATAGAAGCCACATTAAAGATTGCCGTGTAGTTAGTGTGTCACTCTTCCCCGTGGTGCTCTACCGCAGGAAGAAAAGTGTAGGAGCGGTAGGACAGGGTACAGTGTAGGGGGATGCAGAGTGGAGATATGGAAGGGCATGCCTCTGAAAGAGGACAGTGGGAGTGGGAAAAGGGTAGAGCAACATTGTGAGGGGTGGGCTTGAACATGCAGCCCCATGCAGCATCCCAGTTTTTGTTGCAACATTCACACCTCAGTCCTGTTATTACTTAAGAAGGGAGCCCTTTACAGAGACAAGCACCCAGGCCCACTTTTCTCTTATACATTTACATATCTGCAGTCCAATCCTGACTCCACTTCTTCCAGGTGGAGAGCCTAAGTGCCCCCCCCACCCGTGCCATTTCTCTGCCCTATAAAGTCTTCAACTCTCCAAGAACCTCACTATATCTCCAGATCCCCGGGAGGGAAGGAAACATGAATGTGGACATACTTTAGCTCAGCAGATATACAGGTAAGGTAACCACACAGGGACACAATCTAATGCAACACAGTGCAATATATTTTAATCTTGTAATAATTGTCATGGGGGTTTGGTCTAGGGCTGTATTTGCTGAGGGAACACAGAACTACTAACACAAGAATACCTTTAAAGGGTTTTATTAAACAATATTAAAAGATAAGACGATTGCATGGAAATTAGTTCAGGGTGGCTGTAACAAAGATTCTTGGGAGTCTTAGTCCTTCAACTCAATATTATAAATTAATGAAAGCAGACAAAAAGGCATTCAGAAAGTTCCATACAGGAAGTTCTCCTGTTTAAGTCTCTCTTGCACTTCTTCTGGGGGCCACACGGCCTCTCTATCAAACAGTGTACTGTGCTGGCACTTCGTACCTGATATTTGCATTGGGGAAGGATGAGACTGAGTTAACACACAACCACAGAAGGTAATGGAAGCAGGTAGGTGGTTCAGTACTCCTGGCATGATAAAGTATGACACACAAGGGACAACTGCACCGGCCTCCTTCCATGGGCCACGAGAAGATAACCCAGATTTACGTGGCGCAAGGACAGTGCAAGCACTTGACTGGGGCACCTGATGGCAGATCCAAGAGCAGACAAAGCAGTAGGCCAAGGACTCCGAAACTACGAGATACTCAGGAACCAAGAAGTAACCAAAGGGAAGGCAGAACAAGACAAGGGAGCATTGTCAAGGCAGAACACAAGGGGAGAGAAAGAGAGAGGCAAAGATCTGGGAACTCCACAGTACAGGATACATAGTATAGGGAGAAGAAAGGAGAGGACACAACAAAGTAGTTGAGGTGCCCCGAGCCGAGCTTGACGCATGTCCTTTACGGGAGTAGTTGGTGGTGGCATGTTGCCATGGGAATGCTGACACGCTATGCACTGTGCATGTCCTGTGTAGTGTCAGTGCTCCCCGGCCCATGCACCGTGAAACAAGATGACCGTGCCTAGAAGGGCGAGCGCTGCAGTGTCCTGCCGGGAGAGGAGGAATGCGGAGCTCTGCGTAGCTGCAGACACCCTCGGGGGGAAAAACCTCTGTACTCTTGCAAAGGCCTGTCTTCCACGCCTGCTCTCAGAGCAAGGCCCACATGAGTGGGGCGTGACACTCCATATCTCTCAGGATTTAGGGCTTCCTCCCTTTGGCACATGTCCCAACAATTCTCGCCTTCACTGGGACTCCTCTTCTCTCTGTTACTTATTCCCCTCTTTTGGGGCCAAGGTCCTCTCCCCATCTTTTCTTTTATTCAGGGATATGATGCCCCGCTCACCCATCCACACTGAAGGATATAGTGCCCTGCTTACTCTCCCAGGGATATAGTGCCTTGCTCACTCTCTCTTCACTGTAGCATGCTCCTCTTCTCGACTGACAGGACTCTCCTCCTGTGCTATACATCCCCTATTCTGGGGGTCAAAGCCACTCTCTCTGTAACTATATCTCACCCCTCCTTTCTCTGGGTCAGGGGTCTCCTTTTGGTGTCAACTGGCTCTCCTCCCACTCTTCTTTTGTTGCAGGACTCTTCTCCACTCACTGGAGCATCCCCTCATCTGGGGTTCTGTGGGGCTTGTGAGGGGTCAGAAATGTGAGACGGAAACAAAGGTAAAGTTTTCTCAATTTATTCAAAGTAAAAAGGGGTTTGGATAAATGCCTAACTGTCCCCAACCAAGAGAGCCCTACCTAGCAAACTAAGTCTAAAGAAAACTGACCTAATGTCCAAAATATCTCTGGACCTCACACTAATACATACAACAAACTTATACAAGGAAACTATGGTTAAAGTTTAGTTCAATAAAATACTCTTTTAATGAAACTCAAATGTTCTTGGAAGTACCCTTTGCAACCAGGGTTGTAGTCCCTTCCCCTGGATCAATTTAGGAATACTCCGATGATAGTTCTGTTTCAACAGATTTCTATTCAAAAGAAATAGCAAAGTCGTTTTCAACCTCAGAGTCTTTCTTGAAGAAACAACAAATATTCTTTTCACCATAACTGGTTGATAGTTCAAACAATTCAATGCCTTCCACAATATCCCTCTTGCAAGGATGATTGACTTTCTCCCAAAACACAGGGTCAAAAACCAAGTTCATTTGTTCTGTTATCATACAATATTTTCTTCAAAAGAAATGTCTTTTTGTCAAGATAGCACATCACTCTTTCTCAATAATTCTTCTTGTAACAACTCTTGTCAGGAAAGCACACAACAACTTGCCTCATTGAAGCTACTGTTTGCCAACAAATGATAAAAAAACATAAGTTCTTTTCATTTTAAAAAAGTTCTTTCCACAAATCTTTCTGCCACAAAGATATCAAACCATCATCTTCTTTCCCGGTCTACTTACCTGCCAGAACTAACCAAGCACTCTCCTGGTAACAATCCTACCACTAACTTCAAACTTGATGGCTTGATTCCAATATTCCCTGCACCAGTCATTCAGCATGGTTTCACAACTTATTGACTGTTGGCAATGTGAGATATATGCTTTCCCAAAGTTATATCTCTGAAAAGGGGATTTATGCTTTGGTTACCGCATTAAGGGTTTCTCACAATTCCTTTATTTTCACTACTCAGCTGGGTTTCATCCTGCATTTTAAATATCCCGTTCAGGTGCTCTAATGTGAAATGACTAGACCGCACCTTTCAATACTCATACCTCTGAGTCCCCATTGCCTCTGAGTTCCTCTTCTTTGGTTCAGTGCTTTTGGCATTATGGAAATCAAAGTCCATAGGAGAGGGTGTAATATTAAGTTGTTCGATTTTAGTCTCAATTAAATCAGATTGTGTTATGACCACAAAGTTACACAGTATAAAAGGGGTTGATCCACTGGATCCTTACCTACACTGAGGCTGGCAAAGTGGAATTAGGGGTGCTTTCCTGACTCCACACTCGTCTCTGGGAATGAATACCAGTGACAAGGGTAAGGCCCGGTAAACCCTCCTGGGGGAAAAAAAACAAAGGATGCTGGTAGAGAATGTTTCCTGGAGAGATGTCCATTGGAGTACTGAAGGAAGTTCAGAAATGTTTTCCAGGAATTCAAATAATCACTGAATGCGATGGATTAGACACAGAGCCCTGTGAAACCTCAGCTGTATTTGACACAGAGGGCAAAGAATGATAGTACAAGCGACTCTCCTAATGGAATACACAAGAGCGTTGTGAAGCTTTAAAGAGAGGAACAGTGATAGAGGCGGCAAGAAAATGCTGTATTGAAGTAAGGGAAAACAAAGCTCGTCGTAAGACTGCGGGTTGTGGCAGCGGTTTTAGAAATTTGAGGCAGGAGCTGTGGGAGTCCTGATCCGCAGAGAAGTAATGGTGAACAAGTTGCGCCTCAGATCCGGAGGTGGCTTGGAGGCCATGAGAGAATAGAAGCAAGTAGAATGGGATAAGAGAAGGAGCAAAAGAGAAGGAAAGCCATATAGAAGATGGGGAGGGCGAATTGCAGATGGAAAGGAATGGAGAAAGAGGGTAGTCAAGAAAGGCAGATTTAAAAGAGTGTTGGGCTCAAGTTTGAAGTAACACAACATGCCGTGTTGGGAAGCCAGTGGCTATTTGTACCAGGAATTGGAACCCTTGATTCAGACAAGAATGACCGTGGCCATATTGGAAAAAACTAGACTGTGTTTCTGTAATTCTTACTATGAACCTTTCTGTCGCCATCTTGGAGTGGGCTTGTAACACAAACTATGCCTCTTCTTCTTTCCTCCATAGCGAATAGCTTTGTATGACAGATTGTTCTATAAAATGAGAGTTACTAAAGTAAGGCAAACTTGGGTACAGAGTCGGTAATTTCACATTAGAGTAAGGATTTCTCATCAAGACAGAATCGTGACGGCTCAAGAGTTTTATCTTCAATTCTTTAGTCTTATAAGTTCCATCTAAATCTAAGCATTGCTTCTTTATAGTTTGGGAACAAATTCAAATATGGGGAAACCACTCCACAGGGTTTATGTTCCATAGAAAGATGGGATACAGAAGAATAAATATGGAACTTATTAGTGGCTACACACATCTGCCTGATATAGAGCATAGTTAATTGCTCTGGAATGAACCTCAAGATAAGACAGACTTTTCCCAATTTCCTGAAGGTTGGTATTACCCAGGTCTCTCAGCTTACTCAACAAATGTATCTCTTTTAAACACAAACTACCATTCAGCTCCTGATACAAAGACTGGAACCCAAGGACACAATCATTCTGCAGCATATGCTAATTTTGGGACCGCCATAACCCCATAAAACTGCCTTACTGGCTTCAAAGAAAAGCTGCCATATCTTAAATGGATTCTTGTCATTTGATTTGCCAAAGTAAGTGCTTTTTGTTTCCAAAGTTTACAGAGAGTCATTTTTTGTGGTCTATTGCAGATTGGAAAGCCCAAATGAATCAAATTATCCACATGCAGTAAAGGTGTCTTTTTGTTGGATTCACAGTTAAATTCATGACTTTTTGCAAATAGAGAGAAGGCACTGGAGACCTTTTGGTGCCTAATCGAACAACAAAAAGTTGTCCACATCGGCCAACGACGGAATACAACAGGGTCCCAGCCTAGGAGAAACCAAAGCGTCAGGACTCGCATATTCCCCTATTGGAGACATAAAGGTTAAAGAGGCAGGGGGCGTAGATGCATCCCTGCCTCATACCTGATCTTGTAGCAATCTTAGGGGAAAGTGCCTCCTCATGGTTTAACCTTACTTGAATTACAGAAGACTCATGCAGGCCTATAATGAGACGTAACAGTCCCTCTGGGATTCCCCAAACAGCGAGTTTGCACCACAGACGCTTTCAGTCCACTTTATCAAATGCGGCAGATACATCTATTGATGCCATATAAATATTATTCGACACCAAACTACTCAAAGGGGGCCCCTGCGAGAACCCCAGGCTCTCATTTTGCCCAATAATAGAGCTAAAGACAATTATTTTCAAAAATGTCCACCACTGTTGCAATAATTGTATAATCAAATTCATATTTTCACAAAGACAACTTTGCTACCAAGTGTAAACAGTTATTTAATTTATATCAAAAACAATGTATAAAGCAATGAGGCAGTGTTGTGCTAAGATGGATTTGTTGGGTGCCTATGCATTTCGGATGATATCCATCCTCAGGGCCAAACCTTGTATAGGTCATACACAGATAAAGCATAAAAACAATGTCCATGAATAATCAATCAGAACACTGCATGTGATGAACATAAATATGGCATGACATGAAAGAAATAAGCAGAAAATGACATTCCACCAAACACAATGAAATATAAATAAATACAACATTTTGCCAAACACAATGGAAAAATGAGAATAAGCACAAACGTAAGTCACAAATATAAACACATCTAAAATACATATCTTAATTCGAGGTCACTTTTACCTTAGCCACCACTGCTGTGTGTAAACTGAAAAGTAAACCACAATGGTATAACAATCTAATGCTATTACACAACCCATGATTTTCTCTAGATCTATGCCTTCTCACGTGTGTCTTTAATGAATCCCTCCATACAGGGAAATGTGATGAGCATTTAACTGCATCTAGAAAAAGATAGCGAACATTTACGATCAAGTTAGACTCACTGCACATACTCAGAATCTTGCTCTTAATAAAGTAGTGCTATGCTTAGAGGTTGTATGAATCACCAATGAAACTAGTCGTTCGCTCCACAGAGATGCAAAAGGGCGTCCCCGTTACTGTGCTCATCAGTAAATGAGCATCAGGTCCCCGTGACGTCACGTGCTGCGCAGTGCAATGACGTCATGACGACTGAAATCAGAACGCTGTGTTCAAGGTAAACAATGTGATTAAAGGGGAAATGTTCAGTGAGGGTGTGAAAGGTGGTAGCGTAACTGTTTTTCACATCGTAATGGTAATTCCAGCCCTTGCCATGCAGTTATATGCTGCGCACCAAGGTATGCATACTATTATGGAACTAAATTCGGGAAAATAAAAATGTCAATCATTTCTTTAGCCATGGGATTCTCATGTTTGTCCAAGCTTGAGGTGAAGTTTCTGTTCATTAACTATATGCTGCCACTTTTTCCATGTTGGATTTGTTTTCCTTTGTATTTTACTTTCACCAACGTTCGATTAGCCCCAATTCAATACCTTGTAGGGTGTTCCACATGTTAATAATTAATAATAATAATAATAATAATAATAATATATTATGATGAAGCCACACACTACTATCTCCTTTCACACCCTCACGGTGTGATACCTGTAAAGAACTCATGGTGGCAACAGTAAAGACAGACACAAGTGATCACAGTTCAAGGGTGTTTATTAAATTGAATATGTAGGTTGGAAAAACGCCTAATCTAAACCTAAAGCTAAAATGGGAGCAAGTTACGTCATCAGATAAAAATAAGGCAGTCCTAGTGGCGTCTTGTGAAATAAAAGGGCCTATACTAAAAAATAACTATTGCCAATCCTTACAACTAAATACCAAAAGAGTGTGGATATGGTTCACAAGAAAGAAAGAAGTGTTCACAAATGATAAGTCAGGATGGGGTAACCCGGCATCTCCCTTCCCCACGTTTTGAGCACGGGACAAGGTGGGACTCCTGAGCACAGCACACGCTCAAGCTTTCCCAGCACGAGATGACAGTTTCTTTCTCAGCTATCAGGACCCTCGATGGTCAAGTCTCTTTTCTCTTAAAAGTCTCTTGCATTCAAGGACCTGACGTAATCAAAATAACAAATAAAAGTTCCTTTTTTTATGGCACTTAGGGTGAGGGTTCTTCACCCCTGGGTCTCCTCTCCCGGGCGCAAACTCCTCTCGAATCTCAGCCTCCCTCCGTCGGGTTCACTATGGCTTTCCTTACATTCACAAGTCTCAATGTCTTTTTAATTAACTCACTGTGGACTTCCCTTGCCGGGGTCACTCGTGTCAACACAATGTTCATCAGGACTTTAGAGTTCGCCCCTTTCCATCAGCATCACTCTGTAGGGTTCACTCTTGCCAACGTTTATCAATCATTCAATTTCTTCTACTTTCTTATGATTCCGGATTCACTTCCCTTAGCTTTTCAACTTCTGCCGGTCAAAGACTTTCGACTCTACAGAGGATTTTGCTAGACTCCTGTTTGACCACTTTGACCCCTTTATTGTCCCCTTCCCAAGGCCTTCTGGTAACGGTAGTTTCAACAATAGGGTAATTGCTCAGAGTTTCTCGAGTGAGCACCCACGTGCTGCCGGACTCCTCTACAGCTGGTTTTCCCCTCTCGTATTAACAGTTCTTCGTACTTTTCTTCAATTAGCCGTTTACTACTTTTGTTCAACACAGTTTGGTATCGGCTCTCCACTCGACTCACCGGCTGTGATGAACCGCTATGCTTTTCTTGTCTCTGGAGTGAAGGCCAGTACCACAGCGGCAAGCGTCTCTCCTTGACTTGGTAATCAGCAGAGGAGGACCCTGTGTACCGTTGACATCTGCTGCAGCACCTGCTGGCTATTGTTCGCGGTCTTACGATTCCTTCCACGGAGGCTTCGAGGGCTTGAGTTGGAAAGGGCAAGGTCCCTTCTTTTCCCGTCACCCTTTCAGTTCTCGCCACCTTTCTCCTCCTCTTGAACTGTCGTACTTGGATAGCTGAGTCGCTGTGCAGTCTGCCTTGCTCATACTGTACTCTCGTGCTCCACCTTTTATCTCTGTGGGGAAGGGAAAGGGCCATCAGGTGTGTGTGATTCTGGTCAATTCCTGACTTTTCCTGATTCTTACATGTCAGGTAAACGGCTCTGGTGTTAGTCCGTTGTCTTTCCTGGTGCTCGTGTGGAAAAAAGGGGGAAGTGTTTCAGAATATCCTATGTTGTAGGATGGGGAAAAGGTTTTGGAAGAAGGGGATACTGCATCTCACCCGTCGGTGTCCCACTGCCACTCCCGAGGACCCCCCCATCTAGGGGATCCTCCATCACTGGTCCTCCCGAGGACCCCACCATCTAGGTGATCCTCCCCCACCCCCAGGAACTGGATCCAATAGTGATGGCCGTGTCCTGGCCACCTGGATGACAGATCCCCGGGGACTAGTTAGGGAGACACCTTCAGGCTTGTCATATACCATTGTGGTTTACGTTTCAGTTTACACACAGCAGTGGTGGCTAAGGTAAAAGTGACCTCGAATTAAGATATGTATTTTAGACGTGTTTATATTTGTGACATTTCTAACTTATGTTTGTGCTTATTCTCATTTTTCCATTGTACTTGGTGAAATGTTATTTTTTATTTATTTATAATCTTTTCATTGTGCTTGGTGGAATGTAATTTTCTGATTATTTCTTTCATGTCATGCCATATTTATGTTTACCACACGCAGTGTTTTGATTGATTATTCATGTTAATTATTTTTCTGCTTTATCTTTGGACTTTAAAACCTGATGCATCTAGGGAGATCCAGTCCAGAATACCCTGCTTCTTTGGGACCTGGTAGTTTATAATTAGTTGCTCTCTAAGGGGGTTTGGCAATAGTTTAGAGCTGGTCCTGTTAGTCTTAATCTAGGGCAGACAGAAGCTTGAATGGAATATTGGCAAGCCTTGCAATACTTAATAAAAATATATAGTGGTGCCCAGGTGGCTGTCCAACATGTGTCCTGAAGCGCTGCCCCTCCACATGCTTCCCATAAAGCTCCCATAACTCGCATGCTTTTTTCCTGAATAAGGGGCGCAAATGGCATCTGGGCGGATTTGATTGCAAGGAGATGGCCACTCTGATCCACCTTCTCAAGAGTGTCAGTGGGATGTTTGCTCTCTTTTGCCCCATTAATGAAGTTGACAAACTAGGCATCACATGCACAGAATACTGCTGTACGTTCAAGGAATATTCTCACACCCCTTCCAACATTTAGAGTGCCCAAGTGAGACAGGGAGGTATGGATGATTCAGATGAGGGAAGGACCAATTCCTGATTGAGATGGAATTCTGAGAGAACTTTGGCTTAAAGGATGGAGCCGGTCAAAGTACCAGGGCACCCAGAAGTAACCAAAGGAATGGTTCGAGACAGAGGAGAGTGGCAAGTCCACCAAGCCTTGTGGCTGAGGTTTTATCCAGCAAGAAGAGACACTTGGCTGTCAGTAGTAAGTTTAACATTATAGTTTCAAGGGATTCAAGGGATTCAAAGGGAGTACCACTAGGCACTAGTGAAATGTCCAACAATGGGGAACATTATGGCAAGAAATGTCAAAGCTCTTCAATAAGCAGGTAAAGTAAGTCTCAGCCGCAGAAATGTATTTATTTATTTCGTCATTTTTATAGCGCACTAAACCCGTGGGCATCAAAGGCACTGCTTACAGGAGCATAGGTTGTGATAGAACACCAATAACATACTTAATATAACACAGTTACAAAGAGACTTTTCAGAGACAAGTAGTATAGGTCAAGATTAGGAGCTGCCTCTTAGTTATACGGTTTCTGGGAGAAGAGCATTGTTTTCAGATGCTTGCGGAATGCCCAGTAGGAAGATTCAGATCTTAATGTTAATGGGAGGGCATTCCAATTTTTCGTCGCAATGACTGGGATACTGAGACCTCCTGATCTTTGCAGTTTGAATCCCGGGGTGATGATGCAGTGCATGTAAGCAGATGGGATGGGTCTGGTTGATTGAGCTTTGTTAATCTTTTGAGACAAGTATTTTGGGGCAGTGTTCAAGAGACATTTATGAGTGATGGCTAGCGTTTTAAACATTATGTGCTTGCGGATGGGTAGCCAATGCCCCTTTCTCTTAGCTGAGGAAATATAATCTTTTTTAGGAGTGTTCAGGGCGGCTCACAGTGCATTGTTCTTTATTATCTGCAATTTGTTTATGCTGTGGACAATGGTGCCAGAGAACAGCGGTTGTAATAATTGAGTCTGGACCCAACGAGCGCTCTTGCAATAGTTATGCAACTATAAGGGGAGAGGAACGGCCGGCAGGTGGTAATCAGCTTAGTGGTGGAGGCCGGTGAAGAGGCGATCGCATTTACTTGTTTTGTTAGTGATAAGTTGGAGTCCAGGTAAACCCGAGGGTTTTGACTACCTGTGTGACTGGGATGGTGACGGCATCAATGATGAAGGATTTGTAGGCTCCGTTGAGTTTGTTCAGTAGGGATTGCGAGCTGACCAGTAGGAGCTCGATCTTGTCATCATTGAGACATAATGAATGAATGAAGTGCCATCCAGGCCTGGATGGTTTGGTAGACCGCTCCCAATGTGTCGGAGTCAGTAGAGTAGTCTCCTGTGATCGGGAGGAGGATCTGGATATCATCGGCATAGTTGGTGTAGGAGACACCCTAGGTGTCGAGGAGATCAAAGAGTGGTTTCATGAAAACATTGCAAAGGACAGATGAGAGCCAGGAGGTTGATTCCGAGGGAAAATGAGCAGTTATCGACAGGTGTACAGGTGAGAAGCTGTCGACAGGTGTGCAGGATTTGGTGATCCACCAACTCAAAGGCAGCTGAGAGATCAAGTTAGAGAAGAAGAGCAAATTTGCCAGTGTCTTTAAACTCATTAATTCTTTAAGTGGAGTAGCACAGATTCCGTGCCGTATCCAGTCCCGGATCCCTGATTGTTGAAATCCAGTTGGTTATTAGATTCCAGGTGTGTCTGGATCTGCAAATGCGCAGCTCTATCCAGGATTTTGAGAAGGAATGAGACAGTGGTGATAGAGCGGTAGTTAGTAGGGATATTATGGTCAAGGGAGGCTTTTTTTAGTAGGGGTAGGACTGAGGTGTCTTTTAGATTAGCTGGGACTCAACTGGAGGTGAAAGAAGAGTTGATGAGTGATGAAATGAAAGGAGCAAGTGCTTCTGCACAGTCTTTGATGACTGTAGCAGGGCAGGTGTCTCCTTGGCATCTAGAGGGCTTGAGTCCTTGGATGATTTTGATTACGTCAGCTTCTGAGACAGGCTTGAAGTCGAAAGGGTGGATGTTGTGTAGCGAGGGTGGAAGTTTGGGGTCGGATGACGTAGCTGGTGTAGACAGAGCACTTTTCTTTAGCGCAATCTTTTTTTGAAGGGATGATATTTTGTTGTGTGAAGCGTTTTGTATATTTGTACACCATATGCCATCTTTGGTACAGTTGTTAAGGGGTGCGGGGGGGAAGGGTATTCTAGTTCCCAAAGTATGGCGAAGAGCTTTCGAGTCCATGAGTTGGCTTTTTCTATTCTGGCATTGTATGTGGTGCCTTTGGCTCAGAGTATTGCTTGCTTGTAGTCTTTGGAGCAGGCAGTGAAGTGTGCTTTGTTCAGAGTTGTGGGGTCATTCCTCCAATAGGTTTCTGCCGCCTGTTTATTCAAGTGGAGTATTTTGAGGTTGGGGTGAAGAATGTGTTGAGGTGGGCGATTGGTTTGGCCTTGCGGATCCCCATAGGTACCACAGTATCGATGGCATGTAGTAAGGATATGTTGTAAGTATCCACCATTGTAGATGATCACTAGGGGAGTCTTGGTGGTCAGTGAGTGTCTTCAGCAGGGTCAAGATACAGGAAGAAGTGATGTTCTGGAAGTTTCTGGTTAAGGTGGCAGGACAAGTGTTTGGTTGCAGATCGGAATATTAAAGATATGATAATTTGATCTGACCATGGACAAGGTACATTAGATACGATCACAATGTTACAGTTGGTGTTGGCTAGCCAGTCTAGAATGCAGCCTTTGTCATGGGTCAGGCCAGTAATGCTTTGAGTGAAGCCTAGAGCCTCATTGGCATTTGCTGAGGCAAGGGCGTTCAGGTCGGTGCTGTCGTTTTAGCCTAGGTTAACATCACCCAAGAGGACGGTTCTTGAGGATGGCTTAGCCTCTGCTGTAAGGAGGTATATGATGTCGTCTCGAAGGAGAGTAGTGGGCCTGGAGGTCGATATGTCAAGTGCAGGGTTATGGTGGCAGTATGCGATAGAGACAATTTGATAGACAATATTTCTCCTCATTGGATGGCTGGATTGTTTATTTTTTTAATACCTAATGAATTATAGGTGATAATAACCCCCCACCCCTTGCATCCAATCAATATTTGCGAAAAATAGAGTAGTTGTTAGAGACAGCAATGGATAGGGCAGGGCCAGAGGCAGTATGCAGCCAAGTTTCTGTTATGGCTAATAGGTCGAGATCTTTAGTTATGATCAGGTCACTGATATCCAGTGCGCCGCTGTAAGGGATCTGACATTGATCAGAGCTCCTTTGATAGTTGTGTCTATGTGCTGACTAGGTTTGATTGGTTGGCTACCATGTGGCACCAAATGTGGGTCTCCATTTAGTATAGGAGGGGCTGGCCCTAGAGAGGATGGCTTAAAGATAGTGCTAGGTGTCCATGCAACAAGAGGCGAGCTGCTGGGCGCTGGTGCCCCAAGGTGGCTAGGCAAGGCTGGATTGATGCAGGTAGGTTGTAAACTGAGGGGCAGTGCTAGGTCTAGGTGGCCAGAGACGGTCCCAATCATCAAGAAGGGCTGCGCTTTGGCAGAGGCTTCTGCTCCTAATTTCTTTATGGAGGAATGTAGGGAGTGCTGCTTTGTAGGCTGGGGGCCCTAGCAAAGGTGTGTTGTCGATTAGCGGTACTTACCAGTGTGGCTCTGTAGGCACGCGGGATATACGTTCGAGATTGGAGGTGTTTGTTCCTCCTTTTAGTCGGCATTTGAGTACTCTGGGGATCTGCATGGCACGTGGTTCGCACTGAAAGGCGCAGAAACCTTGTTACGCCTCAACATGGTCTGCCGTTCCAGCATGTGAAGACTGGCTACTAAGGCAAGCACATGTGTGTTTTGATGTGGAGGTGAGGTTGTGCAATAGGGGGGGTTGTAGTAATACTATGCCATTGTTCCTTAAAGATCTGAATGGCTGTTATCTGAGATCTAAGGCTGGAAATGGAGATGCCCAAGTTAAATGTTTCAAAACATCTTGACAAGGAGGCCCTGTGACGAAACAACAACTGCACGACAGAAGTAGAGGGATGAGTAGTGGCCAAAGTGGCTACTCGGACCCACACTACTACTAAACCCTCAGTGATCCAAATCAGAAAGGTGAAACAGGCACAACCTGATAGGTATACCTGCTTCACCTCTTTTTGTAACGTGGGCTGAGAGCAGGCTATATTCTTCAAGAGTGTTGTGACCTGGCACAGGTGCAGAACAAACAACAATGTTATGGTAGTACCTAATAAAAGAACGCCCAACGAAGATTCTATAAAAGTAGGATCTTTTTTTAAACATGACTGGCCCGCCCCTGGCATCTAAGCCACCTGTGTTAGTTTGCCATATGTGTCATCTAGGCCAACTGTGTTAGTTCGCCATATTTGGCATTTAGGCCAACTGTGTTAGTTCGCCATATCTGTCATCTAGGCCAACTGTGTTAGCCATATCTGGCATCTAGGCCAACTGTGTGTGTTAGTTATCCATATCTGGCATTTAGGCAAACTGTTAGTTTGCCATATCTGCCAGTTAGGCCAGTTATGCTAGTTAGCCATATCTGGTATTGCTATTGTGACCCCATTCTAGGCTGTTCTCTCACTTGCCAGGTATCCCAAATCTAGCTGTTACTGTTTACTGTCGTGTCCTTAGTCTAGGCCCCTCTCCCACTTGCCAGGTTGTCAGGAATCACTGATCCAGATCCTGGAAACTCTGGCACATATGGAGATTACAGCGATTCTCCCATCCTTCACCTCCCCCAAGATGGCCGCCGGCTTCAGCTGTGCAGAATTCATGCAGTAACTGCAAAGCTCTCCTACAAGAGTAGCCGCAGCATAAATCGCGGCTCAAACACGGCTTGCCGCGTTGCTACTACTGTGGAACTGTGACTCCTACGTTCTACTCACAATCGCTGACACGGATTCTCCTGCTACCCCGAACCCAGTAGTGCTGTCGTGCTTCCCTTCTCTGCTCGCCGGTTTCCTTCCCAGCTCCTTTTGCACGAGTTTTGCTTCCCCTTGCCTTTGAATTTGTTACCGATACTTGTCTTCTCTTGGTGCAGTTATGCGCTCCTTCTACCAACTACTTCTGAGAACTTTTCAGCGCTCCTCGCATTTCTCGCTTGCCTCATTCATCCCAAAGTGTAATCCCATGCCCACACTGCGGACCGCCACCTGCGCTCTATAGCGGGTCTCTACCGTGGTTGCTGTTTGTTTCTCGCGCTCCTCGCAATTCCAGCAGGTGGCTTAATTCCATGCCCACACTGCACTGTGTCTCTGGTTCCTGCAACGGGTCTATGCCGTGGCTGCCCCTCTGCATCAGTGCTCCTTGCCTTCCAACTTGTCACGCCCTCCAGCTGATAGTTGTTACAGTCTTCCCAATCTTTCCTCTGACAAAACCCATGGAAGCCAAAACTCTCCTGCAAAGACAGAAAATTCAGATTCTACTCTTCTGTCTTCTGATCTGGATCGGCTGGAAAGGAACTTTTCATCCCCAGTGTTGTTTCCCCCGTTATTCAGGTTTTTCACATTTTTCTGCACAACCTTCTGTTTTAACTTCAGAGGTGAGACAGAAATAGGGATTGACTCACTTTCCTCACAAAGACCTTGTCTGCTACCTCAGGTTAGTGATACTGGGGTTCATTACGACCCAGGCGTTAAGGGTTAACGCCGTCGTTAACCCTTAACGCCTGATTCTGATTTTAACGGCTGCTCTTAGCAGCCGTTAAAATCCATGGCGCTAACCTGCCATGATGCTAATTACGCCACCGTAATTTACGGTGGCGTAATTAGCGCCTTCCCCACTCCCATTATGCCCTATGGGGCAAAAATGGGAATGGGGAAGGGGAAATGGGGATTTACCGCCCCACTCACCTTGGAATGGGGCGGTAAATCCGCCATCCACCATGGTGTAAACGTAGTTTACACCATGGTCATTAAGTTGGCGCAATTAGCGCCTGGGTTGCAATGACCCCCACTATACCTTACACAGGTATCCCAAATCTAGGTGTTACAGTTTTACTATGGTTTCCTTAATCTAGGCATTTCTCCCACTTACCAGGTACCCCAAATCTAGGCGTTGTGAGGAACCTGAGGGCATCCGCCCATCTACTCCTCTTGGGTCTTCCTCTCAGGTGTCCAGCGAAAGGCCAACCCTTTTGGATCCTTGTCCTGGGGGTAGATATGCAAGGGAGGGTCACCTGGGTGGAGGGACCTCAGGGAGTGGGGAAAGGATGTATTCAGGTGAAACATGGTATCCCCCATTCCTGTATGAGAATCAGTCCTACCCTTGCCCTGCCTTCGTAGGGTATTGTCAGTCTTTACCCGTTCGACACACAGTCCCACAATCATATGCCTTTAAGACTGGGACGAGGAAGAAGCAACTAGGAGTGATGCACACTTATAGTCAAGTTCACCACTATGGTACTGAAACGAGGAAGATGTCTATGGAGGGTCAGGCATGTCCAGTTAATTGCTACAAGTATGGTCAGGCAAAGGACTCGCTTCTGCAATCTATTCAAAGTCCACTGGTGCTTAAAAGGAGAGACCAGCAAAGTGGAAAGTGGCAGCTGCGTATCTAATGTGCCAGACACTTTGATCCACCACGGGTTCCTTGTACCTAAGCTCCCCCCACCTAGCATGGTGCTCCAAATCCAGGTGTTCCCACCCCCCTCGGGCCATGTCCCCATCCCACGGGCTGCCCATCCAATTGGCCATCCAACCCCTAGGGGCCGTCCTTCTTCCGCTGTTCGCGAACCACTAGGTCTAGACCACTTCAGATGTTAGCTAGTTGCATGGCCCATCCTCTTTCTTAGATGCAGCGTATCTTTTGATAACCCCCTAACAGATCCACACCCCATAGCCAAACCTAATACCCGCCGCCCTAGCAAGTCCATCTCAAGGTGTTGAACAGCTACTCACCTGAACCTACACAAAAACCCAAACACCTAAATTAGCAGAAACTACACCAGGTGTATCACCAACTCAGAACCTTCGGAACATACAACACCAACCAAAGGACCCCTCCAAGGTAAACACCAAAAACCATTTTGGAGGCACAAAGGAAATACCAATAAACATGCAAACTGCAAGGGTTTACAACCCCTGGTTCAACAACCACAGCCAAAAAAGGACCCCCAAGATAAACACCAAAAACCACATTGGAGCCGCAAGTGAAATACCAGTAAATGACAGAACCGCAAGGGTTTACAACCCCTGGTTCAACAACCACAACCTCACCAATCACAAGCAACAACTAACCACACACAGTGAAGACTGAACCCCTAGGACCAGAAAACATACCAATCCAAGGAGGACGCACACTCAAAGGAATCCAACCCACAACCCAAACGCCATGCCTCACCGCAAGAAAGACAAAGAAGCTAGCATGGACAACAGAAACAGTAAGGAATCCTCAGCCGCGCGGTAAGGTGGCCTCCAGTACGATCCCACAACTCCAAAAAACTGGGTGAAGAAGAGGCCAGACGGCACGAGCACACATACAAAGAACAGCACTAAAACAGGTTATATTGCTTGCTACCTCTCCGCATACGACTACAAATACAGACCCCACCTGGACACCAAATGCAACATGCCAATTGTTAAACCACCCCAACCTGGACTACACCATGGACAATACTCCAACTACAATCAGGTACAAACTTGAATCCATTACCCTCTACACGCCCTTCATCACCAAAGACTGGAACAAAGGACGGGTACCAACAATACTCACCAGCCGAAATGAACCAAAATCCATCAACCTCATCAGTCTACCTGACGAAGAAACCGACCACCAAAGAACTTCCCCTCCCAATAGGCACAATCAGGAGAGAATCACCAGCAACGGTCACCCAACCAACAACAAACTGAACTGAACCAACAATACAAACAACAATCCAAAAGGAAAATCAAACAGACTGCACTGCAGCCTTCTGAACGTTCAATCCATAGTAAAACACTTACTAGAAATCCATGACCTTCTATGCGAAGGAGTCACAGAAGTGCTCTTTCTTACAGAAATCTGGTTATTGGACAACTACAAAGCCATCGCGAAGGAAGCCATACCGGACAACTTTAAATAAATACATGCCAACAGAGAAAACCGAAGAGGAGGCGGAATCGCAATCATGCACAAAGAACTCATCCCAACATCTCAACTCATCCCAACTGACGTGGAAGACTGTGAATCCCACCTCATCAAGACCAAACTCAACGGCCAAACCAATATAGTATTCCTCCTGATCTACCAACCACCATCTTACAATCCTAACTTCGCAACAAAATTAGCTGCAGCCGCCACCTTTTTATCAACCTACCACGACAGCCTAGTCATACCGGGAGACTTCAAAATCTGGTTCGAAAAAGAAAACGAAACCACAGCGAATTCACTCTGCGCACTCCTGGAATCATTGCATTTCAAGCAAATAGTACATGGATCCACCCACAACGCCGGACACACCTTAAACGCAATGTTCTGCAGAGGAGGACTATGCGCATCTGCGCCACCTACACCAATGCTATGGAGCGACCACTACTTGATACCACTCTGCATCACACTCCAAACCCGCCTACCGGCTGGAAAGGGCGAACTCCATGCCAGCAAGAAAAAAAAATGGAAGAACCTAGACCTGGAGGCCTTAACAAACTTACTAGGCTCGACCCTTCCAAGCAGAACAGAATCCATCGAAACAACCGTAGACACAGGAGAAAACACACTCAACACCTGGATCACCTAGACCCTAGATCACCTGGCACCAGCAAAACCATTCAACGCCACACCAAATAAACGGCAGAAAAATGGTTCACAGAAGAACTAAAAGAACTAAAAAAAACAACTGCAAAATGGAAAAATAATGGAGAGAACAATACAACCGACAAGACAAAATAAAATACCAAAGACAACTCAGGCTATATCAATCAACAGTCCTCAAAGCAAAAGAAATACTATTATGGCACAAGAATAGAATCGGCAAACAATCCACAGAAAGAACTCTTCAAAATCATTAAAGAGATTTTTTTTAAAAACTCATCCTGCAAGAATTCCATCAGCACTTTGTGAAAGAACCACCAACCACCAGAGGTCAAAAATAGATACAATCTAGCAGATCACCAACACAACCCGGGCTAATAAAACCACAACCGCAGAACCTCAAACACTGGGTGAAACATAGACTTCAGCAACACTCCCCTGCCTAGAACCAATCACAGAAGAAACCTTCGCCACACTGATCAAGGAAACCAACCTTGCAGGATCCCCATGGGACCCCAGCCCCGCGACATGCTCAAAGGATTCCTAAACCACAGAACCTCAGCAACACATTTCCGCAACCTAATGAACCTATCACTCAAAAGAGAAATCATACCGTCTGCCTTCAAGTCAGCATACATCAAACCACTGATAAAAAAGGAATCATAAAGCGCAGAGGACCCAAGCAACTACAGACCGATATCCAACCTGCCCTACCCAGCAAAGATCCTGGAGAACCATGTGAACAAGATCCGACTAAAATATGTCGAAACAAACAGAATACTCAACCGGTCACAAGTTGGCTTCAGACCAATGAGAGGAACAGAATCAGTGCTGTTATCAATATGAGACGACCTGAAAATAAACGCAGATGACGCCGCCCAATCGGCCCTTATACTATTGTATATATCAGCTGTCTTCGACACAATCAACCATGCAACACTAATAAAAAGACTAACGGAATATGGCATACAGGAATCCGCACTAAAGTGGCTTACCTCATTCCTAATAAACCAAACCGAAAGATCCTACCTACCTCTTTTCACCTCGAACACCAAAAATATATCCTGCACAGTGCGACAGAGATCCAGCCTCTCTCCTCTCCTTTTCAACATCTACATGTGCCCACTGATGAAAATCATTTGAACCCACGGACTAACCGCCTATAACTACGCTGATGACACACAACTGATTGTGTAAAGAAACGCAACCCAGGAACAAAATAACTGCCTCAACAACTGCCTCCCAGACATCTACAATTGGATGACAATGAACAACCTTAAACTGAACCTGACAAAAACGGAAATAATGCTCTCGCTCAGCATTCGACGCAGGCAACCCTCAACTGGACTGGCCAGAGTGCATGGGAACGCAACTGAAGACTACCAACGTAGTAAACAACCTAGGAATACTCATGGACAGCAGACTATCCCTGGAACCACAAGTCAACGCAATCACCAAAAAATGCTTCTTCCTCCTAAAACTACTCAGAGGATTACACCCATAACTCTCCTTTACTCACAGAAGCCTTGCAGTCATATCCCTGATACTAACAAGAATTGACTACGCAAACAGCCTCTACCTGGGAATGCCGGAAAGACTCACCAAGAACCTCCAAAGGGTTCAAAATACAGCAGCCAGGATCCTCTTAAGACTAAAGAGAGTAGACCAAAACACTCCAGCACTGAAAAGCCTACACTGGTTGCCAGTGAAAAAAACGCATTAAATTCAAAGCACTCTGCATTGCCCACAAAGCCTTGCACAGACAAGCTGAATTCCTCCAAGACCAGATCAGCCGGTACCGCCCAAGAAGGGACCTAAGATTCAGCAACAACCTACAAATAGAGATGAAACATTACGAAAAAAGTAAATTCGGCAGAGAAGCTTTCTCACGTCTAATTGCAAACCCCTGGAACACCATGCCCAAAGATATTTCGAACCACAGATGACGACATCACCTTCAGGAAAAGACTCAAAACCTGGTTATTCAACAGACAATGACAACCGCAGAGGGACACCGGCAGCAATAATCACCACAAAAAAACAACTAGAGAGTAGGTGATATGGGCCGACGCGTCACATCCAAGAACATAGGTAGATAACAACAAGCTGCAACCGAAGAGTCAC
The DNA here is from genome assembly GCF_040938575.1 of Ambystoma mexicanum. Classification (NCBI taxonomy): domain Eukaryota; kingdom Metazoa; phylum Chordata; class Amphibia; order Caudata; family Ambystomatidae; genus Ambystoma; species Ambystoma mexicanum. The sequence continues at coordinate 529,187,585 of NC_090938.1, read as the reverse complement.
ACCAGAGGCCCCAACAAACCAAGTGACTTACTAACCCACTTCCGCTTCCTGCTCCTCCAACATAACAACGCCACTACACTAGGCCGTGCGCCAGCCACACTACACATAAACACACCAGAATCAATTCAGTGTTCACACCCACCATCTCTGAGATTCTGAAAGCACACCTAGAGTGAACTACCAAACACAGGCCTCATTACAAACATGGCAGAGCCGGAAAGAATTGGCGGTAACAGAATTACCATCACTTTTCCCGCTCTGCCATATTACAGGTATGGTCCTGAAGTTGAGGATTTACCTCCAGCAAAATGCTAGAGGTAAATCCTCCAACTCTTTGCCCAAGAAATGGCAAAATCGGCAAATTACCCCCATGTTAATTCCACCAAAAGCCCCATTGAGTCCTATGGACTCGAACAAAATGGGGATTTACACAGCCATTGACACTTGTAATCCAGCGTAATTCCGCTGGACCAAGTGGCTGTTACAGTAATTCAGTTTGGTCGGATCTGGGCAGATTTACCGCCCAGATACCACCAAACTCGTAATGAGGTCCATATGTCCATAAAACCGTCAAGACACCAGATATACAGCAACAACCACCCACGACTCTGCATCCCTTATGAACACAACCTAACCAGTGCGCACAACCACGCCAACATCACACGACACACTAACACCAACACAAACACTAGCACACACCCGAGGCACTGAGTATTACCCATATGGTTTCAATGCACGGGGCCTACTAACAACCACAATGCAAAACAACACTCACAGACATCGGTTCTATGTGAAAAGACCTCGTTTTAAAGGTCTCAAGAGAAAAAGACCGATTTACAATGCCGATTTTATATTGATCGGAAAACTAGCATTGGTAAAGGTCTTTTTCGCTTGAGACCTTTAAAATGTGTTTTTTTTAATATTTGGGGGGTTGTACCCCCGACGCCCCTATTGTTCCTCAAACCCACAACCCACCCGCCCTCTGCCAGTGGATTTCACTTAAATCAGTGTTTTGCTGCCCGAACCCCCTTCTCTCAGCCCCGGCCCACACCCCACACTCCCCAGAATCAAAACGCATACATACACACCCACCAACACACACACACACTCACACTTACCCGTTCACCTCGTCCTGCGCTTCCGGGTCCCGACGTGCCTTTTAGCCCCTGCATGCACTCGTGTGCAGCAGGGGCGTGATGGTTCCATTTAGAAAGGCCGCTCCATGTGGTCACGGAGCGGTCTTTGTAAGTCGGTATTTTGGTGAAAAGATCTTTAGATCCACGCAAATTCCTGTGGGTGGTAGCAGTGCACGGTATAAATCAACATAACATAACCCGAGCAAGGGAAAACACAGAGAAAGCAGACTTTAAGAATAAAGGGACACTCTCGGTTTGTAGACAGGGCGCTCAGGCAAAGATTTCTGCACAAAAAGTTAAAGTTAATGAAGGTTTTTTTTTGGAAAGGTATAAAAGGGGGACTTACCAGTCACTAGGGCCCTTTCTGGCAGACCAGAGAGACAGGACGACTTCAAATGTCTACAGTGTCTTGTCTTAGTGGCTTAACAAAGACATCAAACTGGAGGTGTGGGCACTATCGGTGCTGGTCTGGGTTCAAATAGAGCATCAGTGGTGACAGGTTCCAATGATGCAGTGCTATTCAGCAGTGGTGATGCCTTGTGGGTCAAGGATGCTGGTGATGGCAGGCAATGTCGGCCAGCGACCTTGGAAGACTCAGCAGCCTCGGGTTCAGAGAAGAGGTAACTGACGTTCAGCGGCATGTGTGATCTGCTGGTACAGCACGGCCTCAGGGTACTTCAGCGGCATTGGCTTGGAGCTTGAAGAAGTTGGTAACAAGCCAGGCTACATCCACGTGGGAAGCTAGAAGACTCAGTCGGACCCAGATCCATAGATGGCAGAGCTTTGTCCTTGAGTGCAATTCTGAGATACGGAGACAGTCGAGTATCGAGGTCTCAGATAATTCTGGTGGTTCCCTTGCCTGAAGGCCACCTTAACATGGAAGTTTCTTCTGGGTCCCTCACTTATCCTACAATAGATCTGGTCATTCATGGCCATTTTGGGTTACTAACCCTTCCTTCTGTGCAGTTCTTGGTCACACTTGTGCTTACATTGTTGGCCTGAAACCTCAAAGACTTCCTTCCTGCTCTTCACCATGAGTGCAGTTAGGTGACTTTGCCGTTGTATAAAGCACAATACATGCCACATGAGTGTCATAACCTTGGGTAGTGACATCTCGTATAACACTCCGGATCTGTGTAGTGACTACGCTCTCAGACAAGATATCACTATATATTATCAGAATATTAAACTATTTCCTCACACTGCCCCGTCCCTCATTATGTAGTTGGTAAGTATGGCACTCTAAGGGGCAGCCCACACATGATTTTTCTTCCCCTTGTGTCCACCTCATTTGCCTTTTACACAGTTCAATCTGGTCTCTGTGACTTCTGACAGTCGGGTGGGCAATCCAAGATGTGTCTCTCTCTGCGTTATGTCAGTTTAGGCCGGGGTAACAGTACTGACATTCCAGAATCTATGCTTCAAGGGTGCGCCTGAGCACATCTCAATCCCATCACGCAACCTCTTAATAATTGCAGCACTTTCATGTACGTACTAGAAACTTCCCACATTAGCACGCGGTCATTCACAGAGCAATAAGCATTTGACGTTTTCTGACCAGCTCTATGCTTTGATCGTTCCACACTGACCCTACAGGCACTATCACAAACTCCATGTCTACCCGTCATTCCCTTTCTTATATGTTCACATGTTGTATGTGCATTTAACCTTCCTTGCCCTTTACGCTTTACTCTCCTGTGCTGCCTTTTCCTATTATATTGCAGACTAATTTCTGAATTGCCCTGGTTGGGCACAATACACAGTTCTGCAAACAAGCTTGGGCGCTGTTAGACAACTATGTTGGTGACTGGCACAGTATAAAAAACCTTAACATAACAAGGAGAGAAGTGACTCACTCTCAAGTGAGCCTGCAAAGCTTTCAAATGTTATCTGTTAGGGAGACATTTGCCCTCAGTCACTGATCAAGCCTCTTTATAATGGCTACCCAAAACAGAGATACCTTGGCAGAGTACTAAAATAAATCCTAGCATTACAGCCCCTTGGTTTTACAGACAAGCCTTTGAGTGGAAAACTGCACCAAAATGCAGGCTTTTTAATCTGCTTACACACTTCTTTTTGCGTTTCGCCAAAAGACGTATGGGAGGGGAGATGTGGTGAAGTGCACCATGTAACCATCTGCAGCGGGGAAAATAAGGCTCTTTCTCCGCTTTGACCACATGATCTGGCATGTAGAGCTGCAGGTACCTTAAATAAGAAGTGATCAGACAGACTGGGGCCCTCTGATGCATCCATAGGGAAACAAGTATTCTGAACGGATGCCAGGAACCCGGACTGCCCGAGACCTGTAGAGCCAAGCATAAAAGAGAAAACACCTTCTGAGGCGAAACACCTTCTGAGATGACCGAAAGAACACCAAAAGCTGTGGCGATGAGGGGAAACTCAACCCCATGCAAGCTGTCCGACTACGTAAAATGTGTCTAAGCCAGGTGTTCGCAACCTCCTGAGCAAAAAGTGGGCCAACAGAAGGAAACCTGTTGCTGACACAGAGGGTGTTGGGAGGAGTGTGGCAGAAGGAGAAACGCTAACAAGGATGCGTGGAAGTAGGTGTGGTACTTTGCAAGCAAGCCACCGATGATGGTCTGACAAACAGCAGTGGTAGAGGAGTAAACAGAACCATCAAAAGAGCAAGTCCAATGTGGACAGTGCCTCTGATGCTGGAGCGGTGTTTCAATTAGTGAGGCTGAGGAGGGACATGTAGGAGGAGGAGACAAAAAAGGACCAGGGTGATCAGTTGTAACATTTGCAACAAAAGAGGTGAGAAAGGAGGTGGCAAAGAATATAGCTATACAGGGTGAGCAAGGGATGGGTGGTCGTATGAGCATGTTGCAAAGTGCTGAGGAGGTGGCCGAATCGAGTAAAGAAGAAAGTGAGGTGAGGCGAGGGGAGGAGAAAAAGACTCACCCAAGCATGAGGCCATTGCAACTCGTTGAGGGGGTAGACGAGAGCAGGTGTTGGGGAAACAGAACAACGCGACCTTGAGGCAGGGAGGTGGCAAGTTAGATAAAGGTGAAGGAGCACCAAGGGAGGAACCTCCAATTCCTTGGTGGAAGATTTGGAGACAATAAAGTAATTTTTTTTTTTTAAAAAAGAAACCTCTAGGAATCCAGTTGCTGAGCCCCATGAAATGTGCGTACTGATTAAGTGATTGTACAACTGTTGTACAATTTTTCATGAGTATTGTGGGTGTAGTAAAATGTTGTCTTTGTGAACCAGAATCGAAGACACTTATGAAGACACTTACGAAGGACTAAGACAATTCAAAGGGTAGTTCATGTGTTGTGGGGCATTGGCGAGGGTCAGCGGGATGTTTAGATCTGATGTTATTTTATCCTTATTTTATTGATCCTATAAAAATAAATTTTCTGTTGTAAAAGTATGTTTTGCACAAGGGTTACTTTCGTAACTGAACTAGAAATAGGTAGTAAAAAATATGAAGAAATCACGAACCTGAAAGTTTTACCTAAAGAATAATGAATAATAAATATCAGATTGTTTTGCTCTAGAGCGGTATAACTTTTGTAACTGTAATATTGAGGTTTTTATTACTCACTAAGAGAGTGAAAAGACAGGGGCTGACACGTTCCCAACATAGGGTACCCGTCTTGTTGTACCATTAAAGTTCTTAAATGTGTGTTCTTGGAGACTGCTGGGGCTCCAGCCACGTCTAGCCCAGGCCCACTTAAAGCCCAGCAAGTACTTAATATATGAATTGAACAAAGGTCACACTGTTGTAGTCAAAATAAAAAAATACTGCTTGAAAAGGGGATACCAAATTTAAGAAAAAGATTATCGTGATTGGACGCGAAAACCCTGGAGATCCTGGGCAGGCCAGGGATGAAAGAATGTGGTGCGCAAGAGCCAGGATAGTGGCCACAAATCTAGCACTGCAACCGAACCACACACTGATATCTAAACTCTGTGGGTTGGTCGAGCAGCATGGTAAGGCTAACTTTACTAGAACGGGTGACATACTGACTGAAAGAGAATGCCATTTATTAGAGGTGGTGTGGGGCAAGTTCTTGAAATATCTGGAGTGATGTGGCTTGGCCTGGATGCTGGGTTATGTGGTGTTAGCGTGACTGCAATCTCCGTCTTGTTAATGATGCCTCGTGTGCCCCTGTGTGTCTCCAATCTTAACCCAGGTGAAGTAGGAGGCTTTCCAAATTCTATCTCCTGGCTATTGATTCCTTGTCTGTCTCTGTCTTGTCTTCTTCATGTGCGTCCTGAGGCCCATGGGCATGTGTCGCGTTGTAAACATTAAAATAAATAAATAACTAAATAAATACGTGTGTGTCTCCAATCCCTTTGGTCGAACTTTGTTTTTATGATGCCATTTCCATTTTCAGTTGCTTCGCACAAAACATAGCATGCACATATATTTCTAGGAGACATGTTAACCATGTTGCAGGTCCTTTTGCCGGCACGCCAGTTTTGGGGGGGGGGGGGTGGGGCATGCCATGGAATGTCCAACTATCTCTGCCTTCATCTTTTTTTTTTTTCTAAAACAATTTTTATTGTTTATTACACTTTACATTAACACTTTTTGCACATATGTACACATCATTCATAACATAACATCATCTTCCACATAATTTCACATTTTCCATACTATATAAGAAAATATCTCCAAAATATATTACACTTCTAATCAACCAAGACAATCGAAAATAGTTATGAATAGGAGTTTTTGATAGAAAAGCCTTCCTGCAGCCACTAAAATGTACTAAAATTCATCAAGCGAGTACTCCAGCCCTCTACAATCTCATGATATATTTTTTCAAGCAATTAGAGTCAGCCATTCCATCTTGTCTTTGGCATATCTCCATACTGTATAAACTGCACGAAGAAGGGAACAAGAAGTCATATAAAATAAAGATGTCCATAGTAACTTGTCATTAGCACGCCCTCTCATTTGGGGGCACGCCACACATGTTCAGGCCCGTCTCGCGCCTCCCACTAGTGTCTGCACTGATGTATTTTGCGAAGCTTGGAATTATTGACAAGCGCAGCTAAGGGCACAGTCCTGCACATTAAGAATATTGTTTTTCATTATGGAAGCCTACATGGCGTGCCAGACCGGTGCTTCTGCTGACTTGCCAAATCATGGGAAATTGCTAGAAGAGGCATTTGGAAGGACAAATAGGGATGGCAGTTTGATTTGGAAAGCATGCTGGGCTTTCATGGGAAGACACCAGCTGATCCCATTGAAAAAAGAGAGAATCAGTAACCGTGAATGTACCTGGCGAGCAAACTGACATTACCTGAGCAGAACAATTGATTTCTTTATGTATTCATTTATAAAGCATGCTAAACCCAGAGGCATCAAGGCACTGTTATAGTACCAGGTGCACACACAAACCTAGACATTTAAGAATTCAGGGCATAGTATAAAACACAGTTACGCGAACAGCCACTTTTTTAGACACCTCCTAAATGCCCACTACGATTCTTCCACTCTCAAGCCGGGAGGGAGTGAGTTCCACTTTTTTTGTAGCAAAGGTGGGAAGGCTTTCACTTGTCTCAGGAGGATAGCTTAGGGGCAACATGCTCGGTTTGGAAGCAAAATGACACAGAGCAACACAGGTTTGATCCGCGATTAGAAATCTCGGGTATTCAGTGGTTATAAATAAACTATCATACCATATCACTCTGGCCTAGGACTGGAACCTTGTGCCATTAGTGGCCAGTGATGCTTGTGGAATGGGGTATTAGTAAAAAGCAGCGCCCACAGGTTCCAAAAATGATGATGTCCCAGGAGGGTAGCTCGGCAGCAACGTGCTCGCCTTGGAAGCAAGACTACACGAAGCAACACAGGTTCGATCCCCGGGTCTGCGCTTAGAAACCTCTAGGTATTTAAGCACATTATAAATATGTAACTAAGACAACAACACAAAAACAATTACGCAACTGAGAAAAAAAAACAATTCCTGCGGGCTGTGTGAGCTTTAAAATGCAAAATAATAATGATAGCAAAGAGTCTCAAAGCTGGAAGGAAAGCCCAGCAGGGGGCGCTATATAGAAGAGCCCAGCTCAATCCCTCAACTGAGAGAGATGTCCTACAGGATTATTCAGTCTACTTCTGTAAGGTTAGGAGAAGGTCCTGACCATTTACTACCTGACCCCAAATGATTATAAGAGCCCCAGAGCTGAAGGAAAGCCTTGCAAGGGGCGCTGTATAGAAGAGCCCAGCTCAGTCCATCTCCTGGGATAGAGTTCATCCAGGATTATTCAGGCTATTTCTATTAAACCATTTCCTGACCATTTCCTACCTGAGCAGAAACTTGTGCTGACATTTCAAAGCTCTCTTTTCCTGTGGGGCAGGCGCAGATTTAGGGCTATTTGACACATACAAAGTGGGAAGCTTTTGTTAAACTATCTGGGACACTCCCAAAGGAGTTGGTCATGTGTGAAGAATCAATACAAACCTGTAAATAAAATACAGCGGCCAGTTTGATCTATGGGAGCAGAGGTGGCACTAACAACTGGCTTTGAGAAGAGAATGGGGTGGCTGAAGTCCCCACAGGTGTATGACAGAAGTATGTTAAACCTGCCTCAGGCATTGCCCACTCCCTCATCCTCCATCAGGCTGGCCACAATTACTGTCTTTTCACACAGACTCTTTAGGTTAAGCAGTATTGTTGTATTGCTGGGCTGCAGTGCAGGAAACGCCTCCATCAGTGATGAATGAAGTGAGAGACCCTATTATCTTACCAGCTGCAGATTCTGTTAAGTGTTAATGTTTGATAATGAGTACAGGGATGGCAAAGTCCCCAGTTGGCCTTTCAGTCTGTACTTCTATAATGTAAGCTATGAGAGTGTGTCAGCAAATGATTAAAAACAGGTGACTTTAATGCACATGTTTTTCTGGGCTGCATTTTTATATCGTGTGACTCCTGGGTTTTAAGCTCAGATCATATTGCATGCTGGTACTTAAAGGTCAGAATTTCTAATGTGAAAAAACACAGGCAGTGTACAACAATACAAAATGACGTGCTATCAAGTGAGTGAAGACGAGTGCTCTTCTGCTGGGGAGCTAATGCAGAGCTAAGAAACATACTACGCAGCTGGATCACTCAGTGACTGACTGAGCTCACCGGTTATTCAGATTAGTGTCTGTTGGACATTCTTATTGCTGAACTGTGGTATGATACTTACTCAATTCTAGAATTTACTGCAATCTTATGCAGATCACAAACAACTAAAACAAACCTCTATTTCATTATAGAGTCATGCTAAGCCACGCCCCTCCAACCGGAACCACTACAAATACCACTGGGCGTGCATTGCACGCGTGCATCTAGTGAGTGCACGGCAACTGCTGTTCTGTTGTTCAGCTGAGCATCTAGCAGCGGGCGTCTGAAACTGTAAGTGGGGTTCCTTACACAGCGTGTCTCATGGTAGTGGTGCACAAATCAATAAAAAATTAAATGCCTATGTACACTTTAAGAACAGCTATGCCATTAGATGCTGATACACTGCTCACAGCAGAATTAACCTATAAACCAAGGTGTGGAACCAGGATCAAAAGATATTAACAAAAAAAAACTGCACTCAAAATCATTAACTGCTGGTGTATTGGCGGCCGCCAGCATCAATCACAGCAATCACCAATGCCTGTTTTAGTAACTCTAGCATAATTGATTTACACCACATCACTGATGCTAACCTATTGACAGTAGCAACTCAAATTAATGTAACTAGTCAAGAGACCTCATGGACACATCCCACGACTGCAAATCTTCAAAATGATATGGTAGTGATAACACCTTTAACAACTGAGGTGGTAATACATACAATCGATAACACCCAATTACCAACCCTCTACTCTCAAATTGTCAAAACCGCAGCGAGAGAAACGGAGGCCACACAAGTCCGGCCTCTTGCAAGTGGGACCTATCTACCAGGTCCCAAACCTACTGATGTCTCAGTAGGTTGTAATACTAAAACACTGAACGTCGCTCATGTTAAGATGGATTTCTGAACTTTGACATGGTGGGCTGAGGTTCAGAAGGCCAGACTAGTTTCTTGGAACAGGGTAACCTTCTGGACAAGCCAGACCAACCAAGGTAGCATTGGCGGCGGTCAAGACAAGGTCTCAGGAGGGGTGAGGGTGATTGAAAGTCCACAATGAGCACACACAGTAAACACCACAAATTACTCTCAGTCGGGTGTATATATCAAAAATACATATACATTTATTAAAGGCTGTTTAAATCAAACACAAGATGAAACAACAGTAATATTAACAATACTAACACAACCTTATACTAATGAACATATATAGAGTAATTACAATCCTAAAGTAATATTAAACAAGTATAGATCCACAACCTGTAACAGAAGAGGATCAGACAGTGCAAATATACTTTAGGCAATTCTTCAAGAGTCTCAACCCTAACTAATATGCAGTCCAATCCCTATGAAGTGTGGAGCTTTGTGCTCAAAAGTACGTTTAGCGCGGCAGCGCTCGATCGTGCGTTACAGTACAAAATGGGTCTCATCAGAGGCTGTAGTGCCTCAGGAAAGGGGGTGAGGTGATGGAGAATAGAGTTCCACTATTCAAAGATGGTCTCCACAAGGGTGCAGAGCTATTTCCAAGAATCAGGAATAGGATGGTAGTTCAGACTATACTAATAAAGGTGAATGGCCCAGGGGCCACCGGTAAGTGTTGCAAGTACTCACGAGATGCAGTCTGGACCAAACTTTGCCAGTCAAGCCCAATTCACTCGCAGGTTCTAGTACCGCAGTTGCAGGTCTCTCTGGCTTTTAGGGGCTGCGTTCGGGGACCTCAGTTTGTGGTGGAACAGTGGCCTTTTCTCCGCTTCTGTGGAAGGGATCGCGCCAGTTCCACTGCAGGTCGCATTAGGGCATACGAGGATACAGCAGCAATGTACCCATGAAGCTCCTCACCACAGCAGGGCAACACGGGTACCGTGTAGGCTCAGGTTCAGACAGACTCTTCTAATTCCATACCTAGGAATGCTAGGTGTACGAAACTCTGCAGGAGAGTGCCTTGTACCAAGAGGTTACAGCTGCCAAAGTCTCAAGTCGAAACCCGAGACAGCGGCGGTTCCAGGGTAAAGGGCCCACGCAAGCTGGTCAGTTCACTGGGTGATCCAGGGACACTTCCGAAGGGACTCGTTTGCAGGTACAGAGAGTAGTAAGTCCCACTACTTCAACGGGTCAAAGCGCCATTGCAGGCCTTCTATGATCAAAGAGAAACAGGGGCTATGGTTGGGACAACAGCAGGGTCTGGGTGCCAAACCTTCCAGCGGGCCACCAGCGGTTCCACGGTTCTGCTTCTTCAGTTCAGGATACTTGGCTCCTTTACTAAGTTTGGTGTGAACTCAGGAAATCGACCTGGAATGGGTGTAGAGTGCCTTCTTTTATCCAAAGTCTCCTTCACGCCAAAACAAAGAGAAACCAATAGGAGATCTGCTCACATTCAACTATTCTAGACGTGGACCAATCACGGATCACAGTGGTCCCAGTCATCCCAGCACACCAGACATCCTGGCACCCAGGATGTGTTTTGGAACTAGACAGCTCCAGCCCACATCCTGGGCGCACACACACAAGGCATGCAGAAGCACGCAAAAGCTTCGGTTTGCACGGTGATCTGCATGACCAAATAAGGAATTTGCCGGGTCTGCTCGACCTGGGGAAAGCAAATGGACAAAATGGCTAAAGGATAGAACAAAGGACTTTGTGGCATGGCCATTTTAGGCCACTGTTTTGGGCCAAATGCAGTAAAGACGGTTTGGACCTTTAAAAAGAGTCAAAAATGCTTTGAAAGTAACAGCTGCTCCGTCCTGGGCAAACTTGTACATTCACCAAAAATCATTAGAGGGTGTCTAGTGCCTTAAAAATGAAAAAGAGACCCCAGTGCACTGTACTGGAAGGTACATTGTGCACTGATAAAATGTACCAAGAAATGGCAACAAAGTGGAATGACTAAGGGAAACAAAGTCTCCCAGTTCTGACAGGCTGAAGGGCATGTCAGTTTCCCCTTAACATGATGTGCAAAAGCCCAGTGGAATACAGCATACATGGAAATCTTTCCTAACACTCGCCCCTCCCAGACCAAGGGGTCAACTAATCCACCTCTGGATGGGCCTCTTGTTCAGGTCGACTAAACATTCTGGACAACCCATCAGCATTTCTATGCTGGACACCTGGCCTATGCCCAATAGTGAAGTTAAACCCTTGCAGGCTTATGGACCACCTGAGCAACTTCGGAATCTCTCCCTTCATGTGCCACTCTAAGGGCTTATGGTCAGTTTGCACAGTGAAGTGGGTCCCATAGAGATAGGGCCTCAGCTTCCTAAGGGTGCACACCACAGAGAAACATTCTTTCTCTACTGTGGACCACCTGAGATCTCTGTCCTTAAGCTGGCAACTGATGAATCCAATAGGGTGTTCCTTGCCTTTCTCATCTATCTGTGATAGTACAGCACTTATCCCAGTGTCAGAGGCATCTGTCTGCACAATAAAAGGTATTTTGTAGTCAGGGGCCTGAGGACAGGGGCCTGACACAAGGAGTCTTTTAAGCCATTGAAGGCCTTCCCACAATCCTCAGACGAAGAGACTTTCTTGGGTTTCTTTGGAGTTGTGAGAGCAGTCAGAGGGGCAGCTATGGTGCTATAGTCTGCCATGAAGTTTCTATAATACCTAGGGAGATGTAGAAAGGCTCTCACGCAAGTTTGAGTAGTAGGGGTAGGCCAGTCTTGTACTGTTTGTACTTTACTGGGTAGAGGCTGAATCCTCCCTCCACCTACTTCATGCCCAAGGTAGACCACTGAACCTTGACCAATCTGGCACTTGCTGGCCTTTATGGTCAAATGGGCCTTCTGAAGAGCCCGCAACACAATTATGTGGTGCTTCACATGATCCTCCCAGGTGGCACTGAAAACTGCTATATCATCCAGATAAGCAAGACAGAATTCATCCAACTGATTAAGAATATGATTTACAAGCCTCTGAAAAGTGGCATGTGCATTCTTCAATCCAAATGGCATTACCATGAACTGGTAAAGGCCTTCTTGAGTTGAGAATGATGTTTTCTCCATGGAATGTTCTGCTAGGGCTATTTGCCAATACCCTGCAGTGAGGTCAAATGTGCTGAGGTACTTGGAGGCACCCAAGGTATCCATTAGCTCATCAGTTCTAGGCAAGGGGTGAGCATCTGTCTTGGTGACAGCATTCAGAGCCCTGTAGTCCACAAAGAACCTCTGCTCAGAGGTACCTGCCTTTGGTACCAGAACCACAGGACTGTACCAATGACTACAGGAGGGCTCAATCACCCCAAGATCCAACATCTTGTTGGCCTCTGTCTTGATGTAGGATCTCACCTTATCTGACATCCTGTATCCCCTACTTTTGGTAGGTACGCTATCTCCCGTGTCATTGTCTTGTTTGCACCAAGGTGTCAAACCAGGAGCTAGGAAAAACAAGGGGGAGAATTGCCTCAGCAAAGTTCTCACCTCATCTTGTTGAACAGAAGTCAGGTGAGGGACCACTTTGACACCCTCAATGGAGGTGTCTGAAGGACTGCCTTGGAACAGGTCAGGAAGAGGTTCTGATTCCTCCTCTTCTATATCTGATGCCAAGAGCAGTGCAACAATTTCAATGCTAGGGTTGAAAGACTTCAGTCTATTCACATGGAACACTATTTGAGCCTGTCCAGCCCTTCCAAGGTCCACTAAATAGTTCACCTCACCCAGTGGCTCCACTATTGAGTAAGGGCCTGACCAGTTATCCTGTAAAGCTCTAGGCCTTATATGGTTCATGATCAGAACTTGTTGGCCTGGGGTAAAGTTGACGAGGGAAGCCTTCTGGTCATACCAGTGTTTTCCCAGAGCTTGCACTGCCTTGAACGTATCACTGGCCTGAGCCATCAGGAGGACCATTCTCTTTCTTAGTCCTAACACATAGTCCACTGCATTGGTGGCGATAGGGGGAGTAGGCATCTCCCACTCCTCCTTGGCTATCGCCAAGGGTCCCCTAACCGGGTGACTATAAAGTAGCTCAAAGAGGCTGAAGCCTACCTCCTCTTGAGGTACCTCTCTGTAGGCAAAAAGTAAGAATGGAAGAAGGGGATCCCATTTTCTCCTCTGGGCCTCTTGCAGAGCCCCAATCATGCGTTTTAGGGTTCTATTGAACCTCTCAACTAAGCCATTGGTTTGTGGATGATAAGCTGAGGAAAACCTTTAAGTGACCCCACATCCCTTCTACATGGCTTGCATGTACTTGGACATAAAGTTGTTGCCCCTATCAGACACAACTTCTTTAGGGAAGCCAACCCTAGTGAATATGCCAAGCAAAGCTTTAGCAAATGACTTGGCAGTTCCTGGCTTTAATGGGATGGTATCAGGATATCTGGTGGCATGGTCGATTAGCACCAAGACAAACCTCTTGAGGATGTCCGAGAGTCAAGTGGACCAACAATGTCATTCCCTACCCTCTCAAATAGTACACCCACAACTGGGACTGGGGCCAAGGCAGCCCTGGTTTGTGGCCTTGTGCATGGTCTCTCTGCTGTGTCACTGACAAGTCCTAAGTCTCTGCGATCATTCCCCAGCAGGACCTTACCTAGGACTTGCCTCTATATACTCACAGGAATCCTGACCATTGTACCATTGATAGTTAGATTTACAGGCATTACAGGGAACTTAGAGACAGGGACATCAGCTAACTTGGTGGACATCAGGAAAGCTCTGGCAAGATCCTCTGGGTTTACCAAAGTGGAATCCACCACAGTTCCGCTGGCCCCACTATCCCTAAGGGCAGGAGTACCTACTCCATTGATTAGCACACTGTCCTTAAAGTAGTGCTTGGTATTATCTGGAATGTTAGCATACGCCCCTGAGAGTTTAGGCTCACAGGAACCCAGAGAAACTAGGACTACTTCAGATTATATCCCACTGGGGAAGGAGTCTGAGGTGGAGGCTGCCCCTGTGATCTCTTCCACCTCATAGGGAGGAGAAGGGCAGACTCAGAGAGTGGACCCCCAAGGTTTTGACATTACATCTGGGGTCCACCTTAATATGGTCACTTGCTCCACAAGCCACTGGGTCTTGAGACATATGAAGGTTGACTGTAACTAGACTTCTGTCTGGGAGGATGACTCACTTCCTGCATATTCGCATGGGACTTACCCATGTTATTATTTTTGTGGCTCTTATGGGAGGAAGTTTTATCAGATTCCCCCTCCCTCTTCATCTTTGCGCTTTCCCCCTCCTTCTGGTTACCAGGAGTAGTCTTGTCCTTATGGGACACTTTGTGACACCCAGACATCTGCTGCACTGGCTAGTTTCTTAGGATCTATCTCCTTAGAATCAGCCAAGTGCTGCTTAAGCTCGGGGGAACAAGGCGCAAACCTATCATAACTTCAAAGATGGCCTCATAGCCTTCAACCCAGCCAGTCATGTTTTTCAGGGAATCAGTAACATAGGACACCCAATTGTTGCCTTCTTTCTTTTTGTACTCCCTAAATCTCTTCAAGTATTGGGCAAGAGTCTTCCCAAACTGTAAGATGAGAGTTTGCTTCAAGCTTACAAAGTCTTTTCTGTCAGCCTTTGACATTTCCATAATGGCACTGCAGCCATAATGGGGTAGTCGACTGAGCCGCCATGCAATCTTGTCAGCATCCACAACTTCTTGTACTTCACATGCATACTCAAATGCAGTTAACCAGCCCATGATGTCTTTCTTGTCATCATACATACTGAGCAGATCTTTAGGAAACTGTGGATGAGCGGAAGACCCAGACCCATTTCCATATCCCTTAGAGGAGCCAGTTGTTGCCTGAATCTTGTCCCGTTTCAACTGGTGATCCCTGTCCTTTTTGTTTGTCTGCTTGCTCAACTCTCAGCATTGCCATGTATAACTCAAGCTCCTTCTGCTTAAACAGCAGCTCTTGTTTCTTGAATTCAATGTCATGGCCATTGGGCAAGAGCCCAGGCCTTCATCACCTCCAGGGTCCAAATGGACCCAGTCCTGGCACCTCTAGCGCCAGGCTCATAGAAAGGTGTGCTTTGCACACCCTGCGCCTAAGGCACGTGCATCAGGGCCGGGCGTGGCCATAGAACATCATTGGGAGGCACGTGCCAGAGTCCTTGGGAGGGGCAAGGTGGAGCCACAAGGCGAGGCCAAAGGGAGGGGCCAGAGCCTGCCTATATAAGGCCAGCCCAACCACATGCCCTCACTTCGCGTTAGTCAGCCTTGCAGCGTGATGCTTACCACTGTTCCTCACCTTGGTTCCTGTTACTCCATCGCTGAAGGTTCACCTTACCTGATTCCAGCCGCTCCATCGCTGAAGGTTCACCCCACCTGATTCCAGCCTTTCCATCGCTGAAGGTTCACCTTACCTGATTCCAGCCGCTCCATCGCTGAAGGTTCACTTTATCTGATTCCAGCTGCTCCATCACTGAAGGCGTACCTTACCTGGCTTCAGCCGCTCCAACGCTCAAGGTGCACCTTACCTGATACCAGCCGCTTCATCACTGAGACGCACCTTACCTGATTCCAGCCACTCCATCGCTGTATGCGCATCCTACCTGCACTCCAGCGCCATCGGAGTCGGAGCCTTTCCTCACCCGATCCAGACTTCCAGCAACGCAGGAGCTTTGCTTCTTCTCCTCTTCATCGCGGCATCTTCATCCAGCGCCGCAGAACTGCCTTCAAGCATCCGGGCTCTGCTCCACACCGTCAGACCGCTCATACAAGGGAAAGACACACAACAGGTTAGAAATCGTATAAATAACAAACTCTGAGCCGCGCCATACATGAGTCTTGAATTCCATTATAGCGGCCAGCTTACCTGTTGACTTTGAGAGTCCCATCATCCTCAAGGGAATCCCTGTATCTGCTCACGCTTCCGATCTACCATCTTCACACCTATAGGGAAGAGCAGAGACATTGCAAGAATTATTATTACTTACCATCAAGGCAAAATACTCATTGCCAAAGACATTATTATAAACAAACAATAACCATAATCAAAGACTTACCTCTCAAGGGGATTGGTCGCAGCTGGTCTGGATCAAACTCTTGCAGGCCAGTGAAGCAACTAGGCCCACTCTACGCGCCCCTGCTGAAGGAAGCAGGATGGAGAGCTGAGCATTACGAAATAACAGGTGAGCTTGCATGGGAAAACTCTTGCGCCCTACGTATTGGCACAAAAGGGTCGAGGGAATTCGTAACACCTCCATGCCATTCTCATTGCCTCTCATCTCCTCCCAGGGGCAATACCAGCATCCAGAACAGCACACTCCTCAGCAGCTGAGGAAGACAGCCGATACAGGAGAGCCAAGCCGAGGCAGGGCTCCAACCGTGCCCCAACGCCCCCGCAGAGACCAGGTGAGTGTAACAGAACGCAAAGCCTCTCCGAATCTCTGCCTGGGCGTAACGGAAACCTCTGAAACTGACCAATTAGCCCAATTACTGGGGGAGCTGCGGGCTGAAGTGCATGCCTCAAGACAAGAGACTAATTCCTTGAGAAGAGACCTCATAGTAACCCGAGAGTGGACGGATGAGCTGGTAAGCCAAATGGTCCAGACACACCAGGACAAGTTTCATTACCCGGGATTACACCAACACTGTTGCCCCAGACATCACCTCCAGTGCAAGTGGTACTCCAGGGGGCAGTCCCACTGGCTCCTCCAGAACGCTTCTTCGGCGACCCGAATAAATACGCTGTATTCATGAACCAGTACAGTCTCCACTTCTTGTGTCGACCCAGAGCCTTCCCTAATGACAGCACAAGGGTGGCTTTTGTACTTTCCTATTTGGGAGGTTGTGCAGCCAACTGGTCCATCCCATTAGTAATCCAGGATGATCCAATACTTCGGAACTTTGGGGAATTCCAACAGGACTGGAAAAGCTGTTTTCAAGGCACACCAAAGGGCAAGCATTAGACAACGAGTTACTATCTCTCAGACAAGGGCTGTCACGACCCACACTCTGAAGACCCCCTGGCCAACCTATGGGCCAGGGAGAGTCTTGATTCCAGTCCCCACTAAACCCAAGAAATCGCAGCCTAGGCCTTCTTGGGGCCAGTCCTGGCGCCTTTGGCACCAGGCTCATGTTTGAATATGGACTTGTGCTTGGGAACTACTTTTCATTAATGCCAGTCATGTGGAGGCATCCTCATAACCTGGCTCCTTGAAACCAGGCTTGCAGTGTAGTGTTTCTGGGTGTGGTACCATGGGGACTATTTTACCTGGACTTCTTTCTTGAAGCTATTTAAACCACACCCGAATAGACTGACACGCTTTGCGTTAGTTTGCATTTCTGCAACGTAACGCTCACCGTGTGCAGCTTCAGCCACGAACCTCGGAAGAACAGCACCTGCAAAGGAAAGGAGAAGACATTGTGAGAAAAGGCAGCAGCTTACCTGAACTTCATCGCCAGCGGTCCAAAGCTCTCCCGGCCATCATCCTGGAACCAGCGCTCCTTCGGATCGACGGACCTGTAAAAGAGAAGAAACAAGGCATTAGACTTTGTACAATTAACAAACTGTGCCGAAAGGCTTACCTTGCCAGCCGCTCCTCAATCAGCATCACTACGGAAATTCCATACTCCGGCTGAGTACCGCAACCTGTGGAGAGGAAAAGATAACAGGTTAGCAAAGGCAAGGCATCTTAAGCGCAGCACATAGCGCCTACTCACCACATCAAGGCGCTCCAAAAATGCCCATACTTACCGGCAAAACACAGATTTCGCCTTGCCACATATTGGACTTCCGCGTACCTAGGAAGAAAAAGACATTGTTTAAAAGGCATGCAAGAACAGCAATATTCACAGCAATAAGACCTACCTGAAAGACTCAAGACGGGCCGGCATCAGTGAAGCAACACGATCGCCATTGCCCACCAAGCACAACGCGCCCCTGCCAAGACAGCAGGACGTAGAACCTGCCAACATCTAAAACAAGGTTAGGAGAAGTCCAGAAGGGGCGCAGACCTATAGGGAGGTGGGAGGCTGTTTACCCCGGTTGCCCAGTCCTGAACATAGCTTACCTGTATTCCAGGCAGAACTCTTCCGCTGGTCGCATCTGGGCATCGCAAGGAGGGACATCTGAACCCCAACTGCTGGGTGGCGCCCCCGTGGAACCAGGTGAGCTTAACAAGGGCACCATGACTTATTGACTTACATTGCCACCTTCAACCGCCTCATAGCACAGACTAACGGGCCGGAGGAGAAAAGAACCACACTATTTTACTGAGGGCTATGGGGTGAGTTAAAAGAGGTGCTAGCTCAAGTGGTCAATCCGCCCGAGTGTTGTGCGGAATATATTAACCTAACTGGGCAACTGGACCATCGTCTACAAGACCGAAAAATGGATTGCACGTGGGCGGAAGGGAGGTCAGTTTATCTTTACCTCGGGAGAGTCAAACCAAGGCTCATGAAGCTACCGAACATATGCAAATTGGGGGATTGCGAGCTCCCATTTCCAAGGCTGAGAGAGAAAAGAGGAGACAACAACAACTTTGTTTATATTGCGGTAAAGCTGGACATTTCTTGCGAGATTGCCCGGTTAAACCCCCCAAGAAAATGGTAGGGGCCACGGACAATGAAACCGAAGCAAAGGAACAGAAGTCGGAAAACTCGGACGCCCGGCAAGTGTAGGGGTCCATTTGTCGAGCGGAATCAAGAAAGTTGTACAGACCTCCCACCTGGTCATCCCGGTACTAATAACCCACCACCAACAACCGTCAAGAGTCCAGGCCCTGGAAGCCTACATTGATAGTGGTGCAGTGGAGTACATTGATCAGGATTTGGCTGCACGGATAGGCCTTCCACTTCAGCAAAAACCACGCTCGGAAAACATCACTGCCGTGATACCATGATGGCTCGCAGCTGTCTTCGGGGCCAGTAACTCAACACACCGATAAGGTAACGCTGACATGTCAGGATGGTCATCAGGAAAGCATTTCATTTGATTTTACAGGGGCCCCCCAGTTCCAAATGATCCTCGAAATGCCATGGCTTGAAACCCATAACCCAAGGATCGACTGGCGCACCAGGAAGCTGACCTTCCCTCAGGAATGTGCAAAACGTTGCTACCACAGGGATGGGAGGAAACTACAACTCGAAGGGAAATCCATCCCAGGAATTGTTGGTTCATTACCTTCCGAATATCAAGATTTTCTGGATGTGTTCCAAAAGGAACAAGCTAATACCATGCCTCCCCATAGAATTTATGACTGCAAAATCAATCTGGTCCCAGGAGCACAAATTCCCTGCAGCAGAATCTACGCTCTGACTGAGCAAGAAAATCAGCACCTAAGAACATACCTAGATCAGTACTTAGCTAATGGGTTCATTCGTCCGTCCAAGTCCCCAGCCTCTTCAGTGCTCTTCTTCGTGCCAAAGAAGGAAGGGGACCTCAGAATTTGTATAGATTATAGGGCATTAAACCAGATTACCGTGAAGAATAGGTACCCTCTGCGGCTCATTCCCGAAATACTTGACCAAGTAAAGAATGCTCGAATCTATCCAAAATTGCATCTACGGGGAGCTTACCATTTGGTAAGAGTGAAAAAAGGCGACAAATGGAAAGCAGCATTGAGCACCAAGTACGGATTTTTTGAGTACCAGGTCATGCCCTTTGGGTTATGCAACGCACCAGCAGCATTTCAGTTCTTTATGAACGATGTACTCCACGAATTGTTGGACGTCTGTGTCCTAGTTTACATCGATGACATCTTCATCTATTTAGCATGCAAAAAAGACCATGTGGGACATGTAAGAGCCATTCTGGAAAAACTCTGCAAACATTGACTGTTTGCCAAATTGGAAAAATGCTCCTTTCATGTCACAGAAGTCGAGTTCTTGGGCTTTATGCTTACCCCACGAGGGGTGCACATGGACACTCGTAAGGCAGAGGCTATTCTTCAGCGGCCATCTCTGACATCGATCAAAGGAGTGCAGAGCGTGCTCGGATTTGCTAATTTCTATTGGCGATTCATTCCAGGATTTTCCCAAATCGTTCATCCTCTCACTTCCTTATTGAAAAAGAATATGTTTTATTGGTCTCCCGATGCCGAAAAGGCCTTTCTGGAATTGAAATCGGCTTTCACTTCAGCACCAATCCTTCGGCATCCCCGACCCGATCTGCCCATTATTGTTGAGACCGATGCCTCCAGTGTGGCCCTGGGCGCGGTGTTATCGCAAAAGGATCCGGACACGGGGCAGTTACATCCCATAGCATTTTGGTCTTGTAAGTTTACAGTACCAGAAAAGAACTATGCCATAACCGACAAAGAATTCCTGGCGATCAAAGGAGCTCTTAAAACTTCGTGACACTCGGGGTCATTCCGAGGTTGGAGGTAAGGGATAAACGATGCCGGTAAAGGATTACCGGCATCGCTTACCGCTCTGGACTATTCTGACCAGTCAAACCACTATTAGCGTCACCGTAAATAACAGTGCCTAAGATAGCAGCATGGGCGTGGGCCTTCATACCGGCAATAGCGGCATGCCGTAAACTGGAGAACTCTCTGACCAACCTTAAAATGCCATGTGCAGTGTTCCCAACTGCCACAGGTGCACACCATCAGCACAGGTAGAGACAATGGAGTCTGGGACTGACCAAAAGGAGCACAGCCACACACCACACCCCTTTTCACACCAAGATCAATCAAATTGTAGCATCAACACTTCAGCAGGAGGACAGGCATGCATTGCAACACCAGCAACAACACCAACACCAACACCAACAGCAGGCACCACAGAGGAGACGCAGCAGGAGAAGGAGGGTGAGACAGGCCCAGCATGCCCCACCAGTGCAGCGAGCCTAACCACGCATGCAGCCCCCAATCCCAAACATCATAGCCAGTCCCTCCAACCCAACCCCAGAGCACAACCACACCCTGTACTGTCTGGACCGGGACACCATCAACACCATCGTGGACATGATGCACGATTGTCAGCCTCATTGAAATACGCACTGCCATCCCCCCTCTACTGAAGGCAGTGTCGGTGCTCCACTGCCTTCCCACACCCACCTACCAGCACACAGTGGGGCACATGCATGACATATCACCACCCTTATTCACTCGCATCCTGAAGCAAGTGCTGGATGCCCTCCTCAAGCATACAACGGAATACATATCCCTACCACGGACTCCCCAGGAGATTCCTCAAACAAAAGGTGGCCTCCATGCCATGGAGGTGGTTTACCGCAATCGTAAGCAATACCACTACAGACAGGTGCAGATGGAAGGCGACACAAGCAAGATCATCACACATCGTTGTGCCTGATATCCCGGATCAACCACAGGAATGCTGCATGTCACCATGGGAAAAATCAGCGCAGAATGCCTAACATTGCAGAGCCTACTGCCAACGCTCCCCATCAGAAAATCCTACAGAACACAACACATCACTAAATTTACACACACACAGCTATATGGTACACAATGCATGAGCTACAAGATGGCAGAGCACACCGTGTATCATCTTGAAGATGCAACTCACAACATTATTCCATGGCACAGGACACATTGAGGGCATAAAAATGTTTGCATACAACCAGGGACATGTGCATGTGACCAACGATAATCTGCCGACATGTGTGACTAGTACAGCTGTCCATCATCAATCGACTGACATATAGCTTTTTATGCCTCCCATGCAGGTGACAGTGGCTATCCCTTGATGCCGTGGCTCATCACCCCTGTCTGAAATGCACAGAACAGGCATGAGGAGGACTACAATTGATCCCACACCCTTACCCGTGTGGTCATTGACCAGACCTTTCCCCTGTTAAGGTCATGGTTTTGCTGCCTTAGCCCATCAGGTGGGGCACTCCTCTACAGGCATGGGAAGGTGGCCAAGACCATCATGGCATGTGTTATGCTGCACAACATGTGTATCCGATGCAACGTGCCCCTGACATTGAACTGCTACCACCTGGTGATGATGAAGGGGATGAAGAAGAAGTGGCTGCACATCATTACGGTGCCGATGCACAGCAGGGACATGCTGTGTGTCAGCCAGTGATTGCACAATATTACTTACAGACATGGCTGCAGAGGGTGATATGATATTCTGACAGAGGCCACTGGGTGTGTTGGTACATGCACACTATGCACTGTATATGAATAAATGACACATGCGCAATGATAAATGTCCACTCAGGTCTTGCTTTTGACACAACTGGTGTATTAAATTTAACAAACTCCCCGCAACTCCCCCACACACCCTCCCCCTCTCCCCCCACAACTCCCCCACACACCCTCACCCCCTCCCCCCACAACTCCCCCACACACCCTCACCCCCCTCCCAGTCCCTTCACAACTCCCCCACAAATGTCCCATCAAGTCTCTAATGCCTACATCAGGCTACCCAGACTAGTAATTTTCACTCCCTGGACCAGGTGGCGGCATGTCTGGCCGGCGCAGGGTGCGTGATGACCTGCGGAGCGGGCTTGTCTGGGTCGAGCACAACGATGAAGGTGTGGCCGCCTGCTCGAATTGGGTTGCCGGACACACTGCCTCCATGGCATTGGGTATGCGGCCTAGTACCTGGCGCAGGGCAGAGACCTCCTCGCAGAGGCGGCTAGTGTTCTCAGCAAATATTTTGCCCATGGAGGCGGTGTTCTCAGAGATGTTCCTGCCTAGAGAGGTGATGTTCTCCCGCCACTCCTCCCTAGCCTGTGTGTTGTCCTGAACAAACTGCCGCACAAGGGCAGTCAGCTGCTCTGCACGCTGCGGCCCTGCGGGTGCACCTGTGGAGGGTGAGGGTTCCTGGGTGGGCTGCACAGCCTCAATACTGGCCACTATCGGACTAAAGTGCCCTTCAATTTGCTCCCGCTCCGGGGTGGTGGCGTGGTCTGTCTCAAGGGATGAGATTTGGGGGGAAGCCAGGGCACTGGGCGTGCGGGGCAGTTCTGATGAATCGTCCTCAACGGGCACCGATACTTCATCCTGTTGCTTCTCCACAGCCTGGGGTGCTGTGGCTGCCACCTCCCCAGCCACACTTGACTCCTCCGAGTGTGGTGCCTCGGCTGATTCCTCAGGCTGGGCAATGGGTGTTGGTGCTTCGGCCTCTACGGCCCTTGGCAGCACCGGGGCACTGGCAACCTAGGGTGTCTTGACTGGTGGTGCAAGGCGGCCCCTGAGTTGGCCCTTCGAGGTGGAAGGGCGGTTGCCGTCATCCCGGGACCTCTTCCGGGGTGTGGTCTTCATGGGGTTGAGTGTCCTTGCCATCGCTGTCATGGTCAGAGCCTGTGGGGGTCGAAGAGTGGGACGGCATGAGTGATGTTTTGATAGGCATCATACATACATTTGGACAATTGATCATCCACACAATCGAGGGTAATAGGCATTTGAGTTTGGATGATCACGTTGTTTGATACATGGGTGGGTTATGCAGGCATTCGTCAGGGTCACTCATGTTGGCCAAGTCCTATGCTATGTGACATGCATATTTGTTGGGGCCTGCATGCTGTGTGATTTATGGCATTTACATCTTTGTGTGGTATGTGTAAGGTACGGCATTGCCTTGCTGCAGGCATCTGCATGTATCTGTGATGCGTCCAGCTACCTTGCTGGGAGTTTATGTGTTTTGGGCCATGGCTTGCCTCTTTGGACTGACATATTGGTTGACTTTCATCAGACTCTGCATTACAGTGTTTTCTTAGGACACTCACCTCCATCTCCCGATGTTGTTGCGCCACACTCCATCTCGCTGACACCTTCGATCCCCTCTATTCCAATCATGCTGGCGCAGATGTCCTCCCATGGGGTCAGCTTGATGGGTGAGTTGGGACCTCCTCCTGTTGCCATTGCCTGGCTCCTGTTTACCAAGAGTATGTTCCTTACTCTGAGCCGCAAGTCGTCCCAGGGCTTACGGCAGTCTTTTGTGGTGCGTAGGGTATTTCCAACTGCACTAACTTTCTATGCCACAAGTGCTCTGATATCTTTTTTCTTTAAGATGGTCTCCCTCTTCATGCTGTTGGCAAACACAATCCCAGCATGTTCCTGCAGTGTCCCTGCTAGCATCTCCAACTCCTTGTGCTGGAGGGCAGCTCCCTTCTTAAGGGCCTTAGGCATTGTGGTGTGTTGGATTAAGGTTTTCTGACAAACAGCAGAGTCCCACAGGTCCTGTGTGCTGAGGATTGCAATGGATTGTGTTTTTCAAGATGGCCGCCGTGCTCCTTCCCATTCCTGTGCGATAACGCTACTTCCGGTTCCATTTATCTACGGTGCCCGTTAATTACGGTCACCGCTATTAGCGGTCACCGCTAATGCCGCATTGGTTCATGCCGGTAATGCTATCTGCACTATGCATGATACCGCTAAGGGCATTTTTCGTGCCTTTAATGGCATGGCGGTAATGCCCTTATCGGCATGGCCCAAAGCTTGTGCCCGTGAAGTCGTAATAGCCCCCTATTAGCGGGCTATTGACTACACGGACACGCTATTTGCGCCATGCCGGTAAGGTCTGTTACTTACCTCCAAACTCAGAATGACCCCCATTATCTCCTAGGAGCTAGACATACTGGCCCTCATTACAACACTGGCGCTAAACCATGGCGCTATTAGCACCATGGTTGGTGCCGGTGTTGTAACGGGTCCGCCATGGTTCAATGGGGAATTACCACCCCATTCCAAGGTTGGCGGGGCGGTAATTCCCCATTGAACCATGGCCCTTCCCCATTCCCATTTTCGCTCCATAGGGCTCTATGGGAATGGCGCTAAAACGGTACCACAAATTGCAGTACCGTACTTAGCACCAAGGTCCCTTTGCGGGTCCCTACTTTAACGACTGGTGTAGACCAGCCGTTAAGGTCGGGTCCCGCAAAGGGACCTCGTAGTAAGGCGCTAAGTGTTTAACAGCGCCGCAGCCTTTTACGGTGCCATTAAACACTTAGCGCCAGGGTCGTAATGAGGCCCACTGTCACCGTTATCACGGATCACCGTAATCTGCAATATTTAAAAACTAACAAGGCCCAATCTTCTCGTCAGCTTCGCTGGGCTCTCTTCTTCACGGAGTACGATTTTATGATCACCTATCGGCCGGGATTGCATAACGGAAAGGCAGATGCTCTGTTGCGAATGGGAGAGGATAAAGACGCAGTTATACCATCAGAACGAGTATCCATCATTCCAGAAGAGCGAATTTAAAATCAGATCGCAGTAACCGCCTGCTGGGAAGATTTGAAGATCGACCCCCAGCCTCAAATGGACCAAGCTGCCCAACAAGAATGGTTACACAAGGGGAACCAGTACTCCATTAAGGACAACATACCCCATTTCCAGGGAAGGCTATACATCAAAGACAAAGAAACTCAAAACAAGATTATTGCAAATTACCATGAGTCATTAGTGGAGGGGCATCCCGGAATTACTAAGTCTCGAGCCAAAATTAGGAAGAACTATTGGTGGCCCACCTGGAGAAAGGATGTGGTCCAATTTATTACAACCTGCGGAGTTTGTGCACAACAAAAATCCAAAAAGTCAAGTCCCGCAGGATTATTGCGTCCACTAGCTATACTACCAGTCCCTTGGCATACATTATCAATGGACTTTATTACAGATTTACCTCCCTGCGACGGCTTCAACACAATCTTAGTGGTGGTAGATTTATTCTCCAAGATGGGACACTTTATTCCCCTTCGGGGACTTCTTACTGCTGGAACTCTGGCGACTGTATTCCTGGAACATATAATCAAACTACATGGTTTACCTTCGGTAATGATTTCTGACCGAGGAATGCAATTTGTTTCAGCAATTTGGAGGAGCTTTTGCAAGATAGCGCAAATCAACCTTCGCCTCTTCACCAGTCACCATCCTCAGACCGATGGTCAAACTGAGAGAACTAACCAGGCGCTGGAACAATACCTGAGATGCGTGCTGCAGCAAACCGAAGGATCCTGGAAGGACATTCTCTGGTTAACTGAATTTGCATATAATAACTCCGTTCACACTAGTACTGGACAAACCCCATTCTATATCATGAATGGTTGGCATCCCTGGACGCCCTCCTTTGACCCGCTTGATGAGCTAGAAATGCCAGCAATTACCTTTCTACATAAAACAATTACTCAAACTCTGAAGGAAGAAACCAAGAATTTTATAAAGCCAAAGAACAACAAAAGAAGTTTGCTGACAGGCATAGAAGGGAAGCCCCACATTACCAAATTGGGGATAAAGTATGGTTGGCTGCCAGAAATATACCATTAAAAGGACCTTGAGTCTTTCGTCCCAGATATCTCGGACCTTATCCCATCAAGGCCATTATCAACCGGACCGCAGTAAAACTAGATCTACCTACCAATATGCGAATTCATCCAGTGTTTCACGTTTCTCTCTTGAAGCCTGTGGAGCCCGAAACTAGGATCAAGAAACCTCCGGAGCCAAAAATTATCGAAGGGGAACCTGAGTACAAGGTTAAAGACATCCTGGATTCAAAATTGGCACGAGGGAAACTATACTATTTAATTGATTGGGAAGGTTATGGAACTCAGGATCGCACTTGGGAACCAGTGGAATTTGTCCATGCGCCTTGACTAATCAGGTGGTTTCACCGTAACAATCCCACCAAACCTGGACCTGGGAGAAGGACGCCCGTGAGAGGGGCCTTGCGGGGGAGTGGTGTCATGGCCATTGGGTAAGGGCCCAGGCCTTCATCACCTCCAGGGTCCAAATGGACCCAGTCCTGGCGCCTCTGGTGCCATACTCATAGAAAGGTGTGCTTTGCACACCCTGTGCCTAAGGCACGTGCATCAGGGCCAGGCATGGCCGTAGAACATCATTGGGAGGCACGTGCCAGAGTCCTTGGGAGGGGCAAGGTGGAGCCACAAGGCGGGGCCATAGGGAGGGGCTGGAGCCAGCCTATATAAGGCCAGCCCAACCACATGGCCTCGCTTCACGTTAGTCTGCTTTGCAGCGTGACGCTTACCACTGTTCCTCACCTTGGTTCCTGTTACTCCATAGCTGAAGGTTCACCTTACCTGATTCCAGCCGCTCCATCGCTGAAGGTTCACCTTACCTGATTCTAGCCGCTCCATCGCTGAAGGTTCACCTTACCTGATTCCAGACGCTAGATCGCTGAAGGTTCACTTTACCTTATTCCAGCCGCTCCATTGCTGAAAGCGTACTTTTCCTGGCTTCAGCCGCTCCATCGCTGAAGGCGCACCTTACCTGATACCAGCCGCTTCATCGCTGAGACACACCTTACCCGATTCCAGCCGCTCCATCGCTGTACGTGCATCCTACCTGCACTCCAGCGCCATCGGAGTCGGAGCCTTTCCTCGCCCGATCCGGACTTCCAGCAACGCAGGAGCTTCGCTTCTTCTCCTCTTCATCACGGCATCTTCATCCGGCGCCGCAGAACTGCCTTCAAGCATCCGGGCTCTGCTGCACACCGTTAGACCGCTCCTACAAGGGGAAAGACACACATCAGGTTAGAAATCGTATAAATAACGAACTCTGGGTCGCGCCATACCAGAGTCTTGAATTCCATTATAACGGCCAGCTTACCTGTTGACTTTGAGAGTCCCATCATCCTCAAGGGAATCGCTGTATCTGCTCACGCTTCCGATCTACCATCTTCACACCTATATAGGAAGAGCAGAGACATTGCAAGAATTATTATTACTTACCATCAAGGCAAAAGACTCATTGCCAAAGACATTATTATAAACGAACAATAACCTTCATCAAAGACTTACCTCTCAAGTGGATTTCTCGCAGCTGGTCTGGATCGCCACTCTCACGGGCCAGTGAAGCAATTAGGCCCACTCTACGCGCCCCTGCTGACGGAAGCAGGGCGGACAGCTCAGCATTATGAAATAACAGGTGAGCTTGCATGGGAAAACTCTTGCGCACTACGTATTGGCACTAAATGGTCGAGGGAATTCGTAACACCTCCACGCCATTCTCATTGCCTCTCATCTCCTCCCAGGGGCAACACCAGCATCCAGAACAGCACACACCGCAGCAGCTGGGGAAGACAGCCGATACAGGGGAGCCAAGCCGAGGGAGGGCTCCACCAGTGCCTCTTACAATTGGGACCTATCTACCAGGTCCCAAACCTACTGATGTCTCAGAAGGTTGTAATACTAAAACACTGAACGTCGCTCATGTTAAGATGGATTTCTGAACTCTAACCTGGTGGGCAGAGGTTCAGAAGGTCAGCCAATTATCTTGGAACAGGGTATCCTTCTGGACAAGCCAGACCAATCAAGGTAGCATTGGCGGCGTTCAAGACTAGGTCTCAGGAGGGGTGAGGGTGATCGAAATTCCACAGTGAGCACACAAGGTAAACAACTCCACAAATGATTCTCAGTCAGGTGTATATATCAAAAATACATATACATGTATTAAAGGCATTTTAAATCAAACACAAGGTGAAACCACAGTAATATTAACAGTACTAACACAACCTTATTCTAGGCAACATATATATATACAGTAACTACAATACTAAATTAATATTAAACAAGTATAGATCCACAACCTGTAACAGAAGAGGGTCAGACAGTGCAAATATACTTTAGGCAATTCTTCAGGAGTCTCAACCCTATGACACGGGTACTGCGTAGGCTCAGGTTCAAGCAGACTCTCCTAATTGCAGACCTCGGAATGCTAGGTGTACGAAACTCTGCGGGAGAGTGCCTTCTACCAAGAGCGTACGGTTCCCAAAGTCTTAAGTCAAAACCCAAGACGGCAGCAGTTCCAGGCAAAGGTCCCATACGAGCTGGTCAGTTTGCTGGGCAGTCCAGGAACACATCTGAAGGGGCTCGCTTGCAGGTTAAGCAGGAGGTACCGAGAGTAGTTAGTCCCACTACTCCAACGGGTTGAAGCGCCCTTGCTGGCCTTCTATGATCAATGAGAAACAGGGGCTCTGACAGGACAACAGCGGGGTCAGGATGCCAAATCTTCCAGTGGGTCACCCGCGGTTCCACGGTTCCACAGTTCTGCTTCTTCGGTTCTTCGGTTCAGGATACTTGGCTCCTTTACTAAGTTCAGTGTGAACTCAGGAAATCAACCTGGAATGGGTGTAGAGTGCTGGCTTTTATCCAAAGTCTCCTTCACGCCAAAACGAAGAGAAACCAATAGGAAATCTGCTCATATTCAACCATTGCAGACTTGGACCAATCACAGACCACAATGGTCCCAGTCATCCCAGCACACCAGACATCCTGGCACCCAGGATGTTTTGTTGGTTTTGTTGTAACTATACAGCTCCAGCCCACATCCTGGGTGCACTCACAAGGCATGCATAAGCCCGCGAAAGCTTCGGTTTGCATGGGGATCTGCATCACCAAATAAGGAATTTCCTGAGTCTGCTCGACCTGGGAAAGGCAAAGGGACAAAATGGCAGAACAAAGGACTTTGTGGCATGGCCATTTTAGGCACTGGCCACTGTCTGGGCCAAATGCGGTAAATGCGGTTTGGACCATTGAAAAGAGTCAAAAATGCTTTAAAGGTAACAGCTACCACTAGCTCCATCCTGGGCACACTTGTACATTCGCCAATAATCCTTTGAGGGTCTCTAGGGCCTTAAAAATGAAAAAGAGACACCAGTGCACTGTACTGGAAGACACATTATGCACTGATAAAATGTTACCAAGAAATGGCAACAAAGTGAAAGACTAAGAGAAACAAAGTCTCCCAGTACTGACAGTCTGAAGGGCATGTCAGTTTCCTGCAGAGTACAGCAGAAGGCTGGGTTTACTGGTAAAAGTCAGGCTAGGATGGTCAGACAAAAGCAAAAAGTTGGAGGTTCATAACTGTAAAATAACACATAAATGGAAATCTTTCCTAACAGCTCACATAGTTTGGCAAAATCAATTAGGTGAAGCTGTCGTCAATCACCCGTTAAATTTATCACATTCACCCTTTCTAAACCCTGATACATCTAACTCAACTTTTAACTCTTCTGTTACTTATCCCATGTCTTTTGTAAAACCAACCCGAGACCCTCCTTAGATCACTCGAACTGCAATGAACACGGGATGAGTAATCTAACCAAAATCTTTGAAATGATAGATAAGAAGACTGATGCTCAGACCTCTGACCTTAATTTCCTGTCATCAAAGGTCGATTGGCTTGCATTGGAACTGAGACACCAACAGCAGCTCCTCTTAGTGATCTAATTCAGCCTTGATTACACCCCCTTGTGAGGGCCCTTTTGCAACTCTTCAACTCGCAATGGTGCTCGGAGTTGGTTTGCAGACCTTGGAGAAGATAGATATTATAGATCAGGTTGGTACTATTATTCAACTTGGCCCCACGTCCTGAAGCTGTCATTGAAACACAAAATCTGCAGGAGCCATTATTTAATGTACTTTAAATTCAAAAATGAAGGGAAAAAATCAAACGTACAGGCAACACCAAAAATAAAGCTAAAAATCAATGTGCTACAGTAATACCTGCAACAAGTAAAACAAAGAAATTCATAGAGGCATTGACCCACCCCAATATGCAACACATTGCCTATTCTGCGACTCAAATCTTATCAAAATTCTGTTGACCAACACACAAAACTCAAAGGTGAGATTAAGACAACAAATTTACTCTCTAGATCAACTGATACCCTAACAGTCGATACAATCATAACCAGTTGTATGGAAGACAATGAATTAATGAAGCTTTCGACATACTCCATTTCTTCCTTGCCACAATGTGCATCTATCCAAGAATCCCTTGTCTCCATGTCTCCCAATTGGGAAGCTTAAGCGAATAACAAAGAAAAAAAAGTGTGAAACGTAGCAATAAGACTGAATTTTTTACATCGGAGCAAAAGAGAATCCCAAGCCCCTTGGGCACATCAGAGAACATATTCTCAAACATGGAAAGATAAAAAAATAGCTGATAGCTCCTTTGAAATTCAAGAAGCTCGATTTAGTCCTATGGGAAAATCACACTATAAGGAGCGCTTGTATTCATTTCAAAAAGTAGGATACGTAACTTGCTCATCACTCCCTGATAGTCGACTTGCCCCTCATACTGAAAATTCAGATCTCAAACAATCAGATTCCCTAATTCTAAGTATGAAAGACAGACAAAGAGACGATCCCTTCCCAAACAGGACAACAATTCTAACTGTGTTCAAATCTATAGCCAATCTGAAATTAATCCAATCCCAAGATATTCAATACATTCTATTTACTAACAATAACAGCATGGATACAGTCAATTGACTATTCCATTGCAGATAGTAAGGGAACGTATATGAAGCATGAACAATAAATTAAGACATGATGGGTTCATATAAGAACTGAACAGAACAACTAACCTGTGTAAACCACTGGGCACACCCCATTTTAGAGTTGTGTCATCTGATTCAACACAGACTAATATGTTTGAACCCTTATACATCAATTGTCAAGGTAAACAAGGGCATTTAAGACGTGAAGTATCCTATAAAGATGCTCAACATAACCCTAGATAGACAACTTGGTCGTGGTTGCAAAAGGCAATTAATGATTACAACTATCAAGATAATTATTAATGCCAGGCAAGCTTGATGCTCCATAACCTCAAGATGGTCGTGTGGAACACAAGAGGATTCAAACATCTGATGTGAAATAACAAAAAAACATTCTTTAGCCTCCTATGACATTATTGCTCTCCAAGAAACTTGGCTAACCATCGAACCTTCTTGGCCGGGTTATGAAATTTGTTGGATTCCGGCCATCAAACATGCTAAAGTGAGGCCCTCTGCGGGACTCCTAAAATCAGTCAAATTAGACCTGGGATGGATGCTACTACCATGTGCTTCTCCTCACCTCATTCAATTGACCAAACTTACTTCTTCAAAGCTTCTGAATCCTCTTGTCAAAGACACAGCCATCTTGAATTTATATTGGAACTCAATGGCAATTGCTGACAACAATTTATTTGATTTAGTAGGCAACATGTTGGACTTAACTACTTAACTAGAAGTGAACCTTCCATTGACACAATCCTAATCGTTGGTGATCTCAATACTAGATGTATCAGTGCCAACGATTTCCTTCTCTCTACTCGAGCGGCTCGATGGATGAATCTCATGAGAGAGAGGGGTTTTAGTATGCTATATGGAACGCTTGAAGGTGACACTCCCCACACGCCCAACTTGGCATTGAGATACACTGTCTGCCATACTCAACTATGTGCTTAATACCACATGCTCAATTAATAATTTAGAAAGATTTTATATTATTCCAACAGTAGATAGTGACCATAACATGCTAGGAATGACTTGGACACAAATAGACCGTACATAACGTGACTACTAAACGTCGTCCATCGAACTACAAGGGGGAAGAAACGGGGTGAAATTATTTGTATCGAAATGTATTACACTTCAAGGTCGGTTATACAATGACCTTCATGGCTTAGATATCCACATGAGTGTACCCTACAGTGAACATTGCATCTTTTGGCTGGAACAACCCAAAGAGGCTTGTGACCGAAGTTCATAGATAGACATCCCTATGACCCTGTAGTTCAAAATATGAAGGCGATGGTGAGAAGAGAAACAAAATGCATTAAGCTAGTTAACTCTTTGGACAAATTATCTGAAGTAACTAGAAATTGTACTGTCTATAATAATTGGGTCAATTGTAAGAGAAATGCTTAGAATATTACACCTGTTTTCTTATGCATGAATGGTATTAGTGCTCTTGAGTTGAAAACACAAAAAAAAGTTTATTTAAAAAAAATGGGTCAACCATTCAAACAGCACAAAGCACACAAATTACAACTAGATGGAGAACGTATGTTAACGGTCTTAGCATCTAAATCTAGTGCCCAGATCTGGGGATTACTTAAAGATGGTATGAACACCGCCACGTCTTCCCTGTTGCTTAATGCAATCTGTGAACAAGCATAGGTCACTCATTTCTCGACTCCATTTGCCGAGCCTACTGCCTCCATTAACACTCCTACTCTTTGTAAAAACGATCTTAGTCTATTAGTATTTGATCATGTCGACATTCTCATGCAAATCAATAGATTAAATACATCTAGAGCCCCGGGTCCAGATGGATTAACTAATGCTATCTTGAAGTCCCATCCTGACCTTTGGGCCCCCATTCTGGCCTTAATATTTCAAAAAGTGATACTTACCGATCAGATCCCTTTATCGTGGAAATGCTCCATAATTATTCCAATATTCAAGAAGGGTGATCGGAAGGAACTTACCAACTAACATCTGATGGCCCTTCTTGACATCCCGGGGAAAGTTTTCGCACGATTGGTCTTGAAGAACTACTCAAATGGTTGAAGGCAACAGTTAGATGGACATCCACCTATCAGGATTTGTATCAGGCTTAGGAACAACTGTTAATCTATTTCTTCTAAGAGCGATTTAAAACCGTGTGCTATTAACTAACCAACTGAAATACTTAAGCTTTCATAGATTTTAAACAAGCCTTTGACTTCATCCCAAGAGATTTACTATGGCATAAACTATCTAAAGCTAGCTGTCCCTCCTTCATTCTTACCTTACTGTACCAACTCTACTCCAATACATATATTCAAGTAAAGTTATATCAAGATGGCCTATTATCTCTGCCTACTCCAACATATAGAGGCCTGAAACAGGGATGCATCTTAGCCTCAACATTATTTAACTTTTATATAAAAGATTTGAACGTACATTTGCAA
This sequence comes from Ambystoma mexicanum, assembly GCF_040938575.1. Classification (NCBI taxonomy): domain Eukaryota; kingdom Metazoa; phylum Chordata; class Amphibia; order Caudata; family Ambystomatidae; genus Ambystoma; species Ambystoma mexicanum. The sequence goes on along the minus strand of NC_090938.1, from coordinate 529,153,813 downwards.
GCAACTAGATAATTTCCACCTAAAGTATGGGAGTCACCTGTCATGGCTCCTCTATGCGGATGATCTTGTCTTAATAGACAAAAAATCAATATGCCTTCAGAGAAAGCTAGCTGCCTTGGAAAACTATGCAATGGCTAATTCTTTATTGATTAACATACAAAAATAAAATACTTTGATTATGTCACCATGTAAAGGCAGAAACAAACTTGCCTTCAAATGGTCAGTTGGCACGCAAAAATTTGACATAATCCATGAATTGGTGTGCAGTAATATAATCGCAGCAAAAATGTCGCCTTTACAAAAAATTGCTGCAAAAATGGTTTGACCCGGTAAAGGTATACCCCAATATACCATTTGAGGGGAGCGGGGGTTGCGGGGGTGTCCCCCATTCCCCTTTAAATGGTATAATGGGTCTGGGGTTGCAGGGGTGTCCCCCGCATCCTTTACATGTATTGCGGCGTCAAAACCACTGCCTTTTTGCCGCTAATTTCTGTGTAAACGGCCATTTCTGTCACGATTCTAACACATGGAACCCATTAATTTAGATTTCTAGTGCAAAATATCAATGATAACCAGCACAACATGCCATACAAAAGAGAAATCAAATATAAGATGGAAACTATGACCTCTCAAGCCTTACATCGGAAGTATGGCAGATTCTCCTGGTTGCCAGTTGTAAACTTTTACAAACAGAAAGTTATCCCTGTTGTCATATATGGTGCTGAAGCCAAATTACCAGAGGATCAGCCAATATGGGAATATTTAGAGGGCCTCTATTGGAAGAAAATATTATCTCTACCAAAATGTTTTCCATCCAACTCATTCGCTATGAACTAGGCTTAGTATCGCTTAGAACCCTTGTAGCTTGGCATACCCTAGCAAATTTTAGAAACTGCTTGCTGGACAAAACATTCCCTCTAAGCCTAGTACCAGCATTTGCATCTGCTTTAGAAGAAAGATTTGATAAATCACTAAAAATATGGAAAGCACATTGTACAATAGTAATGAAGAAAGCTGACATTGAAGAAAAATGACTTATCCTTAATCCTGACCGTGCTAAGAGGAAATTGTGGCAGTCTGACTGGTGCGCAACCTGGTAGAAGTGTAACCAGTACAAAATATTTATTAATGAAAACTTTATATTAAAACGTCTTAATCAAATACCCATATAGCTTCGAAAATTCCCGGACTAGAAATATTGTGCCCACTTAATGAGATTGCGTTTTAACTTATGGCCCACTAAAGCACTCTTAGCTTCTCGCTCCAAAAATGTGGGTCATGAAAATTCTTGCAGATTCTGTGGTCTGACAAATCAAATTGAGATCTTAGAACATTTGCTATCATATCATTTATGATCGTGTTTATTAAGTGTGATTTTATAAGGACATTTTTTTATGTGTATGACGATGAGTTGTCTTAATATGGTTCATGCGTGGATTAATCAATTTAAATTAATAGCAACGACCGCAAGCATAACTATGGCAGTGTATGTTATAACTGTGAGCCTCATTCCGAGCCATGCCGGTAAGTATCGGTACTTTCTGGCATGGCGTAAAGTACGACACCGGGCTGGTGCAAGACCGCAAATTCCGGCCCATTCCGAGCTCGCGGACACGCGCTTTGCGCCATGCCGGAAAAGGACCGAGCGGCCTGCCGCAAAATGCCCCGAAAAACCCCTACCGGCATGCTGCGACACGTAAACAACAACACCGCCCTGTAAGCTGTAGCGTCAGTGCATAACGGTGACCGTAATTTACGGAGACCGTAAATTACGGTCACCACAATAAAAAAAAGGAACTGGAAATTACGATATCGCACAGGAACGGGAAGGAGAGCGGCGGCCATCTTTAAAAACACAATCCATTGCCATCCTCAGCCACCAGCACCCTTGTGAGGTAACTAAAGTCGGGAACAGGACCAGGCACCTCACAACATGCCCAAAGCACCCAAAATGGCGGTGGATCACATTCACAAGCAGAGATTCTGCCTCGAGGAACTCCAGGCCATGGTCGACTTCCTGGCAGAGCATGCCGATGTTGTCTTCAGCAGCGACATGCGGAGGGAGTCCACCCTCCGCAAGAAGAACATCTGGGCGGAACTTGCACAGAGGGTGAGCGCTGTAGGCAACACCCCCTGCTCCCCCAGGGACTGCCGCAAGGGGTGGGATGACCTGCGGGTGCGGGTGAGGGGCCTCCTCTCCAGCAACCGCAGCCAGGCCCTGCAGACGGGAGGTGGACCAAGTACAGCAGTCCAACTTGAGCCGTGGGAGGAGACCTGTGCGGCTCTCATTGGCACTGAATCCATTGAGGGCGTGGGGACCATGGAGTGCGGGGGAACGACTTCTGCAGAAGGAGGTGAGTGTCCACAGTGTACATTGGCAAAGTCCATTGCATGATGAAAACTGACCCAGGGGCCATCGAAGGCACCCTCTCGTGTTGCCCTCCCCCACCCAACGCATCCCCCCATCCAACAAATGCTGAGGCAAGTGCCGCCTAACGATGGTCCAAGTGCGAGTACATAACGCACCTCAACCATAGTGAATTGACTTGCAAAGCCCATCATGCACACTGTCCAGCGTGTTAGGCATTGTACTAGCCAAAATGTACATAACCAGGGCACAATTAGTTACTCCCAAACATGCGTATATGTCATTGCCATGCACATGTACCACTGCCATAGCTACCCCCAAAACAGAACAAACCTACAATGACCGAAATGTCCATGCAGCCATGTATGCAAATAGGACATTGCACATTCACTAATGTTGTCCCGCTCTTCTACCCCCACAGGCACTGGCCATGACAGCACAGAGCCCCAATCAAGCCGGCCAAGCACCTCCACGGATAGTGGCAGGGTCAGACCAAAGCCAGCACCAAAAACAACCACCCCCCTGCCTACGGAAATGCCACTGGAAGCTGCAGGACCACCATCCCACACAGCATCGGCGGCAGCAAGTATGCCAACCCCTAGCTCGGCACAGTCGTGCGTCTCAGGGGAGGCTGCTGCTACCGCGCCTGATGAGTGTGAGCACAGCCCGTCACCCATCTGGGGGGCCTTGTTGGAGGACGGCCAAGACACAGTGCACAGCCCGGAGCCATGCATCGTAACACTGGCCTCATGCAGTGACTCTGGGGATGCCCCTTCACCTGTGCACAATCCGGAACTCGACCCGCAGGGGTATGACGCCGATCTCCCCAGTCCACCCATACCGCCCCCTGCAGAGCATGCTGGACCAAGTGAATCTTCCGATGGTTTCCCATCTTTTGGCGGGCAGCGAGTGCATCAGTTGACGGACCTCATACAAAACTACATTGAGGACAACTGCCAGGCCAGGGCAGAATTGCATGAAGAACTCAGTCAAATGCGGCAGTCCCTCACCGACTGCACCACCAAATTGTGTGACTCTTTGACAGACAGCACGACCCGGCTATGTCATGTCCTTGGCCGCATAGCGAATGCCCTTGAGGCAGGCCATTCAAATTCCGAGCCACAGCAGGAGGACACGGCCGCAACCAGTGAGGCCATGCAAGGCAGCCCGTAGAGATGCACTCGTTGTTCCATGCGTCAGCGGGATATGCCTCCCCCAGACAAGGGGAGCAAGAAACATTAGGCATTCCTGCCACATGTGGGCTTCACATCCTACATGGGACGACTGCTCTGGAGTTGGGGGGAGGGGGGTGATGGTTTGTTCTGGAGTTGGGGGGAGGGGGGAGGGGGGTGATGGTTTGTTCTGGAGTTGGGGGGAGGGGGTAGGGGGTTGATGGTTTGTTCTGAAGTTGGGGGGAGGGGGGAGGGGCTGCTGCTGATGTATGCACTATTTTGTTTTTCTCACAATACACAATTGGTGTCACAAACTTCAACCGTCGTGGACATTCATCATTGCACACTTGTTCATTGACTACTGCCAGTGCATGGTGTATAAGTATACACGAGTCCAGTGCCCTGTGTGCCTATGTCATGACACCCTCTACTGACTTGTGTCCTGGAGATCTTGTCCACTGTAAGTACAGAGCATTACATGTCCCTCAAGTGCACTGCCTCAATGAACCTTTGTTGCCACTTCACCCTCCGCCTTCACCGCATCGTCCTGTGGTTGTAGCAGTACCATGTCAGGGGTGATAGCCGCTCATGTAGGGATGCACTTTTTGTCCATCTGCACATATGACATGGGCTCATTCGACACCAGATATCAGTGGATGGGTCAACCACCAGTCCTGCTTCGCCGGCACATATGTGCTTCACGCAAGCCAGGTGACTGCTTCATCTACACGCATGCACGGGTATGGCCATTGTCTGGTTGCCCCATGGGCCTGTTCAGGGGGTTAATGACAGGGGTCATGTGGCTTGTTGCCAAGGGACAGCCAACAACAGCTGCATGTGTAGCCAAATGAGGTGAGTATGTGGACTGTCATGGTGGAGAACAGTACTTGGCTGTCATGGCAGGGTTTCAATGATGGCCATCTGCACATGTCCATAGATGTATTGCGCACGATCATGGACACAAATATGTGTCCGATGCAATGGAATGCAGTGGGGGGTTGCGTCTACATGATGGTCCGTGAACGATGGTGTGGACATCTTGGGGTACATGTTCCTTTGTTGCATGCTGCTGTCCTAATGTCGGATCAATGTGGTGCTGTGTACTGTGTAGAATCGTATTTGGGTGTGATGGCTGTAGTCTGTGGATCATGGTCATCATCCTGCTCTGATCCATTCTATGGTGATTCCCAACACTCCTATGGGTGTGCCATGCTGGTGACGTGATGTCGTACCCCTGCTGCCCTCCGTTAATTCCACTCCCAGGGATGGGTCTCCAATGTGGTGCCAAGCTGGGGGATGCCACATTGTGCATGTGCAGTGTGTCTTCCGATATGCGCTTACGGTTGTGGCGTCCGCCAATGAGTGGTGCTGGTGTAGTGTGATTAGCCCTTGTCAGTTGGTGGATATGTAGTGTGTTGTGAGTGCCTTATTCTAGCAAAGTGGGAATCTGTTCGTATGCGCCGTTGCACTGGTTCTGTGGCAGGTTTGTTGTCGGGGTGAACACTGTACGGTGGCTTCATCGTTTCAACCCAGTTGGTTCATGCAGGCACCCCCCCCATGGCACCAGTGCACTTGTATGACACAGTCAGACGACTCAACCGCCAGCCAGGCAGGTCATCCTGCATGTTGGACCATGTGGCGCGTTAGCGTGGTGAACTGCTGGCCCTTTGAGTCATGTGTAGTTGTTTGGTGTCGGGCCCACCCATGTGTGCGGTTCCTGGTAGCGTTGGATTCCATCTGCACGTAGGGGGAGTGGTATTTTTTGCAGTTGCTGTCCGCCACCTGCATACCATGCTGGTCCACATACGACCTGTGGGTGCTGTCAGGGGCACCATTGTCATTTGGCATGCCTCCATTTGCATTAGGTCCAGCTTTACTGTTGTGTATCTCATGGGTGGTCCATGTTGGGGATTGGTAGGCCCTTGTGTGCTTGGGGAGGTGTAACGGCACTTGTATATGTGGCCGCCATGGGTTGTCCATGTTGGGGATTGGTAGGCCCTTGTGTGCTTGGGGAGGTGTAACGGCACTTGTATATGTGGCCGCCTAATGGACGGTTGTGACATGCCACTGTGTGCTGGTAGGTGCCTGTGGCATGGGTATGGGGCACAGGCAACACCGTCACTTGTGCCAGGTTGGCACTGTACATTTGTATTGTGCTCGCTTTTCTTGTGTCTGTGGCGCAATATGGTGGTGATGGTGTCACAGTCTAGGTGGTCAGGGGTGTATATCTGTTAGGACTTCTCCTTGAGTGGCCGGACATGCTGCGTGTGCATGGGGGCTGCTGGGGTGGTAACGGAGGCTGCATTGGTGCTGCATGCAGAGCCTGTCTCCCCCTCCTTCTACCCCTGTGTCTCCTCAGTGGGGGGCGTGGTGTTGTTGCAGGGGTTTGTGTGGTTGTGGCCTTGCTTGTTCTATTGGTGTCATCTTGGTGTGGGAGGGGGGTGGTGTGTGGGTGTGTTCCTTTTCTGCTGTGGCGGACTCCTGGCCTCCATCTGTGTTGCATGTGTGCACCTGTGGCTCTGGGACCCACTGCTCAGGGTTCTTTACTCCTTCTCTGAGATGCCTGTATGTACTCCATGCCGGTAAGGTACTTTACGGGCTTGAGGAGGCCGTAATTTACGTGTGCTCCTTACTTGTGATCAGCTCCGGTTTACGCCATGCCGTTAATTTCGGCATGGTGGGGCGCGCGCGCGACCCAAGACAGATAATTGCGGCATTGTAGTTTACGGTGCCGTAATTAACGGTCTGAGGCGTCAGAATAGCATGGAGCGGAAAACCATGCCAGTAAATCATTACCGGCATGGTTTTTACCTTACCTCCATGCTCGGAATGACCCCTGTGTTTTTTTCTATTTTGTTGTGTTTTAAAATGATGGATGAATTTAAACATATAGGAACCTTTCTGATTGTGAAAATGGACTGTCACTTAATGTGCACTTTCTTTTGTTATTTCAAAGGTTGTCATTTGCAACCAAACCAAAATAAAATAAAAAATAAAAATACATAAAAAATTACGTGCTAAAAAATAAGCTTTACAGCAATCTGTTTGGTGGATTTTATTGTGCACTGCATGGATTTCTATTTATTCACATTTGTATTTGGAATAAAATGGTTGTACTGTTTGTGCCGCCTCCTCTGCTCAACATTTATTCTTTAGTATACATGAGCATTGATTGCTTTTTTGTTATAAAATACATTTAGTATTTGTTTAAATTGATCCAGCTAACAGCCGTCCATTTCCTTTTTTTTACTTCAAACTGTTTCATCCTTACTTCTTCCCACTCATGATGCTCGGAGAGAAAAGTGGGCAGTGCTTTGGTCAGCATTGTGCCTGTTTGTGGGCTTTTGCATCTCCCTACTCAGAGGTTTTCTTATGCTACTTCACTTGCAGATAAATGTTATGTTATGTTGCTAAACCATAATTCATATTCTACACATCATCACAAGGGATCATGGGCATGAACAGGTAGATCTGCAGACAACTTTTCGGCTAGGTAGAGATTTATTTAGTGTGTATTTGTTAGGCGCCTATACAACAAGATGCTGGGTCCAGGCTCCATAAAGCAAGTGCTGAGGGAGCATGGGGAGTAAATGAAAGTGCAAAACAACAATAGTAATCATGGTCCTATTCGGCCTTGTGGTATTCGGACATGCAAGTGCAGTGAAGAGAAGTGCTGGGATGGAAGGGGCTGTTGTGGGGAGGCAAGGTAAGGCAAGTGCTGGTGGGAGCCCAGGAGGGACGTGCCAGCAGGTGCCAGGTGGGAGGCCACTGACAAAGTGCTTGGTCAAAGGAATCCCAGGGGTGAGATGCGAGGCCACCAGGATTGGGCCTGCAAGGGTGTCGACTGGGTGGAAGCCTGGTAAACGCTGAGATTCCTGAAGGACCAGGCAGCCCGTCTTAGTGGCAGTGGGAGTATTAGCAGGTAAGGGAAAGAGGGAAGGCAGTAGAGAAAAGCAGAGTTTTGAGATGTTTCCGGAATTTAAGGAGGTCTGGCTCAAGTCTGGGAAGGGTAGGGAAGCTGTTCCAAAGAGAGGCACCACCCGAAGTGAGAGACCAGCCCCCCAATCTCTGTTTGGAGAAGCGTTTGGCAAACCGAGAGTTATAGCTAGAGGAGCGGAGAGCTTTAGCGGGGAAGTATTTAGGGAGAGAAAGTTGGAGATAGTGTTGTCCCAGACCCCAAAAAGCCTTGTGGATTATGCAAATGGTCTTGAATTTGATCCTTGCAACCACTGGGAGCCAGAGGAGAGATTTTAGGGCTGGAGAGATACGGTCCCTAGGCTTGAGGCCAAGGACAAGTCCTGCAGTGCTATTCTGGATGAGCTGGAGGGGCGAAGGGAGGAATGGGGGAGATTGAGGAATAGGCTATTACTGTAGTCTAGCCTAGAGAGGACCTGAGCTCTGGTGACATTATTCTTCTGGGGGAAGGTGAGGAAAGGGAGAATGCCTCTAAGAAGGTATAGCTGGAAGTGGGCCTTCTTGGCACGGTCCGAGATGTGAGGGGTCAAGGAGAGAAAGGTGTAGAGGAGGAGCCAAATGCCTCTACCAGAGGTTCTGCCCTCGTTTTGCCTATATGTTGGGAATCGGAAATTGGGACAAGCAAAACACAAGTAATGATGCCTGTAACACGAAAAGCCTTTCAGATAAGATATCCGTTGAGAAAAACATTCTTCATGTATCCTCGGAGACCTGATAGCCTCTTAGGAGAGATCCCGGAAGAAGTGTAAAGATTAATGAAAGAGGAGATTGGTCACGTAACATGAAGCAAAGACGACGCGCCAAGAAGAGATGCCAAGAGGGAAGGTGAATAGACCTTATAGAATCTGTTGACGAAGTAAAGAATCGAGTAAAATTTCATATACGGAATGAAGATTGTATGTGCGAAGAGCACTGCATAAAATGCAAACCGTTTTATAATTGAACAGATGCAGAAACGCAACTAGACTAAGTAATTATGAAAGCTGGCTATACGTAGTGAATAGACTGCAAGCGGTGTCGCCAATATATATGTATAGAATCTGGATATTCCACATCGCATTTTAGCATAATAGGACCTCATGAGCAAAAGGGCTGAAAGTGTGGCGCAGCAGAGAAAAGCAGCTGAAGATGGAGGAAGAATCGATAAGGTTTGTCTGACCCAGTGTCAAGGGTTGAGGCAGCCAAGAAACTGGTTATCTGTTTAAGAAGATACAATGAAGGGGCGAGGCAAGCTTCTTTTGAGGTGCAATGGAAAAACACTATGAGTGCCAAGTTCTATTCATTTAATAGTATTAAATGCAAAGAAGGAGCTAAAACACAGTCTTCTGTCACATGGGGTAGATGGAAATAGACTTTGGGCAAGCTGCATCGAGACTTGAAGATAAGAGCATGCTGGCACTCCCTTCTATTCTCAGGAACAGTGATACTTTGTAAAGCCGAGTTCAAAGACGATTTGAATGGCAGACAGCAGATGTGATGATGGATGATGGGCTAATTGGGTGGGTAGGCAAGATCAAGTCCATCCACCAGCACCTGGGGTAGCAGCTTGCATGCTGCTAGCAAGTGGAATAGTCCAGAAGGGTACAAGCGTGCCAAACAATTATAGAGGGCCACATAGCAAAGAGCCCTATAGTTGAGAGCCAATGAAACGTGTATTTTATGATCATGAAGATCACTTTCACTAGGGGTGGGCATAGTTGTCCACCTGATTCTAGAGACACAATCATAATCCTATCCCCCATAGAAAGTATATCTAAATGTTCCTTGTAGACCAACCACAATCCCAGATAGGTTTTCTTAGTTTGCCACATAGTATGACGTCAATGATGACGTGTTTTTGCTATAAAAGTGTATTTTTTCATGTAAAACTTTGAGAGATATGCTGTGAGACATCCGTTGATGTCCGCTGTACTCCATGTTTTAGACAATTGATAAATAAAACAGTTATGTTTTGCCAACTTCGTGAGTCTGTCTTATTATTGGTGTAAGAGTAAATTCTGCATCCCTATCCATCCAATAAAGCATTACCTCACTTAAAAGGGCCATGGGGTTCACCTGGTAGCAGAGATAGGATGGTTAGACCCATCGACCAGTACGTTTCCAGTATTTTGGATGATCGGAGACCCTCCACCATCTAGCCGGAAGATCGCAAGGTTTCCTGCGGAGAGCGGCCGATATAGAATTCTTGGAAGGAAAATCAATGTGGGTGGGAAGGGCCCCTTTTTGACGAAATCCCTCCTGGTTTCCACAGGCGCTTTGCGGATGGAAGTCGAAAGTAGTCGATTGGAGGAGGGGAGACGATACCGAAGGCCTTGAGCTGAAGAGCGAATGGTGAGAAGACTAAGGGAAATGGCAAAGTAAGTGGATGGGATTGTGGTAACATAGAAAAGTAACAGGGGGTTGTTTAAAGTATAACGAAGAGCGTTTAAAGTAAAACGAAGAGTGTTTTAAGAGCCTGGTTTCCTACCTAAAGGCAGGTCTAGAAGGAGTCATTTCAAACCCTAATCAGGGTGTAAATAGGTGGTACATAAACAGGTTTATGATAGGGAATGACTCAAACTCCAATCAGAGTATTTTAGAGGCTAGGTGAAAAGGAGTACCATGGTATATATGTAAAAAGAGTCGACTAGTCTGGCTGTGTGTTGTGTATTGAAAGGGAAAAAGGCATCAAAAAACAACAAGAATAAACTGTGTAAAGTTGAAGTAAAGATAAAAAGTTATTGCCTATTTTAGATTATTGTCGTCAGCGACCGAAAATTCGGTTAAGATAATCGAGAAATAGAGGCTTTGAAAGGTGAAGGTTGGAGCGCGCTCATGTTTGTTGTCTTTCTGAAACATATCTGTATAAACGTTGGTAAGTATTGACAGTCAATTAAGATTTGTCACAATGGGAGATATTACTCCACTGATGCACCTGTGTAAGATGCTGCCAAAACATATGCCTAAGCTCAAACAATATAATACAGAATGGGTAAGAGGCACAGATAAGCTGTTCATGCCATAGCCGCAAGGGGTACCACTATCAAAAGCTGCATTGCAACACATGACCACATACTTGCACGCTGTGTACATGGGGAAGAAATTGGAGAAAGGGTTAGCTATTTTAGAGCTCTGGAAAATGTACCAGGAGGAGCGGGAGGACCCGCCGCCTGAGGAATGGATGCTTAGCCAGCGTGAGGAGGAAGATGTTGTGCCTTCTGCTCCCCTTACCTCACCAGAAGTAAACGGCGATAGTACAGAAGACATAGGATTGCATCAGTTAAAGGAAATAAAAGCAGCAGCAGAACAGGGTATAGCAATCCGATATATGAACCGCCTCCTTATAGCACTGACGATAGTCCAGAAGAGACCAGAAAAAAGAAGGAGATCTTTAAGATCTTACAGAACAAGGAGGAGAAAAGCGAACAATTGAATGTAACCACAGACATAGAACGAGAGATTAAGAGATGGAAAGGAGAAAAGGAGAAAGCTGCCGAGGTAACGCTCATACAGAACAAATAGATGGGTGGACAAATATTGCTCAAACTCTATAGCAAAGTATCGAGGAAGTCAGGCAAAGGGAAGATCAAGACGAATAGGATAAAAAAGACAGGGAACAAGAAAAGTTAGTGAAAGAGGATGAGCATAAGAGAAAGAATAGACAGAGGCAAGAACAGATGTATCAAGAAGAACACCAAAAGAAGGAAGAAAGGGCAGAGGAGCAAAGAAAGTATGACAACAAGCGAAGAAAGATTGAAGAACGAGACAAGCAACAAAGGAAGAGAGAAGATGAGGAAGCGCAAACATTAAGGAATAAAAGGATGCAAAGACGAAGGGAAGAACAAAGAGCGAACGAAAGAAGGGAGGAGAAAAGACAAGAAGTGGAATGAGTTAGATGGGACACGAGAAAGTGGAGAGAGTTAGACGAAGAAATGGAGTGAAAAAGAAGTCAGAGGAAGAGCGATATTAATCGCATTGAGAAGGAGTTAATGGAACCGAGTCCAGTGATATTATGGGGCAATATAGAGGAGTTCCTCCCATCACAGGGAGCAACATCAGGGCCGTCTAGAATAGCCCTGGAAAGAAAATTCTTACATAGGGAGCATCAGAGACAGGATCGATGAGGCCTATCAAGACTTAAGGGCAGGTAGTAAACTGGGAAGCTGAGGGAAGGGAGATCAATACATGGTCTTCCAATCATGAAGTGAAGAAAGAGATCAATTCAGTCTCGAGCATAGAGCCTTGTCTTTAGACAGGCTGACTTTAAATAAGGGCGAAGGGGCTGAAAACCATGCCAGCTGGGGGCTAGATATGTCAGACAAAGAGAGAGAAACCTTCCGTGGGGAGGAGGGAGGAAGTTCATGTGGTCCCGAGGGATGTCCGCAGGCAGACAAGGAAGTTTGATGGTCTGATCTAGAGCAGCCTAAAGATAGGATGCTAGATCCCATAGCGTATCGAGAGCATCCTAAAGGACAATCGCATAGCGAGAAGGGAGAGTAACCACCATATATGAGTGGCTGAGATCATTGCGAGGTAGAAGGCGATCAGGAACCATTTTCCCCTCTGTGGACAGGCAGACGATGGGAGACGATTGTGGATTTGGGCTCACACAGTTCCCTTTATTGGAGAAAGAAGGGGCCAGACCACAGTATATTCCATGGCCACAAATGGATAAAGATAACTTAAGCTGTAAACTTCCCAGATTAACGGCGGGTGCGGGAAAATGGATCTATGAGCTAGAGAAAATGACAGGGGGAAAACATTAGCAATAGGGAACATTAAGTGTCTCCTAGCAGCCATTCTTGGGGAAAGGGCTGATGACATTTGGACAAGAGCAGGTTATTCAAGTGTCACGGCACAGAATACAGCGCACAATGGAGTGCCATTTAACAATTGTAGAGCATATATCTGAAGAGCGCTTAGGGTGCAGTATCCTGACATGTCAGGCATGTGTGCAATTATGGCATCTTAGATGAAAGAAAATGAAGATCCGCTTGCTTACATTCAAAGTATTCAGGAACGGTGGACTCTTGAAATGCGGGAACCATGGGGAAAGACAGTGGCAGTATTTTACCACATTTTATCATTTTATGTCAGGGATTGCTGGGAACAGGTATAGAGACAGCTCAAGAAACTAGTGGGAATTGAAGCAAAGCCATGGGCAGAAATACAGTTGGCCATAGTGCATCACTGTCGGCTGTTGCAAGAGAAAAATAGGAAGAGGGCAGATGCCAGAAAAATTGAGGAAGCCAAGTTAGTTCAGAAGAAATTGTCACAATATGCCATAGAAGGGGTGGTCTTGACAAGCGGAGAAGGATTTGGAATGCAACAAGCAGTGGGTGCATCACAGGTGAATAAACAGCAGCAAATGAATCAAGGAGGGAATGGGTTTCTGCCACAAGGCAGAGGAATAGGCTACAGAGGAAGCAGAGGTTTTCAGAATATGCAGAATGATAATCAGAATGCGCAAGGAGGATTTAACCAAGGGGGACAAGTCAGAAGAGCTTCTCCTGTATGTTGGACATGTGAGATGACAGGACACATTGCGCTCATGTGTGGAAGCCAAGGTATGTACAGAGTGGGACATTCTCAAGAGGGGGGACAGCTTATCCTCCTGCATATAGCTCACAAGCTAGAGACAGGTTTGCCCAAGATCAGACAGTGTATCAAGCACAAGCGCCGCAAATGCAACAGGCATTGCAACCACAGCAAGCTCCATTGAACCCACCACAAGGACAGTCGCAGCACGCACCCATACAGATACAGCAGAATGCAAACACGGGACAGATATTGACACCTAGAGTAGGGGGTGTTACTGTGGTAGGAGGAAGTCCTTTCACAGGTACAGGACTATCCATGTATCCACAATAGGACAGCTCACAGGGCGATTGATGTATTCAGTACTATCAGTGACACCAGACCCCCAAGAGGAACCAAGGGTTGATGTGACAATAGGAGGCAAATCCTTTTCTTTTTTAGTAGACAATGGGGCTACTCGTTCATGTATACGAGAGGGAACATGCTTTGTTTGCCATTTTGGAAAAACCTAAGGGTACATTGACATCTCAGAGAGCTTCTATGTGTGAGCTGGTTATATCGAATCCAGCAATCAAAATAGTCAGGTGTAAAGTAGTGATCCCTGCCACATGTGTAGCCTAGCCTGTGGTAGAGGGTGAGCATGTGCATGACTGTGCTAGTTATGAGGAATTCTATGATGACATACCGCATGTAAAAGAAAACGTGCTGTCTGGAGGGGAAGTCGTGTTTATTGATGGGTCTTCAAAAATTGATCAAACGGATGGGGGACGGCATTCAGGTGCTGCTGTAGTAAGGCACACAGAGAATGGGGAATTTGAGGTGGTAGGAAGTGCAAGACTACCATCTTATTTTTCAGAGCAAGCAGGATAATTGGTAGCTCTTATTGTTGCACTTGAAAAACATGCCGCAGGGGAAGTGACTGTGTACAGTGACTCCACCTATTTGACAGCAACCGTTCACGCAGGGTTAGCACGTTGGAAAAGGAGGGGCTACCTCTGAGTGGATGGCGCTCCAGTGCAACATGCAGCATTATTGGACAGGCTTATTAAGGCACTACAACTCCTACTAGCCATTGCAATAGTTAAATGTGCAGCACATACTAAGCAAACTGACTTTATATTCTGCAAGAGCGAAGCCGTAGACGTAAAGGCCAAAAGGTTTGCATATTCGCTAGATATTTAGTTGTAATACTCTAGATGTAAAGGAGAAGGTAATCACAATCATGATAGTAAATGAAGGGTTTAATCATTTTTAAAGAAAACAGTTGATGGAAGTTCAAGGCAGTGCACCACATGAAGAGCAGGAATTGTGAAAAAGAAGGGGGTGTTCCTTATCCCCCAAAGCATTATGGTGACAGGACGGCACTGGAAAGCCAGTGATGCCAGTAGCATTGTTAAGGGTAGCACTTGAACAGCTGCACTACCCTGCGAAAGTAACTAGGAAAAACCTTGCAGCATCTATTGCGGAGAACTGGTTCATACCGAACCTGTTAGAACACGTTGTATTTTATGTAGTAAATTGCATCATATGTCAAAAGTATACCGCTGGGCATACACTGCGAATGATCAGAGGAGTGATTCCTCGACCAAACAGTCATTTTAAGCATTTACATATTGATTATGTTGATATGCTGCAAGTATGTAGTGGATACAGGTATATGATAGTGGTGGTGTGTCCCTTTTCCAGGTGGATCGAAGCAGGTCCTTGCACACTCCCTAATGCTACTTGAGCAGCAATGTTTTTAGTCTGAGAAGTCTTTCCCAGATGGGGAATGTGTGTAAGTTGCTGAGATCCGACAATGGGCACCATTTTGTTAATGAGGTTTTTGAACAGACTAGTCTATTATTGAACATTAAGCACACATTTTCTTCTGCTTATCACCTGCAAGGGAGCGGGAGATGTGAGACACTCAACAGTCTCCTTAAAGAAAGAATTGCAAAACCAAAATTGACACTGAAGAAGGAATGGCTGTATTGCCTGCCCCATGCATTATATGCATTAAGGAATCAGCCTGGGTCGGACCACCAACTCACACCCCACGAGCTAGTGACAAGGAGTTGAATGAGAACACCTTTGTCTCCTCCATCAAGGAGCAGAAGTGATGCCCAGAAGACTGCAGAAATGTTAGTTAATGAGTTATGTGCTTATTTGACATGTATGACCGCTAGTATCTCTGTCATTTCAGATCAGCTCAAACGCCAGGGGGGGTTGGTCTTAGGACACAGATAAAGACCATCCAGCAACCAGAGTTCAAGAACTATTGCCTGCACCTAGACTGGTTATTAGATATCCAATCTTAATAAGGAATTTTACCAGAAAGTGGCACGAGCCACGCTTTAGTGGTCCCTATTTGTTGAAAAACGTTACTCCTTCAGCAGTAAAAGTCCAAGGAAGATGCGCTTGGATCCATATTAATGACATAAAGCCATATGCTGGTGAGGCCGACGCACACCCAACCATCAATTCAGAAGCAAGGCAAGAAGTTCAGCATGCGCAGACCCGATCGATGACGCGGAAAAAGGACGCTAAGATTGCTGATTAAATAAATGCAAGTGTGCATTTGGACTGTGGCTCACCCCGGGCACTCTTTATAGCTATTATAGCAGAAGTGCAAACTCAGTTCTTGAGTCACAGGAATCTTTTGAATTGAACTTTTAGAAAGTGTTGAAGTACTATAAATATGTCAAACCTAGAGTTCGAATTTGACGACTGGAAACGTGAGCAGTTTCCAAACTTGTTCCTCACTGAGTTCCTGTTTAGTTAATTCAATGTTCCTGACAGATGCTGATGCCCATAGGCTCCTTCTCGCTGTTTTCGTTTTCATTCTTTGAGCTTATCATACTCATGTTGGGTGCAGTGTTGACATACGCACTTTCCTGAATGATCCTAAAAATGGCCCTAAAATCAGGAGGATGCTTATGGCGATAGTTGAGCAGAACCTGCAGTTACCCAACCATTTAACAGAATTGCCTGATTAAAAAGGTTTTTTCCTTCCTTAAAGCAGTATGCAGGCACAATGAGGAGCGATGAAAGTAGTGCGGTTTTGCAAAATGTGCAAACCCAACGACATGTGGAGAATCATATTTGGTGGGGATTAATGTATTGGTGCATAATATATGCATGCTCAGCATTTATTGTTGTTTTCCTGATTCTTTGGTCCATACTGTTTATTTCATTGATCCAAGCAAGGTAGAAATCCCTTTGATTCTTTCCACTCCAGTGACTCACAGAGAATGATCTATTACCGAAAAACCAAGGCCATTTTTGATTTTCCCCACACCAGTTGCTCATGTAAGGTTGCCAATTGCTAAAGTGATTGTACCGATGATCTCCCCTGTAGGGAGGACCATTACTGATATGCTTCTGGAATATTATGCTAGTACTCACTTTGCGAAAAGAAGACACAGGAGAGGCACAGAGGAAGGTGATAATGGGATAAACACATACTTGGATAGTACAGCACACCTGGGTAATAACAAGTGGCATCAACACATAAAACAGGTGGTAGAGAGAACATCTAAAGAGAGTTGTTACGTTTGTGCTCTCATGCCTTATGCCATGAATACAACCCAAACTTTCATTGCCAAAGAAATCCCAGAGTACGATGCAAGATGTCTCGTTCACCTTGCAGCATGCATGGCAAGAGGCCAGTTTCAAGGGAATTGGGCCACTTTGCGATGGAGATCGAGATGGTCGTTCCCATTTCAGGATTATTATATCAAGACTACACAAAGGGAAAAGGCGTCTGCATGGAAAAGATGCTTACGTATTCAGGGTCAGGACAGGATGAAGTGGTCGTAGAGGAAATGAAGAGAATGGACTGTCCTGACAGGGAAGAAAGACCTTGGGCACCTGGATGCTGGGAACAAACTCAGACATTAGTCTACGGACGAGTGAAAACAAAGAAAGGTTGGGAAGAGGGATTGATGTCCGGTCCGTCTCATCTATTGAAGTCAGAACACGTGCAAGAAGTACAAAAGGTGAATGAAGAGTGTTTATAGTCATGGGCCGAACATGCTAAATTGTTGACATGGGTCATGGACTGCGATGGGTCATGAGGCCAAGGACTGCAAGACTTGTCCTTGGCCTCGAGCACAGGGTTTGTATCTCTCCAGGACTGAAATCTCTGCACTGGCTTCCAGTGGCTGCAAGGATTAAGTTCAAAACCCTCTGTATTGTCCACAAGACCTTCAACTCTCTCTTCCTAAATATCTTCATTCTTAAGCTTTTCGCTCATCTGCCGCCAACTCCCTCAGGATCAGTCGCTTCTCCAAGCAACTAGTTGGTGGTAGATCTCTTTCTTCGGCTGGGGTCTCCCTCTGGAACAGCATCTCTGCCTCCCTGAAACGTGAGGAGAACCATCTCCGGTTCTGGAAGCACCTCAAAACCTTCCTCTTTGCTTCTGCTTTCTCTCCTCCTCTCCCCTGCTGAACTCCTGTCTGAAATTGCACTGGTCACCTGGCTACCCTCTGATCTGGGGGCCAGGTCCCCTCCCCCATCAGTTGCACCCCTGCACTGCCTCCCTGGCACCCCCTCCATACTTGGGGACTGTTTTTCTGTATCCCTACAGCCCCCTACCAGCACTTGACACCTGATGTCTGCACCTACCCTTGCACTTGCCACCAGCTGGCTGCACATTTACTTATTGCTTTATTTATTCTATTTATTTTACTGTCGTTCCCATGTACTGCACTGCCCTCTCCCCCTTCACCCTTCCCCTGCACTTGTGTGATCTCAATGTCACCTGGCCTAGTAAGCTCGTTGTCTCGGTCTTCCCTCTGTCCCCCCTCCCTTGCCTCGTTGCACCTTGAAACACTTGTTTATAGGCACGTTATAAATGCCATATCATATCATATCATGGGTAGAAGATGAATCAGTTCCTATGATGTTCATCCCATTGATAAACGTGACATTATGCTTTCAGGGAAATGGGAGACGGTACATGGGAGCTAATGTAGGGTGCAAGACTACAGTTGATGTCTCTAAAATGGGAGCAGGGACAGCCGTCCCAATGGATCAATACTGGGCCTGTGGATCCAGAGCCTATATGAAGTTGCCTGAGTATTGGGGAGGAACATGCTCCATAGTATTTATTGATGTTGCAGCGTTGGTAATTCCAAAAAGTGACCTGAACATTGGAGAGTTTCCAAAAACAGATAGTGATCTGAGGAAGAGGAGTTCATTTGGATTCCTCAATTGAACGAAGATGGAGAATTACTTTTCAGCTAAATCAATAGAAGCCTTTGATTCTATTCCATATGAACACAAGTTGTTCAGTCAAACTGCTGCAGTATTCCCAACTATCTTCATGCCAGGGATCCAGACGATGGCAATTGCAAAGTGGTTGCAAATCACTCACTGGGAGCTCCTGAAAATGATCAACACTACTATAAATGGATTCAAAGCTATCAAAGAAGAATTGAGAGCCATAAGACTGATGGCTCTTCAGAATAGGTATGTCCTGGACATGATTACAGCAACGGATGGAGGTGTTTGTGCCAAAATTGGAGAATCATGTTGCACATTCATAACTTCTCGCGATGACAAGAATGGGATCTTGACAGAAGCCATAACATTGCTGACGAACGTACACATCAAGATGAAAGAGGAAGTGAAAGATATTACAGATGACAGCTGGTTTGCATCAATCTTCTCATGGGTTTCACAATGGATGGCGAATATTTTCAAGTTTCTTGGAGCAGTATTGGTGATGATCATGTTTGGATTCTGTGTGATCAGAATAATAATCACACAGTGCAAGAAGACAGCAAAGAAAGCAGTCGGAATGAAGATCATGATCAATGTTGAGGCTAGGTTTGGACCCAAAGAACTGACAGATAAAGAAATCAGAAAATACATAGAATTGAGCATTCTAGCACGTGAAGGAATGAAGTTCCTGTATCCAAGGAACCACAAGACGTATGTGGGAAGATGGATCTATTACAGCCCAAATGGACAATGTAGCCACATAACCTGAAGTGTTGATGACCATGTAAAATAATCAGGATCTCTGAAAGCAGTAGTGAAGATATGGACTCCAAAGAAGCCCTTTTTCAGAAGACGATGTCTAGATGTGGAAACTTGTGAGAGAGTGGTCGATGAATCAACCAGAGGGGGGGAGTGGAGAGGAGGAGCTAAATGCCTCTACCACAAGTCCCGCCCCCTGTTTTGCCTATATGTTTGGAACCGGAAATTGTGACATGCAAAATACCAGTAATGATGCCTGTAACACAAAAAGGATTTGAGACAAGTTATCCGTTGGGAAAACCGTTCTTCATGTATCCTCGGAGACCTGACGGCCTCTTAGGAGAGATCCCAGAAGAAGTATAAAGATGAATGAAAGAGGAGATTGGTGACGTTACATGAAGCAAAGACGACGCAGCAAGAAGAGATGCCAAGAGAGAAGGTGAATCTGATGAAAAAGTAAAGAATCGAGTAACATTTCATGTGCGGAATGAAGATTGCATGTAAAAAGAGCACTGCAGAAAATAATTGTACAGATGCTGAAACGCAAGTAGACCAAGTAATCATGAAGGCTGGCTATACGTAGTAAATAGACTGCAGCTGGTGCCGCCAATATATATATATGTGTCGAATACCGTAAGGGATAATAGGGGATCGACCCCCTCTCCCGAACCACAGAAGCCGAATGAATCGACCCTCCCACCATGGTTGGCACGGGCGTCTGAATATAATATCACAGAGAACCACGTGGCAGCCAATGGGGGGAGAAGGAATTAGGGAAAGGGGGTGGATAGACAAAGGAAAGAAGGGGACATAACATACAATTCACAATTGTTCCACATAACAACCTACTAATAGCATGAATTCTGAATGCCTACTCCTGATCCTACACCTTCAGAATTATGTATAGTATTCCTAAACCTCCTCCTGAAACCTGATTTTGCATATTACACCAAACATGAAGGATGGCCACAAATAACAACAATAACATGACCCCACAGTAATAGCAAGCAGAATGACACAAAGAAGAAAGCTGCTTCCATGATGAATAAACGTGAACACATGGCCCATTGGGCTAGCAAAGCAGCAGACAAACGTGAAACTAACTCTGCCCTTAGTTAAGCAGGCACATGAACTTCACAGAGACTGTGACAAGACTCTGCCCTCTGTATGCAGGCAACATGAACATCACAGAGACTGTGACAATACTCTGCCCACACTGTATGGACGTAAATGAAAAGTGTGCTCTTGTACTTCAAGGAGTTTCAGTTCCTAAGAAAGGACTGCGGAACACATAGCGGAATACATTTAAACAAAAATGTCCAGGGAAATCAATAGCATTGCTCGTGGACATAACACACCACCTTCAATGCAGCCAGAAGCTAAATAAATCACAGATACTCCCGTGTCATTTAACCATAAGAAGAAAAACATTTATCTGTGTGTCCGGGCGGCTCACAAGCGCACCCGGTCCTCTTGAAATGCTGCAGTCAGCCGCCGTGAACTGGAAATTCTCACCGCCGTGGCAGGAAACAGAATGCAATGTTCTGATTACTCATAACAGAGAGTTCGAACGGCATCGCGGCTTTCTCCTCATTCAATAAGTACACGTGAAGATCAGCATGCCGTATTTTTATCCTGCTTCTCCGACACGCCGTGGCCACCCCGTGCTGCATAATCAACAATTATCAGCACCAGTGCACGGGCGGCCAACGGTTTAATAGCTGTCTCATTTACCCCCAGCTGCTGTCTCAATTACCCCCAGCTGGCGAATGGCGCGAGGAGGGAAGAACTACTCCAGCCCCCTCAGCCTACTGGGAAATGTAGTTTCCTCAACTTTCACAGCTAATTCCTATGGTACGGTCGCCGAGACTTGCCCAATTCCATTTCCTGACAGTACCGCCTCTTCCAGGGGCCCTTCCAGGGCCTGATTTTTCAGGAAAACATGCATGGAATTGCTTCACCAACCGTGGGGCATGAACCGAACTAGCCAGTTCCCACGAGCAGTCCTCAAGGCCATACCCCGACCATTTGATCAAGTAACATAGTCTCTGTTGCCTACATTTGGAATCTAGGATTTGCTGAACTTCATATTCCATTTGCCCTTCCTTGCTGATAGCTGGGGGTCTCTTCACAGGGGTTCCAGGAACTACGGGTTTAAGAAGAGACACATGAAACACAGGATGTATCTTTAATGTAGTAGGCAATCTCAATTTAACAGCCACTGGTGACACACATTTCACAATTTCATAAGGGCCAATGAATCTGGGAGCAAATTTACGCGACCCCACTAAGGGTAAATTACGTGTGGATAGCCAGACTTTATCCCCTGCAGTGTAGCAAGGGGCCACACATCTTTTTTTATCTGCTTGTTTCTTATACTCTTCTTTTGCTTTTTGAAAGTTAGCTCTAGCTATCTTTCTAACCGTCATTAGCCATTCCTTTCTTTCCTGTAATACCGGAAATGTTTCCACATCCGGTCAATGTTCGGGTAACATAGTCTGTACTTGTCCATATAAACATTTGTTAGAGGCCATGCCCAGAGTAGCATGTTCTGTATTGTTGTAAGTGAACTCTGCTAACCACAAAGCTTGCATCCATGAGTCCATTCCTGTCATGACTTGCTGGCACCGGCGTTCCCTGTGGCAACGCTGGAGATTGCGAGCACTCTCCGTTTCCCCCTCTTCCAAGATGGCTCCTCATCCTCTGGGTTACGGTGCAGTGTTTTCACGTTCGCATGTCAGACGTCCTCTGACGTCATCTCGTTCTCTCATGGATTCCGGATATGGCCCAGCAGAGCCGAAGCTCAGTGCGTCGCTACTCTCTGCAGACGCTACGTGAGTTCGCAACTAGGGAGTTTATTATTCTAAACCTTATTCCTATGCTTACCTTTCCTTCTTGCTCTTTCCTACAGCCTTGCCTTTCTGCCCAGCCTTCCCGTTTCGCTGCCCATGAGTCTACAGGAAACTCCGGTAGCCTCCCCTTCTAGACACGTTAGGTACATCACCAACCATTACATTGATTCCTCTTGTACATAGTTCCTTCACTCATCTCTTGTTTAATTATCTAGAATCCGGACTTCGCCGTGATTCTGTGACCAGATCCAGTGAATCCTGTAATCCTGAGAAGCTGCAGTCAGCGGATAAAGCAACCGATTCAGCTCCACATCCGTTCCAGCAGGGTTTTTTCCCCCAGGAGGGTTTCCCTGGGATCCCTTGCACAACCCTTTGTTTCCCTCTTAGGGAGGAGGGAGGTGTTAGGGGCCTCAGGGGACTCTCCATTTGCCTCGTTGATTGCTGCACGAGACAGGTTAGTGTTGAATCATTACAATTCCCTCATGCAAATAGCAACGTAAATACTGTTCCAAAGTTTGGTTTACGCGCTCTGTTTGTCCATCAGTCTGGGGGTGATAGCTAGTGGACAATGCACATTCAATTCCCAACATTTGACAAAAGGCCCTCCATAATTTAGAGGTAAATTGAGGACCTCGGTCCGATACAATACATTGAGGTAACCCATGTAATCTGACAATGTGCTGAAGAAATAATTTAGCTAATTCCCCAGCTCCAGGAATTCCCCGGCAAGGTATAAAATGGGCTTGTTTGGACAGATAATCTACTACTACCCAAATAGTATCATACTTGTCCTCCGGGGGCAGGTCAATTATGAAATCCATGGAAATACTAGACTAAACTTTTTCTGGGATGGGCAATGGTTGCAATAATCCTGCTTTCTTTACATGATCTGTCTTACTACGCATGCAAGTCTCACATCTTTGAATGTATTTTAGAGTATCCTGTTGTAATGTGGGCCACCAAAAGTACCTTTCCAACATTTCCTGTGTCTTTTTACCCCCCGGATGACCTGCCAATGGCGAGTTATAACACCAATATAATGCTTTCGTCTGCAATTCTGGAGTTAGCAGATACAATTTCCCTTCGTAATACGGGAGACCATTTTTGACAGTTTCTACTGATCCCCTCTTACCCCATTGTTTATTCTTTTGCTTCCTCAGCTCTTGTTTTAGTTGGTGCAATAAACTATTAGTGATGGCTCCCACCACTCTTTCCGCCGGCAGGATTGTTCTGACCTCTGGCACAATATTATCAGAATGTTGTTGTCTGGACAATGTGTCAGCCTTTCCATTTTTCTTTCCTGGTCTAAAAGTCACCAGAAAATCGAATTTGTTGAAGTATTGAGACCAACGCAATTGCCTCGGACTGAGTGTATGTGCCGTCTTAAAGTATTGCAGATTTTTATGATCTGTGATGACCATCACCAGGTGTTTAGCCCCCAACAAATAATGCCTCCATTCGAAAAATGCTGCTCTTATTGCTTACAATTCTTTGTCATTAATGGAGTAATTTGCTCACAATTGGTATGTTTTCTTGAATAGAACGCCACTGGATGCCAAATGCCCTCTTTATCTTGTTGGGACAATATTGCTCCTACTGCAACATTGGAGGCATCCGTCACAACGTGATAAGGTTTTTCTGAGTCTGGATGCCTCAACACCGGAGCAGAAGTAAAGGCTTCTTTCAAATCTGGGAAAGCTTGATCTGCTTCCAGAGTCCAACAGAACCCTGCTGATTTCCTTAGCAATTTAGTTATGGGCGTGACAAGTTGTGAAAAATTCAAAATGAATCGTCAGTAAAAATTGGCAAATCCCAAAAAAGACTGAATGTCCTTAATACATTGAGGAGCGGGCCATTCCAGAACTGCCTGTACCTTTTTTCGGTCCATCACTATGCCCAAAGGGGTTAATATAAATCCCAAAAATTCCACCTTTTTAGTGTTAAATTCACACTTTTCCAATTTCACATACAACTCATATTCCTGCAATTTCTGCAACACTGCTCTTACATGACCCGGATGTTGAGCCTCAGAAGAAGAATAAATCAAATATCATCAATATATACAATCACGAATATATCCAGGAACTCACTCAATACTTCCTGCATAAAATATTGAAAGGCTACAGGGGCATTACACAACCCAAAAGGCATAACCAAATATTCAAACAATCCAAATTTTGTTCTGAAAGCAGTCTTCCACTCATCTCCTGCTTTAACTCGAATTAAATGATAGGCCCCTCTTAAATCCAATTTAGTGTATATCACTGCTGATTTTACCTGGTCCAATAATACAGAAATTAATGGTAATGGATACCTATTCTTTATGGTGACCTTGTTCAAAGCTCTATAATCAATGCAAGTTCTGAGTGTTCCTTCTTTCTTTGGCACAAAAGATAAAGGTGATAAAACTGGAGAGGTAGAATGCCTAATTAACCCTTTTTGCAACATCTCATCCAAATATTCTCTAAGATGCTGGTTCTCCTTCTCAGTTAATGCATAAATACGACCACATGGTAACTTTGCCCCAGGTTCTAGCTCAATCACACAGCCATATGAATGATGAGGAGGCAACCTTTCCGCTCTTCCTTTGTCGAACACTCCAGCAAATTCTACATATGGTGCCGGAATACCCGCACCTACCGTTCCTACCCTTTGAATATCAGGTACCTGATCTGCTAAGAACATCGCTGGACCAATTCTTTCCTCCAAATGCTCTTTACACTTCTGACTTTCAAACACCACCTCCCTCTTGACCCAGTCAATACTAGGATTATGTAATACCAACCAAGGCATTCCTAAAATGAGTCCAAACTGAGGTGCTGCTATCAGATCAAACACAATCTCTTCCACATGACCTGATCCACACCTCATCTGCATGGGTTGGGTTTGTTGACAAATAGGATCCGAATTCAAAGGAGACCCATCTACTGACTGTACACGTTCTACCTGCAGTTTATCCCTCAAGGGTAACCCCAATCTCTTGGCCAAACTGATGTCAATAAAATTCCCTTTTGCGCCTGAATCCACCATGGCTGACACCAGTTGTTTTGTACAGGCAAATAATAAAGTTACCAACAGGTACACATGAGAGTTATTCTTTGCTACAGTATTTACTGCCCAACTGGGGAACCTACTAGAAATAGGGCCAGACACCGGAGTCCCCACTACGGCCGGCCCAATCCTTTTCCCGAATCCACCTTGTTCCCTTCACCTCTCATTCCTTTTTTTGGAGTATTAGGACAGGTCCGTATATAATGTCCTGGTTGACCACAATACAAACATAAGTTATTAAGTTTGCGCTGCTCTTTCTCTGCCACCGACAACGGGCCCCTTACTCCCCCGATTTGCATCGGCTCACCTTGACTACTTCTCATGCTCCTACTCTTGTCCAGTCATACAAAAGGCATTGCCTCAGGTCTTTTCTTATCTCCCTTTTGCTCATTGATACGATGATCTAATCTCAATGCTAAATCAATCATTGCGGTGCACGACGTAGGTTGTGGTTCTACTTGAGCCATTGCACCCTTTAATTCCTCTCTCAATCCCTGGTAAAACAATACTGTGTTTGTTCTCAGGCCAATCTGTCTCAATGACTAATCTGTTGAACTGAGTCACATAAGATACCAAATCCCGGGTTCCTTGTTTCAAGGCCAACAATTCCTTATCTTGAGCCAATGAAACTTCTCTCCGGTCAAATAACCGTCCAAATTCACCCAAGAAACAATCTTTATTATATAATAAGGGTCATCCTTTTGTACCAATGGCATGGCCCATGCGGCCGCATCTCCCGTTAAATATGAAATTACGAATGCCGTTCTGGCCTGAATGGTTTCAAAGGCTGTGGGTTTACACAAAAAATTTAATCTACATTGTGTTAAAAATGTCATGTATTTCTTGGGATCGCCAGCAAATGTTTCTGGGGCTGCCAATGGTACATTACTGGGTGTCTGAACTATCACCGTGGACATTCTTCCAGTATCGCTCCCTGTGGAGGGACCAGCACCCTCCAAGGGAGTGTGCTGTGCTACTAAACCTTGTTCCTGAGCCTTTAGATTATCTGACTCTTGCCTTGCATGTGCTAACTCCCCTTGGATATCCTGTAAAGCTTTTAGTACCTCTGCTAATGAGGGAGGATTCGGCTCCATTTGGCTTGGGTGGTTCAAATACCCCAAATAGGGGGCTGATAATTCTGTCAAATACCGTAAAGGATAATAGGGGATCGACCCCCTCTCCCGAACCACAGAAGCGGAAAGAATCGACCCTCCCACTGTGATTGGCACGGGCGTCTGAATATAATATCACAGAGAACCACGTGGCAGCCAATGGGGGGAAGAAGGAATTAGGGAAAGGGGGTGGATAGACAAAGGAAAGAAGGGGACATAACATACAATGTTCCACATAACAACCTACTAATACCATGAATTCTGAATACCTACTCCTGATCCTACACCTATTTCAGAATTATGCACAGTATTCCTAAACCTCCTCCTGAAACCTGTTTTTGCATATTACACCGAACATGAAGGATGGCCACAAATAACAACAATAACATGACCCCACAGTAATAGCAAGCGTAATGACACAAACAAGAAAGCTGCTTCCATGATGAATAAACATGAACACATGGCCCATTGGGCAAGCAAAGCAGCAGACAAACGTGAAACTAACTCTGCTCTTAGTTAAGCAGGCGCATGAACTTCACAGAGACTGTGACAAGACTCTGCCCACACTGTATGGACGTAAATGAAAAGTGTGCTCTTGTACTTCAAGGAGTTTCAGTTCCTAAGAAAGGACTGCAGAACACATAGCGGAATACATATTAACATAAATGTCCAGGGAAATCAATAGGGTTGCTCGTGGACATAACAGACCAGCTTCAATGCAGCCAGACGCTAAATAAATCACAGATACTCCCGTGTCATTTAACCATAAGAAGAAAAACACAAGCGCACCCGGACTTCTTGAAATGCTGCAGTCAGCCGCCGTGAACTGGAAACTCTCGAGCCGTGGCAGGAAACAGAATGCAATTTTCTCGTTACTCATAACAGAGAGTTCGAACGGCATCGCTGCTTTCTCCTCATTCAATAAGTACACGTGAAGATCAGCATGCCGTATTTTCTCCTGCTGCTCCGACACGCCGTGGCCGCCCGTGCTGCATAATCAACAATTATCAGCACCAGTGCACGGGCGGTCAACGGTTTAATAGTTGTCTCAATTACCCCCAGCTGCTGTCTCAATTACCCCCAGCTGGCGAATGGCGCGAGGAGGGAAGAACTACTCCTGCCCCCGCAGCCTACTAGGAAATGTAGTTTCCTCAACTTTCACAGCTAATTCCTATGGTACGATCGCCGAGACTTGCCCCAATTCCATTTCCTGACAATATGTATAGAATCTGGATATTACACGTCGCATTTTAGCAAACTAGGACCGCATGAGCAAAAGGGCTGAATGTGTGGCACAGAAGAGATAAGCAGCTGAAGATGGAGGAAGAATCGAGAAGGCTTGTCTGGCCCAGTGTCAAGGGTTGAGGCAGCCAAAAAACTCGTTATCTGTTTAAGAAGATACAATTAATGTGAGAAGCGAGGCGAGCTTCTGTTGAGGTGTAATGGAAAAACACTATGAGTGCCAAGTTTTATTCATTCAATAGTATTAAATGTGAAGAAGGAGCTAAAACACGGTCTCCTGTCACATGGGGTAGATAGAAATAGACTTTGGGCACGCTGCATCGAGACTTGAAGATAAGAGTATGCTCGCACTCACTTCTGTTCTCAGGAGCAGTTATACTTTGCAAGGCCGAGTTCAAAGACGATTTGAATGGCAGATAGCAGGAGTGATGATGGATGATGGGCTAATTGGGTGGGAAGGCATGATCAAGTCCACCCACCAGCACCTGGGGAACCAGCTTGCATGCTGCTAGCGAGTGGAATTTTCCAAAAGGGTTCAAGCGTGCCAACCAATTATAGAGGGCCATGTAGCAAAGAGCCCTATAGTTTGAGAGGCAATGAAACGCTGTGTATTTGATGAAAATGAAGATGACTTGCACTAGGGGTGGGCATAGTTGTCCACCTGATTATAGAGACCCAATCATAATCCTACCCCCCATAGAAAGTGTACCTAGATGTTCCCCGTAGACTAACTACAATCCCATATATCTTTTCTTAGTTTGCCACGTAGTATGACATCAATGATCACAGGTTGTTGCTATAAAAGTGTATTTTTTCATGTAAAACTTTGAGAGATATGCTGTGAGATGTCAGTTGATATCCGTTGTACTCCCTGTTTTAGACAATTGATAAATAAAACAGTTATGTTTCGCACCCTTCCTGAGTCGGTCTTATTATTGGTGTAAGAGTAAATTCTGCATCCCCATCCATCCAATAAAGCATTACCTCACCTAAAAGGGCCTAGGGGTTCAGAGGAATCGAAGATGACCCCTAGGTTTTTGGCTTCACTGGATGGTGAGGGTAGAGGGCCTAAAGAGGGCAGCCAGAGGGCGGCCAGAGGGCAGGAGGGAAGCAGGGCACAGGTGTCCCAATAAGAAGGATCTCTGTCTTGCTGACATTGAGACAGAGGTCGTTAGCCACACACCATGCTTGGATAGTGGTCATACAATTGGGGATGAGAGAGGGGGAGGTAGTAGAGGGAAGTTTGAAGGAAAACTGTGTGTCATCAGCATAGCACTGGAAATAAGGGGGAGAAGGAGGAGATGAGGTGAGCCACAGGTGTGAGATAGATATTGAAGAACTACGGCAGTAGGATAGACCCCTGAGTGACGCTGCAGGTATAGAGTGAGGTGGTGGAGGAGAAAGGGCCCAGTATCAACTGGTAATGAGCGGTTAGTGAGGGAAGAGGTTGGCCAGTCTAGTGCCAGGTTACAGAGCCGCTTTATGAGGATAGAGTGTTTGACAGTCTCAAAGACGGAAGAGAGATCCTGGAGAATGGGAACAGCAGGAGAGTTAGAGTCAAGGTTTGCGAGCATGTCTTCAAAGGTGTTCAGAAGAGCAGTTTCCGTGCCTATGGATGCCCGGAATCCAGATTGATGGTCCTGGAGGCAACCAGTATGAAGGATCAGTTGGGGGAGGACCATGTACAACATGTATGACTGTTTGAATTATGTTTGAATCCTTCTGCTGATGATATGACTGAGTTGTCTTATTGTAATGGCTGTTATGTACAAAACCTTGAAGCAGCATAACTGTGGCAGAGATCAGTATGCCAAAACAAGTTGTGTGACTATACGACCCAGAATAGTTTGAAAGTCAATTATACTAAAACCCATATCCTATGTTTTAAGGGAAAGAAGGCGAAAAGTAAAGCGCCAGAGGCAAGAGCTACTACATTTCCCTACTCCCCCTGGGACAAATCTGTAGTTCACGCGCGAACACATGACCGCGACGCTACTACATTTACACACATTGAGCACGAAATGTTTCAGATACTGACCGCGGAAGGCAGAACAGGAACGAGAGAAGCAACCGAGGTAAGCGGTTACAATAACGCATATACTGGCACGCGTTTATACTCTGTGTTAGAGATCTTATGGGAAGGCTCTTTACAATTCTGTAGATCAAAACAGGAATTGGACCTTAGGACTCCTCCGCTCAGTTCGGGGAAGGACATGGGTAAGAATGGGTGCCTAAAGGAGCTCCAGAATGTGGCACGGCACCTGAGGAGCTCTGCCTGATTCAATTTGAGCAGAGCGACAATGATATTGTAGAGAGGTTGCACAGCAGTCCTAGCCTTATGAGTAACGGCTGGGCTTTCCTGTAAAAATATAGAGAAATGCTATTCGTAAACATACTGAAAACCAATTGAGGTCTCCTGTTTTTGATTACAGGAAGCAACCCCGAGGAGACAAGAAAGAAAAGAGCGCCTCAGTGAAGACATGTGAAGACCAGCACCCTGTTTTTTGTATACAACTCTGCTCACTTACAAACAGAATGGAACGATAGTAGTTATGTCATATCTTTTACAGATTCCTGCCAATACTTGCAGTTGAGTTACAGAAATACTCAGCATTGAGCAGGCACGATCAAGAGACTTGGCATATGAGGTAAGATGAGCCTCAGCCCCAGAGGGAGTGAATAACCAAAATAGTTCACAAAGTAGGCTTTAGAAGTACTTTGAGATTGATGATAGTCCCCCTTGTCTCTCTTGTTTTTATCCTATAGGATTTAGGGATTGATCCAACCAACCTGGTTGGACACCTGAAGACATCCTCAAAAAGCTTCATAATAGTGAAGACTGCCAAAAGAATATTAAAGCTACAAATATTCGTCCTGAAGAAAGCGGCTACTTGTGAATCCCGCTGAAACCGGTTGACTGTTGTTACAGTAGTATCGGTTGATAACCCAGACCCCGATACCCTTACATATTGAGTAAAGGGCTCGTAAAAAGAAATCTATACAGTTATCACAACTCTTTGTTTCTCTGCACGGTCACAATACAGTGTAGAGTGAAAGAGCTTTTTTTAATAGAATTCCATTGACTAAATGTCATAGAATTTTTCATTCTTTTATTTTATATTTCTTTATAAGACACACACTTTGGAGGCAGAAACATTAAATCTAGATACCGACCCCCAAAATAGTGTGCACTTAATTTTAGATAGTAGGAAAGTGGCTTAGAGAGGAAAGGGCCAGGATCTCGACATCCCCCTGCAGTCGGCACACCAGCACCCACTAGGGTTTTTAAGCTGGAGCACGAGATTATTTACACGTAGAGCCAATTAGTTTTTGTATTAGGGACTTAGTGTTAGGAATAACTTTGTTATTAAAACAGCCTCCTGTCGTTAATGTGTTGAAATACTGAGGTATAGATGGGAGGCGATTACCTATCAACTCCTTTTTTGTAGTTACTTTAAGGGAAAGAAGGCCAAACCATCAATGTTTGCTTGGTCATTGGGTGGTACCTCATTAGATACTAGTAGTAGAAGGAACCCCCTTTTGTCTCCCTGTTTGCTGTTTTAGTATCGCCCCCTTTTGATACGGTTTGATATGAACTTAATATAAATTTGATATAAAAAGGATATCAAATTGTTTTGATGCTAATTTGATGTCAAATGTATATTTTATATGAAGTGGGATGTTAAAATGTTTTTGATATCTTTTTTGTATAAAATCTATATAAAGATGGGAGCCGCGGGCAACAGTGTTGCTTGTTCGAACAGTGAGAGCAAAGTGAGCTCCGAAGACAGGGATTGTGAATCTAGGTTTTTGCGGAGTGAAGTGGTGATAGCAGCACCCTGCCCAGGGGGAGGGTTCAGGGCAATGTAAAAGCCATGGGAAGATGTTAAAGAGCATGGGTGTTTGGAGATGTGGAGCAGCAAGGTGGAAAGAGTTGAAGGTGGAGAAAGTAGAAGTGCGGAAAAAGCTGAAGGTGCAGGAGGTGGATGTGTAGAGAGAGCTGAAAGTGCAGCAGGAGGTAGTGTGGAGGTTGTATACGAATTGTTCGTATTACAACTGTTCGAATGACAATTGACCTTTTTACAATTGACCGAATTGTGAAGGTCAATTGTAACATATATGCGGGGGGAAACCCCCCGCAACCCCGCACCCAAACCCAAACCCGCCCAAACCGCATATATATATATATATATATATATATATATATATATATATATATATATATATATATATATATATATATATACGGTCAATTGTGAAAAGGTCAACTGTGACCCTTCAAATTCGGTCAATTCTTCATTCGAACAATTGTAAACAAACAATTTGGGTAATACCAGTGTGGAGGGAGCTAAATGTGCACTAAGTGGAGCAGGGGAGGAGAAGGCAAGAGGATGAGGTATGGGTGGAGCTGCACCGGAGGTGGAGGAG
The DNA here is from genome assembly GCF_040938575.1 of Ambystoma mexicanum. Lineage (NCBI taxonomy): Eukaryota > Metazoa > Chordata > Amphibia > Caudata > Ambystomatidae > Ambystoma > Ambystoma mexicanum. The sequence continues at coordinate 529,122,129 of NC_090938.1, read as the reverse complement.
CAGAAGAGATATTTGAGAGAGTAGGAGGCAACGGAGAAGTGGAAAGAGCTGGGGTTGCAGGAGAGGAGGAAAGGCGAAGAGGATGGAGAGCAGACATTGGAGGGAAAAGAGACCAATGAGAAGGAGAAATTACAGAGTTTGAGGAGGGGGGACATCAAGCACAGAAAGAGAGGCTGGAGGAGGTGAAGAGTGGTGAAGACAGATCGGCAGTTGAGCATTCACAGAAAGTACAGGGACAGTCACGTCCAGACCGTAAGGCAACATCCAACTACCAGTTTCCTCAAGTGACTGAGAGCAGGAACGCACTTGTGGGGATCAGCAAAGAGGTTAGGCAGGAGATAGCTTGAGGGTCAGAGCGGAGGCCTAGAGTCAGATCAACAGGTACGAGAGCATTGGTTAGGTGAGCAGGAAAGGGAGACAGACTTGGGTAGTCGGATGAGGCCCCAGGAACAGGGAGGCACTGTAGCACCTAGCCCAGCACCTAGAGACCCATCCTCTGGAAGATGCAGGGGCCCTTACTGCTAAGAATTGCGGAGCTTCAACAAGAGTGCTCCGTCTACTTGAAAGATGCTACTCAGTCTGTGGCAAAAGGCAGAGCCCAGCCAGGAACTGAGGGGATCTTCAAATCACACTGACACACTGAATGGTGGACACGAGTCTGTGATTGACACTGGAGAGATGCACCTTCTGAGGCAAGAGGTCTTTCTTTTTCTCGGTTTACCTTCTGGACCTATACATTTTTCCTAACCTGTGTGTAAAATCGTGAATAAAACCTTTTGAACTAGATGTATACATTGTGTCCTCTGTGGAGTCCACCTGGATTACTGACACAAAAAGATTTGAGTTGGCGTAGAACGTTGCCAGTTTTTGGGGCCAAACACGCAAACTCCCACCCCTCGGAAATCAGACTAGAATAATCTTTCACCAGATTCAACAGGAAACCTAAAGCATAGTTATTTATGCAGGCCATGTGGGTATTTTTCCCGCCACACCTACGCCCACATACATCCTGTTGGCTCAATTTAAAGCACTGCGAGAGGCTTTCTGCAGCCGTACTCATGAGTATGTTATGCAACCGCAGCACCTTTTGTTAGGTCGCCTATGGATGGGTTTCCATAATCAGATCTCATGTACATGTATATACTCCGAGTGTTAACCTTGCCCCTTGTGTATTCTGTTCACCATTTGTATGTCATTTTGTTTTCATCATTGCCCACTTGACTGCTGGCTTGCCTACTCTGTTAACCTTTTTCACTTTGTTACCTGTTAAGCACCTCGAAGCAGCTCTCTGCATTCTGGCACTATATAAAAAATAAAAATACAATATATGTACCTGACATATATGGTGTTATGTAGGAATGTGGGGCATTAGTAAATGTGAGTACTTAATTACAATGTTAAGCTGTTGTTTTTGGACACTCGCAGTGGGCATTAAATGATCACTTGGAGTACACATTTAAGTGGCCTTTTGAGTTTCACCAAAAAATATCAACTGACTCTGTTTTTCTTCACAACTGATTCATTAGATCCTTAAGCCACTGGATTCAATCCCAGTAGGACCACCTTCTCCTTCCAGAGTTGATTAATTGTGTACCATTGCATTTTGTGATAGGAACACGTTATTTACAGTGCTCCAAATTACAAATATTGTGGGAGCAAGTGCTATATTAAACAAATTATTATGTATTATTCCTAACACAAATAAATTAATAATCATAATTTGATAATGGTGAGGCAGCCTGCAGTTGGAAGGCTGATGCATTTATGCAAGGAGTCTGGCGGTGGCGATGAGTGGCACAGCGGTTTTGTTGAAGCGCATTATGCATCGTAGTCCTACGGTGCAGGGCACAGAGTGTGACATGTCAGTGTGGCACTGCAGAGCAACTTTGACTAATACTATGTGACAGTCAGGCAGCACGCATGCCATTTGTCAACCTGAAATGCAAAATGTGCCCGGCAGTGATGGTGACTGTGCTGGGAAGAATTGTCAATGAATGCCAGAGGGTGGTCCTGATGGTTGGGGCTCAGGCAGTGTGGTACTGGGGGCATACACGTACATTATTGCTAGTAAGCATGGCCTTATAAGGCTAATGTGTTAAAAAAACATAATTCTTGTCATATATAAATCATAATAGTAATAAGTAATACGAATAGTGTTGGTGAAAACACATAAGATTTAAAACCGGAACTTATTGATCCATATATTTACAGGAGACATTACGGTGGTGTACCCGTTACCACTAAACCAAGCGAATATGCCGATGAACCATCAATCATAATCGCCCAATAGAAAGCAAGCAAGTAAGTGCAGGACAAACAAAAGCACAGATAAACCACTGCACAAAGACACATATTAACCAGCAAGCACTGTTGTTGTGTTTTTAGGGGGGAAAGTACAGCTAAAGGAGACAAAAACAAGGGTGCATACATAAATGACACCACATTAAGTGGATAAGAGCGTCGCGCCAAATAAATCCTTACACAAATAAATAAGGTTTAAAAATAGCACACTTATGCCACCTTACCCAAGACTGTAGTAAAATCCTCAACAGGTGCACTAACAACCATCACCTTTCGTGTTAAAACACCACAAAATACAATGCAGGCAAACCACCACCAAAACCCCTAACATTACAAGAACACCAGTAACAACCTGGGCAAAGACACATTCTTGGGTGTGGGGCCAATTTGACGTTTGTGATAGAGTCAGCAGTCATGAGAGAGCAAGAGAGTCTCGGAACCCCTTGGGACCAGCGTGAACCACCAGCTCTATGATGTCAACCTGGAGATTGTATATAGAGCATCCCACAGGAACTTCCTCTTCCTAAGGTCTTTGAGGTTAAAGGATAACAAGGATGGGAGAAACATTCTCCACAACAGAACCCTTGCCAAAGGATGAACAGCAGTACGATCATATGGTATGGGCAAGTTCACCAACGACACTTAAGACACTTATCCAGCCATCTGCAGCCAGTGCAAGCTGGCCTGGAGTGTACAGGACTTGGATGTTCATTGAGGCAGAGCCAGAATGCAGGCTATAGGCGAGATTGTGCTGTTGATGGGAGGTTTTATTTATGATAGCCTGAAGCGACCAACAACCTATGGGGAAGAACTTGACGGTCCTATGATCCATCTGCAATGTGTTTCAAGGTCCGAAGACCTCAGGAGCAGGAGAGCTGACCTGGCAACTGTGAGTGACATTGTGTTTTGGGCTGTGACTTTTGCTACAATTTCTTGCTGAACTCTTATGAGCATTTGCCCATATGAGAGACTGCCTTAGGTCCTTCTGAATATTCCCTGTTCATTTCATATTATTACATTTCTCGTGGCCTCACCACCTTGAAGGAGATGCATCAAACCTTTGTTTTTACTATTTCTCCACTTGCAGTTGTGCTTGTACATAATAAGCCTTTCTGCCACCGCAACCAGTAGTTTTTAATGTTGAGAAGTCACTATCTAGCAAAATAGTATATGTATACGTTTAGACAAGGAGGGAATTGCAGCTTCTGTATCCAAGCTAGGGACCACCCACCATGTGATCCATGACACACAAACCTTTTGAGACACAGCCCATTTCCAAAAGCGTGTTGAGAATGTTGTTGCCGTAAAGATGTCCATCGAGCTTGCTTCTTTAAATTCAGCTTTGTTTGCCTTTTTTATAAGATTTGTATTAACCGTGTATGCCATCACGATTTGTATAGCTTTCAAATGCCTTCCTAAATATTCCATTCAGAGCTGTATGCAGCAGATGTACTTCTTGTTCATAGCATCCGTATGTGCTCCCAAAGTTATTTGGACCATATTTGTCATTAAACTGGATCTAAGAATATACAAAAAAGGTAGCAGGCTCTCCTCTCTCTCTCAAGAACACGGCATGATAACCTGTTCAGTGGTTTGTAACAACTTTGAGAGTTAGCAGCCATCTGCTTTTTGCTCACTGTACCTTCTGAACAAGAGTACCAACAGCAACCCCATACACGTGTTTCAGCCTTGTTGGGCCTCATCAGTGAGGTGGAGCTGTGCCTCTCTGAGCACAGTGAGCAAGGAGTCCACGTCTGGTTGCCCCCAGGTAACTTAGGGTGACCAACCCCAAGTTCCTTCCAAAAATACAAAAAAGGTAGCAGGCGCCCCTCTCTCGAAAGAACACGGCATGATAACCTGTTCAGTGGTTTGTAACCACTTTGAGAGTTCGCAGCCATCTGCTTTTTGCTCACTGTACCTTTCACAGATGGGAAATATCCATTTGCATATCAGTCTTTGTCCCGCCCACATGGGCAGTCCAGCACCGAAATGCTATGGCAATTCCCTTCTGAACAAGAGTACCAACAGCAACCCCATATCTAAGATCTAAGAATACCTTTCCGGCAATCTGCTATAAAAGATTCCAAAATAACACCATGTTGTTATTCAAAGCTTCAGATACGTTGGTCTTCAATTGCTCTAGGTTGCTATCCACATGTCAATAAACCCATGGTGAGCATCTGTTTTCCTTGTGACTGTATTGTTGCCTAACTGTGTTCTGGCTCTATCTTTAACTTTTCTATCTCTAATATTTAACATATTTAACACAAATTCGAGCACACCTAGCAAAATCTTGCATAATGATTAATCGAAATACAGTAGATTGATTCTGGAAAGTTACAAACGTTGCCCTTTGCAGTTGTCCCCCACACCCTGTAATTTACACAACAGAAGTATAAATGTAATAACATTTACAGGAGGGTCACAGCCTGGTTGTTACTGTTGGGGTTCACAAATGTCTAGTGCACAGTAATACCAGCAATACAATGTTTCCTCTGACAGACAGGCGTCAAAGTCTTTGGCTATTATGACAACATTTTGAGGATGACAGGAGGCTTGTGTGAGAAACCTGACGGTGTTCTCCCACCTACTCCCCCGGATCCTCTTTTCAGGTGGTCAGGAAAGGGCCATCGCTCTTGGATCATGACCCTGGGGGTGGACAAGCGAGGGAGGATCACCTGAGTGGAGGGTCACAGGGCATTGGGAGGAGAACACCCAAGGACGAGACATGGGCCACTACTGGTGCTTTGCTGTTGCTATCCCACAGGGCTCCTCTATTTTCTAGTGTTGGGGTCTCCTCCCCTCTGCCCTGACCTCTTCACTCTGTCCTTCTTGCCAGGGTCGCGATTCTCCTCCCTTAATCTTAGCCTGCCTTGGGCCAAACCCATCATCGTGTGCCTTCCTGTTCTTAGCCAGAGAGTTGCTCTCCTTCTTCCTCTCAGCTGTTGGTACTCCAATACTGTATACTTGCATCTCCTCCACAAATTTTATTTTTTATTTTTTTTATTTATAATGTGGTACAGTAAACAACATAACTTTTCGCATGTAATAAAATTGTACACTTACGTATATGCTCTTTCAAGTCAAATCAACAAATCATCAAACCATGATTATCAAACAATATTCATCATTTCTTTCACTTCAAAAGCTCCACGTGAGCCAACATGCTCATTACTTGCATAGTTCAAAAACGATTCATGGCCAGAGGATATTTGTTGCCAGAATTCATTTACATTCAACCACCCAGCATTACATTGTTTTGAGGGTTCTTTACAAAACAAACAGAGGTCATCAAACCTATGACCCTTAGCATGTGCTTTTGTAACGTAGGCAAGAGATTTAGGTGAAATCTCAGCAATTGACCTTAGCAATAGGTGTTTGGAAATCGTCGTAAATATGGTAATCTACGCCGGGACTGGTCCAGACTGGAAAATGATTTATGCAAGTTATAACTTTGCATCATATTTATTGTATTTATTCAGTCTAGCCTCATGATGGCCAATTACACACCTGTTGGATTTTCGGCAAGATCTTTAAACATACTAGAGCAGTTTTCCAAAATTGAATTAACCAAACCCTGCAGTTTACAGAGAAAGTTTTTCTCTTTCGTTGCTACAATTATCAGATCCCCATATACGGATGCTGATGGGGAATCATTATTGATCTATAGAGAGACACCAACCTCCAATCAAGACTGGCCCTCAGTGAATTCTGGCCCAGTTCGAAACACAGGCTTGCCATGGGAATCAATAGTGGTAGATTTAAGGCTTTCTTCCACAGCCTTCCTTCAAACCGAACCTAGTCCAAATCCCAAAACTGAGTCTCTACATCCATTCCATACATCAAGGTTGGGATGATTTTAACCTTGTACAAATTAATTAAAGGGATTACGGAGAAACAACAATATTTACCCAAGAGTCTTTTCATTTGGCAAACAAATTGGTTGATCCGTCCATCTAAATGGCCTACTGGGGTGGGATGTCATTTTAAAGGCCAAATATAAGACTTCCTTTGTAATGGCACTTTCTTGATCATTGAGGGTCCGCTTAAAACTCATACTCCTTTTTGCTGATCAACTAAATCAGATTTTATTAGATTTTGATGGATTGATTATCAAATTATTCTCTAAGAATCATTTCCCCAATGCATTGAACAACCGCTGGAAGTCTATCAGAGTGTAATCGAACAACGCAATGTCGTCCGCATAGGTAATCCAGCTAACTGTTTGATTAACAAACTTCGGGCTAACAAAAGCATGTGGATGCAGAGGCTCACCTAAATCTGTCAGGCATAGATTAAAGAGGCAAGGGGAAAGAATGCACTCCTGCCTCATACCTCACTCCAGAGGAAATAGGACTAGATAAGTGCCCCTGTCCATCTAATCGAATTTGCACCTGCGTGTTCTCGTGTATATGGACTATGATTGACAATAGACCTAGCGGGAGACCCCATTGTATGAGCTTCCACTAAAGACGCTCTCTATTGGTGGTATCAAATGCCTTCGAGAGTCCTACCAGGGCTCCATACAGGAGGGACTACCCTTAGTCCAGGCATTACCATGCATGATGTTGAGGATAAGGCCATCAAGGGAGGTTGACATACCCTTTCCCAGTCTTCCAAGTCATAGGGCACTGCTATTCCAAATCACACTGTTAAACAGGGCCAGAAGTATTCTTGACCAGAGATCTATATCTCTATATATCTATCAAAATGGAATTGGTGAGACTATTTGGTCCTGCAGCTCTCGGTGATGAGGTTTTAGAAATCAATAATGCTTTATCATCGATGGTGAGATGTAGTTTCCAGGTTACAGTATCTTTCCATACACAGGTGTTCCCAGATGGTTTCTTATAGAGTTAAATAAAATGTTCTCTCCATGAACTTTCAGTCATGAATTTACTTTTCATGGAGCACTGGAGCTGATTCACCAGTTCCGTGCATTATTTAAGGTTACATTCTGAGCATCTGTTCCCCCTCTTTTTGATTCAGGGGAAGCAATGAGCTCTGGACCAATTCTTGTACTCCATTCTGAGCCACCTTTTGCTCCTTTGACATTCCACCTGTGTTAAGTTTGAGGTCTTCAAAGCCTGGATGTTTTTTCTTAAATCTCTTTTATGCTCCCAGATTTCCTGGTCAAAATCCATGCTTATGATTTACACTTGGATTTACACCAGTGTGTAATGGATGATCCTGCTCCCATGTAAACTCCACGAAATTAGTGACAGAGCATGCTCTCTCCAGCTGACCTTCCATCATAATTTCCATTGTGTTTGTTAACCATTTTATCAGCCGTGAACCGTCCCCTCTAAACCTAGAGATTCTATTACCTGCAGGATTAATCACCAGCATATTCTGGGACATTAGCTCACTTAACATCCATTGATCGTTTGGCAGTAAACATGTTATGATCGCTGTACCAGGTCTTCTGAATTTTCATTCCAGTACATAGTTCAAACATGTCCCTCGAGAGGACAAGATAGTCAATAATTGAGCTAGAGGTTCCGCTTTTCTGAGTGGCTGCTGAATGGAGATCCCCATTAATACTCCCATTTGCAAGATGCAAATTCCAGTCCTCAAAATAGCTCGACCATTTTAACCCATCATCGCGGGCAACAGAGTTTTTATTCATGGAATCAGGAGGGAACAAACAATATGAATTTAGGTCACCCGCTATCACTAATTGAAGCGAACCCTGGACGGACATACCATTTAACACTATGTCCGATAAATTCTCAAGTAAGTAATCTAGGTTATAACAGGCAGGGTTCCACTAAAGATTAACTAATATGAAACATTGCGGATCTGCCCGCAAATATAGTGTTGTTGCTAGCATTCCTTGGCAATTAGATGGTGTAGCTTCTAACTTTGCTATGATTGAATTACAGGTGGAAATTAATAATCCCCCGGATGGACGACCACCATTGTTACAGGTGGGGCCATTTGCTGTAATATTGAGAATCCCTCTATTTTAATTCCAGTAGTCACCTAGGTCTCCTGCAGCATAACTAAATCAAAATAACCAAATATATGGGCCTTTGTTACATTATTCATAAAGCTCCTGAAACCCCTCGTGTTCCAACTCTTCAATAACACACACTGGTTGGTTAAAGTGCCAGATTACTTTACCCCAATTTCTTGAGGACCTGGGTCAAAATACCAGGTAATAGGGACCACATCTTGCTCTTAGCATCCTGTTGAGCAGATAGTAGGTTTGACCCACTCTCCATTTTCTTTTGATTACATCAGTTTTCCACAGCCTGGAAGCAACCTCTACAGGTTTGTTCAACCTCCTTCCCATTTTTCTATTTTTATTCAGGACCTCCCTCTTTTTTTCGGGGGCATGATTGGAGATTGCATAACCAAGTCTATGAAGGTGCTCCGATACTTCCAGTAGGACATTAGCCCCCATTTTAGATGTCAAACCTACTTCCACAACATTTGTACCCTCTTCAAAGTGGAAATGGTTGAAATTAATATCATGGGTTGGAAAAAGATGAAGTTCCGGGATCTCTTTTATCAGCTGCAAAATTGCACTTCTGTTCAGTACCATTTGTTCCAGAGACGGGAATACTTGCTCTATCCACACCCTTGGTAAAGTTGGCAATGGGAGATTATTGCCACTGCCATCTGCTCTTTTAATTGGCCAACTGGCATTCCCCACGGACGAGCTGAAAATATACCAGGAATCTGGGCTTTACCTCCAGCAGACATAAGTTGATTTATTCTATTCTCTGTGCCTTGCACCGAATTTGAGGGAATTTCTAGATTAAGACCCACTATTTGTGAGCACACAGTCGATGTTGTTTTCTTTACTGTACTGGGTTTCAAGGCCTTTTTCCAGAAATAAAAGGTTGGTTCCCATCTCCCAGAGAAGGGTATTTTGCCATTTTGAGCATCCTCCATGCGAGCTTTACTAATGCTTTCCACTGACTGCTGCAGCAATGTATGTTCCCCCTGCGTTAGGCCGCTATTAGAAGCGATCGCATCAGTAAAGTTCCTGCACCCCCTGTTCTCCGTTTGCTGTTCGGCGTTTTCCATCACAATCTTTTCTGAACATTGTGCATTCCAGTTGGGAGTTGAAATACTGTAGCCCGAGGAGTCAGACAGGGTTACATTTGGATTACATTGTTTAGAGCACCCCTCTAATGAATGTGTACTCTTGGTATTAACCTGGGTTTGTGCACTCCATCTCTTCTTCCTCGGTGCGAGTTCAAACATTCACTAGTAATGGTACAGTCAACTATGGGTATTTTCCCTGTGTCTACATAGGTCTGCTTTCAGCTTTCACCCGAATCATCAGGTACATTTAAATTTTCTCAAGAATTTCCTGTCATTTGTTCTCCCATTTTTTGATTTTTTCCGCCTTTCTAGATCCACACATTAGAGGAGCGGAATTAACGCTGTTCAACATCCGCTGGATTTGTTCTTGGACCAAAGGAACTTCCAATCTTACTGTCGTTATTTTGGCTGTGCTGACAGGTTATTCTGTTTGCACTTGTACCTGTATCTGCACAGTAACAGATGTGGAAGGGCAAGGTACTGCTTCCAAATAGTCATCAGCAGCTATTATTGCATCTCATGTCTCTTTCTGATGAATATTATATGCATCTGCCCACTGTTGGGGGTTTGTCCTTTGCTCCATGCGTGCCCGCAAGCCCCCACCCTGAAAGGACCACACAGCTCACACGTCCTTTCAGTTCGGGCTTCCCGGTCGCTCTGACATGGCCGGGAACGCCCTGTTTATTTATGCAGCATGCGGCGGCGTGCAACGTCACGCTGCCGCGTGCGCGTCCCACACGGGGCAGCGCCACACTCCTCCTTTTTCGGGAGGACACACAACTGCTTTTATTACTAAACACTACAAACCACACAACAAAATAACAGCAACATTTTACGCCCACGCCCCTTTAATGTCAGCCGCCCGGGTCCCCTTATTCTGGCAGACTGTCCAAATGTCCCAGCACGTATTCGCTGAGGTAAGCGGGTTTGCCTCACCCAGCACGGGAAGTCCTTCCGCAGCTGTTCCCCGGACAGTGGAATGCGGTGTGCCCAAGGGAACTCCGGCGTCCTCCGGCACCTCTGCCAAATCCGGGTCCAGTGGTGGTTCAGTTCGTGGATCACCCAGTTTCTTAAAGAAACTGACATTTCGGGTGACGGCAGATCTTCCATCCGAGTCCGTCATCATGGACCCCTTTACGGCTACCACGTCCAATGGCTCCGGCTCATAGGGGAGCGAGAGCTTCCCATGGGGGTGTCGGTTGCGAATGAGCACCTTGTCTCCCGGTTCCAGCCGCTGGGAGCGAAGACCCCTTCGCAAGTTCTCCTGGTCAATCCTGACCCACCTGTCGGCCTCAACCTGCTGGTTGTCAATCACTCCTGGCTCCTTCTCCCAGACCTCTGGCAGTAGGCCCTGGGGACATCGCCAAAACAGAGCCTCCGCAGGGGCTACCCCCGTGGAGGCATGTGGGGTGGTGCGATACACCCGCAGGAATTGGTATAGGGCTTGTTGGAGTGGCTGCCCTTGTCCCTGGGCAATCCTGAAGGTCTTATTGAGTGTCCTCATCAGTCTTTCAGCGTCACCACTAGCTCGGGGCCACAGCAGGGATATCTTCCTGTGCTGAATCCCGCAGCTCTCCATGAACTCCGAGAACCGCTCACTTTGGAATGGCGACCCATTGTCCGAGCATAGAGTGAGGGGAAAACCATGGGCCGCAAACACCTTCTCCGCGGCCACGACCATGTGCTCGAAGGCTACCGACTGCACAAACTCCACCTCCGGGTATCGTGAGTACTCATCAACGATTTCGAGAAAGTGGGTGCCTACGGACGTCGACCCAAAGTCCTCATGGACGTCCTCCCAGGGCCGGGTCCCCCGGGGCATCGCCTCAATGGCCGGCTCTCGTTGTACGGGAGAAGCCGCCTGGCACCACACACAGGCCGCAACAAAGTCATCCACCCTTCTCTCTAGTTCCGGGAACTAGACCTTCAGCCGCAGTCTCGCCTTGGTCTTGGCGGCGCCCTGATGCCCATGGTGGGCCAAGGTGATTACCTCCTTTATCTTGGATTGGGGGACCACTATGCGATCACCTCGGAGCAGGAAACCTGATTCCCAGCAAGAACGCCATGGTGTCCTCTGCTGTTAAGGCACTCTTAATGTCCTCAAAGACCGACTGCTCAAGTGGGCCCCACTGCCAGATCGACTCCTTCTTCGTCAACGCCCTGAGCGGCTCAGACCTTGAAGCGAGATTTTGAATGAAGCGCCCACAGTATGTCACCATACCAAGGAAGCTCCTCACGTCGGACACCGACTCGGGGGGCTGCGCCTTCTTAATGTCCAGGACCTTCCTCGGATCGGGCGACACCCCCCCTCCTTGAACACGAACCCGAAGAATTCAATGGAGGGGCGCAGGAACTCACATTTGTCCCTATGAAGGGTGAGGCCCAGCGACTGCGGCCTCTCAAAAGTCTTTCCAAGCCTCCTCAGATGGTCCACCTCTGTCCTAGCGAACACCAGAATATCATCGCTGATATTAAGGAGACCCTCCAGATCTGCTAGGGCGCCCCGTATAATGTTCTGAAATACTTCTGCAGCCGATGACACCCCAAAACTCAACCTCTTGTACCTGTATAGCCCACTGTGGGTGGTAAACGTTTTTATGTACCGGGACTCGGGGTGGAGGGCAACCTGATGATATCCTGCTCGTAGGTCTAACTTGGAGAAGAAACGGGCCCCTTGTACTTCAGCGATAATGTCATCGATGGTAGGGGTGAGATGCCGCTCCCTCTTGATGGCCTTGTTGGGCAGCCTCATGTGCACACAAAAACGGACAGAGTCAGGTTGTTTAGGTTTTCTAGCCACAACAATAGGGGACACCCAGGGCGTCGGGCCCTCGACCTTCTCGATAATGTCCAGACTCACCAGGTTGTCTAACTCCTTGTCCACCTGCTCCCTCAGATGGAACGGTACCCTGCGGTGCTTCAGGGCAATGGGCTGTACGGAGTCATCAATGTGCAGCCTGACCGGGTCACCGGTCATCTTTCCAATGCCGTTGAAGAGGGCAGCGTACTTATCAAGGAGGTCATTGATGTCCTCCAAGTACACCGAGTATGCGAAACTGACAATTCCGAGAGCCTCGGCAGCAGCACAGCTTAGGAGAGTGTTGTTACTCACAGGGGTCACATAGAACCGAGCCCTCATGCTCCACACTTGCCACGAAGGCACTGTCCAGCGGTATTGGTTGTAGTCCTCCAAAAGCGAATAGGCAGGCTCCCGGCGTAGCCAAGTCCGGGGGCGGGTCAAGGGCGTCATAGTGTCCCCTAGCCATTACATTGACCGAAGCCCCCGTGTCCACCAGCACCGGGACCGGAGAGTGGTTAACCTCCACCACACACCTCGGCTGCCTCCTGCTCTTCCCCTTCAGGACTCCCACACTCGAAACAAAGCAGATGTTCTCTTCCTCTTCTTCATCTGCCTCGTCCACCTGGGCCTCCTCTTCACCTTGGTCTACCTGGGCCACATTTGGTGGTCGGCTCTGGCGCGGAGTCCACATCCGGGCCGGACCTCTCGGTACCATCACGGGCAGGGCCGCCTTGCACACTCTAGAGAAATGGTCAGGCAGGCCGCACCTGCCACATGTTCTTCCCGCTGCCGGGCACTCCGTCGGGTGGGGAAGGTCATAGCCACACTTCTGGCACGACTCCCCTGATCTTCCTGCTCTGTCCCGGGGTCCTCCGCCAGGCCTTCTCATTACTCTGCCGCCTCGCCACACAGCACACACCTCCTCCGACTTTATTGAGCGGGACCCCGCCTCCATCTTGCTTGCGCGAGCCTCTGCCACCTCATGACATCGGCCCAGTTCCAATATGCGGGGCAGAGTGATGCCCGGCTCTCTCAGGACCTGCCTTCTGAGCTTGCCGGAGGAACATGCCTGAATAAGCATCGTGCGCATCATGTCCTCCGCGTCCCCCCATGCACAACCCAGGGAGAGGCGGCGCAGGTGACCATAAAAGGTGTCCAGTGTCTCATCGTCCTTTTGTTTGGCCGACAGCATAACAAATCTCTCATAGTCCACGTTGGCAAGGGGCAGAAAGTGCGCGAGGAGCACCGCCTTGGCTGCATCATAGGATTGGTCCACCGGAGTAAGCGACTCAAAAATTTCCTGGACCGCAGGCCCCGCCGAGTACAGCATAGTGGCCACCATGCTGTCGTTGTCCTTCACCTGAGCAGCCCTGAAATACATGTCAAGGCGGCCAACCCACCTCCTCCACCGGGCCCCCATGATGGACGGTGGACCCGATGCATCAAATTCGGGGATTGGTTGCAGGGCAGCCTGGGCTCGTGCCTGAGCCATGACGGGGAGTCCTTGCTGAGCACCTGGCTGTGCCACCGGTAGCACCTGGGGTACAGGGGCCTGAACACCTACTTGCGGGGGCAGCTGTAGAGCCGCTGCTGGTTGTTGAACTGGAAGCACTGGGGGCTGCAAGGCCTGCTGATGTTGTGCCGCTTGGCCACCGTCCTGAGGAAGCTGTGCGGCTACGGCGGCCTCACCCTCCTGATTATCAACGTCACTCATGGGCTTGAGCACACAGGCACCCCCACCTAGTGTCCTGAGGGCCGCAACTCAACCACCCACCACCACCATGCAGACAAAACCTCCCCCTCTCTTCCAGGCACAGCAACAGTCCAACCTGGGGGAGAGGCGGTGGTGACTTGTCCCTCGCTCACCTGGGACAGCTTCCAGCCACAAGACCAATGGAAGAGAAGAAGACACCCACTGCAGCCATCCTCGTGATGATGAAGAGGACAAAGAAGAAGCCACAGCGTCCTGATGATGAAGGGGACAAAGAAAAACGCAGTGTTTCCACCTTGCCGTAGTCCACAGGGGTGTGGATGTTCCAAAAATTAAGCTACAACTGTGGAGTGGACTAAACAGGCCCTGCCATTTTAGTCCTTCCCCTAGCTTTCACACGACATAGGAGTCCCAAAACTGGAGTAAAATTCACAAACCAGGCATGGGCGTGCAGGTTAGTCTGCCTGCAAGCAGAATATCAAAAAATTAGACCTGGATAACCTTCACCCTCCAAACCGGAGCCTGATGAAGTTTCACGGCCTCAGAGACAAAATGGCCGCTAGCCGCGTGTACGATCCGCAGCCACGGCGTGAAACGAAACATCCGAACGTTCCGTTTCAAGGAAAAATTCCGGAATGCCTTCACCGCCGGGCCCGGGCATCCGTTAACACTCGTCGCCACTGTTGGGGGTTTGTCCTTTGCCCCATGCGTGCCCGCAAGCCCCCACCCTGAAAAGACCACACAGCTCACAAGTCCTTTCAGTTCGGGCTTCCCGGTCGCTCTGCCGCGGCCGGGAACGCCCCATTTATTTATGCAGCACGCGGTGGCGTGCAACGTCACGTCGCCGCGTGCGCGTCCCACACGGGGCAGCGCCACACCCACTATCTTCTTTAGGAATACTGTTAGAATTCTTAATATAATCCTCATCTCACCCTTTCTGCCTCTCCTTTTCTTTTGTCTCAATTGATTACTTTAACATAAACAATGCAATCTTGATCTCGATCTCGCTTACTTTATTTATTTATTTAATTCATTTATAAAGCCTGCAGCAGCCCAAGGGCATTGTGGCGCCAAGGGCATTGTGGCGCTGTTACAGAAATCATATTGTAGGCATAAGTTGGCATGTGAAGGGTATATACATAAGTTGCAGTTGACATTAATAGTGCACATTTGTCTTATTTGAACAGCCATGTTTTGAGACTATTAGAAGTATGTTGTACGTCACTGGGGGTTTTCAGTATCACCTGTCTAGAATAATTATGTGTTCTACATGTTCCACACTTCAATAAGGTTAAAAGACTATTTTTGTTTACTTTACAGAATTGTACGTTGAAACTATGTATGATGAATATCTATTGCAGAGATGCTTCATTACTAGAATGCCAGAATGAATAGCCAAACAAACTGATAGTATCACTGCAGCAGATAAAGGTTTTGAAAAATGTGCTTTGTGAAGGCAGCTACAAAGGAAAATGTTACTCACCTTATGGACAACTGTACTTCCAATCCATAGTATATTTGGTTCCATACTTATGGAAGGGCGTCTCCAACAACTATGTTTACATGAAAAATCTCGTTTTAGTGACTACTGTATTCATCATCCTGGCTCCAATAACACCCCCTCTCAGCCCCTTCTAATAACACACGAGTGCCCCCATGCCGACTAAAAGATTGACAGTTGTAAATGGGAGCAGGCAGGCTCGAGGGAGGACCTTGACAGGAAGTCTGTCCACATATATGCATGTGCCCTGCTTGTTTTTCAATATGAACACTCCTATCCAATATGCACTGGTCCCGTCACTTCCTCCAACAGCAGTATCTCTCATAGATTTGCATCCTTATTTGAAACTTCCTCAACATTTAAATAAGAATCACTGGGTCACTTTTCCATTCTCTACATAGGAAATTAGGTGACATTTATGTCTAAAGTGCTACATTAAGTCTTTACTTGAAGGCCATCAGGGCTGTTTTTTTTAACCCAACTGCCACAACCGTGCTGACCAAGTTAAATCTCCAATACCTCACTCCTCCAATTCAAGGCGCCAACCAGTTACACAAACCACTTCTTCCAGGGAGGACCGGATGGGTTGCATAAGACTATAAAGGATTCCAATGCTGTATGACTATATTTACAGATACGTAACCTTTCTCTCCAATCGTTTATAGATTCACATGCTCTTTTGATCAGGTATTGACTAGTGAGAAATATTCAACCTCCCAGTTGATGTCAGTTGAACAGATTTTTCAAGACCACTTGGCCAGACAGCAGAGTAGCCAATATTGTGTCTATCCAGGGAATACTGGTATTAGAAAACCCTCATGGACTTCTAGGGTGATATTTTACAAGGGTATCTGAAAGTGGTGTCTGTCAGGAAAGCAGTGATTGCCGCCTTTACCACTCAACAAATATACTGTTCCAGATGGTCAACGATTCTTAGCTGCCACATAGCAAACCTTATGAAGTCTTAAATCTATCTGGTTATTGTTGTTTTAGTAGTAGAGTAAATCCATCTGGTTATTGTTGTTTTAGTAGCAGAGTACATCCATCTGGGTATTGTTGTTTTAGTAGCAGAGTATCTCTACATGGCAGCACCATAACCCAACAACAGTTGAAATGCACATTTAAATGCTTTGTTCGGTCTATGTAGCAGCTTAAGGCCCATTTTACATCTTGAGTATGAAACGATTGTTCAACTAACCAAGTAGGGACAGTGAAGAGTTCATAATCTTTTATAAAAAATATTATTGTGTATATTAGTTCATAAAAAACGTTTTACCCATACTACATAAAAACATAAAGATTCAAATTTAATAAACAACAATATATCAAACAAAACAAATATAAAATACATGATACAACATTTATGATCAGATACAAAATTCATAATAAAATAAAAAAATGTGCTCAATGCCTCACAATTAACAGCAGTTTAAATGCACCCAAATACATACAAGTTTTATATATTTCCGCACATCTTAATAGCACCACCTAAATTCATCAGACCCCACAATGAAATCAGTACTCCGGACTGTTAAAATATGGCTGGAGGGTTCACAATAGAGAGGGCACATAATTTAGACCACATAAGCAAAGATAGCTACTCATTCTCAATATATAGTCTAGCGATTTTCCACCAGATTCACTTCAGTTTCAAATTTAAGTAGCAATTTCTCTACACATTTCCACACTTGTGTAATTGCTATCATAAGGCCCCCGATTTGTACCCGAGAGACTTCTCATCCAAAAATCTTCTTTAGTTAAATCTTGCAGATTACTCACATACTTTAACAGATAACATTCGTATGTAGATTTTAAAGTAGGGCAAGAGGTAAGAACATGTGTAGCCGTTTCAATGCATTCCTTATCCATACATATTCTACATGTTCTTTTTTCCACAGGAATGCCTAACCAAGCTCCTGTGACTTCAAAATCCTTCAGACCGGTGTAACGGATGTTAAGGAATATTTTCCGTGTCTCTGGGGATGGTATCAACCTGAGATATGGTTGAGGTTCTCTAACTGTAAACTAACGCTTCAAGAGGGTTATCAGGGATTTCATAGTAACTACCTTATCATGGTTAACCACCCAGTCCCATTTAATTGCACATCTCTTCAGAGATAAACAAAGCGCCCCTTTCCCAAACTCCTAATGTGGAGACCAGCATATTTTTTCAAAGAATTTTTCATTAATTTTCCAACATTTTTGCATGATATTACAACTAAATTCCATGAGTGCATTTTTCATTATTAACAGTAGCGATTGATCTTTGGCATACATGATTTTAATATACAATGTTCTTCTATTTATGTCGATTTGAGTGGCGAGGGAGGTGAGATCTAACTCCAACCTTATTGCCTCAATAGGAGTATAGTTGGTAGGGCCCATAATTCTTCACCAGATCACCCCCTCTAATTTGTCAGCCCAGCCTCCCCAATCCACATAACATGCTGCCAAGCCATAGAGAAATGATGCAGCCAATTTATGCTTAAAGATATTTAGTGCACCCATCAGAGAGTATCCTGCAGTTTTATTTGAAAATACAGTGATTGCCATCACTGTGGACAGTGCTTTTACTTTATTTTCTTGCAAACAAACAGGCATTTGTTTTCTTTTCTGCAGATAGATCATATCCAAGGTACTTGTAGCGCTCTGTTCTATTAATATCACCTATAGGGGTGTGTATACATTGTCTACTTTTGCGCTTCTGACCTACTGCCATAAATTGTGTTTTAACCAGATTAATTTGTAACCCATTACTTTTTTACATAGTTACACAAGCCCAGAGCACTATTGGAGATACCGACGAAGGTATTATCTAATATTATTATATCGTCGGCATATCCAAGCCACCCCAAAGTTTTTTGTTCCTATTTTAGGGAAAGCATTTTGCTTCTCCAAAAACATTCCCTGAAAAACTTCAAAGAAAAGATTAAACAGGGTAAGCGCTAACGCACAACAATGTCTCATTCCTTTATATATCGGAATCCGTTTGGAGAGGTGGCCCTGATTAACTTACCTTATTCTAGCAAAGTTATCTTTGTAGAGCATCTTACAGGAGTACAAAAGATGTTGTGGCATGCCCATATTCTATAGTTTATCCCATAACAACACTCTATAAATGGTATCAAATGCTGACGCAAAGTCAACAAATAGGATATTCAATGGCAGCTCTTTTCTCATTTTGGCTTCTTCTAACAGCGTGTTGACAACAAAGATATTCATACCAGTAGAACATCCCTTCCTAAAACCCATCTGAGAGATACTGTAAATATTTTCTTTAGCTATGCAGATGTTTATATCATTTAAAATAAGTGTTGCAAATATTTTGCTAGGGACATCCATCATTGCTAACAGATGGTAATTATCGGGGGTGATTCTAATACCCCTTTTGAGCATAGGTATAATGTGGGACATCCTCCAGGAATTTTGTACAATGCCAGTAGTTATTATTTTGTCATACAAGGTCCACAAAATGTCAGTCCATACCTCAGGGTTATCCTTGATGATCACATTACATACCCCATCGGGCCCGGGGCCTTAGAGGATTTGCGTTTCTTGATGATATCAATAATATCTTCCCAGCTAATAGTTAGCTATAGTATCAGACTAGTCACAAACACAAAATCCGGACCAGCAGATTTTTTACTGAGATAGTATTCCCAGGTCCGCTCTTCAATATTACAGAGTATCATTACTTCCACCCGTTATCATAGTTTGTCCACATTTTCTGATTGTCTCCCTCGATTAGTATTTTTACCATATTCTGCCAAACCACATTCCTTTAAGAGCTAAAGTATCTTTTCCTCCAGTTTCTGTAACCATTTCTGATATTACGTTTCCTCCTGAGGTTTTCTTTCAGGCCTAATTTGAGCATATCAGTAGTTCTAATTTCTTGTCTCATTCTCTTCTTAGCGGCCACTATCAATTTATCATATGGTTTTTCAGGCCTATGTCCCCACTTGACTGAGGATGTTTTACCCATAGGCGCAAACCTATACATAAAGGCGGCTAGCCATTCCACAATCTCCTCTGCTGACTTCATATATCAATAGATGTCAATTTGTCCTCTACTCCAGATTTGAGACTTTTCCAAGTTCCTATCTGACCATCCCAGTCTATTTCCTCTACTATTTATTTTTAACTCGCCCGGCCTATCTTTAATTACAGTCCTTTTAGCCCAGTTAGCAAATCTGAGACATAGGATTGCGTGGTCACTGAACTCAAGCTAACCTGCAATTCCAAAACCTTATCTAGAATTGCAGTGTTAACAAAAATGTAGTCCAGAGTAGTGGTGCAGATATTATTGTACCATGTCGGCCCCATAGGAACATCTGTATTAACTGTACCATTCACCATCATTAGCTCCAATTCTTCAAAGAAAATCTTCCAACTATGATTTTTGTTACTATTCTTTACCTTCGTCACACTGCAAATGTTGCCATTTTCATTAGTGATTTTAGAGTTTAAATCCCCAGCAATTATGGTATTCATTTCCCCACCATCAAAATGACTACTAGTGCTCAACTCAAAGATAGTACCCTGAATACCCAATGTGAATTCATTCCCCGGTGGTCGTACACATTTATTACCTGCACCTTTTGTAATCCTCCAATTAAGATTTCAACACCCAAAATATTATTATCACGATAATAGGACATATTTCTATAGATGGAATGTCATTGGCGACCAAAGGGACCAGTCCCCCATACTGTCGCCCTTTCGACCCCCTACTGGCACTACGGCCAAAGGAAGTGAAGCCGTCAAAGTAGCATGATGTCAATAGCCAGGTCTCCTGAAGGAGGATGATATCAGCCACACAGATTAGATTACGAGAGCCATCATTCTTAAAAAGGTGTTTATGGCCTCTCGTATTCCAAGAAATAATTTTGGTGTCTACTCAGTTATTAGTAATCATTGGGGGAAGGAAAGAGCAAAGCCACTCCCAGTGTAATCTTACGTTGGGGTCGAATGTGTTAACCATTTTGGCTTTTTCATATTGCACATCTTTTCCATGCCCTTTGTGAATATTCTTATTGCTGTTAGGATTACCTTTATTAACAAGATTACTCACACATTCGCAATCCAATTCATACCCCCTTTTATTAAGCTCCACTGAATGATCTCAAATTAGACCGACAACCTCTTCTGCATAGCAATGCACCTTTGTTATCATACCATCACATTGTTCTACAAATTTGAGGTCCTCACTTTTAATTAACCTTAATGGCAGTAACTGGTTGAGAATTTCCAAGAAACAACTTTAGTTAATGACTTTCCTCCTTCCTTTAGTTATACCCCTGATGTTAAATGATTTAAGCGGAAGAACGCCGTTTTTGCTTCCACCAGCATCAACCTTTTTATATTTGGTATTATTATTGACAATTATCTCTTCGATTTGCACATCTTTAGGCTCATAGTTAGATTCACACACCGATGTTTCAATGGATATTGCGCTACCAATAAGAGACGATTTAGAGCTATCAAAAGAGCTTTCCAAAATGTCTTCCTCATTTACTGGCATTTCCTTAGCTACTTTAGTTTTTCCTGTCGTCACTCTTATTAGCCAGTTAGTGAGGTTTCCTGATTTAGAGGCAGCTCTTTTGGCTCTTCTAGCTGCTTTCTTCCTAGCACGCTTAGAAGAGCGTTTCATATTCTGGGATTTCACTGCACCATCATTTTCACCACTGTCCACTAAAACCTTAGGCATATTCCTCACACTGTGGACCAGCTTTTTTTCCTCCTCCTTTCTCTGTTGGTTAATTGTACATCTTCACCGACAACATCATTATCACTACCTAATAATATTTCGACTTAAATTGATTCCAGATTATCTGGTAAAATAGGTCGATTGTCTTTGGCAGAATGTAACTTCACATTTGGATCCAGCGTTCATGGACTAATACAGCCAAAAGACTGTCTATTAGGATTTCCCTTTCCCAAAGCAGCCAGAAGAGCAGCATTCATTTGAACCTGACATGCAATGTTATGTGATAGCCTAAGTAGACATTTTTAATGCGAAACTGGTTGCTTCAAAATGGGCCTCTTGTTCTTTAGGTTTTTCACCTATCAGGCATTCCTATGTCTCCCGTTCATTCCTTGAGATATTAACATCTGTGTCTTTAACAAAGTTAGGTGTTACATCATTTAGACCAGTGAGCCGGGTGAACATGATAATCGTGTGGAAACAGAGCTATGATTCCCATTACAAATGCCCGTAAGGTTCCTTATATTTCTTTGATCATTAGTTACAGATTTTATGGGTTTCTCAGCTGCGGCTTTTTCCAGGTTGATGATTTCCCCCTCCAAGCTGTAGCAGAGGTTTAGGAGGGAATTATTGTTATCCAACTCGGCCGTTGTGCAGGTCGCCTCATCAACAAGCATCACTGCTACAACTACTTCAGTATGCATTTCTATCAGCACCATTGCAACAGGCAGCCCCACAAAAAAATCTGTCATTTTTGTCAGGGTAGAGGCCATATTCAAGTCCGCCTCTACCTGCCCCTTTGTTTTAGCATTCAGTTTCTGTTTGTTTCTTAGTTTCATCTTGAGCAAGAATATTCACTACACCAGTTCTTTCCAGCCAACAATTAGCTCCAATTATTACTTTTACTCCAAGCTACAGGCAGAACCCGTCAGAATCAAAACACTGACAAAGTGTTCTTAATGAGGAAATTCCACTCAAAAATAGAGGCAGCGCAAAGACTTCAAGAGTCTGCAGTCACTGCACCAGATCAAGCGAATCCTCAGAGTCACAAGTGTACGTGCTCTTACCAAGCCCATTGGGTAGTTTCAACAGCATTAGACTCATACCGGAGGCGGCTCACAGACTACCAAAGTCCACAGTTGCCGCACTCTAATGAGCGCATCCATATTCTCCCTGACACAGATGCTGATGACTAGCCGGTGAGTTGAGGTACGCAATTGCCTTTTATCCTGTAGTAAGATTGTATCGAACAATTTTAGTCAAAATGCCCATACATGGAGGCACCGTTAAAAAGACAAATTTAAATTTGACGTTTCCCTATTCACCGGCGATGATTCCAATGTACTGTATTCCAAATACGTGAAGCCAAGGCAGCCACCAAATTACAGCAAACGTTCAGCAGATTAGCGTGTTTTATCAATCTTACCAACTGCCGGGCGAAGAAACTTTCCACGCTTCAGCCCTTCGCCCTCAGCCTGCCGACTGCACACTCTTCACTTCAGGCTCCACTTCACGGCCTGCTTCGCAGATCCCGCTGTATTTTGTCTAAGGAATGGGCAGAGCTATTCCTCAGCAAAGCAGCGACCCGACGTACAAACAGCCTTCCCTCCTCGCAGAAAAGTGTCATAATAAAGACATAGGGCCTCATTACACGTTAGGCGGTAAGGGTTTACTGGTACCGGTAAGGGCACCGGTACCGGTAAACCCTTACCGCCTTACTACGAGTTCCCTTTGCGGGACCCGACCTTAACGGCTGGTTTTACCAGCCGTTAAAGTAGGGTGCTGCAAAGGGACCTCGGTGCTAATTACGGTACCGCAATTTGCGGTACCGTAATTAGCTCCTTCCCCATTCCCATTATGCCCTATGGGGGGCAAAAATGGGAATGGGGAAGTGCCTTGGTGAATGGGGAATTACCGCCCAAGCTCACCTTGGAGTAGGGCGGTAATTCCGCCATCCATCAAGGTCGGACACGGTAAAATACCGGCAGCAACCATGGCGCTAATAGCGCCATGGTTACCGCTTACCGTGTAATGAGGCCCATAGCCTTTTGCGATGAGAGGGTTCTTGGGGACAGGAACGTCCACCAGTGTGTGAAGAGCTACGTGAAGGTCTATGGAGAAATCCCCAGAGCCCTTCCAATACCCTGCACACACTGCCTTATGTTCTCTGGACACAATCAGATTGATTTGTCTGGTGGCAGACCCCTCTATCCTGCAGTGTGCCAACCTCAGAATAAACCCTCACTAGGTGTACTTCCTAGAGTCCCTACTTCAATACCAGGCCATTGTGTTATTGTCCAGGGTAGGTGTCACTCAACCCTTCCTTATACTTTACAGGCTACGCAAGTCGGTCCCTGCGACAGCAGTTTGCCGCATATTGTGTTATCACTTCTTACCTACACCTCCCAGTCCTATCGAGCTTGACTGTGGAGGCCGCTGAAACATACTCCAATGGGACCTCTAAACGGGCAGGAGAGAGATACTGATATAACCACACCAATCCACCGAGGACACGCTTTGGAGTAGTGATTTTCTCGGTTGCAATAAATTGAAGCTTAGACTAGATCCCATCTTCCACTCTCATTTTCGGTTTTCCTGAGGATTTAAAAGTAATCTTAGCTGTAATGATGTCTATAATGGCCTGTATTTCCTTGTCAAAGGTGGCCTCAGTTATGTCCTTGCATTTATATTCCTTTGCAAGCCTGTGGCCTGTTCAGAGGGTATTGCTCTATAGTGGAGTAAGCTCAAGCAAAACCTTAACGTGTCATTCATTTTGTATTACTATTCAGTATCCTAGTTCAACTTTCAAATGTTACTTACATAAAAATTGAAAAATGCACGAAAACCTGTGTGTCAATATATGTTTTGTGTGTTTATTATTTTTATTAATCATAAACCTTTTAACTGCCATGGGTCCCTCCGCCCCCTCTCCTCCCCCCCAGTCCCAAGGCCTTTTTTGGTGATTTCAGTATTTCACCATGCAAAGCCTTCTAACATTTTCTCCTTCATTAACCCCTTAAGTGCCAAGGACGAGCTATCTCGTCCTTGGCACTGGGGAGGTAATCCCAAGGACGAAATACCTCGTCCTTGGCACCTAAAGGTACATTCATGAATTTATAACATGAGTAATAAATAGCATTTTATGAATAATAGAATAAATGAAGGTGAATAAACAATTTAAAGTATCTAAAAGATAACAATAATGAATTAAAGTTGTGATGAATTAACGTTACAATGAATTAAAGTTACGTATGTCAATATATTTGGCATCAATAATCCAACAGTTCCTTACTTGCTTAATTTGGGATGTGCGCTTAAGGAACCTAGGACTTTGTGTCTATGTTTACAGCCTTACCAAAGATTCTTCAGACGTTAAATTCATACGCCAGGTAAGAGGGCATTCCAGCTCAGCTGAGTGCAGAAAGAAGTAGGGAGGATCCGACGCCCTTCCAGCCCACCTGGCCTAGGCCACAATAGCCTATCAGTCTCAGCTGGTTGTATGTGATTTAATCGGTCCTAAATCACTGTTTCCTGGAAATATCGTTCAAAATGTATTGCTGAAAGAAATATTGTCCCTTGTTACAAGCAAATAAATATCATCCCTTAAATGTCGTCCTACACTGCCCTCTAGAGGCCTTTAAAATGCACGTGATGAAAATGCACACAAATCTGTATTACATCCAATTTCTTATTTCTACATTTTTGCTTTTCTTGCTCTATACATACAATGGAGGGGACATCCCCCGACCCACCTCCACCCCTCAAGCCTCCACCGTACCCTTTCCTCTACCCCGCTCAATGGAATTTCACGCCAGCAATATCATGTTGGTTCAAAACGATATTTTCAGGACTGATGTAATCACTGGCCAACATCTCAGCCCAGTCCAGGCTCACCGAGGTGCAGACCCTTGCCCAGAGTCCCACCCAAAAGGTAGGGAAATCCCACTAAATAAGCCAAGCAGCTCACTCTGGCAGTGTGGGTCGTTGGGGAAGAGCTGGAGAGTGGAGATTGTAGACGGTTGGAGATTGGAGATTGGAGGGAACGGCTAAAGGTGAGATGGAAGAAGTATGGATGGAACAAGGGGAAAGGAGACAGATATACATTGTTGGAGAGGAACTTCAGGGGAGAAGAGGAGGTGAAGAATGATTTGAGATTGGGAGGGGAACATCTGGAGAGGAAGGGGGAGGTAAACAGAGATTCAAAGGGGGATGTTGATTGTTATGAGAAGGAGGAGGAGGAGGTAAAGGAAGCTCCAAGGTCGAGAGGTAAACACCCAGAGGGGAATAAACAGACACAGATGGACAGAGTTGGGAAGTAAAACCTGTGGGAGTTGACAGAGATATTACAACAAGAGGACATGGGAAAGGGGAAGCAAGATCGCCCCTCTTGGAACGTGCCAATGGACGTGCTGGTCCTAGGTAGGCACAGAAGGCGGGAGCAAGTAAAGGGCAGTGTTGACGCACCAAATATGACAGAGGTCATAAGAGGAGAACAGAGGGCAGGGGGATCTCAAACCCAAGACACTAAAGACAGTGGGGGAGAGAGGGGTGGGGGATAAAGCTTTGCTTCTCCGTTACCCGAATTCAAATGACAGGAGTCTTGCCGACGAGAGCAAGGAACAACCTTTGAGACCATGGAATCCAGCTACTTGTATCATCGAGAGACTGGTGTGGACTTGAGGCTTGTATTCCGGTCCTTACTCCCCAAGCAATACAGTAATCCTTGACAAATCATCTTATATCACTGTATAGTTCTGTGCTGTCTTCTGTGAACATGTTTTGCCTCTCACATTCCGGTGACATTGTTTAGGTCCTTTTCTGCTCTTTCCTTTTATGTAGGCCATTTGATTGGAAGATGAATTGGACAGAAAAGAGCCAACCCAGTATGACAGGTCTGTGGCAAGCTTATTTTGAGGTCTGCTTATTTGTCACAAAAACAGTTTGATTTTTTGGACAATTTTAAATATTCTTCAGCACATCATGATAGCAATCCCCAAGTATATGCTCTGGGTGGGTTTATAGCTTTATAATACAATGCAGTGGAACATTCCAGATTACATTTCTTAGGTTTGCATCAAATAGTATTCTGGTGGTACTTGTATCCTTCCCTTGATAATGGAGAAAATGAATCTAAAATCATACACCTTTAGCATAGCATGCTTCAGTTCTGTGTGCAAATGTCGCCTGGGGAAAAATCGGCATGAAGGTGACCTTTTTTACTGCAGCCCAAAAGCCTTCCCTCACATATTCTAGGTTGGGTATTATTTACTATTATATACCCCAGTTCTAGAATATTTGGGTAAAGTGCTTGATTTAATTGGGAGTGCACATTTGGAGAAATGTCATCCATGGGGACCATTTCCCAGGTGACTTTATCCCTGGATACTTTGAGGGGTCCACGATGCGAGAGTAGACTTTGTTTAGTGTTCTCAAGGTTAACATTTTATTGTAAACCAAAATAAACCCTAACTAAACCTACTCTACCAGGGGATTCCCTATCTAGTCTAGGATCCAAGAGAAAACCTCCTAGCATTCACAATACCAACCCTCTCACTGAACAACATAAACATTTAAATAAACATGAAAAAACATTTTAAAAAAAAGGTTTCCAAACAACCATTGTCTTGGATTTGTTTGTTATATAGCGCACCAAACCCTCAGGTATCTGGGTGCATTACAACGTTAAATAAAAGATACATAGGCAGAGATAATTATATACAGGAGCGTATTTACAATACATTACAGATATTTACAAGAAAGGCAGGTAAATGCATTGACTTCTACTTTACTGGGCAGTCCCCAAAAATGTCCCAAAGTCAATTCTTCCAAGGGTAAGAAAAGTCTTGAAATGTTCCAAAGAAAAAAAGTTCACACAAATAGAAATTTACTGGTTGCAGTTCTTCATCGCTTGACAAAAAGATCCTCCTTTCCAAGTTCCACAAAGTAAACAGCAGTACCAGTGGCATTCCTGGATAGCCTCTCTCCAGGGAAAGATGAGCAAAGTTGAAGACAAAAGTACCACTTATGCTTAACAACTCTTCTATTTAAATTGTTCAATCTTTACTTTCCTGTACTGCATCCTGAACAAAAGACATTGGAAGACTCATTCAACCAACCAGTACAACCAGTATGGTATTTAGACTGGGGACTTCATTAAAAATTACCTGTAACTCCATAATTTGAGATGTAAAATGTAAATCAAGAAACGAAAAAAGCGGACTCTTGTTATAACCACCTTCACCTCCTGAAGGTCCACTCTGTGGTGAAACACGTGTAGAGGTTTTAAAAGGAAAGAGTTTTTTTTGTAATTTCTGAACAGAATTCACATAAAGGGAAATACCAAACATCCCCTTATTCAAATGAAAATTAATTTGAAATTCACATAAGAAATTTGATCACAAATTAGACACTGGATACTGACTTTGCAAGGAAAAGCAAAGAGGCCTCAAAAGCAAAAAGGAAAGAGGTCTTCTGAAATGGTCTGAACAGATTAGACACAAAGAGCAGTACCAAATATTCCCTCTTCTAAATTAAATTAAATTTGGATTCACAAATGGAACATGAATAAATAAAATGGATACTGGATACTGACCTTGCAAATATAAGTGAATTAAAAAATGTCAAGCAACAACTAGATACAAACCTAAGACACTAGATACAGAGTTTGCGAAAATGCTAACAAAGAACTGTGCTAAATAAATTGATTCATAAAAGGAATTTGCACGTATATCTGTGCCAAAAAAATTAGAATCACAAAAGGAATTTGCACGTATATTGGGACACGGAACACAGGTTCTGAGAATAAAATAAAAAATAAAATTATAAACAAAAAATATTTTTCTCTGATAATTCTTTTCTCTTTGGCGCTTGAAAGTAAAGATTGAACAATTTAGGTATACCACTACTGCTGGGCAAACACGACAGTTGATCTTTAATTAAGCAACAGGGGAACAAAAATGTAGCATGATGAAATTCGCCTAGACACAGGGCGATTGTTTGCAATAACATTACAACACTTCTATTTGCAACTTCTGCGGCATCTGCTATGTACAGTTTTGCCCGGATGCTTCTGCTTAGGAATTACTCTCTCTCCAGCATCTCCTTTGATGAAACTTTGAAAGCAGGCTCCCTTGCCCCACAGTTGACTTTTGGCTTCTCCTACATTCAACTACTACAGTTCTGACAATTGTATTTATAATATATGATATTTTATTTATAGCGCACCCATACACAAGTGTTTCAAGGCACGATGAGGCAAGGGAGGGGAACAAGAGAGGACAAGACAATGATCTTACTGGGCTAAGTGACATTGAGATTGTACAACTGCAGGGGAGAGGGAAGGGGAAAAGTGCCAGGGGAAGGGAGGAGGAGAAGTGCGAGACATAGGATCAAGACATAGAAATAAATAGTGTGGCCAACAGGTGACAGTGCAGGGGTTAAGTGCAGACAACGTGTGTTATATAAGTGCAAGTAGGGGGGACTGTAGGGTTGCAGATAAATTTCAATCTTAGGGCACCTGGCTAGGTCCCGATTTACCCAGGTGGGTATGCGCAATATAAACAAAATAATCGGGATGGGGAGATCCAAAACATCGACACAGAAGTGCTAAGTGTGTGGGTTTATTATGTATTCACACAGGACGTGGTAGATAGCTTCACAATTTAATTTACATTACTTCCGATAAGCACGAAAGTTTAGATGAAGAAGACGGACAGGGTTGGTTTATGCAGTAGTGACACAGGTGGGTGTAGGCCTCTGAAGTATAGAGGTCAGCACTACACTGGGATACATGTTGCCTCATATATCGAGGGGGTATAGGAACCCACAGTTACACAAAACAAAAAGTGCACACAACAATCTTTGAATTTTAATGGGTGCAAGTAGTAATACAGTTGTGATAGGAAGTTCGACACAGGGAGTGACACAGGGTGTGTTTCGGCCAAAGAAAGTGGCTTGGTTGTAGCCATCTTTGTGCTGGCCTTCGTCAGGAAAAGGGGCACCAGTGGTGGTGCTGTCCGTGCTGTCTGCCGTTCAGGGAAACAGGTGGGTGCTGTCGGGGAAGCCGCGAAAAGTGCGGAACGTCCGGTGCTGGGATTAGCACTTGGTGAAAGGCTTTAGTTTCCTAGGAGCTGGCGTAGTTCAGAGTCTCACGAAGCCGGAGTGGGGCGTAATTGGACCCAAGTTGTTGTCTGGGTGGTACGCTGCCGTGCTGGACGTGGCTTCCGGCTCCCAGCAGTCCACGTCCAGCACGGCAGCGTACCACCCAGACAACAACTTGGGTCCAATTACGCCCCACTCCGGCTTCGTGAGACTCTGAACTACGCCAGCTCCTAGGAAACTAAAGCCTTTCACCAAGTGCTAATCCCAGCACCGGACGTTCCGCACTTTTCGCGGCTTCCCCGACAGCACCCACCTGTTTCCCTGAACGGCAGACAGCACGGACAGCACCACCACTGGTGCCCCTTTTCCTGACGAAGGCCAGCACAAAGACGGCTACAACCAAGCCACTTTCTTTGGCCGAAACACACCCTGTGTCACTCCCTGTGTCGAACTTCCTATCACAACTGTATTACTACTTGCACCCGTTAAAATTCAAAGATTGTTGTGTGCACTTTTTGTTTTGTGTAACTGTGGGTTCCTATACCCCCTCGATATATGAGGCAACATGTATCCCAGTGTAGTGCTGACCTCTATACTTCAGAGGCCTACACCCACCTGTGTCACTACTGCATAAACCAACCCTGTCCGTCTTCTTCATCTAAACTTTCGTGCTTATCGGAAGTAATGTAAATTAAATTGTGAAGCTATCTACCACGTCCTGTGTGAATACATAATAAACCCACACACTTAGCACTTCTGTGTCGATGTTTTGGATCTCCCCATCCCGATTATTTTGTTTATATTGGGTTGCAGATAAAGCCCCAATGCAAGTAGGTGGACTATAGGCTTGCAGATACAGCCCTGTAGGGTTGCGGCCAGAGTTCTGCTACTCTGCTACTACTGCAGTTTATTAGGTTAGGCAACTTCAATAAGACTTCTTCAACCTCTATAGGTTGCAAGGTTGGCACAGAACTCTTCTCTCGTGTGGTAAGAGAGCCCAGCCCCTTTGCCTTTCCTTCCGCCTTGTAGCTAGCAACCACAATTATACTGCTACAACTTTCAAATATTTCGGCATCTTCAACAAGATTTCTTTGACCTCTACAGGTTGGCAAAACACTCTTCTCTCTTGTGTCACAAGAAATGGCAGCCTCTTTGCCTTTCCTTCAGCCTTGTAGTTACCAAAGGAAAAGTTACCAACTACAGTTATTTTGAACAAGTATACAGTCCCCTTCCCCAACTTCAGTGCCACTGTTTCTTCAGTGGTTATCCCAAGGTTATAGTACCACTCTTTCCAACCTTGTATACCCTTTGTCACCTCTTATGTTGGAAGTCTCTGAGGTAACACAGCTACAACAACTCTTAAACAATATTATCCAGTTCTTAAATGAGCTGTATATGATATGATAAGGGTTGGTCTATTGGCTTGGGCCGTACTTGTTTTCTGCTCAGGTTCTACTGCTTTTATAACTTCTGCTGCATTCTTCGGGATGTTACAAGGGATCAGTTTTTCAATAAAAATGACACACATGATTTTGTTCTACTTTTCAACTGCCACTTCAAAGTTACACGTTCCCACCTTTGGGTCAGCTTCTAGCCTCCGAGGTACTCTGGAAACAATGTTTCACGTGCAACTACTCAAGATATGAAAACGGTACTTGTAACACTTCGGGAGAGACAATTAAGAATCAGTATCTTTACCAGCAGCGTTCTCTGTGTTAACAAGAGCCACGCGACCGCTCGGCATCAAGTTATATTTAACAATGGGAAAAGAAAAGGCTTTTATAACACACAGGTGTTTCAGCTTTGATATTTTCATTGCGTGTTACATTTCCCGTGTTAATATGACTTGCCGCTTCTGTGAACAACTTTATCTCACTCAAATATGCACGCGGGTGATAAGGAAGCTCGCTAACATTACTAGCAAGGTATTTTAGTTGTTTTGCAGTACAGAGCTTCACTTTTCACGGGTGTCTCTGATCAGGCCTCATCAAAGGAGAGACTTCCCCTCTCCAGTTCCCCTCAGCTTGCTTCTGCACATGGGCCTTAGGTGGATGCACAACTTCAGCTCTGCATTCACAGCAAATAAGCACACCTGGAAAGACTGCCTGTTACCTCCAGTCTCTTGCAATGCTGCCACAGCCAAACATGGCTTGTGAGCACAGGCCCAACTCAGAGGCTGCAGGTGCAATATGTCGCTCCTCTTCTCCGGCGTCCCTTCTGTGGTCACACTTCCTTGTGAACTGCGAGCTCTGCTCCTCCTACTTCTGCTACTGCCAACCTTCCCGCTCCCCCTCCAGCTTCTTTTTACTGCTCCTCCCTGCAGCAGCCTTTTATGCCCCTCATGTGGGCTATTTGGTTTCAGGTACAGGCCCTTATAACTAATTGCCTGACCCTGTCAAAAGCTACTAGCTTTGCCTACCTGACCTGAGTTCATGCATGTCTCTTTAGCCCTCTTCTACTTCACAGTACCCGAGGGATTCTGGGACATGCAGTCCTTTGTAGAAATGTTACATTTCTCTACATCTTTAAAAGGAGTAAGTGAACAAGATGTTTCTCCTTTGAAGTTATTATAATGGAGTAAATATATTTAACCTTTTTAGAGACAGGTGGGGCAGAGAAAGTCACAGGTTCGCTGCTCCTGTTGGCATACCTTTGACATTGTGGAGGATATGGAATTTTAGTGGTATAAAAGATAGGTTCTTTAGGTTCAACACAGTTACATGGGATTACATCGAATCACAAAATAACGAATCCAATTACAACTAATACCAAAATAACTCATTCCAAAATAACAAATTCCTTTTTCGTGTTTTAAGGGGGGGTTCCACCCAAAGCCCTGCACCCCTTTTTTGTTCCTAATACTTTCCCCCACCCCGAAAACCACTTTTCCCACTCCCAACCCCATTTTTAATTTTCCCCCAAATTCATTATTTTGGAATTAGTTATTTTGGATTTGTTGTAATTTGATTCGTTATTTTGTGATTCCATCCACACAATCACAGCATAACTTCAAGACTAGATGGAAGGACCTCTCTAGATTTTACCTTTATAACCTTAGTAGGAGGCTGAGATATTTTAAAATGGCAATAGGCCAATTCTTCCTCTACGTTTGGGATCAACAAATTCTTCCCCCATGAAAAGTACTGTGTCTCAGTGAAATCCCCCCACCTCCCTGGGTCTTGTCTCCAGCCAGGTGATCCTGCCGCAGTACACCAGCCCCAGGATTGGGATCGGGGAGCATCTGTCCTCTCCTGGCCCCCTGGGAGGAGACTTTAGGCAAGGTTTTAGTGGGGGATCTGCAGGATTCTCCACAATACCCATGCTTCTATGCAGTTTGTTTTTAAATACTGGGTTATTATTTTATTTCTATACTTTACAAGTTAGGGCTACAAAACAGGGTATTATTTATTTTAGTTCATGAAAGTCAAATATTCACAAATATGTGCACTTTGCTTTATGACAAGTACTGGAGAACAGCTTGGCCAAGTGCAGAATTTGCACCGTGGGCTCAAATCCCAGGTTCACCTCTTAAAGAGTGTGATCTTGGGCAACTCACTTAATCTGTCACGTTTGCTAGTCCCTAAATATTTCAACATTGCCAGCCCCGAGGATAGTTTTAGGTTTCTGTATAATCTTAAAAAAAGGACACTCACAGTTTAACAGTCATCATTGACCTATCACACACCACAAAACCATTTGTTTCTTTGCTCACTAAACAATACCAATTGAAACCCACGGTTCTCTTCTAACCTTTGTCCTGATGTGTGCAGCATCGTGGTTGTTTCTAATCTGTATGTGCTATCCATGCTATAGTATGTGTACCTTTCTAGTTGTTTCTCACCTGTCTCTTGTATTTCTGTTTGAGCTGTTTTGTAGTCTGTGGGTCTGATAATCCAAATTCGGCGTCCATTTTACAGCTACTGATACGTGTCCTGCATTCATACTACAGTCTGTATGACTTCCTCGTTGCTGCTATTGTTAGAAATTGTGCGGTACCTATGCAAGAACAGAACTCCCATGATCATGAACTGCTAATCTTACCCTCCAATGACACTTTTTAGTTCGAGGGGGGCCCCAAAGGTGTCTGTGCAGCAGACCCCGAAATCCCTTAAGATGGTCATGTGCAAAAGAACAAACACCAGCCACATATATAAATCTAAAGTACATAAAACAAATTGCAAAGTAAAATTGAGAGATTGGGCAATACCCACTATATGTTTGTAAATGGTGTAGAAGTACATTCTACAGAAAACAGCTGAAATATATCGATGCAGATGAAAAGTTTCATGACTCGTGCAACAAACTGTACCTTGGCCTCGTTGCATATTCATTCATTGGAGAAGGCAAAACTTGTGATGTATATATTCCAATCTTTGTGTACTCTTGTACCAGATTATACACCAACACATTTCTTATGCACTCCATGGCAAATAAGATGAAACCTGAACAAATACCACAAAATGTATTCAATCTCAACTCCTACAAAACTATTATAATACAACTAGCGCACCCATTTCAAACAATTGTACACCTACAAGCAAAATCTGGAATAATTAAGCAACAAAAGCCGTTCAAACCACACTTGCACATACTCTCAAACATATGTATCTTATAGCTGCACACAGTTCCAGTTTCATGTTGTGATCGATAACCTAAATGATGAATAATTGGGGCATTAGAAGCAAAGTTTTATAGGAGAAATGTTGCTTTAAATTCTGGGATAGGGCCAGCAAATGAATGTCACAAGTGGTTTATGAAATACTCCAAGACTCAGAGAAAGTTCAAGGTTTTGTATTTGTGTTTTCAGGGCCCTACGGGGTCCTTCTCTTTCTCTCTCGTCTAAAACACACCAATCGTCCCTAACACAGGCATCCCTAGTCTCCAGGTTAGTTTATACTGTCGATTCCACCTTACTGTCTACGTTCTTAATAGCACAAGAAGTGAAGACCTAAAGACCGAACGCCTTCTCTATCTAAACTCTCATGCATTTTCTAGACTGTCCTTACTCTATCCAGAGGTTAGTGGTCTAACAGGATGTGACGAGATGCCTATGTGGACCCCGGCGGCCCCCCTCCTAGTACTATAGAAGTGCTGCGGATGACAGGGGCTCCCCTACCCAGTCCTGCAGAAGTGCCAGACACTGGCTGCTGACGCCCTCCGCGGTTCGGGGGTGTCCCCGACTTCATGCTGGCCTCGGGATTCCCTAACGAGCCGTGAATGGGAGGCTCAATACGTCTAGGCATCCGCCTGCAATCACGATGAACAAGGTAAAAGTACGGTCACATCCTTACTGTCATGTCTGTTCGGAATCTGCATTCCTCCAGAACCGCTTCCATGGCATGAACGATCCCCAAAATTCAGTGAAATCGAAAAGGTCAAAATGTTTTTCAATCAAGCATGCTAATACCATATAAGCAAGTGGAGACTCTCAAGGAAGTTGTTTTTCTTTTTACATTCTTGGAGGGAAACCAGAAAGAGCAGAAACTAGATGACTGATGGGCTTATGCAGAGTAATGAGAGAGGGAGACGTGTGCCTCACCAACCCCAGAAAAACAGAAGGTCTACTGACAACTCAAGACAGTAAAGGAACCTGATTGGGGGATATCATTTCTGTAATTTCTCAGCCATTAACGAATATTGCATCCATCTACCTGACTCCAGTCCATTTGTAACCTCACGCAGGGATATTAAACTGTGCCTTGCAGACACTGCCCAATTCGGTCTCCTATCTAACACCCTGGCACTCCTCTCCCTCTCACCTCCTGGGGATCCCCACTCACTACTCTTCTCCTTCCAACTCCATCCTCCTTCACCCATTCTACTCCCTGATTCTTCTTTCACTGTCCCTCTGGTGTCATGCACTCCTTCTAAGCCTGGCCTCCATCCTTTGAAGTTACTGCTTCCTCCCTGATACTACTAGTCCCTCCTCCATACCACTACTCCTTCCTCAATTGTACTGCTCCTTCATCCACACTTCTACACCTTCCTCCTCACTACTATCCCCTCCTCCACACCAATACTACCACTCCACCCCACATTCTACTCAAACACCCTTCTTTCACTAACACACTCACTTCACATTCACTCCTTACACTTTCTATCCTAGACGCATTTGACACTATTTCATGAACTCACAACGCAGTACCACTTGCACCCACTAACCAATACTCTTGGTATATGGTGTCACTAGCAATCCCCCTTATGCATGAAATATAGTGGCATATATAATGGCAATAGAACTCTGCATTGTCTTACATACCAGAAGACACAGGGATCCTGGCTAGAACCCTGATAGGACTTCAACGCTCTCAAACGATGTTGCAACAATATGCAAACATAAATGGCCTGGTGATTAATGCCGATAAAACCAAAATTCTTATCTTTGGCAAGAATGCCCCAAAAAATACCATCTTTAATTGGTGGTTGGGAGCCTCTCGAGTTGAACGAACAAGTGAGTACAAATACTTAGTTATGTAACGTAACAAACAATCGTATTCCGACACAATGGGCCTCATTACGAGTTTGGAGGTAGCCACGGTGCTATTAGAAAAAGTGCATTGAAGCCACACAAGTGGGGAAAGAGCACTATATAAATGACCAAAATACAATACAATACAATACATTTATCCAATAGCATTGTACCCAGAAATTGGAAGAAGTAATGGTGCTTAGGAAGATTATTGACAAGATTGGGGGAAGCTCCATTGAGGCAAAGGTCCGACCCTATAGGATGTCTATTGTACCTACCATTCTTTATGCCCTGGAGGTCTATCCTGAAGGTCCTATTAAATGGCCGACATCCTTGGAGGCTAAAATATGACACTCTCTTTTGGGTTTAATCTGTGCCATTCCAGTTGAGGCAATCAGATTAGAGTTGGGCCTGCCATCTATAATGTCCTGCTGGAATAATGTTGTGTGCAGACTCTGGGCTAACATTACATTTACGGAGGAGGTCAGTAACCCATTATTGAGGTCTGTTGCGGTCCATCAGTCAAGGCGCTCCTGAAGCACCTGGTTCGCAGACCTTGACTGGATGGTTAGAAACCATCTCTGAGAAATTGGGGTGTGCCAACTCCCTGAGGCCCTCGAGTTTTATCTGACTGGCCATTTCAAAAAGACCATAGAATGGGATCAAATCCAGTCATTAACTAAATTCTCAGCTAAATCTAGGTATATGAGATAGACGCCCAACATGGTGGTTTTCTTGATAAACCCTGAAACTATCTAACTAAATGCTGCTCTCTTCCATTAATACGATTCATCATATATTTGAAACTTGAGCTACTACCTGTATTTGTCAACACTGTGCTTGAACTGGTGTCCCAAGGGATGATCACCTATGTAGACACTGTAAAAGGGATATAGAAACGGCCAGACATGTGCTCACCAAATGTAATATTCTGGTTCCCTGCTACAACAAAGGCTAGGCGGAATTTCAGGACTATGGCTCAGACCAATTCTGGAGCTCCATATACTGTGCCGAATCATTGGTAATCACAGCGGCAGCATTCCACATATGGAACCTGAATAAGGATATTTCACTCAAACAGTTGGGCTTTTTAATCTGACATTTTATCTTTGACAATCTCTTGTAATGTTTGTGTATGTCAATGTATGTCAATGTTTTATAATGATTCTTAATTGTAATTGAAGGAAACTATGCCTATCTTTTAATGAAATGTGTTTTTATAGTGTCATGATCTAATATGTTCATGTGTAAAGGTTGTATAACCAAAATACACAATAAAGGAAAAAAGAAATAAAATATGTAGTGATGTCGTAATGGTTCACTTCTACTGTACTCATAGTTTCAGTACATTTAAAATATCTGTTTTGGGTATTCAGCCAGTATATGAACTCATTGGCTTCTGCTTGAATCCCCCTCCAATAAATCAAAGATATCATCTATATACCAAAGCCATTGTACTAAATGTTTACTAAAAGGATTTGAATCTGCATAAACGACTGTTTCCTCAAACATATTCACATATTACTTGGCAAGATGTGGTGCCATTGCTGCTCCCATTGCCATACCCTCCGTCTGTCTAAAGAACTGCCCATTAAGGCAATATTCATATAAGGCCAAGATCTATCAATGAAGGTTATTTGGATTCTGTGTTTTTATTGTTTCAGAGAAGCAGCTTGGTAAAGCATCACATCACAGCAAGTAATGATGGTGACTTTTGAATAGCACTAGTAGCTGATGGTGACCAAAGAAATCAAATCCAGGTAAACCTTGAATAGAGATATTTAACATTGTATATATCTATATGAGAAGAGGGTTAAAGAATGACTAAGAAACTAGGATTTGTTTCTCTATTTTTGTCTAAGAAATTTCCAGAAAGATTTTGAGGACACAAAGAAATAATGGCTTGTTTTTAGTTAATTATCTACACACAAAATCATTTGTACAGCCCCTGAGGAATGGCTGGCATTTTGCCGGCCACCAGCACACAACCATGTGCATGTAGTGCTTGAAAGAAGTATATATAGCTGCCATTGATAAGTAGGGTCACCTCTGACATTATTTATGTTCTGTGTTTTGAGTTTTGAATTGTATTGTTTTGCTTACGTATATTTCTGTTAGTTATGTGTTGATATTGTGTTTTATTACATCTTTAAAATGTCTTATGATGAACTTCTTAATAACATTTTGATATTGTATATTGCCTATAGCTTAGGTCTACTTTTTCAGGACCATTTAACCGCATACTGTGTATCTTCCTGGCATATAAATGTAATTCTTTTAGACTAATCTTCCTTTATGATAATCACATTATGCTATAATAGCAGACAGGTCCGATGGGCTTATTTTGTTTGCCTTATACCGATTTGTATTTTTTACTTATGTTCTTGGAACTGCCAATGTCATTGAGCGCCTTATCCAGAAAATAACACATTTCCTTGACTACAATTCCTAGGGAACCTATGTTCGGACTAAATCTCTTTGTATACCATGTCAACACTCTCTCACAGAAACTGTGAGATGAAACACCAGCTTATATCTCAAAGAATCGTATGATTTCCCAAGATTCTTCTTTTTCTATAAAATATAGTCTCATAATTAAAGATAAACAAGTACTGGTACTGTGATGAATCTGATGATGTCATCACTTCTTTCCCTGGGATAGCCTTTCCCCATGTGGACAGGGGATGTCAGTCGCTTCCTGATCCTGACTCTGGGGGGCAGCTATATGAGGGAGGACCACATGGTGGGGGGTATGACATCGTTGGAGGAAATCACATACCCTCCATTCCCTTTTAGGGATGTCCCATCGATTCCCCATTCCCGAATGGCATGTTGTGACATTCCCACTCACCCACATATTAGATCCACTGTAGATATTTCACAATATCACACTAGGAATGACAATTCCTCTACTGAGACGAGGAAGAGTCAAGGAGTAACCATTTACAGGGAGTCCAAATAACAGCCTCCTCCTAGAAGGCATGAAATAATAATGACTGACATGAAGAAGAGGAACAGAGTAATGCAGATGACTAAGACCGGGAAGCCAACTCAGAAGCCTAGTGTCTGGAGATTGCTCAATTGGCCTGGGAAGTTGAAATGCTTCGCAGCTGACACAGAGAGCAGAGAAGAGGAACACAAAGAAACAGAACGCCAAGAGGAGGGTGAACGAGAGCTGCAGAGGCTCGGGGATGTTGCGACCGGCTCTCACACCGTTTAGATCGCTATGGGCAGGAACTCCATGAAAATGTGTGGCAGTGAACCCAGAGAGCGAAGAGAGGGAACGGGCAGCTGAAATCCCACCGCCCGAGGGAACGAGACAGCGGGGGGCGTGTCCACTGAAGCAGGGCACAGGAGAAGCTCTGTGGTTGACGGGAGGCACGCAGAGCCTACAGAACAACAAGAGAATGTAAAGGACACTGACAGATCCCCGGTAAGCCCAGGGTAATTAAACAGGTTACCAAATTGCTGGTAAGGGCATTCCACTACGGTGAAGTAATAAAAGAAATGCATACAGAAGATTTTCACGAGAAAAATATGTTTGGAAAGCTTGCTACAGCAAGGGCGCTGAGCCCAATTTTAAAAGAAGAGAATAGCAAGGTGACTGCTGAAACTAACATTGTTGAACACGCATCAACAAGCCAACTGTAAAGACTGGATGGGGTATCTGCACTTCTGCCCCCTATATGGTAGGGTAAAGGCACAGAACAACGCCAGCAAGGCTCTCAATTTGGTAGCTATGGACAAGCAGCCAGGCTTAAGGTTTCAGGAGGGGATGCAGGCAGGCTCTTAAATACAGTGTTTCCCCAAAGCCCCCACAATGGAATGTCTACACACTATGTTAGGTGATAATACAGCTCCTTTATATAAAATAATGTTCAGCAATATGTATACATATAAATAATAAGACTTATTCAAAGAATGTTAACTATATACACTCTATGTGGTACCACACAAGAATTCAATTAACTGATAACTGCACTAGCTGCAGACATTTGGAAATGGCAGGTGAATTCTTAAATAAGGTGTAACCAGCATATAATAGGAAAGAAAGGCAGGTTAGCTATGAACAGTGGTAGAATGCTTTCTTTAGACTAGACAAGTAATTCTGAGTGAGGATCCCCCCAACCTGGGCAACCTGTAATAGAAAGGTTAGGAAGTAACATATGTTGTCTTTTACATCCCAGTCCAATATTGTTCAATAACGTTGTGCTTTTTTAAAAAGGTTCTACCACCCCAAAGTACCTGAGAGGCCGCAGGAGAACAGGATCCAAGATGAATCTGGGACCCCTGGATGACTCCTGAGGCTAAAAGATGCTCTTCCTCATCACAGTAACTTTGGTGCCATGGCAGGCGAAGTGACAGAGTTTCTCGACTTTACTTGATGATTTCCTCTGAGGATGGACCCCCCTTTGGAAGAAGGAGCCACTGGGATGCTGAGTCCAAGAATAACAAGGAACAAAAGTATTTTGTAATGGCAGCAGTTTGGCTCTTCACAGTGCACTCCTTTGGTTGACGATTTCTCTGACTGTAGAAGTCCTGTGAAGAAGATACTTGCCGTGGTCTCCTTAAAGGCTTCGTGGATGAAGATAAGACCCCTGGTACTCTTCGATGAATTCTGGTGGCAACGGCTGCATAGGTCACTTTTGGTGTTGGGTTTTGGACTATTGCGGTTTTCTGACTTTTGGTTCTTCTGTGCTGCAGCCACAGCATGGACCTCTGGACGGCTTCTGGTGGCCTGGACTCGACCACTGGAGTTGACCTCGAACCCTCACCAAGTCTGGACCCTCGGTACATCTTCGATAACTTCTGGTGGCGAGAAACCCACTGGCGGACCTTCCACAGCACCCAACAACTCTGGGATCTCTCCGGCGGTAAAAAAAGGTCAGTGGTGACTGCAAGGATGTCCTTTCAAATGTTTGTAATGCTAGTGTGTAAAATGCAAGCCACAATAAAATGGCGTCCATGCGCCGCCATTTTGAACACTCATCTACCATTGCAGTTATAAAGTCTGTGCTTCCGCGGGCCTCACAGAATGAACAAGTAACAGGGAAAACAGAGCATGGTCACATAGATATTTTGCAAGTGGACTGACTACAGAGAATAGTTATTGTATTGTCCAGTGAAGGATTAATACAGAAGGGGAGTTGGAGTGCACTGCAGCTGCACGATAAGGGGTCTGGGAATGCATGCAAGTAGAGAAGTGCTGGGTTTTTCCACTTTCAACTGGATTTTTCCACCCTTTGTCTCTTCGACTTGTGATCTGCCTTTCGGCTAAGAGCAGAGCGCAATTTGGGAGGGGTGGGGGATGCCCAATAAAGGAGAGGGCATCACAGAAGGTGGTTGTTGCATGTTGAACCCTGGGTGTTGCAGTCTCGCTGATAGGGAGGACGCTCCGCTTCAGACTCCATTGACCATAGCAATCTCTTTGCCTACCTGCTGAGGGACTAAGCAGTGTTGTTTGGTGGCCAACATTAAGTTTTCTTCTGCTGGATGGATCACGGTGATGACATTTATATTCTAATCTATCTATCTGTGTATACATGTTTGTATGTATTACTGTTCTATTTGTTTATTATTAGTTATTTGATATTAATGAACAGCCTATAATGATCCATTTTTTAAAACCTTATATGGTGTGTGTGTATCTCTTCTGCTAGTCTGAGTCCAATTATTTGTTATTGCGAGAAGGAGCAGCGGAGACGTAAGTGTTTGTGTTCTTCCCTTATAGCCAAATAGACGCACTACACTGTTCTTAGGCGGTTTGGAACTTTCACAGCTCTGGGTGTCCAGCAGCACTATGCCAGAGTACCCCCTCTTCTAGCCGGTAGACAGCAACGGCTTCCAGTGGTCACGAAACACACCTCCGGAACCTGGGTGACACCAATGGACTTCTCTGGCTCGAGATGTCGACACTCCTCTTCTGGACTTCGACGACCTCTTCTCCGGACGGCAAGCACACAGGACTTCGATGAAGAGTAGCAGTTTTGCACGATGGTCCCTCGTAGTTCAGGGAGAGGTCACCTTTGCAAGACCTGTCCTTCGGAAATATAACAGCTTTTGGATTGTTGAAGAAAGGCAGCAGCAGGCTTCTCTTCCAGCTGGGCTTCAAGGAACAGCTTTTTCTTGCTAAGCTTCGACTTCAGCTACTGAACAAATTGGTAAGTGAGAGGTCCCCAGATATCCACATATGTCCCTCATTCACTCTGGCTGAGCCAGTCTGCCCTATAGTATCGGAATTCGACTGAGAACTCCCACCGGCATACTCCTGATGTGAATCCTCCAGGGAGGGTCTTCGACTATCTTGGTTTTTACAAGTCTTTCTCTAAGTTTGCCTTTGTAGAGATAAGGGCAGTCCCTGCCCGCCGCCACTTTTCCCCCCTAGATTATCTGGACAGGAAAAAGTGATGGCCAGGAAGGGAACCGTCTCTGTTGAGGGAAAAGCCCAAAGAGGCGGAATAACCCTCTGGAGATGGTTGAATGGAACAGTTATCTTTGGATGCTGTAGTATATGGAAGACAAGTGGTTCCAGTATTCAGAAGATCTTGATTCCAAATGGGGAGCAATTTCACGAACAATGTCTGTGCAAACAGCAGAGCACGGAGGAGGCAATGAATGGGAGAGAAAACAAGCAAGGCAGACGCGAACGACTGTAAGCAGGAAAGGCAGCCATCGCGGGAAAGACAGGTTCCAGGGTAAGAATTTCACAAGCAGGTAACAAGGGAGGAAAAGGCAACAAGCGAAAGAGGAGGAGCTAAAGGAGGGATACTCAAACAGCGTCTTACCCGACTTAACTACAATAAGAAAAATGGGTTGCAAAGCAAGTTGCTCTTGCTTCGGTTTGCTTACATATTGCATTATCCTACAGCCATCTTGAAGGAAGACTAGAGCGCCGCTCACTGTCTGCAATATTAACGTGATAGAACAAGCGACACCCATGCTTCCATCTGCTCCATAGTGGCCATCTGCTGGTTGTGACAGTCAGGCTCAGTCAGCCAATCACACAGTGGGGCATTCATACTGGCATGTAGCCTATGAGGCTCACAGGCATTCAGGCCATTCAGTCCACCTGGACACCCATAACAAAGGAATGTGGATTGGGGCAAGTACCCAGCCTTTCAGCACATTACATTGCATTCGTGTCAGTTTCAGGCAGGGCTGTCTCATTCATTATGTCACACACAGAGAAAACAGACACCCTCAACAGAGAATGCAAGTTCACGTCAGACTCCATTCACACAGGTCCCACCCCCAGGGTGTACCCACAATGCACTCCACCTGGGAAGTCTCCAGTCAGTCTGACAGGAGGCAGCCCCATGGCCATAT
The DNA here is from genome assembly GCF_040938575.1 of Ambystoma mexicanum. Taxonomy (NCBI): domain Eukaryota; kingdom Metazoa; phylum Chordata; class Amphibia; order Caudata; family Ambystomatidae; genus Ambystoma; species Ambystoma mexicanum. Next base: position 529,079,158 of record NC_090938.1, on the reverse strand, counting down.
ATGGTATTTCCACTCAACAGCCAGTCAGGGGGAAAGGGAACAACAGAGACATATATGGTGCTTCCATCCAACAGCCATTCAGGAGGAAGGGACAGAGAAAACACACAGATAAGGCATTTCCAGCATCACATGTGCCTACCCCTGACTGAGTTTAGGGCAACTGGGAGATTATTACCCTCATCCAGACAATCAACATACCTTCTGGAAAGGCCATCTGCATTATCATGACTCTTCCCTGGCCTATGCTAAATGGTGAAGTCTAGCCCTTGCAGGTAAATGGACCACCTGAGCAGTTTGGGGTTTTCACCCTTCATCTGCATAAGTCATATTAAGGGCTTATGGTCAGTTTGGACCTTAAAGGCAGACCCCGTATGGTAAGGTCTAAAACGCCTAAGTGCCCACATTATTGTAACACCCTCATTTTCAACTGTGGCCCACCTAGGTTCCCTACCCTTAAATTGCCTACTGCTGCTCATTCTCATCCTCGTCTTGCTCTGAAGCTAGCAAGAGGCATGAGACTTCTCCTCTCCTGTGGAAAGGCTTGAGCCTGTTGAAATGGAATACCTGAGGGGCTTCCCCAGGAAGCCCCATGTCAATCAGATAGTTGACCTCACTGTAAGGAAGGCATGGTATCAACAGTAAGACAGACACAAGTGACCACAGTTCAAGGGTGTTTATTGAACTTCAAAAAGGGCTTGTAAAACGCCTATCTAATCCTAAATCTACGGATGGGAGCAAGCTACGACCATCAAATAATAATAATGCAGTCCCTGTAGTGTCTTGTCAATGTAAAAGGGGCCTATACTAATAAACCTATTGCCAATCCCTACCTCTAAATACAAATAGTGTGGAAATAATGTTACAAAAAAGAAAGAAGTGTTTACAAAATGATATCTCAGGATGTTAAGTCCATTGGCCTCCCTTGCCCATGTTTTCAGCATGGGACAAGGCGGTACACTCAAGCTTAGCACAGTCTCTGGCTTCTCTAGCATAATACAGTTCAAGACCTAAGCATCAGAACCTTCTGTGTCCAAGTCTCCTTTCCCTTTCAAAGTCTCTTCATTCAGAGGGCCTGATGCGACAAACAAATGATAAGTTATTTTCCTTTTTCAGATTATCACAAGTACTCAAGTTCTTAGGCGATTCGCTTTTCATATGGGATCCCCTCAGCCGGACTTGGATCCTTTCACCACAATGTTCTTACATTATTTATGCATCTAATTCCTCATAGGGTATTCTTTCTCTGGTGACTCACAGAATACACCGGATCGCCCTCAGTCGGGCTCAGATCTCGGATCCCCCTCAGCCAGGCTCAGATCTCAGATCCCCCTCAGTCGTGCTCAGATTCTTTTTAACACAATGTTCATAACTTTACACAAACTTGCTTAAACCAAAAGCTATGTAGGCTGATCTCACCCTGCCAGGCTCGGACCAACGTTCCATATGCTTTCATCAACTATGAAAGACTTTCGACTGTGCACAGGGTTTTGCTTGACCAGTTGCAGGACCACTTCAATTTCACAATTCTTTATCACTCTTCACATTTGCAACCTTTCAGCTGGATATCTAACAGAGACTTTCGAATGAGCACCCATGTGGTGCCGGACCTCTCTGTTTACGGTATCGATCTTGGCTTCAAAGTTTAATCGCTCATCTGCTGATTGATTGTGCTCGCGTCGCTTACCACATATGCTTCATACACTGTTCTGTTCCCTTTTCATTATACAATGTTGCTGCTTGCAACCTTGGCTTAAACACAGCCCGGTCTGGTATCAGTCTCCCCAACTCACCGGCTGTGCTGACTTCACTGGCACCACTTTTTTGTAGAAGGCAAGGACAGTACCACAGCGGCGCATGATTCACCCCGCCTTGACTATCGACGCAGGAGAGCCCCGGGTACCTCCGACATACAATGCAGCGTCTTCAGCTTTGTTTCATGGTCTTATGTTTCCTATTCTCAAAGGTTCCTGAAAGTAACAGCCTTTTGTTGAAAAGGTCAAGGACACTTCCCTCCTTGCAATCCTCTTTGGTTTTTCCATCTTTTGCCTTGTATCAATCTGCCATCTTGGAACCGCTGCTTCCTTGTGTACTTTGCCTTGCTCATTGTGTGCTTTCATACTATGCCTTTTATCCATGTGGGGAAGTGTGATAGAAGTCAGGTGTGTGTAATGATCAGGGATTGCCTAACCCTGCCTGACTATTGTATTGGGACATGTCAGGTATACGGCTTGGGTGTTAGTCCGTTTTCTCTCACAGTGAGCTGTCAATGAGAAAGTGTTTGTGGTAGGAAAGGGAGAGGTTGAGTTCCTAAGTATCCTATTTGGTAGGATGGGGTAGAGGTGTTACAGGGAAGGTGATACCGCACCTTGCCATCCAGTGTCCCACTGCCACTCCCCGAGGACCCCTCATCCAGGTGACCCTGCTGCACTGGTCCACCCCCAGGATCTTGATCCAAAAGTGATGGCTGTGCCCTGACCAACTGGATGACAGATCACCGGGGACTAGAGGGTGAGACACCTTCAGGTTTCTCACATTACCCATCTTGGAGATTATCCTGAAGGGTCCAGTCCACTTATCTGCCAAAGCTCGAGGCTTGGCTGGCTCCACCACAAGGATCTCCTGACCAGGAGTCCAATCCACTTGTGAGGATTTAGGGTCATGCCAGCATTTGTTCAATTCCTGGCTAGCCTTAAAATTTGCTGATGCTTGTCCCATCATCTGTGCCATCCTCTTCCTGAGGCCTAACACATAGTCCCCCACTTGCTTTGCAGGACCTGGAGGGGTGGCTTCCAAACCTTCTCGTACTGAGGCAAGGGGCCCCCCTCACTGGATGTCCAAAGAGGAGCTCAAAGGGGCTGAAACCAACACCCTCTTGAGGCACTTCTCTGTAAGCAAACAGGAGGCATGGAAGAAGGATATCCCATTTCCTCTTTATAGGCTCTTCCAAAGCACCTTAGTTTTATTAAATCTCTCAACCAGACCATTGGTCTGAGGATGGTAGGAGATAGAGAACGTATAGGTTATACCACATTCCTTCCAAATAGCTTGCATGTAACTAGACATGAAGTTGGTTCCTCCGTCAGAGATCACCTCTTTAGGAAATCCAGCTCTGGTAAAGATGCTGTGAGAAACCCGACAGTGTCTCCCTAGCTAGTCCCCGGGGATCTGTCATCCAGGTGGCCAGGACATGGCCATCGCTATTGGATCCACTTCCTGGGGGTGGACCACTGAGCGAGGATCACCTGGATGGGAGGTCCTTGGGGAGTGGGAGTGGGACACCAATGGGTGAGACACAGTATTTGCCTTCTTTCAACACATTTTCCCCATCCTACCATGTAGGATATACCAAATCACTGCACCCACATTGTCCCACACACGAAAGACAATGAACTAACACCAGAGCCTTTTACCTGACATGACTGATAGGGTGACAAGTAGAGAAGCGGTCTTGCCCTTTCCGACCAAGGCCTGTGAATCCTCCACAGAAGGAATCATAAGACCACAAACAATAGCCAACGTGTATTGAGCAGATGTCTATGGTACGTGAGACCCTCCTCTGCTGCTAACCAAGCCGGGGAAGGTCACTGGTCTCGGTGGTACCGACCTTTACTCCAAGGATAAAGAAAGGCAAGTGGTTCATCACAGCCGGTGAGTCGAGGGGAGAATCGATAAGAAATCGAACTGTGTTGAATGAAAAGTAGCCAGCGGCTAATTAGAACTTTGAAAGAATTAAAGATACGATTGAGGAAAGAAGGGGGAAAACCAGAAACAGAGGAGGCCGGCACTACATGGTGTTCAAGCAGGAAACCCTGGGTGATTACCCGATGGTAGAAACTAACTGTAACTAGAAGCTCTTGGGAAGAGGCAAAAAGAGGTCAAAGTGGCCATACAGGGGTCTTGTAAAATCCTCTGTAACGTTGAAAGTCTTTGACCGACAGATGATTGCAAAGCTAAGGGAAATGAATCCCGCTTGGTGAAATGAGCGCATGAACAGTGTGTTTGGAGACGTTGGTGAAAGTGAACCCGGAAGAGGGAAGCCAACAATCACAGACAAAGCTTGAAGTACTTTTTAAAAAGACAATAAGACTTGTGAAAGTAAGAGGTATTGGAAGACGACAAGGGGAAGTGAATTGTCCCTCTTGTCAAGTGGGTCCGAGTCCAGTCGAGGGAGATCCAGGGGTGAAAAGTCATCCCCCACAGTTCTTTGAGAAAGGAACTGTTCAATTGATTGGTTGAATACAGTACGTGAGGGTTCGTTGCCCGGAAGAGCCCGCCTGGTCGACGTTTGTTCGCATCACAGATTTAGGTTTAGCTTAGGTGTTTTTCCACCCTGCACTAATTGTTTAATAAACTCCTTTGAACTGTGATCACTTGTGTCTGTCTTTACTGATGCCACCATGAGTTCCTTACATATGGTGGCAAGTGTGGGATGTGACTCAATTGAAACTAATTTAGTAACCCTACAATTTCAAAAACATAGTCAAAGAGCCTCTAACCCTTCCATCACCACCAAGGAATCTATAGGGTTTGATATCTGTAGCACTAGGGAAGCTACCATTCCCCCTGGGAAAAGCAGAATGATTCCTACAGACTTGGTTTTGATTCCACCTCTGGGGTGTTACATTCGATTGCCGCCAAAATCTGGCCTAGTGTGGAAGTAAGGGGTAGACATCTTAGCAGGCGTTATTGATCCCGACTTTAGGGGAAATGTGAAGGATCTCTTATAAAAATATGGCGAGATCCCTTTTGAGGTACGTCAGGGAGACCAAATTGCCCAGGGGATTTTGGAAAGCGCTCTATTTCCTCAGTTTAAATAAAGTTAATGTTAAAGGTATTTGTACCACACACTGTCACCAACGGAATTGGTCCCCAGGTGCTCTGGCAGATCTGCAAACAAGAAGGAAGTGTAAGGGTTAGAGTGAAGAGGGAGTAGGAAAGTGAGAAAGGTGGTGCCCTGTTGGCAGCTTCAGTTTGATTTTCACTGTGCGCTGAGCTTGGGTGTGAATATCAGATTGATCTGAGTCCTCATGTGCTGTTGGTGCGAGTTATGTGTTGTTTGTAGTTGTGGTGTGGTGAAGTGCGTGCGGTTTGCTGTGCGAAGAGGTGGTTGTGTTAGATATTTGAGCATTTGTGTTAGTGGTTTTTTGTCTCTTAGTCTTTGTATTTCTTGTTCTACATATCTGATTGTCCTATGGAGTTGGCATTTTTTTGTCTCTCCGTCTAATTGTTAGGTGTGATGGGATGGCAAGTTTCCATCTCTGATATTTCTGACCTTTGTGTACAAGGTTGAGGCATGCATTGTCCCCCACTCTGGTATTGGTGCTGTATATTGTACAGTCATCCGCTCCCTTCCTATCTGTTTCTCTGTTGGTGATCTATTGCTGCCTATGTTTGCTTTGTCGCCTAAGGTGTTGTTGACATATCATCCTTACCCTTCCCTCCTGATCTCTTTCTGTAATTGTTCTTTAGTATGATTCTAATTTATCTATCTTTCAATTGGTAGAGCGATATGCCGTAAATTGTTCTTCCCCTCCCTCAGTTTATGGAAACTAGCTTAGGGAGATAGGGAGGATCGGTTCCCTCTCTGAGTATTGTTTCAGCTCTGTATGTGCCCCCACAGGGATTCCTTCTTGTTATGGGGTGAAGAGCCAAGATTTTAGTAGTTTTCTGAATAGAAGGTTATCTCTTGTGTTACGTATGTTTTTTGGCAGCTCGTTCCAGGTTTTTGGGTCAAGGTGAGAGAAAGAGGATCCTCCGAATGTTCTTTTGTTGTATGGTTTTGGTTCCAAATGGATGTCGCTGCTAGATCTGAGTGGTCTTGTTGGGTGGTAGATGTTTATTTTCTCTCTTAGGAACTCTGCGCCTTGGCCATGGACTGCTCTGTGCGTTATGCACATTGATTTGAACTTTATTCTGTGTTTTAGTGGTAGCCAGTGTAGCGTTTTCAGAGCTGGTGTGATGTGTTCTCTTCATGGCAGTTTGAGGAGCAGTCTTGCCGCTGCGTTTTGTATGCATTGGAGTTTTTTTTAGAAGTTGTTCTGGCATGCCTATATATATAGGCTGTAGGTGTAGGTGTAGTCTACTCTGGACATGCTGAGAACAATGACGGTGAGTGTTTTGTTGGTGAATGAGAGGAATGGTAGGATCCTTTTTACTGCTTGCAGGAGAAATAATCCTTTCCTGATTAGAGCGTTTACTTGGGGCTCGAGAGTTAGTTTGTTGTCTATCTGGACACCCAGGTTTTTTACAGTCGTCTATGGGGTTGGGGTTGTACCAAGTTCTGTTGGCCAGCAGATGTAGTGATTGTTTCTGTGTTTTAGAGATGATCATTTTTTCTGTTTTGCCTGGGTTGAGTTTGAGGTAGTACGAGTTCATCCAGCTGTCGATTTCATGAAGGCAGCTCTCTAATGCTGTGTTTTCTTCTTGTGTGTCTTGTATTTTGTAGACTATTTGTGTGTCATCAGTGTAGTTATAACAAGTGAGGCTGTGTCTTTTAATGATCTTGATTAGTTGAGCCAGGTAAATGTTGAATAATAACGGGGAAGAGGATGATCCTTGTGGTACTCCGCATGAGGATTCTCTTGGATTGGATTTGAAATGTTTGATCCATATGGTTTCTGTTCTGTTTGCTAAGAAGGATTTAATCCATAGTAAGGCATGGTCAGTGATTCCAATTTCTTCCAATCTCCTGATGAGGATGCTGTGGTTACCTGTGTCGAATGCCACAGAGAGATCTACAAGTATCCGACCGGTACTATTGTCTAATCTGTGTTTGCCTTTAGATCATCACAGATTGAGAGAAGTGCTGTTTCCGTTCCTCTCATTTGTCTAAAACCTACTTTTTCCTGGTCCAATAGGTGGTGTTCTTCTATGAATTCTTGGGTTATTCTATAGATGTATGTTTCGAGTAGTTTTGCTGGGTACGGGATGTAGGAGATAGGTCTGTAATTGGAGAGGTCCTCCACGTTTCCTGCTGTGTGCTTGAGGATTGGCTTCATGTATGCTGATTTGAAGGATTGTGGCACTTTCCCTGTTGGGAGTGAGTGGTTGAAGAGGTTTATGTAGTAATCCAGGGTATTCCTTGTGAGAGGATTGATTTGTATATGTCTGGGGAGCAGTGATCCCTGGGGGAACCTGTTTTGTTGCTTTTGTTTACAAGTTTGACGAATGTCTCCGTTGATATTTGGGGGAAGCTTCAGAGTTTGTTTGGGGCGTTCCTCATATGGGTGGGGGGTTGGTGGGTTGCATATTGCGGTCGCATGGTATGGTCTGTTGGATTGTGATGTTTTGTTTTTCAAATAGTCTGCAAGGTCATTGCATAGTTTCATTCGATGGTGTTGGAGTGTTGTTGCAGCCAGGTTTTTTAAAAAAATTTGTTTATAATTTTAAAGAGTTCTTTTTGGGTGTTTGGTGCTTTGATGATTCTGTTGTCTAAGTATTTCCTTTTTGCTTTTTGTATTTCCTTTTTGTATGAGCGGATATGTTGTTGGAATTGAATTTCTTTTGATGCACCATTCTAGTTCAAGTTTTCAGTTTTTCCTTTTCATGGCGCTAAGTAGCAGGGTAAACCATTTTGGCGTTGCTCTTTTGCGTGATGGGGTAAAAGGTTTTTCTTTGGCAATCTCGTCTATTGTTGTCGTGATCCAGTTGTGAAGTAATTCTATTTTTTTGTCCAGGTCAACTTCGTCCATAGTTGTTGCTTGTGGTTTGCTGATTTCAAGTAGTTCAGTTAAGTTGCAGCCCTGTTGCTTGATTATTGGTGTGGCCAGCGTGATCACGTAGGGGATGATGATGAGGTGGTCGCTTCAGAGGATCTGAATTGGTGGTGCAGTGGTAATGAGATTTGTGTTGTTGAAGATAGTGTATAGTGTATGTCCCGCCGCGTGGGCTGCTCCTTTGAATAGTTGATGTAATTTCATTGTTTGTAGTTGGTTGGCTAGTGATTTTTGTGTGGTTGTGGTTTCTTCATCGAACCAAATGTTCAGGTCACTGAGGATAATCACGTGATCCTGCTCGATGGCTAGGCTGGTGATTGCTTCCGTGAAGGCGTCTAAGAGGTTGCATCGTAAATTGGTGGTCTGTATACCAGTATGAATTTCAGGTTTGTTCTGGGGTTTGTTGATAGGCGAAGGATTAGAGAGTCACTGTTTTTGATGTTTAGTGGGTGTTCCAGTTTAATTTCCAGGTGTTCCTTGTGGACTTTTGCCAGTCCGCCACCTCTTTTGTTTTTCCTGTTTGCTTGGACGCACTTGAAGTTTTCAGGCAGGCAGTTGTTGAGAGTGATTTTGTAGTTGTCGTGTAGCCATGTTTCATTTACGAATAAGATGTCGATACCTCCGTCACATAGGAGATTGTAGATTTTGGTGGCATGTTTGGACATTGACCTAGTATTGATTAGATTGCAGTGGATTCTTTTTGGTGTGGTTCGGTTTATTTGTTGTTCCCTGTATTGATTTGTGGATGTTCAGTTGGAGTGCTTCTGTGTTGTTGATGCCAGTTGGTTGAGGTACCACGGAGGCTGCTTTGTCATTGAATCAATCTGTTAGATTGATAGTTGGGTTGATGAATTCTACAGCTTCATTATCTTTCGTGTTTTGATGTGGTTTTCAGTTGTGCCTTCTGTTCTTGTGATATATGGAGTAAGGCGGTAGGCATTGTCCCTTTCTCTTCTTGCATCCTTTTGTCTTTTTTTGCGGTGTTCGGGGAGATTCTTTGCCTGTCTGAAAATGTCAGTGTTGTTGAAGGGTCAAGGTTCTGCGGTTGTTGCGAGGTACGGTGTAAGTTACAGGGATATTTGTCTTACGATGTTTGTTCTGTTGGTTGTATCATTTGCTGGTGCGCATTCTGTGTTCAAGACAGCTTCTACTGGAGGTGGGTAAGTGTGTGTATCCGTTGTGGTTGGTCCATGTTCCAGGTCACTGTCGGCATCCAATTCTGCGCCGGGGCATTTTGTGTCCTCAGTAGTAGGAGTTGGTCTGGGTATTGAGTTTACAGGGGCAGTTGCCCACCTGTCATGCCTTGTGCTTGGATAATATTGAGTTTTATCCTCTTATGTTCCGATGGCTCAATGCTCTCTGAGGGTGTCTGTCCGCTTAGTCGGTTGGGTTCGGGTGTTCCTCTTTCTATGGGTGGACTGTCCATGGGAGTACTAAGCATTGGAAGGGTGGCAGGGTTGGTTTTGGGGGGACTATGGATTCCCAGTTAACTTGGGTAGTGATTCTGGTTGTAGTTACTAGCTTGTAGTGGTTGCTGGGTGTTCTTGGGTAACTGGAGGGGCCTAGGATTCAATGATGGCAGGTACTGATAGAATACCCTGAAGTTTGAGATACCTAGATGATGTGGAAGCCTAGGTTTCACACAGTGGTTTACAGTGAGATAATACGATTAAAATGTGGGATCTATCTATTGGGCGAGGGATGTAGGTTTCACAGAATGCCAAGCATTAATTAAAACACCTAGATTTGAGACACCTAGTCAACTGGAGAAAGGCCTAGGTGTCACAGAATGGCAGGCAGTAATTAAATACACCTAGATTTGAGACACCAAGTTAACGGGAGAAAGGCCTAGGTTTCACAGAATGGCAGGCAGTAACTTAGAACACCAAGATTTGGGACACCTAGATAACGGGAGAAAGGCCTAGGTTTTACAGAATGGCAGGCAGTAATTAAATACACCTAGATTTGAGACACCTCGTTGCCGGTAGGAAGGCCTAGGTTTCACAGATTGAAAGGCAGTAATTAAAACACCTAGATTTGAGACACCTAGACAACTGGAGAAAGGCCTAGGTTTCACAGAATGGCAGGCAGTAATCAAATACACCTAGATTTGAGACACCTAGTTGCCGGGGGTAAGGCCTAGGTTTCATAGATTGACAGGCAGTAATTAAAACAACTAGATTTGAGACACCCATATAACGGGAGAAAAGGGCTAGGTTTCACAGAATGGCAGGCAGTAAATTAGAACACCCAGATTTGGGACACCTAGATAATGGGAGAAAGGCCTAGGTTTCACAGAATGGCAGGCAGTGAATTAGAACACCAAGATTTGAGACACCTATATAACAGGAGAAAATGCCTAGGTTTCACAGAATGGCAGACAGTAGTACAGCACCTAGATTACAGAATCCTGTATAGTAGGAGAGAGGCCTAGGTTTCACGATACGATTGGTTTTTAAATAGTTTGTCTTCACAGTGGATTTCCTAGTGCCGGTGATGAGTGTGAGTGGTTGGTGTACTTCTTTCCGGTGGTACTGGTGTATGGTGGGGTGAATGCTAAAGTGGTTATTGGTACCAGTGTGATTGTGGGAGAATTGCTCCTCCCTTATCCATTGGTGTTGGTTGACGGCAGTCTGTTCCACATTTGACGTGCCTGGGTACTGCAGCCGGTTGCTACTGCTTGTTCACGGGTGGAATTATGCCTTTACAACTACCTTGTTGAATGCAGTTGCAGCTGTTGCAACTGTTGTTAGAGGGAATGGTAGGAGTTTGACACTGCACCCTGGAACTTAGGTGGGAGCACTGCTGGACCTTTCCCTTGAGCTCAATGTGGAGAATGAGCTAGGTGATGAGGCACAGTGGGTCTGTTTGGTTATATGTGTCACCGAGCGATTGAGGGTTAGTTGGTAGTTTAGGCTTGGTTTATTTTAGTGTGTGTCTGCTTCCCCTGCTGACACCTACAAACGGTATCAGGTAATATAATTGCGGCAAAAATGTTGCAGTAAAAAAAAAAAAATCGCGGCAAAAATGCCACCGTTTGACCCGGTAAAAGTGTGCCCCATTATACCATTTAAGGGGAGCGGGGGTTTTGCAGGGGTGTCCCCCGCTCTCCTTAAATGGTATAATGGGTCCGGGGGTTGCGGGGTTGTTCCCCGCATGTTTTACATTGACTACGGCGCAAAAACGGCAGAATTTTTGCCATGATATTATGTTATCACAGCAATTCTTTCCGCGATTATATCACATGGAACCCTACAAACACAGTATGGAGCTGTCGCTGTAGGAGCCGCCCTTTGCCTTGGGCCCTTAGCTGCTGGGCTGCTATGGACAGATGGTTGCACTAGTGCTATGCTATTAATGGGATTCTATGAGGCAATCAGGGTAGAGGGTGGGACACGAGGCAGGGAAAGAACACGGAAGGGGAGGCAGGGAGATCAACACAGCACTGGGGCGCTTCTAAGCAGCTAAATGAACAAAAATAAAAACAATTATCAATGGGATGCAGGAGGCCTCACCTGAGCGTTGCAAGGGACCAAAGTGGCGCGCTGGAGGTGGCTCAACGAGGGACTAGGTTCCCGTTCGGGTTGCAGGTGTAATTAGCCAATCGGGGGAGGGGATAGGACACAAGGCGGGGAAAATAACATGGGAGGGGAGGCAGAGAGACCAACACACCACTGGGGCGCTTCTAAGCAGCTAAATGAACAAAAATGAACAAAATTATCAATGGGGTGCAGGGGGCCTCACCTCAGTGTTACCAAGGACCAAAGGAGGTGGCTCAACGAGGGGCTAGGTCCCCGTTCAAGTTGCAGGTTTAATTATACAGTTGGGGAGGGCACAAAGCAGGGAAAGAACACGGAGGGGAGACAGGGAGATCAACAAAGCACTGGGGTGCTTCCAAGCAGCTAAATTAACAAAAATTAACAACATTAACAATGGGGTGCAGGGGGCTTCACCTCAATGTTGCCAGGGACCAAAGCGGCGCGCTGGACATGGCTCAACAAGGGACTAGGTCCCCAATCGAGTTGCAGTTTTAATTACCAAACTGGGGGAGGGAGCGCGACACAAGGCGCGGAAAGAACAAAGAAGGGGACGCAGGGAGATTAACACAGCGCCAGGGCATTTCTAAACAGCTAAATGAACAAAAATTAACAAAATGATCAATGGGGTGTAAGGGGCCTCACCTCAGTGTTGCCGTGAACCAAAGTACCAAGCTGGAGGTGGCTCAACAAGGGACTAGGGCCCAGTTCGGGCTGCAGGTGTAAGTATCCAATCAGGGGAGGGGGCGGGATATGAGGCGGGGAAAAGAACACAGAAGGGGAGGCAGGGAGATCAACACAGCACTGGGGCGCTTCTCAGCAGCTAAATGAACAAAAATGAACAACATTATCAATGGTGTACAGGGGGCCTATGTGTACCAGATAAAACAGAAAGAGGTAATTTAGGCTTTGGGGAAGCTGATGAATCAATTAACATTGAAGAAAGGAAGGGAGAGGAATGGACCACCTATCCTGACCTAGCCTTCGCCCATGAAAAATGATCCAGTTCTCAGTGAAGCATTTTTACAAGAAATTCCGGAAGAAGAAGTCTTAGAGAAGGGGAGTCCCTTTTTCTTTCTAAAGCAAGGATTGTTTTACAGATAAGAAACCTCCCCAGAAGGTATGGTAAAAACGCAATTGGTAATACCCAAAAAGCCACCTAAAGTTGATACTAGAAATCGGGGCAATTAGAACCGTCTAAATCCCAGGCGCATATTGGTGAAAAGTTTTACTGGCCAGGTGTCCACGCCAATGTAAAAACTTTTATACAGACATACAAAATATGTCAAAAGACGAGTACGCACATCCCATCACCTGCTCCTCTGAACCCGTTGCCGATTATAGAAATCCCCTTTTTGAGAAATGGTATGGACATAATTGGACCGCTTGAAACCTTCAGACTAGGCAATAAATATGTCCTTGTGATCATGGATTATGCAACCCGATATCCCGAGGCGTTCCCAATGCGAAATAATACCACCCAGCAGATCCTTAAACATCTTCTACCATATTTTTCCAGGGTAGGTTTTCCCAAGGAAATACTAATGGACCAGGGCTCAAATTTTAAGAATAAGCTTATGGCGAAGTCAAAGAGCTACTCCACATTACCACTTTGCGAACTTCTGTGTACCATCCCCAAAACGATGGCTTAGTAGAAAGATTCAATAAAACCTTAAAACTAATTCTCAGAAAACTGGTAGAAAAGGATGGGAAAGAATGGGACCGAATGATCCCATGGCCACAATTTGCATTGCAGTGAGGAAAACCTGCCAAGCTTCTACAGGTGTCTCTCCCTTTAAATTGCTCTATGGGAGAGAGCTAAGAGATGTCCTGGACATGATCCGTGAAGCCTAGGAAGAACGAGAGGATGCCCCTATTCCCATCTCGCAAACCGCCACCCGAAATGTGAGAACATATGAAGTTGGTCCAAGACTTAGTTTGTACTCGCATGGAAAAAGCCCAGAGCCAACAAAAGGCCCTCTATGACAAGAAAGTGAATTTAAGATCTTTCTCCATAGGACAGTAAGTACTGGTCCTCTTACCAACCTCAGAAAGCAAGATGGTTTCCATGTGGCACAGACCTTATGAAGTAGTAGAAAGAATGGGAAAACCTGTACTTATAGAGTAGCCCAACCGGATAGAAAACAGAAAATCCAATTATATCACATAAATCTCTTCAAAGAGTGGAAAGAGAATCTGTCAGCCACCCATGCCAAAGTACCTAGCCTGTCTGGTTCCCAAAGACATATATAACTTTAATTGAATTCCCTCCGAGTTATCTACACAACACCAACAAGACTTAAAGGATGCATTAATTTCATTTCCCAATGTATTCTCGGAAAAACCAGGACAAGTAAAAGGTACATACTGCATCATTAGAACACCTACAGGTAAAGTGGTACACTTAAAACCATATCGACTCCCAGAAGCTCATAAGCAGATAGTGATCGAGGAAGTCAACAAAATGTTGAAAGGCAACATTATTGAGCCATCCTCAAGTACATGCTCCTCTCCTATCGTACTGGTCACTAAACCTGACCGTTCTTGGAGATTATGTATCGACTTCCATCAAGTTAATGCCATATCGGACTTCGATGCCTACCTGATGCCACGCATTGACGAACTAATAGATAAACTCGGAGCAGCCACCTTTCTATCTACCCTAGATTTAACCAAGTGGTACTGGCAAGTTCCCATATATGGACCAGATAAGGAAAAGGCCACATTTTCAATGCTGCTAGGATTATTCCAATTTAGATTTCTACCTTTCGTTCTACACGGTGTGCCCGCCACTTTCCAACGCCTTATGGATCAAATCCTACAACCCTATTCTGATTTCTGTGGGGCTTATATTGACCATATCGTCCTTTATAGTAAGACTTGGGAGGATCATCTCTTCCATCTTTATACCATCATGAAAGTCCTCAGATTGGCCCAATCAGTCATAAAATATCTGGGCTTTTTTCGTAGGGAACGGGAATGTACAACCACAACATGAGAAGGTAAAAGCTGTCTTAAATACACCAACTCCCAAGACAAAAAGGGATCTTAGAGCTTTTCTCAGGTATGTAGCCTACTTTTTTTTCTTTTTTAAATGTTTATTGGTTTCTCGCAAATAAAACCTTTTACATCTTTATTCATTTATCTCAAATTTAACATCTTCTCATGGCGTGAGTATCCATGTATCACAATAAAATTAATCTAAAAAAGTACAAAATTACACTTTCCACCTAAAATCTTTCCATCTAAAAAGATTGGGTATCCTAATGAAGCCCCTCCTCATCTCATATCGGTCTCATCTGTTAATTCATTAATGCTATCTTAGCACGGGCTCCAGCTTCTCATTTCCCCTCTCCATTACTCTTTTCCTTTCAAAACGTGTTCCACAAATTTCATCACAGGTAATACCAGACTGATCCTTTCCCCGAGTAAAACCCACTCGCGCCATTCTTCAGCCGTCAGTGTACATATTTGCTTTGCGTGACCCTCTAGAAATCTTGATCTAGCTTCTGTTAGCACCTTACATGAGGTCACTAAGTGGAAAAGTGTTTCCACATTCCCAGTGTCATCACAATATCTACAGTGCGAATTTACCACACCTATTTGTTTTCTAGCCAGTTGAACATCTCTAGTTTCCAAGATGTTCAATCAGCATCTCAGCAGAAGATCTCTGTAGTGTGGTGATGGAAATCTTTGGAAAAAGTCTAGTGCTTGATTTAGGCCTTTGCGCTATGTGGGATGTTTTTATCCATGCATCCGAGCCCTACCTCAAAACTGTGCAGTACTGACCTGGAAAACATCATGATGGCCAGAGCTTCCCAGAAAATGCACAGGGAAATGCATGAAGAATAGGCTGCCACTAATTTTTGCCGATGTTATGGGCACAGAAGGGCACTGCCTAAAACCACCATTGGACTACCCACACAGTAGTCTGAAACCATTGGGAATGGCAATGCTGATTGCCAAAAGCAACCTAGAATTGTGGGGAATTCATTTTCTTAAATCCCAAAAATGGGTGCATTACCAGTACTCACCACTATCAGAAAGCCGGCGGTTTAAAACAACACCAGACATTTGTGTAAAACTGAATAGATGAACCCAAAGCAGGCCAAAGAAAGACTTACTGAGAGGTGGATACAATGTAAAGTTATATTCTGAAGTGACTTGAAGGTTTATAACAAGACTGGCTGAGCTGTGGATTTCAGCTGTTTAAGAAAAGTTGGACTGAAAGACACTAAAAAACTAAATGTTTAAAAGAAATGAGTGACCTACTTTGAGTGTCACATAGGTTGCAATTGTTTAAATGTCATAGTTTTAAACTTAGAATCAGCATTCTAGCTGCATATGTAAAAATTGTTAGTTTTATTTGAATGCAGAAAACTAGGTAACTAAAAGTGACATTAGCTGGGGCCTGGCTTAAGGAACTGAATTCTGCCCACCAGCTACCCCCGACAGGAGTTGAGACTTGCACAACTGCTGTGTTCCCAGGCCTAGCTGCCTTTTGCTGTTCCCACCAAAAGGGATATGACACTTCTCTGATTGAATTACCAAGGGACTGCTAGAGACTAAACATAGGACCCAGGCAGAGGGTTTATTGAAGTGGCCATAAATGGCTTCCTCTTGAACAATGGGCCTTCCAGGGCCCAGGCAGATGGTTTATTGCAGGGGTCATAAAAATGGCTTCCTCTTGGCAGAAACTGGGAGGGGGAGAAACTGGAGACAGAGGCTGAGCTTGAAGAAAGTGGAAAGACTGGTTTATGTACCATGTGACTTGGGAAACCACACCCCTGTAGCCAGAATATGGCTTTAGAAAAAGATGAATAACTCATAGTACGGACTTGTCATAATTATTTAAATGATACCATAATTCTTGTGATTTTTCTGCCCACATTTTAAGAGATTTTTAGAACCGGTGGCATGATCTGGGGGCAAACTAGCAGTTAAGAGGGTATTACTTAAAATGTCTGCATGTGAAAAGTCTGATACTTCATCAATTAATGCCTGCATGCCTTGCACACATTTGGGTAAATTTGAGTAAGAATCTGATATTGGTAACCTGACCAAAAAGTGAAATATGTTGCCATTTCCCAGATTTGAACAGGGTATATCTCATGTGATATGCATGATGGGTGCATGTAATTTCAAACCACTGTGTAGCTATGAAATATGTCTTTTTGATCAAATATAGATTGTGTGTAAGTTGACAGGGGTGGGTTCTCTGTATCATAAACAGACCTCATCATGATGACACTTCATTTCATTCCCCCAATCAAGGGGAAGAGGAGGAAGTGGCCAATGACAAGTGGAGAGGGGTAGGGCCTAGGAAGCTAGCCTCTCCACCCATTTTCAAAACACATAAAAGCAGACAGTCAGGACAGATAGGGGGATTCTATTCCATCTGCTGCGGGACGCTCTGCCGGGAAAATCCATACTTTACCTCCATCAACCTCCAGAGAGCCAACATAGAGACTTCAATCTATCCACCTTCAGAGACCAAGACTTTACTTCAGAATTTGTAGCAGAGAGGTCAACTACAAGCTAAATCCCTCTTTAGCAGGCCTCAAATCATTGCCATTATCACAGCCAGGCGAGCTGTTTGAATTCTTTGCAAGAACTCTTGCCATTTGCCAGAGAGCAGTGTTGGATCCAGAGAGAGACCAGCTGAACCGGAGACCGCTGTATCCGGACCCACAGACCTGATCAGAACCAGAGACCCAGACCAGACCAGCAGAGTAGAGCTGACCCAGACGCTGTGCGCAGAGACCATCCGTGGCGAGTGAAGAAAACCTGACCAGATCCGTGGCGAGGCCCATTCTATTTCTAAATATATTGTGAGTACCTAGCAGAACTGTGCAGAACCAATCTCTTAGTTAAAATAATATAATTCAATCTATTTTAATCTAACCAGAACTGTCTCCTAACTGTCACCTGTCATTTTGTAAAGCTGTCACCTGTCATTTCTAGCTGCTAGCTGTCACTTGTCACTTTGAACTTTAAAATTTCAAATCTGAAAAACGACCTTTACATACACTTTTGCCGCAATCGCGAAAAACGCACTCGCGAATTTGCCGCGATTTGCAAATTTCTCCACATGGGAAAACAGCAGCTTCCTTGCTTTCCTTGCTAAAAATTCGTTTGCCTCTTAAGAACCATCCCTGAATCATTGCTAGAGTGACCCTGGACTAATATTAACTTGATACCACTCACCCTGAACCTCTAGAGGGAATTAAAAGCATTTTAGCATATTTTTCACTTCATTGCCAGCACATATAAAAGCATTTTGGGCCTGTGTTTCAAACTTCTGTAGTCTAAGCTTGCTGGGGTGAACTGAATTACATTTGATTGCATTTCTGAGAACTGTGTGCTTTCCTTCCATTTCCTTGCATTGCATAAAAGGGGGGGGGTGAATTGTCCAAGAAAGTGATTACATTGTCTTTTGCTGAAATCCTATCAAGTTATTTTCTGTACTGCATTTCATTCCACATTGCATCCATTTGAAACCATCAAAGTATTGTTGCTATCTTATCCATCCTATAACCACTCATCATTGATTATAAAGAAGTGTGCTAGTGCCGGACTATCCATTATTGATTACTGCTCAGATTAAGTGTGATATTCAATTATTAATTTATTATAAAGTGTGATATATATATCTATTGTTTAAATTATCAAATAAACCTTTTAAACTTGCAAAACAGAACTACTTCTTGGCTCAGCGGGGTCAGGGGGATTCCAAGAGAGGGGTGTTATATAGGGGTAGTCATCCAGAACGCATGAACTGGACATAAGGATATATCAATAAGGGTTTTCATTCAGTATTCTAGACAAGGCGTTGACTTAGCTGTAGTGTTGAATTGAATCCTCTTACAAATTGGGGGCTCGAGCGGGACGTTTGGGTTAGATCTACCATTTGTGCAGATTAATACAGCGTGCCAGCTGACCAGATACACATATCCGGTCGGATCACCACGCTGTGTTATGCTGTAAAGCACTCCTCAAAGGAACGCTCTAAGGAAAAGGTCTGTTTTGCAAAAATAAAATACAAACTTCTGTAAGTCAGGAAGGAACTCAAATCTCTAGAATGACGACCTTAGTAGACATGAAAATAGCCAGAGAGCACTTCTTACATAAGTTATTTGTGAGAGGTGAGTGGACTCATCAGGACCAGACAGTCTGGTTGCAAGCAATCGCACCCCAGATCACGGAAACAGGGTCAGATAAATGGAGAGACCAGGGTCCCTTGCATGTGGCCCTGAGTGAACTATATATGTCCTCTAAGGCCAAGGATGAGCACAACAAGATTGCCAGGGTAGCGGCATATTTATATTTACATATGGGAGCCATGCAGGACAAATGTGCTGAAGGCCAAGATCTGGCGAGTAAGCAACTGCTGGCATTACAGAAGGCCCAATCTGATCTGGACTCTTCTGAGCAGAGGCTGCAGAGGAGCCAGGAGTCAGAAAATGATAGTAGGCAGTATATCATTAAAATAAAAGAGGACATGGATATACTGCAACAGGAAAAGGCTGACCAGGATACTAGATTTCTGGCCCTGCAGAAGGAGCACCAAGACAGTTTGGACTCCTTACTGCAGAGCCAGAAAAAGCTGGAGCAACAATTAGACTTTAACAGGGCATGCACGGAGCAGGTAGCCACCCTGCAAAGTCATCTAGATAGAGTGAAGGCAGAGAGCAACAAGCTGATTTTGAAAGACCTGGATACCCAGGCAGAGTTTGATGAAGAACGCCAGAAAGCTGGTGCCTTTCAAAGGCAGAGGGACGACCTGGCGGCACAAATGCAGGCTCTTAGCCAGGAAAGAGACGCCTTAGGCCAGGAAGTCTGCCATTTAAAAAGAAAAACAGAAGAAAATCACTTGGCCCTCCAGGGGCTGGGTGACCTCCAAAAGGAACACCAGAACTTGTTAGAACACACCAGGAGGGTGGAGGATGCTCTGGCAAGAAAGGAGCAGGCCAATAGGGACACAGCTCAGGAGGTAACCCTCCTGCAGCAAAGACTGGCCCAGTGCTCCAGGACCAATCAGGAGGCACAGAGAGAGAATGAGGCTCTCTGCCAGCACAATGATAGACTCCAACAACAGGTAGCGATGCAGGAGAGACTGATAGAGTCGAGTAAGGCCTTAACTGAGGAACTGAAAGCGCAGGCTCTTGCATTGCAACAGGGAGCAGGTGCGGATAGAGACCAGGTTCGCTGGGAGAGGGAGACTCATGAGCATAACCTCAGGAGCCCTAGTACCAGAGGCCTTTATCTCTCTCAGTCCCTGGACTCTGCCACCCCCATGTTCCCTGGCGCACATGAGCACCGGGCCACAGGGATGGCAGATTACTATCCAGCCAGAAGCATGGGGCTCATAGGCCAGTACCACCCAGGAATGGAGGGGCGGGCATCCGGGTATGGGCACCCAAGCACAGTGCAATTTAATGGGGAACCCCAGTAGAGTAGGCCCATTAAGGGCATCCTGAAAACCTCTGCCCAGTTAGGTCAGTGGGGGGGTACCCATCAAATCCTGGCAGCAAGGAGGGATCTGAAGACTCCTCTGAGCGGTACAGGACACAGGAGACCAGGTCCCCACATTCTGCCAGCCATTCCCAGGCTCGCAGAATCCGGGAAAACCTGGAAGATCAGACAGGAACCTCTGGGAGCAGTGCCTCTGAGTCAGAGGACGAATGGACAAGGGTTACCCGAACCAAAAAGGCCAATAAGGCAAAAAGGGCCTTGATTAAGGACCCATTGAAACAGATTAAGGCAATCAGGAGTGTCATCACGCCTTATCATAAGAACGCCAAGTACTCTGTTTGGGAACACTTGGAGCTCTATGAGCAAATGATGGAGACTTTTCATTTGAAGGACAGCCAAAGCTGTATTCAATATGTAAAGTGGACCTTCTCCCCGGAATACTCCAGTTTCTTTGCTGGGCTGGAGGACAAAAATCATTTAAGATGGTCCACCTATAAGGCGGCCATCTTGAAACATTTTTCTACTCATAGAAATCCTCAAGAGGCTCGCAAGGCAGCCTACAATTTACAATGTGGGGAGGATCAGGCCCCACAAGAGTTTGTGCAGGAGTTAAAGCGTGCTTTTGCACAGACCACAAGAAGGGTGCGCACGGATAGCAGAGAATTTATTAATACATTTTTCCATGCCTTGCCCAAATACATAATGACCCATTTCGTGAGGGTTTTTCACGAGAAAAGATCTTTAGACTGGGTCATTGAACAGGCGACCCGGATCTATGAGGTGCAGAAGCCAATGGAAAATAAAAATAATGCGCCCAAAAACCCCAAAGCCAACAACACCCCTGCTGCTGCCAAGGTGGCAGAGGTAAAGGTCAGCCCCGTTTTAGAGTTGGAGATGGGGGGGCCTAAAAACCTACCTGCACCTAATAATGCTAGGCCCAGAAGGTCCTCGGGCCAGTCACAGACAGGGAGCCAGGGAGGCAGCCCCACAAATGGGGTCCCTCGCTCTCCTGATTATGTAAGCCCCCGTTACAAGGGAAACAGACCCTTCCTGGGTTATGTGTGGACTCCTCCAGCCCAAGGGGGGGATCCAGCCAAGCACCTAACCCAGAGAACTTCCCTCCCAACTTCTCACAGGAGGGCAGAAACTCACCAAACCCTGGGCAGAACTTCTTCCCCAGGTATCCACCCAACTTCCAGCCCCAAAATCCTCCACCCTTCTTTCCCCAATTCCCTGAGCCCAGACAACCGAATCCGGGAGAGGGGAGGCCAAAGGCGGAGGGGTATCCAAATCTTCCCAACCAGGGGTACTACCAAAGAAGGGATAGCTACCCTTCCCAGGATCAGCCCAGGGGAGAAAACAGGGCCCCGTATCAGCCTGAGCGGGTTTCCCAGTTAGAGCGCCAGGTTCAAAATTTGGCGCGGGATCTGGGTCACATACTGAGGGCTCAGCAGAACCCTCAGATCGGCATGCCGGCACAGAACGCACCCAACTCTAGACCTGGTGCTCCAGAACAATGACGGGGGCAGCACCCCGATAACTCACCGGTTCCCAGGGAGGAGGCACAAGGGGAAGGGGGATGTAAAGCCTTGGAGAAAGCTTCCTTCCTCACTTGTAAACAGCCCCTGGAAACCCAGGAACCGGAAACAAAATCTCCTGCCCCTGAAAGTCTGCCTCCTAAGGAGCAGAGGGGGGGTAGGAGAAACAAAAGACCCAAACAGACACAGTTTGAGGAGGAGGTACAGATCTTCCAATTTGAGGGAGAGGGATCCTCAGAGGATCCTGGGAAAAGGATCTTCTCCTTCAGAGAGGGGGGAACTCCTCCCAAAGAAAAATGGGTCCCTAGGGATGCAAATCCAGACTGGGGAGATGTGGAGACTGAGCTACCGCCGCCCACCATCTCATCCCAGAACCAACCGCAAGAAAATCCCCTGGTTCAAACCCATCCTGATGACTGCCTCCAAAAAGGGCGGGGCGTCACAGAACCGGAACCAGGGGAACCCACAATGGCTCTGATCTCCAGTTGGCAACTTTTTCTTTCAGATTCCCAAGGCTCTCCACAGAATTCTGCCCAAATCTCTTCACTAGCGATGTCCAAAACCAGAAAGTTAGCCCACCAGTTGTCTAAAAATGTGCATTATCTGTGCCCCCTTGAGGAGAAGGAGGGAAGATACTATGCCCCGGTACAAGTACAGGGGCAGGGTACAATTTTGGCACTGGTGGACACTGGATCTCAAGCTACCCTTCTGTCCAGAAGGGCCTTTGACGAACTGAATGCAGGAAGGGGAGAGAATTACCGAATTCCTCTCACCTCTCTTCCTGGACAACTGCAGAACTTTGACGGGAAGGAAATTCCCGTTGAGGGGACTGCAGACTTGGACATTAAGATCGGGCGACACAAGGTGAAACACCCGGTCATAGTAGTGACTCCAGAGGGCACCCCTTGTTTACTGGGGAATGACCTCCTGAGGAGGTTGTCACCCTTAATAGATTGCGTAAACAAGGTCCTCATGACCCAGACTAGCCAACCAATAAAATTAAAACAGAGTGTCAACCATGTTAGTTTAAACGGCACCTGCCACATGGTTGAACAAAAATCTGACCAAGTAGAATTTCACTTCCAGAATAGCCAAATTCCAGACGTGACAGTAATAGCAGTAGGACAACAGACTGGTGATGGAGGGTCCTCTCTATTTCTGAAAATCAACCTTCCTTCCAGTCAAAAGTGGTACTCCACGCTGGAAGGAAACTCTCTGAGATTCTATACTAATCCACAATCAGAAACTCCCACTCCTATAGTCCAGAAAGATGTGAAATCAGCTCAGAGCCTGGCTGATATTCAGCAAATTGGAGAGCAGTTGTTCATCCCTGTCCAATTAAATGATGGGAAGGACTCTGTTCTCGCTCGAGTGTGTGTGAACAACGGTAAGAGCTTCATCAGCGAAGCCATGTTCCGCCAACTCCCAAAAGATCCAGCCATTCCCACATTCAAACTGATAGACAAATGGGAAATGGACCTGGAAGCGCCTAATTCCAAACATCTCCTGCCAAGCAGGTGTATGCTCAAAATCTCCATTGGCAACAAGAGCATAGTCCACAATTGTTGGGTCGTGCGAGACGTCACTGCCGCTTTTTACTTAGGCAGTGACATTCTCAATCGCTTTGCCATTAGTTTGGACCTAATAAACTTCAAAGCTTGGTCCCGATTAGCGGATAATCCCATGGGCTTTGATGATCCAGAAAAAGCATTTAGGTGAGCTCAATTGCTACCTTATGCAGTTGAAATTCAGATCAAAGAGGAAGTCACCATCCCAAAAAGGACCCGACAATTCTCCCTGGAAGTGAAAGCTAAAAGAGGACAACATTTGAAAAACCCTGATGCTTACATACATCTAAACGCTTCTCTCCAACAGCAAGGGTTGGGGGTAAACCCAACTCCATTAGTCAACATAGAACATGACACCATTCTAATAGAGGTGGATAACAGCGACTTAAAGAGTATTACTCTAGCCGCAGGCACCATTATTGGAATGGCGGTTGATGACCGACATTTTTCCATTGATTTAGGTAATGAACTGTTAGGGCCAATCCCCAAGGACTGCGTTGACAGTGACAGTGAGGACAATACAACACCAGACAGGATTTTTACCCGGCATGGGGGGAACTTCCTGGTGTACACTTCCTGCCCCTATGGTAAGGAAGATGTGACTTGTGACTTCAGGAGGGATGAGGTGATTTTCCAGGTCCATGAGGGCTGCCTTTCCCACCTGAGGCCTCCAGTCCAAATCAGCACTCTGACCAGGGACTTCTCCACCCAGCTGGAGGAGGCCGCTGAGATAGCCAAACCAGAAGTCTTTCCAGGCTTCAGGCAGATGGTGGAAGAGAGAGTCAACCTAGCTGATGCCTGTGTGACTCTGGAACAGAAGCAAAAGTTGAAACAAGTCTTCTTGGATTTCCAAGATCTCTTTGCGGTAGACTCATATGACTGTGGTCGCACCGACATCCACACAACAACAATCCCCACGGACCCTGGAATGACTCCAGTGTTTGTGAAGCAATATCGTTTGCCTCTCGCATCAATGGAATCCCTTACTGAAATAATTAAGAACCTTGAGTCCCGGGGAATAATCCGTCCAGTCCACAGCACCTTCAATAATCCGGTGCTGGGAGCTCAACAAACGGGTCCATACTTCCCGATGGCCTCTGCCCTACATTGACCAAGGGCTGGCCCAGATCCAGGGGTCACAGGTATTCACTGCAATAGACCTGACCAATGGATACTGGACTGTGCCTGTCAGCAGGGAGGACCAATACAAACTGGCTTTTACCTTTGGGGGCCAGCAGTATACATGGACCCGGACTCCCTTCGGATACCTTAACTCCGGTAAAGAGTTCAATATTTTCCTACATAAGGCCATGCCCGACCTGGGTGCGAGGGGTAACCTGGCTTATGTAGATGATGTCCTCATCAAAAGTTCATCTGTGGAGGAACACATAGCGGAGATCCGTTATGTTCTGACGCAGTTGAGGGCCGCCGGAGCAAAACTTTCCTTTCTGAAAGCACAGTGGTGTAGAACCTATGTTAATTTCTTGGGGCATGAGATTACTCCTCAGGGTCTCTGTCCCCAGGAAAAGAAAGTGGAAGCACTTCAGAAACTGAAAGACCCCACAACTCTGCGGGAACTAAGGAGCCTCCTTGGACTGACTAATTACAGCAGAAAGTTCATTGAGGGCTACGCAGAGATCACCAGACCCCTGATTTATCTCCTGAAGGGGGGGGGGTCAAGTGGGAATGGGGTCCAGAACAAGCCGAGGCAGTAAGACAACTCAAAAGAAGCCTCTCACAAGCGCCCTGCCTAGCTTACCCTGTCAGAAACAAGGAGTTCTTCCTGGAGACGGGGTTCTCTAATACGTGCTTGACGGCAGTATTATACCAAAAGCATGACAAGGTCAATAAAGTAATCTCCTATGCGAGCAAAACTTTATCCTCTGTGGAGGAAAAATTCAACGATTGTGAGAAGGCACTCCTGGCAACGGTGTGGGCATTGAAGAATTACCGCCCGTTTATCCAGGGGGAACACATCATAGTGGAGACTCCACACCAGCCCCTGCAATATCTCCAAAGTGATAGAATCCGGGCCGGAAATGTGAGTAATTCCCGAATTACTTCCTGGATTCTGTCAATGCAAGGCTTTCCTGTGGAGGTCAGATATGGCCAAAACAAGAAGAGTCCCCTTGCGCAAGGTCTGGCTGACTTGCATGATTGTGCCAGAGAAAACTGTCTCGAGGACGAAAGTCTAAAAATAAAGGACAACATGGAGGCATACCTTAATTCCCCCCACAAAGTCTTTGAAGAAGACAAGTGTGAGGGAATGCCCACTGTATATGTGGATGGATGCTCTTACCATGTTGACAACGACGGGGTGAAAGAACTGGTGGCCGGCGTAGGGAATGCATGGGTGAATGAGTCCCCAGAACCCTCCGCTGGATACAAAATTGGTCCCCGAAGTAGTCAGGTGGCAGAATTGATGGCTGTGCATCAGGCCATCCTCACTGCTGTCCAGCATCAACTCCGCAAACTGGTCATAATCACAGATTCGGATTATGTACGGAACGGGTTCGTGGAGCACCTGGTTAATTGGAAAACCAGAGGCATGTTATGTGCTAACAACAAACCCTTGAAACATGGGAAGTTGATCCAAAACATTATGATCTGGTCACCTCGAATGAGATGACCATCTATTGGAAAAAGATCAAGGGTCATTCCAAAATAGAGGGACCAGACAAAACTGGAAATGACTTAGCTGATCAGCTGGCCAAAACCGGGGCCATCCAAGGGGATCTAATTGAGATTGAGTCCCTGTTGGGGGAAATCCAGGTCACTGCTATCACTAGGTCCCAGACAAATGCTCACAATGATCTTTCAACTGCCCAATGGAGCAAGGAGACCCCTGATGCTGATTTGATTACAGCTCAGAAGGGGGATCCAATAATTGGTAAGTTTTACCAACACCTTGAGGACCCTGAGAGCTTTCCCCTGACAGATACCGATTACATTGGGAAAGAGGACCTAAGGGTGTTGATGAAATGTCCAAAAATGTTCCGGATCCAAGACGGTTTGCTGGTAAGGAAATCCAAAGCTGGCCACGATCAGTGGGTGGTTCCTACCTCATTCCGAAGCCTGATGTTAAGTCACGCCCATGATGCGGCCACCGCTGGTCATAGGGGGTTTCACACAACACTGGAAATCTTAAGAGAGGTTGCATACTGGCCACACATGGGGGGGCAGGACCTTGACCAATACTTGAAGGGGTGTCTTGTGTGTGCACAATTTCAGCCATCATCCCTCACGCACCGTGCACCCCTCCAAAAGAGGGGGATGCCACTGCCATGGTCAGATTTGCAAATCGACTTTGTAGGCCCCGTGATTCGCTCTGCTAGGGGGAATAAGTACATGTTGACTGTGACATGCTTGTTTACCAAGTGGGTGGAATGTCTCCCAGCCCCAAATTGCAAGGCAGAAACTGCAGCTGCCCTGATGATTAACCACATCTTTTCCCGTTTCGGTCTACCTCAAAGGATTGAGTCAGACAGGGGTAGCCACTTCACTAGTGAAGTAATGACAAAGATGTGGGAGATACTGGGGGTCAAAAGGAAGTTGCATATTGCTTACCGGCCAGCTTCTTCTGGGGCAGTAGAGAGATATAACCGAACCATTGTGAGCATATTAAAGAAGTTTGTGGCAGATTCTGGGCCAAGTTGGGATATCCGATTACCTCTGGTCCTAATGGCCATCAGATCTACCCCTTCATCTGCAACCAAAATGTCACCATTCGAGTTGATGACTGGGTGCAAGATGGTGCTTCCTCAGCATCTGCTCTACAGGACCCAAGAGCAGACACTGATAAATGCCTCCACAACTCATGAGTATGTGGAGAATTTAAGGAAACACCTTCAACATGCTTTTGCTTATGCTCAGCGGAATCTAGAAAGATCAGCTGATAGCATGAAGACCCACTATGACCTGAAGACTTCCAGGAAGGAATATCAGGTGGGGGACCGGGTCTATCTATACAATTTCCAAAGGAACCAGGCCAAACAGTGAAAATTTTTGCCTACGTGGAAGGGACCCTATGAGATTAAAGACAAAATCTCCCCTGTGGCCTACAAGATCCGCATCCCCAAAGGCGGTTTGGCAGAGGGGGAAGACAAGTGGGTGCACATTAACCAGTTGAAGTGTTGCCATCCCAGGCACACTCTGCAACAACTGGAGGAATCCTCTGGAATCCTAGAGGGTACTGTCTCAGATTAATTCAGTTCTAACTTAAAAGATCCTACATATAGCCTCTCAAATTCTGTGTTTCTCAAGTTTGTGCGTTCCTGTCTCTTAATTTAAAAAAATGTGCATGTGCATATCTGTTGAGTTCTAAAATTCATATGCCACCCCACTATATCAATGGTGGGGGAAAAATGTCTATGAATAGGTATTGCCGCTCTTCCTTTGTCGTCCTAGGAGAAAGAAAACCTCGAGACTGGCCAAGGAGGACGATCCGGAGACCGGGAGCAGAGACGCAAGGGGCCCAGTGTACCGCCCAATATTCCCATCAGGACCGGCGAGGAGAACCGAACGATCAGTACCAGATGGAGGAAAAGATGCTGAACTGTGCCATCTATTGGAAGAAGATGAGGAAACATCCCAGATCTTGCGAGTTCCATCAGGGAAACAGAATGGCCATCGCAAGAGGGGGGCTTGTGGGATGTTTTTATCCATGCATCCGAGCCCTACCTCAAAACTGTGCAGTACTGACCTGGAAAACATCATGATGGCCAGAGCTTCCCAGAAAATGCACAAGGAAATGCATGAAGAATAGGCTGCCACTCATTTTTGCCGATGTTATGGGCACAGAAGGGCACTGCCTAAAACCACCATTGGACTACCCACACAGTAGTCTGAAACCATTGGGAATGGCAATGCTGATTGCCAAAAGCAACCTAGAATTGTGGGGAATTCATTTTCTTAAATCCCAAAAATGGGTGCATTACCAGTACTCACCACTATCAGAAAGCCGGCGGTTTAAAACAACACCAGACATTTGTGTAAAACTGAATAGAGGAACCCAAAGCAGGCCAAAGAAAGACTTACTGAGAGGTGGATACAATGTAAAGTTATATTCTGAAGTGACTTGAAGGTTTATAACAAGACTGGCTGAGCTGTGGATTTCAGCAGTTTAAGAAAATTTGGACTGAAAGGCACTAAAAATCTAAATGTTTAAAAGAAATGAGTGACCTACTTTGAGTGTCACATAGGTTGCAATTGTTTAAATGTCATAGTTTTAAACTTAGAATCAGCATTCTAGCTGCATATGTAAAAATTGTTAGTTTTATTTGAATGCAGAAAACTAGGTAACTAAAAGTGACATTAGCTGGGGCCTGGTTTAAGGAACTGAATTCTGGCCACCAGCTACCCCCGACAGGAGTTGAGACTTGCACAACTGCTGTGTTCCCAGGCCTAGCTGCCTTTTGCTGTTCCCACCAAAAGGGATATGACACTACTCTGATTGAATTACCAAGGGACTGCTAGAGACTAAACATAGGACCCAGGCAGAGGGTTTATTGAAGTGGCCATAAATGGCTTCCTCTTGAACAATGGGCCTTCCAGGGCCCAGGCAGATGGTTTATTGCAGGGGTCATAAAAATGGCTTCCTCTTGGCAGAAACTGGGAGGGGGAGAAACTGGAGACAGAGGCTGAGCTTGAAGAAAGTGGAAAGACTGGTTTCTGTACCATGTGACTTGGGAAACCACACCCCTGTAGCCAGAATATGGTTTTAGAAAAAGATGAATAACTCATAGTACGGACTTGTCATAATTATTTAAATGATACCATAATTCTTGTGATTTTTCTGCCCACATTTTAAGAGATTTTTAGAACCGGTGGCATGATCTGGGGGCAAACTAGCAGTTAAGAGGGTATTACTTAAAATGTCTGCATGTGAAAAGTCTGATACTTCATCAATTAATGCCTGCATGCCTTGCACACATTTGGGTAAATTTGAGTAAGAATCTGATATTGGTAACCTGACCAAAAAGTGAAATATGTTGACATTTCCCAATGCAAGCTCTCAGGAAGAGCAGATTTGAACAGGGTATATCTCATGTGATATGCATGATGGGTGCATGTAATTTCAAACCACTGTGTAGCTATGAAATATGTCTTTTTGATCAAATATAGATTGTGTGTAAGTTGACAGGGGTGGGTTCTCTGTATCATAAACAGACCTCATCATGATGACACTTCATTTCATTCCCCCAATCAAGGGGAAGAGGAGGAAGTGGCCAATGACAAGGGGAGAGGGGTAGGGCCTAGGAAGCTAGCCTCTCCACCCATTTTCAAAACACATAAAAGCAGACAGTCAGGACAGATAGGGGGATTCTATTCCATCTGCTGCGGGACGCTCTGCCGGGAAAATCCATACTTTACCTCCATCAACCTCCAGAGAGCCAACATAGAGACTTCAATCTATCCACCTTCAGAGACCAAGACTTTACTTCAGAATTTGTAGCAGAGAGGTCAACTACAAGCTAAATCCCTCTTTAGCAGGCCTCAAATCATTGCCATTATCACAGCCAGGCGAGCTGTTTGAATTCTTTGCAAGAACTCTTGCCATTTGCCAGAGAGCAGTGTTGGATCCAGAGAGAGACCAGCTGAACCGGAGACCGCTGTATCCGGACCCACAGACCTGATCAGAACCAGAGACCCAGACCAGACCAGCAGAGTAGAGCTGACCCAGACGCTGTGCGCAGAGACCGTCCGTGGCGAGTGAAGAAAACCTGACCAGATCCGTGGCGAGGCCCATTCTATTTCTAAATATATTGTGAGTACCTAGCAGAACTGTGCAGAACCAATCTCTTAGTTAAAATAATATAATTCAATCTATTTTAATCTAACCAGAACTGTCTCCTAACTGTCACCTGTCATTTTGTAAAGCTGTCACCTGTCATTTCTAGCTGCTAGCTGTCACTAGCTGAAAAACGACCTTTACCATATCGCTCATATCTCTGTGACCGTTTGTCTTAGAGACTTGCAGTAACTTTCCTCTGAAATCTGGGAATCTTGGCTTTTCAACGGATCTAGAACCGCATTCCTATTCCATACACTTCTGCCGCAATCGCGAAAAACGCACTCGCGAATTTGCCGCAATTTGCAAATTTCTCCACGTGGGAAAACAGCAGCTTCCTTGCTTTCCTTGCTAAAAATTCGTTTGCCTCTTAAGAACCATCCCTGAATCATTGCTAGAGTGAGCCTGGACTAATATTAACTTGATACCACTCACCCTGAACCTCTAGAGGTAATTAAAAGCATTTTAGCATATTTTTCACTTCATTGCCAGCACATATAAAAGCATTTTGGGCCTGTGTTTCAAACTTCTGCAGTCTAAGCTTGCTGGGGTGAACTGAATTACATTTGATTGCATTGCTGAGAACTGTGTGCTTTCCTTCCATTTCCTTGCATTGCATAAATGGGGGGGTGAATTGTCCAAGAAAGTGATTACATTGTCTTTTGCTGAAATCCTATCAAGTTATTTTCTGTACTGCATTTCATTCCACATTGCATCCATTTGAAACCATCAAAGTATTGTTGCTATTTTATCCATCCTATAACCACTCATCATTGATTATAAAGAAGTGTGCTAGTGCCGGACTATCCATTATTGATTACTGCTCAGATTAAGTGTGATATTCAATTATTAATTTATTATAAAGTGTGATATATATATCTATTGTTTAAATGATCAAATAAACCTTTTAAACGTGCAAAACAGAACTACTTCTTGGCTCAGCGGGGTCAGGGGGATTCCAAGAGGGGGTGTTATATAGGGGTAGTCATCCAGAACGCATGAACTGGACATAAGGATATATCAATAAGGGTTTTCATTCAGTATTCTAGACTAGGCGTTGACTTAGCTGTAGTGTTGAATTGAATCCTCTTACAGCTAGCTACTCAGGATCGGTCTCAGCTTATCCTTTCCCCTGTACTCAATAGTTTCTATCCAATCCAGTGTTTGAATCTTTGTTTTCACTTTAGTGGAGTTGGATTCTAGTACATCCATTTCATTGTTCTGACTTACCAGGAACGCATCGACTTTAAACTTCCACCATATCGGACCCTTGTCTTGCTCAATCTCTTGTGCCTTTAGGATCGAGAAAGGGTCTGAACTATCCACAGTCATACATTTCCTGTATAGTACTATTGTTTTCCACAACGCTATTGATGCCAGGGATTGGAGCCACAGCTGGTATCTTATGGTGGCCATTGGCAGTGAATTAGGCAGCTTCAGAATCTTCCGCCAAAAAAAACCTCCAATATCCCCCATACTTTCCATGATAGATTTATTAAAGATTCAGCACCATACGTCAAAATCTGTACTACCTTCTGTTTGTAGAATGTAATAAGAGGCTGGAGTGAGTAGCTGCCATATCTTTTGTGCAGTGTCACACCCTGCATTGTGAGCTCTTTCAGTGTATTCCTCAGTGGTGTGTACTGGCCTTTGTCATCTATGTTTTTGTTTATCACCATGCCCAGGTAGGCCATAGAATCCACTACCTCCAATTTTGGATTTTCAACCCTCCATAAAAAAGTTTCCTTTTGTTTCCTATGCGCCGACGACATGCACAGGACTTTAGATTTCCCCACGTTAATCCTCATACCGTTCTCTTTTTGGTAGTTGCTAAATGCCTCAATCCTTCTTTGTAGACCAATGGGGCTTTGTTGCACAAAGACCACGTCGTCAGCATACAGTATCCAAGGGACTTTGATGGAGTTTATCTTCCGTGGAAATGCTTGGATCGCTTTCTGCGATTCCTTAAGGTCTGACATGTAGAGACTGAAAATTAAGAGCGCCATGGTGCATCCATGCTTTGGCCCACAATAGGTGTGTATTTTTCTTGACAGACATCCCTCTGCGGATAATCTTACTTGGATCAATGTATTGGTGTATAGGGCCTTCATTGCCTCTATTAAGTCTACCGGGCATTTCCATTTAATGAGCTTGGACCATAGGCGTTGCCTATTTAGCCCATAGAATGCCTGTTCCAAGTCCATAAAGGCCATGTAGACACAGATCTGTGACTCCAATGCTCTCTGCTTTAAAATATTGAGGATGAACAAGTTCAATGAGGTCCCTATTCCCTTGATAAATCCTGTCAGTCTGGAATCTAATCTACCTGTTTTTATTGCCCATTCATTTAAGGCTCTCAAAAAAACTGATGCAAATAGTTTCCACCAAGAATCCAGAAAGGCAATCTAGCAGTAGTTCTTCAGATCGCCTCGGTTGCCCTTCTTGAAGATGGGGACTACCCTGGCTTCTTGCCAGGAGGATGGGACCTGCTTGGTCAGCATAATCTGATTAAACAGATTTACTACTAAGCCCCCCCCCCCGATAAATATGTTCCCCTTTAGGATGTGGGTTGAGCGCCACCTGGGCCTGCTGCCATAGATGAGCTTAGTTTGCTAATGTGCCTTGCATCTTCCTCGTCCAATTCAAAGGACAATCTCATCGCCCCTCTCAAACCTCCCATTTTATTTGTTTCCTCTCTTCTGGCGAATATTGTGGAGTAATGATCTACCCATCTTTCTCCAGACATTTGTCCCATCATGTGCGCTGGTCTAAAGATATCCCCATTATTAATGAGTTCCCACAGATTTCTTGTGTTTTTGGTGCAGATGACTTTCAAAAAATGTTCGCCATCCATATTGCCTTGGACGGCTGTATCCGATTTCAGTTTTTCTGTTTTTGTATCCTTATCTTTTCCTTCATCAGAGGCCCTCTCTCCCTCTGTAGCCTTTTAACGTCTGCTCTGAGGGATCTTCTTGCCATCACTAAAATATGGTCGTAGGCGTGTTTGGGTAGCATACTTGTTTTACCTCCTTTATTTGTAACTTCTCTGAACTGTTTCAGGATCCAGGCATATTCTACCTTGTATGGATTATCCACTATGGAGTGCTCATATTGTGCGGAGATTCTCACAACCTCGTCCTTTTTAATCCTTAGTCTATTTTTTCCCCAAGTTACCCCTACTGGAATCATTTTCTTCCTACCCTGTATATGGCCAATATCACCTAAAGTGATGGCTAAGAGATCATGATCACTTAGGGATTGTTTTACTATTTCAAATTTCTCCACCAATATTTCCTGAAACAAAACAGTCGTCCAAGCATGTTCTGTGAGCTCCTCTTCCCCATGTACAGGTGCCTGGCCTGTCGCCTTCAGTTTGTGCATTTAGCATTGACAGTTCTCGAGTGGTTGTCTCGATAACCCATCTTCGTGCTCTTTCCTCAAGTTGTGACTCTTTTAATGGCCAGCTTTCCTCGTTCAATAATCGAATGTTCAGGTCACCGCATATTACGCGGGTCTTCCATTTCGATCAGGGTCTTATCCACATAACTCATTATTGACTTAATGAAGTCCTCCTGTCGACACATGTTGACACGCCAGTACACGTTTATTAGCAGGAGTTTGGTTTCCAGTGGGGGGGGGGCCCTACTCAATTTTAGTATTTGAACGTATGGGTTTGGGTTGGCCATGCTGTTTACCATTAGCCCTTTGTCCACCTTGATCATCGTTAAGAGTCCTGAGAAGGGTCGACCCAAGGCGCCTTTACCGGCTGGATTCAGGTGGGACTCCTACCCTTCACATGAGGGATTTGTCCTCATCCAGGTCTCCTGGACACACAGAATATCATAGCGGCCCAGCATCCAAGATATTTTGGCAAATAGGGATTTGAATCCCCTTGTATTCCAAGAGCCGATGAGGAGTCTTTTATCTTCCTGATTCTCATAGATCTATTGTTGCTTGGACTTTCCCAGAGCCTCAGCCAGCCAGTCCCAGTTTTTGGGCTTGTCGTCTTGTTGTTGTTGAGTTTGATGTACTGTCCAACTCCTCTTATTTAGAACTTGATTGTCAATGGAGAATTTTAGAGGTGGAAGGTTTTTCTGTGAGAATAGCAGCTGCTTTTCATTTGGTGGTTTGTATTCATCAGCTTTCTCATTTACACTCACTGGATTATTCTTAGAGTGAGACTCGATCAATCTTCTTACTGCCATCTTCTTATTTCTTGATTTGCCGATCTCCTGATCATTGTTTAGTTCAAAGACCAAGGGTAGGAGTTTGTCACTGTATTCCAGTAGAGCGTCCTTGATTAGTTGGGAGTCGATATGGAGGACAACCCAATCCATTCTCTTTTTGTTCACAAACTCCACCACCCTGATATTCTCTGTTGATATGTATCTCAATGCTTGGATGTGTTGCAAGAGCTTCATTACATTTCTACGATTAAGGATATGAGCATCCGGTCCCAATATTATTCTCACCAAGCATACTTTGCAGTCTTTATTTCTGAATTGGGGTTCCCTTCTTGTTTGGTCCATATTTCTAAAACGCATACTTTGGGTACTAGACGTGAAGTTCTTTTCTTTCCTTTTTTCTCCAACTCTCTGGTGGGGCTCGTGTCATGATCTCTGCTTCCAAAAGCTCAGGGTTTTCCCAACTCCCTTGGAAGCAGATTCATAACCCAGGTTCCGAGTGCCAACCAGTCCCAATTGGGACCTTTTGGACCCAGTCCTGGCGCCAGTGGCACCAGGCTCATAAATATGCCCAGTCCCAGCGCTGGAAGCGCCGGGCTCATAATGCTTGGGTGGACTTACCTGCAGCAGACCATGCTGCTTACTTGCCTGCCAGTTGAGCCTCTGATCCTCTTCTGTTTGGAACTACTTTTCCTGTTGGGTGGGGCAGGAGCTACTCCCTAGGTTCAGAACACTGGAACTCTTCTGGAAAGCAGGAACTCTTTTCTTACCTAGGCGTGGCTGTGGAAGGAGACACCTAAGCACTACAGGAGGCTATTTAAACCACACCCGATGGATGAATCTTGCTTTGCGTTATTCTGCATCCTCTGCAGCAGAACGCTCATCGTGTCTTCTGCATCTGATCCTGGGCCTAAGGAAAAAGGCTTACCATCCTGAATCCAGTCTTCAGCAACACCTATAAAGACAAGAAAGAACAGGTTAGCATTACGGTCTTCAGTGACAGCTCTTCACTTACCTGGGCCATCGGCTGTCACCAACGCCTCGCGCTGCATTCTGAAAGACCAAGGCTTACCTACTCTTCGTGCGCTCCGGAGGTCTTCACACTGCATTCCGGCATCTGAAAGACAAAAGCTTACCAACTCTTCGCACACTCCGGAGGCCTTCGGCGCTGCATCCCGCATCTGAAAGACAAAACAAGGTGCGTTTAAAGACATTGGGGAACTTTAATACTCACGTGCCATTACTCCTTTCCACATCTAACCCAGTGGGTATTCCGGCACCCTGCAGCCGCTCCGAACTTGTACCTGCAAAATAAAAAAACAGAGCGCATCGTGAAGCAGGCAACAAGCGCTTACTTACGTGCTTCCAGGCGCTTCTATTCATCACACGGGCTCCATCTTCAACTCACTTCAGCCCGTCATCCACCATCGCCGGAACCCTGCAAAACAAGAGACATCATTACTAAAGACTTTAAAGACATTAGAATTACTCGAAACTTACCGTTCGTGCAGTAAACGACGGACAGCAGTCCTCTGAGGTCAAGAGGCCTGCTCCCCTTATCCAGTGAAGAAACTGGTTACAGCACCCTGCCCCGAGGCAGATGGAGAGCACGGCGTTCTCTTACCTAAGGTGAGAGCGTTAACCTTCGGGGTTCTACAGGAGAAGAGAAAGGGAAGAAGAGAGAGACATTCAATAACCCAGTTCATTAATCCCATATTTTCTATCTGCAGACATCTTACCCTTCGAGTCAAACATACAGTGCACAGAGGTCCAGCCCAAAGAGCCAGCCGTGTGTTACACATCACCTTTGAAGATACGGTATACGCCCAGTCAAGACCGGCGCCTCTACGGGAATCAGGTGAGCGTTACAGAACGCAAAGCCTACCACAAAACTCCGGTCCAGGCGCTATGGAAACCTCGGATACCGACCAATTAGCCCAGTTACTTGGGGAACTAAGGGCAGAAGTGCATGCAGCCCGTCAGGAAACGAACGCTCTAAGAAGGGAACTGATTATTTCCAAGGAGCGAACAGATGATCTCGCTAGACAATTGCTACAGTCACAAGCCGGACAGACCCCGTTACCCGCATCTGGGGGAAATCTTCCTTCTACATCCTCTATGAATCCAGTGCAGATCAACCTACCTGGGAATGTACCTCTGGCTCCGCCCGAATGATTTTCTGGTGACCCAAAGAGGTTTGCAGTATTTATCAATCAGTGCCGGTTGCATTTCTTATGCCGGCCAGCAGCCTTTCCAACTGATCAAGCTAAAGTAGCTTTCGTGCTTTCGTACCTTAGTGGCAATGCGGCAGACTGGTCGATCCCTCTAGTAAATCAAGATGATCCGGTCCTCCATGATTTTCAAGCTTTTCAGCTCAGTATGGAAAAACTGTTCGCAAGACATTCACAGGGGCAGGCCTTGGACAATGAGCTTCTTTCGTTGCGACAAGGTAATCAAGACCTTTTGGCTTATATTGCGTCTTTCAACAGACTGATAGTGGAAACTCAATGGCCTGAGGACAAAAGGATTACGCTGTTTTATAGAGGTCTACGTGGAGAGCTCAAAGATGTGTTAGCCCAAGTAGTGAATCCCCCACAAGATTGTTCGGACTATATAGACTTAGTCGTTCAAATAGATCACAGACTGCAGAACAGGAAGGCCGATCATTCCAAGTTTGATGCTCGAGTATTTTCCAAACCGCCAACTCCTTCCAAAGGAGTAGACTCCGGGGGACCCATGCAAATAGGGGGTCTGAAAGGTCCTCTAACACAAAAGGAGCGGGAAAGGAGAAAACAGTTGCAATTATGCCTCTATTGCGGAAACTCAGGGCACTTTCTTCGAGACTGTCCGGTGAAACCTGCTAAGAAGGCAGTAGGAGCTGCAGTTACCAAAGTTACAAACTCTGAGCAGGGAAACAACCTCGCCCGACAAGAATAGAGGTCCTCTTGCCGAGCGTGAAAACCAGTTCCGTGACCTCGCATTTCGTGATACCTATGGTCCTCATTAGCCCTGATAATCCGGATCGATTACATGCAATTGAAGCTTACGTCGACAGCGGTGCCATCGGCAATTATGTGGATCATGAAATGGTTTTGAGGATGAATCTAACTCTTTGTCACAAGGCTGTAAAGGACGTCATTACTACGGTGGATGGTACGGAGATAGCCTCCGGGCCAGTAACGCATACCACTCAAGAAGTGACGCTAATAAGTCAAGATGGACACCATGAGAAGATCGTGTTCGATGTGATCAAGGCCCCTCAGTTTCAGATTATTCTAGGAATACCTTGGTTAGAGAAACACAATCCTCTGATCGATTGGCGAGCAAGAACGGTCCAGTTTCCAGAATGTGTCTCTACTTGTCACCCTCCACCTGGTGTTGCACTGGCAGCAATTTCTTCAGAGACTCCCCAGTTACCTCCCGAATACCTAGAATACCAAGATGTTTTCCGGAAGGATCAGGCTAACTCTCTACCTCCTCATAGGTCTTATGACTGCCAGATAGACCTGATACCTGGATCTACTCCTCCTTGTAGTAGAATTTATGCCCTCACCGAGCCTGAGAACCTTCACCTTCGACAATACCTGGATCAATACCTGGCAAATGGGTTTATTCGTCCTTCCAAGTCCCCTGCTTCTTCAGCTTTGTTCTTCGTTCCAAAAAAGGAAGGAGACCTTAGAACTTGTATAGATTATCGCTCCCTGAACCAGATCACTGTTAAGAATAGATATCCGTTACCTTTGATCCCTGAACTCCTGGACCAAGTCAGAAAAGCATGCATATATACAAAGCTGGATCTTAGAGGAGCTTACCACTTGGTACGAGTAAAAGAGGGCGATGAATGGAAGACGGCCTTCCGCACCAAGTATGGGCTCTTTGAATATCAGGTCATGCCCTTCGGACTTTGCAATGCCCCGGCCGCCTTTCAATATTTTATGAACGATGTCCTCAGAGAGCTCATAGATGTGTGTGTTGTTGTTTACATTGACGACATCCTCGTTTATTCTTCATCGGAATCTGAACATCGGAAACACGTGAAAATGGTCCTCGAAAGATTGCGTCAACACAAACTTTTCGCTAAGTTGGAAAAATGTGTTTTCAACGTGACTGAAGTTGAATTCTTGGGATTCATATTATCACCTGGCGGAGTGCGTATGGATTCAAAGAAGGTCGATGCAGTTCTCAAATGGCCATCACCATCCTCCGTAAAAGGTGTGCAAAGCATGTTAGGCTTCGCTAACTTTTACCGCAGGTTTATCCCTGAATTCTCTCGAATAGTCCAGCCGATCACTGCCTTGTTAAAGAAAAACAAACGTTTTGAATGGTCTACCGAGGCGGAACAAGCTTTCCAGGATTTGAAGACTAAATTTATCTCTGCACCAATCTTAAAACACCCTCGCCCCGAACTCCCCTACATCGTGGAAACTGATGCTTCAAGCCTTGCCATGGGGGCAGTTCTATCACAAAAGGACCCGGTCACCAATCAGTTGCATCCCGTGGCATTTTGGTCCCGCAAATTCTCGCCTCCTGAAATCAATTACACTATTACTGACAAGGAACTTCTGGCTATCAAGTCTGCCTTTAAGGCTTGGCGGCATTATCTGCTGGGGGCCCGACACACCGTTACTGTGATTACGGATCACCGAAACCTGCAATATTTGAAAACCGCAAAAGCCCAATCCTCTAGACAACTCCGTTGGGCATTATTCTTTGCCGAGTTTGACTTCATAATTACCTATCGACCTGGTACAAAAAATGGTAAAGCTGATGCCCTTTCTCGGATGGGAGTGGAAGAACACTTGATCAACCCTAAACCTGTACCAATCATTCCCGAACAAAGAATTCTGGGTGTAATCGCCACACAATCCATAGAGGAAGTTAAGGATAAAGCCAGGCAACTTGTAACTCCAGCAGACATACAGAATTGGCATCTGCAAGGAAAGGACTTTGCAGTAAAGGACAACTTATTGTATTTCCAAGAACGATTATACCTACCCAGCACAGATTTACAGAAAGAAGTAATCTCTTGTTATCACGATTCTTTAATGGAAGGACATCCCGGTATAGCCAAGACCTCAGAAAAGATCAAGCGCTACTTCTGGTGGCCGTCTTGGAAAAAAGATATCAGAGACTTTATAATGTCCTGTGGAGTATGCGCCCAAAACAAGAGTCAAAAGGAAAGACCAGCAGGCCTCTTACGCCCTATTGACATCCCACCTCGCCCTTGGCATATGCTTTCTATGGACTTCATCACCGAACTACCTCCATGCTCCAGATACAATACGATTCTAGTAATCGTGGACTTATTCTCCAAGATGGCGCATTTCATTCCGCTCAAAGGCTTGCCAACAGCAGCAACTCTGGCCCGAGAATTTCTCGAAAACATCGTCCGACTGCACGGTTTTCCTTCGGTTCTAATTTCGGATCGAGGTAGTCAATTTATTTTTCATTTTTGGCGAAGTTGCTGTCGGTCGGCTCAAATTGATGTGAGACTATCGACCAGTCACCACCCTCAGACCGACGGACAAACCGAGAGGACCAATCAAACTCTGGAACAGTATTTACGCTGCATGCTGCAACAAACTGAAAAAACTTGGAAAGACATCCTTTGGATAGCCGAATATGCCTACAATAACTCTGTCCATTCGGGAACTGGGAAAACCCCGTTTTTTCTTTTGTACGGCAGTCACCCTCGAACCTCGGAGTTGGATCCCCTCCAAGATCTTGAAACACCAGCAGTAGACTACCTGCATTCTACAATCACCCAAGCCTTTAAGGAAGCTGTTTCTCACCTTCAAAGGGCTAAAGAACAATACAAGAAAGGAGCAGATCAACATCGGAAGGAAGCCCCTCAATATCGAGTAGGGGATCAAGTCTGGTTATCCACCAAATATCTACCTCTAAAAGGGCCACGCACATTCAACCCAAGATACCTTGGTCCCTATTCCATCACTACCATAGTAAACCCAGTAGCGGTCAAGTTGGACTTGCCCCCGCACATGAAGATACATCCGGTCTTCCACGTCTCTCTATTAAAACCCATGCAACCTCAAACCCGACTAACTAAATCTCCAAAACCTATCCTAGTTGATGGGGAACTCGAGTTTGAAGTCAAAAGCATTCTGGACTCCAAGATCTCCAAATCTAAACTATTTACCTAATTGACTGGAAAGGCTACGGCCCCCAAGAGAGATCCTGGGAACCTGCTGAATATGTCCACGCTCCTCGCCTAATCAAAAGATTTCACCGAACATTTCCTGACAAGCCAAAACCCCCGGAGAAGCCCGGTTTGGGAGGGGCCTTGAGGGGGGGTACTGTCATGATCTCTGCTTCCAAAAGGTCAGGGTTTTCCCAACTCCCTTGGAAGCAGATTCATAACCCAGGTTCCGAGTGCCAACCAGTCCCAATTGGGACCTTTTGGACCCAGTCCTGGCGCCAGTGGCACCAGGCTCATAAATATGCCCAGTCCCAGCGCTGGAAGCGCCGGGCTCATAATGCTTGGGTGGACTTACCTGCAGCAGACCATGCTGCTTACTTGCCTGCCAGTTGAGCCTCTGATCCTCTTCTGTTTGGAACTACTTTTCCTGTTGGGTGGGGCAGGAGCCACTCCCTAGGTTCAGAACACTGGAACTCTTCTGGAAAGCAGGAACTCTTTTCTTACCTAGGCGTGGCTGTGGAAGGAGACATCTAAGCACTACAGGAGGCTATTTAAACCACACCCGATGGATGAATCTTGCTTTGCGTTATTCTGCATCCTCTGCAGCAGAACGCTCATCGTGTCTTCTGCATCTGATCCTGGGCCTAAGGAAAAAGGCTTACCATCCTGAATCCAGTCTTCAGCAACACCTATAAAGACAAGAAAGAACAGGTTAGCATTACGGTCTTCAGTGACAGCTCTTCACTTACCTGGGCCATCGGCTGTCACCAACGCCTCGCGCTGCATTCTGAAAGACCAAGGCTTACCTACTCTTCGTGCGCTCCGGAGGTCTTCACACTGCATTCCGGCATCTGAAAGACAAAAGCTTACCAACTCTTCGCACGCTCCGGAGGCCTTCGGCGCTGCATCCCGCATCTGAAAGACAAAACAAGGTGCGTTTAAAGACATTGGGGAACTTTAATACTCACGTGCCATTACTCCTTTCCACATCTAACCCAGTGGGTATTCCGGCACCCTGCAGCCACTCCGAACTTGTACCTGCAAAATAAAAAGACAGTTAGAGCGCATTGTGAAGCAGGCAACAAGCGCTAACTTACGTGCTTCCAGGCGCTTCTATTCATCACACAGGCTCCATCTTCAACTCACTTCAGCTCGTCATCCACCATCGCCGGAACCCTGCAAAACAAGAGACATCATTACTAAAGACTTTAAAGACATTAGAATTACTCGAAACTTACCGTTCGTGCAGTAAACGACGGACAGCAGTCCTCTGAGGTCAAGAGGCCTGCTCCCCTTATCCAGTGAAGAAACTGGTTACAGCACCCTGCCCCGAGGCAGATGGAGAGCACGGCGTTCTCTTACCTAAGGTGAGAGCGTTGACCTTCGGGGTTCTACAGGAGAAGAGAAAGGGAAGAAGAGAGAGACATTCAATAACCCAGTTCATTAATCCCATATTTTCTATCTGCAGACATCTTACCCTTCGAGTCAAACATACAGTGCACAGAGGTCCAGCCCAAAGAGCCAGCCGTGTGTTACACATCACCTTTGAAGATACGGTATACGCCCAGTCAAGACCGGCGCCTCTACGGGAATCAGGTGAGCGTTACAGCTCGCCCCATTGCGCCTTTCCCAGGGATAATCTTTTTTCTTCCAGTGTTTTAAATAGTTGGTATTTTTTTGCAGGAAGGCTCTGTTTTTCTTTCTCAGTATATTTACCAGTCGGTCCAATGGGCAGATTCAGAGTTATTTGATTTACTTGTCTTTCAATCTCTATCCTATCGAATCTGCTTAGGTTGTTCCAGTCCTCATCTTCTTCCTCCCTGTCTTTTATTTCTGTCAAGTCACTTAAGCAGGTCTCTGTAGGGGTGTCTGTCTCCTCTTTTTCCCTTGATGTTCTCGGGCAAGAGGGTGCTGTTTCAGAGATCTTCATTGATGGATCCTCCTGGAGCATCGCCAGTTTTCTTCTGGGGTGTTTTGATGTTTGACTCATGTCAGGGAGTGTCTGTGCTCTTGTATTTCTTAAAAAAGCCTAGGAACTATTTGATTTTCTCTTTCGCCCTGTTTTTATATTTTTGGGGTTTTTCTCTTTAGGACATTCCCCTCTGGACACTCTCGAGTTTTAACTGGCTGGAATATCAAGACGATGTCCTCTTCGTTAGTTGGCCCATGAGACCTTGTTCTTCCAATTCCCAGCTCCTCCTCTATTTCCATGTCAGCGCTTGGTTCAGGAGATGTTGTTGATGTTGATTTTGGTGACTTCGGTATATTTCTGTCTCTGCTCATCGCCTGATCTTGTTTCCATTGATTCCTCATCCATTTGTAGTCTTCCAAGATTGCTTCCATTAATAGAGCTTTGTCTGTGGATTCTTGTCTTGCCAGATCACATAGACGGTTCTGCCATTGAATTGAGACTTCTACTTCTTTATTCAATCTTTCTTCGACTTTATTTACAAAGCTTTCCAGGCCTGTCATTTTTGCATGGGCCTTCGCAATTAAAGCGGCCTTGTCTTGTAGTGAGTTGTTGATTGATTCATATAGTTTAGTAAAAGGGGTCAGCGAGATGGATATGGCTCAAATCTTCTCTTGGTGGAATCCCTTCCCTATTCCAGTGCTCC
The DNA here is from genome assembly GCF_040938575.1 of Ambystoma mexicanum. Lineage (NCBI taxonomy): Eukaryota > Metazoa > Chordata > Amphibia > Caudata > Ambystomatidae > Ambystoma > Ambystoma mexicanum. The sequence goes on along the minus strand of NC_090938.1, from coordinate 529,036,580 downwards.
CTTTCAAAGCTGGCCAAGTTTTGAAGGCTCCTCACGGAGGATGAAGAGCTACTGCTGCCCAGTGATCTGTTTTCAAATATGGAATCATCCCCTTCCGATAGTGTTGACCTATCATTTCTGCTGTTATTTGGTATATTTCCCTCATTCATGCCTCTGTGATCATCTTCAATCGCTGTTCTCTTTTCTCTCATTGTGCTTGAGTTTGCTGACAATTCCAATGGGCTAGTTTCATTACGGATTGGCACCAGCCTTATGGGCGCCCTGGTCATTGATCTTGACGAAGTTTCTGCCGAGACTGAGTGCAGAATATTACAAGGCTCTTGTCTGCATTTGGTCATTCATAATTTAGTGCCGCCAGCTGGTCCTTAATAGTGGATAAACTCTTTTGTTTTTGCAGGGTGATTTTTTGTGTTAGGTTTATGAGGGCCTTTGCTAGCTGCGCCGCTAAATCTGAATTTTTTAGTTTTTGCCTTTGAGGCGGGCAGCTTGATCATTAGTCTGATTAGAGGACTCCGGCTCACACTGTTGCCTGCCAGTTGGCATTACTACTTTCACTTGTGTGCCTTCAATCAGCACAATCCTGGGCCATTCAACCCCCCCACTTCTTTGGGGGCCAAACTCCCTTGGCTCATGTTGGGATTCACTCTTGTTTCAACCAGTGCCACTGTTGGGGGTGTTTCCGGGTAGCATGACACCAGGGCAGAGTCACTTTCACCCTCTACTGCCCCGGGATGAAATTCCATGTTTGCCTGGTCTTTTGTTTTTTCAGGGTTCGGGTCCGTCCTGCTCATGGGTTTCCAGGCTCTCACTTCCACCTGCGAGGAAGCTAGCTGGGTCCCCCCTTTCACACAACAGCAGTGACTGCTCCTCAGAGTTTTTCAGATTATCACTGGTGGATTCACTCAGGCATCGTAGGCCGGCCCCCTTTTTAACTCTGTTATTCATAAGGGCTGGATTAACACCTTGATCGGGGGCGGGGGAGGACATGCCGTTTTACCTGCTGCCGGGTTCTGGTTCCAGACAGACTTTTGTTATGCGCCACATTCTACCGACGGTGGATCCATTGGGGGCGCTGCCGGTCGAGGGATTTCCATGTTCACCCGCGAACACCAGAAAACACCACTTGCCTCCATTTCGCTCCGCTTCGCGAAGAGGGCAGGCTTCATCTCCTTCCTCTTCCTGCTTGCATGGAATGCTGGATAGAGAATTAAAGGTGCACTATGTCAGGGAGCACACCAGCAAACACCACTTGCCTCCACTTCCTTAATAGGAAACTACTGAAGGTGTATCCCCAACCTTTCGGACAAAAGAGCCCGGCTGATGGATAAACGTAAGAATGCCGAACCCCAGAAACTTCAGTGGAATGACGAGGATGAGATATGTTATAACACCTTGAAGCAGCTGCTGTGTCAGAACCCAATCCTAAAGGTAGTCGACTTCTCTAAGGAGTTTGTCTTACAGACAGATGCCTCCCTTACAGGGATAGGAGCCGTCCTGTCCCATGTTTGCGATGGATTGGAACGTCCCATATTATTCACCAGCCGAAAGCTGTTCCCACGTGAGAAAAATAACTCTGTGTCAGAACTGGAGGAACTGGCCATCAAGTGGGCCATTATCCATTTTAGGTACTACCTATTGGGACGAAGGTTCACACTCGTTACTGACCACTCATCCCTAGTTTGGATTAGCCAACACAAAGACTCCAATCCTGGGGTCGTGCGATGGTTTCTAGACCTATAACAAAGAGGTCAAAGTGGTCATACAGGGGTCTTGTAAAATCCTCTGTACTGTCTAAAGTCTTTGACCGACAGATGATTGCGAAGCTAAGGGAAATGAATGCCGCTTGGTGAAATGAGAGCATGAATAGTGTGTTTGTAGAAGTTGGTAGAAAGTGAACCCGGACGAGGGAAGCCGACAGTCAAAGACAAAGCCTGAAGTACTGTGTAAAAAGACATTATGACTTGTGAAAGTAAGAGGTATTGGAAGACCAGGGGGAAGTGAATTTTCCCTCTTGTCAAGTGGGTCTCAGCCCGATCGAGGGAGATCCAGGGGTGAAAAGTCATCACCCAAAATTCATTGAGAAAGGAACTGTTCAATTGATTGGTTGAATATGGTACGTGAGGGGTTGGAGCCCGGAAGAGGGGGACCCAGGAGTGAAGCCATCACCCAATGTGAACTGTGGAAAATAACTTTTTTTGTGTTTGTCTGTTGGATACATCATTCCTCGAAGGCAAGGGACTTTTTAATCTAAAGAGACTTTACCATTGAAGAACCTGATAGCTGGAATGGAACTGCCAGCTCGTGCTGAGAAAGCACGAGCGTGTGCTGTGCTACAATGTCTCACCTTGTCCTGTGCTGCAAACGTGGGGAAGGGAGACCCCTTGCATCACATCTGAACTTATTATTTGGAACACTTCTTTTCTGTATTGAAACCCTATCCCGCACTCTTTCTATAATTAGTTGTAAGGAATTGGCAATAGGTTTTTCTTAGTATAGGCCCTTTTATTTTGACACAACGCCACTAGGACTGCCTTATTTTTTATTTGATGGTTGATGCTTGCTCCCATATTAGATTTAGGTTTAGGCTAGGTGTTTTTCCACCCTGTATTTATAGTTCAATAAACACCCTTGAAATGTGATCACTTGTGTCTGTCTTTACTGTTGCCACCATGAGTTCCTTACAATGCCCAGGAGAGCCCTGGCAACCACCTTGGCTGTTCTGGTGCAAAGGGGTATAGCCTCAGCGTACCTGGTGGCATGATCTACCAATACGAGGATGAACCTTTGTCCACGTAATGTAGGAGGGTCAACGAGACCAACAATGTCAATGCCCACCCTCTCAAATGGTGTGCCAACCACTGGCAAAGGCTGCAGTGGGGAAATTGCACTGCCTCCAGTCTTGCCAGACAGTTGACAAGTGGGATAGGTCTTGCAGTGACCTTCCACTTCTACTCCCATTCTGGGCCAATAGAAGTGGGCTGAGAGTCTCTGCTTAGTCTTATTGGTGCCAAGATGACCAGCTAAGGGCACCTCACGTGCCAACTGTAACAGGAAGGCCCTGTATACCTGGGGTACAACCAACCTCTTGACTGCACCAGGGTCAGGCTGAATGGGCTCACTGTAAAGGAGCTCACCCTCACAATAAATCTTAAAGTCCGTGGCACTTCTCCTTGTGCCTGGGCTTGGGACAATTTTATTAGACCCTCTCTCTTTGACCCTTACAAAAATCCTACCTGGAGAGCCCATCTTCAGCTAACATGCACTGGAGGTCTGGGAGAGCCTCTAGGGTGAGTATGTCTCCCTAACAAGGGGTCTCTGGCTCTTCTTCCTCTGGAGTTGAGTCATGGGTCACCACCGAGCCTAGTCCTTCGGGGTGCTGAGGCCACAGTGGGTGCTGTAGAAACAGCAGGAAGAGAAGTAGCCCCCTTCACAGAGGTGGACTTCTTACTTTTCCTCTTAGCCTTGGGTTTCCCCTTCGGCTTGGGTAACTGACTATCAGTCAGACCCTTGGTATCTGTGATCTAGTGACTGCAGCAGCAGTCAGGCGTAACCCATCCGAGGTGAACCCTATCTCGACCAAGTCATTCCCCAACAAACTGTTGGCAGTCACATTACCCTGAACCAGGACAGGAAGCATTGCTGTCCTGTCATCAATCTTGATGGTGACTAGGGCTAGAGGAGATAATTTGGGAGGCCCACAAGCAGACCTGGTGGTTCTCAGAGGAGCACTTTGCATAGTCTTCTGACCTGAGCAGGGGCCTGTCCACCACTGTCATGCTAGCCATAGTGTCTCTCAAACCAGTGGAAGGCTGACCATTTATGAGGACACTTCTCAAAAATCTTCTAGTGTTCTGTGGGATAGTAGCTAGTATTTTTAAGTACTGGTCCCAGGCCCCAGGGGGCACCAATGAAATCTCTACAGGGGCACAAAAGGTGATTACTGGTGAGGAGGGGATGACAGTGGCCTCCACCTCAGGCATGAAGTAAGGGTATGTCAGGCTGACAGCCTGCACACTAAGTGCTTTACCTTTACACTTGGGGTCACCCTTTCTGTGATCCAAGGCCCCAGTCCCAAGAGGTGCCAGGAATGTGGAGACTGAACTCGATCCACTTGGAGCCTGCTCTGCAGCAGGAGCACCACTACTCTCACTCCCACCCCCATAAGACTTATCCCCACTAGACATGTGGACCTTAGAGGGATAATGTTTAGGTTTATTTGGATGTGGCTGCTTCTTGGACTCCACAACCTTCTCAGGGGTCTCATCCTCTTTGTCCTTGCCCTTCCCACTGGGATCCTAAGGGGACACCCTGTGGAATACCCACTTATCCGCCAACTTGGCCAACTTAAATAGAATCCAAAATATTCTGGTCAGCAATGTACTGACACTGCTCTGGTGAACAAGCCTCAGAAAAATGTTCAAAGGTGTGACAGTTCAACAAAAGACTTCACTTTGTAACCAAGAATCCATCCCATCATACTCATATGTGCAGTACTCACACAATCAACCCAGGACATATACTCTCTCTTATAATCCCTGAACCTTTTAAGATACTGGGCAGGTGTCTTGCCAGACTTGGCAACCAAAGCAAACTCAGATGGTCCACAGTAGAGAAAGAGTGTTTCTCTGCTGTGTGGGCCCTAAGGAAGCTGAGGCCCTACCTCTATGGGACCCACTTCACTGTGCAAACTGACCATAAGCCCTTAAAGTGGCTAATGAACATGAAGGGAGAGAATCCAAAGTTGCTTAGGTGGTCCATAAGTCTGCAAGGCTTTGACTTCACTGTTGAGCATAGGCCAGGTGTCCAACATAGCAATGCTGATGGGTTGTCCAGAATGTTTAACCGACCTGAGCAAGAAACTCATCCAGGGGTGGATTAGTTTCCCCTGTTGTTAGTCTGGGAGGGGCGAGTGTTAGGAAAGATTTCATAATTGTATGTCATTTTCCCTCCATGTGTACACCCCCAAAGGTTTTGCTGCTGTTTAGACACCATAGACTGTCTTTGCCAGTGAAGCACACCCTCCAGCTGCACTCCTCTGGGCTTTCACTCATTTTTAATGGGGAAACTGACATACCCTTAAAACAGTCTGTACTGGGATCATTTGTTTCCCTTAGTCCTTCTCCACTGTTGCAACTTTTCTGCAACATGTAACAAGTGCACAATGTACCTTAAAAAACAGTGTACTTGGGTCTGTAGTCATTTTCCAAAGGCCCCAGATACTCCCGATGGACTTTATGTGAGATATGCAGATGTGTCATAGACAGGGCTGGTGGCAGCTATCTTTTCACATTATTTTTAACCCTTTCGTGCCATGTTAACCGCGTTTGGCACAAATAGGTGGCCTGGCTCCAAAATGGCCATGCCACGAGGTTCTTTTCCTGTCCTTTGGCCATCTTGCCCCTTCACCTTCCCCAGGTCGAGTCGACCCGGGTCAGTCCTCATTTGGTCATGCATTTTCCCGTGAAACACAATGCTTTTGCGGGATTCTGCATGCCTTGTGTGTGTGCCTCCAGGATGTGGGCTGGAACGTCTGAGTCCAATACACATCCTGGGTGCCAGAGAGTCTGGAGTGCCATGAATGACTGGGACCACCGTGGTCCGTGATTGGTCCACGCATGGAGTGTGTGTTTGTGAGCAGATCTCCCATTGGGTCCTCTATGTTTTGGCGCAAAGGGAACTTTGGATAAGAGGAGGCCAAAAACACCCATACCATGCCCGCTGGAAGGTTTGGCACCCTGAGCCCGCTGTCATCACTGTGGGACCCCTATGCATCCGGTCGTCCTAGAAGGTCTGCAAAGACACTTCGACCCATTAGAATAGTGGGACCAACTATTCTCGTCACCTTCATCAAAACCTGCAAGTAAGCTTTCTCAGAAGTGTCCCTGGGCCAACCAATGGACTGACCAGCTTGCCCAGGCCCTTTGCACTGTCACCACTGCCGTTTCGAGGAGGCCCTCAAAACTTTGTATCCTGCTAGCTCTGTGTCCACGGCACCCTCACACCGAAGTTCGTACACTTGGCGTTCCCAGGTCTGAAGTGAGACGAGTGCGCCAGGACAGGAGCATACGCGGTTACCGTGTTGCCCTGCCACAGCAACGACCTTTGCAGGTGCGCTGCATTCTGACCCTCTTGCCCGTAAAGCCTGCTGCAGTGAAACTGTGTTGATTCATCCACCAGGAGCGGAGAAATCGCCACTGTCCTGTTTGGGAATCATCACTGTATCTTTGGAACTGAAAGCCGGAAACACGTCCTTTTTTTGTAGTGTCCCGAACCTGCAAGCGAAGTGGACTGAACTGGCGAAGTTTTGGTCTGAGTGCACCTCGGACTGGTGAGTACTTTCAACACTAACCATTGACCCCATGCGCCAGGGTCCCTTTTTATGCACAAGTGGCCACTGAGAGTCACTCTCCTTTCCACTGCTAGTACAAACTAGCGACTCCATCCCGCACTCTGGAACTGGCTCTGCTTTCAAGTGGAGGTCCTCCCTGAATAGTGGGAACTTATTCTTCATTGCCTCATCCACCTTCCAGAGCTGCTAGAGACCCCTGAAGAGACCCCGTTTTGCCCAATTGGAACAACCGCGTACGCTTACATTGTATGTACTATTGAGCACAACGCTCCTTTCTTCTTAGGGCTTGGACTGCCTCTTAGGTGTGTTGTCGATGTTGAAGGGGCCTAAAGACTATCTGCACTGCCTGTTTTCTCCCCATCTAGGTTGTAGACATATTTCGTGCAGTTGGACCCCATTGGGCTTGTATATTCATTGTATTGATAGTCTTGTATTGGTTTACTTAGTATTGCTGTGATTCTTTGCTATGGTCTGAGTTACAAAGGTCTTGTAATAAATGTGTCTATATTTTTGATATAACAGCTGCCTGGGAGTCATTTGTATGTGTACTTGCTCTGTGTGCTCATTGAGGTCCTTCAGTCACCCTCACCCCTCCTGAGACCTAGTCATGACCGCCTGCCATAGCTACCTTGATTGGTCTGGCTTGTCCAGAGGTTACCCTGCTCCAAGAAACTAGGCTGGCCTTCTGAACCTCTGCCCACCAGGTCAGAGTTCAGAAATCCATCTTAACAGCGTCTTCCTCATCTCAGTACTAGAGTGACATGTTGGTGTGCACTATGCCTAGTCGCCTCTCCTGGTCCCAGTACTATAATGGTATGAATTAGGTGAAATGAGGGGAAATGGTTTGCAATAGCCCATAAAGGCAGGGGGGCAAGATTGACTCTCACAGTGAAAAGGGGGATACCATGTCTTGCCTGAGGACCTCCTCTTCTTCACCTTCTTCGTAGTGTTTCTAGATTGATAATATTTTCTGGTGTTATCCCGACCAGAGGGAAAAGATTAACAATATCCCATAAATGCAGCTGGGACTGAGGGTTTCATCATGGAATGGAAAAGGGGGATACTGTGTTTCACCCAAGGACTTCCCCCTACCATTCCTTAAGTCTCCCCTACTCAAGCGATCCTCCCTCGCATCCCCACCCCCAGGGTCGGCATCCAAGAGTGATGGCCCTTCCCTAGCCACCTGAGCAGAGGATGGTGGACAGAAGGAAGTGAGGATGCCTTCAGGTTCCTCACACAAAACACATCCACCCAAGAGAAGAAGAGACCACGCAGGGTTCTTCAGTACTGGCGGCAAGGACCCACTGCTGGAAACAGAATCCTTAGACCACCAGGAAATAGTTGAGGGACTGGATTCCCATTGGGACAATGGGCCTCATTGTAAATTTGGCAGTGCAGGAAATAAGTGGTGGTAATTCTGTGACTGCCACTTTTACCACATTTCCAAACTACACATTTATTGGTGGGGGTTACCGGATTTACCTCCAGCGAAAAGCTGTTAGTTACCGTTGCCAGTAATACTGCCAATTCCCTCCACAAAGTCCTTTGGGACTCCATGGAATGGGGAATTACTCTATAAATTCAGAAGGTTAGCTATTGGTTTAGTGAGTGCCAGAATACAGATGTTTGAGTTTGTGTGGTGATTGAGTAGAGTACGTTGGTGTAAGGAGTGAATGTGTGGTGGTAGTACATTGTAGACGGAGGCTGTTTGAGTAATGATGGGGGGAGAACAGTAATGGAAAGAGGATAGTAGTAGTGTTGGTAGGAGAGTAGTAGTGGTAGGAGGAGAGGAGTAGTAGTGGGAGGAGTATAGCAGTGTTAGGAGGAGAATAGGAGTAGTGGGAGGAGAGTAGAAGTGATGGGAAGAGGGTAGTAGTGGTAGCAGTGCACAGTGAGGTGGAGAGAGAGGAGTAGTGAGATCAAAAGGTGATGGTAAGACCTATGAGAAATGAAACATCAGGGATAGAGGATTGGCAGGAGGAGTTAGTGTAGGGATGGGGGTAGAGAGGGAGAGATGTGAGTGATTGAATGTGCTTGAAGTCTACTGAGTAAGTGCACCGCACTTCCAAATCCATGTAGAATACCAACCATTGGACAGAGTAGGGTAAGCTAGTAAGTCCCTTACATCCCACAACTTCCTGTTTCCTGTCACTCTTTTTATCCTTCCCCTCCTTCCACTGGTGCTTCCCCAGTGGTTTCCCCGGCTAATTGGCTCCTGAATTCCCTGCCTGGGTGGTGTGACAATCATGCAAATGCATGAAGTTGGCTAAGCCCCGCTGCTATTCATCACACTGGTCTGACAGTTTTCCAACTTTCTCCTTTAAAGGAAGAGTGCACTCTGAAATATTATTTTCCCGAGGGTTCGGGCATGTGTTTTTAAGTATACGTTGATCGATCGCACAAACATTTCCAATGCACCATACCGTAGTTTTCCTCACTTTTACACATGCGAAATCAAGCAGCAAGGGGCGGCCATTTTGTGATAATCTGATCAGCTGCTGCATCGCCCAAGATGGACTGCCCTGGTGGCACTAAATCATATCCCCCACCCCTCAGGCTGAGATCACTAGACGTGTAACGCCCATTTCACAACGCCAATGCACGTCTCGTGTCAACATTCTCTGCGCTACAGCTAATGACGTGTCTCCATGGAAATGGCAGGACACCTCTTTCCTCAATAAGTATAAACAGACCACTTCAACAGACAACATCAGATTTACTTTTCCATTCCTTTCACTGTCTTATTTTGAGTATTCTGTGCCTCGTTTCTGTGCTCTGGTCAGCAACCTTCGTTGCTTGTAGCCTGTGCGAACAGATACTAGTACCATTACTATCATTTTTTTATCTCCACATAATGGCATACAGCCCTACCAGTATGAGCTGGAGTATTCAGAGGAGGAATTACTAGAAAGAGAAAGATGCGCCAACGATGGGGCTTCGGAGGACAGTTGGGAGGACGATTCAACAGATCAAGAGCCTGAGCCTAGTCGCATGGACGGCGTTTGCACCTGGTGTACCTGCAATCGGTGCAAGCTAATACCAACCAAGGAGGAGAACTGCTGCTGCCAAGAAAACTCTGGATGCCTGTCCTACATATCGGAAGGTGGGACATGGCCGCAATGCATTACCGAGCTGCCAGACTTCTGGGCAACCTGCCTCACACAGACCTTATTGAGGATTATGATGGTGCTTATGCACGAACTTCGCGCAACAGTTCGCCCTCGCAATCCAAGCAACAAGTAAGTATACTCTAGTTGTGATATCACTTAGGCCACTACCATTTCATGGTTGCCTCCTATATTGTCGTAACTTTGATCTATCATTGCCAAACAAATGTAGTCTTGCAATTGTATACATCACTCTAAATTTGGGGAAATCATATTGGTCTCCTTATATTTATGTCATGTACAGCCGTGAAGCAATGTTTCTTTGTGTCCCAAATGTAATGGAATACATAGACGTTCAATATTGTACAATGTCTAGGTAACATTTGTACTGGCAACAATGCCATTGGATACAAGAATTGTCATTGGCAACTAAGGTTTAATACACTTATCTTGTTCATTTAAAAACAGTTTGTATCTTTCTCTTTCACAGGTGGTACAGGCTGGTGGCCTATCGTTCGTTTTCATGATGGCATCATGGGAGGCTTGGACACCGCGTTCGACGAATAATACCTGCTTGTGTCGTTGGTGCCATTAGAGAAACTTTCCCGAGTGACAGCGGTCCGTACAGGGGATTTTCCCTCACTTTGCTGCAACCAGAACTTTATAATGTGTAGTATATTTGTTCCATCAAAATCAGCAACAAAATAAAACACAACAGAACTATCATCAATGGTTGTTCCAATTTTGCAGTGATTCAAGTGTGCCAAGAACGGCCAAGGTGCCAAACACCATGTACACTTCAAAGGTATCTTCCGCCCAGGGCCATTGTACACATGGCCTAGCCAGACCCTGGGTCTCCAGGCATGCTCCCCTGAAGCAGGCCGTGCCCCTGCAATCCACATAAATGTGTCTCCATTCAGCAGTGTTCCAGGCCTTGTCTGCACGCCGCATGCCCATCCATCCCCCCTCCATTATCAAAGGCAGTTCTCACCAGTGGATGTGCGCTGCCAAAGGGGGCTCGCAGGGGTGGGAACAGCCAAGGTGCCAAACACCATGTACTCTTTAAAGGTATCTTACATCTAGGGCCCATTGTACACAAAGCCTAGCCAGACCCTGTGTCTCCAGGCATGCTCCCCTGAAGCAGTCCGCACTGCTGCTATCCACATAAGACCATGCCATATACACGTAATTCATTCACATACACACCCTCTTTTCTAATTCTTTATAAACCTCTTGATATTTAACATGAGAACATCTTTGAGCACTGCAAGTCAACTCGTGAATGTGCTAACTGAGAACTCTGTGACCACTGCAAGCCAGCTCGTCGTCGTGCTACCTGTGACATCTCCCTGTTCTCCTGCCACTAAGTACCCTGCTTGCAGAATCTAACTGTTTGTTGGTCAATGTAAGGGCAGGTCACCTAATCATATCTCCTTGATCTCCACATTTCTGTCTATTTCGAACAAACGTACACAGTAGTGTTATGTTCATTCATCTTATTGCCATTGACTTGATTTTAATTTATGTTATCGATATATATCAATTGTCATCAGTGTCAATTGGAATTGATTTGCATCCTTTGCAGACCGTGTCTATAAGTATGATTCCTTTTGACGCTCGATAGTACTTTCAAGGGACGAGTAACATGTTTTGATTTTTGTCACATCAATGAATTGTTTATGAAAGTTATCCTTTAATACAGAGGGCTACGCTACACTGGTTTTGCTTCAGTGACCAAAACATAGCTTTCATAGGAAAAAATGTATGGTATAATTCCGTCTTTCTCCCGCTTTTATGCAAAGTAATTTTTGAACATTGTTGACTTTTTTTTTTTTACAGTATTTCCAACAATGCCTGCATGTACGGTTTTCGGTTGCCCTTCTAAGACCCATAACAAATCTAAAGGCACTACAATGCATATATTCCCGCGGAATATAGATCGAATAAGAGAATGGGTCAGATATTGCGTATTTGCACCGGAAGAGCTTAAAAGAAGAGCCCATAAAGTCTTGGAGGACACAAGGGGTAATCGATACCCTGACTGCAGCCTACACTTTGCCACAAATATGTACGACCAATCCATGTACACAAAGACGAATTGACTCAGAACGACTCGTAAATTGTTCCCAAATGCAATTCCGACTCTATTCATGCACAGGCCGCCTCAAGTGAGTCACGGTTCCGGATTTAGCTGTAGCTCTTCGGGTAGTGAACAGGTAACTAAATGGACGGGTTGGTGTTTTAGGTGTAAATGTCCCTTATAATACTTATTCACAAGTTTGTATTGCTTTAAAACTAAACCCCATTTTGCTAAACATCTGTCCTTGGTTTTAGGAGCATCATAGAAAACGATTTATGGGCACAGATAACTATGCTATAGCGCCCTTTGAAATAAGCATATTGTTTTCGTAATCTGTCTCTTTACATGCCAATTTCTAAGATTAGCATTTCTAAATCAAATCAAATTTTCCCTTTACAACTCCATGACTATGCACTGAATATGAAGGAGCAAGAACCTGCATCAATGTCATGCCTGGAGTCAACAACAACCTCGAGCTCGTATCAGGTTGTCTTATTTAGCTATTCAGTTCCAAAATTGTTTTACGCATGGAATTTGAGACAATATTTACGTATCCTGTTGTTCGTTTACACAATGTTTCATTCATGGTTTTTTTATTGAAACATACCATTGTCTGCGTCAAATTGTGTGTGTTCAATTTAATTTTTTTCATCCATACTAAAAAAAGTACTGTATTAAAGGGAAAAGCTGATAATTCTACTACAATTACATCATCCCTCCTAGTTGATCAGGAGCAAAAGGTATGCGTACTGACCGTTCCTGAGAATGAAAGAAAGTAGGTCCTAGATCTAATACTATTACACAGTGACATTATTATAAACGAGCAGCTTTTGCAAATTGCTTGAGTGCAACATTTCAATCAGTGTGTTTCCCACAGTCATCTTTGATCGAGTAAACTATTCATCAATCAGGTGAAATTTGAAATGTATATTTTGACTTAATGATGTACACGGTGTACAAGGGTATCTGGGTAAGGCATGTGTGTGATGGAATAATTGGATTTCAAATACAAATGACTTATTTTTAATGGATACTCTTTTCTAGGGATGTATACACAATCTGGATATAGAAGAGGAGGCACGTGGATCCGAGTCGGTGGACCAGCTATCTGGTGCTGTCGTTACAGTAAAGAAGAAGGTTTCACAGAAAAGCAAGAAAGATACAATAAGTTACAAACAATTTCTTTTTCAAACAGTGTTTTGTACTGGTGCATTCATGACATGCTTTTTTTTTAATCTAAATTGTGCAATACTGTATGTTGGATTTACATTGAACATGTTTTTCAAACCTGTCTTCTAGTTGCCCGATGGTGTACGAACTATGCAGACAGCAACAGAAATCAGAGATGCTGCTTGCCAAACTGATTTCACCATGGAGCAACTATTATTTGAGGCGCAGCGTGTTGAAATCAATAAGCAGACTCGAGATGCTTTTGCACAATGGCTAGAAAATTAATTTAATGTGACTGGCGAAGCCAACAAAGTGTTGTTGGACCATTGCTACAATATGACTGCTCCACCAGATGAAGATGAAACTGAATGTAATGAAGGTGATTTTGAATTAGTCGCAGACCACATGACACAATCGACAGCCGCCAAACAAAGGCTACCCAAAAGCCAATCAACATTGATGTTTTCTCCAATTCATGTTCAAATAACAGACCCTGAAATGACAGAGAATGAAGCATCAATACAATTGACCGAGGAACTAGACCAAGATCTCGACTCCAGTATGTCCAGTTTGGCTGATATGTCGACCACAGTTCAGTCAGAAACAACATTAAAACAGGATGATAGTCTAATAAAGGAGCCCAAATACATTGTATTTGACAGCTGCATGATGGAGATTATAATGATGCTGAAATGTGTGCATTCAGTGAGAGGGGAAGTATGTGAGCAGCCATTGGTGAATGTGACTCGTGTATCACAAGGCAGTAACCTCAAAATATATGCCACCTGTGAAATGCTCCATGAAAAATGTTCATGGTCAGCTCAACCAATGCTGGGGAAACTGCCAGCTGGGAATCTACTGTGTGCAGCTGCTTTACTTTTCAGTGGGTCTAGTTTCAGTAAGTTGTCCAGTTTCTGTGAATTTGTGAGACTCCATTTCATTTCTAAAACGCAGTACTATAAATATCAACGTCAATATCTATTCCCTGCCATTAGTGAAGCTTGGAAAATTGAACAAATGTCTTTTCAAAGTACATTCTCTGAAAAAGCGGTTCAGGCTAGCTGGCGATGGACAGTGTGACAGCCCCGGATTTTCAGCAAAGTACTGCACATACCACTTTCAGGACATGGAAAGTAAAAAAAATGGTGAGCTTGTGTTACGCTCACCTGGCTCCCACAAAGGCGTCGATAGGAACTGGACAGCTGCGGTCTCCACCAACGTGACGCGTAGGACCGAGATGATGGACTGGACTGGCCCACCTAGCTTTGTTTGCTTGGCCCGTAGGAATATTCTTCTGCAAATGGAGAAAGGGAATTAACCACCCGTGGAGTTGAGCGTAAATCCCCCCACCCCTGCTGTTCTCCCCACAGATCACCTTTGATGTCCCCTCTTATAGTCTCACCTGATGGTTTGAAAAGATGGGCTCTCCATCCTGCGTTGAGGGCAGGGGCGCGTTGATAACCAGTTGCTTCACTGGCTCGAAGGAATTGGTGAGTTCCAGAACAATACTGACTCCGAGATTCCCAGCAAGACGCCGTAAGTATAAAGTTCGTAAGAGTTCAATCCCTGACTTTCACTCTTGTCCGATTCCTTGCAGGTTGCAGCTTGACCCTAATGAAGAGTTCCTCATGGCAACCGGTAGTATTCTGGTAAGGATTTGTATTTTCCAACACAGTTCGATAAAATAATGTCAATATGTAACCTGTTGCTTTCTCCCTTATTCAGGCACTGAGAGAGAGTATGAAGTCTCGGGGAATAACACCTCCGGCGGTAAAATCAGGTAAGTCTATTGTGGTGAGGAGGGTTCCCCTTGTTAGTCCCTTTGTTTCACCTTGCTGTCCTTTTGTTTCCCCTTAGGGGCCGGGGTTCAGCGAAGATGCAGTGGAAGCTGCGCACACCCGTGAAGAGGAATAGTACCCCCGGTGGTAAAATTAGGTAAGTCTATGGGGGGTTAACTAATATTCCTCTGTGTATTCCCTTGGCTCACCTTGCTGTTCTTGTCTTCTCCTTAGGTGCCGGAGTGCGGCGGGAACATGCAGGAGGATGTGGTGGAATGTGAAGATGCTGCGAAGGCCGGTGAGTTCAGCGCGGCGCTGCAGCAGGCGACACGAATAAAATAACTTCTTTCTTCCAGCTCGAAGGCGTGATGGATCGGGAATTCAGGTAAGGATCAAAGGTATTGCTCTTGTTCTAACCTTTTCTCCTTCTTTCTCCCTTTTACTAGGAGCTCCAAGCTCGAGGCGGTGGAATGTGAAGATGCTGCGAAGGCCGGTGAGTTCAGCGCTGTGCTGCAGCAGGCGACACGCATAAAATAACTTCTTTCTTCCAGCTCGAAGGCGTGATGGATCAGGAATTCAGGTAAGGATCAAAGGTATTGCTCTTGTTCTAACCTTTTCTCCTTCTTTCTCCCTTTTACTTGGAGCTCCAAACTCGAGGCGGGCGTGGCAGAAGGCTGGCTGCAGACTTGCAGGCACGGTGAGCGTTACGCTGCTGGATGCAGAATAACGCGAAGCGTGTGCTGCTCTTCGGGCGTGGTTTAAATATCTTCCAAAGTAGTCCCAGGTAAGTATTCCTCCCCAGCCACGCCCGAGTAAAAAATAGTCCCCAAGGAAAGTAGTCCCTTCCAAGCCTCTTTTGGCTTGGAGCTCTTGCAGCATGGTCTGCATCAGGTAAGTTTGCAGCATGGTCTGCATCAGGTAAGTTTTAATCTATGAGCCTGGCACCTATGGCGCCAGGACTGACTCTCCATATGAGCCTGGCGCCATGGGCGCCAGGACTGGGGGTCCAAATAGCCCCTAGCAGGGGTTGTTGGGCTTGCTTAGGATAACTTGATGCCTGCTTCCGGGGTTGCTGGAGTTGGTCTGGGTCCCCGGGGGTAGGCATCATGACAGTTCGGTGGTCGTGCAGGTGTCTGAATGTAAATCCTCAGTGGCAATGGAGAAACTTGGTTTTATAAAATCACTGTAAGATCTCCAATCAAGGGGAATGTAAATCGGCCTCATAGCCATGGACAGACCTGTTTCAATAGCCAAGACAATGTGAGAGCAGTTCCCAAATATTCGCCATCAATTTGATGTATGGCACATTGCCAAATCCATCTCAGCAGCAGGGAAGAAAAAAGGTTGCAAAAATATTTTACAGTGGTCCCAGTCCTTCAGCAACCATCTTTGGTGGAGCTCCAGAGCTTGTGATGGGTCTGTGGAAATTCTACTAGAGAAATGGCGGTCACTAATGCACCACTGTTCCAACGTTCACTCTGGACAGAAAACCAACATTTCCACCAATGTGCACATGGCCCTTTGTCGCCAGAGCATGAACGGAAGAAGTGGTTGATTCCATCTTCACCTCCACACAAAGCCCTTGAGAAGATTGTGTTTGATAGAACTCAATCAAGAGATCTAAAGGGACTCACAGAATTCTGTCACACGGGAGATTTGGAGGTGTTCCAGAATATGTGCCTAAAGTACAGGCCAAAGAGATTGCATTTCGGCATAGACGGTATGAATATAGGTCATTACTAGCGGTATTAACGCATAACGAGAATGTAGGGCATGAACAATCGGGGACTGTGGGAAACTTTGGGATGCTTCGCTACACAATGGCCTTTACGAAAATGCAAAAAATGGGTGGTCAAGCCAGTATACGAGGAAATGGAATTCGATTTTGTGAAAGATCTTATTATGACTGTCTTGGAGTTACATACACACGGAATCATGCGCGATTTTGTTCTGAGTACACATACATTGCCACAAAACATTGCCAACGTGCCCTTTCCACATAAAGCAGAGCTTGTGGAACAGTTCACTTCCAGGTTCAAATGATTACCATCTCTTTTTTTGATCAACAATATTTTTATGAAGTGTCCAAATAAATCATCCAATTTGTCTTTTGAAATATATACTCTTTGTCAATTTTGTTTTTCAACAAGTTCCATTTTTCCGAATGCCATACAATGTAATGCTGTGCTTTCACACTTCCCAGTTTCTTCGACCTACTGTGGGACATTCACTGATCAAAGTGGGTTGATGGTGAGAAATAGCTGCACTCTGACCAATATATTCATGGGGGCATATGTTGGGGGTTTTTGTTAATGTAAGGAAGGAGCTGGTCGGTTGAGCTCCCCACCCCCATACATTATACGCAAAAGTGACACCCTGCTCTTGCACTCATGGGGGGGCGCATCCGTTGCTCTTCTGCTGCCATGGGGTAGAAGCCCTGACATATACAGAGGTGGGGCTATTGCTAGACACACTTGGACTCCATTTTCTGTACCTTCGACTACAACTTTGGACTAGGCCGCATTCTGTCATTGTGAAGTTTCCCCTATCCCTCAGTAGCGCCAAGAACAGCCCCCACATTTTTCCTCCTGTGCCAATGCCTCACAGGTCCCTTTCTCATGGATGCACCGAGATAAGATGTTGCAAACTAAGACTGTATCTTCATTCTGAGTGAAGGTCAGCAGCTTTGATTTTTTGCTTGCCCGCTCAGAAAGCCCACGCATCGCACACAGTATAAGGTTCAATTGTTTTTCGACCTTGAGAGAAATGCATGATCCCCAAAGGAATGAATTAAGGGAGGGGTGTAATTACATCAAATATGATACAGTTCACCATTCCAAAACTGGACAAAGGATCATACAATTTAATTTTATGAAAAGGTATTGATCTGAACTGTGTCACTGTGTTACGCTAAGAGAATGGAAATGCCGAATATAATGTAAGGTTTACTTTCGACCATTTATATAGACCAACAACTCAATTTATCATTAGCTCACCATTATTGCTAGGTTAAATTCTACTGGGTTGTTCTTTGTGGCATACTGCAATGACATGCAAGTCCAACCTGTGTGTGTACTTGTCTTTGTTCCCAGGCACATGGGGAGTTCAGCATCGAGATGCATGAAGACCACCACTCTGTTCCCCCAGGTTCAACGCTAATATTTAATTAAAATGCCTTCTATGTGTTATACGAATTGTAGCGTCACCTTCCGCATCCCATTACGAGCTGAAAATACTCCATAGCACTAACCTCTGAATATAATTTTGGACTAGTTTTCATGTTGTTTTCTCTGTGCTGCCATTGTTTCACATCTGTGTTCATGATTAGTTTTAACGCAGGCCGAATTAATTTCTGTTATGTTTTCCAAACAGCTACATCATGCCTTTCTGCGATTGTCATCGATTCCAGATCCCAACAGACAGGTTTTTCAACCGCCAGCTGCAGATACTTTTGAATGGCTGGGTCACAGTGACCCTTTTTTGGGATGATCGACACAGGCCCATATGCCCTTATGTGGTACCAGCGATAAGGAGCAACTTGACATTGTTTACGGTGGACTAGCCTCAAGCTGATGCCCAAGCCTTGCGATTCACGGTGCGTCTGATGCGCTTCTTATACCTACCCAAAAGGAACACACGTGACTCAGTATAAACATTTGTGGACTGAGAAAAAAACGAGAAAAAAGAAAATAATTACCCATTTCATTGAATATGGCAATCGCCGGGTGTTATTGTGAAATAGAAGTACTTTACAAATTGTACTGTTTTGCTATTTCCTTTGAAAGTATAGTTTTCTATTCCGAATTGTGACGCGCCGTGTTGTGGTTTGATGTGTGTTGATTTCCGGGTTCTGCATCATGTCACGTAGGTGATGACTCGGCGCGTTTGGCTATGCTACGCAGTAATGTCATGGAGAAAGGCGGAGAATATTACTAGGTTTGGTGATGTCAGCCTCAGGGGCGAGAATATGATTTAGTGCCGCCAGGGCAGTCCACCTTGGGCGATGCGGCAACTGATCAGAGTATCACAAAATGGCCACGCCCTGCTGATTTCGCATGGGTAAAAGTGAGGAAAACTACGGTAAGGTGCATTGGAAATGTTTGTGTGATCGATCAACGTATACTTAAAAACACATGCCCGAACCTTCAGGACAATAATATTTCAGAACGCACTATTCCTTTAAACTTCCAGACACCTACAGCAAATTCTTAACCTCTTGCTTGAATCTATCCCACTTCTTCAACAAACCACCTACCACAGTTTCTGATGACTTCCTGTGATGGTTTTCCACCTTACACCTTCAACATCCTGCCAACCGCCTTCAATACCTCTCCTCTCAACCAAATCCACTCCTTCTACTGCTCCTTGAGCATCCTTCTCCGGGATCCACCTTAGGCTCTCCAGCTCTCTTTCAACACAGTCCTCATGCTGCTATAAATGTTGCAAGATTGACTGTATTCAGAGGTGCTCTTTTGCAGCTCGATACATAGGGGTAGGGAGCCTGGTCATTCCCGCTTCCTTCTTGCAGTTCATCTAGGGATGGGTTCACTGAGACAGAAGCTTTGGGAGGCAGAACAGCCATCTTAGTTCTCACTAGTTCGCCCTGCCCATACAAGGTGTTTTTGACAGTCCTTGCCTGGCATTCACTTATGCATGATGCTTACTCAGTGCCCTCTCTGCTGTGATTAATGCCCACAACCCCATTGTATTGGTCCCATTATGCCCACATAGTACCTTAACCCCTGACACGAGCTTCCTTGGTGTAATACACCCACAAAGCACCCAATGCACCACTCGCACTGAATACTACTGCCAGTAATCACCAGCATTAGATCTGCATTGCCATGTATTATACCTCTTAATACTAAGCACACTTTAAAGATCTGTTCTATCCCACTCCAAATTGCTTAGCAGACCAGCCCACTTATATTGCATTCTGTGAACTGTCTCTCGGTCGGACTAGCCTATTCTATGTGTTTATCATGCTAGCCCATCCTAAATCAATATTGTGATTTTGCCCCTATGCCGTAGTCTGTATTCCATGTGCTCATCTTGCTAGCCTACCCTAAATGCATATTGTGATTTTGCCCCTATGTTGGACTAGCCTATCCTATTTGACTATCAGACTAGCCTAATCCAAACTGCATACTGTGTACTGCCCCTAGACCTACAGCTCTAGAATATACTCTCCTCACTGTATTGCCCAAATGCTTCCTCTCATGTCCTGCCTAACAGTACCACCACCACTACACACCTCATCTCATCTCACTTATGTAACCACATCCCTCATCACCCTAGCCATCTGGCCCTTCCTCAACATGTCTCTCACACACATAAACCCCACACCTCCATTGGACCACCACTTCACCCTCCAATGCCCCCCACTGAGCACTCAATACAACAAACCCTCCACCAAGCTCAATATCCACACCCTCATCAACCCTAGGCTCTGCAGACTTAGAGCTCGCACCAAACTACACGTCTCCCACTCATGCATCCCACCCACCATAGACCTTAGAAACTTCACTCAGCTCTCACACGCCAAACATTCACTCACATCCCCCACGCCATATGCCACCTAACACCCTTCCCTCAGCTCAATGCTCCACGGCCACCCCCTCCCCAGCACAGCCACGCAATATTACAACCATCTCGCTCCACAAAACCCTATCCCCATCTCTCACGCTCAACGACCTCTCACTACACCTCACACAGAACTAAACTGTGCACTTATCAACGCTCAGTCCCTCCCAGCACGTGCACTGGAGATCGATTACCTCATCACTACCCTCAAACTTGACCTATTGGCAATCACTGAAAGCTGGCTACATGAAGCATCAGGCCCATCCCTCTCCCTTGCCCTCCCCCGAGGCTACAGTATTCTGAGACAGGATAGCAAAACATCCAAAGGTGGAGGCGTCACCCTCATCTTTAAAGACACCTTCTCCATCAGACTTGGCAGTCAACAATGGGAAAACAACGCTGACCTCCTCACTGCCAAACTCTCCATTTCCCCCAACTGCACCATAAATATCCTAATCACTTACTGGCCACCTGGCTCATCACCAGACTACCAAAAACTCCTCCTCCAAGTCCTAAGGAATAATCTAAAAAGCTCTACAAAAACGATCCTACTCGGCGACCTTAATCTAGGCTTACTTGACCCGAAGAATAAAGCTGCTGTCTCCCTAGCCAAAGAACTTACCCATATGGAGTTTGCACATAAAATCACTGCACCTACCCATTGCATAGGACGAACCATAGACTGGATCGCAGATCACAACTGTCCATCGACCATCAACAAACTCTCAGCCCTCCCTTGGACTGACCACCACCTCATCCAATTTACAATGGTGCGTAGGGTGGCTAGTTGTTCTGGAAACCAGGAATTAGAGTGCATTGATTTTTTCTCTTTTTTGTTTTCTAGGGGAGCTATAAATTCGATAACTTGATTGAGCACATTGGCATAGGTATTGGTGAGCGAGATGGGGTCGTTGGTAAATAGAGGTTTAAGTTCAGGGATATCAGTGAGTGGTGCAAGGTTGATTTTAGTCCGTTTTTTAGTACTTCTGACAGAAGGGGCGTATGAAGGTAATTTGCGCTTGGGCGAGGAGGGAATGGTTAATTGGATGCACCAAGGTCCAACTGCTCCGGAGGGGGTATAGCCCTGATCCTCCCCGAGTGGATTTCTGCCTCTGTCATTCCTACGCAGGCCTACTCCTCTTTCGAATGCCTCATCTGTAGGCTCTCTCCTATCCATTCCCCTACTGTGGCTATCTGTCGCACACATGGCCAGATCTCCTCCTTCCTCTCTGAGTGGGCTGACCTCTCCTCTTCACTCCTGGTTTTGACCACTCAACTCCTCCTTCTTGGAGATTTCAACATCCACCTGGATGGCTCTTGTCCTCCCTCTGGACTCTTTCGCAACCTTTGCAACTCTCTCTCCCTCTCTATTCTCCCCTCTGGCTCGACTCACTCTGCAGGTCACACTCTGGATGTTTTGATATCCTCAGACCTTCCCCTTTCTGTCCCTCTCACCACTCCTCTCTCCTGGAGTGATCACTTTCTCCTTTCCTGCCATCTCACCCTCTCTACCCCCCAGGCCAAGCCTCCTCCCTCGCTGCCACCCACCTTCTCGGTCATCCGACCCATGAAGCGCATGTCAGTCGAGGCTTTCGCCACCATTTTCTCACTTCCCTCCCCCTTTGGCTGACTCTCACCCTGACACAGCCCTTTCCATGCTCCACTCTACTATATCTGATACTCTTGATATTCTTGCCCCTGTCATGAGAATCCGCATGAAGCCCAAAGCCAAGTGCAACTCCTGGTATGACTCAGACCTTGTCACCCTTAAACGCAAGTGCAGGGTGGCTGAGAGGAAATGCAGCACTTCATGTACATCCTCAGGCATGCTCCAATAGGCTGCTCCTAAGGCAATATTGGCTCTCTGTCCTCACCAAGAAGAGAGCTCATATCCAAGCCCGTGGCAGCATCTAACAACTCGGCTGAACTGTTTGAAATCTGCAAGGAACTGGCCAATCCTGCCGCAGTCTCTACCTCTCCTGTCCCTTCCTAAGCCCTCTGCACAGCACTGGCTTCTCACTTCATCTCTAAAACTCAGGACATCCTATCCTCACTTACCTCCTCTCGTCTCCCTCTACTCCCTGCTCTTCATCTGGCCCTTCTGCAGCCACTCCGCCTCCCTCCTTCTCTGCCTTTCCCCTGTTCTCTGCCAACGAGGTTTCTAGACAAGTCTGATCTATGAAAGCCTCGTCCAAACAGGTGCACCCCTGTTCCTCCAAAACCATTAAGGACCACATCGACTCCCTGGCTCCTGCCCTGGCTCCTTCACCACTGGAGTCTTCCCATCCCCCCTTAAGCACTCCCTTGTGCACCCTCTTCTTAAGAAACCCTCTGCCGACCCCTCCTGCCCAGCTAACTATCACCCTATCTCCATCACTCCCTTCCTGGGCAAACTCAGAGAAAAGCTGGCCATCTCCCAGCTCAATCTCCACACTGAAACTGTTGGCTGCCTTCATGATCATCAGTCTGACTTCAGAGCTGCCAGAAGCACGGAAACTGCTCTACTCAACATCCGTGAAGACCTGCACTCCAACCTTGATTCTAACACCCCCTGTGTCCTCATCTTGCTTGATCTCTCTTCCGCCTTTGACACTGTCAACCATGCCATACTGCTCAACCGTCTCTGTGATAACATGGGTATCACCGGTCAGGCCCTGGCGTGGCTGACTTGATTGAGCACATTGGCATAGGTATTGGTGAGCGAGATGGGGTCGTTGGTAAATAGTGGTTTAAGTTCAGGGATATCAGTGAGTGGTGCAAGGTTGATTTTAGTCCGTTTTTTAGTACTTCTGACAGAAGGGGCGTATGAAGGTAATTTGCGCTTGGGCGAGGAGGGAATGGTTAATTGGATGCACCAAGGTCCAACTGCTCCGGAGGGGGTATAGCCCTGATCCTCCCCGAGTGGATTTCTGCCTCTGTCATTCCTACGCAGGCCTACTCCTCTTTCGAATGCCTCATCTGTAGGCTCTCTCCTATCCATTCCCCTACTGTGGCTATCTGTCGCACACATGGCCAGATCTCCTCCTTCCTCTCTGAGTGGGCTGACCTCTCCTCTTCACTCCTGGTTTTGACCACTCAACTCCTCCTTCTTGGAGATTTCAACATCCACCTGGATGGCTCTTGTCCTCCCTCTGGACTCTTTCGCAACCTTTGCAACTCTCTCTCCCTCTCTACTCTCCCCTCTGGCTCGACTCACTCTGCAGGTCACACTCTGGATGTTTTGATATCCTCAGACCTTCCCCTTTCTGTCCCTCTCACCACTCCTCTCTCCTGGAGTGATCACTTTCTCCTTTCCTGCCATCTCACCCTCTCTACCCCCCAGGCCAAGCCTCCTCCCTCGCTGCCACCCACCTTCTCGGTCATCCGACCCATGAAGCGCATGTCAGTCGAGGCTTTCGCCACCATTTTCTCACTTCCCTCCCCCTTTGGCTGACTCTCACCCTGACACAGCCCTTTCCATGCTCCACTCTACTATATCTGATACTCTTGATATTCTTGCCCCTGTCATGAGAATCCGCATGAAGCCCAAAGCCAAGTGCAACTCCTGGTATGACTCAGACCTTGTCACCCTTAAACGCAAGTGCAGGGTTGCTGAGAGGAAATGCAGCACTTCATGTACATCCTCAGGCATGCTCCAATAGGCTGCTCCTAAGGCAATATTCGCTCTCTGTCCTCACCAAGAAGAGAGCTCATATCCAAGCCCGTGGCAGCATCTAACAACTCGGCTGAACTGTTTGAAATCTGCAAGGAACTGGCCAATCCTGCCGCAGTCTCTACCTCTCCTGTCCCTTCCTAAGCCCTCTGCACAGCACTGGCTTCTCACTTCATCTCTAAAACTCAGGACATCCTATCCTCACTTACCTCCTCTCGCCTCCCTCTACTCCCTGCTCTTCATCTGGCCCTTCTGCAGCCACTCCGCCTCCCTCCTTCTCTGCCTTTCCCCTGTTCTCTGCCAACGAGGTTTCTAGACAAGTCTGATCTATGAAAGCCTCGTCCAAACAGGTGCACCCCTGTTCCTCCAAAACCATTAAGGACCACATCGACTCCCTGGCTCCTGCCCTGGCTCCTTCACCACTGGAGTCTTCCCATCCCCCCTTAAGCACTCCCTTGTGCACCCTCTTCTTAAGAAACCCTCTGCCGACCCCTCCTGCCCAGCTAACTATCACCCTATCTCCATCACTCCCTTCCTGGGCAAACTCACTCCCAGCTCAATCTCCACACTGAAACTGTTGGCTGCCTTCATGATCATCAGTCTGACTTCAGAGCTGCCAGAAGCACGGAAACTGCTCTACTCAACATCCGTGAAGACCTGCACTCCAACCTTGATTCTAACACCCCCTGTGTCCTCATCTTGCTTGATCTCTCTTCCGCCTTTGACACTGTCAACCATGCCATACTGCTCAACCGTCTCTGTGATAACATGGGTATCACCGGTCAGGCCCTGGCGTGGCTGACTTCTTTCCTCTCTGACTGACCCTCCCAGGTCCAACTTGGGTCCTTCCTCTCCGCTATCTTTTTCTCTACCTTTGGTGTCCCCCAGGGGTTTAACCTCTCTCCCTGGCTGTTCGACCAATACCCAGTACTTCTCGCCCACCGCATTGCCGCTCTATGCCCCTACTTTCAGTGCTATGCGGATGACCCTCAGCTCATTTTCAGGGTACACTCGGCCACCTCCTCTCCGTCTCTCATCACTGATAGTCTGTCCCCTCCTCCTGCTCCCACCTGCGAGGCTAAAAACCTTGGGGTCATCTTCGACTCCACATTCTCCTTCTCTCCTCATATCTCTGACATCTCTAGGAAGTATCACTACCAATGCTCCTCCTTAGAGGTATTCTTCCTTTCCTATCATTGCCCCAGAAGCTCACTGTCTCCAGAGCTCTGGTTCTCTCCAGGCGGGACTACTGCAACAGCCTCCTTCTTAATCTGCCTGCTTCTACTCTCTGCCCTCTGCAACTCATCCAGAACAGGACTGTGAGACTTGTCCTAGGCCTCAAGCCCTGGGATCATATCTCTCCAGGACTGAAATCACTGCACTGGCTCCCAGTGGCTGCGAGGATTAAGTTCAAAACCCTCTGCATTGTCCACAGGGCCTTCTGGGGCCTGGGGCCTCAATACCTTCAACTCTCTATCGTAAATATCTTCCCTCTCGAGCTCTTCGCTCATCCGCCTCAACCTCCCTCAGGGTCAGTCGCTTCTGTAAGCAACGAGCTGGTGGTAGATCTCTTTTCTCGGCTGGGGTCTCCCTCTGGAACAGCTTCCCTGCCTCCCTGAAACTTGAGGAGAACCATCTCCGGTTCCGGAAGCACCTCAAAACCTTCCTCTTTGCTACTGCTTTCTCTCCTCCTCTACCCTGCTGAAATTCTGGCCGAAACTGTACTGGTTACCTGGCCACCCTCTGATCTCAGGCCCAGGTCCCCTCCCCAACCAGTCACACACCTGCACTGCCTCCCTGGCCACCCCCGCATTTGGGGGCTGTTTGCTGTATCCCTACAGTCTCCCACCAGCAATTGACACCTCATGATGTCTGCACTTACCCTTGCACTTGCCACCAGCTGGCCCTTCTTCTCTTACTGTTATTTATTATGTTCCCCATGTACTGCACTATCTCTTTCTCACCTCCCACTCCTCACTTTTCCTCTTCCCCCTTCCCCTGCACTTGCGCGATCTGAATGACACTCAGCCTAGTAGGATTGTTGTCACTGGATTCCTTCTGTTCCCACTCCCTGCTGCGTCGCGCCTTCAAACGTTTGTGTATAGGCGCATTATAAATGCCATATCATATCATATCGCTTATTATTGGGCTGGGGCAGACACATGTGGATTGGAGAGTGCTTAGGGCCCCTTTCCCTAACAAGTCACAGCTTACTGGGAATAGGCCATAAGCATTCGAAAGCCCCTCATTCTGCCTATTCTCCACAGTAAATGGCTGCACCACATAAGCCTGAAACAGTGTAATGCATGTACACTTGCACATTTTATTCAGAAGGTGCTTGTGTAAAACACATTTTGTGACGTGAAGACAAGTAGGGCAATACACAGAGATGTCTGGTTGTCTTGTACAGTTAAGACATTTTCAAGCATCAGGGTGTTGTAATTGTTTGCGCACTCCTTGATTTCGAAAAGAAGGGGTGTTTAAAATGAATGCTGAAAACAAGGAAAGGGGGAATTTTAAAAAACATGGAGACGAACATGGGTACAACTTTAAACAGAGTGCCACCACCGGATATCAGCTCATTGGAGAGGGAGAGAGGCTGTAATTTTGTTTTTCCCTTTGTTATTAAGAAAGGAAGAGAGCACACGTTCTCCCCTCTGTCACAGATGACGTACGAATCACACAAATCCTCCAAGATGGTTCAAGGGTGTTTATTTATATGTTGTGGTGCTCTATGGCCACCCCTCTCTCTCATCTTGCAATGACCCTCCTCTGTAACCTTGGCATCCGTAACCCCCATGTTAGTGCTACTGAATGGTAACCCCTACTGTCTAATAGCTGGCTTACTCTAACAGTGGTAGTCTAAGAGCTAGCTGACTAAACTCCATCAGGGACCTAGTAACTGCCCTTACTCTAGCCAGGTGTTAGTCTGCTATCAGGACATGAGACGGTGCCTTACAACCACCCTATTAGATTCAGGATTCTTTTAACATGCCAACTCTCGTCTCTCCCGCTCTACTCTTTCTGTGTCTCTCCTCCATCTCACTCCTCCCTTCCACTCTTCTCTCTCTTAAATGTTCACACTCCTCCACCCTTTAATGCTACTTCTTTCTAGTATTCTACTGCTCCCCTTCTGCTCACTCCTTCGCCCATCCAGTCCACCCTTACATCCTCCTCCACGCCACTTCTCCCTCCTCCACACTACTACACCCTAAACCACACTACTAACACCACCCCACTACTACAACACTACACTTCTTTCACTCCCACAACCACTTCAAAGGTACTCCATAACACTATTCATGTTCACTCACACTGCAGTAGTCTTGCACTCACAAAGATAATACTTCACCTTCTCCAGTAAAGACCCCCATACTCCACTACTCCTTCCTTGCTCCTGCTGGTCTGCCTCCCATTCTTCCTCTGACCTCACCAGAACAAACACACATTCCCTGCTGACCCATTTTATGCTACTCATCCTATTTCCAATGAGCCACTGTCCCTGACCAGTTCTCCCCTGTTTTCCCACCTAGGACAAACCAATGTTTCTGAAGATTACAAACACTGGGCTAAGCCTTGTGCCATTGCCGTGGTTAGCTGCCCTGACTGCAGATTGTCCCAATCCATATTAGGGATTCTTGATCCTGCCTTCCAGTGTTACATTTCATGTCCTTTTGGGTCTCAGCCCCCTTATGAAATGGCTGGTGGTCAAGAGGATGGGATCCCCAGCTGTATTGCCATGCTACATGCTGCAGTGAGTGCTGTGAGGCTTTGCTCACAGCCGTGCAGCTTTACAGCTGCTCCCTCTCTTCATACCTTGCGCTTCCTCTCGGTTCCACTCCTTTCAACTGCTGGCTCCTGCTCTCTGGAATTGTATTTCACTTTCAATTCGTTCTTCATTCAATCTATCTCAATTTAAACTATGTATGAAAATCCATCTTCCTCAATCTGTTTCTTAATGCTTGATGTGAGGGACATTGTTTCTGTATTGGTTCGTGATCTTGCTTTCATCATTGCCTGATATGCACCGTAATTCTGTATAAAAATGTTGAGCGCTTTGGATAAAAGCTCTATATAAATCTTTGTAAATAAAAAAAAAGATCTTCTGCATCTCTGTTGTCGGTGTTGTACTTCCAATCACTAGGGACACTGGAGGGTTTTCTCTGACTGCTCTACTATCAGCCTGTGAGGATTGTATAGACTTTGGAGAAATGCTCTCCGGTTGGTGTATCTTGTTCTGATTCTGTTTCACTTGGTTGATTCTAGAAAAAACAAAATGCGTCTGGAAAGCACTTGTTCTTTGAGGCATGGCTTCAGACAAGGTTGTACTGTAAAGATACAAGCTGGCACAAGGAGGGTGAATAGGAAAATGGATCTTCTTAGCTGCCTTAGCCCTCAAGGATAGACTGCCTCTGGATTCCTCCTTACCCCTTCCCCACTTAGTCGAGAGGTGTTCTCACCCCTTCTTGACATGCCCAGGGTACTATTTGCAAAAGGCTATTTTGTAGGCTCACATTGATTTGAAATGTGGTAATTGTAGTCTTGCATTTAAAAAATGTGAGAAATAAAGCTGCAATTGTATTCCTTTAATTTCCCATTTTTCAAGTTATCACTATGAAATAGGGTATTTTTGAAAGTCAAACATTTACATATATTTCGACCAACTAAACCTGAGACCGATATTTGGTAAAGTGCCTTTCAGACTGGTCTCAAATTCCAGCTTCACCTCTTAACTTAAGTGAGTGCTCCTGAGCAAACCATTGCATCTCTCTCCCTCTCTCTGCCTTATCTGTCAAAATTAGACGTTAGAATAGGTTGTCAGAGAAGCAAATTATTTTGTAGTAGAGAATAAAGATCTTCCATAATAACTTACTAGAAAGTCTTAATTCTATTAAAGACACGGAGGCGAGCATTATGCTTCTCTTTCTTTATTTTAACACGTAAAGAAAACTCAGCAGCAAGATATTTTTAGTGCACCTGAGTGCCATAGATAATATGCATAGAGAAAAGGTGCACGAGAAAATATAACAAATATACACAACAAAGTAGTAACACCTCATAATATGTCCATAAGTCCCTGAGAAAAACAACAAACTCAATTTCCCAGAAGACTTCCTCAAAGTTCATCCAGAGGCCACCAACATGTGACCTGGGTCCTCCAATGGGCATCTGGATCCCCCCATAAACAGTCTAGAACATGATGCAACTTCCTCTTTCGAGGCTGAGAACTTGGCTGTCCGTAGAAAAATTGTAACTGTAGCCATCTCATAGCAGAAGATAGAGACGTGCTGCGGATTAGGCGGACTTGTCTGTTGGCGCTGTCAAGAGAGAGATAAAGAGCTCAAATTACTTCATGTATATTACAACTCTAGTTCTCTTAGTGGGGTGGGAGAGAAAATGCATTGTGTTATTCAGAAGAACATACATACATTCAAAATGATCAATTATCCTTAGTAATGTATATGATAATTATCAAGCGTGATACATGCTTCATTTCTCGCCGGGTGGGATAATGCTTGCCTCTGTGTCTTTAATAGAATTAAGACTTTCTAGTAAGTTATTATGGAAAATCTTTATTCTAGGTCAAGACCGGAAGCTCAGATTATGCTCGTTTAAAGCTTACTTACCACAATGGATGCCGGCTGTTCTACCGGTTTCAGGTAGAATTGCTTGAATATAGATTCACCTGCCCAGTCCGCCATCCTCATGATATCTTCTAGTCGGACTCCGACCTGAAAGGCCTTGGAAGCCATGGCTCCTCTCACGGAGTGGGCTCCGAAGTAGTATCTATTCCTGCTTGGGTTAAAGTCCACCGCACCCAGCGTGCTAAGGTTGGAGCGGAAACTGCTTTATGGGGTTTGTGCAGAGCTATCAATAGCTGTCCATTAGGAGAGGTTCAAAGAGGAGCCGTAACTTCTTTGTAGACCTTCAGGCATCTGACTAGGCAGAGCTTGGGCTGGTCCCTAAAAGCGGGGTAAGAAATCACCCTTGAGTTGCATTTCGTTCTCCTATGTATATGGAACACAATGCCATCAGGGGAAAAGGTTCTGCCCGCTAGGTCGAGGGCTCTGACATCAGAAACTCTCCTGCAGGAGACAAGGCAGAGCAGTGTAGTGAGTTTGTCAGATAGAGCAGTGCGGGATAACTCCTCATTATCTGGCCATGACAGGAAAAGATTTAGCACTTTGTTAATGTCCCAAAGCTTGTCGTAGCGGGACAGAGGCGGGACTGTAAGTCTGACACCCTTGAGCAGTCTGCAAACAAGGTGGTGCTCTCCTGCTGGGATCCCATGGATGAGGTCATGGCCTGCTGAAATAGCTGAGCGGTAGGCGTTAACTGTCCTGTAGGCCAGACCTCTTTCAACTAAGGATGCTAGGAAATTTAGAATTTCCTCTATAGGTGCTGAAACTGGATGTAATCCTTTGTCTCGGCACCAGGTCCTCCACGTGCTCCAGGAGTTGGAGTATCTTTTGAGAGTAGCAGGGGCTCAGCTCTCTTCAATGAGGCTGACCGCCATGCGTGACATGCCGGGAACTTTCCATCTTGACATGAAATCCTCCAGGCTGCTAGGATCAGGGATCCGTTGAGGAGTAGGGGGTGACGCTGCCCCGATGGATCTAGTAGGAGATCGGGAAATCGGGGTAGAAGGATTGGAGAATCCAAAGAAAGTTACAGAAGAACTGGATACCAGGTCTGAGAGGTCCAGACCGGGGCTATGAGGACCAATTCTGTTTGTTTCTGACGGGCTTTCGCCAGGGTCCTCGCAATCATGTTGAAGGGAGGGAAGGCATAGAGTACCCCTTCGGTCCAATGTTGCAGGAAAGCGTCCATCGCAGTCGCTTCTGGATCTGGTTTCCAGCTGAAAAACACTGGTAACTGGGTGTTGAGGCGTGAGGCAAAAAGGTCTTTGGACATGGGACCCCAAGCCTCCTGGAGGCGAAGGAAGATTTCTCTGTTGAGCCTCCAGTCGCTGTAATCGGCTGCATGCCGGGAGTACCAATCCGCCAACACGTTCGTGAGGCCTGGGAGACACTGCGCCGTGACTGAAATCCGGTGTTGTAGACAGAAATGCCAAAAGTCTTTGGCTAGTTCCGCTAGGGGCCCTAGATTTGGTGCCGTCAGATGATTGATGTATCTTACTGCTGAAATGTTGTCCATCTTCAGCCAGATACAATAACTCGCTCTGCCTCTGGCAAAATGGCATACTGCATTCCAAGATGGCCGCCGGGACGCTGGGACGCGACTAAATCACGCTCCGCCCGGGCCGCCGAATAAGGCATCAAAAAGCATAGAAATAGTCACGACGAGCGATAGAATCGCTCCCCCCCCCACTCTCCCGAGCCCCCAGGAGTGATCATCGGGCCCAGTGAGGGTCGGGCTCAGCGTGTGGGTGCGGGAGGCAGAACCCGCCCATCCCCCACCGGGAGGTGACAGTGGGCCGGCCCGACTCCGCCACAGGGGATCCTGAATGAATGCGCTCGCCGGGCGAAACGCCTCCCACCCTCCCTCTCCGCGGAGCTCAAGCTGCCTCACGGCGAGCCCCCAAGGACGCAGCAGAGGCACTGCCCATCCCCCGACGAGGACAGCGGAAGCCACGCAGCAGGAGCCGCGACACAGAGGAAGCCGCGTCGGCGGCCCAGCTCCTTCTAGCGGCGGCGAGGTGAGGCGAAAACACCAGGCGAGCTCCCCCCCTGTGCGAGGGAAAATAAAGGTATGAGGAGACGGAGCAGAAACAAGGAAACCAGGTTGCTGGATACGCGCACAGATTTGGGCCATAAGGAAAGGGGGGAAGAATCCACCGCCGGGATAAAACCCATGAGGGGGAGCCCAACGGTGCAGGAGGGGGAGACTGGTGGGGCCAAAAGGTACTAGCCCAAGCAAGGGCACATGAAGTGAGAAACCCTGCATTGGGGTAACCCCAGCAAGCACGGTAGAGGCCGAGGTACAAAGGAAACACAAGTATAGCCCCTACAAAGGAAGGCCATCCAGGCACGGTCCCGGCCCGGAGCGGGGAGAGAGCCTGACAGAGGGGGGCGGCAGAGGCGCAATACTTAGCTCGGAGGAGATCACAGAAAGCCAACGCGCAATCCAGATACAATCCTCGAACATGTCAAGGTCGAAAGGGAAGTGCAGCGCCACCCAGCAGACCCCACAGACCATGAAGCAAGACGCAAATTTCCTTCAGATGTGGTCGACAGACTCCACGGCGCAAGCTAAGGGAAAGACCCAGGAAGAGCTGCAGGAAGAGAGTATGGTACCAATACACAACCAACAACCACCCTCGAGAGAGGACATGCAAACATGGTTCCAGGAATTACAGGAAAAGTTCATGTTAACAGTGCAGGAGCAATTCACGACAATGAAGGTAACATGAAACAGGCAGTGCAGGAGCTGAAGGTTGAGGTGGCCAAAATGGAGGAGAGAACAGACGTACTGGAGAGAGCAGTGCAGGGTATTGAGGAAGAGATGCAACAGGTCAGCGAAACTCAGGAACACTTGGTGAGACTCACCCATAACCTGGAAATTCAATGCGAAGACCTGTAAAATCGCTCCAGAAGGTCCAACATATGCATCAAAAAAATGGCAGAATCAGTCCTGGACAAAGACCTTAAGTCCGCAGTGAAGGAAGTTTTCAGGTATATTCTAGACGCACCAGAGACGGACACAATTGGAGTGGACCGGGTACACAGGGTTGGGCCGAAAAGATCTGGAGTACCGGGAGAGAGACCACGTGATGTCTTGGTTGCTCTCTCCTCATACCCTCAAAAAGAACAGATTTTGAGAAGGGCTAGAGAGATGGAACATATCAAGATGAATGGACAAGAAATTCAACTATTTCAGGACTTAGCCCTGGTCACACTGCAGAAAAGAAGAGCGATGGCCCCATTGGTCAAGGCATTGGTGGCGAAATAAATCCGATACAGATGGACCTTCCCGTTTATTCTGACCTTCACTTGGGAGGGGAAACAGAGGAGGGTGACCACATGGGAAGAAGGCCTTAACATACTGGGTCTTCAGAAAGAAGAAGAGGAAACAGACCAACCGGGATCAAGGGGAGACCAAATGAGAAAACCATGGGGCTGGGACACTATTAAAACGAAGAAAGTCAAGCATGGGAAGAGAAAACCGCAGGAAGAAGCTATGAACAGATGAAAGGGAAAGAGGTGTCACGGACATGGTAATGGCCGCTAAACTAGGCCCCATGGGGGGGGCCAAGGACAAGGAGGAGAATTAATAGCTACATGTAAGGTAGACAAGGCGGCCCGGGCGGGACGCACCGGCTGGAATCCGGTAAGGACAGACGTAATGTGGGGTTTAGGATTCCCTACAAAAACGTCCCCCGAGAGTACGGAGGGCAGGGAGCTAAGGGCGCAACACCCTAGTATCAGTAGGAACCCTCGCCCTAATCGGGGGCAAGTTGTTTGGTTTATGTTTAAAGTGGGGGGGGGTAAGTTTGGGGGAAGGGGAATAGAGGAGGGGGGCAGAAATTCATATCAAGCGGCTAAGCCGGGGAACCTAAAACTAAAGAGCAATTACCACACAAAATGGGGCGATTGCGCATTGTAACATAGAACATTAGGGGGTTGAATCACCTCACAAAACGGTTAAATTGGAGAGGCAACTCAAAAGGGAATGGGCGGACATATTGCTGCTCCAAGAAACTCATATCAGGGCAAGGGATAAACAGAAAACCCGGAAAAGAGGATACAAGATCTGGGTACAAGCAAACTCAACAGAAAAAAGATCAGGAGTCCTTATAGCAATAAGGGAAGGGTGGGATGCCAAACTGGAGGATGTAACCGCAGATAAAGAAGTAAGGTATGCGTTCGCAAATGTAACGATAGAAGGCCAACACATCACATTGGCGTCAGTTTATGCGCCCAATACGGGGCAAGATGGCTTCCTCAGAGATGTTCTGGGAAAACTAGAAACCTTCGCAAGGGGGGAGGTGATTCTGGGGGGAGACCTTAATATAGCATGGAACCCACAGGTCGATAGAAGCTCAGGGAGCGCACAAGGCCAGGGGGCGCCCTCAAAACGCCTTAAGCAGCAGATGGACCAGCTTGCCCTAAATGATGTGTGGAGGGAACTGAAGGGGGAACAATGAGGGTACACCTACTTCTCACATGTCCATAGCTCCATGTCAAGAATAGACTATTTCTGGGTATCGGTGGGTCTTATGGGCAAGATTCAAGGGCTGGAACTGGGAACGATTGCCCTGTCCGATCATGCACCTCTATGGCTTGAACTGAATCTCCCGGGGAAGACCAACGGGCTCTGGAGGTGGAGATTACCAGGAGATATAATTCATGACCCGGTAGCGGGGGAAACGGTAAGGGAAATGATAGAGGAATACTTCACACAAAATGACACTGGGGAAGTATCGATGTGCACAGTTTGGGAGGCGTTCAAGGCTGTTATCCGCGGGAAGATAATGGTGCTGAAAATCACGAGGGACAAACAGAGGTATATGTGGGAAAAGGGACTAGAAAGTGCAATAACAGACCTACAGGAGAAAATAACTGCCCATTCCACTAGAGCTCTAAAGAAAATGCTAAAAGACACACAGGGTCAGCTAGAGATGCTTCGCACAAAAAGAGCAGAAAGGAACCTGCTATATCTTAGACAAAGATACTACATAAAAGCAAACAAGGCTGATAAGTTACTTGCTAGCCAACTCCGTGCAAAACTGAAAGAAACTACAATCAAGACCATTAGTGATGCGAAAGGGGTCCAGCACACGCGTACACAAGATATTGGGGAGACATTCAGAAAGTTCTATCAGAAACTATACACCACAGAGTACCCGGATGCAGAGGCACAGGATACTTACCTGGACTCCCTCCACATCCCACAAATCTCAGAAGAAGACAGACAGGCTCTAGAGTATCCAATACGGGAAGAGGAAGTGAGAAAAGCAATAAGGGACCTCCCGGTAAATAAAGCACCTGGCGCAGACGGCTTTAAGGCCCCATTCTATAAAAAATATGCGGACATGTTGATCCCAACCCTAACTAAGCTCCTAAATTCATTCAATGATAGCGGCAATGTGACCCCCACAATGAACGAAGCGAAGGTCCTGGTTTTCCACAAACCAGGGAAAAACCCATCCCTCCCAGCATCATACAGACCAATTTCCCTAATAAAACATAGATGCAAAAATGTACACAAAAATACTAGCAGCAAGACTATCCCCGCTCCTTCCAAAGCTGATTAATCCCGACCAATCGGGCTTTATCCCGGGAAGGCAAACCCATGACAACCTGAGAAGGATCATTCACCTAGTGGAAAAAATAGGCATAACACAAACCCCGGCGGTTCTCTTCGCAGTCGATGCCGAGAAGGCGTTCGACCGGGTAGAATGGTCCATGCTATTTAAAACCCTGAAACGTATGGGATTTGGGGAACAATTTATAGCAAGAATAAGAGCGAACTATAACTCACCATCCAGCAGTGTGGCCATCAATGGGGAGGTGACGGAGAAGGTAATAATATCAAGAGGTACAAAACAAGGCTGCCCGCTTTCCCCGTTACTTTATGCTATCTTCCTAGAACCCCTACTAATGAAGTTAAGAGAGTCCACTCACGTCAAAGGGATAGACATGGCAGGAATGCAACACAAGGTGATAGCATACGCAGATGACATGTTAATTGCACTGGAAGACCCGGGCCGAACACTAGCAGCAGTGGTGGGCGAGCTGGAAAACTTTGGAGCCATCTCTGGCCTAAAAATTAAAAGAAATAAATGGGAGATTTTAATACTGGCGGGAACCCGGGGGAGAATAGAAAGGGAAGCAAATGGACTGAACGTCAAGATCGCAGAGGAAGGGATAAAATATCTGGTTATAACATTAACTCACAAGGTTGGGCTACTGTATGTGGAAAACTATCCGCAGCTCATTGCTAGCATACGCAGAGATCTGGAAAGATGGAATCCTCTGATGATTTCCTGGTGGGGTAGAATTCAAGCGGTCAAAATGACCATCCTCCCGAAAGTGCTATACCACTTCCAAGCACTCCCTGTGCGGGTTTCCAGAAATTTCTTTAAAACCTTATCTAAAGTGATCTCATCCT
Source organism: Ambystoma mexicanum (assembly GCF_040938575.1). Taxonomy (NCBI): domain Eukaryota; kingdom Metazoa; phylum Chordata; class Amphibia; order Caudata; family Ambystomatidae; genus Ambystoma; species Ambystoma mexicanum. Next base: position 529,000,786 of record NC_090938.1, on the reverse strand, counting down.
TTGTGTGGAAAGGGAAGACCCCGAGACTGGCCAGGGCAATCCTAACCGCACCAACAAGGGAGGGGTTTCCAGAAATTTCTTTAAAACCTTATCTAAAGTGATCTCATCCTTTGTGTGGAAAGGGAAGACCCCGAGACTGGCCAGGGCAATCCTAACCGCACCAACAAGGGAGGGGGGTTTGGTGCTCCCCCACTTCCAGAAATATTTCCAGGCGGCCCAGCTAAAGGTGCTTAGGGAATGGATGGGCGACAACCTGCAACAGATCTAGGCGAAACAAGACAGAGCAGTAGCAAGAACCCATCTGGTAGAACTACTTTGGAAACAGAAACATCATAGACACCCCGACATGAGGATTAGCGAAATAATAAAGACAACATTAGACCCGTGGGACACCCAAACACGGAAAGGGACAATGACCACCGCACTGGGCCCTTTCACTCCCATATCACGAAATCCACAGTTCCCACCTGGGATGGAACAGGGGGCCTGTCAGGGCTGGGGCAATAGGCAGTGTTCTAGGGGTTTTGGGGGGAGTTAAGAGGGCTCTGGGGAGTCCAACCACCTTGTCCAGGCGTGTTCTCCTTCCATTTTGCAGAACAAAGGCCCAGGGAAGGAGAACCGCCGAGAGACTACATTGCCCAGCAGGCCATGCGCTTCACGGGCCTGCTGGGAGGAAAAGGACCACACGCGCGCTACTGCGCATGCGCGAGCCGCGCCCTGGGAGGAGCGCTCGTAATCCTGACCATCGGCCAGAGAGGACGTGTTCGCCTCGAGCTCCTGCAGGCACGCCTACGCGGGGCACCGCCCGCCAGCCTCAACCCCCGGCCCCGCGTACATGTAAAGATAAGTACACATCTTATGTTCATAGTCAGCTGATTTATCCCGTGAAAGGGAAACTTGTTACGCGCCGAGGAATACTTCGGTAGACATACTCGGCAGCACGAAAAGCCGAGTTAAACATTTGCATGCAGAGCATGATACTAACCCGGAATTGGAGTTAGCTTGGCGGTGAAGCAACCGCACCCTTAACTAATCTTTAACCCGTTAGGGAACGCTCTTTTGGAACGGCAATTTCGCACGCACGTGCACTGACTTTGTTTTGGCTATTTTCAGCTTATTGTTTGAACGGTCTGGTGAGACATATCACGCCCATCAACATGAAAAGGCCGAAGGACCTAGAACTCCACAGAACACAGAGCTAAGTGTCTCAGCACCTCGTGTGCATGTTGTTGTTTGTTGTTACTAATGCACAGGGTAATTTGTTGTTACTATTGCACAGGGTAAGGTGGGAACATGTATCTGCATATTGGTGGGGAGTTACCCTAACAAGAAGTGATGTTGGGAGGGTTTGCCTTCATGAAGTAATGAGGGCGGAGCTTTTGTTGGAAAAGGCAGTGTGAAAACCAAGGCAGCCCTAGAGAATACTGATCTAGGGATAAGTTGGTTAGAGGCTCCAGTACAAAGGCCTCCAAGGAGAATTTCTGTGAGAGTGGATGGTAGTGAGAAAGTGTGTGTGAGCACGCCAACAACCATCAGCAAGAGAAGAACCGGAGCCGAGGAGCATGTTTCCCCTAATCTCCCTTACCCATCCATTGTGATTCCCTAAACCTCTTTCCGGTGATCCTGAACTCCCTCTACCCATCCATAGAACGAACCCTAACCCTCTTTCCCCAGAGTGTTGCGGTGGCCTGTGGTTTTCGTTTCCCAGGTGCCAAGACCCAATGGGGAGGGAGGAGTTTGTGCTGCCTCTGCGCCTGTCAAGAGGAGTGAGGATCTGACAGGGCCTATGAAAGTTGGGAGGAGGGGGGAATAACACAAATTGGGGAAATGTTCATTGACAAGGAAGTCAGGACTCATGAATCGTGCTATCCTCGCACATCACGCCGCAAACGAGACAAATTCAGATACAAACAACTCAAACACTGGTTAAAAACCCCAGAAATAACGGAGTCAGCGACGAGAACCCTCACTCCATTTGAGAAATGCGTCATATCCAGCTCAGGGGAAAAGAAATGGGTCTCCACTCTTTACTCTTTCATCAACTCTCAGAAGGAGGAGGTCAAGTGGACATAGATGCTCAAATGGAGCAGAACGCTGGGGGAGGAGCCAACAAGAAAGCAGTGGGAGGACCTATGGACACCGATCCCCAAGATGACCAGAGCAGCGCAGGCAAGAGAAATGTGGACCAAAATAGTAACACAATGGCAATTCAACAGACAAATGCTGGAGTGAATGCAGAGAGGTGGGAACGTGGAGACATACCTGGTGGGACTGTAAGGGGATAGTGCCTTTTTGGGAAGAAGTGAAAGCAGAGATGGGGAAAATGTTCCCGGATGTGGGACAAATGGGGGTGGGAGTTTGGATGTGTGGGATAAGAGACGAAACTGCTAGAAAATACAAAAAAACACAATGGAGAGGCTTCATGGGTCTTCTCATAGCGGCATGGTCAACAATAGCCCAGAGTTGGAAAAAGAAAGACACCCGACTGACTTTCACATGGCTACAAAAGGTGTGGACGTATTTGGCAATGGAGAAAGTCACCCATACAATACAAGGAACGAGGGACAGGTTCACAGAGGAATGGGGGGGGAATCCTAGAGTACCTCCAGTCAGATTTTATGGAACAATGGTGCCCACACAACATCAAAGTAACGGACATATTCAGAGCATAATGCAATCCCCGAACGTTGATAACTGGTGCCCCAGGAGGGAGGGTGGGAGAGTTGGGGGGGGGGGGTTTGGTTTGTTGTATGTTGATATGTGAAAATCAATAAAGACAAGTTTTTAAAAAAAACAACAAAAAAAAAGGGCTTACTGCGAAAGAGCCCTCGAGGAGCTCTGGGCAGTTTATGTGCATCTCGAGTTCCTGAGGCGACCATGTTCCTCCTGTGGCCACCGGGCCGCATCTCGCTCCTCAACCGGAGAGACTGGCATCTGACTCTATCACTATGTCTGGAACAGATCCGAAGATTGCTCGGCCGTTCCAGGCTTCCATGTGTGTGAGCCACCAGTTGAGCTCCGTCCTCGCTTCTGGCGAGAGCGTTAGACGCTGGGAGTAAGAGAGGCTGTATCTTAAGTGCTGGCCATTTAGTCTCTGCGATTGCTGGTAGTGAAGAGGCCCGGGAAATATAGCTTGTATAGAAGAGGAGAGAAGGCCTATTACCCTCACTAGCTCTCCAAGAGATATGCAATCCTTTTGTAGGAGTCTGCGAATCTCCCATCTGGAAGAGTGAATTTTGGCTGTCGGGATACAGAGCTGAGCAGCTTCGGTGTCTACTACAAATCCTAGAAACTCTAGGTTCCTGGATGAGCAAAGGATCGACTTCTCCCAATTTATGAGGAATGCGAGACTGTGTAGGAAGTCTATGGCCAGCTGGGTCTGTTGTTCTACCAGAGCTTGAGATTTTGCCATGAAAATAATATCATCCAGGTAAATTATTAGCCAGACCCCTTGTTCCCTTAAATGCGCTACTACTGGTCTCAGGAGCTTGGTGAAAGCCCAAGGTGCTGAGGAGAGTCCGAATGGCAAACTCGTGAACTCCCAGTCTCGGTGTCTCCAAAAGAACCTCAGATAGTCTGCGTGGTCCTGGTGTATCTGTACCGTGAAGTGCGCATCTTTCAGATCCAGACGCATAAGCCAGTCGTTCGGTCTCAGGATATCTCTGAGTATATGAATCCCTTCCATTTTGAAATGGCGGTAAACAATGAAGTCGTTGAGGGCCCTTAGGTTTATCACCGGGCGCACTTTCTGCTTTCTGCATACCAGAAATATGGGGCTGAAGAAACCGCCTTGGCTTGTGCAGTGGCGAATCACTTGGTTCGAAGCTAAGCTGTGTATTTCCCTGTCCAGCGCTTCTTTGTCCGCTTCGGACATCGTAATTAGGGCAGGCGACCTATTTGGAAGGGTTGCGCGAAAATTTCTAGGCGCATACCGCGAACTGTGTCTCTGACCTATGCAGCCCCTGATAAGGAATCCCATGCATGCGCAAAAAGAGCTAGCCTCCCTCCTGTAGGCGTTTGTGACGCTGGCACTGCTATAAGTATACTGACCTGCGGTTTGTTGCTGGGCTGGGTATCTTGCGGCTCTTCTCCAACCGCAACCTCTTCCTCGCCCTCTTGAAGGGAAGAAGGTATCCGAGTGATTCTGCCAGGCGTTGTGTTGATCCCTGTATTGTTGAGGTCTTCGATCAAAAATGTATCGGCTGGAGGAGCGACCTCTACCTCGAGAAAATCTTAGAAGAGAAAACTCTTTTGATGGAGGCTTGAGCTTTGTCTAGGGCTGTAAAGGTGCCAACAAATGTAGACATTTCCTTCATGAAGGTATCGCCGAAGAGAGATGGTTCCCAGTAAGTAGATCTGGGATGTACTGACGCAATCCCTGAAGTTGAGGGTCGTGACCCTATTGTTTGCGTGTCCTCACCTGAAGAGGTGGGAGATTGATTCCCAAAATCATATCCCTCTTGATCAGTGCCCTGTTGGAATCCCTCCGGGCTCGAGGGTCTAGTACCCCTGTTTTTTTCCTCTGGGTAAAAGGGTCCATCAGTGGAAGGGGTTTCCTTCCAAAAAGGCATTTTTCAGCCTGGAGAAGGCGTCTGATAGGGCTGCAGTGGCTGGTTCTGGCTGGCTCGGGGGAGTCAGAGAGTTTTTACTTAAGTGAGCCGGGATACATCCCCCATCTGAAAGGTGCTTTTGCTTTTGTGTCTTTTTTTCTTGGTAGGGAGTTCTCAGGTAGGTGCTCCTCCAAGTTGTCCAGGCGCTGCTGATAGGCAGGTGCATTTCTGATACAGCTCTTTTGATACTGGTCTCCACTGAAGAACCCAGCACCTTTTCCAGGCTGCTTGCCATTGCCACTTCGTCTATTTGATAAGTATCCTCCTCATATTCAGACCAATCCTGGCCTTTATGTTATGAGGGGAGTACTGCGCTGCCATTCTTACAATTGTACTGCACCTTTCTGACCACCCTTTTTTATTATTATTTTATATATATAGAGAGGGAGAGGCGGAGTGTAGAAAGGCAGGGTCGTATGTTACTTATCCAGCAACAGAAACAATGTGCCATTATTATTTACTCATAATTATATGTCATATTTTTTATGTGTCCAGTGTCGTCATGTGTTCACATTTTAACTAAAACTGTAAACTATCATTTTTATATGGGGCGTTATACGACTGAAGACATTTCCAGGCCCCCCCTGTTTTGTTTTATTAGGTCATTTGATGTAGAATTTGGTTATTAAATGGCTGTTCACCTCATTATTTTAATCTAGGGGCTAGGGACGGAGCCGGCCACAAGCTTTTGGGGCTCTGGATGACAGTTTGGAAAGCTATTAGTGAGTGGGGTCATTAAACCTATTTCTCTGTTGTACCCCACCTGGAGCCTGATGTTACGTAGTGGATTACTGGCGATGAGGAAGCACTGCGCGTGCGTGTGCGTGAGATCTTCTGAAGACATTCACACATCGGACGAAGCGTTCCGACACGCTCCGCAACTCCGAATCAGACGCAGCAAGTTGGCGGCCATTTTAGATCTTTAGTCACGACGGTTGCAGCCCAAAAGGGTGCTTGTGCGCCGTTTGTGTGCTACAAGTTGACAATTTTTTGAACTTCCACGGCTGTCGGTTACCCAATGGCCGCAGTTATGACATGTTGAAGGTGTTGTGGACACCCCACGCGCACAGCCCACTCATCAGGCTGTCTCTATTCTCATCAAGGAGAGAGTGCCACAATAAGCAACTGGGCCAAGCCGATAGCCTGGATACAAGGAGTACTACCTCAGGACAGACGTGTGAAAGGTCAGTGGTGACCCATCCCATAACTGGGGCGTTGGAGAATAACTGGGAAGGCAACCCTGCCAAGGAGGAGCACGCCCATTGAAGTGACTGTTCACAACAAGTGAGTGGGGACCCTTGGCATATTTGGGAATAGACAGACTTGCGGCCTCATACAACAACGTGAGGTGCTTGTGCGGTCTGCTGGAATGGGTGAACAAGATGGTGCTGCTATTGCCCCTGTGCAAGTGCCACGCAGACAACAGAGTACTTTGGCGTCCATGCCAGAGTTTGACATTTCAGGGCCTCCTTCCAAACTTGGACCCAAATGGTTGCTGTGGGTGAAAAAGCTTGAAATGTTATTAGAGCCACAGGTGGGACAGAGGATGATGCAAAGGTGGCTACATTACTGTACTCAGCTGGGACGGAAGTGCACCAAATATTCAAGTAATTAAATCTACAGGCGATCACCTATGCGGCTGTTGAGCTGGCTCTCCAAAACCATTTCCTGCCCATGGCAAACGTAGATTACGATAGATTTGTTATGTGTGCAGAGAAGCAGCTGGGAGATGAGTCCCTAGACCAGTTCTGTGCGAGACTGAGACATTTGCCCAGCACCTGTAGGTGGGAGAATGAGGAAGAAATGGTACGGAACCAACTCATTCAAGGGTGCAGCTCTGGAAAATTGAGGAGACAGGTCCTCCGTGAGCTCGGCCTGACGCTAGCGCAGATTCTGGACACAGGGCCTGCATACTAGCTAGCTGAGAGTAGGGGAGCCAAGATGGACGCAGCGGTGCGCCCAGGGATGAGTGAAGAGGCTTTCGCTGTTGGATCGACCTATGCATGCGAAGTCATGATGGGGCCAGAAAAGAACTGAGGGCCCTCCTACCTCCTTCAGCCCACAATCCTGCCAATACTGTGGGTATGATCTGCCTCATGTGGGCGAATGCCCGGCAAAGGCGAGAGTGTGCGGCAGATGCAGCATGCCTGGACATTATGCGAGGGTGTGTAGAGCTGCAGCTCTGGTGGCCACGTCCAGGGTACCAGCAAGAGCGAGTGGGGGGTAACCCCAGGAAGTTCAGGAATGTGGCAGCAATTGAACAGGGTGTGCAAGAATTGGACACAGCAGAGGAAGAGGAGGATGAGGAGCAAGTATTTTTCATCTCCAACATTGCCACAGGAGCAAAGAAAAGGAGGCAGCCCACATACATGGTCAACATTTGGGACACCCCAATGTCAGTTTTGATTGACACTGGGGCTTCAGTTTGTGTCCTGGCGGCAGATCACTATGAGGCCCTCCCAGGTCTTCCAGAACTCGAATCTTCCAAAGCAAGGATCTACACTTTTGGGGGGAATACACTTCTGCCCATTCAAGGTGTCTTTGTAGCGCCTGTCACCCATGGGCATAATACAATTAAGGCCAGGTTCTTTGTGACCGATGTAAGCCCTCATTATCTACTAGGCTGTGCTGCCTCAGAAGCGTTGGACATCGTCCATTTCACCATGTCGGTGTACCAAACTGATGTCGACCGCCTCCTGGAATGATATGAAGGCCTCTTCCGTGGAGTGGGTTAGCTGAAGGGAGACCCGATCAGACTACATATCGATGGATCAGTAAGGCCTACAGCCCTGAAGCATAGGAGAATACCACTGCACCTGAGGGCACAAGCAGAGAAAGAACTGCAGTCGCTGGTTGATATGGACATCATAGGAATGGTAGAAGGCCGGACTCCATGGGTGTCCCCGATTTTGGTGGAGCCAAAGCCTAAGCATCCCGGAGAAGCGCGCATTTGTGTTGACATGCGTTTGCCCAATGCCACCATCAAAAGAGAAAGACACCTCACGCCGACTTTGGATGACATCATTGGTGAGCTGCAAGGGGGTAAGGTGTTCTACAAGTTGGATCTAAGGTTGGGATATCATCAGCTGGAACTACACCCGGAGTCCCGCTACATTACCACTTTCACCACGCATGAAGGATTGTACCAGTTCAAAAGGTTGAGCTTCGGAGTCTCGTCAGCGGCCGAGGTGTTCTAAAATGTCATTCATGCAGCCCTCGCGGGACTGAAAGGGGTAATTAACATGAGCAATGATATCTTGGTCTTTGCCTCCTCTGAAGCCAGCCACATGAAAAGATCAGAATGGGCACTGGGCAGACTAAAAAGCCTGGGCCTCATGCTACACAAGAAGAAGTGCGAGTTCTTCAAAGACAGCATTGAGTTCTTCGGTTTCGTCTTCCATGCAGGGGGTAGATCCCCAGACACAGAAAAGGTGTGGAACATTCGTGAAGCAGCTTCCCCAGAGACACTATCCGAAGAAGCTTTTTGGGCATGGTGAACTATGGCGGCAGGTTCATTTGTGATTTGGCGTCTCTATCAGAGCCACCGAGTGCGCTGACAAAAAACAACGTGACATGGGTATGGACTGCTAGAGAACAGAAAGCATTTACAGACATCAAGACACTGCTGCAGGCCAAGAGACCATAGCTTACTTCAACCCGGAAAGAGAATCTGAGATTGTAGTGGATGCCAGTCCAGTGGGACTGGGCGCCGTTCTGCTGCAAGTGAATACACAAGGACATATGCGCCCCATCGCATACGCCAGCAAGGCTCTCTCAGATAATGAGAGAAGGTATTCGCAAATTGAAAGGGAGGCACTGGCAATACTGTGGGGGTGTAAACACTTCCGACTGTACATCCTGGGCAAACCGGTGGTAGTCATCACAGACCACAAGCCACTAACACCCATCATGGCCGGGGCATCGTCAAAACCTCTTCCCTGAATCGAACGGTGGATGTTGTCCCTGATAGAATACAGAGTAAAACTGCAAAACCGGCCTGGCACCCACAATCCGGCAGATTATTTATCCCGGCATCCCGGGGCTGGCCCTGATCGACACAATGTAGAGGTGGTGGAATGCATCGAAATGGTCCGCAGCATTGTGGAGGCCGCCATGCCAGTAGCGCTGTCACGTCAAGAGATAGTGGAAGCATCAGACAGCGATGAGATGTTCCAGGTCATTCGAGCAGCCATGAGCAGTGGAGAGTGGAAGGACGTGCTAGCCAACAATGCCAGATGTGAGGCTGGTGCCCAGAAAGACCTGTAGGCAATGTGGAAAGCACGAAATGAACTCTCTTTGGCGGAAGATGGACTCTTATTACGGGGTTGGCGATCCCTAGTAGCCAGGGTGTTGGAGCTAGCACACAAAGGGCACCAAGGGGCAGCGAAAACTAAAGCACGCCTGAGACCGAAGGTATGGTTCCCCCGACCTAGAGGGGCGCATATAGACGAGTTTGTGCACACTTGCGTTCCCTGCCAAGCAGCCAGCCCATCGGAAAGGGGTCCCCCGATACGGTCCATGGAGAGAAGTGAGCTACCATGGGGAACCGTGCATGCTGACTTTGGGTCCACGGGAAGGGGTATGTACTTTCTAGCCGTGGTGGATCAGTGGTCCAGATACCCAGAGATTGAGTTGGTGGAGTGGACGGCTTGTGATCACACCATTTTGGCACTAGAGAAGATCTTTGCCACACACGGGTTCCCACTGGAACTGTGCTCGGACAATGGCCCGCAGTTTCAAGGACAGCAATTTGCCAAATACCTGGAAGATAGAGGTATCAAACATCGGAGAGTGACCTCACTCTGGCCGAGAGCAAACGGGGAAGCAGAAAGGTTCATGCAGACCCTCAATAAAATCTTCAGGATTTCAATGAATGTGGGGGGGAGCTCGCCAGAACCTCTTCGAGTTCCTGAGAGAATATCGGACGACCCCACACCAATCCACAGGGGTCGCACCGGCGGAGGCATTGTTCAACCGCTGCCCTAGAGGGCTGATACCGGAGGTGGAATGAAGAGTATCAAGGGTAATTCATAATGAGCGTATCCGGCAGGAGTGGCAGGCCAAGAACGAGAAAGAAAGCGAGCGCAGGAATCTCCATGAAAAGGATAACGCGGTAGGGGAACACTGTGCTGGTAAGGAATAGACATCCGGAAGGGAAAATGTCCCTCACTTACGAACCACAGCCCCTCGGGGTGACCCATGTAAAATGATCTATGGTAACTGCAGCCAACGGGCGAGGGAAGGTAACAAGAAATGTGTCCTATTTCAAGAAAATAGAAGTCACCCCGCCGGAGGAGACTCCAAGGGTGCCCGAGCCAGCAGACACAGAGACCACCCAGCCGACAGAGGTACAAGACGGAGGTGGGAGCCTCACCCCACGAGAAGTGCCACTGCCGACCCCAGAGGGCAGTTGGACGTATCTGAGCAGAGAGCGGCGGCAGCGTCCCGCTCAATTCCAAGACTGTGTTATGGACCCCTAGGCCTAGGGTGTCACAGTACAGTTTGAGTTAACTCATGTTGAGTTGTTGCATTGTTAATGTTTAGTGTATTTCTTGTTTAAAGAAAAGGAGGGATGTTACGTAGTGCATTACTGTTGTACGCATTCGCAAGCCTCATTCCGGCTCGCGCATGCTGTTTGGGAATAAACGAGGACCCGACACGGCAGTTGCCACCGGAACCCCATACAGACCTGACGTGTCCGCGTATCTCTGTACTGAATGCGTGTGAGTGTGTGGGGTGGCCTGGGGCACGGATGAAAGCCAACACCCAGTAGACTGAGTAGATAGTACGCCTTCCTTTGACCCATTAGATGCATCTTTCACCCCCCCAATTCACGAGGCATATCAAGGATTATGTAACAAGTGGGGCCTTGAGCTAACGTAGTAGAGCTCACCCTAAAGGGTGCCCGAAGAGGGAACTGGGCTTGTTCTGCCCCGACTGAATCTGTAGGAGCCTCAAAGCGTAGCGAGGGAGATCAAACCAACCCAGGTGGGTTCAGAGGTGCTCTCCCCCAGAGAAATTCTTTTAAATAAGGGTTTGAAATTGTGAATTTTACAGTACATTTTCTGCGATAAATTAGGTAAAAAGCTACACAGTTTACAATCGGTTTTGTAGGCTAAGGCATGAAAATTGTCTGTTAGAGGGCAAGTCATCAACAACGCACAGGAGCATTTTCATAATGCCTTTGCACACAGTATGCCAGTACCCCACAAGTGTAAAAAATATTTTCCAACTGATTGTGCCCAAACACGCCCATTCTGGTGCTCCTATAAATGCCATTATTCCCACATCAGAAAATACTCTTGCTTGCTTTGCCCATAATGCCAGTAATGATACTATACCAAAACATGTTCATGCTGGCTCTGCCAATATATGCTGTATCCCGAGGTAAGAACATGCTCTTGTTGGCTTTGCCATAATGCCAGTTAAAAAAAAAAAAAGCCACGCCACAGTAAGAAAACATGCCTTTGCTGGTTAGCTGGTACAATAGCTCAGCGGGTTGAGCCCTTGCTGCTGCAATCTGTGTGTGCTTTACAGGCCATAGTTTCAAATCCCAAGAAGGCCGACTCAGCCTTTCATCCTTCTGAGGTCAATAAATGAGTACCAACTTCAGTTGGGTGATCCTTTTATATAAATATGTTCTATGAATAGTGCTTTGGTGAAAGCACTATAGAAATAACAAATCATTACCATTACACAAATCCTCCATAAAAGAACACTCATCATGTTGCATTTGCCCCCTAATGCCAGTAAGAAATGTCATGCAACGGTAAGAAAACATTGCTTCACGGGCTGCACAAAGACTCCCCCCGGCCTATGTAAGAACACTTAGGGCCTGATTAATGGAACTTTTTCCTATGGGATTGCGCCATTATAAAACACTTCCATGAATCAGGCCATTAGCATGTTGACTTTAATGCCATGCAACATTAAAGAAACATGCCCTCCCCCATTTAAGAACACTCAAAAGCTGACTTTATCCTTGATGCGAGTACACAATTCAATACCACAGTAGGACCCAGCCAGACCCATTGTAGTTCCCTTCCCCTACTTCAACTCCTCCTTCACATAATAACACTCAAGTTGGCTTTGCCCAAAAAATTCCAGTAAAACATGTCATGCTCCTGGCAAAAAATGTTGGTGCTGCAATGCGCTTGCCAGGCTTGGACTGGCCTATAGGGCAATGCCCGAACCAAAAATGTAGTAGTTTTGACCAGTGTTGCTGGATACATATTCTTTAAAATGCACAATTTGCATCACATTTTATCAAAAAACTCCCCCTTGGGTACTATTCAAACAGTCTGTCACAAAAGGAATGAATTGCCATTTGTAACTGTGGGTCACTTTTTCATTGGTGCCGGAGACTATTTTCTACCCCAGTCTAGCACACACACAACCCCATACAGCTTCTTTCATTTACACGGGCACCTAGAATATTCATACTGTATTCTTATTCACAAACACACTCACACCCTTGTACACCATTCACTATGAATTTATTTATACGCATGCACTTAGACACCCCGCACATACAAATAAGCACTTACACACATTCACATACATGCATATTGTAAGGAACTCGTTGTGGCAACAGTAAAGACAGACACAAGTGATCACAGTTTAAGGGTGTTTATTCAACTGTAAATGCAGGGTGGAAAAACGCCTAAACTAAACTTAAATCTAAGATGGGAGCAAGCTTCAACCATCAAATGAAAAATAAGGCAGCCCTTGCGTTGTTGTGTCAAAATAAAAAAGGCCTATACTAACAAAAACTATTGCCAAATCCTTACAACTAATTACAGAAAGAGTGTGGGATAGGGCTTTTAACAAAGAAATAAGAGTTCACAAATAATAAGTCAGGATGAGATTGTCAGGGGTCTTCTTTCCGCCATGTTTTGAGCACAGGACAACATGGATCTCCTGAGCACAGCACACACTTGAGCTTTCCCAGCACGAGCCGACAGTTCCGTATCAGCTTCTTCGATGGTTAAGTCTCTTTTCAATAAAAAGTCTCTTGCCTTCGGGCCTGATATATCCAACAAACAAAAACAAAGTCGATTCCACGTATACTTTGGGTGATGGCTTCACCCCTGGGTCCCCCTCTTCCGGGCGTAGTCACTTCACAAAATCATATTCAACAAATCGAATAAATAGTTCCTTTTTCAATGAACTATGGGTGATAACTTTCCACCCCAGATCTCCCCCTTTTGGGCTCAGACCCCTTTCAGACGTTAGCCTCCCTCATTCGGGTTCACTGAGGTTTTTCTTACTTTCACAAATCTCAAATGTATTTTTAAACAGTTCTTCGGGCTTTGGCCATTTTTTCTGCTTCCCTCTTCCAGGTTCACTCTTGCCAACTTTTGCAACACACTGTTCATACGCTCATTTCACCAAGCAGGACTCATTTCCCTTGGCTTCGCAATCATCTGTCGGTCAAAGACTTTCGACGGTACAGAGGATTTTAGAAGACCCTATGTGATTCTGTAACTATGTCACAAGTTCAAGCGCCCAGTTACCTCAGGGTTAGGTGCGCGTTACAAATAATAAACTAAACTAAACAACAAAAAAAACCTGTATGACCACTTTGACTTCTTCTCACCTCTTCCCAAGGGCTTCTGGTTACGGTAGTTTCTACCATCGGGTAATTGCCCACAGTTTCCCGCCGGAGCACCAACATAGTGCCGGACTCCTCTGTTGCTGGTTTTCCCCCTCTTTCATCAATAGTATCTTTAAGCTTCTAAAAGGTTCAAATTAGCCGTTGGCTATTTATCGTTAAACACAGTTTGATTTCTTATCAACACTCCCCTCGACTCATTGGCTGTGATGAACCCCTTGGTTTTCTTTCTCCTTGGAGACAAGGTTGGTACCACAGGGACAAGCGTCTCTCCCAGGCTTGGTAATCAGCAGAGCACTGTCTTGTGTACCATTGGCATCTGTTGCAACACAAGCTGGCTATTGTCAGCGGACTTATGATTCCTTCTGGAGAGGTTTCACGGGCCTTGGTCGGAATGGGCAAGGTCGTTTCTCGCCTTGTCACCCTCTCGGTCTGCGCCGTCTTTCTCCTCCTCTTGAACTGCTGTGCAGAGTTGCTCTCATGTCGTGCGGTCTGCCTTGCTCGTCTTGTGCTCCACCTTTTATCCCTGTGGGGAAGGGAAAGGGCCGTCTGGTGTCTGTGATTCTGGTCAATTGCCTGACTTTGCCCGACCCTTGTATTGGGACATGTCAGGTAAACGGCTCTGGTGTTAGTCCGTTGTCTTCCATGTTGTGCAAAAGGGTTTGTGTCGGGGAGGGGGGACCAGTAATATCCTATGTGGTAGGAGGGGGAAAAGGTGTTGAAAGAAGGGGAACGGACACTTACAAGTCACAATGACCATTGATCAGTACACCACTAACTTTCTAGATCTCACTATTTTTCATCACCAAGGAGTACTGAAGGTGAAACATTTCCACAAAGCCACAGACCGGAATTCTCTCCTGGAGTACTCGAGTCACCACGTTAAGCATTTCAGGGATAATCTCCCTTTCGGGCAATTGTTGCACCTCAAAAGAAACAGTTCCAATAATGAAATATATGAAGAGGCAGAAACCCTGATCAAAAAACTATGCCAGCGAGGATACCCAAAGAGACTGGTGAAGAAAGCTGCCAAGTGGGCATTCAACAACAATAGGGAAGCACTCCTCGAAGAGAAACCAGCAAAAGAACAAAATGATAGGATGGTTTGTGTCAACACCTTTACCAGCCTCAGCATGAGGATTAAAACCATCATACAGAAATATTGGAGAATTTTTGAAACCAAGGAAGTACCTATGCCACAACCCATCTTTGCCTTCAGAAAGAGCACATCGATTGACAACAGGGTGAGCAACAGCAGACGCAAATCCAACAGGACCCAACAGCCCAGCATCTCAAGGCATCTCCAAAAGAGAGCACATCACAGCCGCCAGAAAATTAGCCTACTGGCTCCCAATAAAAGAGAGAATCATATTCAAAGCCCTAACACTGACCCATAAGGGCATCCACCTCTCCGCATCTGACTACCTACTGCAAAGGATCCACCCCTCCACCTCTACAAGGCCTACCAGGACACTGTACGCCAACATACTGAGTGTGTCCCTGGTAAAAAAGAGCCAGAGCAGGTGGCGCCAGCTTCCCCTACCTTGCACCTTCAAACTGGAATGCCCTACCTCCTACTCTGCAAAGCGACTTATCTCTCATGGCTTTCCGCAAAGCCTTGAAAACAGCACTTTTCACCTGATGGGTTCCTCACCCTGACCTACGGAACGCATCTCTTGATAACCTGCAAAATGTTTATAAGATGCACCCTACTGTACTATTTCATAACATTCAAATGCATTAACTACCTGTATCTGTATCCCCTGTAACTACGTTTCCTGCAAGTAACAGCGCCTCAATGCCCAAGGGCTGTTTGTGCGCTATACAAATGTAAAAAATAAAATAAATAAATAAATCACCTCATTATGGGGGATGAACCCAATTGTGGGTCATACCCCTGTGGCTCATGTGGGATATGCAAACTCACCTCAAAAACAACAGAAGTAGACATTGGTACCGGCAGACCATGGAAACAAAAAACCATGACGAACTGCAATACTGACCATGTGGTGTACTTCATTTGTTGTAATTGTGGTCTTCCATATATAGGTGAAACGACCAGAAAAGCAAAAACCAGAATAATGGATCACAGAAGTTGCTTGAAGAACAAAACGGAAAACGCACCTATGGTCCAACATTTTACCTCCATGAAACATGGGCACGAGGACTTCTCATGGATAATTCTCCAGACACGTGAAGGGGGTCCCAGTACTACGGCTGAACCCAAACTGTTCAAATTGGAACAGGAGATGATCTTCAGAATGAGAAGTGACTTTAACGGTTTGAATGAGTCAATAGAATGGAACAAGATAAAACACGGATATTACGGTTGCCGATAGTCTCTATCTTTGGTGCGTGAGAACACTAAATCAGAACTAAAATCAAGAGCATACATTACACCTTAGGGAGACAGCTAGCAATACCCCCACTACACCCATATTGACCTACTGGTTCTGCGAGGGTTTTCTCAGGCCATTGTTCATAATCTTATTTACTATGATGTCTGGTTATCATCACTGTATCCATCTTGAAAATATATAGCCAGACTCTGTAACGAGGCTGAAGACAACTTGGGCTCAATAACCCGTGCACGAGCTCTTTGTGAATGTTTGGGTAATTACCATGTAAAAAATGTGCGTTGGATACATTGTTCATTCTAATTACTATTCTAATGCCTGGTCATCATTGTTAGGAAAGATTTCTTAATTGTGGGTAATTTTCCTTCCATGTGGCAACCCCTAAACTTTTTGCTGTTGTTTTCACCATGATCTAGACTTTGCCAGAGAAGTGCAGCCTTCTGCCGCACTCCTCTGGGCTTTCACTCCATTCTTACGGGGACACTGACATGCCCTTAAGACAGTCAGTACCGGGAAATGCTGTTTTCCGTAGTTTCTTTATCATGTTGCGGCTTTCGTGCAACATGACACAAGAGGGCACTGTAAGCTAAGTTACTGCTCTCTTGGGTCTCTAGCCTTCTACAGGCCCTAGATACTCTTTTTGGATTGTAACTGATCGGTGCAAGTGATTCACGGACGGGAATGGTGGCAGCGATCGTTTCTTGTGTTTTGAGCTCCTTTTGGCGTTTTAAGCGCGTTTCTCACGCTTAGCCCAAATGGTGACCTGGCTCCCAAAATGGCCAGACCACGAGGCTCCTTTGTCCTGTCCGCTGACCGTCTTGTCCCCTTCACCTTCCCCAGGTCGAGCCGACCCGGGGCCTTCCTTATTTGGGCATGTACTTTCCCGCGAAACACGGATGCTTTGGCGGGCTTCTACAGGCCTTGTGTGTGCCTCCAGGATGTGAGCTGGGATGTCTGGTCCCAATACACATCCTGGGTGCCAGAGAGTATAGGGTGGTGTGAATGCCTGGGACCACCGTGGTCCGTGATAGGTCCACGTATGGTGTGAGTGTTGATGAGCGGATCTCCCATTGGGTCCCCTCTGTTTTGGCACGAAGGGAACCGTGGATAAGAGGGGGCTGGAAACGCCACTACAATGTCGATCTCCTGAGTTCTGACGAACGAAGGAATACAGGAGCCAAGTATCCTGCAACCACGAGGCTGAACCGAGGAATCGCTGGTGACCCGCTGAAGGACTGCTCCTCTGCACTGCTGTCGCCTTGTGAAACCCATTTTACCTTCGATTGAACCAGAAGGCCTGTACTGGTACTTCAACCCTTGGAATAGCGGGAACAGCTATTCTCGGCATCTTCACCATCTCCTGTTCGTAAGCCTTCGGAAGTGTCTCTGGGCCATCCAGCAGACTGACCAGCCCACACAGGAGTTTTGCTCTGTAACCGCCGCCAGGTTGTGTTGTATTTCTAGTCCTTGTCACTCTCACACGATTCGTACACTTGGCGTTCCCAGGTCTGAAGTGAGTAGTATACATTTGGCTGAGATACACACGGCCGCTCCGTTGCCCTGCTGTGGTAACAAACTGTGAGGGTTCACTTCGTTTGGGACATCTTTAACTCAACTCTGCCGCTGCAGAATCTACACGACGACGAGACGTCCCCTGCTCTCCTGAACCTGCCAGCACTGAAACTGACGCGGAGAAGCATGGGTCTGCTTGCATCGGGGACCGGTGAGTAGCATAGCTAGGAACTGGTCACCCTCCTGCAGGAGCCCATAGCTTTTCCCCGCTGTGTCAAAACAGCACGCCTTTCCGTACTCGCGCTCTGCTTCTGCCCACAGTGGAGGCTGCGCTTGAGTCGCGGAACTCTGTTCTTCTTCATTTGTGCACTAAACTGAACTGCCTGATTCCCTCGAAGAGACTTCCCTTTTTGCCCATTGGCACCAGCGTGTGCAGGTACTTTTGAGCACAAGGCTCCACTCTTCGTAGGGCTCGGACTTCCTTTTAGTTAGGTGCCTCTGAAGGCAGACTGGGTCTAAGCATTATTTCGCACTGCCTGTTTTTCTTCCCTTCTAGGTGGACTACACATTTCGTGCATCTAACGCTTTAGACTCATTTGTATTTGTATATATATTGTATTGGTTTGGTATGTGTTGGTTTACTAGAGTTGTATTGTGATTTCTCGCTACGGTCATTATTGCAAAGGCGTTGGAATAAATGTGTATATATTTTTAATATAACACCTGTTTGGAGTAGTTTGTAAGTGTCCTTGCTTTGTGTGCTCATTGCGGGCTTTCAGTCACCCTCACCCCTCTTGAGACCTAGTCTTGACCGCCGCGATCGCTACCCTGATTGGTCTGGCTTGTCCAGAGGTTACCCTGTTCCAAGTAATTAGGTTGGCCTTCTGAACTTCTGCGCCGCCAGGACAGAGTTCAGAAATCCGTCTTAACAATCATCACGGTACCTAACGTGAGAAATGAAAATATATAGCCATACACTGTAATGAGGCAGAAGGCAATTTGGGCTCATTAACCCGCACTCGGGTACTTTGTAATGTTTGAACTAGTACCATGAAAAATTCTGAATGGGTGTATAATTACTATTCTGTTCAATGGTACGTAACCGCCTATGGCAGAACTAAATTTTCACTTGGCTCAACTACCTGCTCACGATTTCTCCGTAATGCGTTGGGAAATTTACCATTTGTAAAATATACTTTTCGGGTCCACTGGTCATCACGAGACCCTCCCCCATTACTACTTTGTCTATGGCACGTAACCATTGATAGTATAAATACAGCACCACTCACAGCCTCTCTATTACATGACTGGACTGGTGAGTATGCTCCCTTCAAACATGGCGCCAGAGAGAACGGATGCCACAGACGCCGGGTAACCATAAGTACCTGCACGCCTCCCCAGCAGCATTTCTGTTATCAGTGTACAGACTACTCCGAAGCAGACTGACACTCCAGCGGGCGACAACAGTAGAGCGAGAGGATCCAATGACTTTCGCTTTACGGATGGCTGCAAAGTAAGCAAATCTCCTCCTTAGCTTGTAGCCCCCATGTGCACGTTCTTCTGGTACTCCCTTGTGTTTATGCCAGTCTTTTTTAGACTTTTTTTGGGCATTTTTCTTGAAACCCTCGGCACTTTGCCTACTCATCTTCTCTATGCTTTCCCTACAACAGGGGGACTTGATAGCCCTTTGGCTACAGTTACGAAGCTTCACACAGAGATCCCTCCACCATTTCTGCAATTTCGCAAGAGAAGTCTCAACAGGTACAGGTCCTATTTGTTTGGGCAATTACATTTTAGCACATAGCCATTCACTTCCTCCTTGCTGAACTGAGGCATGTAGGGAGAGACAGAGGTTAAATACATGCCACTGTATGGGCACTGGGCGCAGTTACCAGTTACCTTTTATAGCCAGCACTGGTAATATCTGCCCCTCTGTGTTTTCTATTATAGATGACCAGTATGGTACTCAGCACTGTCGTAGGCGGTGATTAGAAGACGTGCAGCCTCACGCTAGGATCACAACCTCCTGGGCACTCTGGCTTTTATTCCATCCGCCCACACAGCAAGGCCAACTAGCTCCCACTACAGGTGGGTGTTTTTTCAAATTTTGAGAACCTGTACTAGCTCCCCGACTATACTACGTGTGTTCTAAGAGAGCCATGCGCTCCATGCCCAACTCTATTTCCATCCTTGGCCCACGTGACAGGAGACCCCTGATTTGGACCCTTTTGCAGCATTTAAATGTTTAAATGAATAAAACTTGACATGCATGGTGTTCTTTCTTTGCACCTTAACAATGGATGATTCAGCTTTGCTGCCTTTGAGAATAGATAACCAGGCTTGGCTGCCTCAGCTTTGACACCAGGCCAGACAGTCTCGCCATTCGTATCCACGATCTCAGCTAATTCTTCCTGCAAAACAGTTCTCAGCCTTTCCTCTCCATGGGTCCGTGCTTACTAAATTCATGACACCGATGTCCAGCTTCTATACAATGGTAGCTCCGCCTGCTGTCTATTTACTACATATAGCTAGCTTCTAAGATTACTTAATCTACTTGCGTTGCTACATCTGTACAGTTATTGAACGGCTTGCATTTTCTGCAGTGCGTCACACACGTACACTCTTCTTCTCGTTTATGAAAGTTTACTCGATTTTCTTCAGCCAGTCTTCTCAGGGCATCATGCTCATCTTTTGCGAGGTCACCAGCTCCTCTTTCGCTCTTTTTCATATTCCTTCTGGGAGTTCCTCCCTCATATTGTCATCTATTTGGGAATACATCTGATAAAGTTTTCTCAGTGGGTATCTTCTTTCGAATATTCTCTGTGGTATGGTCACAACTGCTGGTGTCAGGAATGGCAGAATCTCAGACTTCCAACATACAGGAGGTAGGGGGGCGGGATTTCCTGTTGAGGCATTCAGCTGTTCCTTGACACATGTATGGTTCTCACTGCAGTGTCCTGTTCCCCCAGGTTTGCTAATCACTGCACCATGCCCCAGGTGTGTATATCCACCAAGCTACGTCGCCCTGGTGTTTGACAGACTCAACCCTGCTGCTGTGCTTTCATCCCCTCCTTCCAGTGGTACTGTACTGTGCGCTTTTCCGCAGGCAACCCCCAGACTTCAAAATTGTGTTAACTCAACCCCAGAAGCCCAGTGTATTCCACCTGTGCAGGTGCTCACAGAGACCCTCTAGCACTAGCAGAAGAGGGTATTAAGGAGGTCAACACAAGGAACCTACAAGTAGACAAGCGCGGTGTTTCTCCAGGAGCTGTACTGACAGCAGCATGTCCTTTCCAAGTGCTGCTCTACTTGTCCTTGTACAATCAGGCGACACACACCTTGGTCTCTGCCTAGTATGCAGCGCACAACTGAAATGCTTATTTTTTTATATTAGATTCAATATTGAGATGGTACACCACTCATATCACACCCCCTTTTCAGATACCCCGGGTCACAAAGGACCATGAACCAGGCTGGTTGGTAAAATATATTATTTATTTATTTGAAAATTCAAAAGAATCATACACTTTTTAATATCGGGCAGCAATCACCAACTGGGTGATGATAACAATGAGAAGGCGAGCAATACACTGGGTTTAACTCACTCGGGAACATATGCACAGCATAGCAGAATAGGAGCACTTTGTTTAGTTAAGATAGCACTTAATTTAGAATTTCCCTGCAATGCAATGTTCCCTCAACCCACAAATAATCAATTCTGAGTGGATAAACAGAAGCAGCAGGTACTCAGGAATGACAAGTAGGAAACATAATTGAAATCTGACCTTCCCTCCCCAAAATAAGAGAGAAAAACAGATTGTAAACCCCTTCCATTGTTGTAAAATGACACTCGGAAATGGACAAATAAATAATGAATGTGTGTGAAAAACCTTCAAGCAAATATAATTCCTCACTAAAGCAAAAATGCAAAGCCACTGACAATCACAAAGAATGAATTACCAAAAGCATACAGTTAAAAAATGAGTGGCAGGGCTAAAACAGACTGCAGCTAAATGACATGTTGGAAACTTTGCAAATTTTGCGATTCCCGCCTGAAATTACCCAAACGGTTTTTAATAAAAACGGGTGAAATACACTGTTTTTTGGTCGGGTGTAGCTATAGATCACAGGTACACTATGGAAGTGAAATTAGGTCTCTAGCTGGTACATAAATTGAGAGAGTTATGGAAGATAGAGTGAGGTTTTTTTAGGAAAATAGAGCAGTGAAAAGAGAGGAATCTGTTTTGATATTGAAAGGCCAATCTTACTTAAACTAGATTTAATGGCTAAGAAAAGAGGAACGCCACCCGTGAATCTCAAATGTTACGTTGCAGTTGTAACCCTTCACGCAGTGTACCCCTTTTCTTAAAGGAAAATTCATTTATTTAAACACAATATCGCTGATGACTTAGGATCTATGCAAAACAGAAAAGAAGAGAAACGTGGCGCTAACATAAGGAATCAAGGGCAGGATTGCAATAATGATTGTGAACAGGGTATCAGGATAAGGATAGGGTATCTTAGAGAGTGGGATGAGGACAAAGACAAGAAAGGCTATGGGTTCAGATGGGGTGGCAATTGATACTCACTGTCCACTTTTTTAGTTTTTGGATTTTGGAAAGTCAACGGTTCAGGTCATTACACGGTAGGTCGCCTGGCAAACCGCTGGGCAGTTCTGGTTACCGGGTAGCACTTCTGGACTGGCAATTCTGGTCACTGGATACTACAGATCAGTTGGATGGCAGTATGCATGCAGTTAGTGCGATCAGGATGCTTCCCAAAAACACCACAGCTTTTCCCTTGGCTATTTGGGAATTTTAGTGGGATTTCAACATTGAGGCCTTGCTGGAGCAGGATAAGCAATGCTTGGGTTTTGCAGTGGGCCCTGGAGTAGAGTCAGCAATGCTTGGGCCTTGTAGTTGGGATCTGGAGTCTGGATACATGAAACAGGAACAGGACGCCAGCGCAGGAAAATCAGGAAGAGTGTGTGTCCCTGTGTGTCAGGGACTCTTATTTATAATGCCTAGTGACATCATCCAAGTATATGACTGGGGCAGCCTTAACTAAACCCGCCTCTAACAACAAGATTGGACAAGGGTGATAGTCTCTGCCTCGCTCTCGGTTGGATATCAGAAAAATTATGTCAGATTTATGGTGTGAGTTTTACAATGTCCAAAAACCTCCCACAGTTATTTTAGCCAAAATCCGATTTTGCCAAAAACATACCTTTATACAATTGCAATCTCTTAGCCAATTATATACAGAGATTACATATTTTGTGCAGCACATTGTAGTCCAATCCTCCAGTCCGTGAGGCCTTGCTTTGCCCTTCTACCAGTTTTTCGCCCTTTCCAATGGGATTTATATTACTCAGAATTCTATAACTTTATACATGGATGTGGATGATCATCAGGGATGTATGTGCAAAAATTCACATTTGCAACGCTGATGCTTTTCTTGTAATCCGCCATATTCTCCCATTTCTGTCCCCAAGGTGTCAGTGAATTCTACCAAGTCTGAAAAGATAGCCCAAAAATACACTTTTACGCTGCGAAAATTCTACATTTTTACAAAGTCTTGCTGTTGAGATAAAAGTCTTTAAAGTTTATTTATGAAACAGTTTTTGGAACCAAAAGGCAGTCCATTGTCACTAGATCATTTTTTTTCTTCCTTCAACTGCAACCAACTGTCATTTCCTTCAAGGCAAGGTGGGGGTTTCTCGTCTTGATTGGAGGTTTTATTGCCCCTTGACACTTCCAACTTCCTTGCCCTGGGAGTCCCATTGTGTCATGAGCACTGCTCCCGAGAAGCCAAGTCAAGCCCAGCATCCCCGGAAGCAGGCTCACGACCCTCGTCCCCGGCTCCAGCAAACCCCGGAACCTCAGTCCCGGCGCCAGGGGCGCCGGGCTCATAATTCTTGCAAAGGTGCTTGGGTGGACCTACCTGTAGCAGACCATGCTGCATACTCACCTTTGCAAATGCTGGCAGGATGAGGTCCCCAGCCTTCTGCTGGGAGGAACTATCCCCTGAACTGGGACTACTTTCTTACCTGGGTGGGGCTGGTGCCACTCCTTAGCTCTGGAACACAGGAACTCTTTAACCTGGGCGAGGCTGAGGAAGAAGACACCCAATCACTCCAACACTATTTAAACCACACCCGATTGGGAAAACGTGCTTCGCGTTATTCTGCATCTGCAGCAGGACGCTCACCGAGTCAGCTCCAGAATTCCAGTGATATCTCCAGCTTCAGCTCAGCAACCTGTGGAAGAAAGACACGAGAACTATACTTACCATCCAGGAATCCAGACACCGGCAGAACCTGCAAGCAAAAGAAACATAAGGTTAGCAAGTTGCAACACATTCGCAGCCGCGCTCGCTTACCTGATCCATCTGTGCTTTCACGGATTCTTTGCGGCCTTCTCTTCAGCAGCCTAACGGCACCTGTAAAGACAAAGAACATTGTTAAGTAGGAATCGGGTGAAGGCGGCCGCATTTACTTTTCTTACCTGCTTTTGTGCGTGTATTACGATCTCTTCAACCGCAGCAGCCCGGCACCTGAAAACAAGAAAAGACATTAAGTGCCATAAAAGACTGCAATAAAGCCTAACACTTACGTGTTTCCCCACGTGCATCCGCGACTGGGAAAACGCCCGCAAGGTCCCGACACCTGCAAATAAGAAAAGAACATTGTTAGAGGGGCTATAATAAGGTCACAGATCATTATACTCACTTACTTCGCACGTGCAACGGCAACGGACGAACAACGCCCGCAACATCTTAAGACCTGAAAACAGAAAACAAGGGACATTATTGAGGTGTCATTGAAATTCCCATACCTACGAACAACCGCACGTGTCGTGCTCTCAGTGACCACGCCCTCAGCATCCAGGCACCTGAAAAAGACAATGCAAAGACTTTATTAAAGGTGCCCATCTCTTCAAGACTATAAACTCTTTATACCTACTGGCATCCGCTCGTGCAGTAACGGCGGCATCACCTTTTGGCATCTCAGCACCTGTGCCACTTCTAAGGCCACAAAAGACTTTGAGGACCTCCAGTGACGTAACTGGAACCCACGCACCCCGGCATAAGTCGCAGGATGGAGAGCCCAGCATTTATACGCCAAAGGTGAGAGCTCGCCAAGACAAGTAGAAAGCTAGGCTGAGTGAGAAACTGGCGATTGGTGGGAGAAGGAATCCCATCAAACGGTGATTAACCCTTTTTCTTCCACCTGCAGAAAACTTACCCTGCAAGTCAGACATTCGATAAGAGGAAGCCCAGTCCTGAGAGTCGTCTGAGCTCTACGCTTCTCAATTGAAGAAACGATAGCAGCCCAGCCGGGATCAGCGCCTCCGTGGGAATCAGGTGAGCGTTACAGAACGCGAAGCCTACCAATAACCTCCTACCCAGGCGCTATGGAAACTTCCGACACAGACCAACTGCCCCAGTTATTAGGGGAACTAAGAGCTGAAGTTCATGCTGCCCGCCAGGAAACGAATGCCCTTAGGAGGGAATTGATAATATCAAAAGAACGAACTAATGATCTCACCAGACAGTTATTACAGACACAAGCGGGGCAAAACCCGCTACCTAATTCAGGAGGGAGCTATATCCCAGCGGCTTCAGCCAATCCTGTTCAAATCAACCTACCCGGAAATGTGCCATTGGCACCGCCTGAACGCTTCTCTGGTGACCCTAAAAGGTTTGCGGTGTTTATAAATCAATGCCGATTGCACTTTCTTTGTAGACCTGCAGCCTTTCCGACTGACCAGACTAAGGTAGCCTTTGTGCTTTCGTATTTTAGCGGCAGTGCCGCTGATTGGTCGATCCCTCTGGTTACACAGGATGACCCGATCCTTCGTGATTTCCCGACCTTCCAGGCAAATATGGAAAGACTTTTTGCAAGGCATTCCCAGGGGCAGGCCCTGGACAACGAACTCCTTTCCCTACGACAGGGCAATCAAGATCTTTTGGCCTACATTGCATCATTCAATAGGCTAATCGTGGAAACCAGATGGCCTGAGGACAAAAGAATCACGCTTTTTCACAGGGGTTTGCGTGGCGAACTCAAAGACGTCCTTGCCCAGGTAGTGAATCCTCCTCAGGATTGTTCAGAGTACATTGATTTGGTGGTCCAATTGGATCACAGACTACAAAACAGAAAGGCGGATCGATCCAGGTTTGAAACACGAGTGTTCCCTAAGCCTCAAAGTCACACCAAAGGAGTTGAAGCCATCGAACCTATGCAAATTGGGGTTGTAAAGGGTCCCCTAACCCAGAAAGAACGCGACAGGAGACGACAAATGCAACTATGGGCCTCATTACACGGATGGCGGTAGGGATTTACCGGTACCGGTAAAATACCGGTACCGCTAAATCCCTACCGCCTTACTACGAGGTCCCTTAGCGGGTTGGTGCTTTAACGCCTGCTTTTTGCAGTCGTTAAAAACCAACCCGCTAAGGGACCTCTGAGCTAATTACGGCACCGCAAAATTGCGATGCCGTAATTAGCGCCTTCCCCATTCCCATAGAGCCCTATGGGGCAGAAATGGGAATGGGGAAGGGCAATGGCAGAAGGGGGATTTACCGCCCCACCAACCTTGGAATGGGGCGGTAAATCCCCTTTCCGCCAAGGCGGTGCCGGTATTTTACCGGCATGAGCCATGGCGCTAATAGCGCCATGGCTCACCGCCTTCCGTGTAATGAGGCCCTATGGGCCTCATTACGACCCTGGCGGAAAGTTACCGCCAGGGCCGTGACTTTACCGCCATGGTGCTAACTACGTTAACACCATGGCGGTAAGGGGATTTACCGCCCCATTCCGACCTTGGCGGGGCGGTAAATCCCCAATCCCCATTTACCCTTCCCCATT
This sequence comes from Ambystoma mexicanum, assembly GCF_040938575.1. Lineage (NCBI taxonomy): Eukaryota > Metazoa > Chordata > Amphibia > Caudata > Ambystomatidae > Ambystoma > Ambystoma mexicanum. Next base: position 528,974,821 of record NC_090938.1, on the reverse strand, counting down.
CCCATTTTTGCCCCATAGGGCATAATGGGAGTGGGGAAGGCGTTAATTACGCCACCGTAAATTACGGTGGCGTAATTAACACCAAGTTCCCTTACCGCCATGGATTTTTACACCCGCTAAAAGCAGGTGTAAAATCCGCCATGGCGGAAAGGGAACTCGTGATTGGCGGTAAGGGGTCGGCGCAGCTAACGATGGCGCTAACCCCTTACCGCCAGGGTCGTAATGAGGCCCTATGTCTCTATTGTGGAAATTCAGGACATTTTCTTCGAGATTGCCCGGTGAAACCACCTAAGAAGACAGTGGGAGCTTCTGATAAGAGTTCTGAAAAGCCTGAGCCGGGAAACGACCTCGCCCGACAAGGGTAGAGGTCCGCTTGCCGAGCGTAAAAACCAGTTCTTTGAACTCGCACTTCAGAATGCCAATGGTCCTCGTAAACCCAGAGCAACCGGATCGTTTGCATGCAATTAAGGCATACATTGATAGCGGAGCAGTTGGAAATTATGTGGACCGCGAATTGGCTTCCAGGATGAACTTACCTCTTTGTCCAAAGGTGGTTAAAGACGTCATTACCACGGTGGATGGGACGGAAATCGCCTCCGGACCAGTGACCCATACCACTACTGAAGTGACGATACTAGGCCAAGACGGGCATCAGGAGGTAATTGTGTTTGACGTGATCAAGGCCCCTCAATTCCAAGTAATTCTAGGGATTCCTTGGTTGGAGAAACACAATCCTCAAATTGATTGGCGAGCAAAGACGATACAGTTCCCAGAGTGTGCACCTACTTGTTATCCTCGATCCAGTATTGGCCTAGCGGTAGCAACATCCGAAGGACCGCAATTGCCTTCAGAGTATCAAGAATTCCAAGATGTCTTTCAGAAGGAACAGGCTAATACCCTGCCTCCCCACAGATCTTACGACTGTCAAATAGACCTGATACCCGGAGCCACTCCCCCTTGTAGTAGAATTTACGCCCTTACCGAGCCTGAAAATCTTCATTTGCGACAGTATCTGGACCAGTACCTGGCCAATGGATTTATCCGCCCATCAAAGTCTCCTGCATCCTCGGCTCTGTTCTTCGTACCTAAAAAAGAAGGTGACCTTAGAACCTGTATTGATTATCGTGCCCTGAACCAGATAACGGTAAAGAACAGATACCCCCTACCTCTGATTCCGGAACTCCTTGACCAAGTTAAGAACGCCTGCATTTATACAAAGCTAGATCTCCGGTGAGCCTATCACTTGGTACGGATTAAAGAAGGCGACGAATGGAAGACGGCATTTCGCACCAAGTATGGACTATTTGAATACCAAGTGATGCCCTTCGGACTATGCAATGCACCAGCCGCGTTTCAGTGTTTTATGAATGATGTCCTCAGAGAACTCATAGATGTTTGCGTAGTCATCTACATAGATGACATCCTTGTGTACTCATCTTCAGAAGCAGATCATCGGAAACATGTTAGAGCCGTCCTTGAAAAACTCCGCCAACATAAGCTTTTTGCTAAGCTCGAAAAATGTGTTTTTCACGTCACGGAGGTCGAATTTCTAGGCTTTATTCTGACACCCAAAGCAGTCCACATGGACTCGAGAAAGGTGGACGCTATCATCAAGTGGCCATCACCTACTTCCGTGAAAGGTGTCCAAAGCATGTTAGGTTTCGCCAACTTTTACCGCAGGTTTATTCCAGAGTTTTCACGAGTGGTGCAGCCCATCACCGCCCGCTTAAGAAAAAACAAACGTTTCGAGTGGTCAACAGAAGCAGAACAGGCCTTTCAAGAGCTAAAAGCCAAGTTCACCTCAGCACCCATACTGAAACACCCACGCCCAGACCTCCCTTACATCGTTGAGACCGACGCCTCCAGCTTAGCAATGGGGGCGGTTCTATCACAGAGAGATCCGGAAACTAACCAATTGCACCCCGTGGCATTCTGGTCTCGCAAGTTCTCGGCGCCTGAAATTAACTACACCATCACAGATAAAGAGCTTTTAGAAATTAAGTCCGCTTTCAAGGCCTGGCGGCACTATCTCCTTGGAGCCAAACACACTGTCACGGTAATCACCGATCATCGAAACCTACAATACCTGAAAACCGCTAAAGCTCAGTCCTCCAGACAGCTTCGCTGGGCACTTTTCTTTGCCGAATTTGACTTTGTGATTACTTATCGCCCCGGCAACAAAAATGGCAAAGCGGATGCCCTTTCCCAGATTGGAATGGGAGATAATATTGTCAATCCTGAACCTGTGCCAATAATTCCAGAACAGAGAATCCTGGGCCTGATTTCTTCACAATCCATCGAAGATATCGAAGCAAAAGTTAAACAACTTGTGACCCCTTCGGACTTACAAAACTGGCAACTGAAGGGAAAGGACTTCATCATAAAAAAAGACCTGTCTTATTTTCAGGGACGACTATTCCTACCACATGCCGATTTACAAAAACAGGTAATCTCTTGCTACCATGATTCCTTTATGGAGGGCCACCCAGGCATTGGCAAAACCTCGGAAAAAGTCAAGAGACACTTCTGGTGGCCGTCATGGAGAAAAGACATAAAGGAGTTTGTGATGTCCTGTGGTGCGTGTGCCCAAAACAAAGGTCAGAAGGAAAGACCAGCTGGTCTCCTGCATCCGCTAGACATCCCGCCACATCCCTGGCATACCCTCTCCATGGACTTCATCAACGATTTACCCTCCTGTTCCGGATACAACACTATTCTAGTAATTGTAGATTTGTTTTCTAAAATGGCCCACTTCGTTCCACTAAAGGGCTTACCTTCAGCTTCAGTTCTAGCACGGGAATTCCTTGAAAATATTGTAAGATTGCACGGCTTCCCTTCGGTTTTGGTCTCAGATAGGGGGAGCCAGTTTATCTCTCACTTTTGGCGAAGTTGCTGTCGTTTAGCTCAAATCGATGTGAGACTTTCAACCAGCCATCATCCCCAGACCGACGGACAAACTGAGAGGACAAACCAAACTCTGAAACAATATTTACGTTGTATGATATAGCAGTCGGAAAGTAATTGGAAAGATATCCTTTGGATAGCTGAATATGCTTACAACAACTCGATCCATTCAGGAACCGGAAAAAGTCCCTTTTACATTTTATATGGGATTCATCCTCGAACCTCCAATCTCGACCCGCCCCAAGATCTTGGAACGCCTGCCGTGGATCAACTTCACAATGCTATCACTCAAGCTTTCAAAGAAGCGACACTCCACCTACAACAGGCTAAAGAACGGTACAAAAGGGGAGCAGACCAACACCGAAGAGACGCCCCTCAATACCAGGTTGGAGATCAAGTTTGGTTATCCACCAAACATTTATCACTTAAAGGACCTCACACCTTCAACCCAAAATATCTGGGACCATATCCAATTACAGCCATAATAAACCCAGTGGCTGTCAAATTGGGTTTGCCATCCCACATGAAAATACATCCGGTGTTTCACGTATCTCTACTAAGACCTATGCAACCTGGAACCAGACTGAATAAACCTCCAGAGCCTATTCAAGTAAATGGAGAACCTGAATTTGAGGTTAAAAACATCCTGGACTCCAAGATCATCAAGTCAAAATTATACTATCTGATCGACTGGAAGGGTTACGGACCTCAAGAACGATCATGGGAACCCTCTGACCACGTCCATGCTCCTCGTCTAGTCAGAAAATTCCACCAAACTTTTCCCAATAGGCCAAAACCTCCGGGGAAGACAAGTTTGGGAGGGGCCTTGAGGGGGGGTGCTGTCATGAGCACTGCTCCCGAGAAGCCAAGTCAAGCCCAGCATCCCCGGAAGCAGGCTCACGACCCTCGTCCCCGGCTCCAGCAAACCCCGGAACCTCAGTCCCGGCGCCAGGGGCGCCGGGCTCATAATTCTTGCAAAGGTGCTTGGGTGGACCTACCTGTAGCAGACAATGCTGCATACTCACCTTTGCAAATGCTGGCAGGATGAGGTCCCCAGCCTTCTGCTGGGAGGAACTATTCCCTGAACTGGGACTACTTTCTTACCTGGGTGGGGCTGGTGCCACTCCTTAGCTCTGGAACACAGGAACTCTTTAACCTGGGCGAGGCTGAGGAAGAAGACACCCAATCACTCCAACACTATTTAAACCACACCCGATTGGGAAAACGTGCTTCGCGTTATTCTGCATCTGCAGCAGGACGCTCACCGAGTCAGCTCCAGCATTCCACTGATATCTCCAGCTTCAGCTCAGCAACCTGTGGAAGAAAGACACGAGAACTATACTTACCATCCAGGAATCCAGACACCGGCAGAACCTGCAAGCAAAAGAAACATAAGGTTAGCAAGTTGCAACACGTTCGCAGCCGCGCACGCTTACCTGATCCATCTATGCTTTCACGGATTCTTCGCGGCCTTCTCTTCAGCAGCCTAACGGCACCTGTAAAGACAAAGAACATTGTTAAGTAGGAATCGGGTGAAGGCGGCCGCATTTACTTTTCTTACCTGCTTTTGTGCGCGTATTACGATCTCTTCAACCGCAGCAGCCCGGCACCTGAAAACAAGAAAAGACATTATTAAGTGCCATAAAAGACTGCAAGAAAGCCTAACACTTACGTGTTTCCCCATGTGCATCCGCGACTGGGAAAACGCCCGCAAGGTCCCGACACCTGCAAATAAGAAAAGAACATTGTTAGAGGTGCTATGATAAGGTCACAGATTATTATACTCACGTACTTCGCACGTGCAATGGCAACGGACGAACAACGCCCGCAACATCTTAAGACCTGAAAACAGAAAACAAGGGACATTATTGAGGTGTCATTGAAATTCCCATACCTACGATCAACCGCACGTGTCGCGCTCTCAGTGACCACGCCCTCAGCATCCAGGCACCTGAAAAAGACAATGCAAAGACTTCATTAAAGGTGCCCATCTCTTCAAGACTATAAACTCTTTATACCTACTGGCTCCGCTCGTGCAGTAACGGCGGCATCACCTTTTGGCATCTCAGCACCTGTGCCACTTCTAAGGCCACAAAAGACTTTGAGGACCTCCAGTGACGTAACTGGAACCCACGCACCCCTGCATAAGTCGCAGGATGGAGAGCCCAGCATTTATACACCTAAGGTGAGAGCTCGCCTGTATTTCTTTTCATCAGCAACAAAACCCCTTCACATTACTAAATAAGCAGGCTTTCATTCAACAGTTTATTTTTAAATAGGCCATTTTTTTTCCTTCAGTCAGCAAAGCCCTTTTTTACATGTGTTGAAAACTGCTAGCATTTCTTTCTTTAAATTCGGTTTGGCAGCTCCCTCAGATTCCAAACTGTCTTTGCAGCTATAGTAATTTCCTTGAATGCAGGAGTTTTATCTGAAGCATAGATACATTGACACTGACCTGGCTCAGAGAGTTAACATCTCTTTGAACTGCTGAGCCTGGATACCTTTGGAAGGAAATAAACACGTGTTCCTGTGCGAGTGAAAGTGAAGTTGCTTATTGATTTCTCTCAGAGTTGGTTTGACTGGGCCTGTCACTCAGGAATTATGCCTGGTTTTGGTGAAGCACAGTGAAATATCCTGGGCATGACAGGGCCTTTTTAATCACATTGGTTTCAAGGAACAGTGGGAATTACCATCAAAGCAGCATTTTTAAAGGGTGAAAAGTTTCATTTTGAAGGGGAATTTGGGGTTTTCAGCAAAGCAGTGCTGCCTTTTCCACTTCATTACATTGTCGGAATAAAAAGTATATTGTGCCTCCTATTGTAATAAATATATTAATATTGGCTTACGCCAAGTTGCTCGAAAGTCATTTGCGAGATCTGTGTTGCAAGGTCCTGACCTTTAATCTATGTAGGCCGCCATTTTAGGTCAAACCACCATTTTAGGATTTATGTGGAAGTCACCCTGTGAGCTAAAATGGTGGACGATGTCATTGCAAAATACAATATGGCCGTCTTGACCTCTGAACATCGCTAATGTGTAATCTGCCTGCAGGCTACTTGTTGAGGTCATGAACTGAGACCTCGTCCTACGTTGACCTATGTGTAAAAGGATTACTCGTGCAAGTAATCCAATCCACGAGTATGTATTATGATAATGTATTTACACATTGGACAAAGAACATCTGTTTTACTATATCGTATAAATGTTTAAGAAGACCTGCAGTACAAAACTTAGAATACACAGTTAATGCATACGCTTATTGTTACATGTAATAAAGAACGAACCAGTTAGATGCGGTTATTTGAGACTCGGCAACGAACCCTAGAATTGGTAACATATAAAGTAGAATATTAACCCGAAGAGGGGTTGGCCATAGCGTTCACAAAATGTATAAAAAGCAAATGCATTCTAATGTACAGTCTCTCACTGAACACACTGAACCACGCTGGAGTTCGTTGTGTTGTACTGAGGGCCGATAGCTATCTGACTTTGCACTATTTTGTAATTGTATTCGATAGAGAATAAAGTACTTTGTATGTTCCTTTGAAATGTGTGTTTGGTGTATTTCCTTTTGGGGTACTCAGCCTTGATATTTTGTTTCTCTTTTAACACCATTTATGTTTCAGAACACACTGGCACGCTCCTTCAGTGTGTCCCCTTGTTCCATCCTGCCTGAAGTGTGCTTGGCAGGCCGGTGCAGCCATCGTTTTGTTTGTTGCAAAAACGCAGTTTGGAGGTTCTTGGCGCACAGGAGCCAGGGCAGCCATTTTGCTTTTTCTTGCGCAAATGCAGCTTGGTGATGTGAAATACTGTTGAGTGGGTCAATATCCCACACCTCCTAGAGTGGTACTGGTCTGGTACTCATAGCGCTGCCAGCCACAACAGTAATGAAAAGAACAACCGCTTGTGCACAAACGGAACTCCAGTTCTACTGTGTCCAACCTTAGGTTGTCAATTCTGAACATGCCCCCTCTGACTACATTGGGGCGTGCTGCGTGAGAGAGGGTGCATGCCTTTTTTGCAACTAATTCAGCGTTTAAAGGTGCTATTGGTGAACACACAGTTTTTGCATTTCCACAAATCATAATGCCCAAATGTAGAGGCATGCCTCGCTTTTTACAATCATTTATAGAAAGCATTTCTGCAATTTGCAGGGACTCGGGAGCTCTGACAAAAAGAGGGTGAGGGTTAGGTTAGTTGTGATGGCCGGAGACTAGCTCGCCAGGGTGGCCCTGGGCAACGTGCCACCTATTGCTTATTCTAGTTTTTCTGCGAGAAATTCTACCTTGTACAGGGGTTTCTGAGTGACTCGCCCCTCACAAATTACCAGTATACAATGCAGAATGTGTTAACTGAAACATGGGCCCACTTGGGTTCAAAGCATGCCTTTTGCTAATACTATACTGCCGCTTCAGTTGTCACTTCTTTGCTGACAGTGACGCCCCAGCCCCCGAACCCCATTCTGTTCCTTTTCACATCACCTTTACAATTACAATCCTTGGGGCTCATTACGACCCTGGCGGTAAGTAACGTACATTACCGCCATGGCGTAATTAACGTTTCCGTGCTGAATCGAAGCCGTAAAAAGAGGCACATTACGACCCATCGGGCACGAGCATTGCGCCATGGCGGTAATGTAAACAGCGCCATGGCGTAAATGCCCCAAAAACGGCACCTACCGGCATCGCATGCCGCGTAAGTTGCACTACCGCCATCCAGGCCACCGATCTTAGCACTGACCGTAATTAGCGGTCACCGTAATTAGCGGTGACCATTACCGCCAGTAAGCGGAACCGGAAGTAGCGTCATCGCGGGGGAACGGGAAAGAGCACGGCGGCCATCTTTAAAAACACAATCTATTGCAATCCTCCACTACCACTGCACATCTGACCCCGAGACCTTGCAGAAAGCTACAGCCACATCCACGCATCCCCACAATGCCAAAAGTTGTCAAGAAAGCCTGCGATCGGCAGCGGCAGGACCGCTTCAGCAGGGAGGAACTAACAATGTTGGCTGAAACGCTACAGGAAAAGGCGGACATCGTCTTCTCCGCAGAAATGACAAGACCAGCCATAGCCCGCAAAAAGGCCATATGGGAACTCGTAGCACAACGGGTCAGCGCTGTAGGAACCACCGCACGCACCTCAAAACAGTGCCGCAAAAGGTGGGATGACCTCCGGCTCCGAGTAAGGAGCATACTGTCGGCCAACCGCAACATGGCCATGGCAACTGGCAGAGGAGCAGACTCCCCAATTAAGATGCAGCCATGGGAGGAGATATGTGCCTCAACGATCGGCATGGAGAGCATCGAGGGGGTCGGTGGAATGGAGAGAGGAGCCCCGACATCAGGAGACACAGGTAGGTGCCTCTAATTTAGCCATGCGAAACCCCCTGAATTCCACTTACATGTGCATCACAATGTTGCCCTATAGGGTTAACGCAACACATCAGCAGAAGACCTACACCCTGCACACATGCAGCATGCACACTCCACAGCAGGCACCCACATTCCTGCATGTTCAACCCACCCAAAAGGGAGACAACCTGTATGTCACAGCCTACAAAGTGCACCATCTATCCATCAAATTCATGGCAGTCATCACAATGCCTGCTCAATGTCCGCTGACCCATCAATAACACTTTCCCTCCTCTGCTCCACCACAGGCTCCCAATCGGACACCGGCAGGGACGAGAGTGGCACCACACCTGCCAAGAAGGCCAGGCCAGAGGCAAGAGCCCACCAACCCTCCACCTCTGCTGGACCCAAAGACCAACCACAGCAGCCAAAATTGCCTGTCGCAAAACAGCCCAGGGCAGCAATGATCCCCGAGGCAAGCAGCATGGCACCACCCACAGGAGACACACAACAACTGCTGCCTACTGAGGGGAATGTGTCTCCGGGGAGCAGTACAATTGGGGAGACTGCTGCCATCGCAGCCTGCTCTGACAGCAATGTGGGGAATGAGGAGGATGACACAGAAGGTCCCCCCACTGCCCACCTTCATTCCCCCCACCTGTCCCTAAGTAGCCCGCACGGAGACGGCACACAGGGGCTATCCCCTGAAGAGTCATGGCCAGCCACTCCCAGCCCAGTGGGAGGAGGGGAGGGGGGGAGTAGCCCAATTACCCCGGCAATTGCAGCATCCAATGCCCCAGATTTCCAACAGTCGCTGGACCAAATAATTACGAGGCAACAACAACTGTCCTCACTACTCACGCAGCATGTGGCTGATTGTGGAGGTGCCAGTGCACACATGGAAAGATGTGCTGAGACTGTCAAGGCAGCCATCCAATCCACAAGCAAAGACATATGTGCGGAACTAGCCGCGGTGCGGAATGTGCTCGGTGAGCTTGTACAGACAATAAGGGACACGCGGCATACCGAGCAGCCCAGTACCTCCTCCGCTGCAAGCTCTGCCGCAACCAGCCCCGTCCGCAGGTCAGCCAGGAACCTGCGGAATACAGGCAGGGGGGCCCCAGGGGCCGGGAGAGGGGGCTGCAAATAGTGGCCGCCCAGTGGACAAATGGAACATTACTCACTTCATCACGGGCACCGTCACACCTTTGCAGGGAGTTCAGGGGGAAGGGTGGAGGGGGGATTGGGTGTGTTGGGGAGTTCAGGGGGGAGGGGGGTTTGGGTGTGTTGGGGAGTTCAGGGGGGAGGGGGGATTGGGTGTGTTGGGGAGTTCAGGGGGGAGGTGGGAGGGGGGATTGGGTGTGTCAAACCTATTCACATTCATAATACACTTTTTTCTTTTGCACAAATCAAATGTGTGGACATTGCCCATTTCGTATGTGTGCTTTATTGGTGTACAGTCCACAGTGTGCATGTCCCAGAAACACACAGTGCCCCAAGTGCCGTCTCCATGTTACACACACCAGCCGTGTGTGCTAGAAGCATTGGTCAATGATATTTTGACGCATTTCACGCCCCTCCTGTGCATCACGGCCTCCATGAGGTGCTGCCCCATCCACACCCTCCTCATCCTCATCGTCAGGTGGTTGCAGTTCAGCGTCAGGGGGCAGGGCCACATTGAGTCTGACGCACATATTGCGTAGCATGACACATGCCATGACGATCTTTGCCACCTTCTCATGGCGGTAAAGGAGTGCCCCACCAGACCTGCTGAGGCAGCGAAACCGTGCCTTCAATAGGCCAAATGCCTGCTCAATCACCACACGGGTACGTGTATGTGCACGATTGTAGTCCTCCTCGTGCTGGTTCTGTGGGTTCCGGACTGGTGTAAGGAGCCACCTCTTCAGGGGATAGCCTGCATCACCTGTATGTGGGCGAGAATGTATGTGTCAGTCATGACGTCTATTTCAGAACATGACGTGCCACCATGGCTTGCATCCAACTGTTACTTCGGACCTCTTGTAAATGCACTAATTGATTCACACTATGCGACCAGTATATGCTCATGGCTCTTATGGAATGTTGTGCATGCCATCAACCAATGTATGCAGGGGGGTCAAGTGCCTTGCGAGTGCCCATCCACTGTGTTCGTTCATGCTGTTTGTTTTGGTGGCCTGGCACGTGTCCTGTGATGTAAACGCTCACATCATTGCAACATTGCTGTTAGCCTCATCATGACCCCAGTGAGCAATGCTGATGTTGATAGGGACATTTTGTGGGCCTTGCTGTCTGTGTGATGGTGTGTTGATGTTTCTGTCCGTCATGTGCCTCATTTGTGCGCAGTTATGGGGGACAGGCCTTTCAGTGGATGGTGTCTGGTGACGCGCCTGTAGGTGCATTTAGTTGAGGTCAATGTGGTGTGAATTGGTACACTGCACTTGCAGATGGTTGTGTCATGGTTGGGGCACACCTTCATTCACATGGTGGGGCAGCATACATCGGCCATTAGGTTTAGTGGTGTCAGCTGAAGTTTGTGCTGCTTTAGGGTATGATCTGGCTCTGTTGTCTCTACTACTCACAGCCAGGTGGAGTATGCATCATTCCCCCCCCTTTCAGCCAGGTGGAGTATGCATCATTCCCCCCCATTTCAGCCAGGTGGAGTATGCATCACCCCCCCCTTTCAGCCAGGTGGAGTATGCATCATTCCCCCCCCCCTGGAGTATGCATTGGTACGTCGTTCACCTACCCACTTCACTTTTCCATGGTCATGACATGTGACTCACCGAGTAGCCAGGATCTTGGCCCTGCATGTCGCTCCATGTAGCGTGGTATTGTGGAGTTCCGAAGGACCATTGAATCATGGGTTGCTCCGGGGAATCGGCACAGCAATGTGTGATGATCCTGTTGGAGTCACAGACCATTTGCACGTTGATTGAGTGAAATAGTTTACGGTTGCGGTACGGTACCTACATGGCATGTGGCACCACCAATTCTACATGGGTGCAGTCAATGGCACCAATGCAACCAGGTATGCCGGCTAGTGCATGGAAACCCACCTTGGTGTTTGCAATCTCCTGGGCAGACCGTGGTAATGAGATGTAGTCGTCTGTGTGCTTGAGGAGGGCATCAAGCACTTGGATCAGTGTACGTGAGAATAATGGTTGTGAAATGCCATGCAAGTGTCCCACTGTGTGCTGGTAGGTGCCTGTGGCCAGGAAGTGGAGTACAGACACTACCTTCAGTAGGGGTGGGATGGCGGTTGGTGTTTCTATCATGCTGACGATGTTGTTGTGTATCATGTCTACGATGGCGGTGATGGTGTCCCGGTCCAAACGGTACAGAGTGTGGATCTGCTCAGCGGTGAGGTTGAATGGACTGGCTCTGATGCGTGGGATTGTGGGCTGTCTGCGTGGGGCAACTGGCTGTGCTGGTGGGGCTTGCTGGCCCTGCCTTGCCCTCCTTCTCCTCCTGCGTCTCCTCTGTGCAGCCTGTTGTTGTTGCTGTTGTTGTTGTAGTTGAAGTTGTAGCACTTGCATTGCTATCAGGTCCTCCAGCCCCAACATTGCTAGTCCTATTGGAATCATTGTGGAGTGTGACTGGGTGTGGGAAGGGGTTGGGTGTGCTCTTTTTGTACTTCCCGAGTCTGTATTGCCTCCACCTGTGTTGATTCTGTGCACCTGTGGCAGCTGGATTCACTGCACAAGGCCCTTTACGGTTGGTTCGCGATGGCGTAATTAGCACCATGGCGGTAAGGTACTTAACAGGCTGGGTGATGGCGTTAGGTGCATGTCCGCTTGGGTCGTCATTCGCGTAGCTTTGCGCCATGCCGGTATTTACGGCGTGGCGGGTCGCGTGCGCGCGTCCTTGGTGCAGTTAGCGGCAGCGTTAACTACGATGCCGCTAATGGCATCGTAGTTAACGGTCACGGGTCATGATCGGACCTAGCGGAAAACGATGCCGGTAATCATTTACCGCCATCGTTTTTCGCTTGCCGCCAGGGTCGTAATGAGGCCCCTGTGTAGTAAAACAAACACTGGATGCTCTCCCAGTCATTTACATATGATGTCACGGACTCAGTTCTTCCACACTTAGACGTCTCAGCATCTTGCCTCAGTCGTTTTTGATTGCTCACTGTCTTCACGTGCCCGCATTTAACTTCCATCAGTGAGTTTTTCTGCTGCTGTTTACTATCCCTCAAACGTTTGCTTGCACCTTCAAATTTCACATATTTTCCCCCCTTTCTCAAATTTGTTTAACTTTTTCTTGGGCTGGCCCGTCTGCTCCTCTGCTGCCTGGCAATTTTTACCGGTTAGGCCGCACACATGCACTATCAGTCACAGTGAGAAAAAGTATCATCAGTCCTCAGCAATTGAACAAGTACTACTTGCCAATTGCCAGTCCAACATGGGCATGTGGGCCGGGATGATCAATCGGATCAGATTACACTTTATTTTCACATATTTACTCTCTCACCTTACAGGGCGCCTAGAGCTGACTCGCCCGAGCGTGCTGGGAGCTGGTTGGAGCCAGAAGACAGGAGGAATTTTTCAATGTCACTCACTGTGTCACTGACTGTTTCAGCCCGTCCGAACTTGCTGCTGATGGTCGCCGCCACTAGTACGTGCCTGTACACACCATCTAGCGCCAGGGTGTGTTTGCAGACTCACTGAGCCCTCGTGCCTGGCTGTCAACAACAGTCACTGCGTACACACTGTCACACTCACCTTCATAAAACATGGTGCTGATGCTGGTGACCTACAGAAATATGCGCAGCGCACCAAAGCCTGCTCTGTGGCCAGGCAGGAGGCCTGCCAGCTGCAGAGGCCTTGTTGCACAAGGCGGGGCCGGCCCGAGCAGGAAGTACCTGGCTCTGGTTGCCTGCAGAAGCTGACAACTGAATGCCAGTGCCCACTGGCAAACACATGCACAAATTAAGCACTGTGATACAATCCACACAAACAAAAAAGCTTTTTTTCTTACCTGTTTCTCTTCCTTCCCCTGTCTACACCTCTGCATCTCACAGGCTATTTAGTTAAACAAAGGAAAGCTAATCAATGGGGGCATGGACCAACTAAAAGTTGAGCACAGGAGTTAAGTCTTTAGCTTCCACATAGGGGGGTCTATCGATATCCCCATGGCAAGCTTTTGTCCTCAGCACGTTTGCTGAGGACTCAGTCGCGGTAAAAGACTATTTTCTCACCTTGGAGAGGGGTGCATTAAAGTACTTTAAAGTACGTTTATAAGTAAGTAAATACGCCGCTCTTTGGGTGACAAATGTGACAACTTTTGCAGTCTGAGCCCGGGCTGTGCCTCACAGCATATTGATGATTGCTGCATCAAAGTGGGAGGGCTTATGCCTGGCGCCGCCCATGAGTAGGGGCATTTGGTTTAAGAACGAAAGCAGGGGAAAGGAATCGTGATTCGTTTCTGGGGATACTTCTAAAGTAGTCCAAACCGGCTCGTCCCGCCCACGCCCGGTTTACACTCCATCGTTCCCCTCCCAGTTTCCTTGGTGTTTCGGCGGAACAGAACATTGTATGAGAAATTGCAACTAATCCGAAAACCCAGTTCATGATGTTGTGTGGGCTTCGGTACTACAACTCCCAGGATGGCTGTCGCCCGGACGCTTACATTGTCTGCCTTCAGGAAGTCTCGATGTAAACTACACAACCCAGAGGCCCTATGAGCGCACAACCAATAGGCGCCTGACTTCTTGTTGGGTGCCCGGGACTCTGGGATCCCGGTCCCTGATTAAATATGGCGGACGAGGGTGAGACAGCACTCGGACAGCAGTTGGAGGACAACGAGCACGATCATGAGCATTGCAGCGACTGCGAGAATGAGGAGGAGCACTGCTACAATCGAGGGTGAATGTCACAGAGGGTCCAGGGTATAAGCAAGGCTCTGTTGGGTGGCGGGTGACTAAAGGAAGCAGCCGCCTATGCCCAGCCCTACCGAGGCAGAACCGCCTCTGGCATGCTGATTGGTTGCTATCTCACATACACCAACGCATCGCACCTTTCATAGACTGCTGCTCCTGTCACTTACTCTAGAGATTCGCTTGTAGTCTCAGGTTGAATGGGATTCATACATTGTTTCTGCTGGGAGGGCAACAAAACGAGGGTGAACGTGTTTGCCCCCTGGTATGTTCATAGGATTTGGATGTATATTTCTCACATCGTTATTGTGGACGCAAGGCTGTCTGTGCATCAATAAATAAAAAACCCTACAGGAGTGTAAAGCGCAGAGAGCTGTGGTAAACTAATAATCGTTTTTATGACACCACTTGAAAAGCCAATATTTCCTCCGAACCCGATACAAAATGGTTGCAGCGTTTGGGGACTAAAACTCATTTAAGATGTGCTCGAGGCATACATTGTTAAAACGAATTGTAACCTCGTGCTTTCTTTTTAGATGTTTTGTTCATTTATAGATGTGCGGCTGAGAAGGACTGCACTTAGGTTTATTCGGGGAGAAGGAAGCTGAGGATCTAAGTCACACCAGGCTAGGCTTCAGAGAGGAGGGGGAGAGGCAGCAGGCCTTCCTCCCCACATTGAGTTCCTCCCTGTCCGATTCCGCCAGTGGCCACAACTCACGTGACTGCTTTCTTCAGGCCATGCTCTTTCGCACAATATTTAGGCTTTATAATGGGTACTCTGATTACAGCGATGGTTGCCTCTGATCCTCCTTATTGCCCCTTCGCCGTTTCTGTTTGTGATGCTGTACAGATGGCTGTGGGTACTGTTGTTATCCTGCCGCTTCTCCTTCAATAGGATTCTCCCCAATTTAACGTTCGATGGCGGTATGCTGTTTTGTGCCACTCTTAATATGATACCCCACCGCACATAACTATCTTTATGCCACTAGTTGTCTTGGGTGTCCAATGTCGTTTCTGATGGCACTTTTGTCACGCCAACTGGGGTTTTCTATGCTATGCGGGGGAGCTATTTCGAGTATTGTGGTGCTGACAGTTAATTGTTCAATACATCGTGGGGAATGGCCCATCTAATACATCTATTCCGAAAATGTAATCGCGACTTCGTCCCAACAGAGTAATTGCTTTAATTCCCACGACTTCCTCGGAAGTTATCTTCTGTATAAAAGCTGGACAGGAAAGCATGTGCCACTTGGACAAAGGGCCTTGCTCCTTGCCAACAGGGCTTCCCTGTAAAAGGGGTACTGCAAGGTACGATCTTGAAAGCCCAAAGGAATGGAATAAAAGGTGTTGAAACAAGACCCTGTGGTGCGTACTTGCTTGCAGAAATGAACACGTTACTAACAAGAAGAACTAAACGCAACATGGGACTCAAGAGAAAATTATGATTTTTAAAAAAAAAAAATGGACAGTAACACCCTCCGTGACCCGAGTGCCACCATTAGCAAGACGGCAATACGTTTTGCTACTGACCGGTGTAATCTTAGAAGTGACTTTAATGTAGTGTAAAAGGTCGGACATTGTTCAATCACATGCACTTAAATACCAAATAAGCGAAAGAAGGGTGTCGGTGAGACTGGCTCATTAGTGATGGAAAATTGGAATAAACCACGTAAGACTCTGTAAAGTCAAACATGGGCGTTTACTGTGTGGGGATGATGGTCGTTTGGCTACTGCCCCTTAAGTGCCACAATTGGCAGCACTCCAATCATGTTTAGGCCGTTCTAGGAACGTTCCCTTATGGTTGGCATGAGAAGATTTCTAATCCTGATTTCCAGAGGAAAAGGGTGAAATTGATTGAGGCAATGCTTCTTTGCTGAATAAAACATTCTTCAACTCGTGCCAAGTATAAATGGATTGTTTGCTATTGGTCCTTCTTAACGTGGCAATACTGAAGCCTGTGTAACTTTCAACTGATTGGGAATTCATCTTTGATAACCATATGTATCTGATAAATTGGCCCATCCATATTTCATTACAACTAATATTCCAAACATAAAGACACATACGTTGTTTAAAAAGAGAATATTCCTGGTTGCATGGAACAATTCTAATGAAATTATGTTTCTAACTTATTTACAACTAGCAGAACAGTAACTGTTTGAGTAGTAAAGAACGGGCAGGGGTTTAGCTCTACTAAATGTGACTATACCGACCACCGGAGTAATTCACACAATCTGGACTCGAAAGATTAGGAGATGCCATCCTCGCCTTGCCATGGCTGATACCACCAGCCAACCATAACGTGTGGTTTCTAATGTAGCTGCTCTTATTTCTGTCTGACAAAATGAGCGCCAAAGGCTAGACTCCCTATCTGCTTTCCAAACATGCTTAGAACCTACCCTCGCTATGAAGTATGAACTGCAGACTATAGAAATAGGCTGCTGTGCATTTGCTAGCTACCAACACTGAAGGAGTTGTACTAGTTCTGAATTTCTGTTAATCCATTACGGATCAAGTGTCCCACAATATTGCTGGTAGATCATCCAACTTCACAGCCCTGATGCACACCTTTCTTGCAACACTTTATTCACAGTTCAAAAGCCGTTGCTACACTGACAAACTCTTATCTGTGACTACTAATCAGAAGGGAAGATTATTCTGGCAGCCTGCTAACTTGTTTACACACTTATTGGGGATCCCTATTAAACAAACCTCTGCTAATATCTACTGATAATTAAGTTAAAGGTAGTTAGCCAGGAGAAGAGCTGTTTCACCAAACGTTGACTCTAGTTGAGTCATTCTCCGTGGAGGAACATAATAGTAACTGCTTATGGTGACTTGACCTCAAATGAACTGGGGATAATCTAGGATTCCATTAGAAGTAAGGGAGACGATCCCCAACGCGGGCTGATTTCGGGAGGGCAATAGATGATTTGGACTGTGTTTTGAAAATAGAATGATGAATGCACTTTTAACAGCAGCAGATTGACCTTGAGTGTGTACAAAATGGTAATCTAGCACGTAAATCATGTGGGAGGTTATGCTAGCTCCTGGCTCTAAGGCAGAGGTCTACAACCTGCGGCTCTCCAGATGGTTTGGACTAGGATTTCCTTGATCCCTCATTTTGCTTGCTGGGGCTGAAGGTAGTTGTAATCCAAGCCATCTGGGGAACCACATATTGAAGTGGAATGTGAAAATCGCAGATGTTCTCTGTACTGCCAATGACTTGCAGTACTATTACTGGGCCTTAAAGGGCTTGTTTAGTAACTTAGTGGTTGGGAACCCAAAATGGGTTTCTGGATTTGAAGGGCTTTGTTTTCTGAACTCCAACATAGCAGATAGCAAAAAACTTCTTTTTTTTATTATTAAGTAGGTAGGCACTTGGATTAGAAAGGACTATCGGTGACCCGAATGGTTAATTGGCAGGGTGTTCGACAATAGTTGGTGGTTGAATGAGGGACAGTTGGTATAACGGTAAGCTACCAGTGGGAACGTGGCTGTGGTGCATCAGACTTCATGCATAAAGTTATTCCTTAATTAGTTATGTATAAATTACAATATACATTTTACTATTTACAGTGGAAGGTGCAGGATAGAGGAAAGGGTGTTGTCGGACAGCTTGCATGCTTCTTCCAATAAATAAATTGGTGGTGCCATTTTTGGCCAGTCCTATTCAAAACCAGAAAGAGCAGGATAGATTTTGTTTGGTGCTGGGTTTTTTGAGTGGTGGGCACCGAGTAAGGCGAGGGAGCATGAGGTAGCGATGCTTGTGGTGATCATGTTCACAAGGTATTTTGGGGGTGGTTTAGGCAATGGGTCGGTTTGCTGACCTACAAGGAATAGAAGAGAGCAATTGTGCCTGTTCAGGCACGACTGCCACCGTGCATTGTGGCATTGGGCAGAGGTGGGTTTGGGATCTCGGATTCCAGTAGCAATATGAAATACCATAAGTGGTGTGAAAGATGAGGGGGAACATTGCTTTTGCAGAGGTTCGACCTGGCAGCTGTAGAGGCAATCTAATAATTGTACTTTTAGATCGGTTAAAGACGGGAGGGTGATGGAGGGGTGAGACGTTAGAGAAGCCGTTGTAATTTTGGCTCAGTTCTGCATTGGGCAGTGTCCCCCTTATACAGGGGTGAATGGCAATCAATAATGCAGGTAGTAAAGGGGAACGAGATCTGTCATCAGCAAATTTGTTGAGACCCCAAGAGGAGATGAGACTAGCAGTAAAGGCAGTAGGAGCGGACGAAGGCCAAACCCTTAATGGACCATCATCTTCCAGCATCATCCTTTGCCCTGCCTTCAACCTGACAGGGGGGTGGGAGGGACTGTTATGGCCCTATCTTGCTAGCTCCCTTAGTTGAGTAATATGCCTCATTGTTCCTGCCGCCAAGGTAAATGTTATTTCTTTTCTTCCTGCAATGAAAATGGCTGAACCACTAAAGAAATTGAAAATCTTGCGTGGTTCAGAAAATGCAGCCGCAAATTCTCCCCATCCCTTTACACTGTATTTGTTAGTTTGTAGCTAACCATCCCCATCTCGTGTTAATCTAACATCCGTAGACCTTCTCTCCCTTGCAAACTATGATCTTCAGATGTCACTGGTAATGCTGTTTTGTAAAGATAAGCACCAGATTATTTGTGACATTAGATCTCCTACTGCTGGCACCATGGCCACACCCTTAAAACCACAATTTCTCAACATGCAATAGCAGTGCCAACAGCTTTGGGCTTGTTTAGGAATGATATTGGCATTTTCCAGGTCAGGAAGTAGTTTCTGACCCCAAGATTACAATAGCTGGCAAATTGTTTTAGCACCTAGTGCATTTCGGGACAGTGACCTTGCAAGAGCCAAAACTATTGCCAGTCCTTGTTCTATCAGGAATACAGCCAAGGAACCGATGCAAGGAGACGCACATTGCTTATAAAATAAGTGGCACAATTGGTTAAAACATGTTATTTCGTGAGCTGATTTACTGAGTAATTTGAGCCATTTAATTTCCAACCAGAGTATTCCTAGATATTGTCCAGTTACTTGGAACATCGTGATGAAACGAGAACATACATCCTCCACCATAGGATCATTTTAATCCCTGCAGCTGACTTGTACCATGGGCATTTGTGTTTTTTGTATTTTATAAAAAAAAAAAATTTACCAGCGAGAATCAAGTCTCCTGTGCAAAATGCATATTCATTGTCCATAGAAAGCACATTAAATACATATGTTCGCTTTCGTTTTGAAAATCTTTTTCAACTGCAAAGCATCACCTGCAAATAGCTCCTACCATCTAGTAATTTACCATGCAACAGTACAAGAAAGGTCTGTCGGCAATTCTGTTTCATACGGTTCGTTCGTTCAATCCAAGGGATTTTCCGTATTCCAAATGTAACTTCGTCCTAACATATATTGATATGTCATATTATACGCAACATGTTTCATTTAGTTAATTTCTACCATACTCAACATTAGTCCGGAGTAATTCACTAGCTTCACCAAATGTGTTAACCGAAGGGGCCCTCCAGCATGCAGAAGAAAGTGCAACATCCAAAAACACTTAATTCTTAAACCTGCAGATTACGTCTTCCCAAAATGTTAATCTAAATCACCACACCATATATTATGGGGGATTTATAAGCTTATATTCTTGTTTGGTGATGCTTTAATGATATTCTTTTGTGCTGTACTCTTAATTTTTGAGACGATGAGACAGCTCCACTCTGTAAAAATACAGCTGGAGTCCTATTCGTACAGAGTTCAGTGCCACAGCAACTCCCAAAGCAATTGCTCACGCAGTTAATTACCCTCATCTTCAGCCTTTCAGAACCTTGTTATAGTTGCACGGAAAAGCACCTTCATCTGACTTAAGCGTGCTTCTTAGGTCAAATATTCAATCTGTCGGAGGAGAGCGTTTAAGGAAAAGCAGTGTTCTAAACCAGTTCAATTTGAAATGTGATTATAAAACCTCTTCTATCCCTCGCATCCTTATTATACATAGGGAACAGATTTGTAAACCTTTTTTGAAAGAAGATGGGGCTCACTGGTTAATATGATGCATTGTGATCCTTAATTCTCAAATCTTAGAGCTGCTTCTGTTGCAGTGCTCTCAAGCACATCCAAATAATGAAAATGTCCCCGTATTACTACTCGCCTCGTGTGCCTACGTAACCGATTCCAGTATCTGGCACTTGCAGAATCGCTTGGCTTTTCCCGACCGGTCTTAGTCCCATTATGGATTACAACGCTGTCACACTTCACTTCCTTTAAGCCTCTTCGAGCTATGACGATGCATTGAACGTTAGATCCTTGATCACGGCATGTGTATAAAGCGCTGCCATCTTGGAAGTACTACGTGTCCGAGTCTGCCTAGTGATTATTTCAGCCTACTGTGCTTGTATAAAGGCACTTAACCACATTGTTTATAACGTTTTGCTGCAATGCACATAGATTTCATATTCCTGAATACCGGGACCATCACTGTCATTACTCTTGTTGTGCTGGACATACATGTGGCCATGAAACACATTTTATTGGGCAATGTCTAAGGAGCTATAATTTTCCTGATTGTCAATCATCGCAGTCATTACTCATGTGTGCCGCACGTAACCCTAATGAATGTTATGTTAAAAACCCTAGTAGGTTATGAATAATGGTCGTATCTAAGATGAGCAATGTTCCATGGTCTCAACATGAATTTCTTCACCTTAGGAAACCATAGGCCATGCCACACCTTCATTCAGCACTAGTTTTCCTGTTGCAATACTTTCAACTGTATTCACTCCATGTTGGCTTTTCAGCTGTTGAATAACCGCCCAGCTAAAATGGTCATATCTATGATCCATTGCAGCAAAATGTTTCACCCTGGGTGCTTCCTCACCCTTATTTTTCGGACAGCTCACGTGTTCCATGATGGGTATTTTTACCTTCGTGATAGTCTTCCCTATATACTGATTCCCGCAAGGGCATTTGATCATGTATACTACGTTGTGGGAATCACTTGTGGTGAAACCTTTTTGCACCCATTTGGTTTTTAACCCAATGTCCATCTCCGATTTCTTGGTAAGGTACCACATGCCCATGGTACAAGTTACCTACAGTGACTAGAATGATTCCATGTGCACTTGAGGCCTGCCTTTCAGAGAAAGACTTGATGCAAAAATAAGACGGCATCTGTTTAAAAGCATAGCACTAGCTCGGACATATTCATTTTTTTTTTTTTTTTGTTATTTGTTTAAAATTTGGGGTGGTGCAAATAGTGGGTGGGAATGGCCATGGGGACTAGAATGGCCATAGGTCATCAATGAGTGGGCAAACGGTCAGCCAACGCCGGCCCTGTCCTCCTCATATATCCTTTCTCCCTACCTTCGCTGCCAAACATTTTGGCTTGCAGCAAAAGGGATGGTGTATGTGTGCGTGATCGTGCAGGCACGGCTGGATTTGTTAACTAGGAGGAATTGAAAGATGGAGCAATTTTGCATGGACAGCTAAACTTGAAGCTCTGGAGATGGTGATGAGTACACTACAGGTAGCGGTGTCTTTTGTGTAGTGCGTGCGTGAGGGAGTCAGCAACAATCCAGCATGCTGAGGTAAAGAAGTGCAAGATGAGACATGGGGCACATTTAACAGATGGTGAAGTTTAAATTTGACGGCTGTCAGTCTTTCGCTGCTATTAAACCCTTGTAATCTGGCCTTAAGGGCTTGCCCACTAGGCCGGCGTAGGCTAGTTTGATTGGCAATTTCCACCACTGCAACTGGTCCACTGTAGTGCGGAGGAAGTGAGCGGAGCCTACAATGATTCCATATGGGCAATCTGGGTAAACTTACTCGTCCATAGCACTTGGGGGGGGGGGGGGGGGAGATTAAACACACTTTGCCACACAATTTAACCAAATGTTCAAATATGAGACTATTATACTTTTTTTGGACATACATTTGGCTCATCGAATATTTTGGACTACAACCAGCCTAGTCGACTGAGTCATCCTGGGAGATTTAGTCCAAAGATTTTGGAGAGCTGTAGATAAACTGTTGCTTCACATGCCTAGTCTATTTCTCCCAGTACAACCCTGCTAATAATGGTTTGAGTTGTCATAGGTGGCCGGGGCAGACCTGGCAATAGCAGTGGGCATTGGGTGTCGGGGTTACATGAAATGTGCAGGTTAGAAGGGACGGGGGTATTGTAGCTATTGTGCTGGGGTAAGTGGGTTGGTGCTGGTTGGAAGTGACATACAAGTTGTGTTTGTCACTGGACTAGGGTAGTAAGATGCTGCCATTAGGTTATGTCAAATCTTGCAGGGCTGTCTGAAATCTTGCAATCTACTGTCTGCATTTCAAAAATATGTAAGCCTAGATAAAAAAGTATACAGATTTAAACTGGAATGGCTAGAAGCGCAATAAAACCAAAAATATACACCAGGGCAGGACGTAGAGACGTTCGTAGTTGTGGTATGTTATGGGTTTTATTTTATGCCAGCAGATATAAATGGCCTTCTATATGGCACTTTGTGAAAACCTACGTGTTTTCTATTTGGTGTTATTAGTATGGCTTGATAACGAGTGGTGATGTTAGCCTCCATTATACTGAGTGTAGGTGAGGACTGAGGAGACTGGATACAGTGATCAGTTTCAGTGTGTATTGTTTTACTTTTTTTATTTAAATCAAAATGTATTGGCTTTGCCAAGACATACATAAGCATGCTTCTCAAAGAACAATGCAAGCATACTAAAAAAATATCCACCATCGCACTCTCTCCTCCCATAAGCGCCCCCCCCCAGCAGTATCTTCTCCCCATGAATCTGGTATTGCCCGTTACACCCTTCTCCCCCCCCCCCTCGTTGGCTGGTACTTCGTGAGGAATGGTAGCCACTTTTCATGTACATTTTCCCTGGATTCGTCTAGTAAGCCTTTCCATGTCCTAAATGCCTCACACTCGTTCCCGTTTAGTGGGCGTCTGAGGCTTTTCCAATACTGAGCCACACACCCTCTTGCCACCATAAGTAAGGAATGAGTCCTGTAGTTCAACTAGCATTCCTCTTACTCACCCCCTCTCCCCCTACCCCCCCCATATCCCAAGAACAAACTTACCGGGGGATATGATTGTTGTTATGCCATCCAAGTCTTTTACCCATGCGAGGACCTCTTTCCAAAACCTCTGGATGTGCCCACAACCCCACCACATATGACCATACTCTCCAACTTCCTGACACCCTCTCCAGCAACTCGGTTTCACCCCCCCCCCCCATTCATTTTGGACCATTTAGCAGGGGTATAAAGCCTTCTGTGGAAAGTCTTGTAGCTTGTGTCTTCTATTGAGTGGTTACGGATGCTTTGTATGCCTTCCTACACATCAATGATCTCACTCCCATGTCCCTAACCCATTGGATTTGCACGCTTGAGGGGCTTGTCTGGTTCTGCCATCATTTTTCTCTGTAAAAGGACGAAATCGGACCCCTTGAACGCTTGGAGTTGAGAATTAGCCATTTGAAAGAAGTCGATCCCTTCTGGGTTGTTGCCCCATCTGATTCATGAGCACCCCTCTTAGCTGCAAATAAAAGAACACTGATAAGGTACCCATATTCAACAATGTATCCAGCCTCACATGTGGCATGTATTCCCCGCTTTTTGTAGCCCAGACTCATACCAACCATGGTACCTGTTGATCTCGTGGATTAGTTTTCCCTGATTGGGGTTATGGGGGGGGGGGGGGGTAATTTGGCAGATATAATGTATAGGCGAGGGCCATATCTTGTGCCATTGCATTTCACCTCCTTCCTGCCAGATTTTCCAGAATACCACTAGTACCAGGTGCTTTGATTCTTTGTGATCTTAGACTGCGGGACTCACTCGGCCAGTCAGTTTAGGTAGTTCACCAGTACCCGTAACTGCATGGCCCGATATTAAGTGTTCAAATTGGGGAGCCCCACACCTCCTTTTCTTTAGGAACTGTATGCTATCTGTTTTTTATTTTTCTTTGTCTTTTTTTAAAAAGAACAATTCTGCCAATGTTTACAGAAAGCCTGGGGGGGAATTCTCAACTGTCATCTGAAACCAGAATAGGCGTTTAGGCATAGTCATCTTGATGGCGTTCAAACTTGCCATCCACAAAGTGCTAGTCTCTCCCATTTGCCTATATCCCTTTTTGAATTTGCTCCCACAGAGGAATTTAGTTTGCCCCAAACAACTTGGACGGTGACCTTGTGATAGTTGTTCCCAGGTGTTTGAACCCACCATCCTTTACGATAAAACGGTAGAGTTTCTGTATTCCCTATCCCATGCCCCTCAGTTGTCTACCGGGAAGGCAATGGCTTGGCGAGGTTCATCTTATGCCCAAATAGTTTGCGTGTATCTGGAGCTCCCCCAGTAAGGGAGGAAGTCCTGTGGGTAGGTCATCAAGAGGCCTACATGCCATCGGCAAAGGGGATAGGGGATACTCGCTGCCAGGAGCTCCATTGTTAGCGCATAGAGAATTGAGGGGCGGGGTTTAAGGGCACACCTGTCATGTACCCCCTTTCCAGACCCAAGAGCTCTGATCCATGTCCAATTAGAATACAAGGCCCTAATCCATTCCCTCCAGGTCTTTCTGAAACCCATCTTTCCAGGAACTTTTCCATAAACCCCCTTCCTCCATAAGGCCTTTTCGGTGTTTAGGGAGAGCATTACCATCCTATTGTTTCAACCTGCAGAGGAGCCATCTGGTCAAATGTATTCCTTAAATTGTCCAAGCCTTGTCGTTGCAGATTAAATCCAAACTGGCCTCTATGAATTAGTCCTGGAATTGGCACTGTATCCAGCTGAGAGGCCAGCTCTCTGAACAGTTTTGCGTCGCAGTTCAATAGTGAAATTGGGCAGTACGATGAGCATTTCTTCTCTTCCCTTCTTCAGGTATCGCTACAATCAGATTCCAACAACGAAGGTGGGGATACCTTCACTGTCCCCAATGCCAAGACTCTGGCCAACTGGGCCAGGCTGCCCATGCAGCATTTATAAAAAAAAGTTGCAGTGATCCAAGCCTGAGGTCTTTTCCCCCTTTCATACCTTTTGATGGGGGAGTCTAACCGTTCCTGATCTTCAGATGTCCTCCTGTGGAGGTCCAGGCCACCCAGGAGATCTGCCCGAGACCCCCATCGCTGTTTTATTTTTGTACTGGTAATCTGAAAACTCCATGGCTATATCTTTCGGATCTAACTGTAACCTCCTGCCCTGTCCCTGTTTCACTCTGCGATTTCCCTCCTCTGGGTTTAAAGCAGATTTCCAAAAGCAGCTCTGCCTTGTCGCACTTCTGATAGTATTTTTGTTTGGTGAGTTTCTTCCTGTGGTAAATCCATCCCAACAGCAGCTTCTGTAACTCTCCCTGACTGTCTGAGTTATTGAGTATTCCCCTGGACTAACCCCTTGTAGCCTCCCCTCCAACTCTATTTGTTCTCCCAGACCACATTCCTTATTTTTTGTATTGCTCTTCTACTATCGGCAGTCCGTGTATCGTGGCTTTCACTGCTTACCACACGTTTCAGTGCCACTTCATCTGTATCATTAATCTCAAAGAATTGCGTGATCTGCTCTTGCATCTGATCTTAAAATGGCTTATCCGCCAGCAGTGAGTCATTGCAGCCTCTCAAGGAGCCTACGCTCCGAGTGCCCACCTCTGGTTCATAGTTGCATTATTATGCTCTGACCAAGCTACTTCCACTGACGCCTTCCGTATGTAGCCAGCTATGTCTCTCCACTAGTAAGAAGTCGGTCCTAGAGATGGTCATATGTGGTGCCAAGTAGAACGTGTAGCCCCTCTCAATGTCAGTTGCCTGTGTCTCCACGCATCACACCAATGACTTTCGTCAATACAGTGCTCCAGCTACGCATTGTTGTGGTCTGTCACACTGTTCGCTACCTGTTAGGGAATTTTGGTCTGTGACTGGGTCCCTAATGAAATTGAAATCTTCTCCCCAGTTTAGTCCCTCCCACTACCTAATCCCTCCCATTCATTAAAGCCTCCCTCAGGAAGAGTTCCCGATCTAAGATCAGGGCATAGAAAGTCACAAATGTGTTTATTTTTTTTAAATTTTTTTCTCTCCCCCAGTCCTCCCTAGAATGAGTAGTCTCCCATCCATATCAGCTTTTGACTGTACGTGCGTCTGCCTCATGTCCCTGGAGAGAATAACACCCCACCTTCTTTGCCACCCCATTTGAGACCCAGTGTGCTGCTCTTATGTCTCCCTCCAATGTGCTTTTCCTGTCCACTAATGTAGTGCGTCCCCTGGACGAATGCCAGTGTCACTTTTCCTTTTTATAATCTCTCTCGCTAGGGGGAACTTCATTTAAAAATAAAAAATGGGTTGGGTTTAACCCCTTCACGTTTAACGTGCCCACTATGATGCAAGTCTTGGGTGGTCACCGCTCTGGCCATCCAGATGTCCCTCGGCCTAGCCCTGCCATGCCTCTAAATCCCTGGCTGCCTTATTCTTCCCCTATCCCATTCCAAGTTCCACCACCCTCTCCCCATACACTCTTGCTCGCTCCCCCAGTCAGTACTTCAGTGACTCTCTTGGGTGTCACCAGGGTGTTTAGTTGTGTTTTTGGGCCATGTGCCCATCTTGGGGAAACTTCCTCGCCCCTGCCACCTTCTTCCATGCACTCGGTTATGTGAAGGCCCTCCAAAAAGTTTCTCTGGCTGCAGCCTGCTCCACATCTCTCACTCACTGTGTTTCTGTTTCAGATGCCAGGACAGCAGGTTACCTGCTCAGTGCCCCGTACCAAAAACGTGTCATTTCCCACTTCAAACACCAGCGAGAAAGGATTTCCCCACCTGTAGCATTTTCTTTCATCTGTGAGCCAGGAGGCGAAGAGCCTGCACGTTCTACGCTGCTCCTGGGTTTATGCTGAAAGGTCTTGAAATATCATTATTTTGGCCCCTTCCTGCTCCAGATCTGGATTAGCCCTCCATGATGACAGCTTTGTCCTTGAAGTAATGGCACTGGCCACCACCATCTTGGGCCCTGTGCCGATCCAGCTCTTCTCTGGACTCTGTCGAACTGATCCTCTGGAATAGTCGGCTGGCAGGAATGTAGCCACCAGCCCTTTCACCATAGACCCAAAACCTTCTAAATTTCCCCATCTGAATGGGGCAAACCCTAGATCCTAATGTTGCTTCTTTGTTTCCTGTTCTCAATGTCATCAATCTTCCTATAACTTGGCCCAGTTGATCCAGCTCCTTAATTTTCGCCTCCAGTCTTCCCTCTATAATGTCTGCCGATAGCTGGTTAAGCTCTAAGGCTTCCACCTTATCCTCAAATTTTGTCCATCCGCCCCCTCATTTCTGCCATGGAGATCTGGACTAGTGCCCTCATTGCCTTATTTCCGCCAGGATTGATATTGGCATCTGACTTGATCCCCCCCATCTGTGGCTGTTCCGTCATTGTGGTGCTGGGTACCGCCACTCCACTGTTCTGGCCAGGCAGTTATTGATGATGCTATGAGGGGAATATTGGCAGTTTATATTATTTTTAAATTTGGGTTGCTAAATTTGCTAGTGATCAATGTATGTTTTAATCCTCAAGTTCCTTCTGCAAGGTTTGTCAGCAATATAAACTCCTTAAAGGCAATTTGTGCAAGTATGTTTCAAGTGAATGGAGGATTGATGTTGAAAGCACTCGGATATTGACATCTCGAAGTTGACTAATGCTGCAAGCATTTCCCAGTATGTAGTCCAGGAGAATCCAATTAGTGGTCTGCCAGGCGAGATCACTTTTCTAAACTGTATACCACGTTGCGTACTGAGAGCAGAAAGACAGATGAGAATATTGGGTAGAAGCTCATTTTGATGATGAGGACTCTATTTGTTAAATTGTGTAGTAACTCTAGAGCTCCTTGTCCTAATGGTAAAAGCAACCCTAACTTATGGTTCAACATTCTAATGCAACTATTTAGAAAAACTTTGCGCACTACCACTTATCATGCAGTAATCTATCTTGGTACCAATATTCAAGAAAGGGATGAGGTCCGAACCTCAAAACTATAGACCCATCTCATTGTTGGACACCGACTGACATTTGTGCGTCTATCATCCTCCCAAGAATTATTCTTTGGCCACAAGTAGTAATATTCGTGGCGCTTTTCAGACTGTCTTCAGGAGGCTCAGGTACAATCATTAAATGGATATGTATGTAATCGATGAATTACAACAGGGGTTGCTGGGAGAAATTGTCAGGCTCTGCATATCTGTCACTTGCTTCTTGCCGTTGACACTGTAAACAGAAACCTACTTTAGAAAAAAATATTGGGGGGATACTGTGAATCTGCATACTGTTTCCCAATTGCAGGTACAATTTTAAATTTGCAAGGTAAACATTCTGCCCCTATAACCACTAGTAGGGGGTCTGCAGCAAGGCTCTGCATTCTTGCACCCTGCTTATTTAATTTGTACAAGGTGGACCTGGACAAAGAGCTAGAGCAAGTAGCCTTTGTCATCAAAAATGGGTGAAGTTCTACTGCATTATTTACGTGGGTGTAATTAGCTACCTTTCGGGGGTTACACCCAAACTAATGGCCTTGTAATAAACGTTCCAAATCAAAGGTCCCGTCGATTAGGAAATCCTTGCTCGTTAAGGAAGATGGTTTTAACAGGAATGACTTAAAACTGGACTGTACTAACAAGCTAAAATATTTGTGCTTTTTTTATCACAGGAGTTCCGTCTCGCACAGCGTTTGTGTACATTTTCAAAGGGAAAAATGTTAACCATAGAGCCCAAATGCAATTTTTAGTCTTCAGATATAGAACATTTGCAATACATCCTATGATAAAATTCTATGAGTGGAAAATAATAATCTACCCAAGTGTGTACCATTTGCTATCATAAGGCGTGCTAGGATTACACAGTTAGGTGCGCTCACTCTGGAACCGGCCATGTAAAACTGCCCATCTGAGAAGCAGCCTTCCCTTCCCTGCTAAGTCTGGTAATCAGTGCTCCAGATAAGATTTGGAAGGGAGAGTATTTTACTGTTTAGTTGTGAGTAAAAAATGATTTTTTACAGAGTAAAAATGTAAATCCGATTTTTTTTTTTTTTTAATATTTTTTATTTTTTTTATTTTTTTGGAATCTTTTTTGGGGAATTTTTTTTATCTGAAACATTTAAATGTTTTTGTAGTATTTATTTGTACCTGGTTATTCATGCACATTAAAAGTCGCATGTTTCTTTCTTCCAATCGGGCAGTTAAAATAATAGTTTCTTCCTGTGGTACTACGTGCATTACTAGTTCTAACATATCCATGAAGCTGTGAGGGTGAAAGCGGGGGCGCAAGATTCTACAGGCCTGTTTTTTGTTGCAAGTATTTTTACTCTCTATTTTAATGTTTTGGGAGTATTTGCCCATTTTTAGTGAGTAAAAGTGGCAGATACACACCTTATCTGTAGGGCTGCTGGTAATGGTGAACTATTAGGGGGAATTGAAGTCTTTTGAATTCAAATAGATATTCTGAAGGCATAAGAGGTATTTGTGGTATGAACACGGATATTCCCCCCCCACCACCCTGTGCTAAATGTTCCCTTGTACATCATGACTGGTGTGAAACTTGTGCAACCATTCCTGGATATAAACCCTATGAACAAAGGTACTAAGAAGTTAAGGAAGTTGGCGAAAGGAGTATTTTTATCTGACCCCAATCTCCATCGCCCCACATTGGGAGATTTAATTATGAGATAATTTGTTAGATAAATGGAAAACTTCAATGGTTTAGGGCCAAATTGACTGAATTACGCTCAGGTTTCAAAACTGAGGGAAGCTGGGAGTTATTTAGCTCCTTCTGTAGCCTAGGGAATTCTGGTTAGTTTGACACCAACAGCTACCAGGAGTTTCTTTTGGCTCCCCAGGCCAACTGATTCTGAATAAACGCACCAATGTGAATTTCAACATTAGGACACAACTATACTACCTTTAAGACGTATGGGTCACAAATTATGGCCAAATCTTATGTGGAAGTTAGATTTGTGGAATTCGATGTACGAGCTCCTTGTTGCCCAGAGGTGGCTCCTGGTCACTGCTTAATGCTGATACCAGGTGCTGCTTTTAGCTCCCGCTTATCGAAACTTAATTTTGAACCCTGATTACGCCACGTGTAGGTTTTGTGAGGATATCGAAACCTTGAGGAACTATCGAATGTTTGGAGTTGTGGTCAGAACATTGATTTACCAGTTGGTTTAAGACTCGGCTGTTTTTATTGATGCTCTTTTGGATTGGCTTTTGTCAGGGACCTCCATTAAAAATGTACAATTGTTATTAATGATTAATTTAGAGGGGTGAGGTATTGGGATTGTGAGAAATGTCCTGTGCAGACATGATCACTATATTGTGCATTTAGGATTAGGTGATCAGCTTGATTCTGTTTTTAATACCGATTTCTTTTAAATGGATGATTTTAAAGTACACGAGTTATATTGATGTCACACAGCATTATCCTGGAACCTGAGGGTATTAAATCCACCCCCACGCCGTTCATTCAGATCTAGCCATCGAAACTGCCCCCTGCCCAACGGCCCCACGTGCATAACGCCACTTTGCTTCCAAACCCCCCTCCCCACACACATTCCCATCCAACAGATTTCCACACTTTTGCCGCTGAATTGGTTCATTCATCGGCCATCACTTGCATACCTTCTCCTCCTAGTTGCATCTTTGGCCTAACACACGCACATCTCATATCCACTCATCACACGCAGATCCCCCCCCCCCCACTATCCATCCATCTAGCACCTTTACTCTGCAGGGAGAGAGTCGGGTAAAAGACAAGGGGGACTGGGAAAGATGCAGGTAGAAATAAAGGTGTGTGTGTGTATAGTGAATACGTTTAAAACGTTCAAACCTCAGCTTTTCCACTTGACAAATATCTTCATGTCTGCTTGCTTATTAGCTAAATGCGTGATTCCTTAGAAATAAGTAACATCAGTACAAGTTCTTCATATCAAAGACTATTCGAGAGGGTATGGATTTGGTTTCTGTGGCTGAACTGCAGATACTGCAAGAACAACACATGGATGCGGACCCTCGCTTGCGCTGGACCAAATTGTATGGTGTTGGGTATATCACTTTAGCTCCCTGTACTGCAGTTTACTTATACGCTGAACGTGAGCATGATTACACACAGTGGTGCACTATGCTGTGCTATTTCAAATCAAAAACATTGGACAAGACTGGTACGAGTATAGACGTAGCTTGCTTTAGAATAAGATGATCTAGGTTATAATCTAAGCTTACTCATTTAACTATAACTATTTGAACTTGGGCACTATTAATGCTAAAGAGGTGTGGTCTAATTGCTAAATCCCAGACCTTGGTACAAGAAATTCAGAATCCCAACATAATGACCTTCATTGCTGTGTGGGAGATGCCAGTCCCCTTTTACGTTTTGATGGTTTGAATAGATGTAGGTGCCTCATCAGTCAAATGCTACAGTCTCAAGATTTCAATGGTTTTTTTTCTTTTTTTTTTTTTCCACTGGCCATTATCTGGATGCGGAGCCATTTGATGCCTCTTGTGTGTGTATACGGCAGGGCTCATGATTTTATGTCACTGATTCTATGTGTTGCCTACGTGTCTAAAACTGATATCACAAAAATCTTTCTCTTTTGGATTGCTTGAATAATGACACAAACTCTGGGACAACAATTCAGGGGTCCGTTTTTGTTATGATTTAAAGACTGCAGGTTGATCCAACTAAGGGATGTCCCCAACTGGTCTCTTAGCATTTCATTTGCTACCTCCACCCTAGTGCGGTAACTAGTATCAGTAACCCCTGTCTTAGCTACTCTAGCCTGGTGGTGAGAGCCCTAATAATGCAATTGTCTAAGGGCTCCCTAATCTCCCAGTACCATACAATGTGATCAATTATGTTCAAGATTCTGTCTACCTCACCCAAACACTTTTCACTTGGTCTCTTGTGAATGAAAGCCTTTTTATATCCGTGACCTCCTGGTTTTCTGGTTCCTTTCCCTTCATGTTGGTTCCCTCCATCATTTGACTGTTCGAGGTGATCTAGTCCTAATCTTTTCCCTGGGGCTGGCTTATTATGGTAAGCAGTTTCACCCCGCTCCTTTATTTTTTATTTGTCACTTTTAGTTTGGTCTTACCAGTCCAGAGAGGTTTGTGTTAGCCGGGCATCTCGCCTCTTCTCCTTTGGCTTGCTAAAGTTCATGTCGGTAAGCTGGAAGTTGATGTGTACTGGAGCTTCTAGGTTGGTGTCTTTCTGCAATCTGGTGCCTTTCTGGATTCTAAAGGGCAAAGGAGAACTCTTGTCAGAAAAGGGGCTGGAAGGTATTGCGTGATTGACAGTGCTACCTACAGAAGCAAACGAGGCACGCTTTGGAGTGCCCGGAACTGTGCCCCCTCTCCAACTCCCTCACCCTGCCTTTGTGGTAGGGTCAACTCTGGT
Source organism: Ambystoma mexicanum (assembly GCF_040938575.1). Classification (NCBI taxonomy): domain Eukaryota; kingdom Metazoa; phylum Chordata; class Amphibia; order Caudata; family Ambystomatidae; genus Ambystoma; species Ambystoma mexicanum. The sequence goes on along the minus strand of NC_090938.1, from coordinate 528,942,268 downwards.
ATGGACTCTTGTAGGCGGCCTACCCACGTCAAAAGTTGGTTTGCAGAAAATGTCAAAATTTCAAACATGCCCATATTCGCGAGCAAGGTCGAGTACCATGCAAGTGGTGCTAGCCCTTATAAAATCTACTTGCCAATGCGAGTACGCTAGTAGATTTTGCGAGCCCTGCAGCCAGCTCTAAAGCACACCATTTCTAACTACCCAAGAGTCCATTATCACTCGCCAATGTCTAATGACCAGTGTAAAATGTTGCGCCCTCTTCAAACCAACCATTATTGGGGCCAGTTAGTATTTTAATCTACCGGGATTGTTGTTGCCTAGTTATTATCAGAGGCTATTGATCTCTGGTATTTAAAGAAAAGTTGGTCAGTTTTAATTCGTTGCCAACCCTACATAGTTAATGATGTGGTTTATTGATGCAGTGATACTTAGTTATTTTTAATGTTTCTGCTCTCTTGCAGAATAACTGCCTTTTTATATTTGTTTCAACAAATTCAATTAATTTGCAATACAGTGCATTCCAAAGTCTATTCTAAGTTTACAGTACAATTCTACCTTTTTTCAAAATTAATGTAAACTCAACTGCAAGAAACGGATATACATTTGGGGGTGGAAAGTGAGGGTGGCAGCCCCACCACTCCCCTCCTCTCCAAATCAGGAAGCAGTCAGAGAAAGGTAGGATGACGAGGACTGTCCAAAAAAGGGGGCTGCCGAGGAGAGGGGTGGGAGGGGGGGGGGAGCTGGAAATCTGATAGAATGGTTATAGCCATGCAAATTCTATAAACATAAACTCCTACAATGCATGGCACTCATCACAACTATAAAGGGGGACCATGTTGGTTCATGGGTATCTAGCGGGCTGCAGTACATTGGTATGGAATTTGTCTTCCTAGCAGAGATGCACGTCCACTTTGAAACCAGTCCTTTTCGTATGCTTTGTCAGTTTTTTCCAATGACTTTGGTGTAACCTCTTCACATCCATTGGTGCGTGGCACATCAACTTTTTTTATTGTTTTAAAAAGTTGTACGAAGGTTCGGGCTAGGAAGCTGAACCAAGATCTCATCGGAGCAGATAAGTGCTGGTCAACCTCTGCATTTTGCATGGGGGCGGGGGGCAGTATTGATGGAAAAGTAGTTGGATAAACCCCAACAAGCTAGGTCCACCGTAATGTTTGCTGAATTCAAACCGACCACCTTTCATTATTAGCTAATCTCTAATCTCGGTTCTTTTTATATGTCGATTTTAGAAGATAAGTTGGGTATTTGGCAGATGAAGGAGGGTGTACAAGTGTAAGCAGAGGATGCACAAGAGTTTGCTGGTGTCGGAAGTGCACTGGCTTCACAAATAGGGAAGCTATGCAGAGAATAGCCGGCCGAGAATCTCTTGGAGGATGATTATGTACTGGCGGTTTCTTCTCCATCAAGGTTTAGTTCAAACCAGAGCATACTGCCATTTTTAAAAATATCCTGTAGAGCAAGAAACCACCACTTCCATCTAAGACTTTGTTATTGAGCAGCGTTTTGGGATTTCTCCAAATGGAGCCCTTGAGGTGTACCACAAGTAATGTTTTAATTGGGGGTGGGGGAGGCGCCTATTCATACCAAATCATGGTAGGAACCGCTAGGGGTTTAATCCTGCCCTTTTCTATTGCTGCTGCCTCGCTACAGATCATTGTACAGCCTGCGAGGGACCTCTACCTAGCCTTGAACATTGTCATGTGCCGTTGTATGTGAAATCGCCAGTCCCTGTCACAGAAGAAAATTAAGTAGAGGATAATCCTTTTTCTGGCCAATTCAGCCTCTGGTTGTCATAGGAATCATGTACTCGTAACTAGAGGTAATCTACAGTTCGAGTTAAAAAAAAAAATTTCCAAAGACTATTGATGGCTAATTTTCCCCAGGGAAGAGGACTTGGCATTGTGATCTTCTTATTCTCGTAGCACATTTTGAGGGGTCCCTCCGAAGTGCTTCGGCTGGATCAACTTCAAAGCATGCCACCAGCTTTAAGGACTTAGTAGTGTTGTCCGGATGGGCTTGGCGTTAACACTAAGGTGCTGCGCTTTTCCTACAGCTGAAAGGGATACTCTTTTCCCAGAAACCATCCTAAAATATTGTATTTATACTACCGTCTGGTTTACAGAAAAGCATAATCCAAACCATTAAATGAATCCTTACATCAAGTTTAAGGCCAATGAAGAATCTACAGGCTTTCCACTGTGCTTATTATGGCAATTCCGTTTTTACATAATTCAGTAAAACAATGTTGATCCAGCATGGAAAGAACCATGTGTCGCCCCCTCATTAAATGCTCCCAGAAGCTTCAGTGCAAATAGTCCATAAAGTACACAATGTTTAAAGTAATTTCGTGTATTTTTTTTTGGTTTTTTAAATTTTTTTTAAAGATGGTATTAGCCAGTGCTTGATTCAATCGTACTGGCAGGCTTAGTAACTTTTGAATATACGCCCATTACGAGGCAGATTCCACCCAGGGCCTAGAACCTCTAATGCACGTAATAATAAAAGCATAAAGCTGTAATCCAATCCCACACCCTTGTCTTGGATTTCATATTCTATTATTGGTCTTTGCGTCTCTTCAGCGCAAGAATTGATATAAAATATTTTACACTAAATCCACAGCCCATTTTAATTTATGAGCCCACTTTGTGTTTTTTTAATTTATTGATTTTATTTTTTTTCTTCCCAAACTGTGTGTACTCTATACCAAAGGGCTTGGGGCGATTCCGTTTATTTAAATAAAAATTGGCCCTGCATGAATGAGACCACATGTTGACATTATCCAACCCTCCCTATCCAATTCTATGCAGATGAAACCCAAACTGCCTTCAGACTACATTATATCCACTCAATCCATGCCTGGTTGTCTTCAAAGGACCTTTTTGCTTCAGCACTTAACAAAATCCTTCAACTTGTCAGCGCAATTTCTGCTTTCACTATGGCTAGTGTCACTTAAACTCCACCTACCTATTATTCTAGCACTGACACAACTCTAGGATCTTGTTTGATAAGCCCCTCTTTTTCACCTCCAGAGCAAGGAGTGACCAAATCTCGCTTCTACCTACATGTGCTGAGGCGAATAAAACCATGGTTCGATATGCAACAGAAGTTAGCGGTCGCCTCTGCACTGATCACCTCCGATTAGTTCAACAGCATCCTCCTTTGGCTGCCTAAATTACCCATAAACCTGCTCCAATTCATCATGAGGCTGCCAGACTGATACTAGGTCTCAAGCCCAAAGGGCACATTACCGCTGTATTTCTCTAAATCGCACTGTGATCTTGCGCATCACATAAAAATCTCTCTGCATCCTCTAGTGTACCCACTGTAACGCTGGTCCTCGCTATATCTCAAAAAGGCTTTAAAGTTCCTGCTCTCCAATCACCTAGATCAGCATGGCCAATTTCCTCCCAGCCACCCCTTACAGGAGGAAGAACCTAGGAGGTTGTACTCTGGACTCCATGGGGGCCCCCTTTTGAAACCACCTCGCTCTGCTCAGGCACGAGACAGAGTACCACAGACTCTTTAGATGACTCCTTAAAGCTCAGCTCTTCAAGATGCACCTTGGAAGGTAACTCTGACCTGCCAAGCATAGCTTGATCTTCTCAATGGAGCCTAGTCACTCACTGTGTCTCCTCCTGTTAACTTGACATTCACTGGAAACTAGCATCCTTGCCAAAGGCCTTGCTTTCAACCACACGGATGAAGCCACCAGCTGTCTTCATCTCCTGTTCCTACTGCCGTGTAACTGTCTCCTCCTTGTGCCATATTTCTAAGTCCACTGTACCTCTGTGTGCACTCTCTGCCCGTCTTTAAGCTTCATTGTGAAACTTATTCCATTACTCTGAACCTACTTGTCTTGCCTCAGTATTTCCCACCCACTGCCTTTTTTAAATTTATTTATTTAGCTCTTCTGGAATGTTCATGGCCTGCAAACTATCAGGCTCCACTTCCCGTCCGTGCCCTAGCCCCAGACCTCCCCATGAAATGCTGTGATGTGGCTTTTTCCCCAATGGTGCTTTACAAAAAAGTAAGCTGCTGCGGATCATAACAAACACCATTGGTGCATGGGCAGCACCGTTTCCAACATTACTGTCCTAGGTAACCGTGCCATTCAAATGCGTGCCTGTTGGCGGTGTGAACATATATATGCCTACCTCCTCTCTCACACTGTGGAGCCACCCAGGCACATTGGAAAAAACTGTTATAAATGACTGCGTCACTACAGCACTTGTTCATAACACAGGCAGGCTTGAATCTGAACGGTATATTATATTTTTTTTTAACCTATTGCCACCCTGGCAATATGTGAGGGGCAGTTGCTACCTTCCCAGCCCATCCCTGAAAAGGATTTCGGGGATGTCGTAACTCCGGGCTTGTATTTCCTCAGCTTCCACTGCCCAGGTTGGATGCCTGCCAGAATAGCATGTAGGAGCTTGAAAGTGTGATTTGCTAATTTAGCGTCTTCATGGTACTTGGCGTCGAGAGAACTTCAGAGACTATCGTTTATTACAGATGAATGGGCCCTCGAATACATTGTAATGTACTGCAGTGGTTTTTTTATTGTGTGTCCACTTCTGGATTAAAGTGCGCAGGTGGTGGGGGAAGGTAGTATGATGTTAACCAGTTGCAACGGAACACTTTCGCACCTACATTCTAACGCCTTGCATTTTGTCATTCAATTAAGCAAACCCTAAGAGCCAATTGGGTGTGTTCTGTCCCTTTCGTTCTCTGTGGCAGACCCCCTCCCCCACCCCCCTTGCCATAGAAGGGTTGGAATTGTTTTGCGGTGAGTCGTAGGGCTAGGCCAGTGCTCAGGCTAGTATCAACCTCTGCTTCACCAGCAATTTCAAACGGGCTGTGAGGGGATCTTCTGTGCCTTCCATTCATCTGTCGAACTGAGTGGAAATTAGTTTGTTTTGAGACAATAGCATTGAACACACCCCTCCAGCAGGCTCTCTGGGGAAACGCATGACCCAACACCTGTACAGTGTTGCATAAATACCGTCCCACCCGCCACACACGGCTCCCTGCACTTTAATTGGATTAACACGTAAGTACTGCGCTGGATTTTCCTGGCTAGACGAGTCTGCTCTGGGCTTTTGTGGCGTCCTGTGTGTATTTGCTCTGTCCTACTACACACATTCCTTTACTCCAGTGATGTAACCTGGTGTAAAGCATGTGAGCAGGGATGGAGCGCCCCCCACCTCCCCCCATGGCCCTATACACCACGTGCCTCCTTATTGTTGGTTTTATGGTTCTGTAACCCTCTCAGTACCACACACCCTTCTTTCCATCTCTCCTCACCCCCAATCCCTACCAAGCAAGGTTTCATTAAGCTTCTAGTTTATTCCTCACCGTTACAAATAAACTGACATACATAAACATTTAATTACTATATAGTGGCACATGTGCTTATTTTGACCCAACTTTCCAAATTTCCCTTGGAGAACTCCCCCGCCCCCAATTACCACCCTCCTTAGAAAGGTGGGGGGCGGTGTGTGTATTGCCCACTAAATTAGTTTGCATGTTATAGCACAGGAAACTCTATATCCTTAACAGAATAGATTGCCTTGATCTAAATCTGATTATTGACAGCAATAAACTTGTATTTATAGCATCATGTAGCTTTAGCAATCATTCCATACACATTCTGCTCTTGGAAGATGTAGTCACCACGTGTTTCGACCATATCTCATAAGTATTCCATAAAATGAGAATTGCTCTGTGTCCATAACGTAGTTGTGTTATATATTTTAATGAGTTAAATCAATTGAGTTGGGAACTTGTCCCGTTGCTCAAGTGTAATTGGTCAGTTAGTGTTTTATCTTTCAATAAAATTGTGCTACCCTTGTTTGGGCATAGCGTTTTCGGCATGCCGCGATTGTTCTTTTTTTGGGTTCTCAACTCACCCCAGGGGGTGTGAGGCTTCTCATAACAGGTTCCTCCTGAATCAGTGCTTGGATGACCGCAAAGCACTCAGGCATGCCAATGGCCCATTTGCCCCCAGGGATGTTATGACCCTCATATATTGCTATTATGACTTGCTGAGGCCTCCAAGAGCTGTGTAAGTGGAGGCTTCCAAATTCTGGATGTTTGCCGAGCTCTTTTGAGGGGAGTATGCTCCAGGTGTTTGGGGCTAGTTAAGGAAGTCATGTTTTTATTTGCGGTTTTGTAACCGGCCACAAGCTTGTGCTCAGAATGTGGCGGTTTTAGCAGAAGCGGATTAGATATATTCTGACTCTTCGTTATATGTTACACGTTTGAAAGCAGTCAGTGCTTTTAGGTGGCAGAATTCCGAAATTGGCCCATCGATTTCTTGGTCACGTGCACAACTGGTAATAGGACAGAGTAGTGATTGCTTGGCCAGTATGGTGCATTACCATTACGCCCCGCCCACTTCCCGCATCCCCTCCTTGGCACAACACTTATGAAGCGTACCTGACACTGACCACCAGCCCATCAACCACTCGAGACGCCGAACGCCAAGTATTTAATTCTTCCTTCTAGGATTAGTAGTTTATGAAGTGCCTGGGTGCAGTAAAGTTTTCTGGTGGAGGTCTGGTATGGTTTTCAGATATGCACCTTTTTACCCATTTTCTGATTAATTTGGGAGACCCTGCGGCAGGAAGGAACTATGTTAAACGTGTATACTGGACCCAACTCCACCGTAGTGATCTTTTTGTGCTGAGGCATTTCTTGCAAAATGGTGCTTTGTCTCCAGCTAAGGCAGGGGCTACAACCATGATCCCTGGAAGAAAGCTGAGGTGAGCCAAAGGGTAATGAAGGAGTCGCCTGCCAATGTGCAGGCTAGACAGCTGGGTTGGAGGAGTGTGGGGTTGGGCATGCCTGTATCAACCTTTCTAAAAAGCGGGCTATATTTTTGATGTTTCCATCTATTGAGTGTGTGCCCTGATGCATGCCGACATTTGGCGTGTTACAAACATAGCAAAAACAAAAGAGGTGATGGCTGGAAGGTTTAGACTGAATCTTAACCACTGGCATTGCTCGGGGCAACCCTCCAGACCATCGTTCTTCGCCTGCCAAGCCATTACAGAAGGGGAAAGACCATATGCAAATCAGGCTTGGCCCCACCCCAAAAGGGGAAGTCCAGCCCGAACTGCTACAAACATATACATGAAAATATTTTGAGCTGAAGTCCATAAACACTCGTAAAGCCTATCATTTTTTGTACCTGCAGATTCTAGTACATTGTAGAGTGGTTCTAGGTTTTTGGAAAGTGTGATGGACACGAGGTGCTCAAGTGTGCCAATGAGGCTTCTTCACCAAATGGTTTTGTGCAATCTTCAGAGTAGGTGGTCTGGGAATTGCCACGCCGTCTGACATCCTTTCGCCGGAAGAGAGTAACTTGGTTCTCTACCTCCAGGTCCCCTTATGTTTTTGGTTGCGGATCATTAAATCTCATGTCTACCTGGCAGGTGCAGAAAGAACCGTTCTTGCCCACTGCATGGCCCTGCGAGCTGCATACGTACCCAGGACTTTCTGAGCATCTCTGAAAGAGCTGCTTGATGTCGCACCTTTTGTAATGCATAGGATCTAAAATAAACCCCGACTCCAACCTCGTCCCCAGTATAAAATGACAATCCAACGACTCCCTTTTATTGCCATTTTCCATAACCTAACCTTTGAAGGGGTACAGTAGCGCTTGTATGAATTGAGACTGCAATGCAGTATCTGCACAAAATCTCCAATCTTCCTATAACCCACTGACCCCAAAAAAATATACCTGTCACTATTCCCTCCACAAAGGTGTTTTTTTTTTTTTTAACATTGGTCAAAGGGTCAAGTCATGGGTAGATCCAACGAGTACGGGGCTTGCTGCACTGGTTCCCTCAGCAGCACTGCTCTGCAGACCATTTGTAATGCAATCCTGCACTCGAAGGCCACCTTGTTACTGCACTCTGTGTTTGGACCACTCGCAACGTGCTACTCGGGTATGCTTCCTGCACATCGGTGTGTCCTCTAATCTGGACAAAATGAGGTTGTTGCACCATCTGTAAATCCTTCTGAAGTGATTTGATGTACCCTCCCTGTGGCAGGGGTTGTACTTTGCGTGTTTGACCGAGTTCTATTTCGTTTTCACACTTCATACTGTTGATTCAGAAAGATTTCTGAAAATACAAGTTTTCCCCTCGACCCAAAATGAGTTCACCTAAAGGTATCATCTCGGCAAGATCGCCTTTTTTCCATTGCTTTAACTTATCAGGTGGGTTTCTGTTTTAATAGTCAGCAGGTTAAATGCATTAATAAATCAAGCATTTCCCACCTCTATGTAAACCTACCATACAGTATTTCAAACCGGGGTGTTCAGCCGTGGGGGTGTGCACCTCGATTTAGGAAAACTTCATCTACTCCATAAGCTCTTGAACGAACTACTTTTTTAGTTTTATTTCCTAGCCGTGTGCTCGACTATGGTCAGACTAATGCCCTACAGAGGGCAGGAATTAAGGACAAGGAGGTTAGGCCATACTATCGATTGGGGTGTGATTAAATATGTAGTCAAAACAAACTTCCTTGATTTGCTAAGGGCTGTCCAGGTATAGCTTAAACTTGAAGCAGTGACCTTGCATCTAGCCACGCATAATGATCGTTCTGCTATCAAACACACTGCCGACATCTGTCTCCTCCTTGGAAGACGATGACCTCGATATCCTCGCTCTTACCGAGACATGCCTGCTCAGTCAGCTCTTTTGAGACTCTTCTCACTCGTGGCTATAAGATCATCTTCATCCTGCGCCTCAACCACGCTGGCCGTGGGATGCCCTGATCGTCCGGCCCCTTCTTTCTTCATACCGACCCAGCCTTACTCTTCCTTTGAGAGCCTGGTTTACAAACTGGTTGTCTCTACCAGTGCTCCAGTAAGGATTTTGGTGTAGGCGTGAGGGTATTTTGCTCCCAGTTTTTGAGAGCAAATCCAATTTCAAGAGTAGTTTTTCTTCCTTTCCGAGAGAGTAAATAATTAAGTGTCTGACAACTATTAGGGCCGGGAAGATGGCTCGGGAGCAATGTGCTTACCTTTTTTCTTTTTTTTTTTTTAATTTTTTTTTATTTTATTATTTGTTTGGCTGATATTCAACCTTTCAAATATTTCATATAAAACAACATGAGAGAGAAAAAAGAAAAAAAAAAGGAAAACTAGAAAAAGAACAAAAGAGCAAAAAAAAAAAAAAAAAAGCGGAAAAGTTATTTTAGGTCTTTCAATACATAACAACTTAAGATTCAACACATTTCATCTTCAACATATGAACAAGGAAAAATATCTTACACCCCTTTGTACTTACAACAATTCCATATTAGTGAAGGATAGTAGATATAAACTTAACTAAAGCAATTAAAATTGCTGGGCGTTCACTGTTAATTATTAGACCCCAAATTTCTTCCTCAGTGCGAAAACAATAAAACTGCAAACAATTTTTAAAATAGATTTGCCGTAGTGGCTCTAATGCAGAACATGACACTAGTAGGTGTTTAAGGGTTTCAATACAGTTATTATCATTACAAAACCGACACCATTTACTTGCATTTGGTTCTTATCGCGTCTGGACAAGATTTCGTATGTGGGATAAAGATTTAAGCGTATTCTTAACAACTGGGCTCGTACAAAGTGTGAAGGACATTTTTCTAAATATTTTTCCATTATACTCAGTTTTTTGGGCTGAAAGGTAGTCCAAGAAAAATCAACCAGATTTATACACAGATCTTGGGTCAGAATCCAGTCATATAAGAACAGTATTTTCTTTGCTTTAGTTGGATTTGAAATTAGCATTTGCAAAGAAATATTAGCTTCGGTAAGTATGTTAATCACATATTGAAGCCAAACTTTTGGAAATCTGTCAACAGAAGTTAACAAGTAATATGCAATAGTGTTCAACACGTTGTTCTGAGATACACCTATCAGGCATTTTCTAAAAAAACAACACATTTTCCATAGAACATGGCAGTAGATTGAATTAGAGCCCATTTCTAGTCTCAATAATGGTGTGCAGAGAGGTAATTGGAGAACCGATTTCCAAAAGGTGCCTTCATGCTTATCCCAATATTTTCTTGGTTGTGGTAGTTGGGAGTCAGCCCCGTAAGCTATTATGGGAATTACTTTTTGTTTGTAAAAAAGCAACACATGTTTAGTTGTGAATTTCCCATATTTTCGCAGGATAGTGGAGGCTTGTGAGGCTAACGATTGAATTTTTGCTTTTAGGATGGATGGTTGTAACAAAGGCATCGGGCTTCCAGCAAAATGTAGGCCTAGGTATTTATAGGTATTAACTAAGCGAAGGTTTTCATTGTTTAGTATCCATTTGCATCGTTTGAATTTTACCTTAGCATTATTTTTTTGACAGATCACCACCTGCGTTTTTTCTGTGTTGATTATCAGATTGTTCGTTCTGCTATATTTTTCAAGACATTGAATCAGGTTCTGAAGGCCTCTGGGAGTTTGTGATATCAATACTAAATCATCAGCATAGAGGATCCATTGGATTCTTTGGGATCCTAATTTAGGAGCATCACTTTCTATTTCCTCAAAATCAGTTCCAAGATCTAAAAGGAACAGATTGAAGAGCGTTGAGGCTAGGATACAACCTTGTTTAACCCCTCTTTCCGATTTTACTCTCCTAGACAATAATCCATCTGTAGACAATCTAATCTGAATCGTTGTGTCCAAATGAAGTTCTTCAATGATTCGTAATAGGGAATAGGGACAACCATACCTTCTAAGTTTGGAAAATAGCAGACTTCTATCAACAGAATCAAAGGCACCACGAAAGTCGACAAATGCCATGAAAAGATTTTGGTTGCGATTGATATATTTAGTTCTTAGCAGGTTGAGGACAAGCATGTTCGGTGTCGTGCCAAGACCTGAAACAAACCCAGTTTGGAAAGGGTCACGCATGTTAGCTAGGTTCATCCATGTGTTCAGTTCCTTTAGAACGATCCTAGTATATATTTTGCCTGGTGCATCAAGCAGCGCAATGGGTCTACAACTTTCAGGTTTTTCACGGTTGCCTTTTTTGTACAATGGAACTATAATAGAATGTTTCCAGGAGCTAGGTAATATTTGAGAATAGTTAATTTGCTGAAATACAGAGAATAAAATATTAGACCACAATTCTGGGTTTTGTTTGAAGATGTAATTGGACAACCCATCAGGCCCTGGTGCTCTTGAGGCTCTTATTGTTTGAATATAATACAGGATGTCGGATCTCTCTATTTTAAGAAAGAAAGGATTACCCTTAATTTGGGAGGATACCGGGGTATCATAATTAGGAGACGCAAGAATTCTCTGAAAGTATTCGACCCATGTGGATTCAGAGACATTGAATTTGTTTACAGTGTTGTAAAATTAAAGATGAGTTGTTTATGGCTTTCCATGTACACGATGTGTTCTTGTCTTTTATAAGTACCAACATGTGTTCTCCATCTTTTTGTAGCATTTGAGCTTTATGGTGCCGAATCCAATTTTTATAGTTTGTTTTTAACTGTTTAAGTTTTTGAAAACGAACACATGGTGGTAGAAGCATAGCTTCTCGCTTTGCTTTCCTAACAAATGCTTTCTTGTCCTTAATTTTACAGTCAAACACATGGGATTGTGTCTTATAAGGTCTTGGCTTGTTGTGAGTTTGAATCATTTTTTGTAAAATGTCATAGTACACTGAACTTGGAACGATGCTACTATGAGTACTGTCAAAGGCAGATTCCAACATCATACCAAAATGAGTAATGGTTTCTGGTGTCCAACGTACTCTGTTGGTACTATTATTTATCATTAAAGAATGATTCCATTTTGTTTCACTAATCAGTGATTGTCAATGAGGTACCATCCATTGCAAGCATAGCAAGTTGTGATCGCTATTTTCAGTTTGATTAATTTTAAAATCAGGTGAGAGCAAGGATAGTGAGTCATTAACATGTAGACAATGATTCCGCTGCTATCTCTTTATGACCATGTATTTTGTGGAGGATGATCATTAGGTCCTGACCCATTCATCATCAGGAAGCCTCTTGACTTCATAAGATGCGCCCATAAGATTCTCCGATTTTGCTCAGATACTTTCAAATTTGTAACACAGTGAAGGTTTAAGTCACCAGCTACAATGATATGTAATATTTTTGGTACAACAGTTAAATAATCCAATAATGTTGATACAGCAAAAACAAATTCTGAGTCATCAGTTTTAAGAGGGTTCCAATAGAGGTTAATCAGAGCATATAAGACGGAATTAATAGACACAATCGTTAATTGAGAAAAGGAATTTGAAGAATGTTTATGTATGATGGTCATATTTGTACTAATTTTAATGGCAGTTAACAGGCCACACATGGGCCGGCCTCTTTGATTTCTCAGAGCTAACGTGGAGTGAAGTTCATGGTTTTCCCACATAATTTGTTTCGTAATCCAGGTTTCCTGTAACATTACAATATCAAACTCCAAGAGTGATTTATTGTTGTTTCCCAATAGATGACCAAAACCACGTGTGTTCCACGAAACGAGGGATATAACAATTTTCAAATTCTCTTGCTCTAGTTAACTTTCATTGATTTTGCAAAGGCATTTACATTTCTGACTTATTGCACGATTCGAATCATGATTGTCAACATCACTGCACCAAGTAACATTCTTTTTGACACTTTCTTTGGCAGATGGGCTATACTCAATCTCTCTTTGCGATTCACACATTACCAGAAAGCCCATGGAAAAAAGGACCTCCCTTGCCTGCCAAACGAGATTTTTGATTACCCTCGATCGAAACCATAGTCTGACTATACTCTGTTGTTTGGGCATTATGAATTCAACTTGTTCAATGTCAGAACTAATGACATCGTTCAATGAGTCTATATCAAAAAATATTTCTAGAATAGTTTGGCGGTTTAAAGTGTATTGAGGATATGAATTTGGACGACAACTCAATACCAGTGATCCTAAATTGGGATGACAGGGTTTTGGTTGTGGTTTTTCTTGAAAAATAGACATATTATGGTTCGATAGTATTGAGGACTTGATACATGTTTCGCCATTATTTTTTGTAGGCAAAAGAGCTTTGACCATTTGAGCTATTTCCGATTCAAGTTTTCCTTTACAATTGGATGCAGAAAACTTGCCCTCGATGTAAGCACCAGTACGTGGGGATTTGATATTTATGGCATCAGTGTTTGTAAATTTGCCAACATTTCCCTTATCTGGACGATCACTCATAACTTGAAACTCACAAGATGTTAGGGACGAAAACGGTAAGTTTGTGGATACAGGAGTTGTAAGATTTCTTTGGGCTGGACATTGGGCCATATAAGCATCCACTGCTTTCCTAATCTCATCGCGGCGAGTTACAGCATTAATCGAGCCATTTGCCAAGTGACTCAACTGTTCAGCTGTTGAAGGCGCAGGGGCAGCTTTTGGTATAGTGTCTTTATGCAGACTTGCATGAGAATCTACTGCCTTAATTAAATCATCGAGAGGTTCGTAGTGCGTTGCTTTCTGTTTAAAAAGTGAAGCAACAATAGATTGTTGTTTACGAGTCTGTGCTAATAACTGATATTTTTTTGCTACAGCAGAAGAAGCTGCTTGAATGCTCTTATTGGGAACTGTGAGTTGTTTGATAAACTGTTTGGAAGCAGCTGTCATTGGCTGTTTTGGGCCCTTAATATTTTTCGATTTTTTTGATTGCTCTGTTTGATACCTTTTTTAGAGCTTAATTGCTTTGTCGGATGTTCCTTTTTAGAAAAGATAGTGTAAACATCATTATCTTCTGTACTTGGAGAGGTCTTATTCCTTTGTTTATCCAGTGAGACCAAGTCTACTGTAGCATTAGTAACTTGGTCAACAATGATATTAGGAAAGCAAGGGAGTACTGGCGTCCATGAACTAGTGTCAGGGCAAAGATTAGCATTCCCTTCAAAAACGGATGATGCAGCCGAAGCAACCATTGTTGGGTGATTTATTGTTTTCGGATCAGAAGTTATTACAACATCATGCATTACAGGTGCAGCATCTTGTTTGGTTTGCCAAGATACCACTAAATTAAGTAAGTCAGTTTGGGTTTTTATCTTATCATTCAAAGTATCAAATAATTTAAGTAAGATGTTCATTGTCGTTTGCATAGCTTCGAATGATATGATAACTGCCCTGGACACGCCCTCTTGCACTGGGTGACTTTGTGATTCAGTTTGCCTGCGGGGTGTAGGATTTATAAATGAAGAGGATGACACACATTGATTCTGGTAGGTAATTGCAGAGATGTTAGGTGAAAAGGATAGTTTTTCTTCTATCACATGATTGGAGATTTCACTTTCAGGGTTTACTAAGTCAATTGTCATTAACACATCATTGTGGGGAGGAGAAGAACAGCTACTCAAAGCAGCGTTAGTGAGAGATCTAGATGCCTCTCTCAAAACAGTACTGTCTGAAAGGGAAATGTCACATCCTGTTATTTCTATCACAGCATCTTCAACAAAACCATCAATGACTTTGTCATTAGGCAAACCCCTAGTGGAATTGACAAGATGTTAGGGGACCAGTACCAATAGTGGGGGGAACAGCAGGGAAGCAAAAAGAACGAATATCTGATGCATTACCGCCGGGAGCCATCTTGCAGGCACGCCTTCTGCTCCCATGTACTAATCTAGGTGTAGAACATGCAAGAGCAATACTAGGAGCAGTATTGATGTTAGTAGAAGTTAAACTCACTTTGGTTTTATCATGTGCACGTTCAATACTCCAAACATTCGGTAGCAGTGGCATTCCAGAGCTTAATGTATTCAGGTTTTTCATGTTTGTGGAATGAGGATTTAATGCTCCCGCAGTAATGAGATTGTATTCACAGATTTTTTTACGCTTATAAAATTAAAAAGCCGACTCACTTGTAGTAATTCCCAAGGGTTAAACCAAATTAGAAATGCTCCGGCGCTTCGTCGCGCACCGCGAACAGCAAACAGTACTTTCTAGTACTTCCGCGGTGCGCGCGCGAATGCGCAAGAGTAGCTATATATATGCCGCCCAATCACAGAGTGGGGAGGCGGGATCAAGTTCAGCCCGGAGCTTCTCTTAAAGCAGTAGGCACAAACAAGTGTCACTGCAAAATGATTCCTCCAGCCGATAAAGAGTCCCAGTAAAGCGCTGTCAATAAAATGCTGGTAGTGCGGTATCTGCAGAAACTTCGGGCAGTAAGTAGAGACAGCAAACAGTACTTTCTAGTACTTCTGCGGTGCTTACCTTTGCAGCAAGACGCGGAACAACACAGGTTTGATCCCCGGGTCTGCGCTCAGAAACCTCTGGTTATTAAGCACTTTATAAATTACCAATTAATCCAGTTTGTGGGCAATATTAAAACGGTTAGAAAACATTAGTGACAAAGAACTTGCCGATTCGTACTACCCAGCTTCATCTTCATTATACTTTGATACCAAAACTCTGAGAACTACTACAGATGCCAGCTAGTTGCATCATAAATCAAGTCCATCGCTCTACCAGCATCACTTCTCTGCCTCTCGTGCCTATTGTTGCTGCCTGGCTCTAACTGCTTGCTAGTTGTGCCATGTTTTTGCTCCATCTCTCCTTCCCTTTGCTACTATTTCTCACTTTCTGATGTTCTGCCTCTCTTTAGTGTTGCTATGCCATGTTTTGAGGACTGTTGCTCTGTCACTCTTCCTCTCCCATCTCTGTATTCTATTATTGCTGTTCCCCTCCTACATGTTGATGTAACTTCTCTTCCTCTCTCATGTCTCATGTCATTACTCTGGCTAGATCTGTTTTTTTATCTGTTACTTTTATCTTTCTTACACTGCCTCTTATGTTTTTGGCCTACCTTTCTCAAATCTGGATTTTCTATTTCCAGTTCTCCTCGTCTTCTGTTGAGCTGTTTTTCTTATTTTACCGTCTCTTTTGCTCTGCTTCTATCCCTCACTCCTATTGTGTGTTGTATTATTTACCTCCGTTTCCCTTTATCACTTTGTTGCTCTCTTATGTAGCTCATTGGTCTCTCTTCCTGTTGCTCCGATTCCTGTTTTGGATTGTCTAATATGTTTTGTTCCTGCTACCTCTTCCCTCCCCACACCCCCGCCCTTGCTTTGTTCTCCTGTATTGCTTAGGTTCAGAGTTGCTCTTGCTCTCCTTTTTTGTCTTTTGACATATCATCAATAAATATTTAAAAAGCTGAAAATGCCTTTTTCCATTTTCAAATCCAGTGCAGCTTTACCATTGGGTGCTCCTTATTTTACATGTGTGATATGATCTGATATTTATAACATGCTTAATACCCAGCGGTTTCTAAGTGCGTACCGAACCTGTGTTGCTCCATGTCGTCTTGCTTCCAAGGCCAGCACGTTGCTTCTGAGCTATCCTTCCAAGACAAGCGCAAACCTTCTTTTGGCCATTAGATTGGGAATTGTAGAGTTAAGTACTTGCTTGAATGCAGATTCTTTACCACCGTATGCCATTAAAAGTATAAGAGCCCAGGTGTATGTGCTATTTTTTTTTTTATTTTTGTTATTAAACTTTGGTTTTATTGGCAATTTTTCAAAAATAATGACACCACCGGGAAGATTATGAATATCAAGTTTAACATCATCATCAAACCCCCGGGGCCTCCCTCCCTTCCCGCCCCTCCCCCCAGATCAGTGTTCCATCAAAAATCCAACCGCAGGAGCTGTCATCATTACTCCTAGTTCGGTGCCTGGGAGCTGTGCTATACATCCGCGTCAATGCTGGCTGGGTTGGATCCGCTGTCTTCCGGGCCGTGGATTACACCATTGTCCTTGAGTGGTACTCTATGGGCTCCCCCACCAGGGTGTCTACATAATATCAGTGGGCGTCCCACCTTCATGCCTGGTAAACCCCATACCAATTTGCCTGGAAGGCGCTCGATTCGTTATTTACCATGGCAGTCAGCTTGTCCATGAGGAACATGTTCTTAAGTTTTTTTTTTTTAACCAGTCTTCCTTAGAGGGGGTCTCCGGGCTCTTCCACCTTTGCGCTAGGGCCACTCTTCCTGCTTGCAACATTGTCTCCCACATTCTTGGGTACCTATATATTTCTGCACCCTCTGGTGGGAGGCCCAACATCGTCAACGGGTTGTGTGGGAGTAGTTCCTCGGTGACCTCCGCCATCCACCCCCGTACCTTCTCCCAGAACCCCTGTACCTTAGGGCAGAACCACGGCATGTGACCCCTCGTCCCCACTTAGCCGCATCCTCTTGGGCATCTGGGGGACACCCCCGAGAACATCTTGGACAATTTCACGGGTCCCTGTGCCAAGTTGTGCTCCATGTCTGGCGTAAATAGGTTCCCGTGGAATTATATTTTAAATATCCTGGACCATGCGTCCTCTGTGAGCCTCTCCCGCCAAGTAATTCCAGAATCCGCGAAACCCTCTCCTCCCTTCCAAGTTAACGGTGTTCAATATTTGGTACATTTTGGATACTACCCCCTTCCTTGTTATGGCCGTGTCTGTATAACCTTTCCAATAACTTTTCAAAGGGGGTCGGCTTTCTCTGCAGGTTCAGGCCCCATGTCTGGTCGCAAAGGATGCCCTTCAGGTGCAAATATTCAAAAATTGAGAGACCCCGCCCAAGCGCATCTCGCAGTTCCTCGTATTCGAGGAACTCTCCCTCCTTGAACAGTTGCCCCGCCTATTCCAACCCCCCCTCCCCCCATCCGACCAGGACTGGGCGTTCCTGAATCCCCTGCTGCCTAGTTTGAGTGGGTGGCCCCAGAGCGAGGACATCGGGGAGGGCCCTGAAGTGAGGTATGTGGTTGTGGGTCCTTCCTTCCAGATAGACTAAAGTATTCCCAGGGTTGGGTGTGTCTGCAGTCTGTTTGGGATGAGTTAACGCAGCAACCACAGAAGGACGCGCACTTTTAGAGGGTGGGCATCCATGTCCTCCAGATAAGACAAATAGGTGCCCATCCCCTCCTTCATATGCTCCAACAGGACCCGCAGCTGGGAGGCCCGGTGGTAGAGAAGGAAGTCTGACAGCCCGAAACCACCCTCCTCTCTGGGTAACATTAGAATGGCCTTCCCTATCCTCGGGGTCCGTCCTTGCCATACAAACTCGCGGACTGCCTTCTGTAGGTCTCGAAACATCTGGTCGGGGACCTCCATTGGGAGTGCTGTAAAAAGAGAGTCTCGGCAGGATGTTCATCTTCATCGCCGTCATGCTCCCATACCAGAATTTGGATCATACCACCCCCACCTCCTCAGGTCCGATGTAATCTCTGCCATAATGGGCCCATAATTCATCAGGGCCAATTTTGAAAGGTCTACTGTTAGCACACCCAAGTACTTAATGGAGTCCCTCCCCACCACAATCCCTGCACACCTATCCCGGTGGTCCAGCCCCGGGTCCTGGACCCTCATAGGGAGTAACACTGATTTTGATGCGTTTATTTTTAGCCCCGAGAATTGCCCAAAGGTCGTCATCAGGTACAGGAGGGGGAGGGGGAGGGGGGGGGCTGGGCTCCACCAGGTATGCTAGAATATCATCAGCAAACGGGGAGAGCTTGAAATCCACCTCTCCTCTTTTAATCCCTTTGATGTTAGGGTGGGCTCGGACCGCTATGGCCAGGGGCTCCATCGTCAGGACATATATCAAAGGGGAGAGTGGGCATCTCTGCCGCGTCCTCCGCATGAGAGGGAATGAGTCGGAAAGTTCTCCATTCACCTGTACTCTCGCCGTTGGGGCCCTGTATAGGGGGGAAACCCAGTTCCTGATGTGAGCCCCAAAGCCCATTCGGAGGAGGAGTTGCATGTACCTCCACTCTACCCTGTCAAAAGCTTTCTCGGAGTCCAGGGAAAGCAGACTTGCTTAGAGGTCTGATTCTTGGGCATGGTGGATTAGGTCTATCGTCTTCTGATGTTATCCGAGCCTTGCCTGCCCCCTATGAACCCCACTTGATCCCCGTGAACCAGCTTGGGCATTATCCCCTCCATCCGTTTACCCATCACCGTGGCCAGAATCTTGACCTCCATATTGAGAAGGGAAATCGGGCGATATGAGGAGCATACGGTGGGGTCTTTGCCCTCTTTGGGCAGTACCACTATTATGGCCCTCATGGTATTCGGCAGAGTGCCCCCTTCTAACACTTCGTTAAACACCGTCACCAGGTGTGGAGCTAGGATGGCCCGAAACCTCTTATAGAAGTATACTGAGAAGCCGTCTTCTCCCAGGGACGTTCCCACCTTCATCCCACTGATCGCATGCTCCACCTCCACCTCCACCTCCACCTCCTCTTCCGTCACCCGGCCCTCTAGACCCTCCGCCATTTCGCCTGTCAAGGATGGGATCTGGATGGAGTCCAGGAAATCCTCAATCTGATTGTCATCCCCGTCGTATTCTGACGGGTATAAGTGTTCATAGTAACGGCGAAAGGCCGCTCCAATGTTCGGGGTGCCATGATCTAATGATCCCCGTTCATTCTTCACCATTCTGCTTCTCTGAACCTCTCTAAGCTTCCAGGCTCTGTCCCCCTTCTCATAATACTTTTGTTTCAGTAGTTGGAGGCTCCGCTCAGTCTTGTGCAACAGGAGGTCTTTCAACTGGAGTTTATAATTTTCTAGGGAGGCAATCTGTTCCCTTTCCAGGGGAACCTTCGGGGGGCCTCCCGGCTGGATTTGGGGTTATCTTTTCCCTCAGGGACTTTTCCTAGGCCCCCCTCTCCTTTTTTTTTTTTTTGTTTTTTTTTTCTGGGCTCCCATTCTAATGAGAACACCACGTAAGGTTGCCTTAAAGGCGTCCCACAGCACGTGTGTGCGCACCTCGCCATTGTCGTTCAGCTCGAAATACTCAAACGGCGTCCTGCACTTCCTGTGGCAGAACTTCGTCTTTCAAAAGGGAGTCATTACATTTCCATCGCCCTTTACTGCCACTACGCCATCCCCCCACTATGGTGGTACGGACCAGGTCGTGGTCGGACCAAGGGACCGGGTCAACCCTGTGGCCAGAGACATGTGGAAGAAGGGGTTCATCTACCAGGATGTAGTCTTTACGGGAGTATGATATGTGGATTGCTGAGTAGTATGTGAAAGAGGGGAGTCCCGTCCTGGGAGTTGGGATGGTGTCCATCAGGCCCAGCTCTGCGTTGACCCTCTAGAAGGTGCGGGCCATAGTTTCATCTGCAGCCCTTGTGGGCTGGGGCCCCAATAATTTCAATCTGTCCTTCACTCCCTTCCAGAATTGCGCCCGGCCTTCATTGGGGCCGTACCCAACTGCAGAGTCAGAGGGGAGCCCTGCAAGGAGCCCCTTGCCAACAAATATCGGCCCTCTGGGTCCTTCAACGTGGCTTCCACTTCAAAGCCAACATCCCTTGCTAGCAATATGGCTACCCCCCTTTTTCTTGGTTCTGTGGGATGCACTGAGGACCTCCCCGATCCCGCAGCCTCGGTTCCTTCCCCCGAGCTCAGTGCGTTTCCTGAAGAAAGAGCAGTTCAAGTTTTGCCCTCCTCAATTCCCTGCAGACTAAGGATCTCTTGGTTGGGGTGTTCAACCCCCGCACATTAAGGGAACCCACGTCCAGGGCGGGCAGATCCTCGGCCATTACCTAGGATCAACATCTTACTGGATAGCTGACTCATGGCACTTTTCTTTTCCAGCTCCTTCCGTGTTATGTTCTGATTTCCCCCCCCCCTTGCCCCCTGGTCCCCCCCCCGAAATTAACAACCCCAACTATTCCTTCAAACCCCCCATCCCCCGCCGCCGTCTAGCCAAATAGTTCCACCATTGCTGGTAATTGGCCGGGCCACCAGCCTACCGCCTCCGGCTGGGCTAATGTCGGAATTCACTCCTCCTTGAGCCACCCCTCCTCTCTCTCCCCCCCCCCCACCCCCCCCAGATAGCCAACATACTTGCGGTTCGAGGAAGCCCTTTACGTTCTTGGACCCCATGGTCCTGGAAGTCAACTGCCCTTTGCCTGGTTCCCCCGTACCCTTCTTCACTTTCAGATTGGTGTTTCAGCTCCCAGTCTCCCCCAGGCCAGGCCAGACCGGCCCGCTCCTCCGTGCCCGGGGTCGGTGTCCTCCCTGTCCGTCGTCAGGGACGACGGGTTCAGCTTTTTAAATTTCCATGGACCGGTCTTCTTTCTCCTCTCTCCCTGTGGCCTGCACTCTCTGGCTCCTTCCGCTGCGAACCCTGTGGGTTCTCTCCACGGGGTCGGGTCCGACACGTACTCTTGGATGGCTCCCCTTATGTCCTCCTCTGTGATCAGGGTCGTCCGTTGACCCTCGTATTCGAACGTGAGGGAGAAGGGGTACCCCATCTATAGCGCACCCCCTTCTCTTTTAGCATTTGTGTTGAGGGCAGCACATCCTGCGTTTGGCCAGCGTGTATGAAGAGAGGTCCTGGAAAATGGACACTTGTGCATTTATCTCCCGTGTCTTCCTGGCCTCTTCCAGTACCTTTTGCTTTTTCGGTATAGTAGTGAAAGCGGACCAGAATTGACCAGGGGCCCCCGGCTCTGCCACCTGCTCTGTGGACCCGATCAAACGTTGGTTTGGTCGTCTTCTCGTCTGAGAAGAGGAGGGTGGTGATGTCCCTCACCACCCGGGTCAATTCTCTTTCCGTTTCTCCCTCCGACTCCGGCACCCCAAAGATCCTGAGGTTGTTCCTCCGTTCCCTATTTTCAAAATCATCCATTTGCCTGGCCCTCTCCTCATCTCTTTTCTAGAGCAGCTAGTCTCAGGGCCATGTCCATCTCTTGGGTCGTTGCTGAGGACTGGTTGGTCTCTAGCTGCAACAGTCTGTCTTCAACCTTGTCCACCCTACGGTCCATGTTCTCCATTTTCTGGGCAATGTCCGCCCGCATGTCCCTGATCTCCTGCAGGGGACCGAGGCAAAGCACTTTTCCATTGTAAGGGTGGGTGGGGGCGAGGTCTTGGGCTGGGTCATTCTGGTCTTCCGTTCCGGGCAGCTATTCTCCCTTCTGGCGTCCTGGTAGCGGTACTCCTGGAGGGTGTGGTGCCAACTCATCCGACCTCCCTTCCTCTCTCTCTCCAGCCGGTGTTCCCGGGGGGGGAAAGAGAGAGGACCCAGTTGGGAGACTACCCTCTCTCCTTCAGGCAAGACCGCTCCGTGAGGGGCTATCTTTGGGCGGGCACACGCCACACCAGCCTCAGGTGGGGGGGGGGGGGGCTTCACACCCTTTTCATACCCTTTTCCCACTGCCTGTGGTCGTCTGTTCTTGCGGTGGGGGGGTGGCGACGATGTTTGTCAAATTTCGGTCAGATGAAAGTCCAGGCTGGGCCCCCGGGGGAGGGGGGCGCGGCGCCTGCGGCGTGCTGATTAATTCTTATCGGCCGTGTTCCCTTCAGGGTTCGCCTCCAGGTGGGCACTCTCCCTGGGAAGGAGCCCAGGGGCCACCACCTGTGTGAAATCCGTGTTTGGGGTCCCCCCCCCCCCTTAGAGGTCCTATTGCTCAGGGGGGTCTGGGGTCGTCTCACCCTTCAATTGCCTCCAAGCGACCCTCTGTAAGCCCCCCCCCGTGGTCGAAGGGGTCGTGCAGGCTCAAGTCTCCTCCCGCCTGAGCCACCTCGATCTCTGGGGCGGGCGCGGGTCCCTCTCACCTTCCTCGCCAGCCTTGTCCCGCTGTCCTCCGCTATCCACCGCTCGGATGGTCCTCCCCAGGGTCTGTTGGATGGGACCTCGGCGCCTCTGTTGCTCGACTCCGTGTTTGGGAGCTCGGGTCAGGCAGGCTGCCTCTCCTTTGGCGGGTCTGGACCCGTGGCTCGAGTCGCTGCCGCCTGGGGCTTCTGCCTCGCGCCGGCACTGTCCCCCTGTGCCACGAGGCCCCGACGGTGGAATCCTCGCCAGTGTGCCGGCGTGCTCTGTGACTGGGGCGGGGTGGAGAGGTCAGGCGCGCTTGCAGGCCTCTACGGCTTCCGCACACCGACTCCCCACGCAGCTCCGGAGGCGAACAGGGCCTCTCGTGGATCCTCTCGTTGGGCCGTGAGGCCTCGTTCTCGGGCACCCGAGGGTCCTTCGGCGTCGCTCTTTCGCCCAGGGGGGTACCCCGGGGTTCACCGCCACTGAGCAGTGCAGATGTTCCGTGGAGCGTTGCGCGGGTGGCCGGGGGTTTGGGGGGTGGAAGCTCAGTCCCTCAACACGGCCCAGTTTCGGCGGGAGCAGCGTCTTCAGGCAGCCATCGCCTGTGCGCCACCTGGTGGCCTCCTCCGTATGTGCTATTTTAATGTAAGTCTCCTCCCTCTAACAGCACCACAATGCCCCCGGGCTGTTTGTGCGCTCTTTATGTTTAAAAAAATAAAATAAATGAGATGTGTTCCTAGCCATTACAAGTATAGCAGCCCTCATGGGAAGTGCTTCTTCTGAGCCATTACGGGTCTAGCAGGCCTGATTTGGGGGGGAAATATAAGTGATCACTGAAAATGCTGATAAAAAAAATCCTTTTCAATATATATCACACACACCTCCCTGCTACTCCCTACATTCACTATATACTGTACTCGCCCCCCCCCTCACACATATATGGTCGAAATAAAACCTTTTCAGTGGTCGCCATAACAAAGCCGCAGTAATTGTATGATACGATTGAGAGGTGTGTGTTCTGAATCACATTTAGTAGTCCTTTTGATAAGTCCCAAGCCAAGTCAGCTCTGTTACAATTGAATGTTACCTGCATCTTAAACCCATACGTGTGATGCAGACGCATTCAACTCTATCAACAGGATTTGAACTAACAGGTTACACAATGATCTCTGCAGCAGGGTTATTGACCCACTGAGCTAACTTTCCCAACAACCTGTTGACTTGGAAAGGCTCATAAGGTTAGGGCACTGGCATTTCCATGTGAGGCTTGCCTGACATAACTGGCTTGTCAAACTCTCTCAACCTGTTTGGACTAGCCTAATGAGGCTTTGGAATGTGCTAGAATTTTGGTAGTGGGACATGGGAGAAGCAGAAGTTTTGAAAAGCGCAAGGCAGAGAAGGAGGGATTGAAGTATGACCGCATTGCCATCTTCTCACACTGTCCGCCAGTGCATCGCACCATATCAGGAGTGTGTGTGTGTGTGTGTGTGTGTGTGTGTGTGTGTATGTATATATATATATATATATATATTATATAAAATCACTTTTTTTTTTCTTTTCTTCTTCCCCTCCCTTACTGCAAGGTCGAAAATCCTGCATATGTATTTTCTGTATTTTTAATGCAGGGGAGACCGCTCGCAGCACACCCCCTCCACATCCACCATCTTTAAATACCCTAATACCCTTTAAATACCCTCCCCATCTATTCTTTTGGGGAAATGTTTACCATGCTAGGTTTTCTTTTCTACATCGCAGTAATGAGATTCAGGAATTTTGTACTGAAACCGGTGGGAAGAGCTCAGACACTGTTCTTGCTCAGTGCTTTAGCTCGCTCGCAGAAAATGTCAACACATGTTCGTGCTTTGTCTTTACAGCAGCTCCTTTAAGAAATTCAGGTACTGTCCCAAAAAATAGTAGTCTAAGAAATGTTGGCATGATGCAATCAGCCCTGCTGTGAATAATTGGCACTGTGCCATGGCATGCTTATAGCTCTCTGTGTGTGTGTGTGTATATATGTGTGTGTATATATATATATATATATATTTTATTCCTGTTCAGAGGTACTTGTACAATCTGTGCCACTGAATATATTTGGCACTGCTTCTACCTGCATCCATTCTAGCCGCTTGCGGCGGGTGGTCAGAAAGGAAGTTAAAGTTCAGACTAGATGCCCAGTTATTCCTTGCTCTCAAGACAATTAAAGTGACATTATGCATGGACACATACAATCTTAAGACTAAAACACATCTTCATATAGAACACCAAAAGGATTTTCCTTCTCTCAAATGCCAAACAGCTGCTTGCTGAGAGGCTCTTCTAAAACTGAGACATCAAATGCAATTGATGTCTTCTGTGATGAAACAAAGTATGAAATGCCCATGATGCTGCAACTGCGCTGCCTCTATTAAAGCTGATCAGAACAGAGGAAAATTGAAGTAGAAATGCAGAGCTAGCAATGTGAAGCATGATCATGATTCAAAATGCTTCACTAACACACTAACCTACAAAATGCAGGCAGTTGAACAAAGTGAACAGAACAACAATTCCCTTCTACATTACTCAGTATTATCTTGTTAGAATTATTAACATGTTAAAGTAAAATGGACCAGGACTCATCCCAGTTTCAAGGAACGGTGTGGACTAAGAGTGGGTTTGCAAGCTGCTGCTGGCCAGCCGGTCCCCAATGACCTCCAAGATGTATGGGGGTGCTGCTATAAATAGCCTGTGTAAGCTGTGCAAGGAAGAATTAAAAGGGCAATATTGACGAGATTTCTGTGTAGTAAAAAAGAAGGAAAAAAAGCCTGATGCACACCTCTCTGGAGGACTGGTCTATCCCACTTCCTCCTTTACCATTGCAAGTATCTACAGTCCTCCTGGCTCTATCACCCTGTTCTGCTCTGAATGGGCTGATTTCTCGTCTCTTCCACCTTACTCCATTTCCTGTGTGACTGCAACATCCACCTTGACTCCTAAATCACGGCATCCACTCTCTTCTGTGACCTCTGCACCTCACTCTCCATTCTCCCCTATGGTCCTACCCACTCAGCTGGACACTCTATACCATCATCCTTCTCGCCACTGCTCTCACCTGGGCTCTCTAACTGCACCTCCCACAACCCTGCCAACCTCGTTCACGAACATCCATCTGATGAAAGTGGTGTCAGCTGCTGCCTTTGCATCTACCTTCACCCCACCGCAGACTCTACCTCTCACTCCGCTCTCAAACAACCTCAATTTTTGCCATCACTAACACTCTTACATTCTTGCCCCATTCATGAGGATCCAACTGAAACATGCCTCCAAGCAGAACACCTGGTACGACTCGTAACTTGCAGCCCTGAAACTCTGCTGCGGAACGAAAATGCAGACCTCAGGCTCACCCTATGACAAACTGGGCTGCTCCAAAGGCCATACCGACTCCATTTGCTCTAAGAAAAGGGTCTACATCCAGGCTCGTGTCTCAGGTGCATCCAACAACCCAGCCAAACTCTTTTTCAAAATCTGAAAGGAACTAGCCACCCCTTCTGCAATCTCTACCTCACCCCTCCCCTCCCAGGCCTTCTGCAATGCACTGGCCACACACTTCACTGCAAAAACTCAGGACATCCTGAGCACCCTAGCTCCCTTTCACCCCCCCCCCCATTCTCTTAGGACCCTATTAGCTCTCTTGCCCCTGCATTTGCTCATTTCTGCATCACTCTTTTACTACCAGGTCTTTACCCCTCTTGCGTTAAGCACTCTTGTGCGCCCCTTCCAGAAAAAGTCTGCAGACCTGTCCTATCCGGCCAACAACCGCCCCATCTCTATCACCCCCTTCCTTGGGGAAGCTCTTGGAGAAGCTGATCTCCCCCATTCCCCCCCCCCCTTCCCCCAACTGACCCAGCATAGTGAGCTTGGTGGTTGCCAACATGACCATCAATCTGAATTCCGAGCATCTAGAGGCACAAACTGCTCTTCTGAACACCTGTGATGAACTGCTTGCATCTCTTGATTCCAACTCTCCTGATGTTCTCGTTTTACTTGATCTCTCCTCTGCATTTAACACGGTCAACCATTCTGTCCTCCTAAAATGACTCCACAATACCCTAGATAACTCGTAGGGGGGACTGGACTGGCTGATCTCTTTCCTCACTGACCGTCTCTCAGGTTATCCTGGGCTTTTTCCTCTCCCACCTCTAGCTCCACCTGTATCGTCCCCGAGGGCTCCAACCTTTCTTCCTGGTTTGCACTCCTAATTTCTACGTGAATGTTCCCCCCCCCCCCCCCCCCTTACTTGCAGTGTTATGTAAATGACACAACTCCTGGTGTGCCTCCAATGATCTCTGCCTCAATGCCAGCAAGACAAAGATCCTTCCCATTGTTACTCCTGCACTCTCTTTCTTCCCCCTCACTCTGGCCACCCTCTATGGTCCCCCCACCCACCCTTTCCTCTATCTGAAGCCAAAAGCATCCAGGACCCTGCCAAGAAGATCCATTTTCAACTCCACCTCATCAAAGCAATCCTTCCTTTCCTCACTTTTCCTGAGAAGCTCAACAGGTCTTGAGCCTGGTACTATCTAGGCTTCACTACTGCAATAGCCTCTTCCTTGATCTACCCTCTTCCTCTCCAGTTAATCCAGAATAGGGCTGCAAGACTTATCCTTGGCCTCAAGCCCAGGTACCACATCTCCCCAGCCCTAAAAACTCCACTGGCTCCCAGTTGCTGCAAGGATCAAATGCCAATCCCTCTGCATCATCCATAAGGCTGTCTGCGTCCCGGGACCATGCTATCTACAACTGGCTCACTAAATACACTCCCAGTTCTCCAATGTGTGTCAAGCGACAGCAAGCTCTAGGTCTATCTCTTTCCTCTGTCTTGAGCCCGATATCTGAACATTTTCACCTCCTCCTACTAAAACCGCTGAGATTGGTGACGAGGGCCGTTGTGCGTGTTCACCTGGGTCCTGGCCTCCCACCCCCAACCGCCTTCAGCCTCTGCCCATTCCCAGCACTTGCCTTAGGGGCCCACCAAGTGATCTCTGCCAGTCACGTAACAGTTTGCAACTTACTCCCTTGCGCTTCCCTCCTTGTTACTCCTAGCACATATCCCTCGCTCAGCACTTGCACCCTCTGAGCACAAGGCCTAGTAAGACCGCCTCTTTTCATTGTTATATTTGCCTTTCATTCACATGTTCCCTCCCGGTGGGTGCTTTGAAACACAATTTACTTAATGTATACGCCTTACAAATGCACAATAAATAAAATGGCACAGGCTCTGGCCTGTAATGGCAACAGGCCATTGGGTTCTGGATTTAAAATAAACGTGCGCTGCAATGTTGTGGGGGGGGGGGGGTTGTATTCAAATAGGATTACTGCTGGTAGGGTAGTGTGGTAAGGTAGCAGAGCCGTGTAAGTGCATGCAAGTGGAATGGCAAAAGACAGGCATCACTAGAGCAGTGATTGTGTGTCGGTTATTTCTAACATTGGGGAGGGGTTCCTATGTACCAGATAGGGTGCATTGAATGGTTCTGCCGCCACCGGATTTTGGTGGCGAATAAGGGAAGAACTGTCTCTGGCATGTAAAAGTCAAAACTTCCCAGGATGCTTGCAGTTGAACCAGTACTGCGTTTATACTATATTTAAAAGTCCATGTGAATAGGTGGCAAAGTACAAGTAGAAAATAAACCGGACCCCTCTCCACCGCCTTCCTTTTCTGCATGAGTTGGCTTTTCGACTGCAAGTGTCCTGGGTATGACTAGGAAGACTGCAGACGTAAGTAACCATCTATAGTTAACAATCTTACCACCTTGCATTATAGTACATGTAGTGAGGCAGCCAGCATTCTCGCAAAAGTAGGCGTGCGTGCGGTTGTCATCCGTGGTCAACCGAGTGGAATAGGTTGATAGATCTTAAAGTCTAACTAAACCTAGGAAGCATCAGGGCAGCGGCGGGATTGATCCTATGCAAGTAACTAAACCTAGGAAGCATCAGGGCAACGGCGGGATTGATCCTATGCAAGAAGTGCGATCAGCAATAAACTCATGTGTGGGTTGGGGGTGGAGGGGAGACCTGTGCCAGTATTAAGATGGCATACTGGCTAGTGCAGGAGCAAGATGTCAAAAATTAAATGACTCCTCAGACATGAGATGACAATTCTTTTGACAGGGACACTGGGCAGGATGAGTGGCAAAAAACAGCAAACATCCAAGGTAGGAACCCAAACTAGGAAAGGCAAAGCAATAACAAGACGGGTTGAAAGACTGGACCTCCAAGCAAGGTACAATCTAAGGAGAGACAAAGTTTGTCTGTGTACATTAATGCAGTCTTTTGTCTGTCATTCTTACTGAATAGCGTTGTGTATTCCTTGGCACTTACTGCTGTGTGTTTTGGGGAGGGTGGGGTGGCAAGCTGAGCTATTTTGACACATCAGTATTTTGAGGGATCTGTTGAAGGACACCGTCTAGTTACTATGCAACTCAAAACGCATGGGCTCACGTGATCTATAATAAAGTGTGATTATAATAAATGCCAGGGGTGACCTCAGTAAAGAGCGCGGCATAAGGCATTCTGGGGCATCATACTGCAATATTGCCCCAGTGATGTACTGTATTCTTACAAATGGGTCTCTGTACTGTCTGAATTGCATTGTGGCACATGCCGTAGGCTATAATACTACGATCAAGGGGCTTTCTGGGCTTTCCACTCTGACCTTTAATGTAAAATGGGGTGGACATTAGCACTCGGGGAATTTTGCCATGGGGCTTAAGCGACAGTGTTCGGTGGTAAGCATGGGCCTCAAAAAAACTTTCAAACCTGAGGGCTGAGAAGGTGAGCAGCAGGGAATCCTAAAAGAGACTGCAACTGCAGTAGACTAGCAAAGACTGGGGTGACACCAATGCCCAAGTAAGGGGGGGGCAGCAGGGGGTTTGGTGGAGGAGGCATGGGGCGGAGGTGGTTCTGTGGCATGGGGCGGAGGTGAACGTGTGGCCAGCAGCCTCGAACACAATCGTTCATAAGCAAATAAAGCCAGTGTTCCTGTGATTCTTATTGACTAGCACCCATGTTTGGGGCACAATGGGCTGCTCTTTGTGAAGGAGCAAACATCCTGGTATGTGTTTTGGATTCCTAGGTTGTGGATAATTGAGAGCCGTGGCAGAGTATCTGTGCATGTAAGGGTTTAATTGGCATGAGCTACACCTGGAGAGAGGGTGGCCATATTTTTCAGGTGGGTGTGTGGTTGCTCTTTGGCAACTGATTCTGCCTCTTGGCTTCACTGGCCACTGATTCTGCCCCTTGGCTTCACTGGCCGTGTTGCTGTATGAGATTGTGTGCCTAGCACGTGTTGTGAATTTACATGCACATTTGGGAAGCTGGTGTTTAATCCAAACCATTGCAATATGTATTTCATCCAGATCTTGAAGTTCAGATGTTGAATGCTTTTATTGAAAAGTAATTTGTTAGACTAGCGGCAACATTTGTTTCATCCCCTATTATCATTGGGTGCTCTGAATTCCAAAATAAGATCCTGTTGTGTTCATAAGCTTGTGGGCCATTTGTTATGTCATCTTCAATGTTGAAAGCTGGGACAGATCCCTCAAAACCATTGGCATGTCATATGGCAGTTGGCACTTGCGCAGCTGTCTCCAAGCATATAGGATTAGGTGACAATTAATTGGACAGGCTAGTTTGATTTTTAGGACGCTTCCTAGGCTTATAACCTTGTTATTGCGGATTACTGACCAACGTAGGATGAGTGAAGCTTGTAGGTGTGGACCTTAA
This sequence comes from Ambystoma mexicanum, assembly GCF_040938575.1. Lineage (NCBI taxonomy): Eukaryota > Metazoa > Chordata > Amphibia > Caudata > Ambystomatidae > Ambystoma > Ambystoma mexicanum. Next base: position 528,911,954 of record NC_090938.1, on the reverse strand, counting down.
GCTCAACCCAGTTACCCAAATTAGGCCCACCTCTAAAATTAGTAAGTGTGCCTTTTGTCCATAGAGCAAGTTTATTGTACAACGGCCGGGAGGGGCCTTAGATGACATCTAACTAGACAGGCCTCTAGGTGCCTGAAAACTGCTTCTTTTTCATGCACAAGCTGGATGAATAGGAGACCCCGCTGCCCCAACCCTCTTGGTTACAAAATAACAGAATTCCTATGGACACACACAGACATTCCTTAAAAATACCTAAGCACATGAAGATGAGCGACAGACATTCCCTTTGACCAATTCGTGTTTGCTAACCGCATTGCCCAAACTGGTCTGATGTCCGATTTTCATGACCATTGAACCTTCCTATTCACATGAGTTCCGCCCCCCACTCTGACAACACAATCTCTCTCCTGAAATGTATTACTATTGATCTCCGTAGTGTCCTGGATGAAGCCACAAACAACCTTGCGGGTTTCATAAATGCCTATCCCTTACAACAATGAACTCTCCTGTTCACCAGAGATCATATCTTCCCTTGGCCCTCCAGCACCACTTGAGCCATCTGCAAACTGACCGCAACCACCCCGTTGACCAGCTTACAAAACCTGCTCCCTGCCTGCTGATGGGCTTTTGCCATGATTTCGAAACTCCCCTTGGTATATAGAGCAACCACACCTCATATTTAATATCTTTACTAAGTTCGAAAAATACTGTCATGACTGCCATTCATACAGCTAAACTCCATGTGCACATTTTGATCTGCTGCTTCACCAGAGTATGGAGGGGCCCTCCGTGTGACGATGTTTAATTGTTATGTTTCTGCGTGCATGCAAATCTACAAATGTATCGCCTCTGCACAAAATAAGGAAAAGGTAAGCCTTAACCTATATTTTTTTTTCATTTTTTTTTTTTTTCAAATCATCACTATCACTCTCACTATTTTTGTGGAACAAATCTTCACAACTGTTTTTTTTTTTCCTGCAATCCTTCGCTAGACAACCCCAATTTGACTCATTAGTTCCACGATCTACCCATTGTTCTACATATATACTCCAAGCTGGGGAAGGATGGGCCGCTCCTCCCCCCCCCCCCCCCCTCCCCCAGTACTTATAGGCATCTGAGTCGAGCAGCATCAAAGACATAACTGACAAGAACAAAAAAGTGCTAGGGAAAAATCAAAACGGATGAAAGCACTTTTATGATTATGTTCATCCACAACGGCATCCAAGAGAAAGAGTCAAAGTATTGTCAGTAATTCCTGCCTCCCTCTCCATGGACCCCTTCAGATTTTGCAGTTTAGTGATGTTATCGGAGTCATTAAGAGGCACATATGTGCATTAAGTTTTACCCAAGGTATGGCACAACCCACCCTCCATAGCTGTTAAGAGGTCCAGGATATAGCAGTTCTGCAGGGCTACAAGACGCAAAGCCCCAAGTTCTTCTTTGATGACACTGAACTCTTAACAGAGGAATTGACCTAGCAAATCGTAATGGGTTATCTGAAGCCATTTTGCATTGACAGAGAATTGCATGCCTGGGCTACATAGGAAGGAGCAAAAGTTTCAGTACGACTAAACAGCCAAAAACTATCAGGAATGTTCCTTAGAGCATCAGAAGATGCTGCTGACGGATATTTTTCAATCTCCTCAAAAGCCAATTTGAGTCCTGCAAGATTGTCCATGTACGATGGATGACACAACGGATGTTGGGGGACAAAGGGGACACAAATGTGGACTCTGTCGGGTGGCTCTGCAGAAGTGGTGATACTGCATACACCCCTCCAGGCCAGAGGAAATTGTTTGTACGGAAAGGGCCCATATGACCAGAATAAATTGAGAATCTCTGCCGTTCTCCAGCCAAACCGGGAATACGCAGAGTGGTGCTGCAGTTTTGATTTCTGGCAACAGGCACTGTGCCATCACCCTTAAAACGCACAAAAAAAGTGCGTAACCGGATCGGTTTCTCAGGCTCCTTAAGCCCTGTCAAGAAGTTCACATATTTTCTTCAAACCTTTTCCACATGCCAAATTAGTTTGTGCCACCCCTTTCCCACCATCCCTCCAGCCTTGCAACTCATTATCAGACCCTCGAGGGTAAGCTGCACTCTTTGCATACAACTAACATCTTTGCGATCTTCCCCCAGTTGAATTTTTAACTTTCTTCATCGATTGGAAGGACAGAAGCTGCTACATATTGCCCCTGAACCTGCCCTCGAGCACTACATAGGGATAGGTGCACCAGACAATGTGCATCTGCCACTTCTACCTCATCAGGAATAAATAATCTTAGAACACCAGAGGCATGGGTAATGAGGGAGCAAATGTATAATGACTCGGTTACACTCTCCTTGCCCACTCTCTCGTGCTGGGACCCTATGTTATCAGCTGCAATGTGTGCGTCATTTACAATTAGTCCCGTCAGAATCTTCTGATGCAAAATCAGTTTTGAAACTTTGTTGCTTTTCTGATAGTGCATCCATTGTACCCAAATGTCCCGATGTTTCCTCCCCTGTACACATTTTCTTTTCTCCAACACATGATCCAAAAAGAAAAGCACACATTGTTCTTCTACAACCAAATTTTATAACATTAAATTCTAAGAATTTATTTGAAAAGTATTAGGTTTCGTACACCCCAGCCAACCCCCCCCCCCCCACCTGCCCCCCTGTTGGCTGGAATGAACCATGAGTTCTTAGATTCCACTTAACTTAATTATTAGTTGACTCATGTTCCTCAGGCATCAGTGGTGGCATACCAGTGTCCCTCCAAACATTGTGGAGATGTGCCAATGTTTTAATGCCTTCCACTCTCACAGCCGTGGAGTGGAGAAGATGACCTTATGGGGTCCGTGGAATCGGCGGTCGTTCAGCGACGGACAAGCACGAACGTAGACCTTCTCCCTGGGCAGTAACTACGGATGCTGATGTTTGTTTGGTCCCATGCCACCTTCGATCTTGTTTTGCTGATGAGATGCAGTAATCTGCGAGGACACAATTCTGACACTCTCAGTTAAAGCCTCAAGATAGTCCCCAAATTCATTTCCCAGAATTTCTGCTGACTTATGTGCCTCAGTACCTATGGAGAAGTGTAAACTTCCTACGACCCTTCATCGCCTCATGGGGACTAAGGTGGTGGTCTTTTACAGGTTTATACCACAAACAAAACCAAAACCGTGCCGAGGGAAGGCAGTATAACCATGACTTATGCAAAAAACACGTGACAATTGAATTTTCAACAAGCCATTGTGATCCTCCCCAATTCCATTGGCCTGAGGGTGGTACTACCTGTGCCGTATTCCCAAAAGTGGAGTAATTTCAGTGAAGAAAGCATTAAAGAAGTGAGTCCTGTTATTGGACCTTCACACTTCACAAATACACCACTGTGGAAATGCCTCCCTCACAAAGAATCTGGCTGCTGATTTTGGCATCAGGGTGCACGCATGGTCCAGCCTGAAGTCATGGGGGGGGGGGGGTGATGGACACACAATAACAATAGGTGCCACACCTTTGTGCCATTTCAATGAAATCAACCTGTAATTCCTTGAGGACCTGAAGGTCGCGGTATAAACACTCTTACTGCCCTCATAATAATTCCTAGTTTGAATTCCTTGCAGTGTGTACCAATAAACCTACTCGCCTGCTCAGAGGTTGGGCACAAACTAATCCTACTGAAGTTCTGCTGCAATTTGTTGCTGAGGCGTATGTGCTGGGAAATGCAGTTGCTCCAAAGCCCTAAGAAGCAACTCGACAGGCATAACTACCTTCCCCTGAGGTCCTGTCTCAACAACAATTTTGTGTGAGAAAGCGTGCACCCCCTCCGCCCCCCCCCCCTTCGCCCAAAGCTCCTTTTCCTCCTGTAGTGCTTTTCCCTGCAGTTCAACAATTTACGGGGGACTGCAGTATATGGGACCGGCAACTGTGCCTGTTGGGACATCATATACATTTTTGGGATATCTGTGGCATTGTTACCAAGTGCTACAAAATCAGTTTTGCTAGTATGCGCAGCGCATTTAACAACCCCCCCTTACCTCAACAGGCAATGTTAATGCGTCAATCGTGAAAGCAGCGCAGCATGCTGGACAGGGGTCCCATCAGATCTTCGAAACCCTCTTCTCTGCCAGATAACCCAGAATGTATTGTTGTGGTAACATACACAGAGTTGGAGTAGATGGGGACTGCCTTCCCCTTACTCCTTTCCACCGCCCCAATGAGCGCCACCAAATCGGCTGCTTGCGCAGATTAATGTGATTGCAATCGCTTCTCCACCTCCACCCGTTAATCACCACCCACATGACTTAGAACTGCTGCTTCTCTATGTCTCTCACCAGTGTCCTGATCAATCATTGATGATCCATCAAAGTGTTCTGTCTCCAAAGCATCTTCAACACTTGTACTTTTTCTCTCCTTGATCACACAATCATGAACGTCAGCCAAAAAAGGTAGATGGGTTTACTATGTGACACCTCACTGGTAGTTTGGAAGCATTTGACAAAATAACCTCGTACCCAGAAAATGTGAAAATATGGCTTTTGGTAATCTGCAGTCACCAAAACTGGAGCATTACTGATTGCAGTCTGGAGATCCTCATTTCATCCGACCACTCGATCAGACTCCTCTTTCTTTGCTTCCTTGAGAGCTACAATAGTTAGAGCACCAAAAATGGTTGCATCTGTTTTTCCATAGTTGGCTGAAGTGTGTTCTGAACTACTTGTGGCTCTCTCAGGCATTACACTTCTTCCTGTGGATAATAGTACCTGTCCCAAATACACTACTTCTGTTTGACAATATTGCTGTTTTTCTTTGTCCACTTTGTACCCCTTCTTCGTGAGGAGCCGGACTGGGTCGCCTCAACACTGTTCCTCTGAAGCACTACAAACAGGTAAATCGTCTATATATTGAATTACAGTGCTGGACACTTAAGTTCCCCAAATCCATCTGAATAGCTCTGTTAAACACTTGGACATTCACAGTACCCTTGGGGTAACTAGTGTGTTCAAATCTCTGTCCTAGATGTGTAAATGCTGTGAGGTACTGGGACTTGGGGTGCAAAGGAACGGGAAAAAAAGGCATTTTTCAAATTAATAATTGTGATGTGGGTCGACCCAGTAGGGATGTTAGAGAATGGTAGCAGGATTTGGTACCACCAGAAATTCTGCTTTAACAATGTTGTTCAGAGGCTGCAAATCCTGAACCATCCTCCAACTAGACACATTTGCCGCCTTCACAGGGTAAATGGGCATTACTTGAGGAAACGGAAGGTTGTATAATGCCTTGCTTCAACGGCACTATAATGGTGTCAAAAAAATCCCTTTGTCTGCCTCCTTAGACATGTGGCATTGCCTAACCCTTGGTAAAATTGCTCCTTGTTTTAATTTTCTTTTCACTGCGCCTACACTTTTCAATAACCCCACATCATGGGGGTTGCTGGGTCATAAGTGGTCCGGCACGTTTTCCAAATCCTCCTTCCAGTATGGCAATGTTTTTTGCAGAATGAGTATAGTCTGTGGTACCTCCCTTTACGTGGTACCTCCCTTTGCTCTGCCATTACCTGACAAGGCCCCCCAATCTCAAACATTTCACCTGCTTCTTCCCCATCCTCGAACAATTGCTCATCAGACACGTCTCTTAACGATGAGGTCGGATCAATACACAACACTGCATCATTCGCCTCCTTACTCATCGTTGCCTGAAGAACCACCCTGTCCTTCACAACCACGGCTTCTAGAAGAATGGTAACGATGGTCCCTGCCGTTATCTCCTAGGGGTATCCGCCATGACCATATTCCATGTACCCAACTTAACACTATCATTACCCCATACAAGAATAATGCAGAATGTACTGGCACCCCTCCTGTCTCTGCAGTACGCAAGGAAAAGCACTGCTTCTCTTGATGGCTACAATCCTAGAGTTTAGCATACTATGCCATCCTTTGAAAACGTGATCGACATATTAAGCTTGCGCAGGAGGTCCTATCCCAAGATTCGCTGGAGTATCTTTGCAGTATAACGAGGGAGCAGATGAAGTTTGAATACCTAGCTTGATAAGCAAATCATAAGTGTATGGAACCGATAGGACAGCCCCAGAAAATTGCTTGCGTGTCATTGCTTTGCCGGATAGGGGAAATCCACTTTCTTTAATGCAGGATTTCGTGGCACCTGTATTGACCATGAAAGAGTGTCTGTTTACCTACCTTTACACCAATTCAGGGTTCTTCTTCTGGATCTGTAGTAACTGAAAGAATTGGACACGTCAGAGATACATGTGGGCTGGCCTATTCCTGATACATTTGAGCACCAGTATGCGAAAAAGGGTTTCCTCAAAGTACACCTGCTCCAGTGTAATCAGTAACTGTCCCATTTGGTAGAGATTTCTCTCCCAAGCCTGTACTGGCATGATTGGGGCGCAATGATTCCAGTTCCCAGGTACTGACCAACCTGGACTTGCTGCAATGGCACAGAGGTCAGGGCATAGGGTGATAGTATTTGTCTGGAGGGGACCTGCGTTAAAATACTGTGGTTGACTTCGACAATACCTGACGCATGCCCCTTTCTTCCACACACCCAACACTGCACACCATACATTCCTCTATTACCCCCCTGCCCAATAGGCCCATTGAACCGGTGCCCCATGCCTCGCGAAAATCCTCCCCTACCCTGTGGAAATCCTCACCAGTCTAGGTACATACCCGTCCATCCATGCTTGTCCCATTCCAGCGTCTTTGTCCTTGTAGTCCCAACTGTCCATCTATGGGGCTGATTATCATTTCCCCCTCTAAACAAATCTTCACTCATTTTTTCTGGACTAGCTTGTCTCAGCCTTTCATGCCTGGTCCGTAATCTCATTTTCCTGTCGCCTCTTAACAAAAATGCACAAGATCTATCTCCTGCCAACTCTTCGCCTCCATCCCTACGACCTTGTCTGGGTCATGCTGCACTTCTTTAGGAAGTCCCTTTTTCAAAATGTTATAAAATAGCCACATTATTGTCCCATCCTTCTCCTGTCTCTCCTCATCCCCTGAAATCAACTGGATGTGGCAGTGGGATCCTCTTCATTGTTTTGCCAAAATTGAATTTGTCTGTATTGGGATACATTATCCTCAGTGCTCCCCAAACGTGTGTCCTATAATTATTGAAAGCCGCTCCATCGTGGGCATTCGTGTCGCTTTGAATTCCCGGATACCACGCTTTCCTTCACAACTTGTCTGCCTGTTTCCCCATCAAGGCAGTGAAAAGGTTGTTCATGTCCCCAATTGCCAAAATGACACCAGCAGTTTTGTTTTTCTAGCGCATTAATCCACTTCCCCGCCCTACAGTGAGCGAAGGAAGCATCTTCATTAAGTTGTTCTGGTCCATGTGACCATGGGGACATAATCCACCCTCCCCTGACCCTTCTGGAGTAGTGGGTATTGAGTCACTTTTGCTTTTACTAGGGCCTCCCCTATCTGTCCTCACCCTCTCCCTATACCCATGCAGGCTCCACGGTGTGTCCAAAGACCTCATGATGTACTTTGTAGATTCCTTCCTAGAGCAGGCGGCGTAGACTCTGCTTTCTGTCCTCCTTTCTCATTGTCTCCCTCCCAGTCATCCTCCTCTTACTCTTTCCCTTCTATCACATCCCCCTGATCCTCTTGTGGGGACAATCACACCCTGAGGGCTGACATAGCAGGCAGTCTTCCCAATCGTTCTAACTCTGCATCTATAGCGGTGCTTTCCTTTTACACGTCCTTGCTGCTTTTCCATGTCCACGCTTAGTCTGCCATACAAGAATCTGGCCATGTCTCCATCTTCCGTCCTGTGTTTCCCTTTTCTCATTGTCCTGCTTTTTACTCTTATCCTATTGTACCCATGCCACTTTGCTCTCTAGTAACCTTGCTGTTCTTGCCTTTCCACTACCCTTCGTAATCTATCCTGTAACCAGGGGGCAATTCTCCCCTCGCTGACTCTTCTCCACACCTGCTGCTTATCTCGCTCTGGTTCTTCTGGTCCCAAGGTTAACGTTGATTTATCCTTAGGATAGACTTTTCTTTCTTCTTTCCTCTTCCCTTCGGGGCCTGCCAACAACCTTTTACTAAAGGTGTTACCCTTCTGCTTCCCCCATTCCAGTCTCTCGAACATTGGTGCAGACGGAGGTGTTACTCCTGACCGTCTCGTAACCACTTGAGTAGTCACTGGAGAATTTGAAGGTTCAAACTCTGGATTTGTATACCCTTCTGCGGGTGATAGGATAGCACCCATATGGGGGTGGTGCAGAAACATTCCTACACCTTCCTTCCTCATCCCTACTTCCATAGTCACAACCTCCTGGGCCTTCCCACCCTTCGCATATAACCTTCATAGCGCCAAGATATTCAGTCTATTGTCCAATTTTTGACACCTTATGTTTGGTCCCTAAAGGTACAGATTTTCCAATATATCCTTATCATGGGACCCCTCACCCGGCCACGCTTTACATCTTGCTCTTCATTTCCCTCAACCATTCCCGACATTTCAAATGTATTTTATGTCCGGTGAGCACTTGGGAGTTTCCATGTATAAACAAAATCCCAATATTCTTAAATAACACCCCAACTTGTCCATGCAAAAGATTACCTCAAAATTCCTTTCCTGTCCCTTAAAAGATGTTCCCCACGCTCACTCTCCGCACTCGCTGCTTAATCATAACCGCCTCAATAAATAGGTATTCCTCAACCGTGCACAAGACATCTTCACGTTGGCCCAAATTCTTTCCATCCTTTTGAGTTTCCACCTTCACTTGAGCATAGGAGCGCAATGTTTTCCAGTACAGAGCCATCTTCCCGACTACCAGAGGAGACCCACACTACGTTAGACTAACCAAGAAACGCGTGGTGCTGGGTCTGCCTGTGCAATTAGTACAATGAGGCCTTACCAAAATATGCCTCAAAGATCTCTATGGATGCCCTCTCACTAGGGCTCCAGCCAACCAGACAAGCAACCTGAAGGGTATCGAGCCTATCCCCACAAGTAACCTAATGCGTTGAAAGACCACTTTAAAATAACTAGATATAAAAACTTTTAACATACGATTCACACCTAAACACATTCACTCTTCAACCTGTTTAGTCCCTTCTAATCCAACAAATCCATTTCTTGCCCTACCTAAAAATCCTGTTTCCTCTTTCGCCTATAATACCCCAATTGATTTACCTGACAAAGAGGCACTTATGTGGATGTCGACACCTTGAAGTGCTTTGAACTGGTGTTCCCACCCCCCACCCCAATTGGTTCTACTTCACAGCTGGGCTGCAGAGCTTCCACCTCCGTGACCAGACAGGCCTCTTGGTGCCTGAAAACCACTTCTTTTTCGTGCACAAGCTGGTCCCTGCAGTGAAGGACTACAGTGGAACTGGACGAACAGGAGACCCTCCCTCCCTTCCCCCTTCCCCCAGCCACCCCCCAATATTTCTGGAGAGTCTAATGCTCCTATCTGGCTCACCAAATTGTAGGCATGGACCTTTAGCTCTGCTCCTTTTTATACAAATTAGTCCCACCTATAAAATGAGTAAGTGCGCCTTTTGTCTGTAAAGCTGGTTATTTTACAACAGCCTGGAGGGGGCTTAGATGACATCTATAGTCAAACTAACCCTCGTCTGCCTGAACCACACAAAGAACACCATATTCTATACAATTTGCAACAGTTGATACACTCCCCCAGATACTGGTAAAAAGGCACCCCAACACGATTGGTTGTCCTTTAGAGAAATCTAAAACTCAGTTCATTGGACACAAACATTATAACACAATCCCCTAAAACGTATAATTGCAAGGTTCACATTTTTAGCATTCCCCTTCCCAAAAACCTCTCCATATTTGATGCCAGCCTTGCCTCGTAGTTATAAAATAACAGTATTCCTATTAATGATGCACACCTATCTGCCCTTAAAACCTAAGCACATGAAGATGAGACACGTAGATTGCCTTTGACCTGTTTGAGTTTGCTAACTGCGTTGCCCAAACCTGTCTGTTGTATTTGTATGACCTTTGACCCTTACCTGTCACATGAGTTCTGGCGACTCTGACAACACAATCACTCCTGAAATGCATTACTACTGATCTCCGTAAGCGTCCTGGGTGAAGCCCTTAAAACAAAACTCTCCTGTTTACCAGAGATCACGTCTTCCTCCAGCGCATGAGCTTTCTGCAAACTGACCACAACTGCCCCGTGACCCAGCTTACGAAACCTGTTCCCTGACTGCTGATGGGCCGTTGCCATGATTGCGAAAACGCCCCTTGCTACATAGAGCAACCACACCTCATATATTTATCTTTAAGTCAAAAAAATACTTCCATACATGTATACCATATGTGCATTTTATACCTATCTCCTCTCATGACCGCCATTCATACAGCTAAACCCCATGTGCACATGTTGATCACTTGCTTCACTGAGGTCCCCTCCGTGTGACAATGTTTCATTGTTATGTTTCTGTGCACATACAACTCAACAAATGTATCGCCTGTGCACAAAACACCAAGTAACCTAAATGTAACACTTATCCCATTTACCATAAATATGTAATATTTGTAGAAATTTGCAAAAGTGACAAATGGCAATGACCTGTCCACCCCCCAGTATGGTGTGCAAATTTCGAATTTTTCCATTTCCCAACAAGCTTGACTGCATTGGAATTTTGAGTTTATTAATGAAGACATTATCTCTTTTTCGGATGCATTTCGGTTTTACTGGCTGGGTACGTTTAAAGTGCTGTGCTGCCAGTTGTGGTTGGTCTGTGGGAGGTGACTGCAAGATGTATAGCATCACTAGTGACAGATAAGGAATCCACAAAGGGCATGCCAGTTGGGTAAGAAGGAGCTTGCCTTGAGTCTCTGAGGTTGCACCTAGAGGATAGATTCAAGGCCGAGGGATGATTTCAGACTTCTGATCTTTCGGAGGTGCTAAAGCTGTATACCATGGCATTGCAGACTGCGCTGAGATTGATTGGCTGTTTTGATTACCTTATCTGACTTTGAGAAGGCCTGTTTTGGTCTTGCAGGTGGAAGCACTACGTTGGATATGAGAGTTGAAATTGCCATGATGATTGAGCTTGGAGTCTTGGATCCATTATGTAGGCTGATAATGGGCCTTCTGTAGTCATGGTGGTTTGGTTGAGTAGTCGTTCAAGGTGCCTTATGGACTGTTTGACCCTGGTTGTCTGTAAATTGATGCCGGCGCTCCAAGCAGAGCCCCTCCATTTCCATTGTGTCTACAGGTAGGTGACCACTAGAGACTGAAAGCTGGATGTTACACAGGTCCTGCACATATGTGGCGAACCTGTAAATAGGTGTTGGTGAAGCAGGGAGAAGGGGGGGGGTGTAGTGGGATTGGGATGGTGGTAGTGGGATTGGGATGGTGGTAGTGGGATTGGGATGGTGGTAGTGGGATTGGGATGGTGGTAGTGGTAAGGCAAACAAATTGAGGGTCTGTGTAGGAGTTGCAAGCAAGTAGGAACAAAGGTGTGCTTTCATCAGGGAATGAAGCCCACATTCCAGCAATCCTGTTCGGCTGGTACCCGAACACTGGGTGCTAATTGACAGCATTGGAGGTGACTCGAGTCATGATTACGTTGTGTTGGCAGTACTAGAGTGCTTTCTGTGGTGTCTAGCAGATGCTCCCTCTCTGGTGGCCACTAATCCTTCGTGATGAACTGTCTGGTGTTACAACTCCCATTTCCCCCCCCCCCCCCCCCCCTTTCAGGGTAGGATTAGGCAAAAGTTGTCTATTGCCACTTCCAAATTGATATGGTATTCTGTTGGCTCTTCTTTACCAGCGACCGTCTTCTCCTACCAACCTCCCTTGCTCTTAACCCATCACCCTTCTCCTTTTTAGTGCTTCTGGAATTTCCTTGGTAATGTAATGGGCACTGTTCTATACTCAGTAAGCACCGTCTTCTGCTACTCTCCAAAGATTGCAACAGGTCCGACCTGTTCTGGGCTGCAGAGTAGTAGGGGATGCTGCTTCTCTAACGTGGGGGAGTTGCTTAATTTGCCATCTTTTGGGAGGGAGGTCGGGCCAGAAGATTGCCATAGAAACATGTGGGAAGAGCTTCTTAAGGAACCCTTTTGCCGCTATTATGGGTGGGGGCAATGTGATTAGAAGGGCACGCATTTGATGCTGTGGGAGGAAGTTCAGAGTTGGAATCCCTGATGCAGACCTGCAGAACATCACATTTCGTGAACTTGCAACTGCTGGCCACCAACACATTAATTAGAACTGGGTCCATATATTTTCCTCCTTACTTTATATCCCTTGCCTGCAGCCCCCCTGTATCCCACGCTCGACCTGCACTTAGTTTATTCCTTCAATTGTGTTCTTATGCCCCCCACCCCCTCCCCCACCCTCCCACTGTGAAACGCTCTGATGCTTCACTGTTGGATTCATGAACCGCGCTAATTGTAGGACATTAGTTTGTTTTCAAAGTTTACCAGAAGAGAAAGGGGTAGTGTCTAGCATAGAGAGGCCCTGGGTGTGCCTGCTGAGCGCCATGCAGAAGTGGAGCAGAGCCATGTTCCAGCCATATCACTGGCACACGCGTGCCTGTTGAACAAGCTGGTTGCCCCTGGTACACGCCACGTCCCTGATGCGGTGAACAAATGAGATAATATGGTGTGAAACTGAAAAGCCTTCTGATACAAGGTGTGACTCTTCTGTTGCCAAGACGTAATTTTAAATGGTGGATACTCTGAGTATGGCATTATTGCTCGGGACTGGTGATATCGTGAGTACTGGCAGATCACTTGCTTCACACAAAGTGCTCATGAGATCGTTAATGCGGTGCATTTTTGGTACTTTGTTTGGCACTATTGATGTGCCTTTTAGCGCTGAAAGACTGGTAGTGCTTCATTACGCAGGGGCTTCTAGTAGTATACATCTCTTGTACTGGTGCTGAAATTAATTGTAGTGGACGCAGGTGCACACTCATGATGGCTGGACGTTACTGATTGTATAATTTCTGCTTTTTAAGTAGCCTGGTATGTTCCATAGTCTACACACTGATAATAAAGGGTTAGCTGCGTTGCCTTACTTTTTGGTGCCCGTTTCGATGGTGTCTTGGGAAGTGTTTGGCAAAGCCGTTCTTCTCCCCATTTGTGAAAATGCTGTTCCTTCATCCAGGCCAAGGTTGCATGTAGGTAGGTCTACGTGCATTTTCCCAAAGCTTTTGTCTGGCCCATACCCTATTGCTCTACCATTTTTGCAGTCCACAGTTGATCAGAAGTGGTCTTATGTTTTTGAACCTAGTTTCAAAACCTGGGAAGAAGTCATTGGGGCATTTAAGGGCTAAACTTTGGAACGGCTGGGCGGTTTGCTTCCACCCCCGCCCCCCCCCCCATGCAGTTTTCCTGCTGTACTTGCATGCACAGTGATCACAATTGATGTTGATTTACCGTCATTGTTGGATTATCACTAGTGTATGAGCATTATCTTTATATGTAGCTTTTGTAGTTCATAGATTTTTGAATCTGTGAAGCAATCTCTTAAAGGCTTGCCCTTGTTGGACTTGTTCAGTCTTGTGGTCTTTCACCTCAGAATATCTGATCCACCGCCTCTGAGGAACCCTTGCTCAGTAGTGCTTGGACTCTACTTTTTGAAGGGCTAATTGCAGCCATTTTCCCTGGATGTGTGGTTACTCGATTAGACTGTTTTTCATATTCTGTTTAATGTTTTGCAGAGTTATGGAGACTTTCAGCATTGCGAGGCTGCCAAGAAACTTTTTTTCTTCAGACGTTCAGATGCTTGTTTTCTTCATTCTTTGCATTAGTCATTACCTTATCCAGTGTGATAGTAGATCATTAAATGCCAAGTGGCATCTGTTCGGTGCATTTTCTGGCTTCTGATGGATGGGGTGCGAGGGCTCCCTATACTGCTCAGCTTCATAGAGGTACAGATTTGAATACCCCATATCTGCCGCCTCTGCAGTTGAGCAGAAACCGTATATTACAGCTGTCATGGAAACCTGTCATTTTTATGAACTAATCTCTGAACAGATTGGCGATTTTTGGAGTAGACTTTAGATGGCCGTCCATGTCCCTAATTGGGCAATTTTAGTGTTTTGTGCTAAACACTGGTCTGCCCGTTTTCTTCCCTGCTTGTTGCGTGGCTTTGGTACCCTGTGGCACCCGTACACTGTCACCAAATGGTTCTTTCTTACAACAGTGTCCTGTCACATGACTAGCACCTGGCCCATCTGTGGTTCCCTGGCACTGGTGTTGCTGCCCTTATGTATGTCTGTAGTTCTGGTCTCTGAATGACAGAAGTTGTGTGGCACCTCTCCTATGCTTGTTTGCAGCTATAACAAACTGGCACGTTTCCTTTCTTGGCTTTGCAATCCTTTATTTTTTTTTTTGTATTTCTTGTTCATCTTTGTGGCATTCTGTTCTTTTTTGGTTGCCAGACAGCTGTTCAATGTGAAGGTGAACATTTGGTCTGCTTTGTATAAGCCTACTGTATGGATGATTACCAAATAACAAAAGCGCACGTTAATCATGCACGATAATGTGACAACAGGGTTTGAAATTAAGATTGGATGAGCAGGAGCTAAAAGCTGCTCCTGGATGTCCAGCACAAACTTCTGCCCAGGAGCTACCGCTAGAGAGCGAGCAGCTAGTACATTGCGTTCCGCAAATCGAACTTCCACATAAAATGCATACATATAATTTTGTCACTTATTTAAGATCCCTTATGCTTCTTTAAATGCTGCATAGGTGGGTCCTAATATTTAGTAATCGATTGTCCCAAATGCAAGTTATATTATGTTTTTTCCGCATCAGTTGGCCTAGGGATCCAAAAGTAGCTCCTGTTAGCTGATGGTGTAATGCTAACCAGGCTCTTCCTGGCTACAAGCAGGAGCTAAATAGCTCCCTGCACCGCCCTTCGAACCCTTTGACAAGGCTATCCCAGCATTTCCTTGATAAAGACTCCTTTACAGGGTAGTAGAATACAGTAGACTGACAAATTGGGAGTAAAGTAGGCACCATGCTGGAGTTAAAGATTCAGGAATATTTATTGAGCGTGGATCTAGCTTGGAGAATCAACCGAGTGTTGTTGTACACCAATAGAGATGCATAACTGAGTGAGTGCTTTAGAGGTGTACAACATTACAGATGCATAATTGAGCACTTTTGGTGTTAAACAGAACAGGGTGTACAGAGGAGGGTTACAGCTGTGGCAGAGAGAAGCGGGTGGAGTTCAGCACGAGGGGCGATGTGATGGCCTAGGTGTTGAGGAGGGGAGACTCCTTGAAGAGGTGGTCTTGAATTCTTTCCTGAATTGTAAGAGCAAGTTTGATGCTGACTGGGCGTAGTCTCCATAATCTTTGGGTGTAGGCAGAGCAGGCTTGTTTTCTGGTCCGTTCCTTTTTGCAGTGGAGGATTTGCACATGTCCTTGCTTCTGGTGGTGTGCTGCCTTATAGATGAAGCAGCAAGGCTGTAAGGCGATTTGTGGGATCCAGTGAAGGGTAGGGCCGGGTTAGTGATGTCATATCTGAGTAGACCTTTGTGGTGTGCAGCTACATGTAGGACACTTCTCAGGGGCACAAGGGAGGCCTTTAAGCAGTGCTTTTCACCCATCCAGGTAGGATAGAACCAGCGTTTGCAAGGTGGATCTAAAGCTGTCCGGAGAGAGGAAGGGCTTGACATTTTGCATTTGGGAGAGCTGCTACCAAGCTGTCGAGTTTTCTTAGCTGTGTGTGTGGGTGTGTCTCTTGAAAGAGAGGTGTTTCTTGATGTGGAACCTGAGGGACTTTGCACAGAAGGTAGGCTCAGGTGTGATGCCGTCAGAGTTCATGGTTGATAGCCAGGTCTGTATGTCTGTCTTGGTGTTGCTGAGGAGTAGGAATTGGGTCTTGGAGGTGTTGCGCTTCAAGTATGCACTGGCCATCCAAGACGCTCAGCGGAGGCACGTTTTGAGCCTATGGACGTCCTTGATGGTGTTGATCTTGAGATATAGCTGTCATCGGTGTATATGTGGATGGTGTGTGTGTGACTAGGAGAGCTCCCAGCTCCATGTATAGATTGAAGATCACTGGGGAGAGGATGGGACCCTGTGGTACTCCACAGGTGACTGTACCACTGCTTTCAGTTGGTGAGGTAGGACTTAGGTTGCAGATCCCTCCTCCCCCCCCCCCCACTCCCCCATGTGCCGATGTAGGGTGTCAGTAAGCACCTGCCCTACTGTGTTGAAAGCGACCGAGAGGTTGAGTAGAACTGGGAGGCTGGGCTGGCCGGCAAGTTTGTTGAAGGTGTTGTCAACCATGGTTGCTGTCTGTGCTGCATCTGGGTCCGAATCCGGATTGGTAGGTTTGTAGGAGATTGTTGAGGTCTTGTTTCTGCAGTTGTCCAGTTACTGCTTTCTCTCTTACCTAGGAAGGGAAGAAAGGCGATGGGGCGATAGTTACCTAGGGATCCAGACTGGGTTCATTTAGTACAGGGAGGATTTGTCCTGTTTTTAGGGTCAATGGGAAGGTGCCTTGAGTTAGGGAGCTGTTAATTATCTCCAGGTAGGGAAGGAGAGATTCTGTGGCGAGTCTTGAGGATGTAGTCTGTATACAATGTGGCTTTGAGCGCAGCCAAGATTTCTACGGGGTCCTCTGTCGAGTGGCTTGAATGTTGTCCAGGGTGTGGAGATATTGCGAGGAGGGACGTGTGGTGTCTGTGGATGCAGAGCTGGCGTCAATATGCTGGTGATATATTGCTGATTTTATTGATGAAGTTGTTGATCACAGTGGATTTAGTGTTATTGCATGGTTGCGTAGCGGGTTGACGCACTGCTGGACCGCTATCTGCTTCTGCTAGAGTATGGTGATAGTAGGGAAACAACCAATTAGATCGGAACAAACTGACCGTATGGCCGTTTTGATCTAATTGGGTGTTATCGTTTTGGTTGAAAACAAAATATTGAACATGAGGAGCGGGGGTGTCCCCCTGCTCCCCATGTTCGGTATTTGGGAATTTCGGGCGTGCAGGGTTGTCCCCACTTCCTTGCCATTGGCGCCAGGGGACATAAAATGAATTGACAAAACTGGTGCCCGAGCAGTTTAGACTACAGGCAGTCCACCTGCGACCAAATTGATAATGATCAAGCAACCCAGATCCGATGGTACCAGGCCTTACCTGTGTTGATTAGTTGTCTGTGGCTTGCTCAGTTTCTTGAGGGAGTGCCAGGTCTGCTGGTTTCCTGGAGCGGCACCAGGCTTTCTCTTAAAGGCATGTCTTTGTTGTAGCAGGGCACTGTCTTCAGCACCTGGTGATGGCAAAAAGAATTGATGTGTTTTATACAATTATTGGTCACAGGCTGCTGAACTAGTGGGTTCGAGTGGAAAGGTTTTAAAGGAATGTTTGTTATGGATAGGGCACTACTGTGGGAGCATGGATACATATTTACTGTTTATGGGTACTCTCATTTCTGAGATTACAAAAGGGTTTGATATAGAACTGGAACCTCGTTCCTCCAATACTTTTGCACACCGACAACTGCTTGCTCTCTGGTAGAGTTAGGTTGGTAGAAGATCATGCGTTTGGACCCCCGTTTTACACTGAATTTTGTCCCTTGAGTGGCTATTTTGGATTCCGACCCTTCCAGCTATGTGCCATGAAGTAAATACCTTTTTCAGAGGCTTCCTATCACCTGGCACTCTAAAGCAAAAGGGGGCTACAATGATGTGTGCAGGTCCTGGCTGGACCAGGGTCACCAATTATGCACAATCTTCCCTCATCCATTTTCCCACCATATTTAGAACTACCACATAGGCCCCATTTCCTAAATCTGTGCAATAACAATATCCGCTGATGCATGGATCTTCAGCACGTTGTAAAGTGCATTGCTTGGGTGCCTATGACACTGATATCCTAAGTAATGTCTCTTGGTCCCTACGGTCCCTGGAGTTCCACCCTACACCCCCTCCATCACTCCTTGGCCACCATGTTCCTGCCAGTACCACCCCTTCTACTCCCCATTCCCGTTCCCCTTTCTCCAAAATGCCACACAAGATAGTCCTCTTTCCCATCCCATCCCACCTACACCAGCCTGATCTAACCTACTTTCTTCCCTTTCACCTATCCGCCTGCCTGCCAGTTTGCCCTCCACACCCCTGATTGGTCAATGCTACAAGCTTTTTATTTCAACAACGGTCTATGCCCTACGCTGCAGCCCAAGCCACTCTCGACCTGCTTTCACTGCAGGTGTTTTGTGTGGCTTGGTGGCCGACCCCTTTGTTCTATTTTAAAATGTATTTCAGTGCTCCAGTGTGCCCTCGCTCCTGACCTGCTCCGAAGCTTTCCCCGCTTCCTCTTTCACCCATACCAAGGCATAAATTAGTTTTCAAAAATTGATTAGCAGAGTTTGCTAAATAACATTTTCTTGATTACCAAACAGGCTCATTTGATTAGCAGTGGTATACTCATATTTTTAATGTCCCCAGAAGTTGTTTGTACCCAGGACCTAAAACAAGTAACAATACAGTATTTGTGTGTACTGCTGGAGTAAGACATTAGTGAATAAGTTATGCCATGCAAATTCTTTAAAATTCTGCTAGTCCTGGGGGGGGGGTCTAGTAACTAAGCTTACCTACTCGACCTAAGGGAAATGCACTCGACCCTTGGCAACAGATGACAAAATATGTAAATGCGCATTCTTTAAAATTGTGCAAAAAACCCACTTTGTTTGGCACACAGCTGCCAGCCATGCACAGTGAGATCTTTGACATTTAATGCAAAAAACAGTAAATATTATTCAAATGCCCCCATGCAAATGGCACTCCCCTTCATAAAGTCCACTCGACTGCAAGTGGGCGAGTAGACTTTGCGTGCCCTGGATGAGTGTCTGTAAAAGGTTAGCTCCATGTGTGGACACATTATCTAAGACTCTGAAAACAGTTGGCCACCGCCTCATATTTGTGCTGTTATCTAAGGCAATCCTAATCTTGGCGCAGAGTGCGCTCTGGAGGCTAAATCCGGTGGATGATATTGCAGCAGATCTGTAGATGTACAGACTGGATGGAACTATTGATCACTACTTTGTGTACATATCTAGTTAGCTGTGTATTATGTAAACAGAAGGACAGTAAGACGGATGGTGTAGCACGCAGAGAACTGGGCAAACTAGGTGGACAATTGTAGTTTGCGGCCATCTCACTTTCAGGCTAGGATGTACAGAAGTATGGGTTCAGCTCATTATGGGTTGAACACCGGATCCACCAGTAGGCCACATAACTAAGTTTGCCATCAAAGGTTGTGTAACCATGGACAAAGTGTTAACTCTTCTATATGATGAATCTTCCCCAATAAAATGAAATCTAGTTGACATATTTATATATACTAATTTAAACTTTACTGTAAAGCATGGAGACACTGCAGTGGTTTACAGTAGCAATACTGCAATTATGCGTTTATGTAAGGGCTGCAATTGCACAACTGTATAAGAGAATATAATGTAAACACATACTGGTTTTTGCCAGACAGGATATAGTTGACTTGATAAAAATGTCATCCCAATTACTTCTGACTTGCAATAATTTCAATTAAAATAATTCTTGTCTAGCTCTCCCACACAGGCCTTTGGAGGAGATTATTATTGTAGTGAACAGAGGAAGAAATGGTGGAGAGAGACCTGAGGGCAAGAGAGGAATGCAGGGTGAGCTGTGCTTTCATTAAACAGGGAAAATTAAATGGCTAGTTTTGCTACACAAGTGTCAATTTAATTGGTAAACCTACAGAATTGCATAGCAAATTGCTATACGACACTGCTTATTTTATGCCTTGCATTTGGAAGCCTTGTCTCTCATTTGGCGCATTTGTGTTAGTGAGGCTATCTTTCACTTCACTTTTCTGTGTTAGGGAGCAATTTCTAGCATGGATGGATTGTGGGGCACAGGAAACTCATCGCCGCTGGAGGAACCTGTGGGGTAGCAATCGGTGCGCACCAGAATGTATGACTGGGGAAGGGATATGGACCACAGTCAAAACAGTGGGGTAGGAAAGGGTACTTCACTAACCACCCTACTACTAAAAACCTCAACCATCTGCATACACCTCTGAACTAAACACAACCATATCGCTACAGCACAACAAACCACACGCACTTAACTACTACAACAAAACAAACCACACATAGCCTCTCTCAACAGCACAACGGCTACCAACTGAAAAACACACCTACGCTCAGTCAACGGTGTCAACCGAACTGAAGTTGCCAATAGCACATCGCAGCCCTCTTGCTCTTCTCTCCTGCTCAGTCCTACTAACTTACTCCCCCCCCCCCCCCCCCCAAGCCTCTTGCTTTACAGAGCCGTCGCAGCATCAAGAAACCACGCAGGTGGAAATGGTGCACGTTATTAGAGCACGTTATTAGA
Organism: Ambystoma mexicanum; assembly: GCF_040938575.1. NCBI lineage: Eukaryota > Metazoa > Chordata > Amphibia > Caudata > Ambystomatidae > Ambystoma > Ambystoma mexicanum. Next base: position 528,891,599 of record NC_090938.1, on the reverse strand, counting down.
ACCTTTCTCCAGCATGGGGTCTGGCATGGATTCACATGCTCATGATTATTCCCCGTCAGGCTGGGAATCCTCGGTAAAGAAAAAAATTAGTATCCGTTTCGTTTCTGATCTGTCTCTTTCTTAGTAGTAACCAATCACTAGTCTCTGGGTCATACTGCCCCCAGCCAATGACTGCCCTCTCCCTAAGCCCCGCCTCTGGCAGCCATCTTCAGATTTTTACCACACGTTCAAGTTTTGGGAGTCCTCATGCTTTAGCTCTCGAGCTTTGCTGCATTTTCGCGCTTTTTTCAAAGGGATTTTCTCATTTTTTGGTTAAACAGAGCCTCAAGCTCCACCGTTTCTCCATCCGATCAACGGGGACCCGTTTCGGATTTTTCTACGCCCCTCAAGGGTGAAGTTTTCGTCGAGTTGCGCTTCTTGGAGGAGTCCAGAAGCTTCTGAGGCCTACCCGGACATGGCCCGGGAGAAAGGAAGCTCGACGCCCGGAAAGCTGTTCAGGGTTTGTCCTGTATGCCAGCTACAGAATGTGTTCAAGGAGGACGAGCATTTAAAATGCCTCTACTGCCTTCATGAGGACAAAACGCATGTGGAGAAGGACTGTGCGTTTTGTGGGAAGCGGACCATGAAGGATCGACATCTTCGCCTCTCCAACTGGCTGGAAGGAAAGAGCCCGTCAGGTGAGAAGAAGTCCGAGCGGTCTTCTAAGTCCTGTGAGGGCGCCCCGGCGACAGGGGCCCAACAGAAGGCAAAGCACTGCGAGTCCGCGGGCACCGGGAGTGCCGAACTGTCGGGCTCCTCGGCTGCCAGGCAGGGCGCATCCTCTCCGGCGCCATCAACCACGAGCCAACGCTCTGGCTCGGAAGAGGAAAGCCGAGAACCCAGCGAAGTTTCTGGAGAGGCTCCGGTCGTGCTCATCAGTGGAGGCTACCTCAGGGCCCAGACTTTACCTGCCACCGCGGAGGAAGCCTCTTTCAGGCCCATCGCGAAGACCCCCGTGGAGAAAAAAAGGGGGTAGGGGGGTGCGGTGGCCATTGTGGATACAGACACAACTGTATTCGTATTGAAGTATTGGAGGGCCTCGACGAGGGCGTTGAGGAGGCCCGGTCCCACAGGAAGGATCCCCGACGAGGAGGACGACTAGAGCAAGTCAACCGTCGCTTCCGGAGCCGCAGGACAACTCGGCGGCAATTTTGTTGGCAATACAAAAGGACGAGATTGCCCCTACCACCGACGCCGGAGCCAGGCCCGTCGGGAAGTCCCCTAAGCAAGAGGAGACGGACCCATCCAGCCCCACCTTTTCAGCCCTCTCGGCATGCTCAACCTTTACCCTGTCCCTGGGGATGACACGGGAACGGACACGACGGGCACGGATGACGGCAGTGGTGGCAGTGGTGACAGGACGTATCTCCCATCGCCTCCGACTCGGGCCTCCCCGCCCGACGAGATTGGGTCCTGCCACGCTAGGATTGCCAGGGCATCCAAGCTTTTCCAGTTCTGCCCCAAGAGATGGAGGGGTTCCTTTACCAACAGCGCGAGGCCAAGAGGAAGACGGCCCTCGCCGTACCTCTGCTGGATGACATCTGGGACGAGGGACTCACCCTTCTCAAGAACTAGTCTACGACGCCTGCTAAGAGGGATCGGTTGAGAAGTACCAGGCCCCCCGACACGGCCCCCCTGTGCCTTAGGGCACAACCGACCCCTGACTTGGTCGTCTCAGCGTCGGCCAAGAAGAAAGCGGGGGGCATCGGCCTCAACGTCAACTTCCCCGCCGGACGGCGAAGGAAAGAAGCTGGATGCGATCGACGACGGATCTCGTTGGCGGCAACAACGATTAAGGCGGCCAACGCCCTTGCGATCGTGGCCCGCTACGACAGGGAATTGTGGTACAAGATCGCCCCCCTGTTGGACTTCCTACCGGACGACAAGAAGGCAGAGGCCCTGGAGATCTTGCGGGAAGGTGAGGTGGCGTCGGACCACGCCATAACGGTGGCAACGGACATTGCCGACATTTCCACCAGCTAGGCAACGGTGTTTGCCTTAGACGGCGAGGGTGGCTCAAGGCGACTGATTTCCGCCAGGACGTATAAACCAAGGTGTTGGACATGCCCTTCGACGGGAACAACCTGTTTGGGAAAACAGTGGATGAGTCCCTCCAAGCCATCAAGGCGGACACTGAGACGGCTCGGGGCCCTAGGAGTTCTCCAGCAACGACCGCCGTCCTTTCGGAACTCCAGGGGCAAGCAAGGTGCCTCAAAGGGATTCGGCCGTGGCTCCTCTACATGCGGCCTGCTCCTCGTTGCAAGAAGCCTATAGGGGACGAGGCAAGTCGGGTGGATCCCGCCGTCATCGCCAGGGAGGCCAAGGCGTCCTCCAAGAAGACTGAACCGACCGTGGTGTCGGGCCCCCACCGAAGCACCCCGGTGGGAGGTCGGCTGGCGAAGTTCGTCAGCGTGTGGGAGTCCATCTCCAGCAACCATTGGGTGCTGGACGCCCTGGCCCAGGGGCACGCCCTCGAGTTTCTAAAAGTGCCCCCACATTCCTCCCGTGGCCAGGAAGGAAAACCACATCCCTCAACTACTACTGTAGGTAAGGGCGATGCTCAAGGGTGCCATCGAGCTCGTCCCGAAGAGGCTCCGGGGTTCCGGTATACTCTAGGTACTTCCTTGTGAAAAAGAAACGGGAGGATGGCGGCCCATCCTGGACCTGCAACGACTGAACAAGTACATCAAGGCACAGAAGTTCCGGATGGTCACCCTCCAGCACGTGCTGGGACAGCTGGAGGAGGGCGATTTCCTGTCGTTGTTGGATTTGGAGGATTCATACTTCCACATCCCCATTCTAAAAGGACACAGTTCCTCAGGTTCGTGGTCCAAGGACAGCACTACCAGTTCAAGGCCCTCCGGTTCGGATTGAAGTTGGCACCCAGGGTTTTCACCAAGTGCCCGCTCCAGTGGCAGCGCGGCTGCGCCTGCGGGGGATCCACGTCTACCCGTACCCGGACGATTGGCTCATCTGTGTAGGGACAAGGGAGCTCGCCGTAGAACACACAGCGAAGACTGTCCAGCTGCTCACGGACCTGGGGTTCTCCGACTTCTGAAATCCCACCTGGTCCCCTCGCAAGTCGCACTGTTTCTGGGAGCCAAGCTCGGCACAGTGACGCGTCTGGCCTTGCCGTCGGAGGAAAGGACAAAGGCCATCCTGGGCAAGGTGCAGCGTCTGCTAGCTACGACGTGGCCAGGGTGAGGTCCATCATGTCCCTCCTCAGGATGATGTCCTCTTGCATATATCTGGTGCGGAGTTCCTCAACGCCCGCTGGATCCAAGCGACGGGCAGCTTTGAGAATGGGATCCCTCTCAAGGAGACCTTCCGACGAGCGCTCCGGTGGTGGGGCACCCACGCTCATCTGGCGGCAGGGACAGACCTACAGACCCCAGCCCATCAGGTAACGGTGATGACGGATGCCTCCCCTGGAGGGGTGGGGAGCGCACAACGGAGAGCTTCACGCGAGAGGCCGTTGGCTCCTGGAGGAGAAGCCGCTCCACATCAACATCCTGGATCTCCATGCAGTGTTCTGGGCCTTTCTTCCGTCCCTCAAGGGCAAGGTGGTGAGGATCTTCACTGACAACACCACCATGATGTTCTACATTCGGAAGCAGGGCGGAACCAGATCCCCCTGCCCTATCCAAGGAAGCCCAGGATCTGTGGCATTGGGCTGTTGCCCAAGGGATGTTTCTGGTGCCGTTTCATCTGGCAGAGATAAACACCATCGCTGACTCACTCAGCAGAATGCTGCGCTCGTGCAACGAGTGGGAACTACGCCAAGATAAAGTGGATCGACTCTTTCAGCGATTGGGCAAACCCCAGATCGACCTGTTCGCGGCGACGAACTCCAAATGCCAGAGGTTCGCCAGCAGGTTTCCCCAGCCGAGGAGCATGGGCGATGCCTTCTCGTTCCCCTGGGACGGCCTGTTCCTATCCTATATGCGTTCCCTCCGTTGCCGTTCCGACTCATCAACCAGCTCTAGAGCTCCCGGTGCAAGATGATCCTCGTCGCACCGGTGTGGCTGAGGCAGATCTGGTTCCCGGACCTTCTGGACTTGTCAGCGTCCCCACCGGTCAAGCTGCCGACGGACGCAGATCTTCTTTCCAGAGAAGGAGGGTGCCATCCTTCATCGCGACCCGGAGTCGTTGAACTTGCAGGCCTGGCTCCTGCAGCACTAGAGTTTGGAGGGTACGATATCCCGGCTGACTGCAGAGAGGTTCTTGCAAAGGCCAGGGCGTCCTCAACTAGTGCTACGGACATAAGTGGAAGAGGTTCTCTGTCTGGTGCTGTGCACAGAAGATCAACCCTCTACGGATTACGGCAACTCAAGTGCTACCATACCTACTGTCGCTGGCCAAGGCTGGACTAGCTCACGCCTGTCGTGGAAGACAGCATTTCTAGTGGCCATCACCTCCGCACGACACGTGGGAGAGATTCAGGCCCTATCCTGCAAGCCCCCATACTTGAATTTTCACGATACAAGGGTGGTGCTGAGGACGCACCCCTCCTTCATGCCCAAGGTGCTGTCCGACTTCCATCTTAACGAGCCCTTGGTGTTAACAGTTTTCTTCCCGTCGCCAGCCGAGAGGACTTTGCACTCGCTGGATGTAGCTAGAGCGCTTAAGTTCTACGTGGACCGAACAAAGTTTTCGGAAGACATCACAGCTGTTTGTGAACTTTGGACCTGTGAACCAGGGGAAGGCTCTTTCGAGGCTTCCATTTCCAGATGGCTCTCCGGCTGCATCATGCATTGTCGCCGGTTGGCAAACACTGTTGCCCGACCGTCCGAGCCCATTCGACCAGAGCGATCGCTGCTACTACGGCGTTCTTGTCTGGTGTGCCCCTGCTGAACATCTACAGGGCTGCTACGTGGAGGTCCACGCACACCTTCACGAGATTCTACTGCGTCGACCGGGATTCCAGGGAGGAGTCCAGAGTCGGCCAAACAGTGCTGTGCAACCTGTTCGCCTGAAGGTGGGCCTGGTGGGGAGGTAAGAGTTGCTTAATGTTGAGTTTATGTAATGCTTAATGTTGAGCCTTTTGCCACCTCCCGTGGTTGTGCATGTGTGTACTGCTATGTATTCTTATATTCTGGAGAAGGAACAAGTTACTTAACTGTAACTGTTGTTCTCCAGCATGGGTCTTGCATGGATTCACATGCAAACCCTCCCTCCTACCCCCCTGTGGCTCTTCACTTGGTGATACTGCCACTTTACGTGCTACCAAATCTGAAGATGGCTGCTAGAGGCGGGGCATAGGGAGAGGGCAGTCATTGGCTGTGGGCAGTATGACCCAGAGACCAGTGATTGGTTACTATTAAGAAAGACGGATCAGAAACGAAACTAATGCTGTTTTTTATTTTTTTTCTTTACCGAGGATTCCCAGCCTGACGATGGGGAATATTCATGAGCATGTGAATCCATGCCAGACCCCATGCTGGAGAACAACAGTTACAGGTAAGTAACTTGTTCCTTAACATAACCTCTGCTCCAGCAACATCCTCTGCTCCCTTTTATTGACCTTACCCTGGGTCTCTTGAATGCCCAATCCCCTCTACAGAAAAACACCTTTTCTCTCAAACCATTTCACATCCCATCAACCCCATCTCTAATGGTTATCACTAAAACCTGAATTTGTACCAGGAACCCCACAACCTAACAGTCCTTCACTCTGGCTTTGCTCCTTCCTCTCACTTGCCTTGTCTCTCCAAGAGTTTCTCATGATCAGCATGTAGATGCCATGGGCACTGCTTCCACCATTTTGTTTACTTTACCATTGAGCACGTTTTAGTCCTTGCCCCATCCCTTGTTATACCCTCCATCTCCTGCCCAACAGGCAGGCACCACTTTTCCCTGATCTTGACCTCTTATTCATAATGGTACCAGCTGATCAAAATCGGTCCAGGTCAACCTATCCAGTATGACTAGGGCTCAACTGCTCCAACCTGATGCCACTTTCTCTGATAACTTGCTAGTCAACCTGAGTAACCTTCCAACCCACACCCAAGGCAACACTCTCCTATTGCGATCTCTGACCCTGGTTTCCTCTGGTCCCACACACGACCACGCTCTTTCGCTTCATTATCTCTGTTCCTCCCCTATTATCCAATTTCCACCCCATCTCCAAATGTAAATTAAAGGCCAACTTCATGCCCCCCCCACCCCCACCAACTCAACTTTTCGCTCCAAGATCCTCTCTTCCACTGCGCTGTACATTAAACTCTCCTTGACCTCATTCAGCTCTGCACTGTATACCACCTTCAGTGATGTTTGACCTTGCTTGCTCCTTCACATCCTTAACTATGGATCGCCCAGGCCATCAAAGAACAAAGCATTGCTGCTTATGCCATTAGCGCACCACTTCCATTTAGGAAGGTCTCTTGCCTTCTGTACCACTCTAAATACTAGAGCACTTTGTCATCAAAGGTTAGTCTGCTATCTTGAGGTACTCGCTTGCTAAACCCCAACCCCCGCCAATTTGGATTCCATCCAAATGCTTTCTCCTTCTACTGTCCTACGCCCGTCATATCCTTGGGCTTCAGTTGCTTCTTTGACACTATATTGTCCCTCTCATCAAACTCTCTTTACTTGGCTTGAAGGACACCATTGTCCACCACTGGATGGTCTCCTGCCTCTGGCTGCTCCTTCTCGTGTGACTCTAGAATCACCACCCATATCCGCAAGGGTCAGCCCTAGACCCACTCATTCAATCCCCTCAGTTCATCCATACAATTGCTATGCTGTCTCATGCTAAACCCTTCTAAAACGGACTGTACATGCTGCTAACTCCATCCTATGTACCATCTTTCCCCACTGACCACCTTGCCTATGGCTCTCTGACTTGGGCTTCTCGTTGAACTCGACCAACACCCTACCAGTTCATCACACCCTAATGCATATTAACGGCCCATCCCACCTGTAATTTGCGAATATGTAACACTAGCCGTGGCGCTCCATGTGAATTTGTAACCCTGATCCTACTCCTTATAAGGCCCTGCACCACCTGGCATGCAACAGTCCATATAACTTTGCTCTTATATCAGCCTAGGTCTGCGTCTCTTCTGTTATTGCCTTCTTGCTAAGTCCTTTCTGTTTACAGATGTTCTTAAATGCAAATCATTTTGTTGAGGTGCTGACCAGTCGACTGGCCTGACCTTTTCTGCTTCATTGTTGTATATTGTGGTATGTTATATAGCACGTGCATTCATCCAAGGGCATCTTAGCGTGAAGACTAACATAGTAGGCAGAGTGGACCGAGTTTTTAGAAAGTCTGAGTTTAAAATGAACGTCTGACTAGAAAATAATTCTCAAAGGCACGTCCACCTATCTTGGACAACTGGAATTTGGGGGTGATTAACCTGCGTTACCGGAACGCAGATTCCACTCGGGTATTTAATGTGGACATTTGTCATTGTGGCAGTTGTGTTTGGTGGAGTCCAAGAAGGCAGACTTGCAATGACTGCTTTATGGTGTGGTAGTTGCAAAACGGGAGAGAGAGCCCCGAGTTGCCTGCCAGAATTGCTTGAACATTGAATTTCAATATTTACGATTTCTGTTGAGCGTCGGAGGGAGTTTGTGGTGTTGCTGTGAGCAGAGTTTCTCGGAACCATCCTTTATCATAATGACACTGCTTAGAAGATTCGTTCTTTGGGCATTCAGGCCTTCAAATGGATTGGACCTCCCTAGCACCAAATGGCAGCTCTTTAGCTCTCCAGTTTCTAGTTTTCTAAAATCCAGACCCCGTGGCTAGTTTTTTTTCCAACACCCCTGGTACTTGTTCTCTAGTTTAAAGAATTGCCTGTCTGGTCATTTGTGCCATGGAGAGGCATGTGGGGCTTCCATAAACCATATTTCAAAGAGGACTTTACCCAAACGAACCAAATTTCCGTTGTGCTAGTAGCAAGACCCGATTTTCCAGTATATATGCAATTTAACTATTGTTGCTCGTTGGGTGTATGCACTTTGCTTTTCTTCATTTACCAACCCCTTCAGAGGAATATTCCCCTACCTAAACATGTCAAAAAGTGAGGTTTGCCTGGTAGACCATACATTGTACTTTTCTTAGGTGTCCAGGTTGAGGGGATTGTGGTGCGAGTTGGAGCACTGGTTTGGGGCAGACGGGGTGGGGGGTGCGTCCACCAATAAAAAATGGTTACAAAAAATGAACACATTGAGCAAAAGTGCATGGGACGAGTACATGAGTAAAATTCGAAAAACAAAACCTACAACCAGTTTATGGCGTTACTTGGGAAACTATATATATTAAATGCCTCCCTTATTTTCTATTATCTCCACCATGCCGGAACAGTAATACGATCTGTAATTCCGCAGAAATGTGGCAATCCGTGATGGTCCTCTCCAGACTGGGCTACTCCATATCTTCTATGCTATCACTCCAGCTTTTACTATGACTACAGGGTTCCGAAATGTGGAGGCACAGACTTCACTTATTTTTTTTTTTGTTTTCTCCAAGGATCCTATTTGCACAGTTCTTGTTTAAATGCGTTGAATCACGGTGGGTAGAATTGCTTTGAAATCCCTTACGGTCATTTTCAAAGCAATGCACGGAAAAGGCCATTATGAACCTCTTTCAAAGCTCGCTATTCCAAATAGAAACTAAGTGGATCTCCTTTCTACCACCTGGATCATCAATAGGAAAAAACTCTCTCCCCATAGATTTTAGTAATCTCTGCATTTGCAGGTTCAATTTGGATTCCCGTACTGACAAGGGAACTGTTATTTGTCTCCAACTTTAGTTAGGTTATCTACTGATGTGCTGTAAGGATGGAGGATTTAAATATACAGGTCTACACGGCTTGATTGGCATAGGGGAGTCCTGTGCTTTGGAACACCCTCCTTGCAGGCCTTGTGGAAAGTGATCTACAGGTATGGGAAAGGACGTCTCCTTTTTAAATGGGTTTACTTGATCTACTTGCATACAGGATATTGGTGGGTCTGAATAATTGTGTTCTGTACAGGCAAAAATGTTGCTTCTGCAAGTCCAATAGCTCCATGCTTTGCAAATCACTGCTCTTGAATTGTAGCCTGTGGCAACTTCTAATTACCATCAACAAATCAATTTGATCGATTTTTCATGTTTGCTTCTTGTACCCTAGCTAGCTATTGCCTAGCCTTTGTATTTGTGTTGTTTTGTTTCTAGTATTTATCCATTCAGTCCTTTGATGGGTTGTCTCAAACGCATTAATTTCGTTTTAGCGCAGTTTCAGTAGTGTTGTGGAGTTGCCTCGATTAAAAAAAAAAAAAAAAAAAGAATAAAAAAAATCAATAAAAGCTTTAGTGGTAACTTTCTTTTTTTTACACAATGCTCCAATTAAGATTTTTAAGCGGGAGTCTTTTACTTACTATTTTGGGATTAAATTAGATTTTTTGGGGAGTAAAAATGTAGCCCATTTACCAATGGGAGTATTTTATAAGCCAGTAAAAATATTTTGACTGGAAAATGGAAATGTTTTAGTAATTTTTTTCATTGCACTTATTCATGAACATTAAAAGATAGTTTTTACATCTTCCGATCATGCAGTAGGAAGCATTGTAGTAAGCAGTTTCTTCCTGTGGTACTACGTGCCCTACTGGTTCAAACCTATACATGGGGCGGTTCGGGTGAAAGCAGGGGTACAAGTTCCTGCGTGTCTGTTTCCTAATTTTATTCCCGATAATTTTTTTTGTTGGTGGAGTATTTCGCTATAACTATCTGTAGGGCTGTCTGTATGCCTGTCAACATTACTTAGCCTGTGATTTTACATCTATGGGAAAGACACACTCTGCTTGCCACAATCTCCATGGGATACAGAATTCCACCCGTGCTTTGACACGGCGTCTGTTCATTTGCATGTAATATCGTCTCCCTTGCAATTCATGTACACCTAGAAACTGCCAACAGCTAATCTCCACGCATTAGAACCCTCCCTTTCTAATACATCACCCACCACCCTCTTTATCTCTTCATGATGCATAATACTATCGTTACTTCCTTACTTCAGAAGCCATGTGTGCAGGTTTCTGGGAGGCTGCATTTCACACTATCTTCACTGCCAATGCGTTTCTTTTCCAATCTATAATTGGGTTTTTACAGGCGGGCCCATATATTACAACGATAATTTTTGCAAAGCTCTAGAAGCATTTTCAGACCCGCCTCACTGCCATTTGAATGGTCTCCCGGATCTCTGGCAGATATTTAAAAGGGGAAGGGTGTCGTTTGGTTATTGGGGAGAGGGCAAAAATGCAAGTTTGCATGCCGACCGTTAGTACATGTGCACTGCATAGAGCAATGGTCGAATGTTGTTGTGAAATGTGTTGAGGCACCCTGGCGAGGGCTGGTATCTCTGGCAATGGATTGAACTCCCTCAACACTACTTATCGTACAGACCTCCTTATGGAATATACCCTTAGTGGGGATGTGGGAGGGGGGGGAGGGCAATGCACATTTAGTCCCGTTAGGATGGTTTTTCTTGCAGGTTCCTTTCTTCCTTACATTCACCACATGACCCAGCTAAACCCTTTCCTTGGTTCTGTCACCTGTGACCGCTTGGGCTAAATTCTGTGTTCTGTGCAAAAAAACGATATTTATGGCCACAACTTTTTAGCGCACCTCTTGAGGCCATCACGACCCTGCTTATCTATGAAGAATTTGTATAGCGCAGCTCTCGCCAGTGTCGTCATGATGCCAAACAGAAGGATGCAAAAAGGAAGATGGAGATTGGCAAAAAAGATATGCAAGTATAGATTTTAAAGGTTAAAATCTGAGATGACCCTCAGCAAGCTCCAACCACCATAGATGGTCGGCAGGTAACTGGAAACCTCCAGCGCAACAAACCGGAAGAACGCAACGCATGCAGAGGGCACTACAGAGTAATCTTGTCTCGAAGAGACTGCCTTGCTTGTAGAAAGCCTAGTGTATTAAGCAGAGTGCTTTAAACTGAGCTTGTGCAAAATAGGAAGAAGGTGCAGTTTTCTACGGACTGACGAGTCGGGCTGGCCATATGGAATTCCTGTGGCTAGACGTATTGCAGTATTCTGCAGCACTTGTAGCCCCTTCACATGTTACAGGGGCTGAGCAAGTAACTTGGCATTGCAGTGGTAATGCTGTTGTAGCCATGATAACTGGAGCATAATAAGTAAATGGAATGATGGGAAGCACCTTGAGGTTTTTTTCAGTTTAAAGAAACTGGCACTGCGCATGGTGCTAATCTTTGCCTCAGAAGATAGTGATGGCAATTTAATGCCGATTTGTTACCGCTTGAACAGGAACAGGAATAGGGATAGAACTCAACGAAGATGGTCAAAAATAAGTCCGCAGGGGCTCAGCCGTGGAAGAGGTACCTACCACCAGCACCTCCCCGTTTTATTTTATTGCCATTTAGTTTAAGACAGTTTGAACTCATCCACTCGCCAATGGCTTCAAGGCAGGACCCAAGACTGGTGGCAGTGCCGTCACGTTGTAGGACCAGCCTAAGAATGAGCAGAGTATCATCAGTGTAGGAATAAAAGCAGAAGCCATAGGAGTGTGGATGAGGCTGGATATAAGTGGAGCAAGCTGCGAGCCTTGAGGAACCCCGTACATGATAGAGGCCGGGGAGTAGCTAAAAGGAGACCATGAGACAGATTGGGACAGAAGAAAGATGGGCATGAAACCAGTCCAATACTGTGCCAGATACCAGATTCCCACATCCTGGCCACATCCCCCCCCCCCCCCCTGATCATGGTCAGATCAAGAACGGATTCAGTTCCCATGAGAGGACTAAAAACCAAACTAAAAAGGGTCTAGAACGCCCAAAGTTTCAAGAGCTTCGGAGTTGAGGACCAACCAGCACCTCGAGGAGCTTCATCAGCCAAGGAAGAAGAGAAAAAGACTCAGGTTTTGTGGGATGGAAGCATCGAGGGTAACAACCTGAGCATGTAAGCTTTAGCTCTCCTTTCTAAAGTACTGGAAACCCGACATTTGGAAAATTCTTCCAGGTCCTCATTCTGTCAGATCCACTGCATACCATTAAGCAAACACCCCCACGTGTGCGCACATTGCTGTACCTCTACCCTCCATTTATGTCTGCATGATATTTTCGGCTTCTGTTGGTCCTGTTTCTATTCCCTCTTCCTTCACCTGACTTATATTTTTCCCTATTGCTTTTCCTTGTCTTCCACACACTACACTCTATCCCATTTAGGACACAATATGCCGTATCCCGGACAAAGTATTGGTGCTGTAAGACTATTTCAGTGTGAACGATGTATTGGGCCTTAGCTGCAGCCAGAAGTATAGGCTGTCCAGGTCTGTGAAAAAGGTGTTGGAATTCTAAAATGTCTGCTGGTTGGTGATGGACTTAAACCTGTTTAAAATGGACCTTCTGTACACCTCGCTACCCTTTTCCTGAATTAAGGTGACCCTTTTAACTCGTTTTACTTCCCTTTTCGTTTTTACTGCTTTTGAGTTTGCTTCATTGTGGCTAGCTGAATTCTGCGCTGTTGCCTGGTTGCTGGCTGCAGCCATATTAGGTTAATTGGGATTCCATCAGGGACATGGTGTCCTTAGGAGCCAATTCTTTTTTGTCCAGTTGTCCCGGCACCTTTTGACACTGGTGCTGGCGCGAGGGCATGAGTTTAGCTTTATGCATCAAATATTTTATTCCTTTAATTTAACCAACCTGGGAGGAGTTGCCTATTGTGTTTCTAGCCCCCCCCCACTCCCCCCTCACTACCTCGGGCACCCCTGCTCTTTGCCACCATCCTAAAACTAGTGATTTAATGGCCCATTTAAAGCCTTTCAAAAATGAAAATTAAGAAAATGCATATATTTGGTCTCCCAATAAGTTTGCAAAATCAGACAATCTCCATGGGTCGCGGATTACTTTGTTGACTTTCACTCTCTTCTCTGATCTGATCTGTACCCAGTCTGCTTATGGCTTCCCTGTTCGTTAAGCCGTCCTCTGGTGATAATTGTGCACTCATGCCAGTCACTTGCTAATGCCGTTTTAAAATGTCTCTAGTCTGAGACCGTTTTTTGTTAACCTCCCCCACCCCCAGTAGGATGTGGTGCCTGTCAAAGGATGCTCTTGGTTTTAAGCCCTAATCATTTAAGTGGTTACTCGGGCCAGTGGCAAAGAAAGTTTCTTTTTCTGGTGCACTTGCTGCTGAGCAGGTCTGGCACAGTTGCAATCGATTTGGTACGTTGCTGTTACTGCAGCTGCCAAGCAATGTCGTTTTAGCAAGCAAAACATGATCTGGTGATTTATCTGTCCTGGACTTTGGGCAGTGTAATGGTTCCCTGTGGTGTCTAGTCAAATGGTGGACAGACACATGGTCGACACAATTTGGCCGACAGGACAAATGATCGAATTTATTTTTATATATATATATATATGTGTTTTCCTTTAGGGGGGGAGGGGGGTTTAGCAAAAAAAGGGGGTGGGGGAACCCCCCTCCCCCAAAAAATGTGAAACAAAAAATAAATTTGATCTGTCGACCTTTTGGTGTCGCCCATTTGTCCTGTCGACCATTTATATTCGACCAATTGACCTACAACCGCTCCCTGTGTCTAGATGCTCTTTCGATCCCACCTTGACTGAGTAGTACTATGTTTGATGTTTGAAAGTGGCCTGTTCTTTTGCTGACTATTAAAGCCACTAGTTGCTTTAGACTGACTTTGCTTCTGCCTTTTTACTCCTAGTGGATCCAGTCCAGGCGATGAGAGTGGTGCTAAAAAGAAGAAAAAGAAACAGAGAAGAAAGAAAGAGAAAACTGGAGAAAAAGTGGATCCTGTCCAGGATCACCCTGTTAAGGTAAGCTGGGGCATTCTGGGTTTGGTAGATCGGTACAACTCTTCCTTGTCATGATATACTGGGGCTTCGAGTTTCAATTAATGCGCTTTGTCATCGCAGTATACTGGAAGGGTGTAATTTCTTTTCACTCCAGTCAGTGAACCGTATGGCGTTTTGTTATAGATTAATCATGTCACCAGTGCACCATACCTTCAGTATACTTTGGTTTTGAGACAGGCTAACAACAACAAACTTTGTTTTTGTATGGGACCATTTGGTTTTCAATATTTATTTTCAGTACTTTTTTCACAAGACTGACCCTCCTAATGCTCTACCGCCCCATAACAACTTTTTTGCTTATAATCCTGGACAGAGCAGCCTACAATCCAATACAAACATTCTTAGAAACCAACCTATCCTAGGTATGCGACCACCGGTCATCTGACCAGGGCACAGTACCGAATCAGCCCTGTGGGACTCTAATTCAGCTCGACCGCTTTAGGGATGAGGGCAAATCCGCCTTGCTCCTCCTACTGGATCTCTCGGCAGCATTTGACTTGGTGGATCATCAAATCCTTTGTCACCACGCTTCTGCCAACTTCTCCAAAGAAGCCTCCACATGGGTTGCCTCATTCCTTGAAGATGGATCCATGAGTCTTCTCAAACAGTTGGCGCTCCTGCAGTGTCCCACAAGGTTCCTGTATGTCCCATGCCCTCTACAATATATTTACCAAACCCTCTAACATCCTTGATGCCCAGGGCATTTTTTACTCCAACTACGCTGACAACACCCACATTCTTCTCCACCTGACAGGTAACTATGACACAGACTCCATCTCCCTTAAAATCTACCAAGTTATCCAAGCTTAGATGGCCACGAATTACCTATGTCTAAATGACCACAAGACTGAGATCCTGCTGGTAGGCTCCCTGGCAGTCTTGAAGAAGCTCAACAAACCATACTCTACCTTCAAGATTGAGTAATCCCTGTCTCCGACTCTGTGAAAACTCTAGGCGTTTACCTAGACGCCACCCTCTCCCATACAGACAAGTGAATGCCATTGCTTCCCCCTTTGCCTACACAAGACTGATTAACGTCACCAGACACCACCTATCCCTTTCCAGTTGCCTCACAGTAGCTGGAGAGATCATTGGGGCTAGACTACTGCAACGCCCTTTTCGCTGGCACCGCCAAAGAGAACTTGAAGTACAAGTAATTAAAAACCGTGCCCTACACTCTGCCCTCAACTTTCCCAAAAGAGACTACATAACACCTGCAAGAAGGTATGCCGACTGGCTTCCCTATTCCAGAAAGAATCCGCTTCAAAACGTTATCAATGGCGCACATATGTCTCTACTACTGCCCCGGCTTACCTTGCCCAAAAATAATCGTGAGCGCACAATCCTCAAGACCAACCAGGTCCGTTTACTGCCTTGTTCAACCGAAATACTTTCGAGCCAGGGCAGGTGGATCAAGCTTCCCCACAGTGGCAGCCACGCTTTGGAAACTCGCCAACCCGCCCTAGAAGTGGATGAGTTTTACTGGGCCTTCTGCAAATGTCTGAAAACCTAGCTATTTTCCCAACGATGGATGACTCACTATCGATCTGACTGGAGCCACCCTTTATCCATGTGCTCCCAAAACCGAAGAGTATTAGCCTTAAGCGGAGGAATTGTAACACTTCTCTGTTTTCCTCATTGTATGTAACTGGTCAGAACAGCGCCCTAATGACTAAGGGTTTAGGTGCTTTTCAAATGCAAAAATAAATCAGTTGGCTGAAACACCAGTGAAGGAGCATGCTGTGATGAATTGATTTCTGTCTGACCGGAGTAAAAGGATGAGTAGAGGCTAAAAATGCCCACCCAGTCCTCACACTTGTACAAAACAAGAGCCAACACAATCCTAAAGGTAAAACAGAATTGCCTTTTGTGTTAACGTGGTGCGAGGTTATGTATTGATAGGGTGTGATGTGATTCACTAGCAACCCAAAAGTCAAAATATAACCCAAAATAAAGGGAATGACAAAGAAAGGTTCTATAGAAATACTTAAATAAAACACACCACATGAAAAAATAAATAGAAAAACTAATCAACCCACCCCTGAGGAAACAGACTAAGCAACGCTAGCACAATGCGACACTCCAAATAATGAGTCTGGGGGTGTAAGGAACGTAATGACCTGTGTGCTTTAAAAGGATCTGTTTCTTGGATGCAAAAAGGACTGAATGGGCAGTTAATATAGCCGTAGACCATCGCCCATGGTCTGTAAGGTTATTGCCACATACTGGTAGTTGCTATACGTGTTTTGGAGCTTTGGTGCAGAGGTAAACGTTAGTTTAATAATGATAAAGTAAATCGACCAAGTGTATTCATAAATTAGTGTTTTGTGAAGTATATAAATAACAAGTTCGCATTTGCAACATATGAAGGCAAGCTTAACTGTTTCTGTTTTGGCTTTCTCGTCGGCGTGCTGAATAATGGATTTTGCAGTGAAAAGGGGTCCTCTTGGAGAGGAAGTGTTCTGTTGCCAATCTTGCCTCGCAATTGCATTGTTTCCCTATTTGCTTTTGAAGTCGGAATGCAGTCAATACCAGTAGTTTTATTAGAGGAGGTCCATAACCATTGCCATGTGCCAATATAGTAGCTTCTTGTGGTTCTTGGAGGTTCCAGTGGCCAATTCTGCTTTGAGTAGTGGTGAGTGCCTATCGAGCTCAGTTTGGGTACGTTTGATCGTGCAGGTCCAAGCAGCAAGCAGGTTTGAATGTGTTATAACCTTATGGTTTGAAGGTGACCGTGGCAATGCAAGTCTGGGCACTCCTGGTTCCAATTGAGGTTGAATTGGGTTGTAATTGCTGGAAAGGGTTGATGAGTGCTTCAGTGGGTGGTGATGGTTCTAAGCTGCGATTCTGTTGCTTCAGTGTGAGGTTTGGCAAAGCAGCAGTTCAAAGGAGTCTGGATAATTTGTGGTGTAAACCCCCCCTCCCCCTGGTTATAGTCAGTGATTGGCAGTCAGTTCAGCGGTTAGTCCACACCCAGTGACTAGCAGTTCATTCAGCAGTATGATTCAAATCATATCAGGTGATCGGCTTGGTGAGGGCGCGATGCTGCATTGAGCTTGTTTGAGATGTAGGCCCGTAGTTTGAATGTTCGGAGGAGTGGCAAAGGCAGCACTGGTAGGAATCCCTGTGGTACAGTGGCGGCGAACGCGACTTAAGGCGGTGCGACCAGTTCAATGCGGCAGAGCAGGAAGCTTCAGCTGATCTAGTCGAAGACCTACTCCAGGTGCTCTAGGATCGGATGAGTCCTTTGCTCTTCCAGCCAGGGGAGAGTCTGGTGCATAGTGACTGGTCCGGGTCCACAGCAGGCATCAGATTTGCTCTACCTGCTTCACCTCGGTGGTTGAGGGCTTTGGAAGGTACAACGCTCTCTGAAGGGGTCCAATTGAATTCTTCTCTGGTGTTTGTTCCAGAGTGAATCAAATAGGAATGGGAGACCCATTATTTTAAAGGCAAAGGCCCACAGGTGATTGGACTAGTTCTTAGAACCAACAGTCTTTGCCTTCTGACATCACTCCAAAGGGACTTTGTGCTACAGGGAGTGGAGGCGTACAGGAAGGAAAGATGTAGGCAGAGAGAAACAAGATGGTGGAACCTTCTCAAACTGCTCCCTAGGTCTGCCCTCTTCCCTTCTCAATGAAATCAAAGGCCTTCAGATATGATGCATCCTGGTGTGAGGCCAAGCCTTTTGTGAATGGATGTGCCCTTTGATTCCTGTTCCCAGGCCAGCTTCCCCTGCAGTGGCTGTCTCTGGTGTGGGCGTTGCCTGCCCTCGGAAAATCAGTAATCGCCACCGGGTCCCCAAATACCCACTTCCCCGCTGTGGCAAGGTCCAGCCCGTCTTGGGAGAATACATTGTTCCCACAGCTGAGCCGAGCTCGGAGGGCTGCCATGTGTTGGCAAATTGCTCTGGTTTGTAATAATTGTGAGACACCATAACTAAATTATGACTTGGATTTAAAGATTTCTCTGCCACCAGTAGGGTACACTCAGAATGTTAGCATTTTGGTACGGGGGGTTTGGGCGCACCACACACGGGCAGCCCTGTTGTGCAGCACTGCCTCTCATGCCTACTCTTGAGTGGTGCTGCGATCATCGCTGGTGGTTCCTTTGACGGTGGGCAACCTTATGACGACATGGAGGGATGCAGTGGGCCCCATCGCATGGGAAGGGGAGCCCTGCAGACCAGTGGTGCAGCCACCACGATGGCACAGATACAACATGGAGAAAGCCCCGCCCCACAGTTCTGCACTGTACGGCTTGTTGTCTTGCCAATGGGTTTCCTGTGCCAGAGCATGGAGGACTATAAATGCATGAACGCTGCCATAACTGGTGCGTCTTAACACTCCCAGTTTGGCTCCTGTTTCCTGCAGTCAGTTTGGCAGCTCTGTCAGGCCTTTGCCCTTTGTTTCCTTCTGGGTTCTCTTCCTGCTGTCCACTGTTTGTAGGGTTTATACCCTGTTCTTTGACCTGCCTGCCTGTCCCCAATTCAGTCCCCAATTCAGTCCCCAATTGTGGAAGTGTTCTTGCAAACTGTTGTGTAATTTTTATTCTGCTATGTCCCTAGTCTCGGTCGTGCACAATAGGGGCACCCAAGTACCAACTTGGGGCCTCCCTATTCTTTTTTTCGCCATTATTAGTGTAGTTGTCCTTTTGTTGGCCCTTCCTCTACCATTCTGGTAGGGGGGGGGGGGTGTCTGTGTGTCTGGGCAGGCAGGAAGTGGGGGGGGAAATGTTCGACTGCCCCATCAATCACCCCCACCCCCCACAATCCTTTGTGTGCCCGACTAAAACAAGCTCCCACAGGGGATCTGGCTGTCCTGATTGGACAGCCAAACGCCCCTTTCTGTAAAATGCTGAGATTTCAGAGGAGCGTGTGCTGGAATGGTATAAAAGGTGAGGCTTCTGGAGTGAAAAGCGAGTCGGCCACTGGAAGCTGAAGTAACGGTAGAAGACAACTCGAGACGCCTGCAGACCCTTTACAAAACCATGCAGCGACCACTGCTGTCCTGACCCTGTTCGACAGAGGAGCTCTAAAATAGACTCCTCCTTCCCTTTGGCTGGTGGGAACAACCAGTCCCAAGACTAACTTTTAATTGAGCCATCTCTCGAGCTCCTAGGAGCTTCCAGAGTTGCAGAATCCCAATACTAGGAGACCTGCTGCCCATTTCGAATGCATAATCGTGGAAAGGCCGAATCCGTCCAAATCTTTGCTGAACCCATAAGAACACTCCAGAGATCCAATCCAACTCGCCCAGACCCCCTCGTCAGTGTGGGACTGCAGGAAGTGAAAAAGATTGATTGGGTGATCTGTGTCCTTTGTTGGTGCTTCAGAAAAGGCACCAAAACCGCAGAGTGAACCAAGAAGTTGCTGAAAGTCAAGCCCCAGGTCCTCCCTCGAGAATGCTGCTGAGAGTTCCTGTCCATTGTCCCGCCTTCAGTCATCGGACCAAGGAATCTGGAGGTAGTGTCCAGAGCTGCAACATTGCAGAGCGCTCAGAACGAACATTGTCTTCTAACCTAAGGTACTGTGGTGCTGGGGAAAGGGGGAGAATATTGCTTACCTGATGTTAGGCAAGGTTGTATGTACTTACCCTGTGGGAGACTACACCAGTCTTGACCTCTTGGTATTAGGTAACCCATCTATTTCTACTACACAAGTTGGTACTACACAATTTGGTAGAGTGACTGAGCAGCCAGTCATATCTCAAGAGGGGTAAATGTGAGCTTAGCATTGAAATCCACACACAAATATCCAAATAACACTTGGACTCGAGGTTTTCTAGTAAAATATTTAACGGTCCGTATTATATAAACATTCTTTGAAATGTTCAACAATAAAAATATACTTTCTCAGAATCAAGGCACAGCAAGTAGACACTCAAATACACACTTCCTACACCCTGGGGTGACTTCAATTACTAGGGCAGTATTGGCACTTATTTGTCAATTAAATGTTATGTTAAAGGTACCTGTATAGCGCACCATCACCAACGGAATTGGTCCCCAGGCGCTCTGGCGGATCTGTAAAGTGGAAGGACGGGTATGGTTAGTCTGGAGGAGAGGAGCAGGAGAGTGGGAGAAGTGATGTGCTGTTGGCAGCTTCAGCTCGGTATACAGAGTGCTGGGCTTTGGTGCTAGTATCGGATCGGGGGAGAAGTGCTGTAGGGGATTGTGTTGATGCGGTGTGGTAAGTGCGTGCAGATTGCTGGGAGAGAGATGGTTGTGTGGTTTAAGTATGCAGAAGATTGAGTGTTGGGTTAGTAGGGTCTATCCTGATTCAGGTACTTTCTGATTCCGTTAGTTGTATCCCTGTTGGTTTGGTTGATGCTGGTTCCTCATGGGCCGACTCGCTTTGTTGGTGCTGCGCTGGCCCCGCTGTAGCGTAGTGAGTATTGTTTGGATTGATGGGTGCATCTGAACCTTTCTTCGGGTGTGGGACTGCGTTGATAATATCTCTATTCTCTTATCTGGTGTGACACTGGTCAGTTGGTTTTGAATGGTTCAGGGTCGGAGTGGTGTTGCTGTGGCGTTCTAGTGCTTCCGTCTTGGTGAGCCTGTGTATTCAGTTGTTAGTTTCCTCCTGTCATGAATGTCTTTCCGTTGGTTCATTGGTTTCTGTGGGTGAACATCCTTGGGATGTTGTAGTTTTTGTGTGATGGGGCATTGTGCTGCCCGCTGTGTGGTAGGTGGACAGTATGTAATGATGAAACATTCTGTTTCTCACCCACTGGATTGGGGCTCGTGGTGTAGTCCTTCCTTTCCCTCTGTGTTGTCCTTGGTTCTGTTGGGAATGGCTATAGTTAAGGTTATTGTCCTCTTAATGATTCTTCCCAGTGTTTGTCTTGCTATGTATACGGTCTTTGGTCGTATTGGTGCTGTCTCCCGGTTAGTCGTTTAGTATGTTGTGGAATATTTTCCTGAGGGTTTTTACCCATTGATTGCTTTGTGTGGATCCGGGTCTCTCTACGTTCATAGATGTTTTGGTTGTGTGCGTGCCCCTGTGGCTGGTCTTTCTAGTTACGTGAAGAGCCAGGTTTTTGAGTAGTTTCCTGAATAGTAGGTGGTTTCTTGTGTTGTATGTACTTTTGAAAGTGGTTCCAAGTTTTCGGGGCTTGGTGAGAGGAGGATCCTCCCAAGTTTTCTTTTGTTGTAGGGTTTCAGTTCCAGGTGGATATCAATGCTTGATGTGAGCATTCTTGTTGGTTGATGTAGACGCAGTTGGTCTCAAGAAGTCAGCGCCTTCGTTGTGTACCGCTCTGTGCGTGATGCACATTGTTTTGAATTTTATTAGTAGTTTTATTGGTAGCCAATGTAGTGTTGTTGGGGTGGTGTGTTCTCTTCGGGGTAGTTTCAGAAGGAGTCTCAGAAGGAGTCTGGCTGCTGTGTTTTGAATGCATTGTAGTTTTTTTAATAGTCATTCCGGCATGTCTAAGTAAAGTCTGTTGGCATAGTCTACTCAGGACATGACTGGCATAGTCTACTCAGGACATGACTAGGGGGATGATGATGATGATGATGGTGGTTTTGTTGGCGAACAATGGGAATAGTAGGATCCTCTTTGCCGCTCACAGTAGGAAGCTTTTATTGAGAAGGGAGTTTACTTGTGGCTCTAGCGTAAAATTGTCCATCAGGACCCCCAGGTTTTTTACAATCAGTGAGTGTTTTGGGGTTGTCCTGAGTTCCCTTGCCCAAGGGATGAAGTGGTTTTCTTCTCCATTTTTTGACGATCATTATTTCTGTTTTGCCTTTGTTGATTTTGAGGCAGTTGGAGTTCATCCAGAGAAATGCATCCCAGAGGCAGTTTTCTTGCGTGGAGTTTATTTCCGGGTTGTCTTGTATTTTGAAGATTTGTGCATCGTCGGCGTAGTTGTAGCAGGTGAGGCCATGGCTTTTGATGATTCTGATAAGTAGATACAGGTAGATGTTGAATAGTAGATGGGAGAAGGAGCAGCCTTGTGGTACTCCACAGGTCGAACCTCTCGGGCTAGATTTGAAGGGTTTCATCCATATGGTTTCCGTTATCTTCGTTAGGAAATATTTGATCCCTAGTAAGGCGGTGTCTGTTATTCCCTGTCCGTCTAATCTCGTTATGAGGGTGTCGTGGTTAACTGTGTCGAATGCTGCTGATGGGTCTAGGAGTATCAAGGCAGTGCTGTTGTCCGAGTTCATTTTTAGATTGTCTCATATTGAGAGTAGAGCCGATTCTTTTCCTCTCATTGGTCTGAAGCCAACTTGTGCTTGGTCTAGTAGGCCGTGCTCATTCAATGACGTCTTGGGTCGTTTTTTATATGTATGTTTCGAGCAATTTAGCTGTTTATGGGATGTTGTAGATGGGTCTGTAGTTGGAGCGGTCCTCTACGTTTCCTGCTGTATCTTAGTGCCCTGATGTATGCAGTTTTGAAGGCTTGTGGTAAATACTTTGGAACCTTCTGAGATTGGTAAAAGAGGAAAGGCTAATGGAAGGAAAAGGAGTTAATCGGTTCTTGGAGCATGTGAGCACTTTTACAATCCTCCTAGACAAAAACTTTCCCAGCAATAGTAGTTTAAAACCAATGTACCACCTATGAGGGATAGTTGGAATCAGTCAGAGTCTGCAGGGAGCCAGGACAGCAAAGTCCATTTGAACAATGTTTATGTAGCTGAGGCACTTTTAGATGGCACAAAATTCTTTCACAAGTTAGTTTGTAGAAAACTGTTGGGCCACAAGCTGTTAGTCTTGTGAGGGTCGTAGCTGAGGTCAAATCTTCAAAAAGCGGCTGCTGCAAGTCTTAAGTGAACATGCAAGCTACAGACAACAGGTAAGTACCCCTTAGTCAGCGCAGTACCTTATGTTAGAAAGAGTATCCAGCTGGCTTCTGTTTTGCTTGCAGGGATGCAGATCCTGGGTTCCTTGGCCTCAGTTGTGGGGACAAGAGGGAGGACTTCTGAATGACTCCTGCAGTTCGAAGGTTGGCGGCTGCTACGGGCTCTTTCAGTTCAGCAGCACTTCACGGTTTCAGCTACCAGCAAATGGCACCACCGTGGATCTTTGATCCTGTCACTCCTTGAGTCCAGCACTCTGGTGCAGTGACTCGAGCTTAGGTCATCCTGCTTTGGGAGGGTCCTCTGGATCTTCCTGGAGATTCGGTCTGGCTTAAAGATGTTTCACTCGACTATGGATTTCTCGAACCCTGGCACTCTGTTCCTGCAGCAGCCAAGAAAAAGGTCTTCCAGCAAAGTTTGTCGCGGGGGGTTGGGGGGTTGGGGGTTTGGGGGGGGGGGGGTTAGTTGGTCCCACTAACCCAAAGGAAGAAGTCGTCCTCTCTGGAGATTCTCTAGTAGATTTGGAAAAGCAGTTTCAGCACAGCAGCAGGGCTTCACTGGGCAAGTCAATGGTCCTGGAGCAAGCTTTTCATGATTCCTTCGTCTGATGTTTCGTCCAGTGGTCAACTGTCTTCAGTCCAAGAAGCCTCGCCTTTTAATGCAGGTTTCTCCCATTCATGCACAGCCTAGCTGTCGCTCACACAGCAGGGTGGCTGTCCTGCAAGAATAGCCAGGTAGCCAATCATGACTGGGTGCATTCAGGTTACCAAAGAGTCTGGGCAGGGAATTTTGGGCACCTCCTTGCTTCCTGCCTTGCCAGACACACTGGAGCCAGAGGCGGGCTTCAGTACTGAAGCCCACCAAAGGCAAAGAGAACAAAATAGGTTAAACCTGTTTTGGCGTGCAGAGTAAAACCCAAGAAAGACCTGACAAACAAATGGCGAAACCAGGGCCATTTTGACAGTGGTCACCCACGAGTGCTATATTGCAGCTGAGGGTTCAGCATGCGATAGAAAAGCACAATGATAGGAAAATAAAACCACTATGTAAATACTCCTGTCCCTTAGTCTGTGAGTGGTGGAGTTTGGGGGGGAGGGGGGGCGGGCTAAGGGACAGAACGATTTAATCCACACCTGGAAGAATCTCTTATACAGTTGGTCATACTTTCTGGAGAGACCATCAGCATTTTGGTGATTACACCCTAACCTGTTTTCTGGTGAAATCAAACCCTGGACGCTGGCTGACCACCTTAACAATTTAGAATCCTCGCCTTTCATCTGCATAGACAACTATCCCTTGAGATGGTTAGTCTGAATAACAAAAGTAGAATCCTAGAAGTATGGTCTAAACTTCTTCAGAGACCACACAATGGCAAAACATTCACGTTCAATAGTAGCCCATCTTGTCTCACGGGCCTTCCGTTTTCTACTGATGAAACATATCGGGTGTTCCCTGCCTTGCTCATCCAGTTGACTCAAAACTGCACCTATCCCCATATTAGAAGCTTGACAGTGCTTTCTTCAGTCATTCAAAAGCCTTGGTGCACTCCTCATTCCACCTGCCCTTCTTGGGGAATTTGGGTGAGGAGATGGCATTCAAGGGAGAAGCTATGGTCCCATAGTTCTCTATGAAGTTCCTGCCCAGTGAGGAACGGCTCTCCCTTGGGTCTGAGTAGTAGTGGTGGCCCAGTCTTGTACTCTGCTAGGCAATGGCCGTATTTCACCTCTTTACTCTGACCAATTCATTTACAAGCCTTTATGGTTAGATAGGCCTGTTCCAGAGCCTGCAAAACATATCCAAGGTGGTGAAGATGTTCTTCCCAAATGGGGCTTAACACTGCAATGCCATCTAAGTATGCCATGCAGAAGTCCTCCATCCCATTCAGAACTTGATTCACCATCCTCCGGAATGTAGCGGGTGCATTTTTTAGTCCAAAAGGTATAACCTTAAACTGGTAGAGGCCTTCTGGGGTAGGAAATGCAGTTTTCTCCGTGGCATGGTCCGTCAGAGCCATTTGCCAACAGCCTTGGGTCATGTCAAATGTACTGAGGAACTTGGCTGAACCAAGTTTGTCCACCAGCTCATCTGTCCTGGGTAAAGGATGGGCATCAGTCGTGGTGACTGCATTAAGAGCTCTATAGTCCACGCAGAACCCCACTTCCTTTGTTCCTGCTTTTGGCACTAGTACAACTGGACTAGCCCATGGACAAGTAGATGGCTCTATAACCCCAAGATCAAGCATCTTCTTGACCTCTTCCTTTATGTGGGATATGTAAAACCTGCTTTTGACATGGAGACCATCACCAGTAAGAATAGCATGCTGGAACCAGGGGATCTAGCCTGGTGTTGGTGAGATCAGAGAGGCAAACTGATTTAACAGAGCCTTGCACTCCTCCTGTTGCATAGTCCGATCTGAAGAGTGTTTTACTCCTTCAATTGCCTCATCTGAGGGTTGTCCCCTGAGGGGATGAGGGAGAGGTTCACTCTCCTCTTGATCGGATGCTAGAAGCAAAGCTCCTAGTTCTGGTCTGAAAACATAAGCCTTCATATGGTTATTCTGATGGACTCTAGGGACCTCCTTGGGATTGCCCAAATCCACTAAATTATTGACCGCTCCAAGATTACTCACAACCTTGAAGGGTCCAATCCATTTGTCCTGTAAGGCCCTCTGCCTTGTAGGTACCATAACTAGTACAAGCTGTTGTGGAGTAAACTCCACCATGTTGGCATTCTGGTCATGCCAATGTTTGACCAGAGCCTAACCTGCTTTCAAGTTATCAGAAGCTTTTGTCATTAGTGCTATTTCTCCCCCCCCACAACCCCCATCGGAAAGCTAGCACATAGTCTGGGACTCTCATTCGCTTGAGGGAGGGAGCGCACTCCAACCCTTCCTTGATCATGGCCAAAGGGCCTCTAAATGTATGACCATAGAGCAGTTAAAAGGGGCTGAACCCAACCCCCTGCTTGAGAGACTTCTCTATAAGCAAAGGGAAGGCATGGCAGTAGAAGGTCCCACTTTCTTCTAAGGGGTTCCTCTAAAGCATCTGTCATGCTCTTTAGTTCTGTTAAACCTCTCTCTCTACCAACCAATTGGTTTGGGAATGGTAGGCTATTGAACTTGTACGGCACTCCAGTTTTTCAACATGGTCTGCATGTAGTGAGACATAAAATCTGACCCCCCTGTCATAGATGACCTCCTTAGGAAACCCTACCCTGGTAAAGATGCCAAGGAGGGCCTTTGCCACTGCCTGAGCAGTAACATTTCTCATAGGCACGGCTTCAGGATACCTAGTAGCATGGTCTACCACAATCGATCTAAATCAGTTGCCTGAAAAGGTTGGAGGGTCTAGGGGACCAACAATGTCAATCCCCACCCTCTCAAAAGGGACTCCCACCACTGGGAAGGGCACTAAAGGTGCCACATTCTTGGCTACACGAGGTCTGAACAGTGTGGCAGCTCTTATATAACCTTTCTACATCAGCCCCCTTCTTGGGCCAGTAGAAATACAGAGATGGCCTCTCTTTTGTCCTCTTGAAACTCACGTGGCCTGCCAGAGGAATCTCATGGGCTAACTGTAAGAACCTCGGTCTCAGCTCGTGGGGCACTACTAGTCTCCTGGAGTGGACTCATTGGGTTCACTGTAGAGGAGGCCATCCTCCCAGTAAAGCCTGTGCTTCCCTGGCTCTTGCCCTTCCAGCTGGGAAGCTCCTAGACCTCTGCTGAAATCTGCCCTAGAGGGTCCACCTTCTGCCAAGCAGTTTGCAGCTCAGGGTGGTCTTTAGGGTCCAGATCTTCTACATAGGGAAGGTTTTCCAGCTATGTTTCACCAGTAGCTGACTCTTGAGTTTGGTTGGTCCTCCCACTCCCCTTCAGCTGGGGAAGGGGTCACTGGGGTGACCTGGGAGTGTCCTCTCGAATGTCCTTGTCCTGTGAACGGGTTTAGGTTTCAAACCTTTCTTTTTCTCAGACTTTAGATTTCTCTCTTGTCTTTCTTTTTCTTTTTCCTCGGAATAGAAGGGTGGCCTTCCTGTGGACTTGGGGGTAAGGGGAATCTCCTTAAGATCCCAGAGTCCCCTGCGGTTGCCTCTCTGGCCAATCTTTGTTTGCTCATGCTTCCTTTTACTAAGAGGCCTGAGGGTACTGAGGACTCTCCCAGTCACTTCATTCTGTACACTGACTGGTATTCGCACAGTCATAGTATTACACTGGATGAGAGCTGGCAGAATTGGAACCATTTGGATTGGGCCTCCTGCAAGTGTAGTGGGACCTTTGGGTGCCTTTGTCACATCCTCCGGTTTGAAAAAACTCGCCTGCCCAGTGTCTCTAATGGCAGGGTCTCCTGGCCATTTACAAGTACACTGTCCTTATAATATTCTTTGGTGTTATCTGGTATGGAGTTTCCACATTGGTTTTTTCAGACCCAGGGACACTAAATAACTGGTTTGGACTCCAATGGGGTCTTCAGCCAGAAATTTGCCATATAAAATCGTCTCCCTCAGGGATGAGGTTAAGGAGGCAATGTGGACCCCTGAAGGTTTACCCTTGCATCTGGGATCTCCTTTCACATGGTCAGTTGACTCGCATGCAAAAACACTTTCAAATGTTCTCTGGAATGGTGGTTTTTGCTGACCTCCCTCTGGTTTGGCACCAGAGGTTTCACTAGATTTTCCATGTTTCCCATGGGACTTACCTTACTAGGTTTGTGGCCCTCTTTTGGATGGTTGGAATTAAAATTCTTTTCCCCCTTTCTTGTGCTGCTTCCCTTCTTTCTTTTTGTGAGTTGCCCCAGAGTTCTTGTGAGTGGCCCTGTTGGCTACCGACATGTCAGCAGCTTGTGCTAACATTTTGGGCTCAAGCTCGTTTGAGTGAACCAAGTGCTGTCTCTGCTCAGGAGAGCAGGCATCAAAATAGATTCTAACAGATTTCTCATTCCTTCAAAGGTGTAACTCTGGAACCCTTAAACGAACCATCTATGTTTTTCAAACAGTCACATACACAGGTAGCTCAAGGGGTACCATCAGTCTTTTTGAGGGTCCTAAACCTCCTAAGGTACTTGGAAGGAGTTTTCCGAATCCTCGCTATTTAAAGGAATGGTTCACCCAAAATTTATTTCAAAAATAGATGGGCAATATTAAAAAAAAAAAACTATTGCCTTTTTTTTTTCTTCGAAGTCCCTATGTAAAATTTTGAGCAATTCAAGCTCCAATGTGCAAAAGCAAGCACATGGGCACATCAATTTTGTGAAATGGATGCCCGCCTGTGCTGGCTTTTGCTTTTGCGGCACTAATGAAGGAAAAGCCAGCCAGCTGTAGTAAACAAAAGCTACCACTCGGTGGCTTTTCCTTCATTGGTGCCGGGACTCGGAGGACGCGGACCGGAGAATACAGGCAGAAAAGCTGCAGCTGCATCTCGGTAAGTGCTATTTTTTTCTACGTTTTCCGGGCTGGAGGATCCCGGAAAACTAGGAAATAAAACTGCAGCTTTAGAAAAGTTGTATTTATGTTTGCGGTAGCTTTTGAAGCGACCGCAAACATAAATACAACGTTATTGTGTTTGAAACTGCTGCGGTTTTTTCTTTCTAAGTTTCTCAGTGGCATGTAAACACAACCGTGTTTCTGCCTGCCTTTGCTTTCACTTTGGGTCTCCGGTGCTCTCCTGGGGGAGCACCGGAGACCCAAAGTGATAGCCACGGCAGGCAGAAACACAACGCGGTTGTGTTTTTGAAAACGCTGCGGTTTTTCTTTGAGTTTCTCAGGCTCCTCCGAGCCGGAGGAGCCTGAGAAACTTAAAACGCAGCGTTTTCCAACGCAATAATATTGTATTTATGTTTGCGGTCGCTTCAAAAGCTACCGCAAACATAAATACGTTTTCAAAGCTGCGGTTTTATTTTAAGTTTTCCGGGCTCCTCCAGCCCGGAAAACTCAGAAATAAAACGCAGCTAGTGTTTGTTTTTATTTAAAAAAATAGCACTTACCGAGATGCAGCTGCAGCTTTTCTGCCTGTAGTCTCCGGTCCCCGTCCTCTGCGTACAGCACCAATGAAGGAAAAGCCACCCACGGCGGGCTGGCTTTTCCTTCATTCGTGCCGCAAAAGCCAAAGCGAGCACAGCGGCAGGCATCCATTTCACAAAATGGATGCCCCCATGTGCTATCTTTGAGCTTGAATTGCTCAAAATTTTACATAGGGACTTTGAAAAAAAAAATGCTGTTTTTATTTTTTAATTTTTTTTTTGTTTTTTTTTTAATATGGCCTATCTATTTTTTAAATAAGTTTTGGGCGAACCATTCCTTTAATGCCAATTTCAGTTTCATAATCCTTTCCCTCTGGCACACAACTCCATTACAGCATCAGCCATTCAGGGGAGCCTAGACATGAGCCAAGGGATTACATCATTCCCACTGATTCCTTGAAGAGCATGGGTGTAGTCAAACCTACCCAGCCAATCCAATATATCAAGTTTTGATTCATACATACTCGCTGCTTCTTTGTGCAGGTGGGGCCTCTTGGGACTTGCACACCTAGATGACTCTGGGAGGGAAGTAGATTCAAGAGTCAGTCTTTTCATATCTATTTTATGTTGCATTTCCACAACTCCTTGAGTTTGATGTCTATTGGTTTCAGCCTTAAACTTTTTGAACTCCAACTGTAATCTCATTGTCTCAAGAGAAACCTATTTGGGGCTTAAGGTTGGACCTTGTGGGGTCCCAATGGAAATAGACTGAGGCAAAAGGGCATGCTGTGGCAAAGGGGAGGTAGAGGAGTCTCATGAAGAGAGCACCTGACTCCTCTTGTAGATTGGAGTTCAACTCTAGCTGTTATCATTTTCCACATTACTTGGGATAGTCGGTAGTGCAGGCCTACTAAACAAACCTTGGTGATTCAACAACCTTGCAATTCAGTTCTTTCCTTTTTTACAGGCAGAGTCCTTGCACATATCTTTCAGTTGACCTACTGTCAGAACAATCACGGCTACCTCATTGAAGTTATCCATATTTGACATGTTACATTTGTTTCACTTTTTGATGGAGCGTAGCCCTGTGGCTGGTTTAGTTGGGCACAGGTACAGAAAATACTCTATGTAATAACTCTACACAAATCCTCACCGCTTGCCACCAGTGTTAGGCAAGATTGTATGCAGTAATCCTGTGGGAGACTACACCAGTCTTGTCCGCTTGGTATAGGTAACCCACCTATTGGTATAGGTCCGTACTTGGTAGAGTGACTGAGCAGCCAGGTGTATCTCAAGAGGGGTAAATCGGAGCTGTAGCATCGAAATCCACACCCAAGTATCCAAATAACACTTACACTCAAGATTTTCTAGTAAAATAATTATTTAACGGTCAGTATTAAATAAGCATTCTTTGAAAAGGGCAATGTGCTCAGTACAAATACACTTTAAATATTTTTTCAGAATCCAGGCAAAGCAAGTAGACCCTCTCTTTAGAGATGTTCATACACACTTTCTACACCCTGGGGTGACTTCAATTACTAGGGCAGTATTGGCATTTGTCACTCAATAATAATTTGGCATTTATATAGCGCTACGAACCCTCTGGTATCTGAGCGCTGCTTATTACCCACGGTGTGTGGTGCTCATTTATCGACCTCGAAGGGATGAAAGGCGGAGTTTGGCCCCGCTGGGATTCGGACCTGCCTTAGCAGGCTCTGCACAGATGTCAAAGTGAGCGCTCTACTCGCTGTGCCACTTTGATTGGTAAAAGAGGAAAGGGTAATGGAAGGAAAAGGGGTTAACAGGTTCTCGGAGCATGTGAGCATAGACTAAACCTTTCCCATAAATAGTAGTTTAAAACCAATGTACCACCTATGAGGGATAGTTGGATCAGTCAATGGGTCAGACGAGTCTGGGAGCCAGGACAGCCAAAGTCCATTTCAACAATGTCTAGGGAGCTGAGGCACTTCTTAGATGGCACAAAAGTGTATCACAAAGTTGGAGAGTGTAGAAATCACTGTTGGACCACATGCTGCGAGGGTCATAGCTGAGATCAACTCTTCAAAAAGCAGCTACTGCAAGTCTCGCGTGAGATAATGCAAGCTACAGACAAGAGGCAAGTACCCCTTATTCAGTACGGTACCATGGGTTAGAACGATCCAGCTGACTTCCATTCTCGTTGCAGGGATGATGATCCTGGGTTCCTGGGCCTCCGTCATGGGGACAAGAGGGAGGACCTCTGGAGGACTCCTGCACTGCAGTTTGAAGGTCGGTGGCCGCTACGGGTGCTGTACAGTTCAGCAGCACTTCATGGTTTCAGCTACCAGCAAATAGCAAAACTGTGGATCTTGGACACACTTCACTCTGAGTCCAGCACTCTGCTGAGGTGACTCTAACTTGGGTCCTCTGGAGCTTTGGTCCAGCTTAAAGATGTTGCACTAGACTACAGATTATTTTACCCCCTCCCCCGGCACTCTGTTCCAGCAGCAGCAAAGAAGTACAGCCAGTCGGGGAAGGTCCTCCAGCAAAGTTCGTCTTGGGTTTAGTTGGTCCCACTAACCCAAAGGAAGTCCTCTCCGGAGCTTCTCTAGTTGATTCGGAAAAGCAGTTTCTGCACAGCAGCAGGGCTTCACTGAATAATTAATTGGTCCAGGAGGATGCAGCAAGCTTCTCTTCATGATTCCTTTGTCGTATGTCTCGTCCAGTGGTCGACTGTCTTCAGTCCAAGCAAGAAGCCTGGCCTTTTTATGCAGGTTTTTCCCAATGCACAGCCCAGCTGTCACTCGCACAGCAGGATGTCCTCCAAGGACAGCCAGCCAATCATGGCTGGGTGCATTCAGGTTACCAAGGAGACTACGGACAGGTACAGTGAGTACCACCCTCGCTTCCTGCCCTGCCAGACACACTGGAGCCAGAGGTGGGTTTCAGTACTGAAGCCCTTCAAAGGCAAAACTAACAAACTGGGTTAAACCTGGTTTGGCACGCAGAGTAAAACACAAGAGATGGTGAAAAAAAAAAGACCGGGCCATTTTGACACCATGGTCACCCATGGGTGCTATACTGCAGCTGAGGGCTTCAGCCTGCGGTAGAAAAGCACAATGATGGGGGAGGGAGGGGAATAAAACCACTGCCACCAGCCATTTAAAAGTTGTGAGGGTAACATAAAAAACGTTGCATGAGTAAGTAGAAATGTAGGCAAAGGGGGCTAATGAGTAACACCCAGCACTCCATATAAAATGGGATCTGCTGGACTTACATGGGGGGGGGGGGGAAGGTAACTATCAGTTTCACTTTACTACTCTTGGTAACAGTAGGCCACCCAAGAGAAGGTATTTAAATCTTAAGAGAAATCTACAGGATTCTTCTGTGACACTACACTGAAGGTGCTGTTGCCATACAAAAAGTAGATGCCTATGGAGTTTGTCATTCTCCAAAAACAAAGCATACAGAATCCAAATTGGATCAAAATACGAGGGAGAAAAAGGTCTCACTTGCTCCAGGATAAAAGTCCTAAATTCCAGACAAGAGCTGGGGATATCTATGGTTGAAGGGAATTGGCACAGAAATTAGAATTCTCCCTAGACCGGATTCTTAGAAGTCACGTTGGAATACATCTTGAGATGTCCAGGATCACCCTGCCTCTTACCTCCAACTCAAGCTGCTGCTTCTGTCCCTTGGAGTCTGCGTACAGTTGCTAGTTGTTAACTTGCTGCTTCTATAACACTAGTGACTGGAAGAAATCCTCTGGAACTCTTTGTATTCTGCTGCTTGTCAAGACTTTGAGCCCTCTCCGAACTGCCTTTAGCTAGCTTTGCGTTTTTGGACTTGAAAGACTTGCTGATTGAAGAAGCCCTCTCTAGATCCATGATCTAAGCTAATGTTACACTAATAATTATCTGTTTGCAGAGTAAATGTATTACCTACCATATGTTAGAAACCGCAGGTGTGCTTAATAACCAATATACGATTACATTGTCTTTTCCCTTTCTAATGTTGCTGCAAATGTAACCGCAAACAAACACAAGTGAAAGTATCCTTTGAAGTGGCTTCTCAAGTATTCCGAAGTGTTCTGGCGTAAATGTCTAAAGTATTTAAAGTGATTCTGGTGTGTATATGTGTATATATATTTGAGGCTTGTGGAATCTGCTTGGATCACATGCTGTGCATAGGCCGACATCTAGTGGAAGCTGCGGAGTATTACAGTTTGTTTTTCAAAACTCGAAAATGGGCGTTGACGCAGGGCGTGCCAGTAATACTATCCCTAGTGTGACGTCCACTGTACCCAAGATCCCTCACGCGTCTAGGATCCTCAGATTGTTTTTTTCCGCCACACTGGTCGGAAGCATTTTGCGAGTCCCCTGGCCTTAGCCATACTTTTGCTAAAATATTACATTATTTACATCCTTCCCCATCCCAACGTCGAACTTCGACACTCGACGCCGGCTGGAGAAGAAATCGACCGTCGGCTGCTGCACGACAGATTTGGGCCTCGGCAGGCCTCTGGCCTCGGCCCGGGCCTTGGAAGGCCTCTGGCCTCAGCCCTGCAAGTAGGGAAAGTGGGGGGGGTTGGACATACTCTACACTCTTGGTATATAGGTACACCTTATACATTTCCTACACTTAACAGCCTGCTGCCTCAAGGTGCGTATGGAGGGTACCCCTTTTCAATTCTGCCCCAAGTGCAATCGCAAATACCCTTGGGTCGACAGGCACGCCACGTGCAATCTCCGCTTGCCGAGGGACCACCCCAAAGCGAACTGCAGAGCGTGTAGTAGGTTTGAACCTAAGACACTTAAGGACCGTTCGACGAAGCGTTGGGCCCACCACGCAGGCGGCCATGGCAGCGGAGAGCGCCTTCAGCGACTCCGTACGTTCGGACGGCGAGGGCATTACGGCATCGAAAGGCAGCTGAGTGCAGGTCCCCGACCTCGAAAAGTCGTCCGGCAGGGCGGCTATGGGGAAGACCCCCGGCGACACAAGCGCTTCACACACCACACACACACTAAACACACAAAGTCCAACCGAGACTCGACGACGTCGAGTTCTCGGAAAGAGGCACAAACAGAACGGTCCGATTCGGTGTCCTCTGGGCGTTCTCGGTCGAGATCTCCGCATGACTCCAGGCCATCGTCCACTCTTGCCAAGAGTGCCTCGCTCCCTAGGCTAACAGAAGTTCGATCGTCGGAGGACGAAGATGACTTCCACCCCCAGGCCACGCTCCAGGAGTCGGAGCCCGCAGACAAGATCAGCGCGGCCCCACGCTCGAAGGAGAGGGACTCTACCCCCGATCCTCGACGCCAGGTGTCGAAAACCTCCGCAGCCACTAAAGGACGGGGAAAACACTTTTCCACTCACAGGGAGGGGGGAAAACAGCAGAAGAAGCAGCCTTTGCACTCTTCCAAACCTGTGAAACACGCCACTCCCCCTAAACAGACAGACAAGACCAGGTCTGCTGATATGTCTAAAACCAGCAAATCTACTCAGGATAAATCTCAGACTTGCTGAGTCATTCCCAGTTCCAAAAAATGAGTGAAGACATAGATAGGGTCATGTCAAGGATGTCTTCTTTGGCTGACTTTTACAATAAAAATCCAGACCATTTCCTTACCTATGATCCACAAGGTGCGACACCCTTAGGCTCTAACTATCCTATCCCCCCCCCGAGTAAGAAGCCCGGGTTTGAGACACCAATGAGGTCTACAGACCCCTTCGAGGTACAACCATACTCGCGACCATACTCACTGTATCAAGGAGAGGCTTCCTTTAGTGAGGACCAAGAATTTGGCATGGTAGAAGAGCAAACCGGGACGGGCTACTATGGGGATGATGAGGACCAAGAAGAGGAAGACCCTGAAACCTACAGAGTAGATTTCCCCGGTAGAAAACGAAGCCCCGGTTACCGACTCCCCTGTCGATAACCAACCCCTCCTAAACGAGGTTCTCGCACGTGCAGCAGAACATTTCCATATTGACACCCACGGTCTCCAGGAGGAGAGGGACTTCGCCGAGGAGTTAGTGGGAGAAAGGAGGCCTGTTGCCCAGACCATCCCTATCCTTAAGTCCATTCAGCAAAGAATAGACCTGTCCCTGGTGAACCCGAACCTCACCAGAGCAGTCAATCCCAGGGTTGAAAAACTTTTCAGGGCAGCCCAGTCTGACACCCTCTATATAAGAGGACATCTGAAGCCAGACTCCCTAGTTGTCACTAACACTCGTAAGAGGGCTGGAACACCCTTGTCATCGTTTGAAGCTCCTCCAGACAAAGAGAGCAAAAAACTATATGGTTTCGGCAGGAAAGTAGCCTCAACGTCCGCCTATCAGGCAAGGATTGCAAACTCCACCACCCTGTTGGCCAGCTACAACTGCCATCGGTGGGAAGAAGTCGCGGCACTCCTAGCCTCTGCTCCGGAACCTTTAAAGGGCCAGTTAGCTCGGATTTCCGCAGAGGGTAGAGCAGTCTCTGGTTGCATTTTGAAAGCAACCTTTGACGCCGCGGACAACGCAGGCAGATTGATAGCAGAAGGCACTGTTATCAAGAGACATGCGTGGTTACGGCAGTCTGGTTTTAAGGCAGAAACCCAGGCATCATTGTTGGACAAACCGGTGGAAGCCGCTCTGTTTGGTAAGGCGGTCGAGGACGCACTGAAGAATGCCAAGGACTAATACGAGACACTTAAGTCCCTTGGCCAGTTAACCAATAAACCCCCTAACCAGAGAGGGAATAGTAATTTTCGTCGCCCACGCGGCCAAAATTCCCAGAGAGGATCTAACTATTCCCAGGGGCAGGGTACACAGTGGAACAACAGCCAACAGTCTACCCAGGGTTACGGCAGGGGTAATAGGAGAGGTCGTGGTAAAGGCAGAGGCAGCCCCAGCAAAGGAGCCGGCACGCCTCCACCAAAGCGGTGATGCTCCGTTCAGGGTCCCTTCTCACACAACCCCAGTAGGGGGACGCATTTCCACCTTCACCCAGGCTTGGGAAGGGATCACATCAGACAGATGGGTGCTGTCAACAGTATCCACAGGGTACTGTATAGAACTACGGCAGCGTCCCCGGAACCATCCTCCATGACAGAGTACACTCTTTAGAACATGAGGAGATCGCCATTCTGCTAGAAAAGGACGCGATAGAACTCGTCCCGGGACACCAGGTAAACAAGGGCATTTATTCAACTTACTTCCTTGTGCCAAAGAAAGATTTGACAATGCGCCCAGTATTGGACTTACGGCCTGCCAACAAGTATGTCAAGCCCCAAAAGTTTCGTATGACTACGCTACAAGAGGTAATCACCCTCCTAAAAAAGGGATTACATGGCAACCTTGGATATGAAAGATGCCTATTTTCATATTTCCATGTTCCCAGCGCACAGAAGGTACTTGCGCTTCAAGGTGGACAGTCGGCACTACCAATTCAAGGTACTGCTCTTCGGGATAGCTTCGGCACCAAGGGTATTCACCAAGGTACTGGCGGTGGCGGCTGCACACCTACGCAGGGAGGCAATCCCGGTGTACCCTTATCTGGACGACTGGCTCATAACGGGGGAAACCCCCAGTAATTTGCAGGACATATATTCAAAGGACTATCGACCTCCTCCACGAATTAGGCTTCTCAATCAACGAGAAAGTCAAGCCTGGTGCCAAGCACCTCCAAACAGTTCCTAGGAGCAATCCTAGATACTCAAGAGGGGTTGACCTTTCCTTCAGAGGAAAGAATTCGGAATATACTACTGCAAATTCCGCAATATCAGTCCGGTCACCAAATAACAGTACGCAAAGCAATGCGTTTACTGGGCATGATGGCATCATGTATTTACCTGGTCCCCCATGCGCGCCTGCGTCCCATGCAGGAATGGTTGGCGAAACAGTGGTCTCAGGCAAGTGGTCAGTGGGACGATCTAGTGGTCGTTTCGCCAACACTAGTACAAAGCCTTCACTGGTGGACAAGAGAGAACCTTGCACAGGGAAAACCCTTTTACGATCCCGAAGTACAGGCAGTAGTCACTACCGATGCATGTCTGACGGGGTGGGGAGCTCACCATCTCCACCACACAGCTCAGGGTCCAAGAATCACATCAACCTGCTAGAGCTTCTGGCAGTATGCAGAGCGCTTCAAGCGTTCGAGCCCCACCTACTAAACCTGTCAGTGCAAATCCGGACGGACAGCACAACAGCCATGTTCTACCTGAACAAGCAAAGAGGGACTCGTTCGCCAAATCTGTCCAAGCTTGCCCAGAAAATCTGGATATGGGCACTCAGACGGAACATCTTCCTGTCATCACAACATGTTACAGGGGAGCTCAATTCCCTAGCGGATGCTCTGAGCAGAGACTCCCTCCCAGAGGAACACGAATGGGTTCTACAGAGGCCGTAGAAAAGAAAGTCTTGGACAATGTAGAGGGTCTTGAATTTGATTTGTGCAGCCACGGGGAGCCAGTGAAGGGATTTCAGTGCCAGAGAGATGCAGTCCCCGGGCTTGAGGCCAAGGATAAGTCTTGTGGTTCAGTTGGATGAGTTGCGGAGGGCGCAGGGAGGTTGAGGAAGAGGCTGTTGAAGTAGTCCAACCTGGAGAGAATGGGACTCTGGAGACAGTGAGTTGCTAAGGGAAAGTGAGAAAAGGTAGTGCCTCTAAAGAGGTGTAGTTGATAATTAGCCTTTTTTTTTTTTAAATGTGAGGGGAGAGGATGGAGTTGAAGATGACTCCAAGGTTTTTGGGCCCCACAGGTGGTGGGGTAGGTGCAGTGCCAAGGGAGGCTGGCCAGAGTAAAAGTGAGGAAAGCAGGAGCTGATGTCCCAATGCATCTGTTTTGCTGGCATTGAGACACAGGCTGTTTGCAGCACACCATGACTGAATAGCGCACATACAGTCGGATATGGAACAGGAAGAACGTGCCAGGGCAGCCATGTAGCTGTTGAACAACCAGGGGGGGGATGGGTTAGAACCCTGGGAAACGCCTCAGGTTGAGAGGGTGATAGTTGAGAAAAAGGTAGCAAGTTCGACCTGGGATGGGCGGTCTGAGAGAGGTCACCCAAGCCAGTGCCTGACCTGCTATACCCAAGGTGTCATGAAGCTATGAGATCAGGATTGTTGTGGTTAGCCATGTCAAAGGTGAAGGAGAGGATCAAGAGAATCCCCATCTGCGGGGGGCGGGCGAGGTGCATGGGACAGTGCCCCCACCACCATGAGGGTGGTTAGAGGGATAGTACTGGATGGAGGAGTCAAGGTCGTGGGACAGAAGGGTGAGGCCAAGGAATCTGAACAGAGGAGCGTAAAGGTGTAGTGGGCAAGGGGGCCTGCGTAGAGGATGAAGGCACAGTGGCAAGTGAGTCTGGCCGGAGGGGGAGGTAAGATTAAAGAGGTGAGGGAGGAGCCTATCGAAGAGAAGGTTGGGTGGAGGACCCTGAACCATGATTGTCCATTGAAATGGACATTAATGATGACTCTAGAAATGGTGAAGAGGTCAAGGAGGACTTTGCAGCGAGTGGCACAATTAATGGGAGAAGAGGCGATTGGGAGAGGAGACTGACCATGTAGCGAGTCCATAGGTCAGGTGAGTTTACGCAAAGGATGTCGGTTTCTCTGCGGACGCCTTGACATGGCTTTCTGCAATAAGGCCTGGGTTGGAGCTCAGGGTGTCTTGTTTCTTCTTCCCAGATTTAGTGATAGAAGGATGGATGATTGTGAAACAGTTGGTGAGGCTAGGAGAGATGGCGACATGGTAGGCAGAACAGGGGCGGGGTAAGACACTTGCCAGGCTGAAGCGCTAATGCACTTGGACAAGGGGGGGGAGGGGGCAGCGGTGAGGAGACAGTGGGAGGTGTGCCTTCTGGGGGCACAAACATCTGCAAAGCACAATCAACATTTGCTGTCCAGCAGGGCAGATGAGATGCAGTACACTAGACGGGCTAAATTCAACTTTCGGACATGCACGGTGACCCCATCCGTTACTGTCGGGGCTAGATAAGAACAGATCCAGTAAAGTGAGAGGTAGTCCGACCCAGTGCAGAGGGAAGGATTTGAGAGCTAGTAAAATGAGCTGACCTTCAAGAGTACTTCGAAGTACATTTGTCACCGTGTGACCAGGGAACATGGTGGTTTCTGGGTGGGGTGTAGGAGAGGACCCCAAGAGACCCAGCAAGACCTGGCCAGACCGCAGACGGGGTGCAGACTGGACCCTTAGGAGTGGGCATTTGAGCAGGGGGCCGGCTGAAGCCTGCCAGTGCCGGGTTGGTGGTGTCCAGATCCCAGCTGGCCAATAGGGCATGTAGGAGGCACACTGAAGGCACTGAGTGTCCTCAATGCTCACATGAAGCTGGCGGCCATCTTGAAAGGCACATGGATTGCCCCAAATAATGCAGCAGAAAAAGCCAAATATGGACTACATCGGAGCCATGAGGCGCTGCAACTTCCAAAAGCAATTTAGCTGACCTTAAGCTGTGGCATTCTTGCAATGGTATATTTTATTTGTTTGGAACACAGCTTTTTAAAATTGTAATCCTATTCTCAGTTTATCCATCGTTTGTTCAATGCTACTGTTAGGCAAGATTGTATGCAGTACCCTTAGGGTGCACCACAACAACCCTGACCTCCTGGCAATAGCAACCCAACCTTTGGTATAAGTCTGTACTACACAGGTTGGTAGTGTGGACGAGTAGCCAGGTTTTACCTCGAGAGGGGTCAATGTGACCTGTAGGGGAGTTGCACAGAGATTCACAGTGACACAAACACTTCCATAAAGGGTTTTCTTGATAAGAGTTAATAATTTATTTACCAGTCAGTTAATGTAAGACTGCTTCAGAAGGGAGCACTGTAAAACGCCACATAAATATACTTCAAAACTATACACTCTCGTTCAGAATCAGTAACTACCCATTTGGGATGGCATACAGCAGAGACCTACACCCACAGGTGACTTCAATAGCTAGGGTGCTGTTGACATTTAATGCATTGCTGTTGGTATTCAGAACTGGTTTAAGAGCAAGTCAAAGGAAAAGGTTATTAGAGCATACACGATACCACAATTATTCTTAAGTAGGCAAATACTTTCAGATCCCCCAATAAGAGTCATTCAGTGAACAGGCTAAGCCAAAGTCAATAGGCAGAAGTATATAGGCGCTGAAGCACTTCTTTGCAGGTAAGTAGAAAAGTCTTTGCACAATGTTTCTGAAGTCTTTGCAGAAAAATGTTAATCCATGTAGGGACACAAGCTGACTTGTGAGTAGTAGAAGAGGAGATGCAAGCAACTACAGCAAGAGGTAAGTTCTCTTAGACTTTGTACAATACCTTCTAAATAGAAGAAAAGATGCAGCAGATGACTCCTGTTCATGTGCAGCTCTGCAGATCTCAATGTTCTGGGCCTCAGTCGTGGGAACATGAGGAGGACGTCGGGGGGGGGGGGGGGCGCCTTGGGACACTCCTGCACTGGGACGGTCAAAACTTGCAACCGGCAAACTTCACTTTCAGTGGTTGTTTGGCGTTTCAGCTTCTACCACAAATAGCCACACTGACGTTCCTGGCTGTCGCGATGGACTTTCCTTGCTTCTGGGGTCCCGCATTCTGTTAAGAGGGGGGGGGGGTCTCGGGCTCAGTCAGTCCTGCTTCCTGGGAGTCTGGAGGATCTTCCTGGAGCTCTTGGCCAGCTTAAAAGCAAAGCACACAATCTGGTGTTCCTCTCCCTGGCTATACGGTTTCCAGCAGCAACTCTGTGGAAATTCAGCCAGCTCCGAGATGGATGTCCAGGTTGCTTACTTTGGAGTTGATTGGTCTCACCAACTCAAGGGGAGAAGTCCTTGCAGGGGCTTCTTTCGATGCGAACTTGGTGTTTCGGCACTGCAGCAGGGTTTCACTGGGCAAACCAACGGTCTAAGAGTTGCAGCAGGCGTCTGTCCGTCTTCAAGTTCTTCGTCCAGTGGTCGACTCCCTTTTATTCAGTTCTCTCCCTTTCATTTTCATTCCAGCCTATCTGTCAGTCACCCAGCAGGGTGGGTGTTGTTGCAGGACAGTCAGCTGGCCAATCATCAGAGTGCATTTGGTTCTCCTAGGAGACTAAGCACAGGGAGTTTCGAGCACCTCCTTACCCCAGACACCCTCGAGCCAGAGGCAGGCTTCACTCGTGAATCCCACCAAAGGCAAAGCGACCAAACCTGGTTTGGTGCGCAGAGTAAATCTCGAAGGACCTTTCCACAAAGAAATGACGACAAAAAACGCAGCCCGCAGTAAATGCACACCATGGTAACAGCCATTCAGTGAGAAAAGGTTAACATACAAATGAAGCTTGACAAAAGGGGATACTAGGTAATTCCTCAGCACCCTATTGTAAGATAGTGTGTGCTGGGTCTAGAAAGTTACAAATGTAAGTCAATTTCACTTTACTGGTCTGGGAAACAGTTTATCTCAGAGAAGGTATTTGGGAAATCTGAAAGACTTCCCTGTGACACTGCACTGAAGGTGCTGTGACACAATGTAAAAGATGCCTATGGAGTTTATCAGGCTCCATAACCAAAAAGAAATACAATGCTCAAAAATCACATTAAAATGCACGAGAGTGTGGGGAAAAAATGGTCGCTCTCTCTCCAGGTTAAAAAAAATCAAGTCCTCAAAATCCAGCAAAGTTGCTGGGGGACCCTGAGGTAGAGGGAATTGCTACACTTCTAAGAATTCTCCCTAACAGCTATCAAGAATGGTCTCGCATAGATTGGCAATTTATTTTCACTGGGGCCTAAATCCTAATTCTGTATTCTCTTATCGGTGTAAAGAGTTGGGGAGATTTAAAACTTTTTGTCCACACAATATCTGGTGGTATCTTAGTCTGTCTGGAAGTATGAAAAACCTCTTGACCATATAGCAAGGAAGGGATCACTTTTATCCTGTAAAAATTAAATAAGCGTAAGTAATAAATCTACAGGTATCTTTGGTTTAATCTCCATTTGTGCTGCAAGATGCTTTGCCTCATCTTTTAGTCTCCTGTTAAACAGGGTCAGATTTGGGGAAGCATCTACATTAAAACCCAGATAACCTGATCGGTTGGCACCAAAGGTACTTTATAAATCTTCCAACTATACCCATATGGTTTTGTGGTTTCTAGCAAAACCTATGCTAGTTTTTACAAGGATCAATCTTTAACTCATTGGAGGATGCAAATGCAGCGGTAGCGTAAGCTGCTGTAGACCCAAAAGGATCAGATTGTCTGCACAGGTCCGCCAATAAATGGATAAATAGGTATGTTTATTTTTAAAAACTGCAGGTGCCAACATGTCCCCTAGATCCGCAAGATAAAGATTGAACATGTTGGGTGCGAGGACACACCCATGGAGGAGTTCTTTGTGTGTTGTGAAGCTGCCAGCAAAGCAATGTTTACGTGTTGCAGGCTTGAGTGAAATCAACAGAGGAGATATGTTCCGTACTTCACCCAAGCATTTTCCTGCACAGCTCTTGATGAAGCCATTGAGGTCCCATGCCTTTATTGCACCCAGTTTGATACCTTCTTAGCCCCCCAGTCAAGTACGTCCACAACTCTGGACAATGGAAGCAAAATGTTTACTTCCAGTGTCTGCAGGGCTATAGCACACTAGTGCAGTGGGTTTAAACAATTGCCCTTGTGTATCAAAATAATTATCAAGCATTTCTACATTTTAGGGATGCATTCGGTTATCAATATGCTCTCAAAAAGTAATAACGGAATGCTTGCCATTTAGGGCCAGGGGCTCGAATTAGATTAATTTCTAATCTGTTTTTCAATGTCATCCATATCAAATTTTTAGGGTACAGGGTAACTCTGGTCTATAAATGCCAAAGAAATGTCTTCCAAGCTTCCTCTGATAACCGGATTGTACTGACAATAATTTTTAGTTGAGGACAATAATTTGCAATATGCGGTCTCCATCTTTCTGGATTAAAAGATGCTGATATCCTTTATGCCAGTTTTTATAGGGTTGGCGGAGATGTCGTGCTTTATTTAAACCTTTCCACTCTTGAAGTTGTAATTTTTTTTATTTTTTTGGGTGTTATGATCATTACTGGAGATGAATCTTAAATCCATCAGGTAATCGCGATGGTTGAATTCTCAAATATCTCTGTGAATCAGGGATCTTCTTAGCAGTTTCTGCTGAGGTTAATTGACAGGGTTATTAACTGTTGCCTGGTCCTATTTCTTTTTAATTATTTATTTTCATTTATTTTTTTTCCCCTCAAATTTAAAAGTGCCACTAATCCTATTGTGGTCATTAACAGCAGTATCCGAGTTATTAAGATCATAGCACCTTCAGAACAATGAAGGAGACATTAACAGGTAGGCTATACACAGATGATTTGTCCATGTATGTACCTGTTACCTCTGACATTCCCATTAGGAATGAGCCGGTTCCAGTCGTTCAAACTTTCAAACTTTTCCCCATATTTAAATTTATTAGACTTTCTGGCAAGGAGTTTAATTCGCCCCCAGCAGAACTACAATCTGACTTAAAATCATCACCAATTATGGTAGCCTTTCCATCATTGTCTTCTATAATTTCGGTAAACCGAATCAACTCCCAAGTGTTAAGGAGGCTGAATTCCAATACAAGTAGCCGATCAGGATTCTGGACTGGGGGGTATACCTTTTTAAGATTAATTTATTGCTTGGAGCTCTTGGTGTACGTTTCAATAAGGCAACAGTATGAATAGCTATAAGAAGGCCGCTCGATGGCTGCCCCCATAGATGTCATTGCATTTTGCTGAAAAACTATATAACCATCTACAACTATTGTTTGTAACCAAAAGTCTTGTAAGATGATGCTGTGTATTGAGAACCCTTCCCACTCAATCATTTGAAACTGTTAAAAACCCCTCCAGTTCCAAGAGTACTGTCCCTTTTTCCACTACATGCTTTTGTTTAAGGCCTGTGCCACTGTTAACAGTCTTGAGTCATTTGCAAGGTTTCCAGGTAAGCCATGAATCAAGATTTATGTCTCTAGAAGTTAGTAGACGGACGTAGGATTTCATGAAATAGTTCATATATTTGTTCGTTTTTTTTTTTTCTATCGCATTATTTGAATGCATAAGATGTTGAGGGCAGTCCTTTTTAGCAACATTATTGGTGCCATACGTCTTCTTTTTTTTTTTATTACAATGACTGATGTCAGTTATCCAGTATAATTTGGCAGGGTTGATTGGACACAGGTGGTAGTGAATCAGTTATCGCCGTTTGAGTATCTGCTTAGCGGACGAATGTCCCATGGTGTTTCTCTTTCAGCTGAAGCAACACTCCATTAGATGTAGCTGGTACATTGTGGTGCGAGGTCTCCACATGTGGCTGCTCGTGCCCTCCCAAATTGGATAGATTGGTCACGTTTGTTGAGGTGGTAATACGTGATAAAGTCCAAGAGTTTATGTGCACGTACAATCAACAACCACCTTGACCAGTACACAAAGCCCTAGGGGCTGCCTCTTCAGTATGAATGCTCCTGAAAAATGTGATTGTGCTTTGCTTATTTGATGTAGCTTTTTTTCATTTTTTTAAAAAAGACATTTCATTTTGTACTTTTTAGTGTCTTTAGGCTGCGTAGCAGACATCTCTATCGTTTTTATGAACTGACAAGATCTCAATCACCTCACTTGCCTCAGAGTATGGTAGCTTGACTTCTCATCTCCCTTACAAAATCTCAGGGTCCTCTAGCAGGTCTGACAATAGAGCGCTTAAATATAGAGCCAACCTGGTGTTAGGCAAGACTGTATGTAGTAACCCTGTGGGAGACTACACCAGCCTTATCCTCTTGGCAATAGGTAACCCAACCTTCGGTATGAGTCTGTACTACACAAGTTGGGAGTGACTGAGCAGTCAGGCTTAACTGAAGAGGGGTCAATGTGAGCTGTAGGATAGTTTCACAGTGACAAGTATTCAAATAACTTGTACTCCAGGTTTCTTGATATTGACTATTTTAAGTCAGTTTTAAAATAAGCCTCCTTTAGAAGGGAGCAATTGGTAACAATAAAAATACACTTCAAAATACACTCCTTCAGTTCATTAAAGTAAGTAGATATCCTTTTGGGATGGCACACAGATTTTGCTACACCCTGGGGTGACTTCAATAGTTGGGACACTGTGGACATTAATGTATCACTTTTCACACCT
The DNA here is from genome assembly GCF_040938575.1 of Ambystoma mexicanum. Classification (NCBI taxonomy): domain Eukaryota; kingdom Metazoa; phylum Chordata; class Amphibia; order Caudata; family Ambystomatidae; genus Ambystoma; species Ambystoma mexicanum. Next base: position 528,846,866 of record NC_090938.1, on the reverse strand, counting down.
AACTGGTTATGTGGCAAAAAAGGAAAAGGTTTTGGAAGGAAACAATGGGTTCTCAAACGGGTAAGCACATTTGAACCCCCCCCCCCCCTTGCAATGTAGATGAACCCTTTCTCAGCTATACAAGAAAGGCAAGTATGACTTTTTTTTTTTTTAGAGGGATAGTTAAAACGCAGTCGGAGGTTAGTCTTCAGGGAGCCAGGACAGCCAATGTCGCTTGAGCAAAGTCTAGGGGAGCGGAGTCACTTCTTGAAGGTAAGTTGAGTCTTGCACAAAGTTATAGTTTTGTTGAAAAAGAAATCACTGTTGGGCCACAAGCAGAGAGGCTTGTGAAGGGCAAAGCTGCATGCAACTCTGCAAAGGGCAGCCAATACAAGTCTCAACTGTGAGCAAGCAGTTACACATAACAAGAGGGAAGTACCCCTTAGTTCACAGTGCCTTAGGTCTGAAGAAAGGGTTCCAGCTGGCTTCTGTTCCTGTTGTAGTCTGGCAGAGCCTGTTGTTCCTGGGCCTCAGTCGTGGTGACAAGAGAGGGCGTCTGGGGACTCTGCACTTCTATTCGAAGGTCGGCAGTAACAATAGACAAAGTTCAGATCCGCGGCAGAGCAGGTTCTTGGACATTTTATGGACTTTCCTTGCTTCTGGGGTCCAGCACTCTGTTGTGGCTCAGGCTTGGTTAGCCCTGCTTCGAGGGAGTCTGGAGTATCTGCAGCTCTGGTCCGGCTTTAAAACGATGCACTTGAATCTGGTGTTCCTGTCCCCTGGCACTCTGTTCCTGCAGCAGCAATGGAAGTACAGCCAACCGAGGGTTTCCAGTCGAGTTAGCCCTGGGGTCAATTGGCCCCACCAACCCAATGGGAGAAGTCCTTTGCAGGGCTTCTTTAGTTTAGGTAAAGGTTCAGCTCTGCAGCAGGGCTTCACTGGGCAAACCAACGGTCCCAAGTTGCAGCAAGCTTCTCTTCCAAGTAATTCTTCGAATTCCTTCATCCAGTTGTCGACTCTGCCTTTCTTGCAAAGACATTGCCTTTTATGCATTTCTCTCCCGTTAATTTGCTGCCAAGCTGTCCCTCACAAAGCAGGGTGGCTGTCCTCCAAGGACAGCCAGCTGGCCAATCACCTTTGGGTGCATTCCTGTAACCAAGGAAACTAAGCACAGGGAGTTTTGGGCACCTCCTTTGCTGCCTGCCCTCCTAACATGCTGGAGCCAGAGGCGGGCTTCACCAGTGAATCCCGCCAAAGACCAAATTGGTTTGGTGCACAGAGTACATCTCAAGAAGGACCTTTTCATCAAGAGATGATGAAAAAAAGACTGGGGCCATTTTGACAAAATGGGCACCCATCGTTGCTATACTGCAGCTGCAAACGTAGCCCGTGGTAGAAAACGCGGAATGGTTTGGAAAAAGTAAACCACTGCCACCAGCCATTGATTGTAGAAATGGTAACCTAAAAATGTTACATGAGAAGATAGACAAGGGGGATACTAAGTAACCCCTCCAGCACCTTATTGTAACATGGTGTGTGCTGGGTCTATAAAGGGTAAAATGTGAGTAGTCCATTTCACTTTACTACTCTTGGAAACAGTAGTTATCCAAGAGAAGGTATTTAAACATCAGCAGAAATCCAAACGATTTCTCTCTGACACTGCACTGGGGGTGTTGTATGCCACAATGTAAACCGATGATACCTATGGAGTTTGTCAGACTCCAAAACCAAAAGAAACTGTTCAAATCAAGAAATATTCATGAGTGTGCAAAAGAGGTCTAAGGTAGAAGCAAATTGGCACATTTCTGAGAATTCTCCTTAACAACCATTTCCTGCTTCAGCTTTATATCACTTAGCCTGGGTATGTGATCTTAATTCTACTTCAATGTTGTATAATAAAACGAGTAACACCATATTTAGGGCTGAATTGAACGGCAAGCCAGTTTTACATTGTCTAGCTCCCGTAAAGTATGGTTTTAAGTTAGGTGGCGAATCTGAGCTTACTGAGGAGAGCGAATCTACCTTTCTAGTTTTGTCAAGAAGTGTGACCTGTCCATGCTCACAGGAGTATGTCCACAGCGGCCGTTCTTGAGGATATCCACTGAGGCCGGATTGCTCAAGTTCTGTTCGCTCGGTTGCGACTGCCAGATTTAAAAGGCTCACATTGTTTCTTCTTTGAGCTGGTAATTTTACACTGGATGCATGCTGTACTGATGTACTCTACCAATCTCTAGGGTCGAAAATCAGTTGAATAATCTTCCAACTGGAAGACGTTTAGGGTTTCTTTTTTTGTCCCATTAGTTGAGTAATTGTGCATAAGGGTGTTGCAAGTCGGTTTCTAGAGAACTTCCTGTTGGATCATATAGGACTATGGAGGTTGAGGGCGAAGCCACATGAGCAGGCTTCAGTCTTGTCTACTTTAGTCAACGGAACAACTCTATCTGCCAGCTAATTTGAGAATACTGTCTCTTCACTCATTTTAGGGTGCAGAGTGGGGAGGACAATAGTAAGCAATCGTGGGGGGGCAGATTTACTTATCGTGCACAAGTGTTCTTTGTAAAAGCTCCACTCCCCCTTGCCCCCCCCCTCCTCCAATCCCCCCCACTGCCTCCAACTGCAGCACTCAAAGGGTTTTTCATTCCGGCAGTGTAACGCTCAATGGTGCTCTCCCGGGTACAACAGTCGGTCTCCAAAATGATCCGTCAACAAGAACAGCAACTTCTCTAACTGCTGCACTCTGTTTTATTACGTTTTCATCTCCTGACAACATGCAGACCAGTTCTATCTTTATTTATTATTTTTTTTTTCTTGTTCATTCCCAGGTAAACGCTTTGCCAGCGGAGAGAATTCAGGAGATACAGAAAGCCATTGAGCTGTTCTCGGTAGGCCAGGGGCCAGCAAAAACCATGGAGGAGGCCACAAAGAGGAGCTACCAATTCTGGGACACACAGCCTGTTCCCAAACTAGGTCAGAACCGCTTCTTCTAATTTTCTTGTATGGCAATATATATATTTTTTAAATAACCTGTGCATCGTTTCTTCCAGGTGAAGTAGTGAATACACATGGTCCCATTGAGCCTGACAAGGATCACATTCGTCAGGAGCCATACACTCTTCCTCAGGGCTTCATGTGGGATGCCTTGGACCTTGGAGATAAAGCGGTGGTAAGTTGTTGGCTATCTTAGATGGCGTCATGGTGCAGATGAGATTTTGGGAGGCTATAGCCTAGCTCATCAGATGGGATTTTGGGAGGCTATAGCCTAGCTGCATCTGGCAGTCTGTTGTGTTTGAAGAAGTTAATGCAGCAACAGTGTCCTTTTTGCGTTTCTGCATGTGGAGGTCTGGTTGGCTATTCAGGCATCGTTCAGTTAAGTATTTAAGACTTATGTGTCAAAACGAGTCTATCATCCTCTTAACCAACTCTCCTGGCAGATGTTCAGAAAGTGAAGTTTTGATTTCTTTTAAAATTGTGAAATGTGGTTTTTAAAGCAGTTTACAGGCCTCTGACGTTTTTGTCAGTTTTCAGTGGCTTTCCTTTTTGATTTGAAATTTCTCTGTAATGGATGATTCTTGAAATCTTACATGTGAGACTCGGTTCAGAGGTCAGTCCATATTTTATGTACAGGAATAACCAGTTTGTTGACTGAGGTCATCTTTTCAGTTCTGCTGTGAATAAGGCTTGAAGTGTATGATATTCCACTAAATGATTACAAAACATTGTAGTTGACACGACCAAAGGTGTCGCCAAGAATTGAAGGGAAAAGCAAGGGACTGGTAAAGGGCTTCTGGTGCAGGGAATGGGGTGAAGAGTCCAAGAGTATGACAGTTCTGAGCATCAGATTTTAAACCTGGCAGAAGGAGATTGCTGTGAATTAAGTGTTTTGCTTTCTCTTCCACTTGAATCATTGCTGCTTGTCTAATTATTTTATTTAAAATGCGCTGTTGCATCACATGGTGTTTCAAGGCGCATCAAGACAAGGGGTGGGGGGGGGGGACACAGACACAACAAACGTTCCTACTAGGCCTTGAGGCATTTGGATCGTGCTAAACTAAAAGTAAAGGGGGGGAAGAGGTTGCATAGTGCAAGTGGACAAGTATAACACCGTGCAAGGCTGGCGGGGAATCGGTGGGGGGGATGAAAATTGGGAAAATTGACAAATGGTCCTACTAGGCAAAGGGACATTCGGATCGTGGAAGTGCTGTTACATTAAGTGCAAAGGGAACGGGGGCAACAACGCAAGGTAGACATTTGGAGAGAGTGAAAATTGGTAACACCTCACCACAGGTGCAGGGGGCAACATCAATATGCAGGGACAGGTCGGTTATGCATGAGTCCAAGAATGGTAGTGGCTGGTAGGTGCAGTGCATAAAAGCAATTATCCATGTAAAAAACGGTAGGTGGCAGTTGAAATTAAAGCACTGGAGGGCTGGAAGAGTCAAACTGTAGCGGCAGGCAGGTAAGAGTCTCGTGCTCACACCAGAGAAAATGCAACCTGCTAGGGAAGAAAGGCCCAAGTCAATCTTGTAAGGATAACCAGTTTTAATCTCGTGCGCAGATGAGGGCAACAGCAAAGAACTCTGCTGCCAAGAACATTATGCCAAAAAGAGGTACGAGCAGAAACATTTAAGGCAAAAACATCATCCTAATGACTCAATACATATGGTAACAACCCGTGTGGCTGATTGGATGCACCCTATACAGGTGCTGCCTCTATCCATATGGGGTGGTAGTCTATTGGTCCCGTCCCAATCCGGCCATCTTCCATCACGTGGGTGCTACAGGGTTCATCTTCTCACATCGAAGGTCTGACAACAAATGAATTCTACTCCTACTATACAACTTGTTTATCACTCATTCCGTACACTTTGCAGGCTTCAAAAAGGACATACAGTAAGTTCCAGGGCACTCTAATTTTCACCTGCACATTTCACTCTATCCCTCCATGCTAGCTGACTCGAAGGTCTCCACCCTCATTTTGAACTATAATTTATCCCTCTCGGCACCTCTCAATATAAATTACACGATTGCTGCAACGATGCATCTTGTCTGTCCTCTTTGAACATTTCAGGACTTGTTACTTTGGGGTTGATGGCCAAAGGGAACCTGGTGTTATGGAATTCCGGTAGCTTAGGGTTTAGTCAGTTATATGGGCTATAACTCGTAGTCACTCGGGGAATGGGCTGGGTCATGTGTTGGCCAATGTGAGATCCCATGCCCATTAGGCGCTGGCCTCTGATCGTGGCCTTATTAGGGCACTTTCCTCTTGTATTTGTTTTTATGTAGCGCTCTTTTCCCACTTGTGTGGCCTCAATGCGCTTCATCCTTGGTTGAACTCCCTTGGAGACCGTAGTCCATGTGGTTGGAAAATTCTAGTGGGTATAGTCTAGGGGATGCGTGTGTGTGTATATGTAGCCATTCTAGCACTTCGGTGGCTGGCAAGGCTCGACCTGGCAGCCCAAGAGGTTGGACACATGGGTGAGTGCTGTTGAGGGTTAGAGATAGATTGCTATTGAGTCTGTCGGGCCACCTATACCAAATTCCTTTCGAGTGGTGGTTGCTGTATGCTAGTGGTAGATGTGTTGAGGTACGTCAGGTGTTTCAGTCTGGACTGCCAGTTGTGCACTAGGCCGGATGTGCTTAGCTGTAGGTGTATTTTATCGTGCATGGATGCTTGGCCGTGCCTGTGCCTGTGTCCGTGCGAGATCGGGTTTTACTCTGTGCGCCAAACCATGCTCAACCCTTTTGTTCGTTTGGCGAGCCTCAGTGCTGAAACCTGCCTCTGGCTCCAGTGTCTTGCAGGACAGGAAGCGAGAGAGATGCCCGAAACTCCCTGTCCAGACTCCTTGGTAACCCCACACTGCTGTGAGTGACAGCTAGGCTGTGCATGAATGGGAGAACCCTGCATAAAAGTAGAGGCTTCTTGGACTGAAGGCAGAGTTGACCACTGGACGAAACATCCGACTAAGGAATTGTGAAGAGAAGCTTGTTGCATCCTCCTGGACCATTGAACTGCCTGGTGAAGCACTCCTGCTGTGCTTAATCTCCATTTCCAAAAAGACTACAGAAGCCCTGAAATGGACGACTTCTTTCCTTGGGTTGGTGGGACCAACTAACCCAAGACTAACTTTGCAGGAATACCTTCCCCCAACTGTTTTTTTGCTGCTGCTGGAACTGAGTGCCAGCAGTTGAGAAATATGTAGTCTAGTGTGACATCTTTAAACCGGACCAAGGCTCCAGGAGGATCCTTGGTTTAGTTCGAATCACCTCACCAGAGTGCTGGACTCGGAGCGAATGAAGTCCATCAAATGTCCAAGATCCCCAGTGGTGCTATTTGCTGATAGCTGAAACGGCGAAGTGCTGCCAAACTGAAAAGAGCCTGTAGCTGCTGCTGACCTTCAAACCACAGTGCAGGAGGCCTCCAGACGTCCTCCCTCTTGTAACCATGACGGAGGCCCAGGAACCCAGTATCTGCAAACCTGAAACCAGAACAGAAGCCAGCTGGATCCTCTTCTCACCTAAATTACTGTTCTAAGGGGTACTTACCTCTTTGCCAGTAGTTCTACTCATCTCATCTGAGACTTGCAGTAGCTGCTTTCTAGAGTTGGTTAACAGCTTGTGGCCTAACAGATTTACTACAACAAACACTCACTTTGCAAGACCTTTGTGCTATCTAAAGTGCCTCAGCTCCACAGACATTGTTCAAATTGACGTCGACTGTCCTGACTCTTCTAAAACCCATTGACTTTAATTCTAACTGTCCATCATATGTGATGCATTGGTTTAACTAAATATTGTTGGTGAAAGGGTGTATCTAGACTTCATTGGGGGATTGAAAAGTGCTAACATGCTCTGAGAACCTGTTAACCTTTTTTTTTTTTTTTCTTCTTACATTAACCTTTCCTCTTTACCAACCTCAGAATCTTTCAAAAGTACAAAAGTGATATATAAATACCAATACTGTCCTAGTTAAGTGAAGTCCCCTCCGGGTATATGAAGTCTGTATGAAGCATCTCTAAAGAAAATCTAATTGCTTGTCTTGATTCTAAGATTTCTTTTGAAGTGTGTCGTTTTTGCACATTGCCCTTTTTAAAGAATGCAGATTTAAAACTGATAAACAATTATTTCACTAGAAAACCTTGAGGTGTAAGCGTTATTTGGATACTTGTATTGGTGGATTTCAATGCTACAGCTCACATTTACCTCTCCTGAGAATACTGACTGCTCAGTCACTGAACCGCCTTGTGTACTGCAGACCTATACCAATATGTGGGTTACCGAATACCAAGAGGACAAGACTGGTGCAGTCTCCCACAGGGTTACTGCATTCAATCTTGCCTAACATTCATGTTAACGCTTCACTGAAGGAAAGAGTTGTTAAAAGCATCCCCAGCTTGAGAATTCTCAACCTTCACTCAAACAATGCCACCTAGTCTCACTTTGCAAAGTGTTGGATCTGCTTTAGTAAGTATCTTAATTAACATCAAACCACTAACAGAGGCTTCTCTCCAACTGAGATGCATGACTGTCTATTAGCCTTCAAGCATGTACATGATCATGTTGGCAGACAGCATAGTCCAGATAGCATATGATCTTCACTGCTACTTTCTACAGCCTTCATGTGCAATGAAGAGACGCCCTGGTTTCCCCTCACTAGACAAGATGATTGAAAGTTCTTTGTGCACCATTCACCTGTGTCCGTGGGCCAGCCAACCATCAAAACATGAACCACTAAGCATGTTGCCACTACCAGAGGCAGAGTGGCTGGTTCTTTGGCTCTCTCAAAGGCAACAAATACCTACTGGTACTAATGGATAAATGCATCAGAATCCTGTTGGTGACTAGTCTGTCCACCTCCGTGTTTCGACTATACTTCTCTTGGAAAGTGTTTTCCACATGGGACATACCAGCGATATTAGTAACAGGTGGTAATGAACATCCATTTAACAGACTTGAATTCACACATGTCATGAAGTATCTGAGGCTCGGATATGTGGCCACCAGCCAATGGCATGGTAGAATGCTTTTCTGGCTTCTCGAAGGCAATGTAAGGTGCAAAAGCAAGTACCATAGTGCTCATTAAAGCAGTGTGCAAAAGGTTAAGACTATAGCACCTGTCCTTGCAGCACCATGTGCAAGTGATCGGCTAGGAAGAAAGCCATGTACAAGAATACTGAAACTATACCTACCTCAACCTAATGATTGAATCCATCAAAGGGTGGTAGTCATGGAAGAACAAGTTAAGAGGGTTTAATGTAAAACGATAAGCAAATCTTGCACACCTCGAAATTGGAGGCCAGGAATTAATCTGTGAGCAACTTTTGAGAGCGTCTGGCATATGATCCTTGGAGAAGGGGATTCCTCATATTCCGGGTTTATAGGTGTATATTCCTGACTTTGGAAGCACTGATTCCCTCAAGCTCACCAGTTGTTCTAAGTGATAATGTGGCAGAGAAGCCCAGGCGGATGCATTAATGCCAATAAGCAAATGTCCAGATTATATGTCTATAAAATTGTCATCTTTTAAATAAGAAAAGTGGAAGAGAAAAATCTCTGAACATCACAGGTACAAAACAATAAATGGTCCTCAGTGTACTGGTTAAATAAAACAGTTTCAAACCAGGTTTTCAGAGTTCAGTAAAGTTGTGTTTCTAGAAAGGGGGTTTGGAGGAACCCATAACAAGTAAGCAATGCCCTTTTTACCTACATAAGCTAGAAAGTTCCCAAGAGACCAATAGGATCAGTTGCACAGGGTTTGGGGCAGTCTATGGCAGGGAAGAGCTCCCTTCTGCGAAGTCTCTAAGATCAATTTCTGTATGGACAAAGAAATAACCATTCTTGCCAGCAGTGTGGGAGAGTCCAGAGCAATACCCTGGGTCCAAAAACCAGGTCTGCAGCAGCGGTTATTCCATCAGTGGTGGCTGTACAATTTTTTTTTGTTTTTTTTTTTTTTGGACCTCCATTTCCCCCCCCACCCCTTTACCCCCTACCTCTCCCCCCCCCTCTACTTCCTCCCTTCCCGATCAGCTTAGAAGAAAAAGTTAATCACTAGTCTGTGATTCCATGGTTGAGGGTCCGAGTCCAAGGACTGCCACGGGATTCTGCTTCAGTGGATGTGAGTTGTTTGAGAATACTCCCAAGGAAGGACACATGTTGAAGAAAAGTTAAGTCCCACTGAAGAAGAGTCTGTAACCGAAGGAGGACCGGGTGTAGGGGAATATTTTAATTTTGAGGCCAATTCCCTTCAACCTTAGAGACCCCCCCCCCCCCCCAGCTCTCTTGCTTTTATCCCCTGAGTGAGTGGGACATTTTCTCACTCCTTGTTTTTCCCTGATTTGGATGTTGTGTTTTCACTGACAAACTCCATAGGCATCTGCTTTTTGTATAGTGGCACAGCACTACCTCACCCCCTACGTGAGGAGCAGCCCTTTCTGAAATTCAGATCCAATTATATCAATCTACTGAAGGTTGCCGATGACTAGCTTACTAGCTCTTACCGAACTGCCGTGACCTCAGTGTAGACTTGTTATATACCCGCCAATTTGCTGCCCATGTGTACATATTCCCCTTCTGGGCAGTGATTCGATGCCCTGCCAGTGCCTGTATATAGTCTGTCTTCCTGTAATTGACCTTCTATGGCCTGTATATATTTTGCCTGCATGCAATCGGTATTGTCTGTCTGTATACACTTTGCTTTGCTTGTAATCCACAACCTTGTAACTTAAGCCTTGCATATCCTGTACTGCTGCGCCCGGTTACCTTCGGGTCTGGTGCGCTTTATAAGTGAATAAAACAAACCTTCAGTGCAGTGTCACTGAGAAATCCTTTAGATGTCTCTTAAGGTTTACATACCTTTTCTTGGGTGAACTACATTTCCCAAGAATAGTAAAGTGAAGTTGACTTTACTTACCTTTTTCTCTTTGTAGGTCCAGCACACACCAGCTTATGTGGAGTGCTAGGGGGAGCGGGGGAGGTTAACTTAGAAGCCCCTTTATCCTACTTTCTCATGTAAAAATGTTTGTACCCTCACTACTTTAAATGGCTGGTTGCAGTGGTTTAATTTTTCCCACCATTGTGCTTTTCTACCGCAGGCTGAACCCTCAGCTGCAGTACAGTGACCAGTCAAAATGGCCCCCGTCTTTTTTTTTTTTTATCTCACCTTTTTCTGTTTGTGAGGTCTTTCTTCGGTTTTACTCTGTGCGTTGAGTTTTGAGCCCTTTTGTTCTGCCTTTGTCCAGCTTCAGCCCTGAAGCCCGCACCTGGCTCCTGTGTCTGGAAGGACAGGATGTGAGGGAAGGTCCTGAAACACCCTTGTCCTTTGTCTCTAAGAATGCCTGAATGAAACGAGGGCTGCCAGCCAGCCAGCCAGCCAGCCTGCTGTGATTGACAACCTAGGAGATACCTAAAAGGTGAGGGTTTGGGGACTAAAGGCAGAGTCGACGGCATCAGGTAATGAAATCACGGCAAAAATGTAGCTGGTAAAATAAATCGTGGCAAAACTGCTGTGGTTTGACCCGGTAAAGGTGTATCCCATCATACCATTTAAAGGTTGCAGCGGTGTTCCCCGCATCCTTTACATGATTGTGGCAGCAAAACCACAGCATTTGTGCCGCAATATTTCATATACACAGCCATTTTTGCACTTTTCTTTTATTTTTTTTATTTTTTCTCTTTTGACATGAACCAAATCTACCACTGAGAGCAACGCCAGATTAAGACCATGAAAGCAGCCTGCTGCAACCTCCTGGACCTTTGAATTGCCCGTTGAAGCCCTGCTACTGTGCTGACCACCTTTTTCATCTCGACAGAGAATCTCTGGACAGAACGACTTCTCCCTTTGGCTAAGTGGGACCAACTAACCCCGAAAACGCCACGAACGCCATCCCTGACTTGCTGTGCCTCTGTCACTGCGGAAACCCAATGCCAGGAGTCGAGTGTCAATAGTCTAGTGTTTGCGATGGAACAAGTCTGGCTGAAAGCTCCAGCAGACTCCAAAATACCCTGCAGAAGCAGGACCTGCAGGTCCATAGTTCCCTCACCAGAGTGCAGGGCCGAGGGAGCAAGGAACGCCCAACTGGTGTCCATTCTGCATCGGTGCTTTTCGGTAAGTGCTGAAACTGCAAAGTGCTGCTAAGGCGAAAAGAGCCAGTAGCCGCCGACCTTCCAGAGTACAGCCGCAGGAGCCCTCTAGACGTCCTCACATTTGTCCCCACGACTGAGGCTCTGAATCCAGCTGGACCACTTTTCTCACCAGAAGTACTGTTTAGGCTTGGGGTATTTACCTTCTTGACTTTAGCTGTGATTTGCTCACTT